>NW_027142399.1:1100469-2507317 GCF_026170545.1 Melanerpes formicivorus | reverse complement strand
TCCCCTTGTAACCAAACAGCCCTCCCCTCCCCCCCCTCCCAAGCCCAGTGGAGAAACCCATGTGGCTAGTTGCAGTCAACTTGGGAGCTTTACTAGCCCAAAAGAAAATTGCTGGCAAATTGGAACCAGATGCAGCATTGGAGACATAAAAATATAGAACCCAAAACCAAACAAAAAAAGACCCCAAACAAACAATAAAGAAAACCACCCCCAAACACACCCCACCCCCCAGCACACTCCTGAGCAGGGAAAGTTGTAGCAATGCTGTTTAGCCAAGCAGCCCCGATGCTGTAGACAGGGCGTTTCAAGTTGTCACCAGCAAACCCTAGGTGACTTGTGTGTAAGCAGCGTTTCAACACCCCTCACCGGTCCTGCGCCTTTCAGGCTGCCGGTGGAACTGCTCCTCTTTGCGCACACAGCAGCTGCTCTTGCCTCTGGCTGCGCCACCCCCACCTCCCCCTCACCCCCATTCTTAAACAGGGTGCCAGCAACACAAACAGGGGCTCAACACCCACCAAGAACGTTCTCCAAGGTGGTGGTGCTGGCGCTCGGTGGTGGGGAGAGGCTGACAAGTGCTCCTTGCTCGTAAGCCCTGTCGGACAATCGCTCGAACAAATGGAAGGGTGGAAAAAGCTGGGAGCCCTGTGAAATGTGCTCTTTTCATGTTTGCTATTTATTAGATACACTAAGAGAAAACAGATTGGGGTGAGTCCCAAATGCAGGCAGAGCATTAAAGGAGGCATGGGTACGCTCCAGCAGTTGCAGCTGAATTCGATTAAAGACGTCACCGAGGGCTGCGAGAGAGGCAGGGGTTACCTGATACACTCACCCCGAGGTTGCTTTAGGATGAATTAGAACACAATTCATTTTATTTTAATAGGTCACTATAAGATTAACTGTTTAAGGATGGAGCTGTGCTGTAAATGTTTACATCAAACCCCAAAAGAAGGCAGCTTTGCTCGCTGCTTGTTTGGAAGTAATGTTTATTGCGTTTTAAAGTCCCTCAAGATGTTAATTAGGAATAAAGGGGAAAGTATCTGGAGTGCTTGACATGTAGCCACACACACACACACACACACACACACACACTCTCCTGTGCTTTGGTTTCTCCTTCCTAGGAGGGAAATGTGGTGATTTGTAACTGGCCATCTCCATTTCCACATGTTATGGGAAAATAATGACTACAACTTCCCCACCCCCCTCCCCACCTCAACCTCTTCCCCCCCTTCCCCGCTCCTCTTTTGGTCCTGGTCCACAATTTGAAGGCACTTTGTGACCCCAGATGAAGCAAAGCCTGCAGTGATGACTCTGAGCAGCCCAGTGAGATCAGCCACGTTTATTTGGGAGGGGAAAAAAAAAACCCTTGAAGACCCATCTGTGACCAAGGGGTAAAAATCTCACAGGCAGGAAGGACTTCCAGACTCCTTCCTACTTTTCTGTTCCCAGCGCAGGGACTGTGCCTTTGAACTTGCTTTAGCCAGCCCACATTTCTCTCAGGGACAGGTCCAAGAGCTTTGACTAAAAATAGCCTCATGATTTTCCCCCCTCAGGAGTGAAAAGGTGAAGCAGAGAGCTGCCATGGAGGGATGTTCATCTGATTTTTCACCTGGTGTACTCCTGGGGAGAGCTTTGGGATGAGATGAAAACCTCTCTGTGGCTGCAAATGTTGGTTTCTTTTTCCCCCCTGTGCTATCTTTAAGCAACATCAAACACAATAGGTAAAATTCAATGAGAGCTGTTGAATTTAATGATCATTAATCATAGTAGAACCCTCTTACTGAAATGGAAATATTGATTCAAGAGAAAATCCTTACCTGGGGACTTCATGATCTCTGCAGGTCCATCCCAACCCTGTGATTCTCTGTGATTTTCCTTCAGAGCTGATGAAAAGGGCAAGTTGAGGATTTCAGCATTAGAAGTAAGTTCTTTAACCTTTACTTCAAGAAAAACTGAAATTGTCACCTCAAAAATATTCAGAGAAATCAGAATCACAGAATTGTCAGGGTTGGAAGGGACCTCAGGGGTCAGCCAGTTCCAAACTCCCTGCCATGGGCAGGGACACCTCACACTACAGCAGGTTGCTCACAGCCACATCCAGCCTGGCTGCAAACACCTCCAGGGATGAGGCTTCCACCACCTCCCTGGGCAACCTGTGCTGGTCTCTCACCACCCTCATGGGGAAGAACTTCTTCCTAACATCCAGTCTCAATTTCCCCATTTCTAGTTTTGTTCCACTCCCCCTAGTCCTATCACTCCCTGACACCCTAACACCCTAAGAAGACCTCACCATAGTTAATAATCTTGTCAGCCTTCACCTACCAACCATTTTGCAGGGCTAATACAAAACCTAACTCTTGTGGCAGTTCCTTTTGCTCCTATCCCTTCAGTCTTATCTCCAGCTAAAGGCTCCAGCAGGAGCAGGGAAGTCATTGTGCCCTGTACTCTGCACTGGTTAGGCTGCACCTTGAGTACTGTGTCCAGTTCTGGGCCCCTCAGTTTAAGGAGGACATTGAGACACTTGAACATGTCCAGAGAAGGGCAACAATGCTGGTGAGAGGCCTTGAGCACAGCCCTGTGAGGAGAGGCTGAGGGAGCTGGGGTTGTTTAGCCAGGAGAAGAGGAAGTTCAGGGGAGACCTCATTGCCCTCTACAAATACCTGAAAGGAGGTTGTAGCCAGGAAGGGGTTGGTCTCTTCTCCCAGGCACCCAGCACCAGAACAAGAGGACACAGTCTCAAGCTGCACCAGGGGAAGTTTAGGCTGGAGGTGAGGAGAAAGTTCTTCCCAGAGAGAGTTGTTGGCCATTGGAATGTGCTGCTTGGGGAGGTGGTGGAGTCCCCATCCCTGGAGGTGTTCAAGAGGGGATTGGATTTGGCACTTGGTGCCATGGTTCGGTCATGAGGTCTGTGGTGCCAGGTTGGACTTGATGATCTTTGAGGTCTCTTCCAACCTTGGTGATACTGTGATACTGTTTTCTTTTGTGTTGGGAATGATGTGATCAATCCCTTAGGATTATTTCTTTTCATTTACTGATCACTTTCATCCTTCCTATTGGAGCAGGGTGAAACATATCCTGTTTCAAAGGTAGTTTTCGTGGTAGAGAGGGATTTAGCCATGCTGAAAATGGTTCTTTTTTCCCCCCAAAAGAAAATTTTGAGTGGTTTTGCTGATTTTCAGTGGAGTTTAGCAAAGTGCTTTTAGCTCCGGTGCCTGGTGAAACCGAAACAGCCAATCTACACTGAAATAGATCCTTTAGGGCCACAGGGATGAGCAGAGGGCTGGAGCTGCTCTGCTATAAGGACAGACTGAGGGAGTTGGGGTTATTCAGTGTGGAGAAGAGAAGGCTCTGAAGAGACCTACTTGTGGCCTTCCAGCATCTTAAGGGGGGGCTACAAGAAAGCTGGGGAGGGACTTATGAGGGTGTCAGGGAGTGATAGGACTGGGGGGTTATGTCATAGACTAACAATTCTATGATTCTAATCCAGGAGCTCCAAATTCTGCTTGCTGGGGACAAGAATCTTCAAGTTTTCTGCTGCTCTGTCCTGTTCTGAGGCCACCTCCCTCTTTGGATTATTTATTTTGACTAGTGTGAAGTCAGGAGGAGTGCGGGGGGTTGTTTTTGTTTTGAAAGGCAGGATAATCTACCAAACATTGTGAGTTTCCACTCCCTGGTGTTTATAAACATCTGAGGAGATTATTTACTAGCCCTGGGATGTCACTAACTCTCCTGTTAGACCAGTTGTGGTTTCTGACTGGGCTGCTTGGATCCTCGGTCTGTGTGTTGTGGTTTTCTGGGCTGCCCAGGGAGGTGGTGGAGTCACCGTCCCTGGAGGTGTTCAAAAAGGGATTGGATGTGGCTCTTGGAGCCATGGTTTAGCTAGTCAGGAGGTGTTGGGTGCCAGGTTGGACTTGATGATCTCTGAGGTCTTTTCCAGCCTTAGTGATTCTATGATTCTCTAGCTTTCTAACCAGAGCTTAGAGATAGGTTCCTGCAGGTTAGGCAGAATATGAATCAGAGAATCAGAGAATCATTAAGGTTGAAAAAGGTCCCTAAGATCATTGAGTCTGACCATCAACCCAACACCACCATGGCCACTAAACCATGTCCCAAAGTGCCATGGCCACACATTTCTTGAACACCTCCAGGGGTGGCGACACCACCGCCTCCCTGGGCAGCCTGTTCCAAAGCCTGACCACTCTTGCAGGATAGAAACAGGAGCAAACACATCAATTATTCCTTTCCAGAGCTCAACTTCTAGAAAGCATCTCAGCCTGTGTTTGAGCCAGTGTGGATGGTGAAGGGGGGGAAGTATGGAGGATGGGGAGGGATGGAGGATGGGGAGGGATGGAGGATGATGAAAGAGGTGGAGGATGGCATCAGAAATAGTGTGGCCAGCAGGAACAGGGAAGTCATGGTGCCCCTGTACTCAGCACTGGTTAGACCACACCTTGAGTCCTGTGTCCAGTTTGGAGCTCCTCATTTTAAGAAGGATACTGAGACACTTGAAGGTGTCCAGAGAAGGGCAATGAGGCTGGGGAAGGATTTGGAGCACAGCCCTGTGAGGAGAGGCTGAGGGAGCTGGGGTTGCTTAGCCTGGAGAAGAGGAGGCTCAGGGGAGACCTTCTTGCTCGCTCCAACTCCCTGAAGAGAGGTTGTAGCCAGGTGGGGGTTGGACTCTTCTCCCAGGAAACCAGCACCAGAACAAGATGACACAGTCTCAAGCTGTGCCAGGGGAAGTTCAGGCTGGATGTTAGGAAGAAGTTTTCCACAGAGAGATTTGCCATTGGAATGTGCTGCCCAGGGAGGTGGTGGAGTCTCCATCACTGGAGGTGTTTAGGAAGAAACTGGATGGGGTGCTTGTGCCATGGTTTAGTTGATTAGATGGTGTTGGATGATGGGTTGGACTTGATGATCTCAAAGGTCTCTTCCAACCTGGTTAATTCTATTCTATTCTATTCTATTCTATTCTATTCTATTCTATTCTATTCTATTCTATTCTATTCTATTCTATTCTATTCTATTCTATTCTATTCTATTCTATTCTGTTCTGTTCTGTTCTGTTCTGTTCTGTTCTGTTCTGTTCTGTTCTGTTCTGTTCTCACATGAACCTGAAGGGAGGTTGTAGCCAGGTGGGGGTTGGTCTCTTCTCCCAGGCAACCAGCACCAGAACAAGAGGACACAGTCTCAAGCTGTGCCAGGGGAGGTTTAGGCTGGAGGTGAGGAGAAAGTTCTTCCCAGAAAGAGGAATTGGCCATCGGGATGTGCTGCCCATGGAGGTGGTGGAGTCACCATCCCTGGAGGTGTTCAAAAAGAGATTGGATGTGGCACTTGGAGCCATGGCTTAGTTGTCAGGAGGTGTTGGGTGCCAGGTTGGCCTTGATGATCTCTGAGGTCTTTTCCAACCTTATTGATGCTATGATTCTATGGTGAAAGAGGTGGAGGATGGCAGGAGGAAAGAGAGTGAGGAGGAAGTCAGCTCCACCAAAAGACAACGTAAACAGCTGAATGCACCAAGAGGAAATCAAACCCTGGAGGTGAATTAAAGAAAAGTAAATGGCTAAGCCAGGAGCTTGATGCACTTCCAAGCCTTTGGACATGGAAGCATGTTTCCCATTCCACTTCTCTGCCGTGAAGCTTTTCCCTTCGAATTAGATGAGCCATAAAATAAAAAGGAAATTTGGAACAAGCCTGTAAAATGGTCTTTTACAGCCCTCTCCCCACACAGCTTTCCCTTGAAGAGCTCTTATACCTTGGGCCTTGTCTACGCACTATCACCAGGCAGCTTGGACTACCCCAGTCAAATTAGAGCATTCCAGTGCCTGCTCCTCCGCTGCAGCCGGCTCGGCATGGAGGTGCTTGATGTGGGAGTAACTATTCCCATCTGGAAAAGAGTGATGATTTGGGAAATCTCTCTGGTTAATATTATGAAGTGCTTGCTGTGAGTGTTTGCTGTATGATGGAAGGGCTCAATGTCAGGGCATGTCCCTCCGGGCTGATGGGGCCTCAGGGACATCCCCACCAGAAGAGAGACAGCAGGAAACTACTCAGCTCGACAGGTTTTGTTTTGACCAGGGGGTTAGGAGCCAAGTAAACTACCTGGGAGAAAAAGGAACTGTTCCCTATGTGAGGAAAGGAGATGGGGTCACAGGATCACAGAATGTTAGGGGTTGTAAGGGACCTTGAAAGATCATCCAGCCCAACCCCTCCTGCCAGAGCAGGATCATCCAGAGCAGGTCACACAGGAATGCATCCAGAGGGGTTTTGAAAAGAAGACTTCACAACCTCTCTGGGCAGCCTGCCCCAGGGCTCTGTCACCCCCACAATGAAAAAAGCTTTCCTTATGTTCATGTGGAACCTGCTCTGCTCCAGCTTGTCCCCATTGCTCCTTGTCCTGTCCCTGAGCAGGGCCTGGCTCCATCCTCCCCACATCTACTCCAGCTTGTCCCCATTGCCCCTTGTCCTGCCACTGGACATCCCTGAGCAGGGCTAGGCTCCATCCTCCCCACATCTACTCCAGCTTGTCCCCATTGCCCCTTGTCCTGCCACTGGACATCCCTGAGCAGGGCCTGGCTCCATCCTCCCCACATCTGCCCCAGCTTGTCCCCATTGCCCCTTGTCCTGCCACTGGACATCCCTGAGCAGGGCCTGGCTCCATCCTCCCCTGCACATCTTTATCAGCAGGAATGAGGGCACCTCTCAGGTGCTTCTTCTTCAAGCTTTAGGTGGCATATGAACAAAGAACAGATGATGCTCCAGGCCCCAGATTGCTCCTAGATTCACACCACACATTATAAACTCCTGTGGGGTGACAGCCTGACCTGCGCGAGCTGCTGCCGGAACCAGCATGTGCTCTGCGGCCCTGAAAAACCTGCCTATGGATTGAGGAGCTTCAGTTTGGGCTCCTAGTTGGAAACTCCTCCAAATCTATAAAGGGAGCAGGATGTTTCCCTTTTCCAGCCCTGCCTGCCGTGGACAATTACAAACGAATCCCCTCCGAGCGCTCCCGCGTGCGGCGGGACCCGAAGTCGTGACACTGAGTCACACATCCTTGGGTCTCCAGAGGTGTCTGGTTGCTCACTCAACTTGTTGACTCTGCTCCAGCCACTAGCCCTATTTCCTGGACTTATCTCCCCGACCAGATTTCCCCTCCTCTCTCTCCCTCCTGTGGCTCATAAACACTTGAAATCTACTGTGAAGCCAATCTAGGCTCACAGCTTGTTGTGAGTACAAGCAGCAGCAGATAGCAGGAGATAAGGAGCGAGGCCACATTGTCTTTTTTTTCCAGCCTGCACTGAGAATTCACTTTTCAATCTGAAAATTGTTTGCTTAAGGAAAAGGAAATGTGCCTGTGTGCGCTGGGGGGCAGCGAGAGAGGGGAGGAGAGAGAGGAAGGGAGCTGCTTGAGAGACCAAACTGGGTCGTAGGAGAGGGAGGATTGATGGAGATTGATGAAGGAAGTTCAGTGAAGGTCCTGCTGCAACAGGCACTTGTAAACCCTCTGCTCCTCTTATCCTGCCCCATTCCTAAACACCAGAGCCTTCCCAAAGGGGAGGTGGCGTTTCCGCAGCAGAAGCCCCGATGACCATCTCCTTACAAGCACTCCAAGGCCGAGTTCTGCTGGAGGGACACCCAGAGGGATGTCGCTCGAGCCATGGGGAAGGGCTCCAGGCTGTGTCCACATTAGAGAGGCTCTGCTGAGCCACTGTGCAGGGCCTGGCTCCATCCTCCCCACATCTGCCCCAGCTTGTCCCCATTGCCTCTTGTCCTGCCACTGGACACCCCTGAGCAGGGCTTGGTGTGACTTAGCCACCAAGCAGGTGGCTGGATATGAGGAGGAGGTTCTTCACCATGAGAGTGGCGAGACCCTGGAATGGGTTGTCCAGGGAGGTGGTCGAGGCCCCATCCCTGGGGGTGTTTAAGAGCAGGCTGGATGAGGCTCTGTCCAGCCTGATCTAGTGTGGGGTGTCCCTGCCCATGGCAGGGGGGTTGGAACTGGATGATCCTTGTGGTCCCTTCCAACCCTGAATGAAACTATGAAATCCCAGTGAAAACACACTCACACCCAGTGCTCAAACTGGAACAGCACAACAGGAGGCAACCTCTGTATTTTCTCTCCTGCATGCACAAAAAGTGCTCTCTCTCTCTCTCTCTCTCTCTCTCTCCAGCAGTGCTGGATGACATATGGCCAATGTGCATCATGGATACCACACATGGCACTTCAGGACACGGTTTAATGGTCATGGTGGTGTGTGGATGATGGTTGGACTCGATGGCCTTAGACGTTTTTTTCCAACCAAAATAATTCCATGAATCTATGACTCTGCAGTTCTGTGATTCCATGGTTCTGCTCCTGTCAGCAGAACTGACTTCTTTCACTTCCCAGAGCAAGAGGAGGTCGACTTCAGCTGCAGGCTTTGGTAAGCACAGCTCCAACGATGCCTGGGAAGCAACAGGGTTCCTTCAGCACTCTGCCAGCAGCGTTACTGGGATCAGAGAGACACAAAACTGGGCTGTTGTAGGCGCAGCTGGCTTGGCTCACATGGTGGCACAGCTACAATGCACAGCTGGAGCAGCTCTGCCTGTGCTAGGGTGGTTGTGGGCTATGTGAATATTCCTGTGCTGGTGAAACACTCAGGGTGAAGGAAAACTCTGGAGCTAGGTGGCTGTAAACACTTTTAGAAAGTCCATGGGATGGTTCCTTCAGCAGTATCACTGCACTAAAGCTTCCTAGCACAGATTGGGGTTGCAGTGACAAAGCTCCTACTGAGTCCTACAGGAAGAGACATTTGCTCCCAGAAAGGACATCCAGGAGCCCTTCTCTCAACCATGCAGAAAGTCCTTTTGATCTTCGAGGTACCAAGATATCCCAGCTCCCATGGATCTGATAAAGCCTCAGGGCCCTAGGCAGCCCAGGTCTGAAGGGAATGATAAAGGGAGTTTGTGATGCCTACATGGAAAGTGCTATGTAAATTTCTGAGTTGATCTCCTGGTGCTGAAGTCAGTAAAATCTGCTGCTGGCTCCACTGGGTGCAAGCTTCAGACCTCCCTTTGTGATAAACTTGGAGCCCTTGGGATGTGTTCCTTGAGAAGCTGGGATACAACCAATGCAGGGAAATTTGAGGGCCTAACCCTCCTCCCCCCCTCTCTTCAGGAGATTCAGGAAGCTCCAAGGTTCATAGAATCATAGAATCAATAAGGTTGGAAAAGACCTCAGAGATCATCAAGTCCAACCTGTCACCCAACACCTCATGGCTACTAAACCATGGCTCCAAGTGCCACATCCAATCCCCTCTTGAACACCTCCAGGGATGGAAACTCCACCACCTCCCTGGGCAGCACATTCCAATGCCTAACAACTCTCTCTGGGAAGAACTTTCTCCTCACTTCCAGCCTAAACTTCCCCTGGTGCAGCTTGAGACTGTGTCCTCTTGTTCTGGTGCTGGCTGCCTGGGAGAAGAGACCAATCCCCACCTGGCTACAACCTCCTTTCAGGACATGTTGAATGTGGGAAGTTCATCTAAACATGAGGAGGAACTTCTTGACATTGAGGGTGCCAGAGCAGTGGAACAGGCTGTCCAGAGAGGCTGTGGAGTATCCATCTCTGGAGAGCTTCCAAACCCCTCTGGGTGTGTTCCTATGCAACCTGCTCTAAGTGAAACTTCTCTGGTAGGGGGTTCAGACTTGATGATCTCAGGAGGTCCCTTCCAACCCCCGTGCCTCTGTGGTTCTGTGTGATTTCTGACACATCTTCCAGACAAGCTGCCTCTCAAGAGTTATCTTGGGGCAGAAATGTCTTGGAGGCAACAAGAATCAGGGAAAAATGATGAGGGATAAGAAAGTAAAGAAGAAATTGGGCTGGCCCTTGGTGCCTTCCTTATCAACAGACCTGCCATATCTCATTTGGAAAGCTCAGCTCATTTCCTGGCAGCAGACAGGCTCTGATGAAGCTCCAGGAGGTGAAGGAATATGAGCTGGTGACCAAGTGCTCCATGGAGGCAGCTCCTCAGCTGTGACATGTCTGTACCTAGAGATGTGAATGGCTGCTGGTGGGACTCACAAAACTCTTTCTGGCCCCAGGAAATAACAGGGGGGAATTAAGAACCAACAAACTTTGTCACAGGCAGCTCTAAGAGCCTATTTTGCAGCCCTGTCCTTCATTTCTTCTGTGTTTTGGTTCTCCATCTGCAAAGCAGAGATAATAGCATGGCTCCATTACACCAAGTCATTGTGGAGATAACTCTGCTCAGATGCTTTGGTAACAAGGGCTGTGGAACACTGAAGATAGCAATGGGATGCTGAGGGCAGGGAGCTGGCTTGTGTCAAGCACAGCCTTTTGCTGGGAAAGGATGGAGCAATCCAGCAGAACCTCCCTTCATCCATCCTTTCCCAGAGAAAACGTGTGCAGGTCTCACACAGGGAGTGGCTGAAGTACCAGATGGGTTTATTTTAGGGAGTGAGGGCAGCCTCAGCCCATATGGATTCTCTGCTCCATCACATCTCCCCACCTCCCCACACAGCTACCTCTGACCTCTATCAGCAAAGTCCTTCATCTTGCTTCAAGCAGAAGGGCAAGGAAGGCAGATGGCAGCTGCCAGACCCCAGCTTTTGTGGCTGAGCCATCAAAAAGCAGCCTCAAAAAGTCGAGTGGAAATCTGAGGGCTTGAGGAGGTGCTAAAACACCACCCACAAGTCCCTAGCTGAAGTCAGGTAAGGCCTTTTGGGGCTTTTCCTTGCCTGGACCCTCCATGGCTGAGTGGTTTCAGCTCCTGTTCTCCATCCTTGCCCATTTCCTGGCTCCCGCTGCGACACTTTGATTCATAGAGCTCAGCCACCCGGAACCACCCAGGGAAATGGAAGCTAAGCCAGGCAGCTCTGCCCATTCATTTTCCCCTCAGGGGGAGGAAAAGAGGCCAAAGATAAGATTGCCTCATTTAAGCCAGGGCCCATTTTTCACTGGCCAGCTCTGGCAAGCGTGAGCCCTCCAGGAGGAGCAGTGTGGATGCCACTGCCTTCAGTAGAGTCAAGACCTAAACTAGCTTGAAGAAGGCTCTTTGTCCTTAGGGTGAGTTTGCCTTGACTGTTTCTCTCCCTGCACAGTGTAGACATTTCCCAGGAATCAGGATATTTTGGCACACCAAATGACCTCATGCCTCAGTCTCCCCATCCCTGCTCCTCAGGACATTTGAGACACAAAGCCATCAGGCATTTCCACTTGGCTGCAGAGCCCTGGTGACAGTTCCTCATCATCTTGGCAAGAGACATTTCCCACCCTATTAGCCTCTTCATAACAAGGAAATGCCATCAGGCCTATTTCCACAGGATGATTGGGGTTGGAAGGGACCTCTAGAGATCATTAAGTCCACCCCCCCCTGCCAGAACAGGTTCATCTAGAGCAGGTTGCACAGAACAGCCTCCAGAGAGGTTTTGAATGATTCCAGAGATGGAGATTCTGCTACCTCTCTGGACAGCCTTGTCCAGTGCTATACCACCCTCAAAGTAAAGAAGTTTTTCCTCATGATTGGGCTCTGGTTGCTACTGCAGTCAGGAGCTAGCTGCCAAGAGGCAAGGCAGCACAAGCCAGCAAGCTTCCCAAGTTTCTGGTTGAGACAATGACACAATTGAGGACAAATAAACAGAAGCAGAAGGTCAGAACATAAGTGAGCATGGAGCACCAGGACACAGGAGCAGGAGGGGGCCAGCCCTGGAGAGAGGATCAAAGAAGGACCCATCCCATCAAAGGAGACTGGTTTGTGGCTTCATCCCTGCTCACCCCAGCACCCAGCAGCAGATTCTACAGCAGAAGGTGGAAGGAGTATCCTGGAGAAGGACACAGCAGCCATTGTTGGCTTTAATCTGTCTTCCTCTGCAGCAAGATGTTATGTGGACAGCAAAGGGATCAAAGCCTGGTTTCCTGTGGGCTTGTGTTCCTTGTCCCTAACTCACCACATTCCTCCCTCTGTGCCCTCTCCAACAGGAAAAGGTTAGACCAGGGCTGGGCTGGTGCTGATTAGCACTGAGCAGAAGGTGAAACATCAACCTGCTTGTTTCCCCTTTGGTTGGTGGCTCACCTGGCTCTATCCCTTCTCCCCAGTGACACTTGGGACATCCAGCCTTGTAGAGGCTGCTTGGATGGAGTCAGCCAAGGGCAAGGGAGAAGAGAAGGGAGTTAAAGCAGATGGGTGAGTGCAGAGATGGCTCCAAGCTGGCCCTCCCTGCTGCACAGTGCTGAAATGCTCCATAAATGTCTCTTGAAGTGAGGCTTTCTCCTGAGTGTTTTCAGGCCTGAAGTGCTGTGTTTTGGTAGCTCTCAAAGGCCTCTCTACTATTTTTCCATCCTGAGAAATATTTGGTTGTGGAGAGGCCTTTGATTCTCTTTCAAACCACACAAACCCACAATATTTAGGTGTCTCCATTCTTTCAAAAATAAATATTCCTATTTTCAGAATTCCTTCCTCCCCCCTCCCCCCTCCCCTCAAAACATATTTCAGCTGCAATAGTCAAAGCTTCTGAATCACCCATGGAATGTCCCTCTTCCTCGCTGGCTGCTCCTTCTCCTGCTCTCACTGTGATGCTGCTGTCGGCTTCCACAGCCTCAAGATGCACCAGAGGAGGGCATGAGGAACAAAATGTTCTCTGTAAGGGTTGTGAAGCCCTGGCCCAGGCTGCTCAGGGCAGTGGTGGAGTCCCCATTCCTGGAGGGGTTTAAAAGCTGTGAAGGTGTGGCGCTGAGGGACACGGTTTGGTGGTGACCTGGCAGTGTTGGGTTACCAGTTGGACTTGGTGACCTTAAAGGCCTCTTCCAAGCAAAACAACTCAGTCCTTCTGTGACTGCAAGATGTGGAGAAGCTCCAAACCCCAGTATGGCTCTTACATGGGAAGTGGTCCCTAAATGGATGCTCCTTTCTCTTTCGGGTCAATGGTTGGACTTGATGACCTTGGAGATCTCTTCCGACCCAAACCATTCCATGATTCTATGATGCTAAGCTACAGCCTGCTGCCAGGCAACAGGAATCTTCCTCTGGCTTTATGTCTGAGAGCTGAGAGGTGTTTACACCACCAGAAATAAAGTCATTTTCCAAATGCTGGCTTGTTCCTAAGGCATCTTTGTGGTCAGTGCACTTGGGAAGCATTGGGGTGAAGGATGAAGATCACCACACCTCCGATGCTGAGCTTCACAGGCAGGGAGTGAGCTGCAGGCAGGGCAGAGAGGACTCTGTAGGCTTCCTGCCCAGGCTGTGTTTTCCTGGGCATTAGAGAGGCAGCTGTGATGTCACCCAGGGTGGAGATTCACATCCACCAGCAGGAAATTTCACTGGAAAGCAAGGTGGTGATCGTCCCTCTCCAGCATGCACATGGATTCATGGGGCTGTGATGGAAACCATCCCCCTCCTGCCTTCCACCCCGTGGAAAGCTGCTCTTTCACCTCAGGAGAGGGTGACACCACGACAGGCTTTGCCTCCAAGGGGGGAATTCTTTCCATTCCTCTCCAAAGCCATGCCCTAGATTTTGTCCTGGAATAAAACCAAACCCTCTGAGGATTTGCTGCAGTGCTTATTAAAGATTCCAGCCTGCTCCCTGTGTCTCCTGAAGACCCGAGAGAGATGAGCCTTACCCTCCAGGGCTGGCCATCCAAAACACCTCCTCAGCCAGCAGAAATCTTGGCTCTGGGCACATGGCCACGTCACAAACTGAGTGGCTGGAGGAGGCTGAATCATTCCTGCTCCTTAACATGCTATGAAAGCTGCAACCAGACCACTTGCTCCAGAGCTCTCATGAGAGTCTGGGAACAGGCTGGGTCAGGAGCAGGTGACACCACCTGCCAGGCAGGTGTGGGCACCACTCTGAACTGACTTGCATACCATGAATGAGCTGTGTGCCCATGAAGAAGATTCTCCTCATGTTCAGATGGAACCTTCTGGGTTCCAGCTTGTGCCCACTGCCCCTTCTCCTGCCACTGGGCACCACTGAAAAGAGCCTGGCCCCATCTTCTTGACCCCCACTCTTTAGCTCTTGGTGAGCACTGGATATTTGGATATTTATCAGCAGCATGGCACAGATGAGCAGATCTGGAAGCTTAACCAAGGTACAAATGTCACACAAGATGAGGGCTCTGAGCTTAAGCCAATGACATTAAAACAATGCAGAAGATGGGCTGGGGCACTGGGTGTAAGCTGAGAACTGGCCCCACTTTGGAACAGCTGAGGTTAACTGGAGCAGAAAACCAGATCAGGATGTCCTCATGTGGGATTGCACCAGCCTAGGGGCACTGATGTAACCCAGTGAGCTTCCCCTTCTGTGGGGACACGTCCTTCTGCTCTCAGGAATGGCCATTTGTCCTTTTTAGGTACACCAACAGTGCAGCAGTTCCGGGCAGGGCAGATGCAAGGACCACCCCCGCCTCCACCCCGCCCCAGTGCTGGCTTGTGCTCAGACCACCATCGGAGCAAGGCCTCCAGTCAGTGTGAGGAACTTGGGTTCACACCAGCTCCTTGTGGTGAGACCTTCTGGCTCTCTACAACTCCCTGAAAGGAGGCTGGAGACAGCTGGGGGTCAGTGTCTTCTTCCAAGGAGAATGGGGCCAGGCACAAACTGGAAGCTAGGAGGCTCCATCTGAACAGAAGGAGAAACTACTTTGGTGTGAGGGTGGCAGGGCCCTGGAGCAGCCTGTCCAGAGAGGTTGGAATGGAATGGAATGGAATGGAATGGAATGGAATGGAATGGAATGGAATGGAAAGGATAAGATAGGATAGGATAGGATAGGATAGGATAGAATAGAATTAATCAGGTTGGAAGAGACCTTTGAGATCATCAAGTCCAACCTATCACCCAGCACCATCTGATCAACTAAACCATGGCACCAAGCACCCCATCCAGTCTCCTCCTAAACACCTCCAGTAATGGGGACTCCACCACCTCCCTGGGCAGCACATTCCAGTGGCCTCCTTCTCTGGAGAACTTCCAAACCCACCTGGCCATTGGGCAAGCTGCTGTGGGTGCCCCTGCTTGAGGAGTGAGGCTGGACTGGATGAGCTCCAGAGGTCCCTTCCCATCTCCACCACGCTGGGATCCTGTGAACCTACAAACTGCTCTGTTAAAGTTGCTTACAGAGCTAACCTGCTCCTTACCAGAAACAAATTGGAGGCATGAGGTAAAACATTTGGTTTTTCCACTTTGGAGCCAAAAAGTCCATTTTACGTGGGGGGAGGGGTAAGAAGGGGGGGAGGAAAATCCCATGCCCAGGTTCTGGCCAAGCTCCATTTATGAGCACTGCCTGTCGCAAGAGAGCACAGGCACTGTCAGCTCTCCAGCTGTGGTTTTGAACTGCTGGCCTGGGGAGAGCAGGAAAGTCATTACTCCACAGCTCTTTTTTTTTTCACCCTCCTCTCTCTCTTTCTTTTTTTTTCTGGAGACAGCATTGTCTGGGAGCAGGCTCTGTCTCACTCAGTATTCCCTGATAAAGCTGCTGCTCGCGGCTCCAGAAGCGCCGCAGGAAATTCAGCCAACACCTCTGCGTGAGGAGCAGTGGAAAGCAGAGCGCTGGAAAACCTCAAAAGGAATTCTTTCAAGGTACCAGAAGTCCTTGGCTTGGGCTTTGGGCTGTGAAAATTGAGGTTGCTCTGCTGACATCAACGCAGATCTGCTGCGGCGAGGTGAGGAATTCCATCCCTGGGAGGGCTTATTCCCAAATCGAGTTGTCCTCCCCGGGTTGTGGTCTGACTAATAAAGCTCCAAACCAGCTGCTTGCTCTGTCTTGCCTCAAACCAATAGGAGATTCATGTCTTTACCATGTTACCCATCAACTTCAATCATCTTCTCTCCCCCTGTGTGGGAAAAGAAGATCCAGGAAAAGGAGCCAGAAGGGAAAGAAATGTGTTCATTCTCTTATCTTCCCATCTCCAGGTCAGAGGAGGGGAAGCTGTGGGTCAGAGCTGCTGCATCTTACTGGAGAGAGGGGTTTTGAGGGGTGCCAAGGGTCATCAGCCACCGTGGGGGGTGCTTCTAAGGAGCCTCAGAAGAAACATGGAGCCACCCAGGGTTTAAGCTGCCTTGGCAGGTTGCTCTCTCCCGCTTCCCAGGTGTCTCAGCTCTGTCCCTATCTGGGAAGTGGGATGTGCTGAGGATTAGAGGAATTACCAAAGGCTTGCAGGGGGCTGCCAACAGGCAAGCAGCAGGTCAGGAGGTTATCAGTGTGAAGGAGAAGCTATATTTCTTGGATGTCTTTCCACAAGAGGCATAAACTTCAACTGAGTTGGAAAGGCTCTGTCAGCTGCTCCTTTTCGGTGGCACTGTCTGCTAAGCTTTAGGGGACATCAAAGAGGCTCTGTCTGCCCCAGGGTCGTGGCTCCTGAAGGAGGATTGGGCCCATAAAGTCGTTCTTCTCATACTGGGACGTGGTGGAGGACAGATGGGGCAGGAAGAGAAGCGAAAGAGGGCTGTGAGGTCCCCAGGGCTGGCCTGGGGAACGTCCCCCAAAAGCAGCAATAATTGATACAAGAAAATGGAGAACTGCCTCCTCTTTCTGCCCCTCAGTTTGGGGAAGTGAGAGGGAAATCTCCTCCTGCAAAGTGCCTGCAGATGCTGTTGAAGAGGTCCAGGAGCAGCATTTGCACAGTCCAGGAGAAGGATGATGTTTCCTCTGAGTGTGGAAAGAGACAGGTGGAGAAGCCGCGGTCCTCCACAGGGTGCCCTTTCTTGCATCAGTACTCGCCAGGATGTGGCTCCTAACAGGGTACTGAGGGGTTCATGATCACCACGGTGCAGCTGGTGAACCAGCCACCTTTTGCAGCCTGAATTATTTCCCCTGCCCCTTGAAGACGTTTTCTTCCACCTTCCCTTTCTTCACCCTCTAACAAACATAACCCGTAGGGGAGATAGAGGGGTCCGTGACAGCCTGGGCAGGGCTGGAGGAGGGTTGGTGGAGCACAGACAGGTTGAGCCCAAGCTGAGCTGCGCCAGCAGCCGGCTCCTGGCACGGTCGCACCGAAATGCTGCCACCTTGTGGCCGCTCGGCCAAACAGCAGCGAGACCGAACCCAGACCCCGGGGAAGAGCTGGGTGGGAGGAAATGCTGATAAACCAGAGAGAGATAATCTGGGTGCATTTGTTCGGGCACAAGGTATGAGGCTGCCAAGAAGGGATGTGGAAGTCCTGCCCCTCCCCCCTATCATGCTGTGTGCTGCAGCCCTGCCCCGGCTGCACAAGGCTTTGGTAGGATGTGATTGCTGTTTACAACTACATGAAGGGAGGCTGTAGCCAGGTGGGGGTTGGTCTCTTCTCCCAGGCAACCACCAACAGAACAAGAGGACACAGAATCAAGGGGAAGTTTAGGTTGGATATTAGGAAGAAGTTCTTCCCAGAAAGAGAGATTGGCCATTGGAATGTGCTGCCCAGGGAGGTGGTGGAGTCACCATCACTGGAGGTGTTCAAAAAGGGAATGGATGTAGCACTTGGAGCCATGGTTTAGTTCATTAGATAGTGTTGGATGGTAGGTTGGACTCGATCTCGAAGGTCTTTTCCAACCTGGTTAATTCTATCCTATCCTATCCTATCCTATCCTATCCTATCCTATCCTATCCTATCCTATCCTATCCTATCCTATCCTATCCTATCCTATCCTATTCCATTCTTTCAGACAACAAATTCCCAGATGGAGTTTGGTTGTGATTCTCCCTCCAACATGGAGTTTGATTGAAATTCTTCCTCCATGCCACATCTTGCCCTCCCTGTGGAATCTAAGCTGGGGGGAGGTGTGTCTCTGTTAACCAGCTGAGGCCACACAAGACATTTTGCTTCATCCTGGTTGTCTGTAGTGATAGGATGAAAGGGAATGGATAGAAGCTTGAGGAGGGCAGATTTAGGCTGGAGTTGAGGAAGGAATTATTGATAGTGAGGGTGAGGAGACACTGGAACAGGTTGCCCAGGCAGGTTGAGGATGTCCCCTCCTTGGAGATGTTCAAGGCCAGGTTGGATGAGGCCTTGAGCAACCTGAGCTGGTGGGAGGTGACCCTGCCCATGGCAGGGTGGCTGGAACTGGATGACCTTTAAGGTCCCTTCCAACCCAAACCATTGTATGAATCATTTGCATCTGATTTTGGAAGTTTGAAGAGACCTGGGATTTGATCGCAGCTCTGTTCCTGCTGGCCAGCAGTGCTGGATATATCATAGGGATGAAAATCCCCTGTGGGTTTGGCTCAGAGCTGGTCCAGCTGAGCTCAGCTTCAACCCTTCTCCAGCAAAGGAAGGGTTATTTAAACCATATGAACAAGGGAGCTCCCACAGATGCTGGCTGAGGTTGATTCATGCAGGTGCTCAGTGGGTGCCAAGTCTGGACACAGAGACACACAAATTTTTATCTCAGTGCATTAAATTGTCAAGATACTGCAGAACAACTCCCATCCCTCCCTCCTGCTCCTGATTAACCATGCATGGAAACACTGAGGTGCTCCAGGAGCTGCTGTCACCATTGCTGCTTTACTACACAAACGGTTTTGGGGTCCTGGAGCCCTTTAATAGAAGAGGAAACATTAAATGTGATGTGGACATAAATTACCTGGAAAAAGCAGGTTGCAAGAACATCTGGGTTTGCAGTCTGGTGGCACTGGGAGAGAAGCAGAGAGGTCATGCTCAATTTTTATCCCTAGCAGCAGACTTTTGGATGTCAGCAAGGCCATGACTTGGTCATCCACATCAGTCCAAGGCAAATCCCCTGCCAGCTGTGATGAGGCTCAGGGGAGACCTTATTGCTGTTTACAGCTACCTGAAGGGAGGTTGTAGCCAGGAGGGGATTGGTCTCTTCTCCTAGGCAAACAGCACCAGAACAAGAGGACACAGTTTCAAGATGTGCCAGGGGAAGTTTAGGCTGGAGGTGAGGAGAAAGTTCTTCCCAGAGAGAGCTGTTAGCCACTGGAATGTGCTGCCCAGGGAGGTGGTGGAGTCCCCATCCCTGGAGGTGCTCAAGAGGGGATTGGATGTGACACTTGAAGCCCTGGTTTAGTAGTCATGAGGTGTTGGGTGACAAGCTGGACTTGATGATGTCTGAGGTCTTTTCCAACCTGATTGATTCTATGATTCTATGAGGTGTTTTCTGCAGAGCATCTGCTTATCTCCCAGCTTGTGGAGGGTGGTAGAACCAGGGTGGCTACAGACCTTCTTGTGAAATGTGTGTGTTTGCAAAACCTTCTGCTTCTGAGAAAGGCAACCAACTTACAGCAAGCAGGCAGACTTGCTGAAGCAACTATGGGCTGCAAAGATGATGCTTGCAGAGGAAGGACCAACTTAAGGTGGCTCAACTGCAGCAGTGGGAAGGGACAGACACACTTTGGGGGGGCCAGATCCTCCTTCAGTGAGACCTCTTGGGCTTTTATTTTACTGCTGAGACAGCCTGTGAGTATTTCTTTACCCAAAGAAGCTTCTGACTTGTAAGCTCAGCTCTAAATATCTTCCTCTTTTATTAGGAATCAGCCCTGGCACAAGCTGCCACGGGAAGTGATGGATTCTCCATCTCCTGAAGGCTTTAAATGAAGACCGGATGCCTCGTTGGAAGAGATGTATAGCCAAGGAGGAATTCTTGGGCTCACTGTGGGGATAAGGGGATGGACTCATATGGCCTGAGTTAGACAGGAAGGCAGGCTGGATAATCTATGGTCCTTTCTGGCTCTGAGATCTATTGAAGTTCAGATCTGCAGCCAGAGTGTGGGACTCTTCACGTGCCTTCGAAACAAAAGCACCCCAGGGTATGGCAAAGCCTCTGAACTGCTCAGAAAGCTCCCAGTACCCAGGCATCTCTTTTCACTGGTACCAGAAGCAAGGCCATTTCCCAGCAAATTCTCCCTTCTCTAGGCTGTAGGCAGGCAGAAGAGCTCAGAGGGGCTCAGATGGGCACCTGGGAGGCAGGCAGGACAGGGTAGGATTTGGGTTGCAACCCTGCATGAGGAGATAATTAATGCTGGAGGGACCAAGTGTCAAACAGAGATGCTAGCATGAAGAAATGCTCTGGCATGGCTGAACCAGGCTGCTGAGTGTGGCTTGCCAGCTCTGCTGCCGTGGGCTGACCCCAGGGAGAGTGAAAGATGGGCTGGGGAAGACTTTGAGCATCGTCTCAAGTGCTGGCTTGTGTTGGGCTCCTCTCCTTCACACTTACGGGCCTGCCATGAAGGGGGGGACCTCTTTCTCAGGAGGAAAATGGGGGTCATGGCTGCACTGAGGTACAGAAATAACAAGCAAAGGTCCTTGATCAGCAAAAGGAGGTTGGACAGGCAGGTTTAGAGTTCAGGAATGAGTCAGTGCTGTCGGGTAGTCGCCATGCAAGGAGGCTTTGTCTCTGCTGCTGTGACCTCCCTCCCTGTGGCTTTCGTTGCTCCACACCTGCCTCTCGAGCCCAGCTGGTGGTTGTGGTGGTTTGAGCTGGGAGCAGGCTGAGCCTCCACTGAGCTTGTTTCATGCTACCCACCAAAAAAAAACCCCTCTAAACGATCAAGGCTTTGGGCTCCCAGGGCAGGCTGAGCACTCAAGCCATGACTCCAGATGTATCTTCCCCAACATCCATCCCCATACCAAGTCTCCATCGCTTAGGGGTGACTCCCTTTCACCTTCTCACCCCAATTAAACCCATCCCCCAATAATTCCAGCAGCAGGCAAAGCTGGAGCAGACTCCTTGGCCCTACAAGCAGAGCAGCCAGAATGAGTGGAGCTCAGACCCTGCAGTTTTGGCTCCATCTCCTCTTTTCAGCGCTTGGGAGATGAAAAGTGGAAAGCAAGCCAGAGGAGCTGGGAGTGAATGAACTCACTGGGTGCAAAATGCAGATGGAAAGCACCATCCAGATCTGTTAACAGCAGTGTCACACCCCAGAGCTCACAAAGGTGAACCAAAAAGGAGACCAAAGAGGAGTTTCTGACCCTCCTGCAGGTTTTCCAGCTGATCTAAGGAGGAACAGAGTATGCTACCTCTGCCTTTTGCCTCCCTGAAGGAGCAGAGGGGACAGAAAAAGAGTCTTTCTTCAGCTACGAGCCTGTCTGCACCTGTCAGACCTTGTGACCCGACTCTAGAGGAAGGAGGCTTTGTGCTGCACATCTCGAGGTGCTCTTTGGCTGCGACCCAGGGCTTGCAGTGCAAGCGGACGGCACCAGGCGGCTCCCAATGATGCTTTTCGGGCTTAAAACATTCCAGAAGTGCGGGGGAAGCAGAGAGTGTCACTTCAGAGGAAGAGCACAGAATGCAAAGCACACACATATGGTTAGTCCTGCAGAGGGAGGGGGGAAAAAAACCCTCCAAAACAATGAGAGGTACCAGGAAACTTGTGCAAGCCTTCAGGACTGGGATGCAGCCTCAGCTTTTGCTGCAGCTCAGATGCTTTAAGTGCACTTTGAAGTGAAGCTGGCAGGTGAGAAACTGCCTTAAAGGCTTCAGAGTCACCTTAACCTCAAAAAAAAGAGAGCTTTTCTATGACTCTGGGTCGCCTCCTCTTCTTAATCTGAGTGCAAACATTGCAATGCTGCAGCCCAAAGGGTTGTGCTAAGAGATGAGAAGTTAGAAGTGGTGCTGTTGGTTTGCTGCTGACAGCAAGAGGAAGTGAAACTGGCCAGGGTGTTTGCTTTCATTACCCAAGCAGAAAGCAGAATGCAAGCCAGCCAGCCAGACTAATGTCTTATGACAGTGCTGGGCTAACGGTTGGACCTGGTGATCTCAAAGGTCTTCTCCGACCCAAATGTCTCCATGATTCCCTGGTTCAGGGATGCCTGTGCTGTAACACCCATGAGGGTTTGATTTGCTGCTGCTCTGAGCTGGGGAAATGTGCTTTGAGTTGAAAAAAAAAATCTGCTGTTAGTGCAGCTGAGATAAATATCAGGGAGGGGTCTGTGTGTGTCTCTGTGTATCTGTGTGTCTGTGTGTGTGTGCTTGCTGAAGTGGCAGCACTAGAAGCCTGTGGTAGGTGTGTTGAGCCTGGAGGTGTGTTGAGCAGAAACCCACCAAGCAGTGGCTTTCTGCTCAGTGCTGGTGGGCAAATCCTCCCTTCCACACAGTATCACCAAGGTTGGAAGAGACCTCAAAGATCATCAAGTCCAACCTGGCACCACAGACTTCATGACTAAACCATGGTACCACGTGCCACATCCGATCCCCTCTTGAACACCTCCAGGGATGGGGACTCCACCACCTCCCTGGGCAGCACATTCTAATGGCTAACGACTCTCTCTAGGAAGAACTTTCTCCTCACCTCCAGCCTAAACTTCCCCTGGTGCAGCTTGAGACTGTGTCCTCTTGTTCTGGTGCTGCTTGCCTGGGAGAAAAGACCAACCCCCACCTGGCTACAACCTTCCTTCAGGGAGTTATAGAGAGCAAGAAGGTCTCCCCTGAGCCTCCTCTTCTCCAGGCTAAGCAACCCCAGCTCCCTCAGCCTCTCCTCACAAGGCTGTGCTCAAGGCCTCTCCCCAGCCTCCTTGCCCTTCTCTGGACACCTTCAAGTGTCTCAATGTCCTTTCCTTGGGCTTCAGCTTCCAGCTGCGTCATGAAGATCACAAAACCTTCCTCCTCCATGAGAAGCAGTGAGGAGAAGCATTGAAGAAGAAATGAGACTTTGACCATTGGGTGTTGCCTCTCTGGACACAGATTCTGCCCCCTGTGGATGGCCTGAGTGGACAATACCAAGCTAGGCAGGGTCCCTTAGTATCATAGTATCATAGTATCAGTCAGGGTTGGAAGGGACCACAAGGATCAGCCAGTTCCAACCCCCCTGCCATGGGCAGGGACACCCCACACTAGATCAGGCTGGCCAGAGCCTCATCCAGCCTGGGCTTAAACACCTCAACCACCTCCCTGGACAACCCATTCCAGGGCTTCCCCACTCTCATGGGGAAGAACTTCCTCCTCCCCTCCAGCCTGAATCTCCCCACCTCCAGCTTCATTCCATTCCCCCTAGTCCTATCACTACCTTGATGCCCCACGATGTTCCAACATTACTCCACGGAGGTGCCAGTGCTGCCACTGCTGTTTTCAGAGCCAAGTCACTTGACCTCTCTCTACAGCTCAGCTCCTGATGGCCTCAAAAGTAAATAGACTCCTTTCCTCCAGTGGAGGTGACAGAACTTCCCTGCCCTACAGATGTGCAGCAAAGATAAACAGCCTGGAGACTGTGAGCTTCTCCAGATGCTGCAACAGGGGCAACCAGAGGCAGAAATAACCCAGAAGCAACACATCTACCTCTGGTGCTCCAGGCCTGCTCCCTGGGAGCACAACTCTCCTGACCGAGCCAGGAGGCTGCTTCTGCACAATAAACCTCTTTTAGCAGAGGATTGTGGCCCCCCTTGTTTTGGCCCCCCACCAGGGGAGGTAGTGGGATCCAAGGAGGACCCTCCCCCAGGGTGAGGTTTGCCTTCAGGAGGCGTGCTTGTGCTTCAGGAGGTGCAGCAGAGATGCAGTCTCTCCTGGTGAGAGCAAACTGTCTCTTGAAAGCACAGAGCCTTTGCTGCAGGAGATGGAGCTTTCTGGGAAGGAGCTGCCTGTCACTGCTGTGAATTAAAAGAGAAAGAGAGAAAAAAACACCTAAACCAACCACTTTGAGTGGTGAACTACAAAGGTTTGGGGTTTAAAGAAGCCAAAGCAACTTGTCAGATGCTGGAGTAAGAGCAAACCATAGATTTCAGTGTTACAAATAATTGCATTGAGGAAGGGAAGAGCTTGGTGCCTGCTCACAGCACCCCCAGGAATGCTCCAGGCTTGGGGCAGGGTGGTTGGAAGTTGCCCAGCAGAGAAAGACCTCGGGGTGCTGCATGCCAGCAGCTGCAGATGAGCCAGCATGTGCCCAGCTGGCCAAGAAGGCCACCAGCATCCTGGCTTGGATCAGCAAAGATGTGGCCAGCAGGACCAGGGCAGGGATTGTCCCTCTGGACTCAGCACTGGTGAGGCCACACCTTGAGTACTGAGTTCACTTTCGGGCTCTCACTCCAAGGAGGACATTGAGGGCTGGAGCAGGACCAGAGAAGGGCAGTGAAGCTGGTGAACGGCTGGAGAACAGGGCTGGAGAGGGAACTGGGGGTGTCCAGTCTGGAGAAGAGGAGGCTGAGGGGAGACCTTCTTGGTCTCTACAAATCCCTGAGAGGAGGCTGGAGCCAGGTGGAGGTTGGTCTCTTCCCCCAAGTAAAAAGAGAGAGGTTGAGAAGAAATGGCCTCAAGTGCTACCAGAGAAGGTTTAGTTTGGACTTGAGCAACTATTTCTTCCTGGAAAGGGTTGTTAAAGCCTCCAAACCTCAGTGGGGATCTTACTTAGAAAGAGGTCCCTAAATGGATGCTCCTTTCTCCTTTGGCTGTGGTTATCTCCACTCCCCACGCAAGGTGGTTTGCCAAGGCCTCTTCATCATGCTCTGTGTGCCCTAGAGGCTGTTTCCCACTCCTAACCTGCACTGTGAGCTCTAAAGGGGGAGAAACAGGGTGCTCTGATCTGAGGGAGGGAGTTCCTGAGCAGGACTGGAGGAACAACAAAGATAATTTGGAGAAAGACAAAGTCTCAGCCCCCCAGTTCCTTTATTCCTTCCCTTAGGGCTGCATCCCTCTTTGCAGCTTGGGAACCAGCTCTGGCAGCCCTGGCTCCCTGCTTGAGCCTTGCAAATCTGTGATGTTTCTGAGCAGGATCACCCTAAAACCACCCAGATGAAGCTTGGAGGGACTCCTCTTGCTGGAAGCCAGTGGGGTTTTTCATCCAGAAGGCAGGAGTGAAAGCAGAGCCTCAGCACTCAGCTCCTCCTTATTAAATTGTTTGTAATTCCAAGCAGTCTCCCAAGGCCTGCCCAAAGTGTTCATCACACCACAAAATAATAGCCTTCATAATTAATTAGCTCTAATGAGCACACACAGAAGCCAGAGCACAGGTGCAGGACAGGAACAGAGGAACCTTTTAGCATCTCCAAGACTAACCCTTCACTCTTCCCTTTACATGCTCTCAGTGTGTAACTTGGGCTTGGTCACCTCACAGACGTGATGCCTGAGCTCTCCAGGGATGCAGTTCCTTGGAGCATCCATGGATTTGCTGTCCCAGTTAGCCTGGAGCAGGCCAGATCCTGTTCTGATAGATTCACACAGAATGCTTTGGTTTGGAAGAGACCCTTGAGTACTGTGCCCAGTTCTGGGCTCCTCAATTTGAGAAGGACATTGAGACACTTGAAGGTGTCCAGAGAAGGGCAACAAGGCTGGGGAGGGGTCTGGAGGAGACCCTGTGAGGAGAGGCTGAGGGAGCTGGGGTTGCTTAGCCTGGAGAAGAGGAGGCTCAGGGGAGACCTTCTTGCTCTCTACAACTCCCTGAAGGGAGGTTGTAGCCGGGTGGGGGTTGGTCTCTTCTCCCAGGCACCCAGCACCAGAACAAGAGGACACAGTCTCAAACTGTGCCAGGGGAAGTTTAGGCTGGAGGTGAGGAGAAAGTTTTTCCCAGAGATAGTAATTTGCCATTGGAATGTGCTGCCCAGGGAGGTGGTGGAGTCCTTGGAGGTGTTCAAAAAAGGATTGGACGTGGCACTTGGAGCCATGGTTTAGTTGTCAGGAGGTGTTAGGTATTAGGTTGGACTTGATGATCTTTGAGGTCTTTTCCAACCTGGTTGATTCTGTGATTCAAAGGTCATCTTGTCCAAGCCCCAGCAGTTAGGAGGGACACCTCCAACTAGCTCAGGCTGCCCAGGGCCACATCAAGGCTGATCTTGAATGTCTCCAGGGGTGGGGCCTCAACCACATCCCTGGGCAACCCTATCAGCCCCCATCCCCAAGAACTTCTGGTCTCTGTGAGTGTGGCTGGAGGAGATGGAGAAGATGAGAAGGCTGGTAGAGGCTTGGGTTGGGAGAAAAGGGGTCATCAGGGGTCCTTAAAATAAACCTAACCCACACATGAGTGTTATTGCAGCTGGGAAGGGTAAGGCCAGGGCTGTGTCCGCCTGAGAGGAGTGCTGGCCGCCAGCAAAACTCCTCTTAACAACAATTAATGGCATCTAATGGCTCTTTCTTTTGTCTTTTATTTAGCAACAGGGCTCAGCCCAGGAAGTCCTGGCTTCCACTGTTGGAGTGATTTTGGCTCTGGGACTGCAAATGGCCTCATTCCTTGATCAAACGTGGCCATAAAAGTCATTGGAGCACCAGACTTAGATAATGGTTGGACTCCATGATCTTAAAGGTCTCTTCCAACTGACATGATTCTATGATTCTAAAGCCATCTCCAAGCCCCTGCTGGTCCTCTCCTACCTACCATGTAGGTCCAAGAGTACTGAGTGTCATGGGGAGGTACCCTGCACCATCAGCATCTCCTCCATTGTGTCATATCTCAATTAGAATAGAGTAGAGTAGAGTAGAGTAGAGTAGAGTAGAGTAGAATAGAATAGAATAGAATAGAATAGAATAGAATAGAATAGAATAGAATAGAATAGAATAGAATAGAATAGCATTAAGCAGTCAACTAAACCATGGCACCAAGTGCCTCATCCAGTCTCTTCCTAAACACCTCCAGGGATGGTGACTCCACCACCTCCCTGGGCAGCACATTCCCAGGGCCAATCTCTCTTTCTGGGAAGAATTTCTTCCTAACATCCAGCCTGAACCTCCCCTGGCACAGCTTGAGACTGTGGCCTCTTGTTCTGGTGCTGCTTGCCTGGGAGAAGACACCAACCCCCACCTGGCTACAACCTCCCTTCAGGGAGTTGTAGAGAGCAATGAGGTCTCCCCTGAGCCTCCTCTTCTCCAGGCTAAGCAACCCCAGCTCCTTCAGCCTCTCCTCACAGGGCTGTGCTCCAAACCCCTCCCCAGCTTTATTGCCCCTCTCTCAGTATGGCCCAGGATGGAAGAGTCTCCTTCCTTCCCTCCTCAGGTCCTTTTAGCCACAGTGTCCCTTCAGGAGCTGTGTCTGTCCCAGGGATGAAAGCCACCAGCTCAGAGATGTGTGCTGAAATGGTTGCATGAAACCAAACCAGTGGCCCCACAACTGACTCATACTGGGAGCCAGAGGGGGAAGTAGATGAAAAGGGCCTAATCCTTCCCTGGTATCCTCTCTGAGCACTGATAGCCACAGCCCTGGGATTTCCTGACCTCAAAAGTGGTTTTAGTAGCCCTCAGTGGATTTTTCTTCCTTGAATTCCTTGAGCTGCTTCTTGACCCTGTGTCAGCCTTTCATCTCTTCTCCCAGTTGGTGGTAGCATCCATTCTGGTGTCCTGCAGTGGGCAAACAAGCTCAGAGGTGGGGTGCAGCAGGGTTCATCTTCAGGCTCTTGGCACAGCATCTCAACAGATGCTGGAGATGAAGGAGTGGAACCACCTCCATGGGGAGACAGGAACACAAGCATCAGTTTTAAGTGCTTGGGAAGAGCTGAGCCCCAGCTTCTGCCTGGGATGCAGAAGCAGCTCCTTGCAGAGAGGGGGTTTGGGGGAATCATACACACACAGAGTCACAGAATCACCAAGGTTGGAAGAGACCTCAAAGATCACCAAGTCCAACCTGGCACCACAGACCTCATGACTAAACCATGGCACCAAGTGCCACATCCAAACCCCTTTTGAACACCTCCAGGGATGGGGACTCCACCACCTCCCTGGGCAGCACATTCCAATGGCTAACAACTCTCTCTGGGAAGAACTTTCTCCTCACCTCCAGCCTAAACCTCCCCTGGTGCAGCTTGAGACTGTGTCCTCTTGTTCTGGTGCTGCTTGCCTGAGAGAAGTGACCAACCCCCTCCTGGCTACAGCCACCCACACCCTGGTTCCTGCTGGAGTAAAAGGCTGCAGGGACTCCCAGTGCACGGAAAGAGGGCAGAAGGTCCCACTCCTGGGTGGGGATGAGGAGGTGAAGTCACAGCTGGTGAGGATGAGTGTGGCAGGACAGGGATTTACTTTGGAAAGCATGAAAAAGGGGCAAAAGCCTCCCCTGGAGAGGGGCAGGGGAGTGACCTCTCCGGTGCCACACTGGGGTACAGGAGGGGCCGGGCACAAGGCAGGGGCTGGGCACAGGGCAGGGGCAGGGCAGCAGCCACACGTGCAGGCAGGAAGAGGCAGCTAAAATAAGCAGATGGGTGGAAAAGGGAGGAGAGGCTATTAAGGAGATAACATAAAGGTTAGAGAGGAAAGTCAGAGGAAATGAGCCGAAAACAGCCTCAATGTCACGGAAAGGTGAAGCTGAGCCTCATGCCCGGCACAGATTAGCAAAGCTGAGTCGTGATGCAGAAGCTTGGCTGAGATACACCAAAAGCTACCCCCCAGCCCCAGTGCCCTCCTCCTTCCACTGTTGACCCAAAGGGTCACTTGGAACCCATCTGTAACGTCAGGCGCGGGCCCCCGTGGCAGCAGCCGGGCAGGCTGCCTCCTCCCTCGCTGGAGCCTTGTTTTCTTCCCTCCAGAAGACAATCTGCTGGTGTGCAGGATGTCACTGGCATCTGGGAAGGGAGCCCAGGGAGGAGGTTGGCTCTGGTCACTTCCACAGGGGCTGGGGGGTTGATTTCGGTGACTGGTCCGCGTGTGGGAACAGAGCCTGTGTAACGCTGCGGCTGCCTCAGCCCTCTGCTGAGCCAGGCTGAAGCGCTCAGGGGAAAGCTTTTGTGTTTTCCAAATGTGGAGCAAGCTTCAGACTAAGCCCCCAGGTGCCATTACCTCATGTTTGTTTGCACGGGCTGGGAATCACACCAGCAGCATTTGGTGTCAAAGCCCTGCCAGACACCTTTGAGCTTGATGTAATTCTTGTGGCAGCACCGAGGATGCTCTTTGGCCCTCACGGTTTACTCCCATTTCCTGGCTGCCAATCTTCATTTAACTCCTTGAGCTCTGCCTCACGACACAGCCAAAGGGGATGAGCCTCAGAGGAGCTGGAGGGAAAGGAAGAGGAGAGGAGCTGGGAGATAAAGCCCCCTCCCCAGCAAGCCTGGGCTGCAGCTGATAAGAGCCCTCACGGGTTGTAATGGGAGCCCTGGCTGCCTGTTTCCTCACAAAGTCATGACTCAGGGATAATGTTCACATCCTCTGCACGGCGAGGGAGCTAAAAATACAGCCAGGAAAAGGAGAATGAGTGAGTGAGCATGAATGAGAGCGTGAGTGAGAAATGCACTGGGGAGAAGAGGGAGGAAGCATGAATGAAAGAGCCTGGGAGAGAGAGAGAGTGAAAATAACCCAACCCTTCCAAGTTTCCAAGCTGCAAACCTTTGCTTGCAGTCAGTGCTCTGGCAAAGGAATGCTTGTGAGGCTGTCAGCCCCTCCTGTGAAGCTGGCTTTGCAAGAAACCCTCCTGGCATCATCCCCAGGGTGTGGGAGGGCAGGGCACCCTGCCCCGAGGGGCTGCATCCCTGGGGACACTATGGAGGCTGGAGCAGGGAAGGTGTCCTGTGCAGACCCAAATGCACAAGCAAGCTGTTCTGTGTTGCCCCACTTGGGCTGGGCCCTGGTGCTGATGGCAGGGGGTTTGTGGCAGAAGATCCTCATGCCAAGGAGAGCAAAGGTGCTAAGGAAACCCTGTGAAGGGGGATGATCTTTGAGGTCTCTTCCAACCTTAGTGATACTGTGAGTCCCCAGCCCTGCCTAACTGGGACTGGCCCTACAAAGAGCAAATCCACCACAACATAAAATCACAGAACGGTTTGGGGTGGAAGAGACCTTTAAAGCCCATTTAGTCCACACCCCTGCAGTCAGCAGGGATATCTGCAACTACATCACGTTGCTCAGAGCCCAAACAAGCCTGACTTTGAATGTCTCCAGGGATGGGACCTCCACCACCTCCCTGGGCAACCCGTTCCAGCTATCTGTCCCAGTGTCCTGCCACCCTCATAGTAAATGTGCTAAAGCCCACAGAAAAGAGCAATTCTTGGACTCCCACCCTCCAGACCTGCCCTGCAATTTTGCCATGGAAGGGATGCAGGTTCCAAAGCAACTCTTGGGAAATAAATGAAAAGGGATCACTGCCTCCTGAGTCATACAGCTCCTATATTATTGTTCTCTACGACTCCCTGAAGGGAGGTTGTAGCTAGGTGGGGGTTGGTCTCAGGCAAGCAGCACCAGAACAAGAGGACACAGTCTCAAGCTGTGCCAGGGGAGGTTTAGGCTGGAGATGAGGAGAAAATTCTTCCCAGAAAGAGGAATTGGCCATTGGGATGTGCTGCCCAGGGAGGTGGTGGATTCACCATCCCTGGAGGTGTTCAAGAGGGGATTGGATGTGGCACTTGGAGCCATGGTTTAGTAGTCATGAGGTGCTGGGTGATACGTTGGACTTGATGATCTCTGAGGTTTTTTCCAACCTTATTGATTCTATGATTCTATAGGCACTGGAGGGGTCAGACAGGGGGAAGTCACTGTGGCCAGCCACTGTCTGGGTGCCTGGATGGCAGCAGGTCACAGAGGGACGAGAACAGCTCTGGCTGGGCTAAATCTGACCCATATCACAGATAGGAAGCAAGATTAGAGCCTTCTCCGTCATCACTGCTGAGCCCAACTCTCCTGACAAAGGCCCCAGGGGTGAGCCTGGTGCTAATCCAAGGAGCCAATTTTAGAGCCCTCTCTCTGCAGACAATCTCTGATTGTTTGGGATGTTTTGAAGTGTTTTTTCTTTTCCCCAGCTGCCCCGTCATCACATCCTGTGACTTGGCAGGAAAGGCTCCAGAGCAGGCCAAGCAGCTCCAGAGGTGTGACAGCGTGGCCTGCACCTCCCCCCAGTGTCTCCTCAAGGGGTTGGTGACCTCGGTGGAGGTGGTGGGAAGGAGGTGGAGGAGAGGCTGAATGGCCTGGGGCTCCTTAGCCAGGAGAAGAGCAGCCTGAGAGGGGACCTGGTCAATGTTGTTCCACTTGTAAAGGGTAGAGGTCATGAAAATGGGGTTGGGGTCTTTTCAGTGGTGCCCAGTGATGGGACAAGGGACAATAGGCACAAATTAGCACCCAGGACATTTCACTTAAACATAAAGAAAAACTTCTGTGGTGTGAGGGTGCTGGAGCCCTGGAGCAGGCTGCCCAGAGAGGTTGTGGAGTCTCCTGCTCTGGAGAGATCCCAAACCCTTCTGGACATTGTGATCCTGGGCAAGCTGCTGTGAGTGACCCTGCTTCAGCAGGGGGTTTGGATTGGATGATCTCCAGAGGTCCCTCCCAACCCCCACCATTCCATGATTCCAGGGGGCTTCAGGCAGCAGGTTGCCTGGGACCTGACACTTGGCTGTGCCAAGGGGACCAAAACCTTATGTGGCAGCTCAGGGCCATCCACACTGGGGGTAGGGGACAAACCCCAGATGTGGCAGCTCAGGGCCATCCACCCCTGGGCTAGGGGACCCCTCTGGCTGCTGCAGGTGGTTGGAGGCAGCTGCAGCTGCAGGCACTACGAGGAGCTTGGCCGTGGCTGTGAGATGCTGAAAGGAGCAGGGGATTTTCTTCCAGGATGGGGAAACAGCCTTTGCAACTGCAGCACATCTCCTCCTCCTCTTTCTCCTGCTAAATAACAGCCCCATGTGCCTTTTTGTGCCCCCCCAGCAACCTCTTTTCAGCTCCTTCCTCACTCTCAGTCACCAGGCATGATCCATCCTTGCCTGTGGGTTTTCCCTTTGGGCTGTCAGCAGCTTTGGCATCTCTCTCTCCAACTGGGAAGCAGCCAAAGCAAGCAGAGATACCTGAAGCTACCATCCACCCACTTCTTGTCTGGTCTCAAGATGTTTCAAAGCTCTCTCTCCTTTCTATTTCTATCCTTATTGTCATCCTGCTTTAAGAGGAAGGTCTATTATTCCCCCTCCCCTCCTCCCCTCCTTTTCTCTCTCTCAACAGAAAAAAAAAGGACATTGTTTCTTCTTTCTTTGATTTAAAAGCCAAAAACAGTTATAGGAAACTGTTGAGCAGATGTTTTACAGTATGAACCTAGAAAAGAAGAGAAAAAACAGAAGAAAAGCTCTCTGATTTTGCTGGAGGATCTATATTTAGCCATCATGCTTCCTCCCATTCAGGGTTTGTGTTGGCATGGCCAGGCCCCAGGTTTAAGCACTTGGATTGGAGGATTCCTTTTATTTCTCCCATTTGCTGCATCCATGAAAGTGTGGAGCTGGCTGCACAAGCTAATGAAGCACATGCAAGGAAGTAGGTAAATTCAGCTTGCTCCAGGGAAGTGGTGGAAGCCCCATCCTTGGAGGTGTTGAAGGCCAGGCTGGATGTGGCTCTGAGCAACCTGATGTAGTGTGAGGTGTATGGGCTGCCCAGGGAGGTGGTGGAGTCACCAGCCCTGGAGGTGTTCAAGAGGGGATTGGATGTGGCACTTGGTGCCATGGTTTAGACATGAGGTCTGTGGTGACAGGTTGGACTTGATGATCCTCAAGGTCTCTTCCAGCCTTGGTGATTATGTGATTCTCTGTCCCTGCCCATGGCAGGGGGTTGGAACTGGATGATCCTTGAAGTCCCTTCTAACCCTAACAATTCTGTGATTCTGTGCTTCAGCAAGGTCCCTTTCAGCCCACAGATGCTCAAGGTGGGTGAAAAAACCCCACAAATCTCTGATTTCTCATCCTAGCTGCATCAGGATGAGCAAGGTTGGGTCCTTGCTCATGGCAGCGTTCTGTGTTTGTGCCCAGGGTGGCCAAACTAAACCCAAGCTCCTGGCTGAGATTGGTCCAAGTCTCAGGGAGATTTATGGTCCTGGACTGAAGCGATGCTGTGAGCCTTGATTTTTGGAAACAGCTTCAAGCAGGACAGCCAAAACTCATCCCAGAAACCTTCTCCAGGCCAGACTCCTGCTGACTTCAAAAACCCAAGGGCTTGGTACCAGCTGAGCGAGACCTCCCGGGTAAGGACAAGGGTTGATGTCCCCAGCCGGGTGTTCCTCCTTCAGCCACAGGAGAAGCCTCATCCTTGCACCATGGGATGAGGCTGTGGGTGGGAAATACAAACACCATCTGGTACCTGCAGGTCTGGGAAGGGTTGGGCAGTGGTGGCATCTCGCCCTCGGTGAACCCCTCGCTGCCATGTACACCCTGGTCCCAACGGCTTGCAGTGCCACTTGCCAGGGCAGACAGAGGAGGGATTTGTCAGTGGAAAATTGAGACTTGGAGCTTGCCCAAGGGAATGAGAGGAAGCCAACACTATTGTATCACTGTCTGGTGAAGCTTGAGGCGTTCCCCATCTGGGAATAGTGTCTGGAGTGGGAGTGACAGCCTGGTGACTCTCCACCACAGTGCTCCTCATCAGCCTTTCCTGTGAGCTGGGCTCCTCCTCTTGCCTGCTCTCAACCTGAACCAAGATTCCAGCACAGTGCCCAGCTGTGCCTTGGGGACATCAGGGGAAAACCTTAGGGAGAATCTGCTGGGATGCAGGTTCCCACAGGCTGACACTGTGGATTTGGGTGCCCAGTGATGGGAGCAGGAGCAGAAGACTCAGAGGTACCTTTGGGATTTGTGTTCTCCTGGCTTTGGTGCTGAACACCCAAAGGTTTGCAGCTTATGATTTTCATGCTGGGTCTCCTAAGGTGCATCTGGAACAAGGCAAGGCTGTGCAGAGGCCCTGTAGGTAGTGAAAGATGGAGAATCAGCAGCAGAAGATGTGTCTTGATGAAGATACAGCTTGTCTGCTCCATCTGGTCCAGCAACAGCCTCAGAGCTCCTTTGCAAACCTCCTTATCCTACTGGTGAGGCAAACACAGGGCCCAAAGTAAAGCTTCTACTTGCTTTCTATTGGAACTTTCTGTGCTGTGGTCTTATTGCCAGGGTTGTAAACCCAAAACACCTCTGGGAGGGCATCCAGGTATAAGGGCAGGGAGGAATCTATCAGAAATGGGACATGAGCTGGCCTCACATGTGTCACTGGGCATCACTGGCAGCGATCCAGGCTGTGGATCTTGAAGCTGAAATCAAAGCTGTGCTTCCAGACATTAATGACTGGTTTGTTGTCTAAGATGGTGGAAACACAGATAAAAGCTTTAGCCCAAGTGACCTGTTTGATTTCCAAGAGGACATTGTTCATGCAGCTTCTAAATGGCCTGCTTGGGAAAGACAGAGCAACGAAAAAAGGCAAACTCACCCAAACCCATGGGCTGAGAAATCCCAAACCATTGGGCTGAGCTCTGGGATGCTGGAAGGATAAAGATCTAATTCATAGGCCCATCTTTGGCTCCTTTATTGAGGATTTCTCTAGATTATATATGCAGACAACCAGGAATGTCATTCTTTCCAGCCTGCTCTTTTGCATAAATTAGGATTGTTTGCTGTTCATCAGCTAACCCCATCGTGACCTCCCCTCCATCCTCCCTTGCTCTGCTTGAAACCCAAGGGCCCAGACTGGCTCCTGCAGACTTCTGCCAGTGCTGGGAAAAGGCAATCATAGAATCAGTTTGGGTGGAAAAGACCGTAGAGATCATCCAGGTCAACCTTCAGAGGTCCCTTCCAAACCAAGGGATTCTGTGGTTCAGTGATTCTCTGACAACCCTCGTGCTAACCCATGGCCCTCAGCACCACATCTCTGAATCTTCTAAATCCCTCCAGTGATGAGGATTTAACCACCTCCCTGGGGAGTCTGCTCCACCGTTTGAGAGCCCTTTCAGTGAAGAAGTCATCCCCAGCTGCCCAGAGGGTCTTTGATAGGAGAGCTGTGGAGCTGCAATAAGGATGAGCAGGTTAAGGGAGCACCTAGTGCAGGTCACAGACGTCAGTGAGAGTCCTTCTCCTGGGTAGGTGAACGTGCCTCAACCAGCCCTGGAGGGTGGATGCTGAGATGTGGTCATGCTCCTAGGGTCACGTAGTTCTGCTTGTGTGTGTGCAGAGAGACGCCTTGGGAGATGCAAAGAGCTCCTTAACACAGCCTGGGTCCGGCTGGAAACCTGCTCAGCCCCTGGAACGCTGATAAATGAGATGCTGCTGCTTCCCCTCCCACCCACACACTTCCACTTTCACTTCACATGTGGGACCCAGCCCTGCAATCCCCTGGCTGGCCATAAATAACCCCTCCATGGCCAGGCAGCCATGGTGACAGCATGCATTAAGCCTGCCAGGACAAGCATTCTTTCTCCCTCTTTCTTCCTCCTGGAGTCCTTCACGGAGGGGAACATCTCACCTGTGTCCTCTTCTCCCAATAACCAGCAGAGGATGCAGAAGAGAATCTGTGCAAACATGCTCAGTGGAGCTCAGGAATTAAATATGAGAAGCCACAGCTGTTCCCAAAGCCTAATCTTTGTCGCAGACAAACTTTCCTTGACCTGGAACCATGTGGAAAGTAAACAGAGAGGTAAAGGACATGTCCATAACTCATTTCCACTAAAGCAAGCCTCACAGTTGGGCTACTGTACTTTTTAGCTCCCTTCTGTTTGCTCTCAGAACAAAAAACAACAACAAATGTAGGTAAGATGCAGACACTTTGGGGTAAGCTTGGACCTGGAGTTACAGCACTGGGCTGAAGCATCTCCAGCCTACATTTCATAGTTTCATAGTTTCATTCAGGGTTGGAAGGGACCACAAGGATCATCTAGTTCCAACCCCCCTGCCATGGGCAGGGACACCCCACACTAGATCATAGCTTCACAGAGCTAAAGGAGCTCTCTGCACCTTTCCCCTGTGGTGTTGATGGTGTGAGCAAGGCAGGAGTTTGTGATGATGATTTTTACTTTGGCTTTTAGGAAAGTGATTAATTTTTTGTGCCTACAAGGCCCCTCAGGTTCAGAAGGACGTTGAGACACTTGGAGGTGTCCAGAGAAGGGCAATGAGGCTGGGGAGAGGCCTTGAGCACAGCACTGTGAGGAGAGGCTGAGGGAGCTGGGGTTGCTTAGCCTGGAGAAAAGGAGGCTCAGGGGTGACCTTACTGCTCTTTACAACTACCTGAAGGGAGGTTGTAGCCAGGTGGGGGTTGGTCTCTTCTCCCAGGCAAGCAGCACCAGAACAAGAGGACACAGTCTCAAGCTGCACCAGGGGAGGTTTAGGCTTGAAGTGAGGAGAAAGTTCTTCCCAGAAAGAGTAATTTGCCATTGGAATGTGCTGCCCAGGGAGGTGGTGGAGTCACCCTCCCTGGAGGTGTTCAAGAGGGGGTTGGATGTGGCACTTGGTGCCATGGTTTAGTCATGAGGTGTTGGGTGCCAGCTTGGACTTGATGATCTTTGAGGTCTTTTCTAATCTTACTGATTCCATCATTCTATGAAAAGTCCCAAATCTGCATCTTTAAGGGCTCTGACTGGCAGTGGTATGGCTGGAATTTCCCAAGAGATGTGAAGATCAGCATTAGAGCTGAGTGGCACTTGGTGCCATGGTTTAGTCATGAGGTCTGTGGTGACAGGTTGGACTCGATGATCTTTGAGGTCTCTTCCAACCTTAGCAATACTGTGATACTGTGATACCATGAGTGGAAGTGTCGCACTGCCTCTTCCAGAACAAAAACCTGGCTGGGGCTTGGTGCTATTTGGGCTTTATCATCTCTACCTGGATTTATAGCCTCCAAATTAGAACTCAGAGTTGAAGGAAGGAATCATTCTGCAGGCTGCATCACACCCAAGCCAGGCTAACATCTTCAGATGCCAACATTATTTAAAGCCCTTTTCTGCCTGCTTTTGGTCTTCCTTTTAGAAGCGAGATAAACCACGTATGAGCAAGTTTATAGCCATTAACTCAACCCAGATGAAGGATATTTAACTGGAGCAGCTTCTAACCTAATCCAGCCTCACAAAAGTCATGTGTGGACCTATTTTAAGCAGTCAAGATGCTCCCATGTACCCTGAGCAGCTTCTCTTTTATCCTGCATCCATTGCATCACATCTGAGATGATGGATCTGAGCTCCTGCCTGACCCAAGGATGGCAAAACTCATATTGCCCTGCTTTACAGGACAGATATCTCCCCTCAGCTTGGACAGGGCATGCAGCACCCTCGTGTTCCACACAAAGAGGGAATTAATTGGGTGTTCATCCCTGCCCCACTAGCCAGAAGAGATGAGCTTTCCTGGTGCTTCTAGTTTGCTTTCGAGGGCAGCCAGCAACAGAAAGCCTCAGCAGCTGGAGACCAGATGTGCACAGCTCTTGGTGGACCACTGCTGAAGCATCTGGGGCACAGACTGTGTGTGTCATTGCCTTGCTTTTGAGGAGGGGTAGGAGGGAATGCTGCTGTAGCATAGGCAAATCTGCCACAGTATTTCCAAACACAGGCAGCTCCTTGATCACCTCCTCCCAGGGCAAAGAGAGGCCAGGAGGGAGGCTCCAAATCAAGATCCTTTTTCTTTTCTCCCTGGTAGTGGGGTCAGCACATAACACCAACTAAAAGCAGACGGATTTGGGTGCTGAGGCTCTTTTTTATCGGTTCCTGCTCTGGTTTTCCAGTGTAATATGGAAATGATAATACTTATAGATCCATAAAGGGAGCTGGGAGCTTATTACATGCAGCTTAGTGGGTTGTGATCCTCAAGCAGGACCACAAATGTGTAGGATCTCTCCCTGGAAAGTCATCTGCGGGCTGCAAGGAGGTGAGCTGTCAGTTGTCAGTGAGACTCAGAGCAGTGGCTGTGAGGAATTTTGCTCAGGTGATGTGAAGCTCACTGCCCAGCTCCAGGATGCAAACCATGGCCCCCTCCAGTCATAGACACCTTCAGCGTGATGCTGCTTTCCTTTCTCCCACCCATTCCACAATGGTGACAGACTTCTCCCTGGTGGCAAGTGACAGGGCTAGAGGAAATGGATGCAAGCTGCCCCAGGGGAGGTTCAGGCTGGCTGTTAGGAAATATTTCTTCATTGAAAGGGTTCTCCAATAATGGAAGGGTCTGCCCAGGACAGTGGTGGAGCCACCATCCCTGGAGGTGTTTCAGTGGTGTGTGGACCTGGTGCTTAGGGACATGGTTTGGCGGTGACCTTGCAGTACTGGGTTGAAGGTCAGGCTGGATGATCTCAAAAGTCTCTTCCAGACAAGTATTTTTTGTGCTTTCTTGGCTTATTGGGAAAGGAGCTGTTTCTGCTGGCAGCACCTTCCAGAAGGAGCCTGGGTGCAACCCCATGCAGTGCTACAGGCTGGGGTCAGAGTGGCTGGAAACCAGCCAGGCAGAGAAGGACCTGGGGGGTACTGGCTGATGGTAGGCTGAACATGAGCCTGCAGTGTGCCCAGGTGGCCAAGAGAGCCAATGGCATCCTGGCCTGCATCAGGAACAGTGTGGCCAGCAGGAGCAGGGAGGTCATTCTGCCCTGTGCTCAGCACTGCTTAGGCCACACCTTGAGTACTGTGTCCAGTTCTTGGCCCCTCAGTTTAGGAAAGATGTTGACTTGCTGGAAGGTGTCCAGAGAAGGGCAACAAAGTTGGTGATGGGTTTGGAACACAGCCCTGTGAGGAGAGGCTGAGGGAGCTGGGGCTGCTTAGCCTGGAGAAGAGGAGGCTCAGGGGAGACCTTCTTGCTCTCTACAACTACCTGAAGGGAGCTTGTAACCAGGTGGGGGTTGGTCTTTTTTCCCAGGCACCAGAACAAGAGGACACAGTCTCAAGCTGTGCCAGGGGAGGTTTAGGCTGGAGGTTAGGAAGAAATTCTACACAGAGAAAGTGATTGCCTATTGGAATGTGCTGCCCAGGGAGGTGGTGGAGTCACCATCACTGGAGGTGTTCAGGAGGAGACTTGACAGGGTGCTTGGTGCCATAGTTTAGTTGATTAGGTGGTGTTGGTTTATAGGCTGGACTTGATGATCTCAAAGGTCTCTTCCAACCTGGTTTATTCTATTCTACTATTCTATTCTTCTTCTGTGAAAATTAAGCAGCCTACCAGTGCACAACCCATGCAATGCCTACAAGACATCTCAGATTTGGGACAAACCTTAATAACTCCTTAAGCGAAACATTAAGGAATCGTTTCAGTTTGGGTTTTTTTTATGAGCACAAGGAAAAATCCAAACCATCTGGGGTGGAAAGTACTTCTCACCATGGCTTTATGATGAATGCCATGAGCCACCCAAAACCTAAGTCAGCTTTTTTCTGGGTTTTGTTGCCAGCTGAAGGCGACTGATGGGGCGGCAGCGACCCCCAAACCAGGTGGCCACCTGTGAGCTGAGGGAGGTGATCTGCACCCAGAAGACATCAGGCTGCCTCGTGAGCAAGAGCTGAAACCAGCAGCCTCTCCATTTTGCAGACACACACTGGATTGGACAGCCATAATGCAGAGGCTATTAATATATAGATGACTGTATTGGGAGGACTGTCTGCTGCAGAGCAGAGCATGCAGCCCAGGGAAAAACATCTTGTTCACAGCTGCCAGCGAGGTTATCCTGCAGCCTCCGAGAGAGTTGCCCAGATCAAAATTGATGGCTGGATGCATTCGCCTTCCTTTGGCTCTCAGACGTGACTGAGCCTTTGTACCAAAGCCCAGGAGGCTGGAAACCTTCCCAGGAGGATGGGAACCCTGTAAGGAATTTCCTGCATTAAAAGAGCTCCAGGAGGGATCGGTGCCTTACGGCTGCAAGCTCAACAGGTAACATCTATTTGGGCCACCTGTAGCTGTGTGTGTCTGGGCTGAGGGCTAAAGGAGAGATTCCTTCTTCATTTAGGAGCTGGAGAGGAACCTACTTATCATTTTATGTACAGAGACATTGTGGGTGTCTTGGTGTTTGTCACTATGCACCTTTGAACAGCTCCCTAGGCTGGAGGGGGTAGAATAAGAGAGACTTTTATACCTGGTGACCGCAGGGGTTGCACATTTGATCCCTCTGCAAAACATTTGGCAGTGCAGAAGCTCTGCACAAGAAGAAATTACTTGGTGTGGCCCTGGGCAGCTTGAGGTGGTTGGAGGAGGGCCTGCTGACTGCAGGGAGGTTGGGCAAGATGACCTTTGAGGGTGCCTTCCAACCCGAAGCGGTCTGCGAACTCATCCACGTGAGAGCAAATGCAGGTTTGGTCTGCACTGTGCAAATGTGCACTTCAGCAGACAGTACCCAAACCTCCCAGTTTTGCTTGGACAAAGGCTGCATTTCTCTCCCCAGACTGCCCAGTGCTCCAGCCTGGATTCCCAGTGGTGGTCCTGCATCTTATTCTTGTGCTGAAAACCAGACACTTGTGCAAATATCCTGGCAAGCAGAATATTCTGAGCCAGGGCTGAGTCTCAGGGCTGTGTCCTCTTTCTTTGCTCTTTATGCTCGAGCTTCCTCTTAGGATTTCCAGGGAAAAATCACAGCAGTTGTTCCCAGGTGGTGAGAAGTCCCAGAGCAGCAGATATGTAACCCTTGGTGTTTGCCCCACTCCTGGGGCTGCTGGCAGGAGCTCACGAAGGCAACGTGACTGGGATCTGTAGTGGAGCTGGAGAGGATTTTCAGCCTGGAGCCCTCTCCTGGAGGAAAAAGCAGCTTTGCTGCTTGGAGAGTGAGAGGAGGAGAGGCAGGACGGGCATGTCCTCCTGCTTCCACGATCTGAGGGTCCCTGTCCAGGTTTTGAGGATCGGGAATGTTGGTATGGGAAAGGCAGAGTTGTTAGGAGAGGGCAGCCCCAAATTCTGCTCTCCCAGAGCGGAGCAGGGAGTTTGCATTGAGATTTTGGAGTGAACCTGCTGCAACTTGTTGTTTCTGCCTCCCTCCCTTTCTCTGCCCTCCTGCCTTTCTGGTCCCAGCAGACTTTTCTTCTCCAGTGAGCACTTGGCCTCATTTGTGTTCAAAGCAGGCTTTGGGGTGATGCAGATTGGAGCTAGGAGGTGAACCAGTGGCTCAGTGCTGCCTGAGCATTTTCCCTGTCTGGTGCTTTGCAGAACAGGAGAGTGCTTCAGCCCTTGGGCTTCCAAAGGCAAGCAGGAGCTACCATGGCTTGGTTTATTTTTTGTCTCTTTTGGCATGCTTAGTACCAGAGGTACACGGTGAGGGGGTTTAGGGTCTGCTACCAGGCTGCCTTCTTCCCAGGGTAAAGAGTAAAGCAGGCACTATGATGTCCTGGGCTATGCATGGAAGCAGGAAAGGCAGAGGTGCCCAGGGGACCTCTGAGGAGGAAACAGCAGGTTTGCAGACACCTCCAGGCAGAGGCAGCAGCTGAGCTGAAGTTCAGGGCTCGGGGCTGGATGAATTTCATCCCGTGTGCCTTCTTGTTAATCACCATGCACGAATAATCACCATGCACCTCCACTGCAGAGCGACTTTGAGGGGCTGGAGTATGACTTGCAATGTCCCCTGAAGTCCTCGGACGGCTTTGCAGGACACAGGAGCAGCGAGGACCCAAAGGCCACCGCTGCATGGGCTGGGGGGTTGGCAGGTCCCCACGCCCACCTCTAAACGCACGATTTTCCTTCCCCACCAGCGGCGTGACATCTGCCAGAGGTGGCTTTTCGCCGGCTGAGCGGGAGCAGCATGGAGCTCGCCTTTCCCACCGCCCTGGATGCGGGGCTGACCACTCCCCCTCCCTTTGAATAGGCAGCCCTGCTGCAAACACTATGGCATTTCCATCCTCCCCAGCTCCAGCGCAGAGGATAGCACCAGGTAGTTGCAAAGAGATCGGAGACAAGTGTGGGAAGCCGTGGAGGACATAAGCTTTGCCCTTGGTCTTGCAGCTAAGTAGTAAGTGGCGCTGGGGAGAGAGGCTCTTTAAAACTCCTTTTGGGGGCTGGAGGTACCTGTTGCTCTTTTCTGAGGGCATCCACTGTTTGCTTTGCTGGTGATTTGCTTTTGCTCTCTCTGTTTCCACTTTCACCCAGTACTGTAGGGTCTTCTATAAATGTCTGAGCTGGTGCTTCCCTGTAAAAGTCCCTTCTTAAATACAGATTAGTACATCTTCCTATGTCTGTTCAGGAGAACAGGGGCATTTTCCTTGTCTAGGTAGAAGGCTGTGCCTTGGCAGATGAAATTAGCAGTTTATCTTATGTTCTGAGTTGCTTGCTGGTTTGGATGGGGTTTGTTTCTGCTGTGAGGAGAAGCGAGGTGCCTGGGGTTGGATACTCACTCAGCTCCCTCCAGCTCTGCACACAGAGAGGCAGACAAGGACTGGACTCCCCTCAGATTGCTGTCTTTGGAGGGGTACTTGCTGCCACATCTCCTTGTGTTCTCATCCCTCAAGGGGTTGAAAGTGCCACAGGTGCCAGCATTTGCTTTTGGGAGCCTTGTGTGTGCCACAGCCACAGGGGTGTGCTGCCAAGCCCCTGCCAGTCTGTGGGAAGGGCACAATCCTGCACCCCTCACCCAGCCCAGAGCAGCCAGTGGGAACTGTGAGTCCCTGAGGAGCACAGCCAAGGCCTTCCCCCTTCCCTCTCAATCATTGCTTTGCATGTGGCTGTTCATTTGGTATTACAGTTACCATCAACTTCCCATCCTGTGCTGTCAACTGACACCTTTGGGGGCTGTGGGCTGGGTCCAGAGCGGTTTCCTGCTCATGGGCTGTTCATGCTGCCTCTCATTCAGCTGGTTTTAAGGTTTCCCTTGCCTGTTGTGCATTTAATTTTTCTGGCAAGCCAGATTTTTTGGGGCTATTGGGACATTTTCACCTTGGGCAGCTGGGATTGGCACTGCTCACACAGTGGCTGGGGTGTGCATGGAGGTCCATGGTGCATTTTGTGCACACAGCATCGGGATGTGTGTGTGTCTGAGGGGCGCTGGGAAAACAGCCCAGTGCTGCTCTCCTCCTTATACCTGTGGCAAACTCAAGGCTCAGAGAAAATGGATGCCTAAGGAAGAGAGGTGCTAGGTGGGATTTGTCAAAGCACCATCAGAGGCTCTGGCCCATGGTGTTGGGCTGGTGGGAGTCTGTTATTTCATGGAGGGAAACTCAGGAGTGAAATAACAGATGACCTAATTAACACCACCACCACCACCCCCTCCACATCTTCCTGCAATTTCAAGTAGCTGCTTTGACCTGAGAGAGAGCAACAGGATTTACTGGTAACATCCTTTCTGGTTTGAGATCCCACCTAAAGCCCTCTCCATGCCATGAGCTGTCAGCTTGCTTGGGATTTGCTGGGGTTGTGCCATTGGTTTAGCTTCAGTTCTAAAATAGCTGCTGAGGAGTAGCAGTTAGGAAGAAGTTTAAGATGCACATTAACACAAAGCAAACTTGGCCTGGGGATATGTGAAGACCTTTTGCAATATTTCTAGACAGTGTTTTATTAGGATGTTGTCTTGAAGGTGGGGAAAGGGAAGCGGAGTGAGGCCACAGTGACTTTTCTGTGGCAGAGTGAAGACCAGCAGCTCAAATCTCTGTCTCCGCATTAAGTGCTCTCCTCTCTCTCTTGTCAAACCCTGCAGCTCTCATTGCCTCCCTGTTTCTGACTAGTAGGACCACACTCAGCTTCTGCACATCCAACATTCCTCATCGCCAGGCTGTCAGATCTGAAGGAGGTGTGATGATACCTTAAGAGCCTTCCCGTTTGGGTGAATGAATTCTAGCTGGGATGGATGAGAGTGGTCATGAGTGCTGGGACAGCTAAACTTTGGACCAGCCTCATCTACACATGAGCCTTTATTCTTTGTGCTTGGTTGCAAGCTGCTTTCTGGTTCAGCCTTCTCCTTTACCACCTAATTCATCTATTAGGAAAAGAAGGAGCACACAACATTGGAGCAGAGCCCCCACTAGCCACATCATTCCTAGAATCAGCATGGACAACCTTCTCATGGCCACACTAATCCAACTGCAATCACCTCTGGGTTGTTAAGATAGTGGCTTAGAGGTTCAGACCCTCAGCCTCTCACCCTCACTTTCTCTGTATGACCTTATGCAAGTCGTGTAACCTCTTGGAGTATTTACAGAGGGAGCAGGAGGGCAGTTGTTATGTTGCTTTACTCACCAGAGCATTGTTATTTACTGCCCTGCTTGGCTTCCCTTCTGTAAATCAGGCACTACTATCTCTGAGAGCATGGCAAAGTTTGCAAACCACCACAGACTGGAATCTCCTGCTATGAAACAGAGAGAGGAGGTGGCTGGTGCCTTAAGCCTCACCGTTTGTAAACAGGCAGCCAAAGAATCCAGCTCGTTTCTATCTCCCATGTCCCTATGTCAGGGATGTTGCTTTTATTTTAAGCTGGTGCCACAGGGCTTGATGAACTAAAAGAGGTCTTCAGCATGCTGACAGTTTCACAAACACTCCTTCCCTTGGGAAGAAGCTTGGCAGGGAGCCTGGAAAGTGCCAGGATTTCAAGGGTTAAGAGCCTGGCGGAAGAATGTCATTTCCACCAGCCTGTTTCCCCACCCCCTCAAAGATGATAAATGGTTACTTGATATGACAATAAAATGGCTATCACTGAGCAGCTTGGGGTCAGCAAGCTGCCAGCACAGCAGGATGGTCCTGTTGAAGGTGCTGCTTCTCATTTGCAAAGTCTTCATTCACCTTCTTAAAAGGTGGCGTTGCCTCATCCTCCTGGCTCCTTGTCTGTCCCCACGGGGATGGAAACTGATTGGTTTATTGGGATGGAGGAAAGCTCCCTAGAATCACTCAGGGTGGAAAAGACCCTTGAGATCCTCAGATCCAACCACTAACCCTACTCTACCAAGCTGGTGAAGGGCCTAGAGAATAAGTCTTACGAAGAGTGGCTGAAGGAACTGATATTGTTTAGTTTGAGGAAGGGGCTGAGGGGAGACCTTATGGTCCCCTTACAACCACCTGAAAGGACAATAGAGAGAGGCTGGTGCTGGTCTCTTCTCACAGGGAATTAGTGGTAGAACAAGAGGGAATGGCCTCAAGCTGCAGCAGGGCAGGTTTAGGCTGGACATAAAGGCAGACAATTTCACTGACTGAGTGGTCAAGCATTGGAACAGGCTGCCCAGGGAGGTGGTGGAGTCACCATCCTTGGGGATGTTCAAAGGTGGCTTAGATGTGGCGCTTAGCGACGTGGATAGTAGTGAATGCAGCTGTCCCAGTTGTGCCACCCCTCAGTGACACCTTTACTGGGTTGCCAGTCTCTGACTGAGGATTGTGGGGTGGGCAGAAGCTGAGTGTGGTCCTACAGGTCAGAAACTGGGGGGCAATGGGAGCTGCAGGGTTTGACAAGAGAGAGAGGAGAGCACTGAATGGGAAGACAGAGATTTGAGCTGCTGGTCTTCACTCTGCCACGGGGAAGTCACTGTGGCCTCACATCCCTTTCCCCATCCTTAAACCAATATCATGCTAAAATACTGTACAAGAATATTGTAAAGGGTCCTCATAAGAGGACCAACAAATCAAATTTGCATGGGGGGTGGGGGAGGGGAGGTGGGGTGGCGTTAATCATGAGGACAAACAGCTTCTCCCTTATTAAACTATGCTGGGTAATAAGTTTAAACTCCAAAATCGCTTGTTAAACAAAACAAACCAAGACAAAACAAGACAAGACAAAACAAAACAAAACAAAAAGAGGAGGGATGGCTGTGGAAATGCAATTAACATTTTAATTCAGTTTCAAACTGGCCCAAGAGCCTAATAGCTTTGGCTGCTACTCGATCAAGCCCCCAGAATAACTGCTGTTTCTCCCACACATGGTTCCACAATAAGAGAGGCATAATAGGAGCAAACAATAAGGCTGAAGTCAAGCTGTTAAGTCATTAAGGATTTCACCAAATGGCTCTGATCCCCCTTCTATTTATTAACAGCTCACAGCACGCTGTGGATCCTGATTATCTCAGGGTAAATCTGCAGTGATTTCCTTCATTCTGGCCGAGATGCCTGCCCAGAGGAGCAGGATCGTGGAGTCCGGTTGGGCTGCAAGCTCCTGAGCGGTCATTAAAGCTCTCTAATGGCATCCAAGGGGAGGAGAGGAACTATTTAGGCTCTTATTAGAGGAAGCCAAAGAGAAGAAATATATCAGTCAAACATCAGGGAAACTTGCTGACAGTGAGAGACGTTTTGGGCTGTGAAGTAGTTTCCTATGGGAAGTGGTGGAAGTTCTGTTAAAATTAGCCTGGACAAAGCCCACCAGAGCTGCCTTTCTGCTGTCTTCTCGCCTCCAGTTGCTGGCCTTGTATGTCTGTATCTCCAGAGCACAGTTTTTCTGTGCATGGATCTGCTCACCTGCCCTTTGCAAGCAGGGTTTGGCTTCCAAGTCCCATTCCCACCCTAAAAGCAGCACCTCTCTGGTGTTTAACCATTATAATGGCCTCAAGTTGCACTGGGGGAGGTTTAGGTTGAACATTAGAAGAAAGCTTCTTGAGTAAAAAGGGTTCTCAAAGACTGAAAGAGGCTCCTCCCCATCCCTGGAGTTGTTTAAAAGAAGCAGAGATGCGGTGCTGAGGGCCATGGTTTAGCATCAGCCTTGGGAGAGTGAGAGAATGGTGGGACTGGATGATCTTAAAAGTCTTTTCCAGCCAAAATGGTTCTATGAGTCTATGATTTTGTGATTATTACACACACAAAAACCTGGCCAGGGGCTGATTTAACTTGCTTTTAAGAACAGAGAGGGCTGGGGGAGCAAATGCTTGTGAGGTTTGCACTGCATTTCTGACCCCAGCTTATGCTCACAGCAGAAAAGAAACCAAAAAGCAAACTGCCTCTGCTGCAACTCCATTTGGAGACACTCTCTAGAGATGATAACTCTCCTTTTCCAGTCCAGGGTTTGGGTTACTGGTGCTGCTTTACAGTTCTGGTAATCTTGTTGGTATTCCTTATTTCCTGAAGCCTTGTCCTGGGTGTCAGGGTGGGTTTAGTGCTTCTCCTGTGACTGAAGCAAGTGCTGCTCCCAGCAGTGTGCGCCGCCTTGCTGGAAGGTTCAGCTGACAGCAGCATCCTCAGAATGATGCAAAAGACATTCAGTGAGCCATGAAAGCAGCTCTTGACTAGACTAGACTAGACTAGACTAGAATAGAATTAACCAGGTTGGATAATCATCCAGTCCAACCTATCACCCAACACCATCTCATCAACTAAACCATGGCACCAAGCACCCCAGCCAGTCTCTTCCTAAACACCTCCAGTGCTGGTGACTCCACCACCTCCCTGGGCAGCACATTCCAATGGCAAGTAACTCTTTCTATGAAGAACTTCTTCCTAACATCCAGCCTAAACTTCCCCTGATGCAGCTTGAGACTGTGTCCTCTTGTTCTGGTGTTGGGTGCCTGGGAGAAGAGACCAACCCCACCTGGCTACAACCTCCCTTCAGGGAGTTGTAGACAGCAATAAGGTCTCCTCTGAGCCTCCTCTTCTCCAGGCTAAGCAACCTCAGCTCCCTCAGCCTCTCCTCACAGGGCTGTGCTCCTGACCCCTCACCAACTTTGTTTGTTGCCCTTCTCTGGACGCCTTCCAGCATCTCAACATCTTTCCTAAACTGAGGAGCCCAGAACTGGACACAGGACTCAAGGTGTAGCCTAACCACTGCTGAACACAGGGGCAGAATGAGAACTGGTGTTACTGGGGTGTCTTGATCAAAGGGAGGAGAAAAAGAACTAACCAAGTTAAAAAAAACCCCAAACCAAAACCCCAAACCCCAGCTGCCTATTGCACAAACTGCAAAGCAGGAAAAAGAGCTGCTGGTGGGGGCTGCTGTTGTAACTGCTATTGTATGGCTGCGACTCCTTGCTCTCAGACACCTGTGTGTGGTTTCATCACAGAGCCCTTTAGGTGGGAAGAGATCTTTCAGATCATCAGGTCCAACCATTGGCAGCATTGTCAGGTCAGCACTAAACGTGTCCACCAGCACCACATCTCCCTGGCTTTGAAACCACTCCAGGGATAAGGACTCCACCACTGCCCTGTGCAGCCTGTCCCAGGGCTTGACAACCCTTTTTGGGGAATAAATTGTTCCTAATGTCCAAACTAAACCTCCCCTGAGACCATTTCCTCGTGTTCTGTCACTTGTTCCAACTCCCACCCAGCTCCAGCCTCCTTTCAGGGAGTTGTAGAGACCCAGAAGGTTTGCCCTCAGCCTCCATCCATTTGTTTATCTCTTCTTTATAAGTTCTGTTCTCCAGACCCTTCACCAGCTTCATTGTCCTTCTCTGGACCTTCTCCAGCCCCTCAATGTCCTTCTTGGAGTGAGTGGCCCAAAACTGAAAAGAGTATTTTAGGTACAGCCTCAGTAGTGTTGAGTCCAAGGGCACAATGCCTGGTCCTGCTGGTCACCCTATTTATGATGCCAGCCAAGACGCCTGAAGAGTGATAGAATCATAGAATCAACAAGGTTGGAAAAGACCTCAGAGATCATCAAGTCTAACCTGGCACCCAACACCTCATGACTACTAGACCATGGCACCAAGTGCCACATCCAATCCCCCCTTGAATACCTCCAGGGATGGGGACTCCACCACCTCCCTGAGCAGCACATTCCAATGGCTAACAGCTCTCTGGGAAGAACTTTCTCCTCACCTCCAGCCTAAACTTCCCCTGGCACAGCTTGAGACTGTGTCCTCTTGTTCTGGTGCTGCTTGCCTGGGAGAAGAGACCATCCCCCTCCTGGCTACAACCTCCCTTCAGGTAGTTGTAGAGAGCAAGAAGGTCTCCCCTGAGCCTCCTCTTCTCCAGGCTAAGCAACCCCAGCTCCCTCAGCCTCTCCTCACAGGGCTGTGCTCCAGAACTCTCCCCAGCCTCGTTGCCCTTCTCTGGACACATTCAGGAGTCTCAATGTCCTTCTTAAATTGAGGGGCTCAGAACTGGACATAGGACTCAAAGTGTGGCCTAACCAGTGCTGAGCACAGGGGCACAATGACTTTCCTGCTCCTGCTGGCCACACTATTCTTGATGCAGGCCAGGATGCCATTGGCCTTCTTGGCCACCTGGGCACACTGCAGAGGTGAATCAAGCCTGGAGATTTCTTTGTCTTCATTTTGCAGCATCTGCCTCACTTTGGTACAGTTTGGCAGCGTTAGACTTTACTTCAGAGCAAAGAAGGAGCTCAGCCCACGTTTGGGTGGGATGTTTTACCAAGGTTTAAGTTTAGGATGCCCGCATGGGATGGGTGTGTGACGGACCCTTCACTAGCTGAGCTGCAGAAATGAGCTCCACACATGAGCTCCACACACCTCCTTGGCTTTCCCCAGCTGCAGGCTGACCCAGCTGCAGTGAGATTTGAGTGCAGGGTGTTTTAACACCTAGTTAGAGCAGGCTGGGAAGGTGTGCACAGATGCTGAGTTAAGGCTCCTCACCCACACTCACTTGTAATCTCCTGTGTTTTGGGGTTGCAAAGCTCATTGTTCTCTCACCATCTCGGCAGTTTCCAGTTCTGAGAATTAAAAAGAGAGGTTTAAAATAATAACAACAACAATAACAAGAAAAACAATAACAATAATAACAACAACAATAGTAATGGGGGTGTTAGAGCAAAAGTTAGTAACAATGAGCAGGAAATGATGCCAATAATTTCATACACATGCAGGTGTTTCTCATTTGGCCAGCAGGCACAGAGCAGGGCAAGAGATGTTCTCTGGAGTCTCTTGAAGTGGTGAGTGAGGTCCAGCTGAAGCTCTGCCCTTGGCCTGGATGTTTGCTGTTGGCCCCCAGCAGCAGTGAACCACCCACCCCCACCCCCAGCCCCATCAGCAGGGAAGGACTGGAGGGTCCCAGTGTGTCCTGGAGCTATTTGAGGCTGAAGGTAATGTGGTTGAGCTGTCTCTGTCCAGAAGATGACTCAGACAAGTGTTTGCATCTGCAGAGGTTACAGCTGGTAGCACAGGTCTGCAGAAATCCAAAGGGAGGTACTTCAGAGCTGCTGTGTCCTCAGAGAGGTTAAAGCAGCAGCAGCTCTTCGGTCTCACAGGCTGTGCCATGTAGCAGCACAATGACAACAGCCATTCCCCTTGGATCCAAGTCATACCCTGCCTGAGGGAGCCCCTCTGAGCCCAGGTTACTCCCCTTCTACTCTTTCTTTCCAACACCTTTAAGTCATATTCCCTGAAACACTGGGAGTGTGGAGGAGAAACATTTACATGCTTGAAACCAGAGGCAGGTTGCAGCTCTCTCACCCCAGCTACCCAGATGGGCTCATGGATGGTTAAAGATCCCATTTAATGAACAGCCCTGGTAGAAGGACTGGCTCAGAGGAGTAAATCCCATGCTAGCAATGACACACGAAACCATGACGTGGTCTTGTGGGCCAGGGTGGTTTAGCACACTGCCAATTACTCAGGAATGGAAGTCTCAGCCTTGCAAGGGAGAGCTTTAGCAAGAGGGATGTAAGTAATGTGGGAAAACAGAGGATGTCTCTTGAAAACAGCGCAGCGCTTTGTGCACCAGATTGTTTCTGACAAAACTTCAACAGGAAAGGTGTTGATCTCAACAAACTGCTGTGCTTTTTTTGTCTCTGAAGGAGAAAAAAAAAATTGGCAGCAGTTTCCCACCAGTCCTACAGCAAAGGAAACATGATCTCATCTTCCCTCAGAGTAGCTCCATCAGCTTCCAGGTGATAATTCATTCACCATTGTCGGGCGCTCAGCAGTTTACACTAGAGGACCTGTGTGCTTGTGTTGTTGATGCAACACATCTAATCATGGTGTCTGCTATTGATACAGCTATTTTTCCTCCTCACTTTCCCAGCTTCAACTCATTAAGGTGGTAGTCTGGTCTTTAGCTGTGAGAAAGGACAGGATTAGCTGATGCTATCAATTGTTACAAGTCCAGGTGCCGGGTGCTGCACTTTGGTCACAACAACCCCATGCAGTGCTACAGGCTGGGGTCAGAGTGGCTGGAGAGCAGCCAGGCAGAAAGGGACCTGAGGGTGCTGGTTGAGAGTAGCTGAACATGAGCCAGCAGTGTGCCCAGGTGGCTAAGAAGGCCAATGGCATCCTGGCCTGCATCAGGAACAGTGTGGCGAGCAGGAGCAGGGAGCTCATTGTGCCCTGTGCTCAGCACTGGTTAGGCCACACCTTGAGTCCTGTGTCCAGTTCTGGGCCCCTCAGTTTAAGAAGGACATTGAGACTCTAGAAGGTGTCCAGAGAAGGGCAACAAAGCTGAGGAGGGGTCTGGAGCACAGCCCTGCGAGGAGAGGCTGAGGGAGCTGGGGTTGCTTAGCCTGGAGAAGAGGAGGCTCAGGGCAGACCTTATTGCTCTCTACAACTCCCTGAAGGGAGGTTGTAGCCAGGAGGGGGTTGGTCTCATCTCCCAGGCAAGCAGCACCAGAACAAGAGGACACAGTCTCAAGCTGCACCAGGGCAAATTTAGGCTGGAGGTGAGGAGAAAGTTCTTCCCAGAAAGAATAATTGGCCATTGGAATGTGCTGCCCAGGGAGGTGGTGGAGTTGCTGTCCATGGAGGTGTTCAAAAGGGGGATGGACGTGGCACTTGAAGCCATGGTTTAATTAGGCCTGAGGTGTTGGGTGCCAGGTTGGACTTGATGATCTCTGAGGTCTTTTCCAACCTTATCGATTCCATGAGTCTATGAAAAGTCTGTGATTTACACCTTCTGCAGCAGGGCATCCAATGTCCCCCTCTGTTTCTGCAGGCGCCTCAGAGATGATGAGTTACTACATGGACACAACCATCGGCACCACAGCCCCTTACCCACTGCCTCGCCCAGGACTGATGGTAAGAAAGGATTTTGGGGGTTATTTCCCTGCCCCTAGCAGTGGGGGTGGGTTTTTGGGGGGGGGGGGGGGGAGTGTCTCTTTGTTTGCTGTGATTTTTGCCAGCCCGTGATGTCAACCACTGAATCACTTCCAAGGCTTCACGTAGCTCAGAGCGGTGTCTGAGTGCTGAGTGTTTACCCAGCGCTTATCTGAACCTCTGGAGCTCGCAAACCCCCCGCTGGAAATAGGATTGCTGCGTCGGATTTCCTGCGCTTGTGTTGGGAGGAGGATCGTTAGGGAAACCATTGTCCCGGCGCCTCCGCTCCTCCTGGTGACCTTCACCTGCCGGGGATGAGTGCAGTGGGATCAGCACTCTGGAAGGGATCAGCCTTTGGGGGGGAAAAAAAAGTAGGTTTGATTTGTTTTCTGGAGTTTTTGGACAGCTTCGGTGCTCTCACTCCTGAATCAGCTCCTTTCTGGCCGTGCAAGCTGATGTGTGGTCATGTGGAAAATGGGGTCTTGGGTGTTCCCAGACCAACTGCCATAGCAGCTATGGGTCAGGTTTGAGAGGTTTCCCCCTCTACTCTGCCCTGCTGGGACCTCACCTGGAATACTGCATCCACTTTTGGGCTCCCCAGGTCAAGAGGGACAGAGATCTGCTGGAGAAAGTCCAACAGAGGGCTACAAAGATGATGAAGGGACTGCAGCACTGCCCTGTGAGGAGAAGCTGAGAGCCCTGGGGCTTTTTAGGCTGGAGAAGATGGAGAGGGGATTTAATAAATGCTTATAAATATCTGAGGGCTGGGGGTCAAGAGGGAGAGGACAGACTCGGCTCAGTGCACTCAGTGATAGGACAAGGGGTAATGTATAGAAACTCCAGCACAGGAGGTTCCACCTCAACATGAGGAGGAAGTTCTTCACTGTGAGGGTCACAGAGCACTGGAACAAGCTCCCCAGAGAGGTTGTGGAGTCTCCTTCTCTGGAGACATTCAAGCCCCATCTGGATGCATTCCTGTGCGACCTGTGCTGGATTCTATGGTCCTGCTCTGGCAGGGGGGGTGGACTCTATGCATCTCCTGAGGTGACTTTCAACCCCTAGCATCCTGTGATCCTGTGACAGTGCTTTGACCCTTACTTAGAGAAATCAGGCCCTTTTTTTAGGGAAATCACATATTTTAACAGACCAAAGGCATGCTGACCAGTGCAAAAGAGCCTAGCTGAGGTCAAATGAAAGCTGTAACTCTGAGCTGAGGCACCAGGCTGCAGAGAGGACTTGCTAGAAAGCAAAAATATGAACAGAAATAACCAGCCTGTGGCCCCCATGGTGCCAGGGCTGTGACCCAGGGCAGGGCCATGGCCCTTCTATCCCCTCACAGCCTCCTCCACACACACACATTTTCAGGGGGGATATGGGACCTTTGGCCTCATTCTGCCAAAATATATCAGTTCTGGTTAGAGGGGCTGAAAGAACCCCCCTCTGATGGAGGATGTGTTCACACAGCCAGCCCTGAGGGGAGCCCCCTCCCTGCTGCCATCCTGCTGAGCATAGCCTTGCTGTGGGTCTGCATTTTGTGCTTCATATTTGATTTTAAAAGGGCTTTTTTTTGGCCTCATCACAGCAGCCCTCAGCCAGGTGAGTTTGGATGACACTGTTTTGTCTGATCAAACTCTGCCAGCCCTGGGCTTTGTGTCTGTTTGTTCTGCCACCACACCCAGGGCATGTGGTCCTGCTTGCCTGACCCTTTTCCCTCTCCTGCTCCCAGAAGCAAGGTGCTGCTGGTCCCTGCGAGGACCCCTGGGTGACCTGTGGCTTTCAGTCCACCTGCTGCCAGCCATGGACATGCTGTCCAGTCTGGGATGAGCCAGCCACACAAGAAGTGCCCACTGGCCTGGAGCACTACAGCACAGGTAGGACACCACTTGGGGCTGGGTTTGTGAGCCAGGATGCAGTGTGTTTGGGTGAGAAGGAGAGCCTTGAAGGACCACTGTGCTCTTGTTTGCTGCCCAGAGTGCCCCTCTTGTTTTCTCCCTCACATATTCCCTTTCTGCCCCAGTCTTGACTTTATTTATTGAGGTATTTCACCCTTAATGCAAGCACAAGGCATAATCATGTTGGTAGCTGTATTGCTCAGCTGCCAAGGGTCTCCCTCAGGGGAGGTGGGACCAGAAAACAGCTAAAAACCTTAAGGCTGCTGTGTTTAGTTATTCTCCTCTGTCAACATGGTACTGAGCTGCCTTCTTCCCTGCCATAGCATGGGTGCCTGACTAGGAGAACCTCTCCTGCTTTTTGGGCAGTGATTTTGATGAACCTCCCTTGTTTAGGGACTGCAGCCCTCTTGACAGGCATGGGGAGATACCATGGGCAAGGCAGACCTGGCAGCCTTCTGCTTCCACCTTCAGCCCTTCCAACTTTTCCCATAGCATTTACAGAAATGATGTCCTCCCTGGTGGCTCTGAAAAGCTGCCATGGCCTCCATGGAGGGTGGCAAGAAGCCACAGATTTTTGAGTTCTTTAATTCCTCTGGAATTAAATTCCTGTGGAACCTTGGGTCTCTTCCTCCTGTAGCTCGCTGCCTTGTTTCTCGGGAGCGTGGTGGCCTGGTCTCCAGCTAACCACAAGTGGAGATGTGTCACACTGAGCTGTCAGGGCTGCATGGTTGCAACGTGCTGCACAGCTGAAGCAGTTCACCAGCGTGGACTGGATGCTCCTCTCCCCTAACACATTCAGAGTTTGAAAGTCGTTACAAAATCGCCGGTGACTAATTCTTGCCCCGCACATTGTTCAACCCGTGAGTCTTCAAGCTGAGCCTGCAGCTCGGGCTGCTTCTTGTATAACCAACTGGCAGCACAGATGGTGGCTGGGCAGTTGGTCCTCCTGCCTGTGGGGATGGGTGATGAGGCCTCAGCAAAGAGCCTGGTTGTGCTGTGGCAGAGGAGAGGGCTCAGGTACGCTGTGGTGCGAACCAACCACAGGAACTAAGTGAAAGAGCTCAAGTTGCACGAATGTGACCTTTGCAAAGGGCCAATATGAAGTTTATGTTTCACTTAAGTCCCACATAAGCCTATCATGAAGCACTTAAATCCCAAGTAAGCTTTTGCATGGCATGTGCTGGTCTTCTGTGACTTGTTCCCGGCTCGTTAGCTATGCACATTGGCCCCTTGGGAGGGCGAAAGCCCTGATGTTTAGAGACGTTTTGCAGCTAAAGAGTTCAGCAGAACCAGCAACTGCTGTGGTCAAAATGTGCAGTTTGAAATCTCTCCTTGGCAAATATTCAGGCATTTGGAACAGCTTTTTTTTCTTTCCCCCCTTTGGTGAGCACTTGTGTGTGAGCAGGAGATGGACACAGAGCGCTGCGCCTGTGGCCAGAGCAGAGCTCTGTTGCATATTCCCAGCCGTTCTTATTTCAGCTATTTGCTCAACTCCTGTGGGTGACCTCTCTCAGCATGATGTCAGCTCTGCTCTGATGAAATCTGCCCTTGTAGCATTTGGATGTGCTCAAACAGTTTGCAAATCTGTGCCTGGAAAGCTTTTTCTTTGCATTGTTGTTCTTTTTCTTTATGATTATTATTTTCCCCTACCCTCTCCCCTTTCCTGTGAAAGTGCTCTCTCCAGGGACCAACATATCTGCAACCCAGATCTTCATTACCCCATGCTGGGTCTGTGAAATTTCTTGTTGCAGAGGCTGGAGCCTGCTTCAAACCTCAGTAAAGACAGTGGTAAAAAAAAAAAGAGAGAGAAGATAAAAATAGAGCTGCCTTTGTCTCAAACAGGTTTTGATCAAACCTCTGGTAGATTCGGACGGGCAGGACAGGCCTCTCGGTTCTCTCCCGACACTTTAGAGTCACTTTTGAGTTCTTCCTGTGGCAATGCAAGGTACTCTTTCTCTGATTTCTGCTTCTCCTGCTGCTGTTTGCTCAGTCTAGAAGCGTTTCTAATTTTAAAAGGGAGGAAACTCTCATTTGTATAGGCTGCTAGGAACGGCCTTTCATTTCTCCTTTGTGTTTCGGCTGCCTATTAAAACCATTTGTCTATTCTTCTGGTGTACTAGAGGCTATTTTGGTTTGCCTGGGCCTGATGCTGGTGAGAGAGACAAGTCAACAAGGAAAATGCAAGTGTGAATATATCCCCTTGCAATAGAAACCCACAACGTTTCTACTAGGTTTAGGGCTGCTTGCCTTTAAAGAAGATATTTGGCCTTTGAAGCTGGGGTGAGTTTATTTACATTGTGCTTGAAGCCTGATAAGATTATTCAGTGATATGGCCAAAGGAAAGCCTGGTGTGGATTTAGCTTGTTGATAATGACAAGGAGTGGTGGTGTGTTTGGAAGCTTGGAAAAGACACAGGGTCAGTTTTATTTAGAATAGAATAAACCAGATTGGAAGAGACCTTCAAGATCATTGTGTCCAACCCATCATCCAACACCATCTAATCAACTAAACCATGGCACCAAGCACCCCATCAAGTCTCCTTCTTGCGGCTTGCTGCCACAACCTGTGCTGCATGTGTGTTGGAATTGTTATTTCCCCAAAGAACCAACTTAAACGGTGTGCACGGCATGCAAAAGTGGACCCAGTTTCCACCCAAGAGAAGTAGAAATACAAAGACCCAAAGGACAACAGGAGGACACAGTCTCAAGCTGCACCAGGGGAAGTTTAGGCTGGAGGTGAGGAGAAAGTTCTTCCCAGAGAGAGTTGTTAGCCATTGGGATGTGCTGCCCAGGGAGGTGGTGGAGTCCCCATCCCTGGAGGTGTTCAAGAGGGGATCGGATGTGGCACTTGGTGCCATGGTTTAGTCATGAGATCTGTGGTGACAGGTTGGACTTGATGATCTTTGAGGTCTCTTCCAACCTTGGTGATTCTGTGACCATATAGAGAGGTAGGTCTCTTCTCACAGGCAATTAGTGACAGAACAAGAGGGAAAGACCTCAAGCTGCACCAGGGTAGGTTTAGGTTGGACATTAGGAAGCATTTTTTTCACTGCAAGGGTGGTCAGGCATTGGAACAGGCTGCCCAGGGTGGTGGCTGGGTCACCATCCCTGATGGTGTTTAAAGTTCATTTAGACGTGGTGCTTAGTGGTGCACTTGGTGGTGCAGGGCTGATGGTTGGACCTGATGGTCTCTAGGGCCTTTCCCAGCCTGAATGATTCCACAATTCTAAGGGAGCTGCTGCCTCTTTATGAAATCCTTTTCTCTGCTCCTTGGACAGGTGGGAACAGGAATGTAAAGGCACCTTAGCTGAACCATCTGGCAGCCCAAAATTAAGGGTGCCATGTGTCTGCCCAAAGCAGCAGAGCTGCTGAAAGGATGCTGAAAGCCACACTTAGCACTGCATGTTTAATTCATAAGGTAAAAGTATCCCGATATTACCCCTCTGGTAATAGCTTTTTGGTTGATGGGCACACAACTGGAGTGGAGGAGAAGATTTGATGGGGGTGATATAATTTCAGCACAGACACAGCACTGCCTTTTTGAGCCAAGGCCACTCTGACAACCTCTTCCAGCCTGAATGAGTTTGTTTTCTTTAGTGATAGGGGGAGATAAAACTGTTGTCAATGGCAAGTGAGGGATGAAATGAAGACGTTTCTACAACTGCTGGACTGAATCAGCACACTTGGACTGGAGGTCCTCCCCGTCTTTTGGACATAACAGGAGTGTTTGAGGGGAGTAATCCTGCTTTTACTGAGGCAAATGGGATTGGCTTTGGGATTTTACAAGGCTAGAAATGAAATGGAAGTCTTTTTTCACAGGGGAAATTGGAGCTGTGAGTCTGACTGTGCTTCCCAGGCAGCCCTGCTGAACTTGGTCAGGCTTCTTGCACTGACTGACTCTCACAAATTAAAGTCACCTTTTTTCCAGCTTATGAGTCACCTTCATAAGGCTCATCCTTATGAAGAAAGGCTGAGAGACCTGGGGCTGTTTAGTCTTGAGAAGCGAAGGCCAAGAGGGGATCTTATTAATGTTTATAAGTAGCTGAGGTGTGGGGGTCAAGATGAGGGTGCCAGGCTCTTTTTGGTAGTGCCCAGTGATAGGTACAAGCTGGAGCACAGGAGGTTCCACCTCAGCCTGAGGAGACACTTCCTCACTGGGAGGGTGCTGGAGCCCTGGTGCAGGCTGCCCAGAGAGGTTGTAGAGTCTCCTTCTCTGGAGACTTTCAAAACACACCTGGACACATTCCTCTGTGACCTGCCCTTGGTGACCCTGCTTTGTCAAGGGGGTTGGACTTGATGATCCCTAACACCCAGTGTGATTCAGGCCAGTGCTGTGGGAGAGCATGGTGCAGAGAGCAGCCTTACCCACTCTGTGGCTGATGCTGTCTGGCCACATTATCTTGGTGCCACCTCTCACCCTGCAGTAGTTGGGGTTTATCAGCTCTGGGGGTAGCATGTCCCTAACGCAGCAAACCTGCATCCATCCCCTTGGTGCTTCATGGGCATTGGATCCCTGCAGGAAAGCAAAGCCCTTGTAGCTGGAGCAACACATTGCAGTGTGCAGGCAGGCACAGGATGCTGCTCCTTTGCCCCAGTCCTGCCAAATCTGGCTGCGATTTTCCTTCAAGCCCAGCTCTTAGCTCAGCCTGGACTGCAGTCAGGAGTCCCCCAGGGACCCCCTGCATCCATGGAGAACTCTCCCTGCTTTTCCCCACGTTGCTCCCTCCTTCTCCATGAGACCTGCTCTTTCCCTGGTGGAGATCTCCAGAGGAAAGCTTTCTGTGAGAGGTTTCTGGGCTGTCTTCCAGGCCCACGCTCAGAGGAAGGGGGCTTGGGGAGGAGGAGAGAGTGGGGAGGGGGGAAGGTGAAAGCTGACCAGGCTCAGCCCGATGTCTTCTCCAGCTGCAGCACATTTTCCGAGCGAAGCTTCTTGGGTTTTGGTTTGTTTTATTTTTTTTTAACAACAACAACAAAAAAAAAATCTGCCTTTTTTTTTTTTTTCATGTCCTTTTATCCTATTTTTAACTGCAGCCTCCTTCCTTTTCTCAGCCTCCTCCAACACTTCCCCCCCTCCCCTGCGCTGCTGCTGCCTCCCCCGCATGCTCTCTGCAGAGATGAATGGGCGTCTTCACAGGGCATGCACATCTGCTTGTGGCTCCAGACCTAGCAGGGCTTCTCAGGCAGTTCTGGACAGGCCAGTTTGTTCTCTCCCTCCTTAAAATGAGGAGCAGGCAAGGAAGGTGAAGGGAAACAGAACAGGGGGAGAAATAAAGGGGCGAGGGAGCACAGGGAGGGATGAGCGAGAGCTGAGGTGCTGATGGTCGCTGGTTCATTTTCAACCAATCTGTGCACAAAATCCTGCCTCTTCCCAACTTGCTGCTGGTCCTTCCTGCACATCTGCAGCCCCCCTTGGTTCTTCACCCTGGACCAAGGGATGAATGAGTCCTTTCTGCTGTGCTTTTGCACCCCAGGTAGCACAGCTTCTCTCAGGTTGTGGGGTCTGGCATAATTTATAGGTTGGAATGGGATTTGCTTTGCCCTTTTTTCTTTGTGGCAGCCTTTGGGTGTTTCCTTGGCAGTTAAAAGAGTGATGTACCTGCTAGGCTTGGGTGCTCTGGGTCTGTGGAAGGACACACATGATTTTCTCCATTAAGAGCACTTAACTCCTATCTGTTGATGGAAGGAAAAGATCCCTCTGTGCCTTGCTAATGAATTGAAGAGGCATGGGCTGCCTGTGGTGTCTGAGACTCTCCTGGCCATTTTGCAAGGGCCTTGTGAAGGATGCTGAGCAGCTACTGGTTTGCTCTTCAGGCCCAAGAGCTGGATTCAGTGTCTGATTTGTGTGGATCACACCCAGGTGACTCTGACACGCAGCGATGCTGCCTCTGCTACTCCTCCCCAACGTAACCTGTTACAATTCAGCACTTGGAGAGGTTTTACTTGCACTGGAACAGCAGAATGACAGAAATCCAGGCTTTCACTTTTCCATTTGTTTCCTTCCCTCTCTGGAAAAATCCCTCTCTTGCCTCTCTAAGACAAAACCCAGGGGAGCTCCTTGTGTGTTGGATCACCAAAGAATAACCACCGAGCTCTTGTCTCACTTAAGCTCTAGACTGGTGTCAGCTGGGGATCAGCTGCCATGGAGGGAGGAATTGTCCTCTGAGCAGGGTGTTGGTCCCCTGCATGAAAACTGGAAGGTTGCTGCTTGGGCTTTGGGGTGATGCTTGTGGATTTGTTGAGGTTCTCAAATGTAACAGGGGTGTTGGAGCCCAGCAAGAGGGAAAACACTGCACCAAGAAGCCCCAATATGCCATGGGGAAGAAATAGCTCCATGTAGTGTCGAGGAGGAAAGGGACTAAGCAACAGGGCTGCTGTGGTGCCTTGAGAATGACTGCAGAAGATGTTTTGGATTGATCTTGGAGTAGGACTGATCCCTTGGTAGGGATGGATGTACCTGTTTCTTTCTCCAGAGGGGGAGGCTGTCTTACAACCTCAACACTTGCTTCAGAGAGGCCACACGAAGCACAGCTGCTTTTGGTTTGACCCTTCCCAACCTCCTTTGCCTACACAAGCACTTGCCACTGGGGATAGTGGGCAGCAGAGGGTTTGGGTTGCACGTGGGCAGCCCCTTCTTGTAGCAGCACCTTAGTGGGCTTTGCTGTGCTGGCATGGAGACCCACTGCTGTTTTCTCCTTGGATGGCAGGGTGATGGCAGGGCAAGCAGAGGGGGACGTGGGGAGCACAGGGGGCTGGGACCCTGAACACAGCCCGTTTCTTTCAGCTGCTGGCAGCGTGAAGCACCTCTCTCTCCCTCCAGATGTTCAGTGTGTTTATAGCTGCTGCAGCAAGAGGCTGAACTCTCTCATTAATACGTTTTTCTCTCTCTCACATTGAAGCCAGAAGTCTCAGCTCAGAGGTTGCAGCTGGAAAGGAGCTGGGGGGTGAGGGGTGGGAGAGAGAGAGAGAGAGTAGGGAGGTGTATGCAAGCCTTCCATCCCATTCAGCTCCCCCCTCTCCACTTTCCTCCCCCGCTCCCCCTCCCGAATCCTCCCAAAATACACATGCCCCCCAAAAAAACCCGAGAACGAAAAAAAAGAACAACACTAGCAGATTTTTTATTTCAGAAAGTAAACACTTAGGCCGTGGGGGTCTGGAGGTTATGGGAAAAGAGGAAACCATTGGGCTAATCAGGCCGGGACACACTTCCCCCGCTGAAATAAACCAGAAATCATTGCAGGCCAGGGAGCCCGGCGCCGTTAACCCTGCCGCTGCCAGCGCAGCTGAGCCGCCGAGCTGCCCGCGCCGCTTCCCCCTGCCCCGCCTGGCAGCCAGGGCCCGAGCGCCGCTGGGGAAGGGCAGCCAGCGCTCCCCAGCAGCCCTTCGGCATGCTGGCCCGCGGGGAGTGAGCCCCTGGGAATCTTTTAGGAGGAAATGAAGCCTCTTTCCTCCCCCCCCCCCCCCCCCCCCCCCGCCCCCGTTTGTTTGTTTCATAGTTTATGAGCCATCCTATAGAATTTCCTAGTTATTCTTGCTTGAGAACTCTGCCTCTACAGAGAGGAAATCTTTCTCTGCTTGAATCAGCAAGATTTGGGCTGGTTTCAGCATGCTCTTTTTTTTCTCTTCTTTTTTTTAATCCTTGCTGGATTTGCATTAGGTGTATAACAAAAAATGCAGAGATGTGGTGCTGAGGGACATGGTTTAGTGCCAGACTTAGTAGATTGGAATAGGAATAGGAATAGGAATAGAAATAGAATAGAATAGAATAGAATAGAATAGAATAGAATAGAATAGAATAGAATTAGAATGAAATTAGAATAGAATGGAATGGAATAGGAATAGGAATAGGAATAGAATAGAATAGAATAGAATAGAATAGAATAGAATAGAATTAGAATTAAATTAGAATGAAATTAGAATAGAATGGAATGGAATAGGAATACGAATAGGAATAGGAATAGGAATAGGAATAGGAATAGAATACAATGAAATTACAATGAAATTAGAATGAAACTAGAATGAAATTAGAATAGAATGGAATAGGAATAGGAATAGGAATAGGAATAGGAATAGGAATAGGAATAGGAATAGGAATAGAATACAATGAAATTAGAATGAAATTAGAATGAAATTAGAATAGAATGAAATGGAATAGGAATAGGAATAGGAATAGGAATAGGAATAGGAATAGGAATAGGAATAGGAATAGGAATAGGAAATAGGAATTAACCAGGTTGGAAAAGACCTTTGAGATCATCAAGTCCAACCTATCACCCAACACCATCTAACCAACTAAACCATGGCACCAAGCACCCCAGCCAGTCTCTTCCTAAACACCTCCAGGAATGGTGACTCCACCACCACCCTGGGCAGCACATTCCAATGGCCAGTCTCTCTTTCTATGAAGAATTTCTTCTTAACACCAAGCCTAAACCTCCCTTGGTGCAGCTTGAGACTGTGTCCTCTTGTTCTGGTGCTGGTTGCCTGGGAGAAGAGACCAACCCCCTCCTGGTTACAACCTCCCTTCAGGGAGTTGGAGAGAGCAAGAAGGTCTCCCCTGTGCCTCCTCTTCTCCAGGCTAAGCAACCCCAGCTCCCTCAGCCTCTCCTCACAGGGCTGTGCTCCAGACCCCTCCCAAGCTTTGTTGCCCTTCTCTGGACACCTTCCAGCAACTCAACATCTTTCCTAAACTGAGGAGCCCAGAACTGGACACAGGACTCAAGGTGTGGCCTAACCAGTGCTGAGCAGAGGTAGGGAGTGATTGGAGTCAGGGATTTGAAAGGTCTTTTCCAAACAAAATGGTTCTATGATTAGCTCACTGATCATTTGGTAAGAATCACAGAATCATAGAATCAGTAAGGTTGGAAAAGACCTCAGAGATCATCAAGTCCAACCTGTCACCCAAGACCCCCTGACTAACTAAACCGTGGCTTCAAGTGCCAGATCCAAGGTTGCAAACCTTCAGGGTGAGGACTCTTCCCTGCTGCCTTCCACTCCTCTGTTCATAGGGTACCCAGCATATGGAATCTGGCTGTAGGAGTTGGGGTGACTCTTGATGCTCCTCCAGAATAATTCCAGGTGTAGTGGAGTTGTCCTGCTGGAAAGCAGCTCTGCAGAGAAGGGCCTGGGAGTGCTGGTGGACAGCAAGTCGCCCATGAGCCAGCAAGGTCCTAAGGGCCACTTGGTCCTCAGGGCAAAGAAGACCAATGGTTTCCTGGGGTGTATGAAGAAAAGTGTGATTGGCAGGCTGAGGTTCTCCTGCCTCTGCTCTGCCATAGTCAGGCCACAGCTGGAGTCCTGGGTCCAGTTCTGGGCTCCCCAGTTAAAGAGAGACAAGGAGCTACTGGAGAGAGTCCAGTGCAGGCTATGAGGATGCTGAGGGGCCTGAAGCATTTCTGTGAGAGGAAAAGGCTGAGAGCCCTGGGGCTGTTGAGAAGAGGGTAGCTCAGCAAGAGGTAAAGGGCCCTCAGGGAGCAAGAGGATGGGGCCAGACTCTTCTCAGTGGTGCCAACAAGTGGCAACTTTACAAAGAGGTCTCAATTTCCCCTCTCTGTGCCTGGCCTTGGACTTCCCCTGGCTTCTTTCACAGTCTGAGTTGCCTGCTATAAATGGATGCTCACCACCAGGTCTCACACGTTTTGAGACCACAGCAGCTATCTGTGTTTCACAGCATCTCTCAGCATGAATGTTTTTCACTGCAAGTGTGTATTAGAGGCTGTCCTCCTCCGTGACCCTGGCTCTGTTTGATCAGAGCTCCTCACCATGATTGCTGACTCCTGCCAGGCTGAGATTTTTGGAGAAGCCTGGATGAGTTCCTCACCCATCTCCAAAGGCTGCTTTGGAAGCCTCAAATCTTCACATGATACCCATGCTGAGACTGTCTGTGATGGAGCTCTTTGCCCAGCATCCTAAAGCAGGTCTCTCCCACAAGCCTTCTGCTAGCAGCTGCTGAGAAGGAGCAGGGCTGAAAGGAAGAGCTAAGACAGAGCACTTTGTAGCCAAGGGAAAGTGATTCCTCTGACAGTGACTCTGCTGAAGAAGGCTTCCCCTCATCTGTTACAGTGTAAGGGCTGGCAGTGAAAGGTGCTGTCACCGGTTCCTTGAGCCATCAGCCCAGCCCTTGTGACATTCCCACCAGAAGGCAAATCCCCAGATAGCTCACACCAGGGGAGCTGCAGACCTGCCACGTCCCACCCTGCTATCTCAAGAATGCATTTGAACAGTAGCTGCCTCTGCAGCCTCTGGAGGTCGAGGCTTCAGATGGAAATCAGGCTCTGTGGAGATAGTCCCACAGGGCAAATTTCAGAATTTCTGGAGCTGGTGTTCAGCTCAGATAAGCCCTTGAGAGCTCAGATACTTTATCTGAACCTTATCTGAGCTATTTGCATCACTTCAGTCTGAGAAACCAGGCTGTCAGACAACTGGGGAGGGGGGCAGCTTGTCTAGGATGGTCTGTCTTTTTGTTGAGTTGTGATTTCTAACACAGACATCTAGAGCCAGGAGGGTTGGACTCTCCTGTGCCCCACACAGCTTAAGGAGCTTTCTGCAGGCTGGAGAGGTGAAGAGCAGGAAGGAGAAATATCATGCTTAGAGCCATGTAAGGCTCTAAATAAGGGCAGGATTGAGATGAATATTCCTTGAAAGCCCTCTAAGGGAGTGCAACTCTCAGCTCTCTTTCTAGGCTAGAAATAAACTCGAGCTGCCCCTGTTGCCAGTCATGGATTGAAAGGATTCCTTCTTTTGGGAGCAAAGCCAGGCCTGAGCTTTCTCAACTGCAGTGTGTTTTCTGCACATGAAGTTTCTCACTTTGTCTGGAGCTCTTGGGAGAAGTTACAGGGTTCATGCTCTCTTAGCATCTCTCTTCTTCATCCCTGCTTTGAAGTAGTCAACTGCTTGACAGGACCCTGGTCCATACAACAAAACATCTCCAGAGCAGGGGGTGGTTTCATTCACCAGAGCTCTAGATCCTGGTGGCTCTTCCTCACCTTGCTTGGTCTTTTTTGCAGAGGAAACATTCTCAGGACTGAAAAGGGCAGATTTAAGAGATCAGGGCAATGAGGCTGGTGAGAGGCCTTGAGCACAGCCCTATGAGGAGAGGCTGAGGGAGCTGGGGTTGCTTAGCCTGGAGAAGAGGAGGCTCAGGGGAGACCTTCTTGTTCTCTACAACTCCCGGCAGGAAGGTTGTAGCCAGGAGGGTGCTGGAGCCCTGGAGAAGGCTGACCAGAGAGAGTCACCTTCTCTGGAGAGATTCCAAGCAATTCAGGGCAATCTGCTCTAGATGCCTCTGTTTTAGCAGGAGCTTTGGACTAGATGATCCCCAGGGGTCCCTTCAAACGCACACCACGTGGGATCTGGATGAGACCTAACAGCTGACCATGGTCATATCACTGCACAGAAAGTCTTTAGGCATCTAAACTCCTCTTGCCTTCCACTGGAGCAGTGAGACATCCAAATCATTCCAAAAGCTGCCTGTGAGCCACTGTGCAGCAGTTTCTCACGTTGGAGTTGCAGATGATTAATTCATTGCACATTTTATGGCGGTGCTTAATTCACCGAGGTCAGGCGAGAGGCTGCAAGTCCCTGGGGAATGGTGGTGTACAAGTGCTTGAAATCATCTCTCTCTCACACACACACACACAAAAGAGATGTCTTAAATGACACAGAGCTGCTGGCATGGCTGAGCCCCTGAAGCTGCTGAACACGTGCTGGGGTTCACACATCCCACCGGACGGACCTGCCCCTCTGGGCTTTTGTATCAATAGGCTTTGGAGGAGTTGCAGCAGGTCAGTTGTTGGCTGCTTCACAAGAGATGGAATTGAAGCTTTCTCTCTCTGCAGCTGGTTTCTGAGAAGGGAGGATGCCTCCCTAGCAGCAGGCAAGGCTCATGAGGTGTTGTGTGTGTGTTGGGATGAAGGGTTCTCTGCAGAAGAGCAATGGGAGACTTGCAGCAGCTGGTTCCTGGGAAGGGAGGATGCTCCTCTAGTAGCAGACAGGGCTCATGAGGTTGTGTGTGTGTGTGTTGAGATGAGGGGTTCTCTGCAGAGGAGCCATGGGATACTTGCAGCAGCTGGTTCCTAGGACAGCAGGATGCCCCTCTAGCAGCAAGGAGGGCTCATGAGGTTGTGTGTGTGTGTGTTGAGATGAAGGGTGCTCTGCAGAAGAGCCATGGGAGACTTGCAGCAGCCTTCAAATGCCTCGGGTGAGATGTGGGAAAAGCTTGGGATGGAGGCTTGAATTTGCATGCAGGCTTATTTCTCTTCACTCCAAGATTGAGATGCTGGAGGAGGTCCAGCGAAGGGCAATGAAGCTGGTGAAGGGTCTGGAGAGCAGGGCTTTTGAGGAGCAGCTGAGGGAACTGAGCTTGTTCAGCCTAGGGGAAAGGAGGCTGAGGGTAGACCTCATTGCTCTCTTAAAAGAGGTTGAAGCCAGGTGAAGGTTGGTCTCTTCTCCCTAGTAACAAGTGACAGGACAAGAGGAAATGGCCTTGAGTTGCACAAGGGGAGGCTTAGGTTGAACATGAGGAACGATTTCTTCCCTAAAAGGATTCTCAAGACCTGCAATTTGCTGCTCAGGGCAATGCTGGAGTCCCCATCCCTGGAAGAATTGAAAACCTGTGGAGATGTGGTGCTGTTCTGTGGGACATGGTTTAGCAGCACACATGGGTTCATAGTTGGACTTAAGGATCTTTTCCAGGATCTATTTTTGATGTTCCACTTATGAAATGAGATTCAAGCTTCCTTCAGAGACCTCTGATCCCCTCTTAGAAGCAGAGCTTCTCTTTCAGTGTTTTTTCTTCCTTCACAACCCTGCAAGGGAAGTTTAGGGTTTGAGGCCAGCATTTAGCCTTTAAACCCCTGAAAGCTCTTTGCTGTGAGGCTGCTGGAGGCCTGGAGCAGGCTGCCCAGAGAGGTTGTGGAGTCTCTTTCTCTGGAGAGATTCCAAACTCACCTGGACAATGTGATGCTGGGACACTGGCTGTGGGTGACCCTGCTTTAGCAGGGGGGTTGGAGCAAATGACCCTTAGAATCACAGAATCACCAAGGTTGGAAGAGACCTCAAAGGTCATCAAGTCCAACCTGTCACCACAGACCTCCTGACTAAACCATGGCACCAAGTGCCACATCCAATCCCCTCTTGAACACCTCCAGGGACAGTGACTCCACCACCTCCCTGGGCAGCACATTCCAATGGCTAACGACTCTCTCAGTCCCATTCCACCCCTCCCATGCTGGGATTCTGTGGGATGGAGCTGAAGAAACTGCTCACTGCCCAAGAAAAGTGGAGGTTTGATTTCTGAGAAGACCAGGCCCAGACTCCTTCTCCCTAACTCCTCGACAACTCTTTTCCAGGAGCCAGAAATGCCTTTCTCCTCTGGTTTGCATGATTCACTCTCCACATCCTAAGTTCAAGTGGGGCCAGAGGGCATTTGTCTTGGCCAGGCTGATGTCAGCATTGAGGTAGAATAGGGAAAGGGGAAAAAAAACAGTAAGAAAGAAAGGGAAAAAAAAAAGGAGGAGCTGCCCCAAGGGAGCCTGCTCATGGAAAAATTCTAATTTGGTCAGTTGCAGGCATCTCACAGAAGAGCCCACACTGGGGAGATTTCAACCCAGTTTTGCAGGCTCCAAAGGCAGGAATAATTATGGAAGAAAGTGATGGAAATAAAGCTGGCATCTCAGCCCTGCCCTGCACCAGCTCTTTGCCACGCTGCAGCCATGGGCTGTATGCTTCTCCTGTGAAACCCCTCCAGAGCTGATCAGGACCTTCTCCTCCTCTTCTTTGCATCTGCTTACTGCCTAACCCCCAAGGGAAGACCAGAGGCTTCCTTCATCTGGAGGCTTTGGTTGTGTTTCTATCCAGGTGTAATGGGTTGGGGCAACCCCCCCCCTGCCATCTCTGTCACCATGATGCAGAATCAAAGTCACCTCCAGCCCTTCGGGCATCCAAACAGTTGTTTCAGCCAAAGCCATGAGCACGTTCTAAGAGCCTTTGAGAGCGGCTTTCCAGCTGACGTCCCCGCTCGCCCTCGGGTTTCGGGAGCCATCGCTTGCCCGCTCGCCGTGGGTGGCCGTCCCCTACAGCGGCCACAGGCCGACCCCGCTCTGCTTGCCGCTGCCGCTCCTCCACGCCGTTCTCTGCCACTCATCGCTCCGCAGAGAACAAGGAGGAGAAGGCAGAATAGAATAGTATTCAGTATTCAGTATCACTAAGGTTGGAAGAGACCTCAGAGAATGGAATGGAATGGAATGGAATGGAATGGAATGGAATGGAATGGAATGGAATGGAATGGAATGGGATAGGATAGGATAGGATAGGATAGGATAGGATAGGATAAGATAGGATAGGATAGGATAGGATAGGATAGGATAGGATAGGATAGGATAGGATGGGATAGGATAGAATAGAAATAGAAATAGAAATAGAAATAGAAATAGAAATAGAAATAGAAATAGAAATAGAAATAGAAATAGAAATAGAAATAGAAATAGAAATAGAAATAGAAATAGAAATAGAAATAAATAGAAATAGACCAAACCAGGTTGGAAGAGACCTTCAAGATCATCGAGTCCAACCTATCATCCAACACCACCCAACCAACTAAACCATGCAACCAAGCACCCTATCAAGTCTCCTCCTGAACACCTCCGGTGATGGTGACTCCACCACCTCCTCAGGCAGCCCATTCCAATGGGCAATCACTCTCTCTGTGTGAACCTTCCTCCTAACCTCCAGCAGGTCTCACCTTCTTAGGCTACCTGAGAGTTCTTAAGCTACCCTGGACAGAAAGCCACATAAAGAGCCACCCCTCGCTGTTCCCAAGCAACAGGAGGGACTTCCATGCCATCAGCCACGCACCAGGTGTCCTTCTGCAGTCCACAGGAGATCACACAGTCGTCCCGGCAACAAAACTTGAGCCCCAACTGCCAAAACCCAGACCGACGCCCAGGACTAAATTTAAACTCTCCATCTTTTGGAATCCAGCCTGCAGAGTGGCCACAGCAACTGGCCCCACGTTGGCTCGCCAAAATGTAATGGGTTGGGGCAGACCCCCTCCCCACCACGGGCAGAAGTAACGACTCAGACAAGTGGATTGCAAAAGTGATGGAAAGTTTAAATAGAAAAAAAGAATAAAAAACCAACAATGGAAGTTTTACAGAGAACCACAAGCACTGTGGCAAAAGAGAGAGATCCCAGAACATACCCAAGAACGTCCCATCCCCACCTGGGGGTACACCCAAAGCCCCCCCCAGCGCTTTCTCCCACCCACCCCCTCGCAATCAGCCTTGGGCCTGGGCCAGCACCCAGCCTAAACCACCACACCAGGCAAACAGCAACTCCACCAAAGCAGAAGCAGCTCCTTTGCTTAAGCAGCTCCTTTGCTTCAGAGTAATGCAAGTGACAGGAGAAGGAGGCAACCCAGTAGCCTGCTCTGCCTTCCACTGGTGCTGAGCTGCAGGCTGGGTGTCAGCTCACTCTCTTCTTTAAATGAAATCCATCTTTCCTTTTTTTTTTTTCCCCCTTTCCCCCCCCACTTTTCTTCTTGTTGCTGCCAAAAGTGACAGATTGTTCTGTGGGAAGCATCAATATTTTGTGAAAAAGGGAATCCAAACACTCACAGCCAAAACTCAGCATTTTGCCTGTGGGTGCAAAAACAAAGCGCCGTGGGAAACGCCAACACGAAGAGGATAGGGAGAAGCTGTTAGAGAGGGTCCAGAGGAGGCCACCAAGATGGTCAGGGGACTGGAGCACCTCTCCTGTGAGGATAGGCTGAGAAAGTTTGGGTTCCTCAGCCTGAAGAAGAGAAGGCTCTGAGAAAACCTCAGAGCAGCCTTCTACTACCTACAGGAGAGCTGGAGAGGGCCTTTGTGCGAAGGCAGAGTGACAAGGCAAGGGGTGATGGCTTCAAACTGGAAGGAGCTTGACTGAGATGAGACATTAGGAAGAAATTATTCCCCATGAATCATAGAATCAACAAGGTTGGAAAAGATCATCAAGTCCAACCTGTCACCTAATACCTCATGACTACTAAACCATGTCTCCAAGTATCACAGTATCACCAAGGTTGGAAGAGACCTCGAGGATCATCAAGTCCAACCTGTCACCACAGCCCTCATGACTAAACCATGGCACCAAGTGCCACGTCCCATCCCCTCTTGAACACCTCCAGGGATGGTGACTCAACCACCTCCCTGGGCAGCACATTCCAATGGCCAATTCCTCTTTCTGGGAAGAACTTTCTCTTCACCTCCAGCCTAAACTTCCCCTGGCACAGCTTGAGACTGTGTCCTCTTGTTCTGGTGCTGGTTGCCTGGCAGAAGAGACCAACCCCCTCCTGGCTACAACCTCCCTTCAAGTAATTGTGGAGAGCAAGAAGGTCTCCCCTGAGCCTTCTCTTCTCCAGGCTAAGCAACCCCAGCTCCCTCAGCCTCTCCTCACAGGGCTGTGCTCCAGACCTCTCCCCAGCTTCATTGCCCTTCTCTGGACACTCTCAAGTATCTCAGTGTCCTTCTTAAACTGAGTGGCCCAGAACTGGACGCAGGACTCAAGGTGTGGCCTAAGCAGTGCTGAACACAGGGGCAGAATGACCTCCCTACTCCTGGCCACACCATTCCTGACGCAGGCCAGGATGCCATTGGCATCTTCTCCCATCCCTCCCTGGGGGCCTCTCCTCGCTGCAGTCAGCAGGCTCCAGTGGCACTGGACCGCGGTGGGAGGACTTTCCTTTTGCTCCACCCCTACCTGAAACGCAATGGTTTCAGCAGGGCTCTCCCACGCCTGCCGAGTGCCTCTCTCCCCCCGGGCTCCCCGCTGCCGCTGCTGCTCCTCACTTCATTAGCGCCCGAGATGTTTATAAATGGAAGAGATAATATTTTTTCGTTTCCAGTTGGGGTTTCCAGGGCAGCCACTTTCTAAAGCACTTAGGAAGTTTAGAGAAGAGGAGGTTATATAAACGATTTCCCCCCCCCCCCCCATCCTCTCCCCCCCTCTTCCCATCATCCCCCCCCCCCCTCCTCCACACTCCAGGCTCTTATTAATCAAGTGGTTTGTGGAGCCATTCCCATAGCTTGGGGATCAAGGGCGCTAGCTTGGGTGAGGGGAGGCAGGCAGTTAGTACAAGACAGCTTTTTCTTGGCTCCTACCCCTCTTCTCAGGAGGTTTGTGATGAATTGAAGCAGTCAGACCTGGCTGTTGGGGTTTGAAAGCGGACAAAAGGCTGTCTGACCTGCCCCTAGGTTACAGCAAAACTGTTTGGGGCTTGGCTCTTCTGTTCCCCCCTTCTAGGCCTTCAAGTGAGGGACTGAGGTACCCTCAGCCAGTTTGCAGGTGAAACTAAGCTGGGAGGGAGTGTTGATCTGCTGGAGGGTACAGAGGGACCTGGCTAGGCTGGACCAAGGAGCTGAGATCAATGGGATGAAGTTCAGCAAAGCCAAGTGCCTGGAGAACAGGTTTGGAGAATAGGTCTTGTGAGGAGGAGCTGAGGGAACTGGGCTCACTCAGCCTGGAGAAAATGAGGCTGAGGTGAGACCTACTGGATCTCTGTAACTCCCTGAAAGGAAGTTGGAGCCAGGTGGGGGTCAGTCCTTTCTCCCAAGTAAGAAATGACAGGACAAGAGAAGATGGCCTCAGGTTGAACCAGGGGAGGTATAGGTTGGACATCAGAAGAAATTTGTGCCCTGAAAGGTTCTCCAACACAGGAGCAGGTTCCTCATGGGGGTGGCTGAATCCCCATCTCTGGAGATGCTCTCAAGACACAGATGTGGTACCAAGGGACCTGGTTTAGCACCAACCTCGGCACAGTTAGAGAATGGTTGTTTCTGATCATCTGAAAGGGCTTTTCCAACCAAAATGATTCCATGATTCTCTGCTTTTCCCATTCAGCCTCCAACAGCAGGATGGGTGTGAGCAGCACAGGTGCTTTGTGGGTTTGGAAAACAGGAGCAAGCTTTTGTTCCCATTAGAATCAAACCAGGCTCTGCCTCCACCTCTGTGTCCTTCCCCTTACTGCCTCCTCGGAGTCTTTCTCTTTCCCTTGGCTGGATGGAGCTCTGCGTGTAGTGGCAGGTCCAGCTGTTTCAAGCCTGGAGCAGAAGGTCCACAGGAAATCAGCTCATTAGGCTGTTGACCCACCTCTCCAGCTTTGCAGCCATGCTCTCTGGGTGTGAAAATAATGATTTAAATAGCCAAGGGTGGGAAATAATGATTTAAAGGGGGCAAAGGGGATATTCACAACTTCGACTTCAGACTTGGCAGAAGGAAACTGCATTTCTTCCGGGTCTTGGGAGCCTGTGAGGAAAAGGTGTTGAACATCTGGAATGATTTAGCAGCTCTGTGCTGTTGTGGGAGGCTGTGCACTCCTGGTGGTACAGATCTAGCTCGCCCCAAAGAACCAGGATGCTTGGAGGGAGAGAAAAACCACTAGCAGTGTTTGGCTTGAGTAGGAGCATGTTGGGCACTGTAGAAGAGCCATGTCAACCTCCTCCAGGGACAGGTGATGGAATGGAATGGAATGGAATGGAATGGAATGGAATGGAATGGAATGGAATGGAATGGAATGGAATGGAATGGAATGGAATGGAATAGAATAGACCAGACCAGGTTGGAAGAGACCTTCAAGATCATCAAGTCCAACCTATCATCCAGCACCATCTAATCAACTAAACCATGGCACCAAGCATCCCATCCAGTCTCTTCCTAAACACCTCCAGTGATGGTGACTCCACCACCTCCCTGGGCAGCACATCCCAATGACCAATCACTCTCTCTATGAAGAATTTCTTCCTAACATTCAGTCTAAACCTCCCCTGGCACAGCTTGAGACTGTGTCCTCTTGTTCTAGTGCTGGTTGCCTGGGAGAAGAAACCAATCCTCACCCGGCTACAACCTCCCTTCAGGTAGTTGTAGACAGCAATTAAGTCTCCCTTGAGTCTCCTCTTCTCCAGGCTAAGCAACCCCAGCTCCCTCAGCCTCTCCTCACAGGGCTGTGCTCCAAATCTCTCTCCAGCTTTTTTGTCCTTCTCTGGACACCTTCCAGCAACTCAACATCTTTCCTAAACTGAGGGGCCCAGAACTGGACACAGGACTCAAGGTGTGGCCTAACCAGTGCTGAGCACAGGACAGAATGACTTCCCTGCTCCTGCTGGCCACACTATTTCTGATCCAGGCCAGGATGACATTGGCCTTCTTGGCTGCCTAGGTGGTGGTGGCCCCTTACCTACTTGAAGTGTTGCTCAGGCCACTGCAGACAGCCTCAGTGGTGTTCAAAGTATCATCTGAAGGAATTTTCTTGACTTGCCAGAAGTAATTTTCAGACTGGGAGGAAACTCCAGGCAGCACAGGTATATTTTGGTTCATCTCATTTGTGCAGCTAAAACACAAATTGAGCTTCCCAGCTCCAAGGGCAGGTTCCTTTCAGCTCATCCATACCTGAGATAGCAGGACTGGAGAGGTGACAGTCCCCTGAGCTCAGCTCTGGTGAGGACACACTGTTAAGTACTGGGTTCAGTTCTGTGCCCCTCAACACAACTGAAGGGCTGCAGTGTGTCCATCGAGGGATGACAAAGGTGGTGAAGGGTCTGGAGAGCAGGGCTGTTGAGGAGCAGCTGAGGGAACTAGGGGTGCTCAGCCTGGAGAAAAAGAGGCTGAAGTGAGACCTTCTGGCTCTCTACAACTCCCTGGAAGGAGGCTGGAGCCGGGTGGGAGTTGATGTCTTCTCCCAGGGAACAAATGATAGATTGAGAGGAACTTGCCCCAGGGGAGGTTTATGTTGGACAACAGGAACAATTTCTTTCCCCAAAGGGCTGTCAAGCCTGGAACAGGCTGCCCAGGGGCAGTGGTGGAGTCCCCATGCCTGGAGGGGTTTCAAAGCCATATAGACGTGGCGCTAAGGGACCTAGTTTAGTTGTCACCTCAAGTGCTGGGTTAAGGGTTGGACTTGATGATCTGAGAGGTCTTGGTTAAGGGTTGGACTTCATGACCTGAGAGGTCTTGGTTAAGGGTTGGACTTGATGATCTGAGAGGCCTTTCCCAGCCTAGAGGAGTCTGTGATTCTATGAGCCTCTCCGTCTCCCAGAAAACTCCTTGAAGACAGGAACTTAACTGGGTGCAAAGAGGCTTTGTTAACAGAATACTTCTGATGGACTTTTTCCATTTGGACCTTTCTGCCCCTTTTAAACCTGCAAAAATAGCAAGTTTCAGATTAAATGACACACCATTTTCCTGGGCTTATTTTTTTTTTTTGCTGTGGGCTATTTTTAGCCCAATGAGACCTGTGTGTGGAAAAAAAAAAAGCCCAAGGCAAACAAAAAACCCCAACCCAAAGTGGTTTGCATCGACTCAGATCGTATTTAGAAATAATATTTATGTCTGCTCTTTTCCCTCTGACCACCAGCAGCTAAAAAAAATCCCAACAAAATAATCAATGAATCTGCTGGTTTCACAGCTTTTGCTGCAGGTGGTGGGGAAATGGATAGGGAGGGAAAGCAGTTGGGGTGGTGAACCCTCTTGCATCTCTAGTTGCCTGCTTGACAGCTTTCTGGGGGTGATTTAGATAAGAAAAGGCAAAGCAATTGGTGATAGTCATGGAATGGAATGGAATGGAATGGAATGGAATGGAATGGAATGGAATGGAATGGAATAGAATAGAATAGAATAGAATAGAATAGAATAGAATAGAATAGAATAGAATAGAATAGAATAGAATAGAATAGAATAGAATCAACAAGGTTGGAAGAGACCTCAAAGATCATCAAGTCCAACCTGTCACCCAACACCTCATGACTACTAGACCATGGCACCAAGTGCCACATCCAATCCCCTCTTGAACACCTCCAGGGATGGGGACTCCACCACCTCCCTGGGCAGCACATTCCAATGGCTAACAACTCTCTCTGGGAAGAACTTTCTCCTCACCTCCAGCCTAAACTTCCTCTGGTGCAGCTTGAGACTGTGTCCTCTTGTTCTGGTGTTGGTTGCCTGGGAGAAGAGACCAACCCCCACCCGGCTACAGCCTCCCTTCAGGGAGTTGGAGAGAGCAAGAAGGTCTCCCCAGAGCCTCCTCTTCTCCAGGCTAAGCAACCCCAGCTCCCTCAGCCTCTCCTCACAGGGCTGTGCTCCAGACCTCTCCCCAGCCTTGTTGCCCTTCTCTGGACACGTTCAAGTGTCTCAGTGTCCTTCTTAAGTTGAGGGGCCCAGAACTGGACACGGTACTATGATACTAGGAGGTCATAGACTCATAGATTGGGTTGGGTTGGAAGGGACCTTCAAGATCATTCAGTTCCAATCCCCCACCATGGGCAGGGACATCTCCCACCAGCCCAGCTTGCTCAAGGTCTCATCCAACCTGGTCTTGAACATCTTCAGGGAGGGGGCATCCACAACATCCCTGGGCAACCTGTTCCAGTGTCTCCCAACCCTCACTGTCAAGAATTTCTTCCTAATTTCTTCTGCCCCTCATCCTATCACTATGAGCCCTTTTAAGAAGTTTCTCCCCAGCTTTTTATAGACCACCTTCAGGTTTTCAAAGGCCAGTCAAAAGTCTCCACAGAGCCTTCTCTTCTCCTGGCTGAACAGCCCCAACTGTCTCAGCCTGTTCCCAACAGCAGAGGTGCTCCAGCCCTCTGGTCATCTTCATGGCCTCTGGACTTGCTCCAAAAATTCAATGCCCTTCTTGTTCTGGGGGCATCAGAACTGGAGGCAGTACTACATACAGGGTCTCACAGGAGCTGAATAGAGAGGGAGAATCCCCTCCCTCGTCCTGCCGGTGGGCTGGGTGACCATATCCCCACTGGAGGCTGCCCATCTGCCTCTCCCCCATTTACACCAGCGAGGATTTAGGACCAAGGCGAACTAATCAGGAGACCCTCATGGGGAGAGAGGCGTGTTATTTAATTAGCTTTACAATGGACTGACTGGGAGGCACGTGGTGGCTCTAATGGAAGGAGATAGATGTCCTTTTAGCTGGGCTAATTGTTAGGAAATAGCGGAGGCTTTGTTCAGCCCCAGCATGTGGCCTGTGATCTCTCAGAGCCCAGGGGCTGCCCGCTTATAATTTTAGACAGATCTATTCAAGCCTGCTCTGTGGAGCGAAGGCTGAACAAGCCGGGCATTGTTGGAGAGCCAGGATCACCGTCCAAGAAAACCACCCCGAAAAACCCAAACACGTGTAGGGAGGAATATTTCCCTGTCCTTTATTCACCAGCGGGTCGGGCTGCCAAGCAGAGACAATTGCAAGCCAGGAGGTTTCCAAGGCTGGGAGAGTTTTTCCACTTGGAAACACCTCATGCAGGCGAGTCCTTCACCCAAGAGCAATGTGGTGGGATGAATGGGCTGTTTCCACCAGCAGAACCTGTCTAGGGAGGGGAGTTTTAGGGCTTTAATTGTTAGCATGGGTCTCATCCTGTGATTCCTCCACTTTGGGCATGGTGTGCAAGGATTAAACATGCCCATAGTTGAATGATTATCTCCATAGTTTAGGGCACCACTACCAGCAAAACAGCAAAGTGCTGGAGCAGGTGCAGAGAAGGGCAACAAAGCTGGTGAAGGGTCTGGAGAACAGGTCTGGGGAGGACCCAGCTGAGGGAACTGAGGTTGTTCATCCTGGAGAAAAGGAGGCTGAGGGGGGACCTTCTCTCTCTCTACAACTCCTTGAAGGGAGGCTGGAGCCAGGCAGGGGTTGATGTCTTCTCCTTCAGGACTCTCTGTTGCCTCCCCTTGTGTCTTTTCATTTAAAAAGGAAGAAGGAGGCACAGAACTTTGTATGAGGTCATAGAATCATAGAATCAATAAGGCTGGAAAAGACCTCAAACATCATCAAGTCCAACCTGTCACCCAACACCTCATGACTACTAAACCAAGGCACCAAGTGCCATGTCCAATCCCTTTCTGAACACCTCCAGTGATGGTGACTCCACCACCTCCCTGGACAGCACATCCCAATGACCAATCACTCTCTCTGGGAAGAACTTTCTCCTCTGTTCCAGCCTAAACTTCCCCTGGCGCAGCTTGAGACTCTGTCCTCTTGTTCTGGCGCTGCTTGCCTGGGAGAAGAGACCGACCCCCACCTGGCTACAACCTCCCTTCAGGCAGTTGTAGAGAGCAATAAGGTCTCCCCTGAGCCTCCTTTATTCCAGGCTAAACAAGCCCAGCTCCCTTAGCTTCTCCTTGTAGGGCTTGTGCTCAAGGCCTCTCCCCAGCCTCATGTGGATATATTGACCAGGAATTAAATTTCCATCCCTTGAACCTTTCTGCCCTGCCCACAGCATTAACCTGGGAGTCATTGTAGCCAAGTGTTTCATTTCTCCACACTGACCACTTCCACTTGGCTGTGAAAATTGTGTTTTTTCTGGTGGCTGCCATTCCTTGGCCTGTGAATTTGCATACCAGGGTTTGGGGCTGGACAGACCTTGCTTGGAAGGTGCTTGTGGGGCTCCTGTCACCTTCACAAAAGGGAAATACAGCTGTTACCTGGTATTTCTTGAAGCAGTAGGTCTTTTGGTGGTGGTGGTGGTGGCTTTTCTGGAGGATTAAAAGCATAGATAATTGTCAGTGAACACAGTCAGGCTGTCCAGATCTGCTTTGTCAGCAATGATCCCTTTGCCTTTCCTTTGTAATCCCTCACCTGTGTCCCAGGGAAAAGAATCTCAGGAACCATCAGAAATAGTCACCAGAGATCAGTGAATCATAGATTCACAGAATGGTTTAGGTTGGAAGGGATCTCAAAGATCATTTAGGTCTAATCCCCCTGCTATGGGCAAGGACACCTCCTGCTAAACCCCATCTGACCTGGCTTGGAGCATTTCCAGGCTTGGAGCCTCCACAACTTCTCTGGACAACCTGTTCCAGTGTCTCACCGCCCTGATGGGGAAGAATTTCTTCCTAACATCCCATCTCAGTCCAGATCCTCCTGGTTGAAGACATTATCCCTTGTCCTGTCACTCCATGCCTTTGGAAAAAGTCCTTCTCCAGCTCTCCTGGAGGCCCTTTCAAATACTGGAAGGGTGAAGAGTGCCAAGGGTGAAGTCACAAGCAGAGATGTGCTGCTTAAGGCTGAGCTGGCTGCATTCCTTTCTGCTATGAAGAAGGCTGCCCAAGAGATCTGCACAAACTTGAGAGGTGAAGTTTGGTGAGTTTCATCCATGCCTGCTCAGAGGACTTGCAAATATCGGGAGTTAAAACAGCAAAAACCTTCAGGTGATGTTTACCAAGAGCTCCACGCTGTAACTCGAGGAGGAGAAGGGGAAAGCAGCGAGAGCAAGCAGCGCTGCAGAACAAGCTTACACGGATTTTCCATCCAGCCAGTTCTTCCAGCAGGGTAAGCAGTGAGTGACAGCACCCCCCACCAACGAAATCCACGGCAGAATTACGCTGCCCAGGGCCCAGATTAGCTAATCAGGTTATGAATCAGCATGGGACCTCTGGGAAACCAATAGCTGGAGGCACTTGAAGATGCTCAAGACTGTTGATTGAGGTAGCTCCGGCGCGGCGCTCCCTCGCAGCCACGCTGGGATGTGTGTGTGTGCTGGAGCCCCGACTCCTAAGCTGGCCACAAAGATGCTTTTGTGAGCCATCTCCACTGGGAAGTTAATGAGAGCAAGATTCGGGGAGGCTCGGAGGCGGCTTCCTCTGCTGGCACCCGGAGGGCAATCAGAGGACGGTATTGTGGCAGCGACGTCCCGGGGCTGAAGGCTGCATCTCCACAGCAAACAGAAACTCGATTTTAATGCAGGCAGTGCAGAGGATGGGAACCTTCCGGGACTCCAGCCCTACAGCACAGAGCAGGGAGGGCACCCCAGAGGCCACAACCATCTGGGTCATGGAGGAGCCAACCCTTTTGTGATGGTCATCGTGTGCCTTCTCTATAGACAACCCGAGGGGCACATGCGGTACGTGCTGCCTGACAACTCTATTTCCATGCCTGCTGCCTAGCCAAAAAGGGGAGGCCGTAGTCACCAAGCCTCCTTTCACCAGCCTCAAACATCTCCCTCAGATACTTCCCAGCTTTGGGGAAAGAAAAAAAAGTCTCCTATCATTTTAAATTCCAGGAAAGGTATCTCCCTGGGGAAGGCTCATGGCAGCTGCTTGCTCTTTCCTCTCATTGCAGAGGGCCACCTCCACACCCAGAGCCACCTCCCTGCTCTTTCCTTTCTCGGAGTAGCGGTCGCTGCTCCTTCCAACAATGTCCCCCTTGCGATAAGTCCCTTTCATGTCCCTGTTTCTCCCTGGAATTGCACGACACTTTTGTTGGGCTTTTTAATTATTTTGCTTTGTTTTGTTTTTTTTTCCCTTCCCCTTTGCTCCTGATTTTATTTTTTGTTTCCTCTTCTTTTCGCCCCGTGCCCTCTGGAGATTGTTTACTCGACCAAACATCAAACCCGAGCCCTGAGCAAGCTCGCAGTCATTAAAAAACAACCAAAAAAAAAAAGGGGGGGAAAAGAAAGCGCCGTGGCAGTTTTTGGGAAGGCTCCAATTTGGCTAATTACGTTCTGCCATAAATATTCCCCCCGCAGTTTTAATTGGACATGGTGTTCTTCATTTCCTGCCCGGAACAGCTGGCTGGTGCTGCTCCCTGTCGTTCCGTAGCCCGTCTATTGCGCCCCAGAGGTGGCGGCGTTTCGGTAGCAGTGGTCCTAGGCAAAGCTCCCGTTGCAGCGCCTAATCCCCAGCCTGCTGCGAGGACAGCGGGCAAATCCGAGGCAGAGGAGAAGCGGTCCCAGCTTCCTGGAGGAAAGCCAACAGCTTCCCATTTGCGAAAGCACTATGACAGGAGCGAATTTGGCCCTGATGAAGGGAAAGACCCAGCCTCAGTGAGCAGAGAGGCTGTGGAAGAGCAAATCCTGTCCTCACTACGTGCTCGGAAACCACGGCAAAGGCTCCCTCTCGTAATACCTTTCCTCAACACCAAAGGAATAGTTCTTCTTCTTCTCTTAAAGCAAGGTTAGTCAGCATCCCTGGGAACAATGCGGCATTACTGCCTGTCCTTTCTTTGTTTCAAGCTGTTGAAAAACAGCCCGGCTGCATTGTGGAAGGAGGGCAGATGGTTATCTCTGCTCAACGGCAAAGTCTTTTGGCTACGTTCACGGCAGGAGCGCTTGTGCTCCGCAGCCCAGCATCCTCCCTCCACAGGAGAGAGCCCAAAGAGATGTTAATGTTGAACAACGACAGAATGGAAAAGGAGGGTGAGACTTGGATGTGGAAGAGGAAAGATTTCTCTGAAGCCTGCGAGCAGCAAATAGGAACCAGTTGCTGAGGCGAAGTCATGTTTGGCAGGTCTTGGACTGCAAATGGTCACATCCCAGCTGAAGAAACTAATCAATGGATTCCTTCCATGCCTTCTGCGAACACTGAGCCATTGAGCAGCTCAGCTGGAGTTCAGAGCCAGGGCTTTCATGTTGCAGGCTCTGAAGTGAACACAAATTAAGGCGGCTGCTAGGATGGAGTCGAGCTCTACGGAGGGATTCAGCTGCCCGGGGAGGAAATCTCTGTCCACAGGCTCTCTGTTCTTTTTCTCCACTTCAGGGAATTTTTGTCCCAGTGCTACTTTTGGAAGCACTTCTACTTTCCCCATACATAGGGACTGCCAGGCATTGCACAAGCAAAATGGAAGAGAAGTTTGGGAGAGCATGGAGGGGAGGTGGGGGCATGAGGCAGGAGAGTAAAGAAGCTCAAAGCTCCACCGCAGCCATGCTGCACTAAGCTCTGGCTTAGTGTCGTCAGCTTTGTGGGATCAGAGCTGAGTGAGATGCCAGGAGCTTGTGTGTCTTTCCTAATGAAACCCACACAAGCTATGACAAGGACCTTTATGAAAGCTTTTGTGCTGGTCCAGGAGAGAAGGATCCCCATTACAGGTGCACTGGAGTCCAGCCAGCCCTTAAGACCATAAAGCTTGCAGGAGAGACCAAGCCAAACACACTGACCCACGGGAGGAGCAAAGCTAATTCATGGACACCACAGGGGCAGCCACTGCTTCCTCTGGTGCTGCTTTTTAATCACACCAGGACCATCTCTGGTCATGAAAGTCCTCTCCCACATGACAGCAACACCCCATCAGTGTCCACTCAGGCAAGCTCCACATCACCACGCTCCTCCTCTTCTGTTTCAGTCTGGGGACTGTGGTTTGCTGAGCTTGCTCTGAGCAGGGTGACTTAGCAAGCACCATGGATCATTTCAGCCCTGCTGGGACTGCAGGTGCTTTCAGATGGCTTCATGGCCACAGCCAAGAGCTCATAGCTGGCTGCATGAACTGGTCCCCACCATGCCAGCACACACAGGCACAGACTCTCCCACTCACCTGGCTGAGGATCTCAGCCTGTCTGTGCACAGGCTCGCTCGGGAGTTTGCAGAGTGTAGGAAGGGAAAGACTGTCAGGCTGCAATGACTTCATCAGGCTTCTTTTCCCAAGCCTGCTCTGAAAGGGATCATATGGAAAGGCAGCTGTTTCTCCTGCAGCCCCTTTTGATTTTCAATGGGAAATGTTCTGCTAAAGCTCCCTCTCTGCAGTTTCTTCCTTCAGTCACTACTGTCCATCCCTGTATGGGGAAGAAACCCCTAAAGAAGGGCAGGTGCAAGCTCTTTACAGAGAGAGGCAACAGAGCTAGAACCTTCTCAGTGGTGTCCAGTGACAGGACAAGGGGCAGCAGGCATAAACTGGAACCCAGGAGGTACCATCTGAACAGGAGGAGAAACTGCATTGGTGTGAGGATTCTAGAGCCCTGGAGCAGGCTGCTCAGAAAGGCTGTGGAGTCCTTATCTGGGGAGATTCCAAACCCACCTGGACACTGTGATCCTGGCCAAACTTCCTTCTGGCTGTGTCTTGAGCTATCTGCCTGGGTAAAAACTGGCTGCTCCTGCAAGCCAGAATTAGGCTCTTGATTTGTGGCCCCAGCACCTCACAGCTTCTTTTACTTAGATGAACTTTCCTTCTATTAGCACGCCTCAGGCGACCGAGAAAGGCACTGCTGAAGAAGCTCGAAATAATCCTGAGCTGTTAGCCTTGCATCTGCAGCTCAGCTGTCTGTGTGTTTGGAGGGTTTTGTGCTGTTTGTCAGACGGACCCTGCCTCATCCCATGGGTTAGCAGGGAGCCTTGAGCCCCTGACTCCTGTGGCTGCCCTCTCCCCCACCCCATTACAACCCAGACGTTCATTTGAGCCCATCTCGCATGAGAGCAGCCAAGTCTCTACTAGACATTCAGACTCTATTAAGACTTTCAGAGTGAGAGAACCACAAGAGGTGGTTGCTAATGACTTTTGTTGTGTGTTTTCTTTTTCTCTCTAACACTTGTACCGGTAAGTTGACATCTGTGAGTCATAATCTCCCTCCTGCTCTGCCGTTTGTGGTCTGAAGTTAGCGCTACCTAGCTACAATAAAACATGTTTCACGTGAAAACCCACGTTCTTCTGTTAACTTCATGCCCTGCTGGTGTGATTCTCATCTTGCATCTCTAAGAAGCTTGCTTTTTTTTTTTTTTGCCCAGCCAGTGCCCAAACATTTTTGGCCTCCCACCTGCAGAAAACCTGTGAACAGCCACCCCTGGGCATCGCCTATCACCACAGGACTGAGTGTACTTGGTGCCCACATCCTCTGCCCTTGGATGTGCTTGCAGGTGGGAGAGGATCCCAGTGCTGGTGATGTGAGTGTGAAAACCTCATGTCTGGATGTGTGTCCTGAGTGATTTACTCTGTGATGGATGCTTCTCTAGCAAGGGAATTGGACTAGATGTCTCCAGGGGTCCCTTCCAACCCCTGCCAGTCTGTGTGATTCTGTGCCATGGTTTAGTTGATTAGATAGGGTTGGATGATAGGTTGGACTCAATGATCTTGAAGGTCTCTTCCAACCTGGTCTATTCTATTCTATTCTATTCTATTCTATTCTATTCTATTCTATTCTATTCTATTCTGTTCTGTTCTGTTCTGTTCTGTTCTGCTCTGCTCTGCTCTGCTCTGCTCTGCTCTGCTCTGCTCTGCGTGGAGACAGGCAGGGTGACCTCGTTTCAAGAATCACTTTTCAGCAGGCTACCATGGCTTCAGCTCAGGGCTGCCTGCAGCCAGCAGCATTTTCACGTGCTAAAGCTGCAGCTCTCTCCTCTCTCTATCTTTTCAGGCTGGGATGCAAGCAGAGGCTGTGGCAGAGGTGTAGCAGCACCTCACTTTCTGCTGGATGTGCTGAGATCCCACTCCATCACGCTGCATTTCCCAACATTCCACACCACCTATGAGCCTGCATTCCCCAGCAGCTTGCATCCCCAATCACCTCATAACCCTCATCACCCTGCAACATCCATCACACTTTATCCTCCATCATTGTATCAGAGAATCGTTGTGGTTTAAGATCATCATGTTCAACCATTATCTAACTTTACCGAAGCTGTTGCTAAACCATATCCCTCAGCATCACATCTCTGCATCTTCTAAACATCTCGAGGGATGGGGATTCAACCACCTCCCTGGGGAGCCTGTTCCAGTTTGGGAGAACCCTTTCAATGAAGAAGTTTCTAAACCTCCCCTGGTGCACTCTGAGGTCATTTCCTCTTGTCCTTGGAGAGAGTGGACCCAAACCCGAATCCAGCATTCGAGTGCAGCCTCAATAGTGCCCAGTACAGGGGTGCAACCCCTGCCCTGGTCCTGCTAGTCACGCCATTACTGGTCCAAGCCAAGATGCTGTTGGTCTTCTTGTCCAGCGAGGCACACGCTGGCATCACCCCGCATCCCCCATGCGCCCTGGGGGACACTTTTCTCCTCCCGCTCCCCCGCCCCGGGCCAGCTCCAGCTCCTCTGCCCGAGGCGCCGGGTGCCGGGGCCGCCTCCGGGGGCGGAGGCAGGGGCTGGCGAGTCCCTCCCCGCCGCTTGTCACCGCTCGGGGCCGGCCCAGCCCAGCCCAGCCCGGGCAAGAGCGAAGGGGGGGGGAAAGACGGGGCGAGGCGGAGCGGAGCGGCTGCTGCCAGGCAGCGCGGAAGGGGCGGCGGAGGAGCGGAGCAGGAGCGGGAGAGAGAGGAGCGAGGGAGCGCGGAAGGAAGGAAGGAGGAAGAGGAGAAGGAGGAAGGAGGAGGAGGGAAGGAAGGGAGGCAGGCGCCCGGGCGCCCAGCTCCGCGCACGGCGGGGCTCAGCAGCAGCCGCCGCCGCTGCTTCCCCCCCTTCCCGGTCTCGGTTTGACGCCCCCGAGGCGCTGCCCCAGCCATGAAGGCGGCGGTGGATCTGACCATCATCAAGACGGAGAAGGTGGACATCGAGCTCTTCCCGTCCCCCGGTGAGCCCCCCCACCCTTTCGTGCGTTCCCCCGACACCTCGCCGGGAAGCCCCCTGCAGCCCTTCTCCCTCTTTCTCTTTCCCAGCGAGGGCGGCGCGGGGGGGAAAGATCTGCCCGGCGAGAGGGTGATTTGGGGAGGGGAAGGGAACATGAACCTCAATCGCCAAGTTGCAGCGGAGCGGCACCGCCCGGGCTCCCCCCACGGACTCTGCCGCCCGGCTCAGCTCCGGTTCTGCTCCGGCTCTGCCCTGGCTCTGCCCCTGCTCAGCCCCAGCTCAGCCGCGGCTCTGTCTCTCAGCACAGCCTGGGGGAAGTCGAACTTGCTTCCCGAGCTGTTTAAAGACTTTCAACCCCCCTTCACACTCCTCCTCCTCAAAAACAACCCGCAGCCCCTCCAGCCTCCTTTTCTCAGGGATTTAGGCAGACACCTCCGGCCGGGATACGAGAGGGATGCGCTCGGATAGGGTTTTTTCATCAGCTTCCCGAGTCACCCCTGCTTTTCCGAGCGGGACGGGCAGTCCTGCAAAAGCTTTTCCCCTGGGAGGTACATCCCCACATCCCTCGCCGATGTGGTCCAAGCACTCCTGGGTTTTGAGGCAGCAAAACTCCAGCGGTGCCTTCTTTAGACTGGCCACGTTTAAAGCAGGAAAACCCTCTGCTTTGATTATTTTTTTCCTGCTCTCTTCCCCGCCACCCCCCGTTTGGAGCTGGATAAATGGGTGGAGGCAGGCTGCAGGAGCTATCAGGCAAGACAGCAGCATGTTTGTGAAACCAAGCGTGTGTGTATGGGGGGGTTTGTTGTAGTGGTAAGTTTAGCTGCTGCTGGCTGTGGTTAAGGTTAAGAGTTGAGCCTTTTCGGACGGTTCTTCGCACACTTGATGTCGTCTGCTGAGCCTGGATGCTCAGCATGATTTCTGCCTTGCTCAGTTGAGGTAGAGGATGCGGCTCAGAGAGCCTTCAGGGAGAAAATCTTCTCTCTTTTTGGGGTGCAGAGGAAGGTGAAGTGACTCCTGTTGCTTCATCTCTCCTTGCTGGAAATCCCACTATGCTCAAGTGGATTGTGTGTAGCAAAGAAAATCAGATTAAAGGTAGACTCGAGTGTTTCTTTGCCAGTTAGCAAAGGAAACCCCCAGAGAGTGCTCAGCGCCTGCTAGGCAGTGGGATTTCAGGCTGCATGTGGGGAATGAGCTGACAGCTGACTGCTGGAGTGCAAAAGGGGCTGGAGTGATGCAGGGCTTGGCTCTCAGGTGCTTGTGGAGGAGCAGCTTTGTCTGCAGGGAGGCTCTAGAAAGTCAGATCTTCAACTCTTGGGCTATGTGGTGCCTGCTTGCAGGTTTGATGATCCATCTTCCTGATCTACCTGTGCAGAGAGAGGTCTTGATCACTATTTCGGTGCTCTGTGTCTCTGACAGCAAGGCTGAGCCTGGCTTTTGGGAGTGGGTTTGGAGAGCCGGGCTTCAAAATGCAGTAAGGCCACTAAGGATGATTTTTCCAAAGCACACTGGAGATTAAATGATAGGCTGAGGACCTCTTGGAGCCTATTTCCTGAAGCTCTGATTGAAAGAACACTTAACAGACTCATTCCTGTGCATCAAGTTGTGATTCTCTTTGCTTTCAGGAGAAGAAAATGCGATGGGAAGAAACTCCTGATCCATTGGTGCAGGGCTTGGGGGTGGGGGTGGGGTGGGATATGGGAATCACAGAATCATTCTGGTTGGAAAAGACCTTGGAGATCACAAGCGTCCAATCACTCTCTAACTCTGCCAAGTCTGGTGCTGAACCACGTCCCTCAGCACCGCCAAAAAACCCTCACCTTTGGGTTTGTGGGGCTTGTTTTTCACTTGAGACCAGTTTAAATCTACCCCTCTCCTAGCAGGGCTGAGAGACTGTTACAGAGGCGCCTGTGCTGTTGAGGTGTTCGATCAATGTAACTGGGGAGGACTTGGTGCTTGGTGCTGCCTTCAGCTCCTTTGCTTCTTGCCCTGAAAGCTCTTTTTGCAGCTTAGGTCAGCGAGCCGTTCTGCAAGCTGACCTAAAGTTGAAACTCGGGCAGGAAGAGGGCTGAAAAACAAACCGAAAAGGTAAAGAAGAGCTGACTCTCTCTGTCAGCTTCAGTCGCTTCTGGGTTTGGTGTGCGAGCCAGAAAGGTCAGCGTTGTCAATTAGCTGGCTTAACCTCATTTCCCCTCCAACTTTTTAGGGAATGCTGAAGTCGGATTGATGTGGAGGGAAAGACCGTGGATGCTGCTGGTTGCTAGAATCCAGCAGCACCTTGTGTAGGGAGCACAATTTCTATCTGGTTTGGGCTGCACCTGGGGCTTCAGCTCCTCCTGGATAGCTCATTCAGCCCTCGGTCTTAAACCTGCCACCCAATTTGCCTTCTTTTCCAAGTGGTTCCAGCTCCCGGTTCCTTCCCACAGCAGCATGCAGCAAGGCAGTTTCGCCTCAAGGTATCCATAGGGTTAACTGTGTGCCGGCAGAGTCGTTGCAGGCAGAGGTTTTCAATTGTGCAAGATGTTTTAATGTGCCAGGTGCTTGGTGCCCTATAAAGCTGCTGAGATCCAGCGGCCAAACATCCCCTGAAAGAAAACCCTGCTCCAACCCCCACGTGCGGGCAGCCTCCCCTGCTAAAAGTTAGATGGGATTTGTGGTGTGTCCAAAGGGTTTAAAAATAACCTGAGAGGGCTGGGAAGTTGTACATAGCTTCCAAAGCCAAATTCTTCCTCCCCCCCACACACACTCTGCTGTGGCCAGCAAGAATGTGTCAGTGAGATGAGTAGGGCAGGAGCCCAAAATCCACGGTGGTGGGTTCCTCTTTTTCAGATACAGGAGCGTGGGTTTTCATTACGAGGATCTGACAGCGATGGTAACATCACTTTTGATTGCAGAGATACAACTGGATTGAGTTGGCTGGCTCGTTTTCAGAGAGTAAAAACCCCAAACCCTGCAAAAATCAACAACAGAAGCAACTTTCACCCTGCGACTGGTGAACGCTGCCTTCCGCAAATCGCTTTTTTTCCTCCATCTCTGCAAAGCTCTGTTTGCTCGCTGTGCTCAAGAGTTAAAAGCCGCTCCTCAACCTTTGCTGGAAGCTGGCGGTGTGGAATTGGGCCTCCTAAGTACCGAGAGATAATTTCTTGCTAATGAAGCTGTTGCCTTGCTGCCCTCGAGGTGACCCGCAAGCCCTGAGGCAACCTACCAAGTACCGTGGAAGGGCTGTCATGGCAGGTGGTGATGTTTGGCATCCCAGATGAGGGACTGGGCTCCCCTTCCTCCTGCATCCACTCCTCCTCTTGCTTCTTCTTTCTGGAGGTGTGTTATGGGGTGGTGGATTTCTTCCTGCCCGGCATGAAAAGAGGAATTGATCCGTTGATGCGCAGCGCAGGAATGCTGGCTGCGGAAGGACCCTGCACGTTCCACTCTTCTTCCCATGCGTACCCTAAGGACAGCTGGGAGACAAACGCCTTGTTTCCACTGGCCTGTGCGTGGGTGGCATCCCAGGGGTGAAGTTTTATCTGCCAAGAGCTTTTCCTTCTGGTTTAAGGTTTGGGACAGGGCTGAAAGCAAGATTTCTCCTGCTGTGGTTGTTGCAGGGAAGCGGCCAGCTTCTGCACTGTGTGTACTGGGATGTGGGACCCACCTGCATTGTGCTGCTTCCCCTTCTCAGGTCAATCTTTGTGTCCTTTGCTTTTGCTTTCAATGCAGGCAGATAAGGGAGGTTGCATTTCAAAGAAATCTTCCACCACCCTGCCTTGGGAAATGGCAAAGTGCTTTATGAAGTCTGAGTGCATCTTCATTATGGTCTTGGGATGGGATCTTTCATCCTTCCCTCTCTCTTGCCCAGGAGAAGGGCAAGTTTCCAGCTCTGAATGTGTCTTTATTATGGTCCTAGCATGAGATCCATCATCTTTCCCTCTGCTTTGTCTAGGGGGGACAAGTTTCCAGCTCTGGATTCATCTCCTCCGATGGATGAGATCCTTCATCCTTCTTTCTCTATTACCAAGGAAGGGCAAGTTTCTAGCTCTGAATGCATCTTATTGTGGTCTTAGGATGAGATCCTTCATCCTTCCTTCTGTCCTGTCTAGGGAGGACAAGTTCCCAGCCACACCTCTGTTCCCAGGTCTTTATATATGTGCACAGAATATGGTCACAACTTGATGAGCCCACTCATTGACACTCAATTTGCTAAGCTGGTTGGGTAGCACGCAGGGACTTGGAACATCATTCCTTCCAAAAAGAAAGGTTTGATCCCTTTCACATCTCTCCAGGCTCGTCCCCACAGCTGTGCCAGCTGCTGTGTGACTCAGTTTCCCCGCTGCTGTTAGGAGGTTGGTCTTTCTGGTGGCTTACATGGTCAAGTTTTCATGTGTGGGATGAAACTCAGCAGCAGAGCACAAGCATTTCCCTCTCTGCTTTGAGATGTTTTCCAGCCCTTTCTCTCCATCAGTTGTCCTTGCCCTCACACACTAAATGCTGGAGCATTTCCCTGAAAGCCTGGCGAAAAGAAACAAGGTGAAGTGATTTCAGGGAAGCAGGGAATTGCATCCAGCATCTTCTTGACTGCTTCTGCGGTAGCAGCAAAGGTGGGAGCTGTGCTTTGGCTGTGGATTGCTCGGAGTGGCCATGAATCATCAGCCAGCCAGGGCGAGACTCTAATAAATGGAGGGCTTGGGGCTCCTCTGGTGTTTTCCATGCTGATTGCCTGTGGAGGAGGTGAGAATTCGAACTGAAAAAGAGCAATTATCTTTCTATGCACTTACAAAATGCCCATTACTGTGGTATCCAGCTAGGATGGGGGGAAGGAGTGCTTCCCAGGAGGGAGGGGACTGGCTGCACCAGCTTGCCACCGGCTCCAGCTTTTTCAGGTGTCAACTTCTGTCTGCTTAAGGCACAAAGCTGTGGAAAGAGGGTGCAACTCCAGAGCCCTTTCCCGCAGGGATCCCCAACTAAAGCTCATCCCTGACTCCATTCAATGTGGCTACAGGGAGTAAGATTTCCAGGAAAGAGCAGCAAAGCCCAGTTCCTTCCACTTTTTTCTTCGTCTTGAAGTCCCCAAAGCATGTAACAACTGTGTCATTACAGCGTTTGTTACACCAAGGGGCCGCTAATTTGCCATGTAATTACAGCCTGCTCGGAGAGACCTTATAAAATGAAGGGATCACACAGTTTCATGCTGGAATGTTGTGCTTGAGGTCTCCAAAGGGAACTGATGAGCATGTTGTATCCCATCCTGCTCTCCCAAATCCATAGTGGGTTGCTGGCAGGCAGGCAGCAAGCAGCCAGGAGTGTGCAAGCTCTTTGCAACAGGTCTGTGGCATGCTGAGTTCTGTCAGGAGAGACAACTTTTGGGGTATGCTGCTGTGAAAAAGCAGCATCCTCCTGGATGGATCCTGCCCTGTGGTTGAGCTGGGAGGGGAGCAGTGGGAATAGGGTTTAAGTTGCCCTGTGGTTAGATCTTGGGATGGTAGTTTGGTGCTGGAGGCAAAATGGAAGGTGGTTTGGTGTTTGGGTGAGAGCAGATACGGCTCAGGCACTCGGGGAGGAGGTTAGGTGTGAGCAAGACCTGGTTTAGAGTTGTAAACTTGGCACTTCTGTCCCCCCACAAAGGTCTGTTTTCAGTTGTGCCACGGACAGCAGCTGGGATTTTGGGGAAGAAAGGAACAAATCCAGGTGGATTCATCCCTGGAGACAGGGAAAGAGTGAGCGAATTGCAGGATTTAAGGGAGCAAGTGTCATTGCTGCCCCTGGAATGCATCCGAAGGATGGAGCTGCTGGCATCTCCCAGGCTTACAGATGTTCCTCAGGCAAAGAGGAAAATCCCATCATTCCTTGGTGGGATGATGCCAGGGGACTAATTGAAGAAGGAGATGATTTACCTTGAGCATTACAATGCCCCTGGAGCTAGGGAGTGACTCTTTGCTGCACCGTGAGGCTGGGGATCCCCACAGCAACTGGGATCTTCCTGCTGGCTGCGAGATTCTTCCTCCGTAGGTCAAGACCTGACTCCTCAGGTTCACTTTTTTTTTGGCTGCAAGTTCTGGACCAGTTTGCAGCTTGCCTAAACCAGCAGAGATGGTTCCAGCATCGCTGCAGAAGCCGGTGGCACAAACCTGCAGCTGATAGAAGCTCTGCAGCTGTCTCACAGCCAAAAACTGGGGCTGAACCCCCTCTTCCTTGGTTTTTTTAACCCACGACATGGTTCTACATTTCAGCCCTTTTGTTCCTTTGCCGTGACTAAGCTGCTGGCTGCCTGTGTTGGGTTTCTTCCCCCCCCCCCCCCCCTTCACTGTGTAGTTTATAATCTTCCAACTAGATACAGGGAGAAAAAAACTTGTTTGCAGCGCCGGCCAAGAAGGCTCCGGTTTCACTGGCACGGGGCCATGCTTACATCTCCAGTCAAAATACTGCTGGTTAAACAATAAATATTTATTGATTCTCCTACAAGCTCCTACATTTTTCCCAGGTGCTTTGGAATTTGAGGGGGTGGGAAGGGGATGCGCTTCAATCTTGCCAGGGGAGGCACTTAAACCCTGCCACAAGAGTTGTGAGATGGCTCCAGAGATAGCTACGGCTCTGGGAGGGGATCTCCGATGGGAAGGTGACCCTTGGGAAGTTGGGTTCAGTCCTGCTGTATGGCTCAACTTATAGAGCCTGCTGTTTTCAGTCTGTCTGTCCCAGTTGGGGTGACCTGGACCTCTTTGGTGGTGATGATGTGAAAATGTGCACATCTGCAAGTTGCTTTTCCTGCCTCAAGGTCTCCTTGGAGGGATTCGCTTTCCCAGGGGATAAATACTTTGATCAAATCTCTTTGGTTGGAAGAGACCTTTAAGATCAAGTCCAACCATTCTCTAAATCTACCAAGGCTGGTGCTAAACCATGTCCCTCAGCACCACATCTCTGCATCTTTTAAAGCCCTCCAGGGATGGAGATTCAATCACTTCCCTGGGGAGCCTCTTCCAGTGTTTGAGAACCCTTTCAGTGAAGAAGTTTCTTCTAATATCCAACCTAAACCTCCCCTGGTGCAACTCGATTTCAGGTCCAGAGAGAGGTGGATAACCCCCTCACCCCCCTAAATCAGGGTGGTTTCAGTTTGTAATTTGGTTAAAAGCCTCAGCCTTGGTATCTAGGTTGTAGGATCTGAAAGTGTAACATGAACAGGCTGCAAATGTTTGCATGCAAAGCAAAGCAAAGCCAAGCAAAGCCAAGCCTGAGCTCCTGCAAAGCTGCAGGCGTTCAGATGAAGCTCTGGGTTCTTGCACTCAAAAATGCTCAGAGTTATTCTGTCCCTATCTCCAAGGTGGTGGTAAGCCTGAAAGTAACTGTGAGCTTATTTGGCTCTGTATGGGGCGGTGGCAAACCCAGAGCTCTCCACCTTCTGAACTGTGAGGTGAAGCTGCACAGTTTGTGTTTTGTTTGTGGTCGGGGTTTTTGTCGGCGTTCATCTGGCAAAAGTCAGACCTGGTTTGCTCTGCTGGCCCCTGAAGAGCATCACATCACTGGGGCAATATCTGGATGTGCAGGACCTGGCAGATGAGACATTTTTCTTGCTGACCATGCAGAATTTTTTTGGCATGCTGTTTTATACTTGGCTGCCTCCTCCCAGTGTCCTGCTCTGTGCGCTGGTACCAGTCGCTGGATCTTGTGCTGGTGCTGTTCAGTCCTGGGTCTGGTCCCTTCAACCACACAGCCACTGGATAAATACAACCCATCCAAAAACTATGATAACTGCAAAGGAAGAAATAGCAGCTTGCTTTCCCACAGCAGAAAATCCCCTCCTTTCTGTGGCTCCCTCTGGTTTGGGATTGGGAGTCGAAGATCAGAGGTCACTGAGCCCTCAGCTATTTGCCAGCCCCAGTTGTGGATTGGGATGTGCAAAGTCGCAGGGCTCTGTCTGGGTCTGAGCTGGGGGGGGAGCTGTAATTCCCATCCCATCACCTCACAGCTGGCGCTGGGCACAGCAACTATCCACTGCTCCAGCAATCCCTTGCTTTCCAGCTTTTCCCCTCCTTTTTAACCTTTCCTATAAAAGCAGAAGAGGCTGAGGCCCCCATCTCAGGTGGGGCTGGGGCAGAAGTCCCAACATTATTTGGGCTGCAACAAGCATCTAAGCACCCCTGGGCTGGTTTCATAGAATTCATGGAATGCTTTGGGTTGGAAGGGACCTTCAAGATCATCCACTTCCAACCTCCCTGCCATGGGCAGGGACACCTCCCAGCAGACCAGGTTGCTCAAGGCCCCATCCAACCTGGGCTGCCTGGTAGAGGGCATCCATGACCATCGCTGGGCAGGGGGAAATTGCTCTCTTGTAGCACACGGCTGCGTGTGGGAAACCTTCCCAGCTGAAGACCACCACGTCTTGCTGGGGTGGCTGTGGAGCTTCAGGCTGGCTCCTAAACCTTGGGAGCTTGTTAATGACCGACCCAAATGCGTTTTCTTACAGGGAGGGGATTTTAAATTGGCTCCACATGGATTATGGAGGTTGTCGCACTTTCCCGGAGGGTGATGGCGTGAGCAGGAATGTGGGTTTGATGAAAGAAGCCAGACACTGAGTCAAAAGCAGAGCAGCTCCCTCCTGCTCTCCCCTCCCTGTGCCCCCTCTCTCCACCCCCCCCCACCCCCCCCCCCATCCCATTACAAATATTTGACGTGATTCCAAGGCATTCTTCAGATGGCTGGTGGGGAGCGCAGCAGAAGCCAGCCAGTGCGACTTGGCTGTAGTGAAAACCCAGCACAGTTTTGGGGCTCTGACCTCAGAAGATGTTGAGGAAGGGCTTGACAAGACCTGGTTTGGGGGGAAACTGAGGCACAGTGCAGCAGGAACGTGGGAGCGTCCCCAGCTGTGTGCTCCAGGTCTCCCTCTGCTTGCAGGGTTCAGGTTTTCTTGTGATCTATGTGGAGCCATTCTCCACCTCTCTGGCTCCTCCACAGCACCAGGCAGGCCAGGACCCATCTGCCTCTCAGCATTTCCAGCTTGGGTGGACTGTTTGACTCTGATTTGGGCTGGGAGCTGGACCTTTTGGAGAGAAGAGAAACAGTTGAGCCCATTGTCCCTCTAGGATCCAAGCATCTTGCACAGCAGGATGAGAGTTGCATATCCTTGTGGCTGGAATCCTGGGCTGGGATTTCCACTGGGATGCTGTCTCTCCTGGGATGTCCTGGATGAAACTGCTGACTAAGGGAGAGCTGCCACTGCTCCTGCAGCCTGTAGACCCTAAAATGTGGAGCTGAACATTGGGAAGCCCTTTGGGCTTTCTTTTTTTCCCTCCCCATCATCACCATCTCTCACAGTCATCAAAATGCGGCTTTTTGACCCACATGAAAGTTATTTTATCCATAGGTGTTTGCCTGTGCTTGTGCAAAACCACTTCATTCTGGTCAGTCTTCTAGGAGCTGCAAAGGGGTTGGCTTGTTGCTTTCTCTCTTTCTTTTCTTTCTTTTCTTTCTTTCTTTCTTTCTTTCTTTCTTTCTTTCTTTCTTTCTTTCTTTCTTTCTTTCTTTCTTTCTTTCTTTCTTTCTTTCTTTCTTTCTTTCTTTCTTTCTTTCTCTCTTTCTTTCTTTCTCTCTTTCTTTCTTTCTTTCTCTCTTTCTTTCTTTCTCTCTTTCTCTCTTTCTCTCTTTCTCTCTTTCTTTCTCTCTTTCTTTCTTTCTCTCTTTCTTTCTTTCTCTCTTTCTTTCTTTCTCTCTTTCTTTCTCTCTTTCTTTCTTTCTCTCTTTCTTTCTTTCTCTCTTTCTTTCTTTCTCTCTTCCTCTCTTCCTCTCTTCCTCTCTTCCTCTCTTCCTCTCTTCCTCTCTTCCTCTCTTCCTCTCTTCCTCTCTTTCTTTCTCTCTTTCTTCCTCTCTTTCTTCCTCTCTTTCTTTCTCTGTTTCTTTCTCTCTTTCTTTCTCTCTTTCTTTCTCTCTTTCTCTCTCTCTTTCTCTCTTTCTCTTTCTTTCTTTCTTTCTCTCTTTCTCTCTCTCTTTCTTTCTCTCTTTCTTCCTTTCTTCCTCTCTTTCTTCCTCTCTTTCTTCCTCTCTTTCTTCCTCTCTTTCTTTCTTTCTTCCTCTCTTTCTTCCTCTCTTTCTCTCTCTCTCTTTCTTTCTCTCTCTCTTTCTCTCCTTCTCTCTTTCTCCCTTTCTTTCTCCTTCTTTCTCTCTTTTTATCTTTCTTTCTTTCTCTCTTTCTCCCTTTTTCTTTCTCTCTCTCTCCCTCTTTCTCTTTCTCTCTCTTTCTTTCTCTTCCTCTTTCTCTTTCTCCCTTTCTCTCCCTTTCTCTTTCTTTCTCCCTTTTTCTTTCTCTTTCTCTCTTTCTCTCTTTCTCTCTCCCTCTTTCTCTCTTTCTCTCTTCCTTTCTCTCTCTTTCTCTCTTTCTTCCTTTCTCTTTCTTTCTCCCTTTTTATTTCTCTTTCTCTCTCTTTCTCTCTTTGTTTCTCTTTCTTTCTCTCTTTCTTTCTCTTTCTTTCTCTCTTTCTCTCTTTCTTTCCTTCCCTTTACCTTTTAGTTTTGAGAAACTATTTACTGAAACCTGAGCCACCAGAAGAAACAACTTGCAAAAGCTGAGTCCTCCTGGCTTTTTCCACTGGAAAAATTGGAAAAAGATGGAGTGGAACACGTGAAATTTGGGTCTTTGGGGATTTTTTCTTCCCCTTTTTATGTTGGTGTTTGGTTTTTTTTACATATTATTGTTAGAAGCAGCTTGAGAAGGCAATGCCAAGTGCTTTCTCTTTTAAAACACTCAAGGCATGTTACCCAACCTCTCCATGAGGTCAGCACACACAATTCCAACTCATTTACAGCCAGGAACAGGGGAAAGAAACCTCCTTTATTCCCCCCCCAGCGTTAGCCGCAGGCAGCACGATGAGCCCAGCAGGTCAAACAGTAGCACTGCACCTCCCTGTCCTGTCCCCTCACCTCCTGGTGTTCCCTGGGTCCAGCCTTTGGAAGGGATGAGAGGGCATTGAGGCTTGGTGTGAGAGGGCTGTCCCTGGTTCTGGGAAGGCCGGTGCCGCCGCGGCGCTGGGAACGTTCGGCTTGCCAGCACCAGCCGTGGGGTTTCGGAGCTGTCACGGTAGCCGCGGCCCGGCGGGCTGGTTAGTCACTGGGGCTGCTTCCCAGCCCTCTAAGCGGCTCCAGATTTGAAGCTGGCTTCTAAAGCTTGCGACTTGAAAGGCCCCGGCTGGGCGCCTGCTTTGCCTGGGAGCTGGATGACTCTTGTGCCTTCCTGCTTTCCGACGGCCGAGCCCCGAGCAGCCAGGGCCATGTGGAGCCTGGAGAGTGACCCCTGTGACGCCAGCAGGGTGAGGAGGGAAGGGGGCTTGGCAGGCAGCAGACCAATCTTCTGGCTGTTTGGTTTCCCCAGGCTCTGATTAAGGGCTGCCTCTTCCTTGGCATCTCTAGGGGTTTGCTGGCAGCTCATCCAAGCACTCACTGCAGGTTAGATTCATCAGATGGTTTTGGTGGGAGAAGACCTTTCAGATCATCGAGGTCAATCATTACGTAACTCTGCTAAGGCTGGTGCTAAGCCATGTTCCTCAGCATCACACCTCTCCATCTTTTAAATGCCTCCAGGGATGGGAATTCAGCTGGGGAGCTCATTCCAGTGTTTCAGAACCCTTTCCATGAAGAACTTTATTGTAATGTCCAACCTAAACTTCCCCTGGTGCAACTTGGTGACATTTCTTCTTGTTCTATCACTTGTGCCTTGCAAGAAGGAGCCCTACCTGGTTCCAACCTCCTTTCAGGGAGTTGTAGAGAGTGAGGTCTCCCCTCAGTCTCCTCTTTTCCAGACTAAACACCCCCAGTTCCTTCAACTGCTCCTGTTCTCCAGACCCCTCACCAGCTTTCTTGCCCTTCTCTGGATGTGCTCCTGCCCCTCAATATCCTTCTTTGAGTAAGTGGCCCAAAACTGCCCACCATGCTCAAGGTGTGACCTCACCAGTGCTGAGTACAGGGGGACCATCCCTGCCCTGGTCCTGCTGGCCACACCATTGCTGATCCAAGGCAGGGCTTTGCTGACTTTCTTGGCCACCTGGACGCACTGCTGGCTCCTATTCAACTGGCTGTTGATCAGCACCCACATGACCTAAAAAAAAAAAAGACCTAAAAATAGTTTAAAATCAATAACAATGAAGGGAAGAAAAGGGGGAGGAGGGGAGTGGGTAAAGAGCCTGAGAGAGCAGCAAAGCTGGGAGGATGATTTGCCTTTAAAGAGCTGAGCGCCAGCATGTGTAACCGCGCTCCTTAATCCGGTGACTAACTCGGTGCGTTGCAAGGCAGCAGCGAAGCCCCTTGCCAAGCTGGGCTGTGTCCCGGGGAGGAAAGCTCCAGGAGTCATTGGGTCCCCTCCCTCCTTTCATCTTTCCCCTCTACACCCCTCCTCCCAGCCACCCCACCGCTCCTCATGGCAATTTATTTACTCATCTGGAGGGCACAGCCCCGGCGGTCTCTTGACTCAGCACTCCGGGGCCGATGGGAGCCGCGGGAGCAAATTCCAGGCAAGGAATAATCTCATGACTTGTCTCGGAAAAGATTGCTCCTAAAGATTCCCCTGACGGTCACGGAGCCTTCCCTGCCCGGCCCCTCCAGCACGGCCCTGACCAGGATCCCGATTTCCCAACCTCGGGAAGCTGGGGCAGGCAGCCAAGGGAGCCCCAGGGGGTTCATTCGGACCTTTTATTCCCCTTGGTAAAATGAGGGCTGGATGTGGAGCTGGTGCCTGGCACCTCCCCCCTGCCCAGGACACAGGGCTGTGAGGAGCTGGTTTGCCAGGGCAGGGAGATAGCTTGGGGCTGTGTTGAGTTTTGGGGCATTCCTTCTTTTTCTTCCCTTGCTTGCCAGGGAGGGGTTTAAACCCTTCCTTCATCCCCAGGAATTTCCATTCTTCCATCAGGGTTTTTCTTCAGGCACTGGCAGTACCCTCAGCAGTGCCCTGGATGCCTTATGAGTGCCATTTGTGCTTTTTTGGCTCATGGCTTCTCTTCATCCTACGTGTTTCTCTGGCCTTTTTCTTCCCACCTCCTCCCCACCCAGAGTCACTTCAGTCCCCATCCCCTTTTGAAGGCGCTTTGGGAGGTCTGGTCCTATGCCTAGTGCCGTCCCATGGGCGTCAGGGATGGGATGAGACCAGGCTGGCACTGGGGGATCTTTGCAAACCTGCAGCTTTTAGGGAGGAAAGTTGGCCCTGTGGGTGGGCAGAGCTGCTGAGCTGCCAGTTCCATTAGCTTCTGGGATCCAGGCTCAGGAGCACACAGCTCCTGGGGGTGTAACTGCAGGGACAAAGGTCTCTGGGGGCATCTTGCTTTCCTGGAAGGGTTCTTGTCCACCTTGGTGGCTTTGCTGTCTTTTGAAATGGAGGTGTCTGAGGAGAGGAATCTCCCACTCCCCATATACTTAAGGTTTCACCCCAGCCCTAAAGCACCTCCCAGCAAAGGCAGCAGTGGGGTTTGCACCCCTAAGCCACCCATCCAGGGCCCTGCTGCAGCTCCTCCAAGCTTGTTACACTCGGCGGAGGATTCCCAGAGTTCCTGGCAAGGGCTCCCAGCTCCTGAGTCTCCAAATGACACCCCCTCCACCCCCATCCTCCATTTATGTCTCCTCCTAATAGCCTCTTGGCCTGAGCAGCCGAATTCAATCAGCCCTTTCACCATCTGCTCCCAGGCACTTCTGCCGGGGAAGGCTCGGGGCCAGGCAGGCTGTAATTCCTTAATAGCTTCCGGATGCTGCGCGGGGTGGATGCGAGGGCTGTGAGTGTCTCACCCTCTCTTCCCACCCCCCTCCAGCCTTCACTGAGGTTTCCAAGCTCAAGCTTCCTCTGGACAAATCCGAGCACCTCCAGCCGCTCCGATTTATCCCTGCCCGCCCTTCGCTCTCCCATCTCTCCAGGCTGAGGCCAATAGGTGACATAATCCCTGTCCTGGACAGCCCTTGGCTCTGGGCTGGGGATGACTGAAGCTGATGGGGCAGCCTAATTCATCCTTGGCTGCCTTCCTCAGCTCACTCCCACCTTCTTCATCTTCCCAGGGCTTTGTTTGGCCCAATCTGTGTGCTCATCCCTTCTCCAGTGGGAAGGTTCCTAGAAGCTGGAGCTGGAAAAGAAGACCTTCCTGGGGTTGTTTGGGAAAACCCTTGCTCTTGTGAATGGGGATGCTTGAAAGGTGTGGCCCAGAAGGAGCAAAGCCCAGCAACTCTGGATGGAGGAGGTGTAATAAGGGCTCTTCAGCTGCCTGGAGTGCTTTGGAAAATCCTCTTGTTCTTTGCCTTCCTTTCCTTGTCTGCAGGAGAGTCATTCCTGGGATGCTGTGGAATGAAATTGACTTGGCACTGGTATTTTTGAAGCACTCTGACTGATGTGGGATGGAGAGTTTTGGTTCCCAGGTTCCTCCCAGGGCCCTTCCTGGTCTCCATCACTGGAAGAGCTGAGCACTTGGTCCACTCTCAGGGCAGAGGGAGGTGAAACAGTGTCCAGATGATAGGTAACATGACTTTGTCCCTTGTCCTTCTGGCCCCAAGGAGGGGACAGTTACGAAGCTAACCCTCACTTGCCTTGCCTCAGTGATGCCTTCACTTGCATGGCTTTCATCCCAGCCATGAGAACCTCTCTTGAAGGAGATGGATCTGGCTCAGGCAGCAGAGCAAAGAGAACAGATCCTTTGCTCTGAGCATCTATTGCCTCTTGTGATAGTTGACTCTTTCTCCCTTCCTGTTAAACAACCACAGAATGGTTTGGGCTGGAAAAGACCTTTAAGACCATCAAGTCCAACCACTCTCTAACCCTACCTGACCTGTGGTGCTGAGAGGTGCAGCTGGTGTTGGGAAGACACTCAGGGCACGCAGCAAATCTCCTGAGCAACTTTGGCTTTGATTTCAGCTGCTGGAGGTTGTTGTGTGCATTTTGTGAGCTGCAGCAAGGGAGGAAGGATGCCTTGGGAGGGGGGGGTGGGGTGTCAAGGTGCTTGTGAGTGCAGGTCCTCAGGGCAGCAAATCCAGCGATGCAAAGAGGTGAATCTGCATCTAGTGCAGGGGAATTGGAGCTGTGTGGATCGTTGTGCTGCCTGCTGTCTCTTGGCAGCTGCCAGCAGAGCTGACTGTTTGCTCCAAGGAATTACAAATAATTTTCTTGATTACAGTGATTGATTGTCTGTGCTCTGATATTATTTAGGCAGAGCAAACAGGGCTGAGATTTGCCAGCCGCGCTCTGACCTCCCAACCCTCATCTGTTTGCAAGGAAAGCCTCTGCAATTATTTGTTTGGTTTTGAATAAATAACCTAATCTCTCCTCTTCTCCTTTGCTGATTGCAAAGACCACTGGACAGCTTGGCCTGATAAGGGAGGGCAGGGCTGGAGTCCTCCTGTGTGGTGGCACCTCTTTGGGCAGAAAGGGATTTCAGGGGAATGGAAACTCTGCCATATGAGGAAAGGCTGAGAGAGCTGCCTTTGGTCAGCCTTGAGAAGAGAAGGCTTAGGGCAGCCCTTATTACCATGGACCAGCACAGTGTGGCTACCAGGAGGGTGGAGACTCTCTTTACAAGGAGTCCCATGGAAAAGACAAGGAGTTATGGGGACAAGCTGCTGCTGGGGAGGTTCCCATTGAACCTCAGAAGACAATGTCCCCCCCATGAGAACAGTTGGACATCGGAATCATCTCCCAGGGGCAGCAGTGGATTCCCCTATGTTGGACAGATTTAAGGCTCATCTGGGCAGGGTGCTGGGCCAGCTCATTTCAACTCCTCTGTTACCTGGAAAGGCTGGACCAGATGATCCTTGGGATCCCTTCCAACCTGGTATTCTGTGCATGGAGTGGTGAAGTGGGGACCTGGTGGTCACTGGCTGAGCAGAGGGTAAAGCTTTTGGGCTTCTCCTCCTCTGCACATACTCTTCCTGCTCATGCTTCCTGGGCAGAGCCAAAACACTCCCTTACTGTATACAGAGAAAAAGAAAGGTAATACCAAAGCCTGAGCATTAGCAGAAGGGTTTTCTCTGAGTAAGGCAGCAGCAGCCATCCTCTGCAATCCGTGGGGGATGTGATGTGCTGCAACTTGCACCCTGCCGTTGAGCAATCGGCTGCGTAAGGGTTTCTTGTGCCTGCCCGGCTCTACGTCTGCCTGGCGCTGCCCTGGAGGGAAGGGTTGGCCAGGAAGGAGGTGGAGGTGGGACAGCAGCAGGAATCTGCAGCTGCAGAGAGATGTGGCAAGCTTCGCCCCCGTACCCTGCTGCCCTGCGGCGGCATCTGTGCCTGGGAGGTGACCCAGAGCTGCCAAGCCTCCCTTCCTCATCATCCAGACTCCCTTCTTGCCCTTGAGCCTCCCTTCCTCACCATCAGCTCAGCTCTGGTCTAGTTGAGAGGCAACCCTGCCCACGGCAGAGAGGTTGGATTAGATGATCTCTAAGGTCTCTTCCAGCCTAAGCCATTCTAGGATTCTATGATCCCTTCATCACTGCCTTCATGGTCTCTGCATCATGTGATAAGACAAGAGGGAATGGATTGAAGCTTGAGGAGGGCAGATTTAGACTGGAGATTAAGGACAAATTCTTTCCAGTGAGGGTGGTGAGACCCTGGAACAGGTTGCCCAGGGGGGTTGTGGATGTCCCCTTCCTGGAGTTGTTGAAGGCCAGGCTGGATGAAACCTTGAGCAACCTGGGCTGGTGGGAGGTGTCCCTGCCCATGGCAGGGGGGTTGGAACTTGATTAAGGTCCCTTCCAACCCAAACCATTCTATGAATCTGTGTGGAGATATCCTGGGCTTGAGGAATGCCACAGGAATGTCCATGGCACCTTCTGCTGATGACCAAGTGGCACTTATCATATGGACACCACCAGTGTGGCTCCACAGCAGGTCCAGCCCGAACAAACAGTCTTGATTTGTGAATGAGGGAGCTGGGGAGTGGAGGAGAATGACTTTGATGTGGAGGGATATGTTTTGGGGGTTGAACATCATCCTGGCTTGAGGGCACTTCAGCCTGTGTCCTGCCATGTGGTACCCTCGTGGCTGGGCGTGATGTGGCATTGACTCAGCCTGGGGCCAAGGGCTAAGGCCAGGACACAGAGAGATCAGTTTCTGGAGGATTTGAGCTGAAAAGCGAGTGAAGGTCGGGGAATTCCTTGGGACAGACAGATTGGAGGCATTTGGCTGAGTGTCTGCATGTCTAATCCCTTCCTGAGGCAAGGATAGTTGAGGGACCAGTGGGCAGAGACATCTGTGGAGTCCATCTGCATCAGCAGTGTGTCATATTGCGGTGCTGGGCAGCACACATAATTGATTTTTCATGCTGGGCACGGAGTCATTTCACGTGGCCGTGGAGACGCAAGGAAACCATCCTGAGCTGTGAGGTCATGTGGAGCTGCCTGCAAATGTGTTGGCATGGAGGCTTCTTCAGGTGCATTTCAGCCAGCGTGGAGGGGTTGGGATCCCTTTGTGGGGTGATGAAAGCTCAGCATGAGTGAAGGTTCTTTGGCCCTTAGCCCTGCTGCAAAGGGGACAGCTCTGCCAAGAGATCTCAGCCTTCCCTGTTCACACTTCCCATCCTAACAGCATCTTCCTCACACAATGTTCTGTCGATTAACCTCAACCCAGACTTGCAAAATCTGGGCTCTCCCTTTGCTGGGGGATGATCACACATGGTTTGGCATCCCAGCCCTTCCTTGGAGCAAGCAGCTGGAGGCTTTGGAGCTGAGTCTCCATTGTGTGTCTCTCTGTATCCCTGGGTGATGATGGAGGGGGAGGTTAATATTGAATCATAGAATGGTTTGGGTTGGAAAGGACCTTAAAGATCATCTAGTTCCAACCTCCCTGCCATGGGCAAGGACACCTTCCACTAGACCAGGTTGCTCAAGGCCCCATCCAACCTGGCTTTGTACACTTCCAGGTTTGGAGCCTTCACAATGTCTCTGGGCAACCTGTTCTAGGGTCTCACCACCCTGATGGGGAAGAACTGCTTCCTAATGTCCAATCTAAGTCTGGCTTTTTGCAGTTCAAAGCCATTTCCCCTTGTCTTGTCACTCCATGCCTTTGGAAAAAGTCCCTCTCCAGCTCCCATTTCAAATCCTGGAAGGCAAAAGTCACATCACTTCTTCATTGAAGATGGCAGAAATGGCATCATCAGCCAGAGATTTAAGGTGGGTACAGCAGAAGTCCAGTTTAGAGTGTGCCTGGGCAGCAGTGTGTTCTCTCTCAGATGGTGGGGCTGACCAGGACCACTGTTTCATGGAGTGCCAGACCTTAGCTGTGGCTTCGCTTTGGGAGGGTTCAGGCTGTGGTCTTGTGGCAATGGAAACATCCAGGGTGGTGGAGGAGCCCAGCCTGAAGAGAGTGAGGAATTTCAAGAAGCTTCTGGTCCCAGGCAGGAGCCAGTGGAATACCTCAGGCAGCCTTCCAAGCAGCACAGACTATCTGGCAGTTTGCTCGGTGGGGATCGCTGCCTTTGGGGACCTCTTTTCTTCTCGTTGCTGCGGAGCAATTTGAGCTTTGCTGCTGGCACTTGGGATGTGAGGAGCTGGGTTTGAGCCTCTCCTTTGCAGAGGAGCGTCCCCCAGAGCTGGAGAACTGATACAGGGCAGCTGACATGGGCAGGACCTGGCCTTGGTGTTTCCACTTGACCTCCTTTCACTTGGGGCTGGGTGTCCATTACAGGCTTTGCTGAGCCCACCCCACGCCCCCATTAGCAGCGTGTGCCTGAGCAGGGGGATTAGAGCTGCGGAGCACTGCGGTTCACAGGGATTAGAGCGAATTAGCACTGGGGGAAGCAGCCTCATGGGGCTGTGCGAGGCAGGGAAGTGTCCTCCCAGCCCTGCTGAGGAAGGGCAAGGCTCAAACCGGCCTGGAAGTGAGCTCCTAAGTCAATTTCAGAGGGGGACACCCTGGCTGTTTGACAGGCTGAGAGTTGGGACTGTTCAGCCTGGAAAAGAGAAGACTCCTGGGGGGGATTTCCAGTGTTTGAAGGTGGCTGCAGGAGAGCCAGGGAGGGGCTGTTTAGAAGGGTTTGTAGTGACAGGACAAGAGACAATGGTTTGAAACTGGAGAAAGATAGATTCAGGTTGGACATTAGGAAGAAATTCTTTATTATGAGGGTGATGGAATGCTGGAACAGGTTGCCCAGGAAGGTGGGGAAGGCCCTGTCCCTGGAGGCATTCAAGGTCAAGCTTGATGTGGCTCCAAGCAGCCTGATCTAGTTGGGGTTGTCCCTGCTTACTGCAGGAGGGTTGGACAAGTTGACTTTTAAAGGTCCCTTCCAACCCAGTGCATTCTATGATTCTGTGTAACTGGGATGGTGAAGGGTGATGAGGGCTTGAGCACTGCAAGAAGATGCTTCAACTCCAGAGCAGGTTTGGACAGGTGGCTGCAGCCTCCTGAGCTGTGACCTTAGCCTCCACAGGGGTGTAATTAATTCCAGGCTCTGCCATCAGGCTGCAGGGTTCACCAAAGGCTTGGGAAGTTGGTAGCCAAGATGCTGTTATATTTGAAGCCATTTGGAAGCCGATTCAGGAGTGTTTGCCTTGGTGGTGGTGGCTTGCATTGGGTTAACAGTGGTGGCCTCATAGCAGGGCTTAACCTCTGCTGCTGCTTGGTCTTGGTGGAAAAATCTTTTTGCTGACTGCTTTGCATAGTTTCTCTGAGAACTGTTAAACCATGGCCATGTTCCCCAACCTCAGAGGTGGCTGATGCTTGCTTGTGTCCATCTGTGCCCCTTCTAGCAGCTGAAATGGGGGGGACAGAGCAAAGCTCCCCACCAAGGAAAGCCCTACTGCAGGTCCTGTCCCTGCTGCTGAGGCTGAGGCAATGTTCCCACCGTAGCAGCAAGCGTTGACTCAAGCCCTGTGGTTTTGCTTCACTTCAGCCCAGGGGTTTCTCTTGCACTTCTTTCCCTTCCTCTCCCCACAAAAGCCAGGGAGGACCAAACAAGCTGTGACCACCAAGCTGCTGTTCCCCTGCGAGCTCCTGGGACTGGAGGGGATGCTGCTTTCCCAGGATCTCCGTCCAACACCCACATCATAAAGCTGGGAGAGAGGGAATGGAAAGGAGCCTAAAGGAGGGCAGCAGGCTTGGAGAGCAAAGCCTGGGACTTCGATAGTGGGGGAAGCATCCTTTCACCTGCTGGTGCTGCTGCCTGCTTCCTCACCAGGAGACAAGCACTGCCTCACCTCTTGTGTCCAGTTTTCCTCATGGGCACATCTCCCCTGAGTGCCTCCTTGCACCCAAGCAACGCTGTCTCCATTTTACAGAGACCTGAGGCCGAGCAGAGCATCCCAACATCTCGCCCTCACCTCAACCTTTCCTCTCCTTCCTTCCCTCCCTGTGATGCTCTAAGTGCCAGGAGTCCCAGCTTGGGAGAAATGCTTTTATCTGCATTTAGGGAAGAGTTTTCAGGCCCTCTGTTTAGGGGCAGAGCTCTGGCCCCCATGACACACCACATCTCCATAAGAAAGCTGCTGAATGCCGGAAGAAAGCCTGCTTTGTTGTGCTTTCTGCAGCGCTAAGCAGTGTGGGCTTTTGGTTTCCTCTCTTGTTTTTTTCTCTTGAAGCCCAGCTTTCATCTCAGAATATTTATTTTTCACTGCTTGAAGGAGAGAGAAGAGGAAAAAAAAAAAACCCCACACCTACTTATTGCTTTTTCTTTTAAAGTACTGTATTTATTTTAAATTAAAATAGCAAATGTCTTGTGCTTTTGGTGAGGGAAGCAGAGCTGATCTCTGCTGAGGTGCTGCATGAAGGGAAACCAAATCTCTCCTCTACCCTGCCCTCCACCTCTCCCTTTCTCGCCCATCCTCAGCAAGCCCTGTGCTCACCCTTCCTTGCTTCCCTCCACCCTTCCTTCCTTCCATCCTTCCTTCCTTCCATCCTTGCTTCCCTCTGTTCCCTTTTCTCCAGCTTTCTATCCCACTTTCCCTTTCCCCCACCCCCCCCCTAATTTTCTCTGCCCTTTTGGGCCAAGGAGCCCTAATTGGAACAGGCCGGCTCCTCTCCTGCTTCCTGCGTGGGAGTGAGAGGCAAGGCTTGTGAAAACAGTTCAAAAGTGCAGGCAAATTTTTGCCTAATCCTGCCTAAATAACAGGGGGCTCAGCTGGGGTTAGCTGCCCGGGTGTCCCTGCTCCGAAGCTGGGGGCACCTGGGAAAGGCAGAGCTGCCCCAGGGGGAACGGAGGTGCCTGGTGTTGGTGGTGGAAACCTGACCTGGGGAGGTGGTGCCTCCGTAGCGCTTGGCTGGGGAGCGTGGGAAGGGTCTCAGCTCCTGGCTCCCCTCTTCCCAGCCTCCTCTCATCCTGAGAAAGGTTTCTCAGCGGCTGAACCCTGCTAGCTGGGGGCTGCTGGGAAATCTTCTGTCCTTCAGCTTCCCCCATCCCTGGCTCTACCCTGGTTTTGGTCCTCAGGAAGGCTGGGACAGAGGGGGCTCAGAAGGGGTGGGATGAGCTCAGGCAGTGTCGGACTTGGTGTGGGCTGGAGATGGGGAGTTTTGGGGCTTGGTGGTCACAGATTCACTGTGGGCACACAGGAAGAAGGCAAGAGAGTAGACTCTTGTCCTTTCTTGAGCCTCTGAGAAACTTCTGCTCCATCACAGGCATCCCAGGTGGGAGGATGTCCTGGACCATGGACATCTCAAAGTGGGCATCACTGGTGGCTCAGAGAAGCATCTGAGCTAGCTCAAGGACTGAGGTCTTTTGAGGGAGACAAGTACCAATTAGCATCTTAGAGAGATGGTTTTCTGGGCTGTCTCCAAAAGGTCTGGTTTGAAACCAACAGACATCTCCCCATGCTATTTGGAAGCACCAAAGGGCATGAAACCTTCACAGTGTCAGCATACATTGGAGTTAGCCTCTGGTCCAGAAAGGGGAGGATGAGGAGGCTTTTACCTGAGACTACAGCACGTTGGGTTCCTGACCTTAGTGTCCATCCATCAGAGCCAGGGCAGGAAGAGGCCACTGGGTCATCTGGCTCCACTCTGGCCACATCCATTTACACACAGGCTGCTGGGTCAAATAACAGGGACCAGACAAGGACACACTGGGGCTTTTTGATGGGAAAGAAAGCGAGTGGCCGAAGGGAGCTTTAGAGAGGCACTGACCCTGAGTGGAAACTGGGGTGAAAGATGACTTTGCTGCTGCTCAGAGCAGGGTTGTTGGGTTTTTTCCCCCCTTTGCTGCCATCTCTCGTGCTTATGCAATCAGCTGTGGCTGCTCTGCCGTGCGAGCGCGGCCGCTCGCCTCGGAAGGTCAAAAGCCCCAAAGTTTGTAAATCGTCCTGCACAGAGATCAGAATGGTAGAAATAGTTTATAGAGCCTGGTGAGAGCAGAGTCAGGGTTTGGCTGGGTGATGAACTCGGTGATCTTGGCCTCGTTGCAGGCTGCTTTGCTCCCAGGCTTCATGTCTGTCGGTCCGGCACCTCGCACAAGTAGGGCGGTGAGTTTTGGGTAGATCCTCCTGATGTGGTGCTGGCTCCTGGCACTGTTAGAGTTGATATTATCCTCTTGGCTTTGTGGAGTCTCATCCAGGTTGCTGGAGGGAAAACAGAGTCTGGGTTTGAGAAGCCTTCGAGATCTGGGCAGACACTGGGACAGGCTGCCCAGGGAGGCTGTGGATGCCCCCTCTGGGAGTTGTTCAAGGCCAGGTTGGATGAGGTCTTGAGCAACCTGGTCTAGTGGAAGGTGTCTCTGCCCATGGCAGGGATTGGAAGCAGATGATCTTTAAGCTCCCTTCCAACCCAAACCAATCTATGGACCTATGGATGTCCAAGTGAGCCCCCAGATCCCTCCTTGCTTTGAAAAGCTGCAGCCAGATGATTAAATGTCACTCTCTGCCTCCCCACAAGGCAAATTCCTTTCTCTTTGCTCTACAGCTGCTGGAGATGCTGGTGACAACGTTTTCCAGAGTGACTGCACCTCCTGTTACTATTTAAAAATCAAACCATAACACCCTGCCTGCTCTCCCAGGAGGAAAATGAAATGCAGCTCCCTCTCAGGGAGGAGGAGATGGCATCTGGGCAGCAAACACCATGTGGGTTCTCAAAGACGGGCACAGGCTGCCCAGGGAGGTGGTTGAATCCCCATCACTGGAGGTGTTTAAAAGAGGCAGAGGTGTGGGGGACTCGACCAGCCTTGGTAGAGCTGGAGAATGGTTGGACTGGATGATCTGAAAGATCCATGCCCTCCAAGCCTGTGTGTGCACGTGTGTGCGTGCGTGCAGTGTGACGGCAGGAGGGACACAAAAGGAGACCTTTTATTTGTGCAAGATTTGATGAAAAACTTGTTGAGAGGCTTTGGATAGCAGTGAAAACTGAAGCCCATGGAGCTAAGCCATGGTTGCTTTTGTTACCAAAATTCTGCTTGGCTCTGACCCTTAGACATCCCAAGCTGAAGACAAAGGATTTGGTTGTGGGTGCTGGAGGATATCAAGCCCTACAAGGAGAGGCTGAGGGAGCTGGGGTTGCTTAGCCTGGAGAAGAGGAGGCTCAGGGGAGACCTTATTGCTCTCTACCACTACCTGAAGGGAGGTTGTAGCCAGGAGGAGGCTGGTCTCTTCTCCCAGGCAACCAGCACCAGAACAAGAGGACACAGTCTCAAGCTGCACCAGGGGAAGTTTAGGCTGGAGGTGAGGAGAAAGTTCTTCACAGAGAGAGCTGTTAGCCATTGGAATGTGCTGCCCAGGGAGGTAGTGGAGTCACCATCACTGGAGGTGTTCAGAAAGGGATTGGACATGGCACTTGGTGCCATGGTTTAGTAGTCATGAAGTGTTGGGTGACAGGTTGGACTTGATGATCTTTGAGGACTTTTCCAACCTTATTGATTCTATGCTTCTATGATCAGCACAGGCTGACTCTCCTCCCTTGCACCCTGGAAAGTTACACGGAATCACAGAATGGTTTGGGTTGGAAGGGACCTCCAAAGGTCATCTAGTCCAACCCCTTCTGCATAAGCAGGGGCATCCTCAGCTAGATCAGGTTGCCCAGTGCCCTGGGCATCACGCAGAGCTGGGTAAAGCCCATCATGCTCCCTAGCCATGCAGACACTTAAGAAAGAAAATGATGTTTAGGTAAACTCAGGATCTCAAACCCACAGAGGCAGAATTTAGATGAGAAACTTTTTGGCCTCACCAGCTTCTCCAGCTCACACGGCCAAGACTTGTCCCCAGACACATATGCAGAGGTTTACCAGCGCACGTTTCGTTTCACATGTGTGAGCTGCTCTGTGGATGTGGAACGCTGCTGACTAAAACAAGGCTTGCTAGCAGGCTGGGGGCTTTTGGGCTGCTTTGTCTTCTGAAGAAATTGTAACTGGCAGCTATGGTCTAAGAGGGGAAAAGAAAAAGGAGATGAGGTTTCAACCCTGAACTGAGTTCTGCCAGGCAACCAGCCCCAGAACAAGAGGACACAGGCTCAAGCTCCGCCAGGGGAAGTTTAGGCTGGAGGTGAGGAGAAAGTTCTTCACTGAGAGAGTTGTTAGCCATTGGGATGTGCTGCCCAGGGAGGGTGGTGGAGTCACCATCCCTGAAGGTGTTCAAGAGGGGATTGGATGTGGCACTTGGTGCCATGGTTTAGTTATGAGGTCTGTGGTGCCAGGTTGGACTTGATGATCTTTGAGGTCTCTCCCAACCTTGGTGATTCTGTGATAATGAGGTGTTTGGGCTCGATGGGCTTCAGAGGTCCCTTCAAGCCCCTGCCATTCTGTGCTCCTGTGTGAAGGAGAAGCCTTGAAATGCACACTGTGGTGTTTAAACAGAGGCCTTCCTCTGGCTCTTCGCTTCCACATCTGGGAGCAGACTGTTTGCTTCTCTGACGACCTCTCCCTGGGAATTCACTTTAAAGTCATCCCTGTTTTGACATGTTGTTTGTGCAGAGCTCAGCGTTCACCTTACTCAACCGAAACCTTATCCCCCCCTGCTACTGAACAATTGATTTGCTGGCTATGTGCAAACCCAGCCCCACGGATCCTGCCGCACAAAGCAAGGCGGCTGCGAGAGGTACTCGAGCTGCAGAGAGAGAGAGAGAGAGCGCCAGGGTTTTGCACCCACCTCACCTTGCCCTGCTGCTGTCTGTGGCTTGCCCAAAGGAGGTCACCTCCACCCAGGTTTTCCTGAGTGGTTCAGTGTTAAAAGTGGGGCTCGAGATGTTTTCTTGCCCCACCTCTGACTCATCCTCCCCGAGCACCGGGGAGCAGGGCAGTGCTGCTGAACCAGGCGGCAGAGGGGAGCGGATTCCTGGGTGGTCTCTGCAACCGCAGAGCACAGCAAGCAGAGTGCTCAAATGTAACACGAGGATGAAGGGAAAGGGGCACTGAACCACTTTCTCCTGGTGTTATCTCAGGGCAGCAGATGGAGAACAGAGATAGTGAGGCTGCCTGCTCCTTTTTTCCCCTGCCCTCTCCAGCTAAATTCAGTAACTAATGAAGTGCAATTTCATAGAATCACAGAATCATTAAGGTTGCAAAAGAACTCTTAAGGTCATCAAGTCCAACCATTAACCCAGCACTGCCAAGTCATCACTAAATCATGTCCCTCAGCACCACTTCTCCACGGCTTTTCAATCCCTCTAGGGATGGAGACCTCAGCACTGCCCTGGACAGTCTGTTCCAAGCCTTGACAACCCTTTTGGGGAAGAAATTGTTCCTCATGTCCAACCTAAACCCTCCCTGGTGCAAATTGAGGCTGTTTCCTCTTGTCCTATCACTTCTTCCTTGGGAGAAAAGACCAACCTGAACCCTCCCTGCAGCCTCCTTTCATGTAGCTGTAGAGAGCAACGAGGTCTCCCCTCAGCTTTCTCTTCTCAACCCCAGTTCCTTGAGCTGCTCCTCACCAGCCCTGTTCTCCAGACCCTTTGCCAGCTTCATTGCCCTCCTCTGGACCCACCCCAACCTCTCAATGTCCTTCTTGAAGTGAGGACCCCAAAACTGAACCCAGGACTCAAGGTGTGACCTCACCAGTGCTGAGTTCAGGGGGACAATCCCTGCTGGTCACGCTGTTGCTGAGCTAAGCCAGGATGCTGAGGGAGGTGTAGCCCAAGCTTAGGAGGCTGCTGAAGTTCACTCAAGGTGGTTAGCCAGGATGCTGAGGGAGGTGTAGCCCAAGCTTAGGAGGCTGCTGCAGTTGACTCAAGGTGGTAGTTGTGTGAGGCTTTCCTTCTCTGAAGGAAGGTTTTTCAGGAATGCTTGGAAGAGCCAAAGCTTTATTCCGACGGAGCAGGGTTTGTTTGAATCTTTGCTGTTGTTTATGGAACTCTTTGGCTACAAATTGCTGCCTCTTTCCAAATTAGACAGAAGTTAAAAAAAAGGAAAAAATAGCAAGGAAGAGCTTTGCTGCTCCTCAGGAGTTACTCCAAGGCTTGGCCCTGAGCTGTCCCATGGGGGTGGCTGAGCATTGTTCGGTGACTCACCCTGAGTGGCAGCGCTCCGTGCTCATGATGTCATTTGGGGCTAATGTGGGATTTTCCAGCTCTTTGTTTTCCCTCCCTCCTCCAAAGGGTTTTCTGCTGCTCCTTCACCCTGCTCAGCTTTACTTCTTCCAGGATTGCCTGGGATTCTTTGCCATTTATCTTTTCCTTTTGCCTTTCTTTGGACTGGGAGCCCAGAGGTGGAATGGGAATTCAGAGGTGCTCTTCTCCTTGCTTTCTTGTTTGCTCTGGTGTGAGCACAAGCCCTATGAGGAGAGGCTGAGAGAGCTGGGATTGTTTAGCCTGGAGAAGAGGAGGCTCAGGGGAGACCTTCTTGCTCTCTACAACTACCTGAAGGGAGGTTGTAGCCAGGAGGGGGTTGGTCTCTTCTACCAGGCAACCAGCACCAGAACAAGAGGACATAGCTACACCAGGGGAAGTTTAGGCTGGAGGTGAGGAGAAAGTTCTTCACTGAGAGAGTTGTTAGGTGTTGGAATGTGCTGCCCAGGGAGGTGCTGGAGTCACCATCCCTGGAGGTGTTTAAGAAACCTGTGGACATGGCACTTGGGGACATGGTTTAATGGCCATGGTGGTGTTGGACTGGATGATCTTAGAGGTCTTTTCCAACCAAAACAATTCTGTGATCATTCTTGGCTGGCTTATGTGGAGCCTCATGTGCACCATGTCACCGTGACTCAGTTATATTCTTGAAGCACAGGACTTTTGTAAGCCAAAGAGTCTTCTTCTTGTGTTTTAAGAGCCTGCTTGTGGTCTTGCAGGGTGTAGATGCTGGGTTAGAGGGTCTGAGTGTGAAAATGCCAGAAACAAGAATGATTTCTCTGTTTTTCTGCCCAGCACAACTCCTGGTGTCTTTCCCAGTCCCACCTCCTTATGGCCATTTTTCTCTCCTGCTTCTTTGCAGACATGGAATGTGCAGATGTGCCTTTGTTAACTCCCAGCAGCAAAGAAATGATGTCTCAGGCATTGAAAGCCACCTTCAGCGGCTTTGCAAAAGAGCAGCAGCGCCTAGGAATCCCCAAAGGTAAGACAGGGCTGCCCAGTGAGCCCCAGGGAGGGTGGCCTCCTGCCTGGCTGCTCCTCCCTCCAGCTGATGTTCCTCTTTGTGTAGTTTTGCCTCATTTCTTGGCAACTTCAGCTGGAAAAGTCTGGACATGCAGGGAAACCCTTTCAGTACCCCTTACAAACTACACCTGTCTGACAGATCACGTCTGTCTGTCCTGCTGTGCTGGGTGACCGGTCTGGAGGCTCTAGAGACCTGCTAATCCTTTGGAGGCAGCTCCAGGACTTCAGTTTGCAAGTCATCTCCCATTTATACAGAGAAGAAGCAGGAATCCTTCAGTGGAAGCTGATGATAGGGAGAAAGCAACCCAGGTGGAGAAATGGGTGGGAGAGGACAGGTGGGATTGTCAAAAGTCCCAAGCAAATCCCAATCCTATTCCTTGCAGGAAATATGTCTGCAATAGGGCTGGTCCAGACTGGGACATTTTACCCTTGTTATGCCAGTGGACTGCCAACAGGACATTGGGACCATTGCTGGGATGAGGCTGTGGAAGTGCAGAGCAGCTGCAGCCCTTTTTTCCCTGGGGAAGTGGCTGGGGGTCGCTCACCAGTGGGTCTCTTCTGCACCCAGATCCCCAGCAGTGGACGGAGACACACGTGCGGGACTGGGTGATGTGGGCAGTGAATGAGTTCAGCCTGAAGGGAGTGGACTTCCAGAAGTTCTGCATGAATGGAGCTGCCCTCTGTGCCCTGGGCAAGGAGTGCTTCCTGGAGCTAGCACCTGACTTTGTGGGAGATATCCTTTGGGAACATCTGGAGATCCTGCAGAAAGGTGAGTGCTGGAGGCTCTGGGATTGCAGAATCATGGAATCACAGAATCACAGAGTCAGTGAGGCTGGAAAATACCTCAGAGATAGAAAAAGTAGAATTGAACAAACCAGGTTGGAAGAGACCTTCAAGGTCATCATGTCCAACCTATCATCCAACGATCATCAAGTCCAACCTATCACTCAACACCTCCTGACTAACTAAACCATGGCGCCAAGTGCCACATCCAATCCCTTTTTGAACACCTCCAGGGATGGGGACTCCACCACCTCCCTGGGCAGCACATCCCAATGGCCAATTACTCTTTCTGGGAAGAACTTTCTCCTCACCTCCAGCCTAAACTTCCCCTGGCACAGCTTGAGACTGTGTCCTCTTGTTCTGGTGCTGCTTGCCTGGGAGAAGAGACCAACCCCCACCTGGCTACAACCTCCCTTCGGGGAGTTGTAGACAGCAATAAGGTCTCCCCTGAGCCTTCTCTCCTCCAGGCTAAACAACCCCAGCTCCCTCAGCCTCTCCTCACAGGGCTGTGCTCCAGACCCCTCCCCAGGCTCGTTGCCCTTCTCTGAAGGCTCTTGCCATCCTGGCTAGCCTGCTTTGGGGTCTTTCCAAAGACCTTGGCTCTCCGTTGAGAGGTTCACTCTGAGCTTCCATCCCACTAAAAGCAGCTTTCAAAGCCCATCTTCCCCTCAGGGTTTCAAATGGAGATCCCAAATGGAAGTGGGATCCAAATCCTGGCACTGCTTGAAAGAGGAAGGGTGTTTGCAGTGGCTGCTTGGCAGGAGTCCCCGGTGGGCAGGGACACTCAGCCTGCCTGGAAACCATGGTGGGATTTTCCAAAGCTTTCTTCCTCAGCTCCCGTCGTGAGTTTTACTACTTCCTCTGGTACAACTGCATACAACAATCCCACCCCAATCCCACCCTGATTTCCCATTCCCTGTGTGACTGCACTCAGGGTGTCAATGGTCAGGGTTCACACACACACGTTGACTGAGCACAGAGTCATGGAACGGTTTGGGTGGGAAGAGACCTTTAAAGTTCATCTCGTCCAACCCCCCTGCAGTCAGCAGGGACATAGAATCATAGAATCAGTGAGGTTGGGAAAGACCTCAGAGATCATCAAGTCCAACCTAGCACCCAACACCTCATGACTAACCAAACCATGGCTTCAAGTGCCACGTCCAGTCCCTTTTTGAACACCTCCAGGGATGTGGGGACTCCACCACCTCCCTGGGCAGCACATTCCAGTGGCCAATTCCTCTTTCTGGGAAGAACATCTGCAGCTAGAGCAGGTTGCTCAGAGCCCCAAACAACCTGACCTGGAATTGCTGCAGGCATCAGGCTTCTACCACTGCTCTGGGCAACCTGGACCAGGGCCTTACCATGTTTGCAGTAAAAAGTTTCTTCCTTCTCTCCAGTCTGAATCTCCCACTTTGAGTTTCAAACCATCCCCCTTGTCCTGTCACAAAAGACCCTGATAGAAAGTCTGTCCCCAGCTTTCTTTAAACCCTGAAAAGCCACCAGAAAATCTCCCTGAAGCCTTTTCTTCTCCAGGCTGAACTACACCAACTCTCTCAGCCTGTCCTTTCAGTAGAGGGCTTCATCATTGCTGTGGCCTCCTCTGGCCCCACTTCAGCAGGTCCCTGTCTGTGCTGACTCCAGATCTGGCCCCAGCACTGCAGGGGAGGTCTCAGCAGAGCACAGCAGAGGTCCAGAATCCTATCCCTGCCCCTGCTGCCCACACTGCTGGGGATCAGCCCTGGACAGGCTGGGGCTGGGCTGGGAGTGCTTGGTGCTGGGTCCTGTCCAGCTTTGCACCCTCCAGCACCCCCCAAGTCCTTCTCCACAGGGCTGCTTTCCAGCCTTTCATTCCCCAGCCTGTGTTGATACTAGAGGCTACCTCAACCCACATGTAGAACCTTGCACTTGGCAATATTGAGCCTCATCAAGTTCCCATATCATCACTTCTCCAGCTTGCCCTGGTCCCTCTGGCTGGATCCCATCCCTCTGGTGTGTCAGCTCCTGGGTGTTGGTTCTCACAGTGTGTGGATGCCCAAGAGATGCTTAGCCTGGGGTGGTTTTTAAAGAGCAGGTGAAGAGCTTAACACTTTTCACTGGGCCAGGAGCAGGAGCAGCAGCAAACCTGTCTTCATTCTCTAGCCTCCTCTTGCCCAGAGCTGTTTGCTTTCCTGGAATATCCCTTGTGTTGTCATCCTGACCCCGTGTGCTTGTCAGCAGACCTGTGCTGGTGGCAGGAAGGGGAGTGGGGGGGGCAAAGATCTGCCTTCCAGGAAACCATTGACAAATGGATGTTAATTGCTGATTACTAATTTTGCTGCTACCTGTGGTTTGCAGAAGGTAAACATGGCTCTTCCCAGGCTCTGGCTGCTGTTTTTCTGACTCTGCCTCTGTCCTGCTCTTCTCCCTTCGCATCGTTTTTATTGAGTGCTTGTATCAACAGCCAGCAGCTTAAGCAAACAGAGCAAAACGTTGAGGTCAGGCCAACTTCTCCTTGCTCTAACCCATGTCTTGGAATTTAGCTGTGCCTCCTTGCAGCCCTTCTTCAGCACAGAAAGCCAACCATCTCCAGGGCTGCCTCTCCAGCAGGGCAGGGGAGGGGATTCTGCTCCTGTGGCCTACATGGGGTTGCTGTGGCCAAAGCGTAGGACCCTGCCCTTGGCCTTGTTAAACCTCATCCCCTTGGCTTGTGTTCATTCTTCTCTTCTTCACAGAAAGAGAGATTGGCCACTGGAATGTGCTGCCCAGGGAGGTGGTGGAGTCACCATCACTGGAGGTGTTTAGGAAGAGACTGGATGAGGCACTTGGTGCCATGGTTTAGTTGATCAGATGGTGTTGGGTGATAGGTTGGACTTGACAATCTCAAAGGTCTTTCCCAACCTGGTTAATTCCATTCCATTCTATTCCATTCCTCTGCTCAACTCTGGTGGTAGCTCAGCTCTAATACTGTGCTCAGCTCTGGAGCACCCAACACCAGAAAGACCTGGAACTGTTAGAGCAAATACAGAGGAGGGACACCAATCTGATCAGAAGGCTGGAGAATGAAGACAGGCTGAGAGAGCTGGGCTTGTTCAGCCTGGAGAAGAGAAAGTTCCAGGGTCAAATTGGAGGAGCCTTCCAGTACTTGAAGGGGGCTACAGGAGAGCTGGAGAATGATTTATAAAGGCATGGAGTGACAGGACAAGGGGCAGTGGAGGAAGATGGATTGAGATTAGACATTAGGAAGAAATTCTTCCTTCTGAGCATGGTGAGGGATTGGAACAGGTTGCCTGGAGGTGTTCCAAGCCAGGTTGGATGGGGCCTTGAGCAACCTGGTCTAGCAGGAGGTGTCTCTGCCCATTGCAGGGGATTGGAAATAGATGATCTTTAAGGTCCCTTCCAACCCAAACCATTCTATGACTCTCTGATTTATTTGGGGTGTAACCTGCTGGAGAGGCTTGTGATGGGCAGGAAAGCTTTGTGCCTGTTGCAGCTTTTCATCCAAAAGGGTGACAAATGATAAAGCTGAAGTTCTTTGTGTCTCAACACTCCTCCTGTAGCCCTGGGAACCAAGAAGTCTCTGTTTTACTGGTGGCTTTGTCACTTCTTGCATAAGCTGAGCCTTGGCTTCTCTGGTGGCTTCTTAACACAGTTCCCAGAAGGGCAATATCTGTGATGTATTTGGAGTGTAGCTTCCAAGAAACAACCAACCTCACCCCAAACCCTAATTTCTTTTCCCTGTAAGTCATGGGGCTTGTGTTTCTGGTAGCAGATCTCCAAACCCCAGACAAGACCTGAGGTGCTGGTGCTCTACAAACAGAGCATGGAAAATTGTCCCTGCCCCACACAAGAGGAGCTGGTTGTCTCCACTTGGCAACTGCGGATGTGAAGCATGAGGAGGTCAAGGTTTCCCCAGGCTCAACCATGGATTCAGCCCAGCTTGCCAGCTCCCATCTCTTCCAACTTCTCCAGCCAGCCACCATCATCCCTTGGGGCTACTGATGCTGGGATTGGTGGTTAACCCCAAAAAGGTTTGGCTTTACCTATAGCTGGGTCATGCTGGGACAGGCTGTGACCTTGCTGTCCCTCCAGCTCCCTTGTGAGAGCTTTCTGAGAGTGACTCATGGACCTCAGTTTAAAAACGGCAGCAGATGGGCGATCCCTGCCTGGATTTGGGTATTTTCAGGCCTTTTTCTCCCCCACCCCCCATATTCCTTCTTAAAATAACCTCCTCAGTTACCAGCAGTCAGCAGTGCCCTCTGCTTGACTGTAAGCCTAGCTGAAGGTCTCTCCCTTTTCTCTGTGGCCACCCACCCTGTGCCTTGGCAGACACCGTGGGGAGAGGACAAGAAGGTTTCTCATCAGGTCTCTCTGTTTGCACAAACCCTCCTCTAGTCAGAGGATATTTTTCCACCCTGCAGTCCCCAGGGGATTGGGCCAAAATTAGGCTCCTCACCAGCAAACGTGCTTTATCTTCATCCTGCTTCTCTCCAACCTCAGCAGAAAGCAAACATAACCCCAGGTTGTCTGTGGGGCTTTTTATTTTGGTTCCCTTCTGCAAAGGAAATTAATTCTCCCATGCCAGGACCTCTGCCCACAGGCTGGGCTGGAATGAGTAAGGTGTGCATGGAAAAACTGGTCAGGGTGGGAGCAACGCGGCTTTGACAGGGGAAAGCAAACTCAGCACCCAGCCCAGGAGTAGCAAAGTGCTTGGAAAAAGCAACAGAAAGAGGACAATCAATGATTTGAGGTGATCCATGCTCTTCCTGGTGGAGTCACCATTGCTGGAGGGGTTGAAAAGCCATGGGGATGTGGTGCTGGGGGGGCATGATTTCCTGGTGACCTGGCAGTGCTGGGTTAAAGGTTGGACTTGGTGATCTCTTCCAACCAAAAAAGATCCCATCATTCTATCTTAAATGTCTCTTCCAACCAAAAGGACTCCATGATAATGTATTAGATGTCTCTTCCAACCAAAAGTGATTCCATGATGATATCTTAAAGGTCTTTTCCAACCAAAATGACTCCATGATAATATCTTATAGGTCTCTTCCAACCAAAAGGATTCCATGATAGTATCTTGAATGTCTCTCCCACTCAAAGCAATTCCATGATTCTATCTTAAGGGTCTCTTCCCACCAAAATGATTCTGTGACTGCCCAGTGAGTGACACCTCTAGAAAGGCTGCACTTTGGTGTGTGCTGCCCAAAGGGTCAAGAAACAAAATGACCACAGAATAAGAAGTGAAATGGCCTCAAAGAGTCCATGGAGCTGGGTGAGGCACAGTGTGGCAAAGCTTTTCTGCACAGGAGATCCTTTGCCTGCACCAGGTGTAAGGGAGAAGGTTCCACCTAGGCTGGGAATTGGCATTAATTTGGGGCTGGAGGAGCTGGTTTGGGTGTCCATTACACTTGGGCACATCTACAGCTGCTCTAAAAATAGCCTTTTTTTGCCAGGAAAACAGTCCTTATATGACTGTGTTCCCCCTGAGCTCAGACCTGGAAGTGCGATAAGCAATCCTCAAGAGAATGAAAGGCAGCAGAAATGGAGGCAAGCAAGGAAATGATGCAATTGGTGTTTCAGAACCACCTGGTGCCTCTGGTTGGGAAAGATGTTGCTGTCCTGTTTTGTTGTGTTTAAATTTGGTCCTGTCTGCAGAAAGAGTTCCCAAAGGAACCAGAGTGCATCAAGCACTTGTTTTGGTGGGACTGCTTGTAGAAAACAAGTTCTCCACAAGGCAGCAAAGTGCCCTTGTGGCCAAGAAGGCCAATGGTCTCCTAAGGTGCATGAAGAAAAATGTGGCCAGCATGTCAAGGGAGATTCTCCTTCCCCTTTATTCTGCCCTAGTTAGGCCACATCTGAAGTATTGTGTCTAGTTCTGAGCTGCCCATTTCAAGGGAGACAGGGAACTGCTGTTGAGAGTCCAGCAAAGGGCCACAAAAATGCTGAAGAGGAAAGGCTGAGAGCCCTGGGATTGCTTAGCTTGGAGAAGAGCAGCTTGAGAGGGGATCTGATCAATGCTCAGCAAGAGCTAAAGGGCCCTCAGGGGGCAAGAAGATGGGACCAGACTCTTCCCAGTGGTGCCCAGGGACAGGACAAGGGGCAATAGGCACAGAATGGAACCCAGGAGGTTCCATCTGAACGTGAAGAGAAACTTCTTTGCTGTGAGGGTGTTGGAGCCCTGGAGCAGGCTGCCCGCAGTGGTTGTGGAGTCTCCTCCTCTGAAGAGATTCCAAACACACCTGGACATTAAGATCCTGGACAAACTGCTGTGAGTGACCCTGCATTATCAGGGGGGTTGGACTGGATGAGCTCCAGAGGTCCCATCCAACCCCTCCCATGCCGGGATTCTGACATTTCACCTCCCAACTCATTTTTGTTCCTTTGAACGTCACAGTTTAACCCAGAGAGGAACATTCTAGGAAGTTCAGAGCTCTCTGTGTTCCCTCAAGCCTTGCCAAGCACCCTGTGCCTAGGGCTGTGTAACATTTCCTTCCTTTCCTCTTTGCAGAAGAGGTAAAACCCTACCCAGCCAACGGAGTCAACACGACGTACCCAGAGTCCCGCTACACCTCAGACTACTTCATTAGTAAGTCTCAGCTCTCAGTGGCATTCTGGTGCTTCCAGGCATGGAAGAGCCACCTAACAGATCTGCCCACATCAGGAAGTTGTTGCTGTGGCATGGCAGAGCATGCAGAAGGTGTCCTGTTGTCTTTCCTAGTGTTTGGGGTTTGTTTAGAAGCTGGCTGTGATTTTTGGTGGCTGCCTTGACTGCAAGCTGACTTTGCCAGCACCATTTGAAGCTGTAGCTCAGCAGACCTGAGAAGTGACCTCAACTCTTTTGGTGGCTGCCTTGAGGTGCTGCAAGCTGATTTTGCCAGCACCTTTTGAAGCCATAGCTCAGCAGACCTGAGAAGTGACCTCAACTCTCTAGGATATTGGGAATGTAAAAAAAAACTTAGTAAAAAAAGGGAGGGAATAGGGTGAGGAAGGCTGAATTCTGGATTGCTGGGTAGCAGCTTAGAAGGAAAGGGTTGAGTCATCAATCTGGACTCCTGCACTTCCCATTGCTTATTGGTTTGGGAGTGTTCTTGAAAGGGCATTAGAAGTCTGTGATGTATTTCATGAGCCAGCAGAAAGCCCAATTCACTTGGATTGGGATTCCAGACTCTGGCCAATGAGGAGAGGTAGCTGTGGAAGTCACAGCCATCAATGAGACTTCTTTGTCTGCTATCTCCTTTGCTGAAACAATGCTCTTCATGATTTTCCAGCTTTGTCCCACCAGCAGCTTGCTTGAGAGTGGAGTTTGGCCTAAGGCACATTGCTGAGAGTTGAGAATGTCTTCTGTTTTTTGAGAGCTGCAGTGACACTCCATCTCTGTAGCTGTTACTCAGACCCACCCACTTGTGGCGGGTGTTTTATCCCCATGGCAGACTCCTCTTGCACTGCAGACCCCAAATCTCACAGGGAGACTGGTGGGGGAGGGAGCAATGGTGTGATTTCCTCAAGCTCTTTGGGTTTGGCTTGCTTCCTGACGCTCCCGTTCTGCCAACAGGTTATGGCATCGAGCACGCACAGTGTGTGCCTCCCTCCGAGTTCTCCGAGCCCAGCTTCATCACTGAGTCCTACCAGACCCTCCATCCCATCAGCTCAGAAGAGCTTCTGTCCCTCAAGTACGAGAATGACTATCCCTCAGTCATCCTGCGTGACCCAGTGCAGACAGACTCCCTGCAGACAGACTACTTCACCATCAAGCAAGAAGTTGTAACGCCAGACAACATGTGCATGGGGCGCGCCAGCAGAGGTGAGCTCTGCTATCCCCCAGGCTTTGCCTCAGTTCCTCCTGGTCTACCTCCACCAGCAGGAGTGCCACCTTCCCTTCTGTAGAGATGGTGCTTTGGGTGATCAGAGCACACCTTGAGTATTATGTAGGCTCTCAGTTTAGGAAGGATGTTGAGTTGCTGGAAGGTGTCCAGAGAAAGGCAACAAAGTTGGGGAGGGGTCTGGAGCACAGCCCTGTGAGGAGAGGCTGAGGGAGCTGAGGTTGCTTAGCCTGGAAAAGATGGAGGCTCAGAGGAGACCTTCTTGCTCTCTACAACTACCTGAAGGGAGGTTGTAGCCAGGTGAGGCTTGGTCTCTTCTCCCAGGCAAGCAGCACCAGAACAAGAGGACACAGTCTCAAGCTGCACCAGGGGAGGTTTAGGCTGGAGGTGAGGAAGATGTTCTTCCTAGAAAGATTTATTGGCCATTGGAATGTGCTGCCCAGGGAGGTGGTGGAGTCATTGTCCCTGGAGGTGTTCAGAAAAGGATTGGATGGAAGCCATGGTTTAGTTGATTAGATGGTTTTGGGTGACAAGTTGGACTTGATGATCTCTGAGGTCTTTTCCAACCTTACTGATTCTATGATTCTATGAAACGTCCTGAAGCCATTTAGCTGATGAGGTTCAACTCCCAGCTGGATTCTCTGGTGGTTTGAGCTCTACCTGCCTTTCTCTGCAGAGCAAACATGGAGAAGGTCTTTCTTTTCTGCCTGTTTTTACCACATTCTGCAACAGCACAGCGTTGCTGGGGCTGGGGTTTGATGGCAGACTGGAGTTGAAATTGAGATCGGCTTTAGGGTTATTGGGAGGACAGACTGCAGTGTGGTTGTCTGAATCTCATTTTCCTAGGAGACCAGGCAAAACCCCACAAATCCTTCACAAGTTCTCACCAGAAATTACTGCCCAAGGCTCTGAAGGGTTTTACTCATGATCCAAAGCCTTTATCCATGATCTCTACTGATTTGATGGCTGCTTGCTCAAACTGATACCTGCTCTGATGAACCCAAGCCCTGTGCTTCATTAGCAGATGCAGATGCCGTGAGCTGAGTCAGTGACAGAGCTCAAGAACCCCTTGAACCCTTGCACTACAGCCCTGCATCTCCAAAGAGTTACAGACACATGATTCCTGTTTGAGCTGATGGGGTTTAAACCCCTAAACACTTCTGAGGAGCTGAGCTCCAATGCTTTTGCAATTAGTATCATGAAATCCCGAGCACATGGGGCCCAGATGCTTGATGCAAAGCTCACAGAACATATTCAAGGCAAGAGTTCAACCCACAGACCACAAAGTCACTTGCAAAGTGCTATCATCATCTCCTGCTTCCAGGCAGGGCACCTGAGGTGCAGGGAACCCGAGGTGCAGGGAACCTGAGGCACGGGGAAGAGATGTGACCTGCCTGCCGTAGGATCCAGGTGTCCCCATGCCTCAGATTCATCACAGGAACATGTTGCCGTGAGCCAAGTTAAACTCACTCAGCCAGCAAGGAGAGCTGAAGATGTGCTGGCTCCCTGTGAAAGCCACAGCCTGCTTGCAGGTCTGCTCCATCTCAGTGCAACTCATTTGAAGTTCCTCCCCCTTCTTTTTTCCTGAGCTGGGAGAGTGCATGGTAGGAAAGTTGTTATTTGTGTCATTACCTCTGCTCCTGCTGGCTGAGTGTTAAATGAGAGGTGATTTGGATGGGAGGATGAGCCAGAGGAGACAGTAATGTTATCATTTTAGGTAAGCTCCTCTTCCTGGGGCTTGTTTTTCTGGCTCTTTCAGCAGGAGCTTCCCCTTTTCTTGACCTTGCCTCTATCATAGGTGATTTCATAATCCCTCTCCCTGGCACGCAATGATTCAGGCATGCTTTTGCAATTCTACCTTGAGCCTGTTCTCACTGGCAAGCCTCAAAAAAGCTCCAGGGGAGGGAAGAAAGGGCCCTGAACTCTGTTGTTAACCAACGCTTGCACATAACGATTGCGGCTGAAGAAATCGGACGTCCACAGAATTGTTAAGGTTGGAAAAGGCCCCAAGATCATTGAGCCCAACCATCCACCCAGCACCTCCATGGCCACTAAACCATGTCCTGAAGTGCCATCTCTGCACTGTTTTTGAACACCTCCAGGGTTGGGGATGCAACAGCTTCCATGGGGAGCCTGTTCCAGGGCTTGAGAACCCTTTCGGTGAAGAAGTTTCATCTAATATCCAACCTAAACCTCCCCTGGTGCAACTTGAGGCCATTTGTTTTTCAGTATGAGGGTGGTGAAACTCTGGAACAGGTTGCCCAGGGAGGTTGTGGAGGCCTCCTCCCTGGGGGTGTTCAAGGCCAGGCTGGATGAGGCCTTGAGCAGCCTGGTCTAGTGGGGAGGCATCACTGCCCATGGCAGGGGATTGGATCTCTAAGATCCCTTTCAACCTAAACCATTCTGTGGTTCATAGTATCAGTCAAGGTTGGAAGGGATCACAAGGATCAGCTAGTTCCAACCCCCCTGCCATGGGCAGGGAAACCCCACACTAGATCAGCCTGGCCAGAGCCTCATCCAGCCTGGGCTTAAACACCTCCAGGGTCGGGGCCTCAACCACCTCCCTGGACAACCCATTGCAGGGCTTCACCACTCTCATGGGGAAGAACTTCCTCCTCACATCCAGTCTGAATCTCCCCACCTCCAGCTTCATTCCATTCCCCCTAGTCCTATCACTACCTGGTTCTATGATTTTCTCTATCACTTGTTACTAGGGAGAAGAGACCAATCCCCACATGGCTCCAAACTCCTTTCAGGGTGGTGTGGATAGCAATGAGGTTTCCCTCAGCCTTCTTTTCTCCAGGTTAAACATCTCCAGTTCCCTCAGCTGCTCCTCACCAGTCCTCTGTTCCAGGCCCTTCACTAGCTTCATTGCCCTTCTCTGGACCCACTCCAGCACCTCAATGTCCTTCTTGCAGTGAGGAGGCACAGACTTTGGCTGTGCATAGACTAAGGCTACATTTCAGCCATGTAGAGAGGACTTTGGGTGGCACAGATCCTCTCAGGGTGGTGTGAAGAAACCTTGACATAAAGCAGAGTCCACTTAATTGATATTTCTGCTTCTTTACTTTTCACTGTGTGACAAGTTTAGTCTGCCTGGAATTGAGATGTTTCAGCAGTGGGGAAATTCTGGATGAAGAAGGTTTTCCAGACTGTTGCCTTTTGCTTTTCTTTGTGTGAGCTCCAGGAGTTAAATCTGTTGTCCCACAGGAGTTGTTTCACTTTGCCTTATCAGTCTGGTTGGAAAGTGCAGCTGCCAAATGCATAACAAGCTTCTCCTGAGTAGGTGCAAGGGCTGATTTTTCCACTCTTTGGGTCAAACTGAGGTGAATGCTCAATGAAATGCCCTAAGTCACGTCCTCAACTCTGTGGCTGTTCATCTGGCAGCTTAAATTAAGAAGGTTTTCACTCTTTTTTCTACATGAGCTCATGCTTCTCAGGGAAGTGGTGGTGCCACTGGGAGGAATGTGCAAAGAGAGGGGTTAATTCTCATAGAATAATAGAATGGGTTGGGTTAGGTTGGAAGGGACCTTTAAAGGTCATCTAGTCCAACCCTCCCTGCAGTGAGACACCCCCAGTTAGATCAGGTTGCTCAGAGCCCTATCAAGCCTAACTTTGAGTGTGTCCAGGGATGAGGCTTCCATCACCTCCCTGGGCAACCTGTTTCAGTGTTCCACCAACTTGTCCTGATGTTCCACCAACCTGTCCCGATGTTCCACCAACCTGTCCCAATGTTCCACCAACCTGTCCCAATGTTCCGCCAACCTGTTTGGTGTTTCACCCATCTGCTCAGTGTTCCCCCACCCTCCCAGTGAAGTACTTCTTCCTCATGTCCAAAAGTTTTCCCCTTGCAGCATGTGGTGGTGAATGGTGCCACATCCAGCTGGCAGCCAGGCACCAGTGGTGTCCCCCAGGGATCAGTGCTGGGCCCCATGCTCTTTAATATCTTTATTGATGATCTGGATGAGGGCATTGAGTCCATCAGCAGTAAGTTTGCAGATGACACCAAGCTAGGGGCAGGAGTTGATCTGTTAGAGGGTTGCAGAACTCTGCAGAGGGACCTTGCCAGGCTGGACAGATGGGCAGAGTCCAAGGGCATGAGATTGAACACAGCTATGTGCTGGGTGCTGCACATTGGCCACAACAACCCCATGCAGTGCTACAGGCTGGGGTCAGAGTGGCTGAGAGCAGCCAGGCAGAGAGGGACCTGGGGGTGCTGGTTGACAGTAGGCTGAACATGAGCCAGTAGTGTGCCCAGTTGGCCAAGAGGGCCAATGGCATCCAGGCCTGTGTCAGGAAGAGTGTGGCCAGCAGGAGCAGGGAGGTCATTGTGCCCTGTATTCAGCACTGGTTAGGTCACAACTTGAGTCCTGTGTCCAGTTCTGGGCCCCTCCGTTTAGGAAAGATGTTGAGTTGCTGGAAGGTGTCCAGAGAAGGGCAACAAAGTTGGGGAGGGGTTTGGAGCACAGTCCCATGAGGAGAGGCTGAGGGAGCTGGGGTTGTTTAGCTTCGAGAAGAGGAGGCTCAGGGGAGACCTTCTTGCTCTCTACAACTACCTGAAGGGAGGTTGTAGCCAGGTGGGGGTTGGTCTCTTCTCCCAGGCACCCAGAACAAGAGGACACAGTCTCAAGCTGTGCCAGGGGAGGTTCAGACTGGATGTTAGGAAGAAATTCTTCCCAGCAAGAGAGATTGGCCATTGGAATGTGCTGCCCAGGGAAGTGGTGGAGTCACCATCATTGAAGGTGTTTAAAAAGAGTCTTGATAAGGGTGCTTGGTTGTATGGTTTAGTTGGTTGGGTGGTGTTGGATGATAGGTTGGACTCAATGATCTCGAACCTGGTTAATTCTATTCTATTCTATTCTATTCTATTCTATTCTATTCTATTCTATTCTATTCTATTCTATCCCATCCTATTCAGCAAATGCCTAAAGGGAAATTCTCAAAGAAAACAAAAAAAAAGATAAAAAGAACTAAACCAAGCTTGCAGCCTGGATGCTTCCAACAGACTCAAGCTGATGGCTCCACACTTGTAGTGTGATTCTGGGCCAGCCATCAGGGCAGAGTCATATTTTTAGAATAGAATAGAATAGAGTGGGTTGGAAGAGACCTTTGAGATCATTGAGTCCAACCTATCATCCAGCACCATCTAATCACAGAGTCACAGACTCACAGAATCAATAAGGTTGGAAAAGACCTCAGAGATCATCGAGTCCAACATAATATCTAACACCTCCTGACAACTAAACCATGGCTCCAAGTGTCACATCCAAGCCTTGTTTGAACACCTCCAGGGATGGTGACTCCACCTCCTCCCTGGGCAGCACATCCCAATGGCCAATTATTCTTTCTGGGAAGAACCTTCTCCTCACCTCCAGCCTAAAGTGCCCCTGGTCCTCTTGTTCTGGTGCTGGTTGCCTGGGAAAAGAGACCAGCCCCCACCTGTCTACAACCTCCCCTCAGGTAGTTGTAGAGAGCCCACAGCAGTGGAGGCTTTCTGCAGCAAGTGCTCTTCAAACTACAACACAACAAACCCTTGGTGAGCACGCCAGCGTCCTTCCACGTTCCTGCTCCCCTGGGATTTACTCGCCTGGGCCCGAGCTGCCTGGTAGCTCTGCCAGTGGAAACTTCTCCAGGAGTTCTTGCACAATCCCCAGCAGCTGTTTTTAGCCCAGTTTGGGAAATGAGTGAACTTGAATGATCCTGTTACGCTCTGGGTCTGTCAGTAAAGATGTTGAGCAATCGGCAGCGTACGGGGAGATGAGAGAGAGGGAGAGCGAGAGGTTGCAGTTTGTTCTTTGGAGCCTTTTTTTAGCTCTCTGCTTTCAGCACAGAGGGTTAGGCTTGTGCTGTCTCCAGTGGGTGTAAAGCAGCATACCACTGCTGAGGATCTGGCCTCTTCTGTTCTGGTCTTTACTAAAAATACCCCAGAGAGCAGCCTTGATCTAACCCAGCTGTGCTCACCTTACCAGAACGGGGAAGAAAGAGCTGTTTGAGCTCTCTCAGCCTTTTGCTCTCCTCCTCCATCAAATCTGCTGCTGGTTGGGGATTTGGGGGTGGAAGCTGGTTGTAACATATGGCAGTAAAAGGCTGCCGTGTAGTTTCACAGGAAACATCAAAAGTAAAGCAGCTGGGTGTCCAGTGCCCCTGGATTAATGGTTGCACTCCAGGATCTTAAAGGTCTTTTCCAACCAGAATTGCTACAGTACCTGAAGGGGGCTACAAGAAAGCTGCAGAGGGACTGTTTGCAAAGGCCTGCAGTGATAGGACAAGGGGCAAGGATTGGAAATTAGAGAAGTGGAGATTAAGGTTGGATGTGAGGAACAAGTTCTGCACCATGAGGGTGGTGGAACATTGGAACAGGTTGCCCAGGAAGACAGTTGAAGCTTCATCCCTGGAGATATTCAAGGTCAGGCTCAACAAGCAACCTGATCTAGTGGAGGACATCCCTGCTGACTGCAGGGGGGGTTGGACTGGAGGTCCCTTCCAACCCAAACCATTCTATGTGATCCTGTGATTCTGTGCCTGAGTGGCATTTACATGGGGCTGGCAGGTACAATATGGCACCTACTGGAGACCCATGTCCTTCAGCAACAAGAGCAAGATGTGCTGCCACCTGAACTGAGCCTTCAGTATCTGTCTAAAGAGGGTTACCACTTAGCAGCCCTTGCCTTTTTGAAACAGAGGACAATTTGCAGCTAGCCCCAGGCATCACTCTTGGGTAGAGAGTGAGGACTTTGGGTTTTCTCTTTGCTTCTGCCTTGCTTTGCTGTCTGAACTTCTCCAGGGTTCAGATAGTCCTGCTCAGAATTATGGAGATGATAAAAATGTCCCAGTTTCAGGCCATCATTTTGTGTTTACTTGGAGATGAGGCATGGTGGGGTGACCACATGTACTTGGTTGCCTGGCCAACTGTCCTGGCTGTGGCAAACTCCCCAGGCAGATCTCATATCCCCTTTCCCCTTCTTGCCAGGTAAACTGGGCGGCCAGGACTCCTTCGAGAGCATAGAGAGCTACGACAGCTGCGACCGCCTGACGCAGTCCTGGAGCAGCCAGTCCTCCTTCCAGAGCCTGCAGCGTGTCCCCTCCTATGACAGCTTCGACTCAGAGGACTACCCTGCTGCCCTGCCCAACCACAAGCCCAAGGGCACCTTCAAGGACTATGTTCGGGACCGGGCTGACATGAACAAGGACAAGCCTGTCATTCCTGCTGCCGCCCTGGCTGGCTACACAGGTAGGCTCCTGCTCCTCAGGAAACCTCCTTTCTGATGGCCATCTTGGGTAGAACCTCTCCATCAGTGGAGGGAAGAGGTCCTGTCTGTGAGGGAGGGGTTTTGGGGTATCTCTGAGGTCAGCCACAGGTGGGGACACACTTGAGAGCGCTCAGCCCTCCAGAGCTGTGTGGCATAGAATCACAGAATTGTCAGGGTTGGAAGGGACCTCAAGGATCAACCAGCTCCAACCCCCTGCCATGGGCAGGGACACCTCACACTACAGCAGGCTGCTTACAGCCACATCCATCCTGGCTGCAAAAACCTCCAGGGGTGAAGCTTCCACCACCTCCCTGGGCAACCTGTGCCAGCCTCTCACCACCCTCCTGGGGAAGAACTTCTTCCTAACATCCAATCTGAATCTCCCCATTTCTAGTTTTGCTCCTTCCCCCCAGTCCTATCATTATCTGTCACTCTAAAAAGTCCCTCCCCAGCTTTCTTGTAGCCTCTTTAAGATCCTGGAAGGCCACAATTAAGTAAGTCTCCTGGGAGCCTTCTCTTCTGCAGACTGAACAGCCCCAACTCCCTCAGTCTGTCCTCATAGGAGAGGAGCTGCAGCCCTCTGCTCATCCTCGTGAAGGTGTCCTTCAAGCCTGGGTGTTCCAGACCTCGTGGAAGATGTAGGACCTGGCTGAATAGGAGGGATCTGATGCCTCCTATTTTCACTCACATCTAGATGGGTCTGGCCAGAGTTGGTGCCTGCTTTGTGTTGCTGAGAGCATGAGGTAGCAGAGAGCCCTCATCCCATGCGACGTGCTGGCCACTTGCTTGTGGCTTCCCGCCCTGGGCATCACCATGTGTGATGTGCAATAATCTTCTCCTCTTCTGCCATGGAGGAAGCACTTGGGTTTGCTCTTTACCTTGGTGTGAGGCAGAGGTGGGATGGTGCCAAAACAGACCCAAACATTTTCCATTCCCTGCCCTGGGAAAGATGAGGTGATAGGCCATGGAAACTCCTGCTTTTCATATGACAGCCCTCCAGCAATCTGGCATCTCCACGGAGAGAAACCTGCTGGGATGTGGCTTCCAGCTAAAACTGAGATAATCCTTTCCAGTCCTTCTGTGCCATGCCTTTTCCCTGTGCTGGAAGTGCAAGCCACAGGGCAGCCTGCTGCCAGCTCCCCTTTCCCTTGTACATTCTGATCTCTCCTGCCCCAGCTGGCAGCAGCTGTGGTGGAGCAGAATAGTTTGGGCAGATAAAGATCACCAGAAAGGTTCAGAGCAGATCCTGAGGTGCCACTGTCCCCAAAATCTCCTCCCACGCACATCTCTCTTGAGCTTTTTGTGAGGGGGAGAGAGAAAGAGAGATGCAGAGAGGTGGGGAGATAATTTTAGGAGCTATGTGTAAAAAAGGAAGTGGTTTGTCGCTGCAGCTTGAAGTTGGAAGGAGAGCTCAGCCCTGCCTTCTGAGCGAGCCTCTTTCCACCAGGTCTATGCAACATCACAGTGTGCTCTGCCATTCCTGAATGGCTTTTGGCTGGGGGGGGATGTGGTGGGGAGAGGCACAAGTGGTAGCAGGGGCCTTGCCCTGAGACACCATCCTCCAGCATGCCACAGAAGTGCCTAAGAAAAGAGACCAGTGAGGACAATTTGCAGTCTTTATCCCTGGTTTTGCCTTGCCCTTACACCCTGTGGGAGTGTTTTGGGTACCCATTGCCTGGGCAGAAGCCTTGGTTGCATGTTATGCACCCCAAAAGGGTTGTCAAGCCCTCAGACAGACTGCCCAGGGCAGTGGTGGAGTCCCCAGGCCTGGAGGGGTTTCAGAGCTGTGGAGATGTGGTGCTGAGGGCCATGGGTTAGTGGTCACCTGGTAGTGCTGGGTTAACAGCTGGACTCAGTGATCTTAAAGGTCTCTTCTCACCAAAACAATGTCAAGATTCTGTGATTATCAGCTGGGGAAACTGAGGCATGGGAGGCAAACCCAGGAGCTGGATTTTCCAGGCTAGATGTTTCCCTCCACGTTTCCTTGTAGCTGATGGAAAAGAGCCACCCCCAGAGCAAGGCAGCACTCCCAGCTCCCTCCATCAGCAAGGAGCCAACCTTGGAGGCTGGAGCCAGTGTTTTGCCAAGGAATATTAACACCCCAAAGAGTGTCCTTGGATTTGTGCCATGGAGAAGGGGACAATTCCCTTACTCCAGTGCCAGAGCAGGCTTCCAGCCACTCAGCACTGCCTAACATTTTCCTTTGCCTCATTCCCAACCCCCTTTGGAGCTGGGAAGATAATTCCTTGGCACAGGTATTTCGGTGTGATCAATAAGGAGGGGTTTTGTTGGTGTCCATTGCTTCACTTGAGAGACTTCAAATGGGGAAAGGAACACCAGAGGTTTCCAGAAGTAGTAATCACTTCAGTGTCCTTAAGTTGGAGCACTGCTGGCTTGCTCCAAAGACTGCTAAGCAAGAATTTGTTCCTCAAACCACCACAGCTTGCATTTACCATGGGGAACAAGCTTTGGAAGGTGAGACACATTGCCCAGGGTGGTTGTGGATGTGTTCAAGGCCAGGTTGGGCCTGGGCTGGTGGGAGTTGTCCCTGCCCATGGCAGGGGGGTTGGAACTGGATGACCTTTAAGGTCCCTTCCAACCCAAACCATCCTATGAATCGCTGAATCTCTGCTGATCTGTGACTCCAGAGGTGTCCTCTCATGTTTTCTGGGGAGCCCAGGATGAGTGCAAAGCAAAGGGGGGTTGCTGTGGAAGCAGGTCACAGCAAGAATGAGTGAGGGCACGTTGGTTTAGTTCATGTAGGAGAACTGGGAACCCTCAGAGCTGGTGTGTTTCTGCAGAAACAAAAACTAAGCCAAGCTGGCTACCCAGAAGTACTGGACCTCTTGGGCCAGCTGAGCATGAAGTGTGAGGCTTCTGAGGCAGAACTCATAGGTTCTTCTTTTTTTGCTTTGCTTTACATTGCTTTTAGTTTGCTCAGAGGAGGAAGTGTTGTCTATTAGCTAGAGCAGAGGAACTTTAAGTCTGAGCTCTGTTTGCAGCTCTGGTGAGGAGGTGGAGCCTCCAAGCAAGCAGAGCAGGGAATTTACCAGTCCAGAGTCCCAAAGCAACCAGGACCTCTGCTTTCCCTTTCTCAAATGGTGCCTCAAGCACACTTCCACCAACCAGTGGAGCACCCAGCAGGCACAGAATCCCCAAATCCCAGCAGGGTTGGGGTTGGAAGGGACCTCTGGAGATACCCAATCCAACCACCCTGCTAAAGCAGGGTCATCCACAGCAGCTTGCTCAAGATCATTATGTCCAGGTGGGATTGGAATCCCTCCAGAGATGGAGACTCCGTAGCCTCTCTGGGCAGCCTGCCCCAGGGCTCCAGCACCCTCAAACTGAAGGAGTTTCCCTTAAGTTTAAGAGAAACCTCCTGGTTCCAGTTTGTGTCCAGGGTGCCACAGAAAAGAGTCTGGCCCCAGCCTCTTGCCCCCCACACTTTAGCTTGTGCTGAGCATTGATCAGACCCCTCTCAGGCTGCTCTTCTCCAGGCTAAGCAGCCCCAGGGCTCTCGGCCTTTGCTCCTCACAGAGATGCTCCAGGCTCCTCAGCAGATGTTGAACAAGTTGCCCAAGGTGGTGGTGGAACCTCTATCTCTGGAGGTTTTTACAGTCAGACTGGATGTGGCTGTGAGCAGCCTGATGTTGTGAGCTGTCCCTGCCCATGGCAGAAGGGTTGGAACTGGCTGATCCTTGAGGTCCCTACCAACCCTGACAATTCTGTGATTCTATGCCACACAGCTCTGGAGGGCTGAGCACTCTCAAGTGTGCCCCCACCTCAGAGACACCCCAAAACCCTTCCCTCACAGACAGTGGGCAACCCAAGGACCTCTTCCCTCCACTGATGGAGAGGTTCTACCCAAGATGATTCTATGTGGGGCACCTTTCAGAGCTGGCAGTGCGAAGCCTGGGGGACACCATGTCCCGTGTCGCCAGGGCTCTTGAGGTTGACTTTTAAGAGCTTGCCAACGTTGTTCAGCTTTTGTTGCCAAGTGCCTGTTTTGCTGGTGGCCCAGGGGAGGTGGCCCAGTGCTTGGGCACAGGCAGGGCAGATCTCTGATGGTATCTGCCCCAGGAGGTGCATGCCTGGCTGAGAAGGTGCATTCTGGCGGAAGCTCCGTTGGCCTTTGATGTGTTCTTCGCCCAGCTCCGAAGCAGCTTGTCAGAGCTACCTTATCTCCCCCCCACATCTTGACCTAAATGAACAAGTTGCTATGGTTGCTCAGATAGAAGTTGATGCAATTTTCTTATCTTCTTCTAGAAGGAGAAAAAAAAAAACAAAGCCCAAACCAAACATGTAACTGCTGGGGAGTTGGTGAGCTTTGGTTTTCACAGCTGCAAGCAGAGCCAGCTCTGGACACCTCGAGCTTTGGGGGCAGCTCTTGGCCAGCTGGAGTCTTTGCATGAAGGCATTATTTGACATCAGCTTGGGAGCAGAGCTGTATCTGTTCAATTCAGATGTAGGGAAGAAGGTTTAGGTGAAAAAGGAAGAAATATTTGATGGCAGGGGTGATGAGACAGGGGCCCAGGATGCTCAGAGTGGTGGTAGAAACCCTGTTCCAGGTGAGGCACTGAGTGACCTGCTCTAGCTGAAAGTGTCCCTGCTGGCTTCAGGGGGCTTGGACTAGACAACCCTGAAAAGTCTCCTCCAAGCCAAACCACTCCCTGGTTCTATGAAATGTAGGCAGGTGGTGTGTCAGGGTCTGTCTCCTCTGCAGGCAGATGTCCTAAACCTGGTGTTGGCTTAGCTGAGCTCTGAGCTTGGCTTAAGCTCCATCATTCATGCAGCAGTGCAAAGTTTGGTGTGAATGGTGGATCCCTCCATGTCTGAGCCCAGCTGGGCTAAACCAAGCTCAGCTTTGCCTCTCTGCCACCCACAGCCCTGCCTGCAGCTGTGCCATAGCTGCATCTTGCAAGCCACTGCCTCTGACAGCCACTGTGACCACCAGGATCCTTCATGAGACCTGGCACTATGTGAGTGAATCATAGACTCTTAGAATTAGTTGGGTTGGAAGAGACCTTTCAGACCATCAAGTCAAACCTCCACATGGCTCTAACCTCTTTTCAAGGGGTTGTAGAGAGCCAGAAGGTGTCCCCTCAGCCTCCTCTTCTCCATACTAAAGAACCCCAGCTCCCTCAGCTGCTCTTCACCAGACCTGTTCTCTAGACCCTTCACCAGCTTTGTTGTCCTTCTCTGGACCCCTCCAGCAAATGTAGCAGAGAAGAGGACAGAGTTCCCACAGTGTGGGTCTGACCACATTGATTTTCGACCTTTCTGCCCTATATTCATTTTTCTGTGACTCTGACCTACTTGTCCTGCTGTCCTCATGGTGATACAGGTCCAGCAGAGGTTCAGACCCTCTCTCTGACCCTGTGGTTGGCCATAGCCACACAGGACTGAAGTGTTTTCAGCTTCTCTTGAGCACCCCAAAGCACCTGTGTGGGTGTAGAGAGCAGAGCCCTGATGCTTGCTTTGTGGTGTGTAGGCCCTCAGCATGGCCTCTGCAAGCTGCAGTTTTCCAGCTCTGCCTTGCCACCTCAGCAGAGCTGTGATGTACCAGGCTGCTGCTCCACAGAGCTCAACAGGCAGAGCAGGGCCCTTCCCCTCATGCTTGAGAGGTGAAGGGAGGAAAGAAGGATGGGAAGGCTGATGTGAGCACCCACCAAGCCTTGAGCTCTCCTCTGCAAGGCTGATGTTGAATTTCTGCTGCTGTCCTTTCTTATGGACCTGGTTAGGAGAGTTCTGGTGTCTTTAGAGACCACCCCAGCACCTAAAGAGTTACTGCTCCCTTCCCAGCTAGTATCACACATGACCTGAGGTCTCTCTTAGCACAGTTTGATGCTATCATCCTTATCATGCTGCTCTGAAAGCAGGCAGAAGGTACTGCAGGGAGTAGCCACCTCTCACAGATCCTATCTCACCCAAGCTTGGTTTTGCCCAGTCCAGTCTCAACCCTGACCCTGGCTATCAGCATTCACAGCACCATGTTGATAGGGCCCAAATTGGCCTCCTCAACCCATCTGCCCTGTCCAAACTGTGGTGTAGAGCCTGAAGGCTTCTGCAAGCCTCTGCTTCAGAGTGATGCTTATCTGGGACACAGAAGTGAAAGCATGCAGCTGCTGTTTGGCAAGAGAGTCAAAGTGGTGCCCCAGAAAGTGGGCTCCTCCAAGAGAGCCTGGGTGCTGCTTCCCCTTGTCTTGTTGCTTGTGCTGCTGGCTTGAAGCTTCCACCAGAGAGCTTCCTGGATTTGCTGTAGCCATCAGCATCCAAGCATCCACCAGCAGCTGCCTTCCTGGACTGGTGATCACAGAATGACAGCGTGGTTTGGGTTGGAAGGCATCTTTCAAGCTCATTTAGTCCAACCATCCTGCACTCAGCAGGGACATCTGCAACTAGAGCAGGTTGCTCAGAGCACCAAACAGCCTGACCTGGAATGGTTCCAGGGATGGGGCAGCTCCCACCTCTCTGGGCAGCCTGGGTCAGGGTCTCACCACCCTTGCTGTAAAAAAACATTCTTCCTTCTGTCCAGTCTGAATCTCCCTCTTTTGGTTTCAAACCATCACCCCTTGGCCTGTCACAAAATGCCCTGCTCAAATGTCTGTCTCCAGCTTGCTTCAAGCCCAGTTCTCTCAGCCTGGCCTCACAGCAAAGGGCTTCCAGCCCTCCCCTCATTGCTGTGGCCTCCTCTAGCCCTGCTCCAACAGTTTTTTGTCCATGCCAGGCTGGGGACACCAGAGCTGCCCCAGCACTGCAGGGGGAGTCTCAGCAGAGCACAGCAGAGGGGCAGAATCCCCTCCCTGCCCACACTGCTGGGGATCAGCCCAGGACAGGCTGGGGCTCAGCCCAGGACAGGCTGGGGCTGGGCTGGCAGCACTTGGTGTGGGCTCCTGTCCAGCTTTGCACCCCCAGCACCCCCAAGTCCTTCTCCACAGGGCTGCTTTCTGTCCTTGACACCCAGAGTCTGCAGAAGCTTTCCTAGAAGCATCATCATCCTTCCTGCTGGCACCTCTGTCCCGTGTGCCATGTTGTGACCTTTGGGTCATAGCCTTTACCTGCCCTTGCAGGGTGGCTTCAGGTGAGACAAGCCAGCAGCTCCTGCCTGCTTTCTGCTTTGGGTGCAGAAACTCCAGGGGCTCCACTGCCCTTTTCACCTCCCCAAGGTGGGGAGCTCTAGGGTGGGGCTCAGGGTTGGTTTGGTGCCTTCTGCTCCACCTGCCAGCCATGTGCAAGCAAGAGTGAAATCAGCCCCATGCAACACTGCCCATCTGTGACAGCAGCTTGGATCCCACCAGAGCTGCTACAGACACCAGCAGTTGCTCCTCAGCAGCAACTGTGGCTTTGTGGCTCCTTCCAGCAACAAGCTGGAGGCTTGCACAGCAACTCTTGACCTACAGAACCACCTTCAGGGGGAGATGTGAAGTTCACAAAGCCCCTTGTGCTTTGCCACGTGCCTCTGGAGGGAGACTAGACCCCCCCAGCATGTTCATCCTTGAAACAGAGGAGGTGCTTCAGGAAAGCAGAAGTGGCCACCTGGCTGCTCTTCTGTCTGTGAATGTGGCCAGAAGCATGTGGCACCCAAGGAAGGTGCATTCTGGCTCCTTTCTCATGGCTGCCCAAGCAAGGTACATTCTGGCTCCTTTCTCATGGCTGCCCAAGCAAGGTACATTCTAGCTCCTTTCTCATGGCTCCCCAGGCAAGGTACATTCTGGCTCCTTTCTCATGGCTCCCCAAGGAAGGTGCAGTCTGGCTCCTTTCTCATGGCTCCCCAGGCAAGGTACATTCTGGCTCCTTTCTCATGACTCCCCAAGCAAGGTGCATTCTGGCTCCTTTCTCATGGCTCCCCAAGCAAGGTACATTCTAGCTCCTTTCTCATGGCTCCCCAGGCAAGGTACATTCTGGCTCCTTTCTCATGGCTCCCCAAGCAAGATAGATTCTGGCTCCTTTCTCATGGCTGCCCAAGCAAGATACATTCTGGCTCCTTTCTCATGGCTGCCCAAGCAAGATACATTCTGGCTCCTTTCTCATGGCTCCCCAAGCAAGATACATTCTGGCTCCTTTCTCATGACTCCCCAAGCAAGGTACATTCTGGCTCCTTTCTCATGACTCCCCAAGCAAGGTGCATTCTGGCTCCTTTCTCATGGCTCCCCAAGCAAGGTACATTCTGGCTCCTTTCTCATGGCTCCCCAAGCAAGGTGCAGTCTGGCTCCTTTCTCATGGCTGCCCAAGCAAGGTGCAGTCTGGCTCCTTTCTCATGGCTGCCCAAGCAAGGTGCATTCTGGCTCCTTTCTCACGTGCTCCATGCTTGCTCTTTGAGGTGCTTCTCTCTGAGCTCCACTGCTGCCATCTCACCCCTGCAAAGCCAGCACTTCATGGTGTCCTGACTACCAGCACCACTCTGGGCAAGAGCTGGGGTTGAGCTTGGTCCAACAAGGCAGCCATGGGAACGAGCTCTGTTGTCCCTCAGTGCGGTGGGGGAAACTGGGGACCTTCAGTGCCACAGTGCCATGGGAGCAGGCTGGGGCAGGGCAGGCTCTTGGGTGAGGTGAAGGCTGTTTTGGAGCCGTTGCTATGCCCAGTTGTTTTGTTGGGTTGGAACCACAAACCACAGGGTGAAGAGCTTAGGTGTGCTGCTGGGGGAAAGGGGGGGAGGGGGTTTGAGGAGGGTGTTTTTCTTTCTTTCTTTGTCTTCTTACTGCTTGAAAGAAGGCAAAATAAAGCCAAACAAGGCCGTTGAGAGGAGTGGGGGTGTGAAACCGTCTCGAGAGATGACGTGGTTTGGGTGGTGCCTCCCCCAGTCCAGCACAGATGCCAGGCCGCCCCAGCTGGGTGGTGCCCCCAGCAGTGCAGCAGTGAAAGTGGCCGTTGTGCACAGCTTGGTTTCAAATCCCTCCAGAGCCAATGAGTAGGAAGGTGGGAGGAGAACTGTGGCCAGAAGGTTCAGCAAGGTGGTTCTGCCTCTCTGCTCTGGTGAGACTCCACCTGCGCTGCTGGGGCCGGCCCTGGAGTCCTCAGCACAGCACAGACAGGGACCTGTTGGAGTGGGAGCAGAGGTGGTCACAGCCATGATGGGAGGGGTGGAAGCCCTCTGCTGTGAGGACAGGCTGAGAGACTTGGGGATGTTCAGCCTGGAGAGGAGAAGGCTCCAGAGAGACCAGAGTGGCCTTTCAGGACTTGAAGAAAGCTGGGGACAGGTTTTTCAGCAGGTCCTGTGTTTTGGTTTGAAACTAAAGGACAGAGATTTAGACTGGAGAGAAGGAGGAAATTCTTGACACTGAGGGTGGTGCCCAGAGAGGTGGGAGTTGCCCCATCCCTGGAACCATTCCAGGTCAGGTTGGCTGGGGCTCTGAGCAACCTGCTCTCGTTGCAGATGTCCCTGCTGGCTGCAGGGGGTTGGACTGGAGGAGCTCTGAGGATCCCTTCCAACCCAACCCATGCTGCGATTCTACCACCTCCAGTCCCGACCAAGGGAGGTTGGTGCAGGGGTGGCATGACACCAAACCCTTTGCTCTGGGGACACCCATGGGTGCCCTCAGAGGACTGGTACTGAGAAGGCACCACTCAGCCAGCCATTCCCACCAGGGCAGCTGGCCCTCATCCGGCTTAAGAGACATATTTTCCCCCTGACGCAGAAGAATTCCTGGGGTGTGACACTCCCCTCTGAAGGACCCTGTTCAGTGCCACCCAAGGCCAGACAGGGTCCCCATTGTGGCCCAGGCAGGCAGGCGAGCCCCTGGGGCAGTGCTATTCTTAGCAGCCTTCCCGGGTGCTGGAGGTCACGGCAGAGTGGGAGCACATCCCAACACCCTCTGAGTCCTCGCCTTGTCCTTTGTGGAGCTGGGGCTGCCCTTGCTCTGGGAGCCCCCTGGATGTGTGGGGCCATACAGGATGGCTTGTGTCCACTCCAGCCTCAGGGCTGCATCCCAAAAGGAGGCTGTGAGAACACTGCAGTGCTGGTTGCTTTTGGAGAGAGCCAGGGCAACAGGGCACATGCTGGGAGGCACTCGGCCATGGGGCAGTTGGTGAGGCCCTGAGTGCTTGCACCGTGAAGGGATCCGGACCAGGCATCCTGGTGGGGATTTCCAGTCCCATCTGGGGATATGTGGAAGGGTTGGAGCAGAGGAGATGGAAAATGGGCCTTGCTCCCAGCTCCTGTGAGGGTGGAGGCTTGGGGTGCAGAGACAAGCCTGGCAGCTTCATGGTAGCTTGCTTTGGGGATGCAGCATCGGTGGGGTGGCAACTCTTCATGAGCCCAGGGTTACCTTGATGCCCTTTTATGCTCCTTGCTGCTGTGCAGAGCAGGCAAAAGGAGCTCATCTCTACCAGTAGCCCTGCCAAAACTCCTTACAGCTCTGCTGGCCCACCAGGCAACACACCAGCCCCGCTTCCCTCAGCCTTCCTAGCCTCTCCCCAGAGCTGCTTTGGGGCACACAGGCTGGGGCTTGTGCCAGGCTTTGCTTCTTGCCACCCCTTTCGTGGCCTACCTCATGCCAGTCCGGAACCGTTCCACAGCAGCACATCTGCAGGACTTCTGCTGTTCCCCTCTGGCAGGGGGTGTGTGTGGAGGAGCTGGGACATGCCTGGAGCCCAGCAGTAAACACATTCTTGACATAATGGCTCGTCCAAGGCAGCAGAAGTTGGGGCTTTACGCCTGTCCCGCAGGCAGCCCAGAATAGACCTGGGGAATCCCTGTTCCAAGGATGAGACTGCTTCCTTCCCAATCCCAAAATACCCAACAAAGCAGCACCCAGCACGGTGACAGGAACCCTACCTCATTGCTGGAGAGAGGACAAGACATTCCTGGGCTTCCTGATGCCTCTCCATGCCAGCTGGCAGCCAAGCCATGAGCAGCAAGCATGAGCTGCACCAGCCAGGGTTAATGACACTTGAAGCTTGAAAGGCTTCTGCAGAACCAGAGTGGCCCAAGGTGACATTTGGAAGGCAGTTCCTTAGCTGAGAACCTGGAATCATGGACTTGTTTTGGTTGGAAAAGACCTTGGAGGTCACCAAGTCCAACCATTAACCCAGCACTGCCAGGCCACCACTAAACCATGTCCACCAGCACCACATCTACACAGCTTTGAAACCCCTCCAGGGATGGGGACTCAACCACTGCTCTGGGCAGCCTGGTCCAGGGCTTGATAACCCTTTTGGGGAAGAAATTGTTCCTCATGTCCAACCTGTACCTCCCCTGGCACAATTTGAGGCCATTTCCTCTTGTCCTATCACTTACTCCTTGGAAGAAGAGACCAAGCCCCACCTTCCTCCACTCTCCTTCCATCCCAGTTGTGTAGATTCCCGTTGTGGGTCTGAGCCCTGCTGTTTGGTGTGGCACTTAGGTGACAGCTTTCCATCTGTCTCAGTTTGGAGAAGGGACAGAAAGGGAATTGGTCTTTGATTGGGCTGGAGAGAATCAGTGAACCTGGTGGTGAACCTGGTCTTGCTTAGTCTTGTCTTTTGTTTCTCTGTCAATCTGACTTGGGTGTTGGATGATCTCAGTGTGTGTGGAATCAGATGGGCCAGGAGAAAGCTCCCCCAAGTGAATTCAGCTGCAGTTCCCTGTGAGGACCTCAGGCTGCCAAAATAACCTTTTTTTCCCCCCCCACTGTTTTCTCTGTATTTAAAACTCCCTGCTATAAATAGCTTGAAGCACTCAGATGTGGTGGCATTTCAGGCCAGGCTTTTGGCTCTTCCCTTTCAGATGGGAAATGAAGAAAGCATCATCTGAATTTCCTCCCTCATTTTGGCATAGATAACCCAAATCCATCCCTGCTGGAGAGTGTGGTCACAGAGTCAATGTCTTGGCAAGCTCCGAGTGCTGGAGCCTTTCCCCACTGAGTGTCCCCTTCCCATTTACAGCAGAGGTGCTGTGAGCTCCCTGCTTTGTCCTACTCTCTGCCCTGTGATAAAACCCTGGAGCTCTTCCTTAGGGCTATCAGGAGGGGAACAGTGTGGGGAGGGCTGGATGGGGCACAGCAATTCCCCCATCCCAGAGCCAGCTCTCTCATTTCCTTCTCCCCAGCAGCTTCTCTGCTTTTGAGTCATTTCAAACCTCATGGAAAAGAGGAACAGCCCTCAGAGGGTTGTTCCACAGCCACAGCTCTGACAGCTTGCACTGCCCTTCGTGGAAACAGGCTCTTCTCCACCCCTTTGTCCAAGGACACATCTTTCCCCTCCCCTGCTTGAAGCTTGTGTTCATTGCTGGTTTACTCCAGCAATTCCTGGTTTACTCCAGGAGGGTTTACTACAGGCTGCTGTCCCAACCCTCTGCAGTTCTTCTGGTGGTAAATCACCTGCTCTGCCCTCTGGCTCTGTTTATTTTCAACTGTGATAGAGAATCATAGAAACATGGAACCACTTTGCTTGGAAAGCAGCTGTGGAGAGCCAGAGGGTCTCCCCTCAGCCTCCTTATCTACAGGCTAAGCAACCCCAGTTCCCTCAGCTACTCCTCACCAGCCCTGCTCTCCAGACCCTTCCCCAGCTTTGTTGCCCTTTTCTAGACACGCTCCAGTCCCTCAATATCCTTCTTGGAGTGAGGGCTCCAAAGCTGAACCAGTACTCAAGGTGTGGCCTCACCAGTGCTGAGTACAGGGGAACAATCCCTGCTCTGGTCCTGCTGGCCATACTGCTGCTGATCCAGGCCAGGATGCTCTTGGACTTCTTAGCAACCTAGGCACACTCTGCCTCATCTTCAGCTGGCTGTTGACCAACACCCCAAGGTCTTTCTCTGTTTGGCAGTTTCCAGCCACTGTGCCCCAAGCCTGGAGTGTTTATGGGGTTGTTGTGACCCAAATGGAAGGACATCACATTTGGCCTTGTTGAACCTCATCTCAGTGGCCTTAGCCCATCCATCCAGTCCATCCAGATCCCTCTATAGATCCTCCTAACCCCCCAGCAGATCAATGCTCTCTCTCACTTAAGTGTCATCTCCAAACTGACTGAGGATACCTCGATCCTGTGTCCAGTTCTGGGCCCCTCAGTTTAAGAAGGACATCGAGAAACTTGAACGAGTCCAGAGAAGGACAATGAGGCTGGGGAGGGGTCTGGAGCACAGCCCTGTGAGGAGAGGCTGAGGGAGCTGGGGTTGCTTAGCCTGGAGAAGAGGAGGCTCAGGGGAGACCTTCTTGCTGTCTAGAACTCCCTGAAGGCAGGTTGTAGCCAGGTGGGGGTTGGTCTCTTCTCCCAGGAAAGCAGCACCAGAACAAGAGGACACAGTCTCAAGCTGCACCAAGGGAAGTTTAGGCTGGAGGTGAGGAGAAAGTTCTTCCCAGAGAGAGTTGTTAGCCATTGGAATGTACTGCCCAGGGAGGTGGTGGAGTCCCCATCCCTGGAGGGGTTCAAGAGGGGATTGGACATGGCACTTGGTGCCATGGTTTAGTAGTCATGAGGTGTTGGGTGCCAGGTTAGACTTGATGATCTCTGAGGTCTTTTCCAACCTTACTGATTCTATGATTCTATGAGCCCCTTGTCCAGGTCATTGGCAGAGGTATTGCAGTGAGCCTGGCCCCAGCAGGGAGCCCTGGGGAACACCTCTTGTGGGTGGCTGCCAACTGGAGTTACCTCCATTCCCCAGCCCTCTTGGGAGTGGTATTTCAGCTTGTGTTTTAAGCTGCATTTACAGCAGGGCAAAGCCTCTCCTGAAACATGTTGCCCGGAGCTAAGTGCAATATTTTGGGTGCGGCCCCAGTTGGAAGTTGCTCATCCAAAGAGAGTTTGGCTTGAGGGCATCTCCTCCACCTTTTGATTGGGACATGAGCACAAAGAAGAGATAAGCATTACGAAATCCCTCCATGTACACTGTTAATCCAGCCAACAAACCAAGCTGTCAGCAGGGTGCTGCAGGTTGGATGTGGCTCAGGGCCCCCAGGCAGATGGCTGGTGGCCAAAATTAGCACCCGGGGGAGGGAGGTGCAAGAAGAGTGTGGAGTTGTGAGGAGAGGCTGAATGGGATGCTTGTGGCTCTCCAGCTGGATTAGCACCAGGCTTGGTAGAGTTAGATAATGGATGGACTCAATGATCTTAAAGGTCTTTTCCAGCTGAATGATTGTCTGATTAGGGGAACCACAACCGCAGGGAGATTTGCATAGGGCTTTGCCAAGACCACGGTGGGGAGATCCACCAGCCCTCAGCCAGCCAGCCCTTGTGTTCCCCACACTGAGCTCCAAGGGCTGGTGTAGCCCATTCCTGCTGCAGCATGCCCTGGAAAGAGGCCAAATGATTTTCATACCTGGGTCTCCCCCCCTTCCCTGGGTAAACAGCCACAGAGCAAGGAGTCAAGGCCAGGAAGCAGGAGTCTGCTGGAGTTCATACCATGGCCAACTGCTTTTTGGCCCAGAGGGAAGGGGGATGCTCTTGTGCCAAGACAATGACTCCTCCTAGTTCAGATGCCAGGAAAATAATCCTCTTTATGTAACTCCAAGTGAAGCATTCCAGTGCATGAACAGTCAGCTGTGGCTGCAAGTAGGAAGCACTTTTACCTGCAGGATTGAACTCTCAAGCTGTCACCTCAGCCCCAGGTTTTGCCTTGGGGGGTTCTCTGATGGGGGATTTTTGATCCCAAGTTCTTCACAGAGAGAGTAATTGGCCATTGGGATGTGCTGCCCAGGGAGGTGGTGGAGTCCTCATCCCTGGAGGTGTTCAAAAAAGGCTTGGATGTGGCACTTGGAGCCATGGTTTAGTTGTCAGGAGGTGTTAGGTATGAGGTCATAGGTTGGACTTGTTGAGCTCTGAGCTCTTTTCCAACCTGGTTGACTCTATGATTCTATGACAGAAGGTTTTGGTGGTGTTTTTTTCCAGTGAGCACTGTTTGCATGTGATTTTTAATCTCTCTCTGGTGCAGAAGGAGCCCTGGTTTCCCTGTCATTAATTTCTCCCCTTTTCTCTTTGTCTTTCTAGGCAGTGGACCCATCCAGCTGTGGCAATTCCTGCTGGAGCTGCTCACTGACAAGTCCTGTCAGTCCTTCATCAGCTGGACGGGTGATGGCTGGGAATTCAAACTTTCTGACCCAGATGAGGTAGGATGCCCCAGAATTAAGTGCCCAGCCCAAATCCCTCTGGGATGTTAGCATGGATGACCCTCCCCTTCTCCCTTCAGGACATGTCCTGATCTTGGGTACCTGTAGGGAAGGACAAGGAATCACAGAATCATAAACTCATTTTGCTTGGAAAAGGGCTTTGAGGTGATTAAGTTCCCAAGATTCAGAGCCCAGCAGAAAACTGGTTAAAAATTGGGCTGCAGGGAGGAGCCAGGAAGCAGCAATTGGTGTCCAATGTTGGTGGGAAGTAGCTGAGGTACAGTCAAGAGAGGCCTAGTGCCAAAGCTCTTCAATAAGGATGTGTGTGGATGACAGGGAGGGATTTCAGCTGGTTTGGGGAGCAGATGGGACATTCATCCCCTTCCCTGGCTTCCATGTCATGGAATGTATTGGAAGGGATCCTTAAAGCTCATCTAGTCCAGCCCCCACCCAAGTCAGCAAGGACATCCACAACTAGAGCAGGTTGCTCAGAGCCCAAACAGCCTGACCTAGATGGTTCCAGGCATAGGGCATCTGCCATCTCTCAGGGCAACCTCTCCCACGGTCTCACCACCCTCAGCATGAAAAATTTCCCTCTCCCTCCAGTCTGAATCTCCCTCTTTTAGTTTCAAACCATCACCCCTTGTCTGTCACAACAGGCCCTGCTTAAATTCTGTCTCCAGCTTTCTTTTAAGTCCTTGAAAGGCCACAAGAAGGTCTCTCTGGAGACTTCTGTTCTCCAGGCTGGACCCCAGCTCTCTCAGCACGTCCTTACAGCAGAGTAGTTCCACCCTCAGGTCATTGTTGTGGCCTCCTCTTGAGTCTTCGTAGAGTCACAGATTGCATCAGACTGGAAAGGACCCTCAAAGGTCATCTTGATTCTATGATTCTGTGACTCTATGATTCTATGATTCTATGTTTCTATGACTATGATTCTATGACTCTGATTCTATGATTCTATGACTCTGATTCTATGACTCTCTGACTATGATTCTATGATTCTCTATGACTCTCTGATGCTCTGATTCTATAACTATGATTCTATGACTCTGTGATTCTATGACTCTGATTCTATGATTCTATGACTCTAATTCTATGATTCTCTAGCTCTATGATTCTATGATTCTATGACTAGTCATAGGGTCTGTGTTGATAGTTTGGACTCGATGATCCTCGAGGTCCTTTCCAACCTAAGTGATACTGTGATACTGTGACTATGACTCTCTGATTCTATGATCCTATAACTATGATTCTATGACTCTATGATTCTAGACTCTGATTCTATGACTCTGATTCTATGATTGTCTAACGCTATGATTCTATGACTTCTTCTATGACTCTCTCATTTCATGGTTTCCCCCAACCTTCAACTCTTGCGCCCTACCCTTAAAGGCACAGACCTCGTGTCCAGGAGGCCGCTCGGTGAAGCCGGCCTGACCTCTCCCCGCAATATCCACCTTCCCCTTGACTCTCCTCCTCACCCCTCCCCTAGGTGGCCAGGCGGTGGGGCAAGAGGAAAAACAAGCCCAAGATGAACTACGAGAAGCTGAGCCGCGGGCTGCGCTACTACTACGACAAGAACATCATCCACAAGACGGCCGGCAAGCGCTACGTCTACCGCTTCGTCTGCGACCTGCAGAGCCTGCTGGGCTACACCCCCGAGGAGCTCCACGCCATGCTGGACGTCAAGCCAGACGCCGACGAGTGAAGGCGGCCAGGCTGATGGAGGAGCCACTGGCTGGGACTGGTTCTGTTTGGTTCTTTTCTTCGGTTGCTGTTTTTATTCTCGCTGTAATATTTTCTTGGGTGTTGTTTCGGTTGAGTTTGTTTGCCAAGAGCGACTCCCGAGTCGATGCGTTGAGGACGGAGGGGAGAGATTGAGAGAGAGAGAGAGAGAGAGAGAGAGTGGTGGAAAAGGCAAGCTTTGGGCCAGAAGCTGAGAAGTTGGGTTTGGAGAAAGATGAGCTTTATCATTTTTATTTGAGGGGTTTCTTTTCTGAGGGGGGGAGGGGAGGGAGGGGAGGTGAAATTCTGGGGGTTTAAGCAAGCCGGAACGATGTAGCTCACTTCAAAACCAAACCCCTCCCCGGCCCCTTTGCCCACGGAGCTAAAAACCCATCCAGCGGATCCCTTCAGGGCTCAAACCGGTGCAGGAAATGATATTCCCTAGGAGCTGAGGAGTTCAAACCTCTACTGGGAAGCAGGGGAGGGGAATAAAACCAAAAACAAGGGGGTGGGGGAGAAATATTCCTGCTTCAGGGAGGGGCAATATAGGACAGGACCAAGAACCCTTTGTCGTTCTTGTTCCGTGGCCTTGCTGTTGGCTTCTCTACGCAAGGCAGACTTCTGTTTTGGTTTGGTTTGGAGGGATCAAGACTTTTTTTTTCTCCTCCTTTTTTTTTTTGGGGGGGAGGGGTGTTAAAAAAGATTTTTTATTTTATTAAATTTTGTGCCAGTATTTTTTTTACTGTTTTTTTTTTAACTGTTGTTTTTCAATAGTCTTAAGCTCTAAGATGGTCTCAGTATTGCAATAGCGTGTGCGTGCGTGCGTGCGTGTGTGTGTGCTCGTTTACCTGTTATGCCAGCAGAGAGCTTTTATGGCAGTGAGGAGGGAGAAAAGGAGAAGGAATGAGTGTTATCTAGACCCTGCTGGAGAGGTGCAAAGCTCCAGCTCAGCATCTCCCAACTCAGGTGTGAAGGAAAATTAACTCCAAAGGTGGCTCCTGGTGACGCTTGGCTGGGTTGTTCCACTCTTGCTCCCGGCCTCGCGCTCTTTCCTTGGCTGTTCGCTGGTGAAGCTGGTTGACATTCCCACTTTGGGTGGTTTTCTGCCTTATGTGGCCAAAACATCTCTTGTTTTTTTTTTTTTGCCTTTTCCAAATCACTTGGGGTTGTTTGTTTTCATTGGCTGCAGAAATGCTTTGGTGCTTTCTGGAAACGTGCTTTGTGTTGGAGAGGCAAAAGGAGAAATTCATGGAATCATTGAATCATGGAACCATCCCACTGTAGAAGTATTGCATCAGAGAGTCATCAAATCACAATCATCAAATCATAGAACCATTGCCATGCTTTCAAAGTGGTAAATGGAAGCAATTTGTTGACTGGAGAGGGGAAAAAATAATCAGGAAAACATTGAAAAACCAAAGGGAAATGGTTTTTTTCCTTCCTCTTTTGACCAGCTCTATCTTTATTGCCATGTGTGTAAACCACACAGGGAGGAAATTGTCCTTGCAAATGGCTTCTTTACTACTCTGTGTGAGCCCAGCCCTGCAAACTGGGGTGTGATTAACATGAAGCATATGACTGGTGTCACTGGGGTGAACGAGAGACCTCCTGTGCTTGCCCCAAATGGGATCAGGATCAATCCCAGGGGGAGCTGCTCCATCTCTCCTCTGAACCTTTTGCATCTGGGGCGGCTCCTGCTGCGCTGAGCACTTCCTGGGATGCCCTGTGGCTGATGATGTTGTCAGGGTGGGCTCAGGGGGAGTTAGAGTGTGGGGTGGTGAGCAGTTCCTTATGTTGACACAGCCCTGAAGCTGGATCCATGTGGATCCAGCTGCCCAGTTGGGGTCTTTCAGCCCCGAGACCCACCAGGTGTTTTCTTTTTTAAAGACAGTATTAAGCATTTGAACCAAAAGTAGCTTCTTTTTGTGTTGTTTGTCTGTCTTGTCTGTGTGGTTTAGGTGGTTGAGTTCATTTCAGAGGCACTGTGAGACAGTGTGGGAGGTGGGGAGAAGACCTCCCAGGGATGCTGTCTGGGTGATGCCTGCCTGATCTGGTTGGACTGGATGATCTTAAAGATCTTTTCCAACTGAAAGGATTACCGTTATCAGGTCAGCAACACAGGACTGCATGCAAAGAGACAAAATATTTGGGCATGTAACCCCTGTGCACAGGGACAGTGTTGGATGGGAAGCTGAACCCTGGGGTGAAGTGGTCCTCAGAGGAGCTGGGCTCCACTTCTTCCAGGGCACCTCTGTATCCCTCTAGCTGGTCATTTTGGGGCAAGTCAGCCCCAGAACTGCTACATAGGTGATGGTGGAGCAGAGAGGAGTGGGCTAAGAAGGAGCTCCAGCCAAAGGGAGATGGAGGAGATGGTGGCTGGGGTAAAGGAGGTTCTTAGCTGGGCTGTGCTCATGGCACTGGGGCTGTCTATCATCCCAGTGAGCATATGGAAAGAAAAGAGTGGGCTGGAATGGAAGGAAAAGGTGATGAAAGGAAGGTGAAAGAAGCATGCACCAAAGGAGGAAAGGGACACTGCCCACTGGGGAGTTAAACTTCAGCTCAGCTCCTCAGGCAGACAGGGAGAAATCAGCTTGGAGGAGCTGGAGAGAGGAAACAAAAACGAATCGTGGATGAAGCTCCCCCCACCAGTGAGGCACCAGGGCTGAGCAGGGTAAAAAGGGAGTTAGGCAAGATGTGACAGCACAGAAATGTGCAGGGGAGGAGGAGCTGAAGAGCTTCTCAGCAGGACATGCTGTCTGGGCTGGAATTTTTGCAGTCAGATGGGGTTTGCCAGGCATTCAGGGTTGCTGTCCTACTTGCAGCTGCGAAGTGCCCTTAGCTTATCCTCCACAGGCTACTTCTAGTAGTACTTTGATGAATCCCTCTTACAACCTCAGAAAAGGTGCTGCCAGGAGGCCAGGCACCTCATTTCCTACCACTCTGTGCCCCAGGACATGCCTCCTGCTTTGCTTAGATGCTCCCCTGCAGCTAAAGTGCCTTTTTCAAGCAGAACACAGGGACAAACCTTCCCTCCCAATGGAAGGAACCACAGATTCGGGTACCACCCCTTCCCTCTGCCAGGCTAAATCCCTCATCTGATCCTCCAGGCTTACTTCTTCCCAGTTTCCAAGGCAAACCTGTGTGTTCCCAGTGATTTGAGGAAGGTGGTTTAAAGGTTAGAAAGGGCAAGGTGTGGGAAGCAGCTCAGATTTTTGGAAGTAGCCCCTGGCCGGAGCTTCTCCATCCCTTCTCCTGGCTGTTTGCCAGCCCAGCTTGCAGCCTGTGTGTGAGTGGAGCAGGAAAAGGTCAATCCAAGGGCCAGCAGGTTCCTTACCTTCTATTTTCCTCTTAATTTTTATTCCCAACCTAGAGACCATCCTGGAGAGGGCTGTGTGCTGTTTATACACTGGAAAATTGCAGATTTGCTTTTGCTTCTCTTTATTTCTTCCTGCTTTTTAATTGCTTGTTGGCTTCTGGTGAGGGACATGCTGGAACCCAAGCCCTCTGACCTCCTCCTCTTCCAGGCTGTGGCAATTTGGGTTAACTCACCCCCAGAAGGATGGATTTGGGAGGGATGATTGAGATCTCCTGGGGTTGAAGCTCACTCCTGTGCTGGTTTCTCTGCAGGGAGCAAGCTTCACCCTCAACAGCTATCCATGGCTTTGGGAAGGATGATTGAGATCTCCTGGGGTTGAAGCTCACTCCTGTGCTGGTTTCTCTGCAGGGAGCAAGCCTCACCCACAACAGCTACCCATGGCTTGTGGAACTGGGGTCATTGTGTCTTGTTTTGGAATGGCTCAGGTGCTTTTGATGATATTTTCTAGTGGTGAAGTAGCCAGGAAGGGCAAGAAAGAGAAGATAATTAAGGTTAAGCCTCCTCACATCATTCCAAACCAACATCTCTTCCAAAACAGAGGTCCCTGAGCGCTGATAAACTCAGGTGCTGCAGGAAGCATCCCCATCCTCTTGCCTCTTGCTGTGCTGGAGGGGTTTTCTGCCAAGCTTGAGGGCTTAGCTGCAGAATTTGAGCTGCCTTGGCCTGCTCTGCTCTCTGGCAGGGTCTAGATAACACCTGTGAGCTGATGTCTACATTCCAAAGAGGTCGAAATAACTGAGAAGTCTATGTATGCCTATATGTTATAATGGAATAGCTCTGCCTCAGTCACATAAAAAGAAAAACCAACAAAAAAAAAAAGGGGGTTGGATTTTATTACATGTGGGATTTGGGTTTTATTTTTAAGCTGATAATCATAGAAGAAAGAGGGAAAAAAAACCTAAGAGAGAGAAAGAGAGAGAGAGTTATATTGTGCTGTTTGACTATTTTCCAACTTGTATTTTCAGATAATTTATATTTTTTAAAGAGGAGGAGGAAGGGAGGGAAGAAGGGGGGGAGGAAGGGAGGGAGGGGAAGAAAAAGACTTTAAAGGCGAAGGGGGAAAAAAAAGGGGGAAAAGGGGGGGGATGGGGGAAAAAAGGCGGGGGAGAAAATGGAAAAAAAGCTAAAAAAAACAGGAGAAAAAAAACAAAACAGGAAGAAAATAACAGAGGAAAAAAGAAACAAAACAGAGGAGAGAAGAAAAAAAAAGCAGGTGCTTTTTGAACAAAAACTGAGCTGAGGTAGCTTAGAGATGTAGCGATGTGTGTGTGCGTCTGCGTGTGCGTGCGTGTCCCCCCTGTGAGTCGTGGTTTTGTTTCTGTTTTATAAAGAGGATACAAAAAAAAAACAAAAAGGAGAAAAGAAAATAGAAAAGATTAAAAAAAAAAAAGACAAAAAAAAAGAAGACTAAAAAAAAAGACTAAAAAAAAAAAACACAAAGAAAAGAAGAAAACAAAAAAATAAGAGTCCCTCCTGCCTTGGAATTCCAAATGGAAAGGAAAGGAAGGGATGGGGTTTTGTTTTAATTGCTGATGCTGGCACATCATTTTGCTGGAGAGTTTTTTATATGCTGTAGCCTTATTTCATATCGTATTTTAAACCATGTGAAATTAAAAAGAGGAATAATTCATAAAAGCTGCCCTGGTGTCCTTGGGTTTTCTTGGCTCTCCCCTGCGGACTTCAAGGAGCAAACGGTGCAAAAAAAAACCAACCCCACAGCTTCCAAAGCCTGACCAAACTCTTCTGGTTTTCATCGTTGGCACTGTAGAATCAGAGTCGTAGAGCCGTGGAAGATTAGAGTCATAGAGATAGAGTCATAGAATCAGAGTCATAGAGTCATAGAATCATAGAATCAGAGTCATAGAGTCATAGAGTCATAGAATCATAGAATCATAGAATCAGAGTCATAGAGTCATAGAATCATAGAATCAGAGTCATAGAGTCATAGAATCATAGAATCAGAGTCATAGAGTTGTGGAAGCTTAGAGTCATAGAATCATAGAATCAGAGTCATAGAGTCGTGGAAGCTTAGAGTCATAGAGTCAGAATCATAGAATCAGAGTCATAGAGTCATGGAATCATAGAATCAGAGTCATAGAGTCATAGAATCAGAGTCATAGAGTTGTGGAAGCTTAGAGTCATAGAGTCAGAATCATAGAATCAAAGTCATAGAGTCACAGAGTCATAGAATCAGAGACATAGAGCCATGGAAGCTTAGAGTCATAGAGTCATAGAATCAGAGACATAGAGTCGTAGAATCATAGAGTCATAGAATCAGAGTCTTAGAGTCATAGAATCATAGAGTCATAGAATTATAGAATCAGAGTCATAGAATTATAGAATCAGAGTCATAGAGTCATAGAATCAGAGTCACAGAGTTGTGGAAGCTTAGAGTCGTAGAGTCAGAATCATAGAATCAGAGTCATAGAGTCATAAGGTCATAGAATCAGAATCATAAGAGTCACAGAGTCATGGAATCCTAGAATCAGAGTCATAGAATCCTAGAATCAGAGTCATAGAGTCATAAAATAATAAAGTCATAGAATGAGATTCCTAGAATCAGAGTCATGGAATCCTAGAATCAGAGTCATAGAGTCATAAGGTCATAGAATCATAGAATCAGAATCAGAGTCACAGAGTCATAGAATCATAGAATCATAGAATCATAGAATCAGGGTCATGGAATCAGAGAATCAGAGAATCAGAGTCACAGTGTCATAGAATCATAGAGTCATAGAATCAAAATCAGAGTCATAGAATGAGAGAATCAGAGTCATAGAATCATAGAGTCATAGAATCATAGAATCATAGAATGGAATGGCTTAGGTTGGAAGGGACCTCAGAGATCATCTACTCCAACCTCCCTGCCCTGGGCAGGGACACCTCTCAACTAGGCTTGGCTGCTGAAGGCCTCAGAGATTCATCATTGTCATCTCTGCTAATTATAAAGGACTCTGCAGTCCACAGATCCACAGAATGGTGTTGGATTGGGAGGGACTGTGAAGATGCTCTATTTCCAACCTCCCCCTAGCCCACGTTCCTCAAGACCTCCTCCAGCCTGGCCTTTTGCACCTCCAGGGATGTGGCATCTACGACCTCCTTGGGCAGCCTGTTCCAGTATCTCCCCACCCTCACTGGAAAGACTTTAAACAGTGAGCTTGAGATATCTGTGGTGTGCCACCCCACATGACTTTTAGAGCAGCATTTTCTTCAGCAGGCTGTCGTGAAGTAGATGTAGCAAATCACCAAAGGCCTGCAGCCACCAGCTCACGCTCACTGAGCATCCTCTTTCCGTCTCAGAGAGGTTCATGGGCCAGAAGACAACGCTGATTCATAGGGCTGGGGAGATTGTGGGATGGGAAATTCCCTGAGGAGAACATCCTTGACACTGCTTTGCTTGAATCAGCACAAAGTGGAGTAGACAAAAGTGTTCAGAATACCAAGGAGGGTGCACAAGTCATCAGCCTGAAGAGGAAGCAACGGATGAATCCAGGATAAGGACTATTTACAATAACTCCATTTATAGCCACTGAGCTTGCAGCCAGCCAGGAAGCAAGATGTCCTGGGGAAGGACTGAAGGACAAGGGGTGGAGAATCGAAGAATCACAGAATCCCAGCATGGCTGGGGTTGGAAGGGACCTCTGGAGATATAGAAACATAGAATCAGTCAGGGTTGGAAGGGACCACAAGGATCAGATAGTTCCAACCCCCCTGCCATGGGCAGGGACACCTCACACTAGATCAGGCTGGCCAGAGCCTCATCCAGCCTGCTCTTAAACACTTCCAGAGATGGGACCTCAACCACCTCCCTGGACAACCCATTCCAGGGCTTCACCACTCTCATGGGGAAGAACTTCCTCCTCACATCCAGCCTGAATCTCCCCACCTCCAGCTTCATTCCATTCCCCCTAGTCCTAGCACTACCTGAGATCCTGAGCAGTCCCTCCCCAGCCTTTTTGTAGGCCCCCTTCAGATACTGGAAGGCCACAATGAGGTCACCTCGGAGCCTTCTCTTCTCCAGACTGAACAGCCCCAACTCCCCCAGTCTGTCCTCATAGGAGAGGTGCTCCAGCCCTCTGCTCATCCTCGTGGATCCAGTCCAACCTCCTGCTAAAGCAGTCACCCACAGCAGCTTGCCCATGATCTCAGTGTCCAGGTGGGTTTGGAAGCTCTCCAGGGGAGACTCCACAAGCTCTGGGCAGCCTGCTCCAGGGCTCCAGCACCCTCCAACTGAAGAAGTTTTCCCTTAAGTGAAACCTCCTGTGTTCATGCACAGCTCTGATGGTCCTCACCACAGTCATGTCCCTGTGGGACACCAGGGTCTGTCAGAGAGGTTGGGTGAGACCCCAAAACGGGGACAGCTTTAGGGACAGCACTCAGCCTGCTCTATCTCACCCAACCTGTTCCATTCTTGGCTTGGCCACCCAGAGCTCCAAGCAAGAGTGGAGCTCGGATTTGCCAAGCTGCTGTGGGACCTTGATCTTGCTGAAGCACTTTTTATCCCAGCTGGAGCTGCTGGGCAAGGCAAAGTGGCCTCGTGCTGGGCAGGTCCTGGCTGCCCTGGGTAAATAAACAGCAAGTGCAGCTCCTTTCCCATCCACTGCTTTCAAGTCTCTGCCTGCCTGATCCAAGCTGGTGGCTTCTAGCTGTGGAGCAGCTAAGAACCAAAGGGGTGACCATGTCTCAACCCTTCAAGGAGGGTTTTCCCCCCTGTGCAATGGAGGCTTTGCAGAAGAGGATGCTGATGGTCATTCCAAAGTGAAAAGAAAGGAGAGGAAAGAAATACTGAAGGGGAAGCTGAGCTGTGGATACCCAGCATCCCTCATCCCCACCCCAGCAGTCACAGATGATTGCTTCAAAGCTTGCACTAAAAATACCAGCTGGGGGACAAACCTCCCCAATGCACTTGGGGTACCCACTATGGAAATGGTGGGCAGCAGTTAATGGCCTCACTGCCTGAGCACCCCCATTCTCTGCTCCCCCAAAGGAAGCACTGAGGGAGGCAGCACAGCAAACACTCCCCACTTGACCCCCCTGCCCTATCCCACCATGTTCTTTTCCCACACTGGGCTGGGTGTAGCAACCTGCTCAGGAGATTTGGGATGGGGAAGTGGAGTTTGGGGAGGGATATAAAACACCTTGAGTCCTGTGTCCAGTTCTGGGGCCCTCAATTTAAGAAGGACATTGAGACACTTGAAGGTGTCCAGAGAAGGGCAAGGAGGCTGGGGAGGGGTCTGGAGCACAGCCCTGTGAGGAGAGGCTGAGGGAGCTGGGGTTGCTTAGCCTGGAGAAGAGGAGGCTCAGGGGAGACCTTATTGCTCTCCACAACTCCCTGAAGGGAGGTTGTAGCCAGGTGGGGGTTGGTCTCTTCTCCCAGGCAAGCAGCACCAGAACAAGAGGACACAGCCTCAAACAGTGCCAGGGGAAGTTCAGGCTGGAGGTGAGAAAGTTCTTCCCAGAAAGAGGAATTGGCCACTGGGATGTGCTGCCCAGGGAGGTGGTGGAGTCCCCATCCCTGGAGGTGTTCAAGAGGGGATTGGATGTGGCACTTGGAGCCATGGTTTAGTTGTCAGGAGGTGTTGGGTGACAGGTTGGACTTGATGATCTCTGAGGTCTTTTCCAACCTTGTTAATTCTATGACTCTGTGATTCTCTTCCCATGGGAAAAGCATCATGGAATTATTCATAGAATTATTTATGTTGGAAAAGACCTTGAAGATCAGCAAGCCCAACCATTAGCCCAGCACTGCCATGGTCACAGCCCCAGGGCCCCAGCACTCCCACAGCAGTTTCTCCCTCTGGTCCAATGGAACCAAACAGCCCCAGGTCTCTCAGCCTTTCCTCCTCAAAGAGATGCTCCAGGCCCCTCAGAATCTTCAGAGCCTCTGCTACACTCTCTCCAGTAGTTTCCTCTCTCTCTCTTGAAGTGGGGAGTCCAGACCTGGACCTAGTCCTCCAGATGTGGCCTGACTAGGGCAGGGCAGAGAAGAGGAGGATGAGAACCTCCCTTGCCCTGCTAGCTGCTCTTTTCTTCACTTCCTGGGGACATCAAGGGCTTTCCACAAGCACAGCTGGAGGTTTAGGGCTGCTGAAAGGTGCTTAGCCCCTTGGAGCCTTTTTTTTCTCCTCCATCGTGCCCGGGGTGATGCTGCCTGGGGGTGGTGCCGGGGGTGCCAGGGCTGCCTTTTGGAGTCAGCATTTTCCGTCCCACGAGCTGTTTGCTTTCCACAGCCGCTTCCCTCCCGCTGCTCCCAGCCCTCTGAACGTGGTCCAACAGCAACTTTCCGGCTCCTCCAGCGGCCTTTCCCCCCACGCCGGCCCAGCGCTGCCGTTCCCTGGCCTCGCTTAAAAGCTGGTCCCACAATGAGCCATTGTGCCAGGCTGCCCCGGGGGCGGGGAGGGGGGAGGCCAAAATCCAGCTGCTGGGAAAGGGGGGATCCGTGTGCCTGCCAGCACCCAGCTGTCTCCTGGGGAGCCCAGGGCCAGAAATGCTCCCCAAAATGCTGCATCCCTGGGGAAGGGATGCTCCCCAGAATGCTGCATCCCTGGGGTAAGGATGCTTCCCAAAATGCTGCATCCCTGGGGTAAGGATGCTTCCCAAAATGCTGCATCCCTGGGGTAAGGATGCTCCCCAGAATGCTGTATCCCTGGGGTAAGGATGCTCCCCAAAATGCTATATCCCTGGGGTAAGGATGTTCCCCAAAATGCTGGATCCCTGGGGTAAGGATGCTCCCCAGAATGTTTCATCCCTGGGGTAAGAATGCTCCCCAAAATGCTGTATCCCTGGGGTAAGGATGTTCCCCAAAATGCTGGATCCCTGGGGTAAGGATGCTCCCCAGAATGCTGCATCCCTGGGGTAAGGATGCTCCCCAAAATGCTGCATCCCTGGGGTAAGGATGTTCCCCAGAATGCTGCATCCCTGGGGTAAGGATGCTCCCCAAAATGCTAGATCCCTGGGGTAAGGATGCTCCCCAGAATGCTGCATCCCTGGGGTAAGGATGTCCCCAGAATGCTGCATCCCTGAGGTAAGGATGTTCCCCAGAATGCTGCATCCCTGGGGTAGGGATGCTCCCCAAAATGCTGCATCCCTGGGGTAAGGATGTCCCCCAGAATGCTGGATCCCTGGGGTAAGGATGCTCCCCAAAATGCTGGATCCCTGGGGTAAGGATGTCCCCCAGAATGCTGCATCCCTGGGGTAAGGATGCTCCCCAGAATGCTGGATCCCTGGGGTAAGGATGCTCCCCAGAATGCTGCATCCCTGGGGTAAGGATGCTCCCCAGAATGCTGGATCCCTGGGGTAAAGATGCTCCCCAGAATGCTGCATCCCTGGGGTAAGGATGTCCCCAAAATGCTGCATCCCTGGGGTAAGGATGTCCCCAAAATGCTGCATCCCTGGGGTAAGGATGCTCCCCAAAATGCTGCATCCCTGGGGTAAGGATGTCCCCAAAATGCTGGATCCCTGGGGTAAGGATGCTCCCCAGAATGCTAGATCCCTGGGGTAAGGATGTCCCCCAGAATGCTGCATCCCTGGGGTAAGGATGCTCCCCAAAATGCTGTATCCCTGGGGCAAGGATGCTCCCCAGAATGCTGAATCCCTGGGGTAAAGATGCCCCCCAGAATGCTGGATCCCTGGGGTAAGGATGCTCCCCAAAATGCTGCGTCCCCGGGGTAAGGATGCTCCCCAGAATGCTGCATCCCTGGGGTAAGGATGCTCCCCAAAATGCTGGATCCCTGGGGTAAGGATGCTCCCCAAAATGCTGGATCCCTGGGGTAAGGATGCTCCCCAAAATGCTGCGTCCCCGGGGTAAGGATGCTCCCCAGAATGCTGCATCCCTGGGGTAAGGATGCTCCCCAAAATGCTGCATCCCTGGGGTAAGGATGCTCCCCAAAATGCTGGATCCCTGGGATAAGGATGCTCCCCAAAATGCTAGATCCCTGGGGAAGGGATGTTCCCCAGAATGCTGCATCCCTGGGGAAGGGATGTTCCCCAAAATCCAGTATCCCCTGAATGAGGATGAGCCACAAGATCCTGCATCCCTGGGATAAAGACCCTCCCCACAGTGCTCTATGCCTGGGTTAAGGATGTTCCGCGAAGTGCCACATCTCTGGTGTAAGGTTGCTCCCCCAAATGCTGTAACCCCTTCTTTACTGCAGCATCTTGGAGACTCCCTCTCTGGAGATATTCAAGACCCACCTGGATGTGTTCCTGTGTGATCTGCTCTAGGTGATCCTGCTCTGGCAGGGGGTTGGACTGGATGATCTCCCGAGGTCCCTCCCAGCCCCTAACATTCTGTGACTCTGTGATGTTTCAGGGACAGAAACAAGACACTCACAGCCCTGACCATGCTGACCTGAACTTGTTTCTTCCTTCAGACAGCAGCACCTTTCCATGGGATCACACTGGGATGTCCTAATTCCCTCTCCTTGATGGAACCAGAGTGATGAGCCTTGCTGCTTCCCACTCCACAGCCCAGCCCAGCTCTGTGCTGTTTCTCAGCTGCCTCCCCACACTCCCCTCTCCCTCTCATCCCCTTCTCCTTCACCCTTCCCAGCACCCCAAACCCACCATCTCTTTCTACTCCTCCTGCTCAGGGTCACCCCTGGCCCCCTCCCTCTCATCTCCTCCCACTCAGCTCCTGGAAGAGGCATGGCAGGAACTCTGCCATGGATTCTCAGCTTCCATTAATGACATTTGCCAGCTGGAAATGAGGAGGGGAAGCCAGAGCCAGGCAATCCCTTGGCTCAGTGCAGACCACCAGCATGCCCACCGCAGACCACCGGTGAGCCCAGGGCCCTGAGCCCAATCCCAACAGCCCTGGGGCTCACAAGGAGCTGGGAGCCAGCAGCTGCGTGGGCTGGGAGGGATGGAAGGGAGAGCAAAGTGCTGCAGAGCTGAAAGCCTGGCAGAGGAAGGGGTTTCTTTTGGAGAGGGGAATATTCATCCCCTCAGGGATGCAAAACTCCCAGCTGGTGATGGCTTGGCTGTCCTCATGCCATGGGCTCTGTCTGAGGGGCACAAATGCTTTGCTAGATGAACCCAAGGAATCAGGCAGAAGGGTTTGGCAGCAGGAAAGGGGTTTGCTGCCCATCAGACAGGGCAGGAGGGGCTGGCAGGTGTCCTGCTATGGAGGTTTATGAGGCAGAAGCTGTGACTTGTGGAGCTGTTAGGACATCTGATCTCTTGCACCCTCCCTGCCTCAGTTTCCCTGAGTGCAAACCTGTTTTCCAAGCCTTCCCTGTCTGGCTTAAAAAGCCCACATGGGCACCAAGGATCCCTGCTTGGGAGCAGGGTGGGATGGCTGCTCCTACCAGTCCCACCATTGCCAGGCTGTGTCTTCAAAGCCTTTTCCAGTTACCCACACACCTGGCTAGAGCAAACCTGAGCTGGAGAGTTAACCCATGCCCACATCTCTGGCAGCCTTCTCCATCTCTACCCCAAACATCTCCCAGGAGAGCAGGACAGGGATCACTGAGGGATGTTGGCTGAGATTTTCTCAGGGGCTGAGATCCTCCATAGGGATCAGGGTCCTGTGGGAAGGTTGCTGGGATTCTGTCTGAAGAGCTCAGGGCACTTCAGCCTACAAGCAGCATTTGCTGGTGGTTCTGGTTTTCCAAAGTCATCCACCTGGGTCCCCAAAATGGTTTTCTGGGAAGAGGGGGAACAGCAGAGAGAGCAGAGAGCCACATGGAGGATTAAAAGTTAACCTGGGGGGATCTGGGCCCTTGATGATGTGCAAAAGCTCTGCACAGCATCACTTCATCCAGCTTGGACCCATCCTGGTATTTCAGAGTCTGCTGGGCTCAGATGGAGTCAATGGCTGCCCCTCAGTGATGGTGAAGGCAGCTGGAGACACCCCATCACAAACCCTGGGTGAAGGTGACCCTTTTTGGCTTGGTTTGGAGGCATTTTACAGCCCTCTGCAGGAGCACCGTCGACATCTGCTTCCAATTCTCCTGTCAGCTCCTGCTCCTCTCCCAGTGACCCCCCCGCCCCCCCCAACCCAAACCCCCTTCTCCAACCCCCTCCTTCTCCCTGCTCTGGGCAAGCAGAAAGTTCTTGTAGGAGCAGAGCTCCCTATAAATCACCAGGCTCTGCATCACTGGGGGCTCATTTTTCATCATGAAGCCACCAAAAAAAACCCCAGCAAATGGGGGAAGAGTCACTCTCAGCACAGAGCTGGCACAACCTGGCTTTGGCTTTTCCTTCCCCCCTCCCCCCATGAGAACCAGCCCCCAGCCTGGCACAGGGGGAATGTGTCTGTTTATTTTTCCCCCTCCTCCCCTCCCTGCCCCCCCCCCCCCCCCAATTTTTGGAGGTCCTGTTGCTTCTGTGAGGTCCCACGCAGCAGTTTTCGTGCCAGATCCAATCCCTGCCGATAAAAATAGTGTCGAGGGCCTCATGCCAGCAAGGGAAAGAGGAGAAAAAGGGGGTGAGATGCTCAGTAAATAAATAAAGGCCAGTGAAAGGCACTCCCTGGGCTGCTGGAGGGCTTGAGGATCCAAGGAACTGCTGGCTGCTGTGGATATTCCAATCATGGAATCACAGAACTATTTTAGTTTGAAAAAACAAAAACTCTTTAAGATCATCCAATCCAACCATTCTGCAACTCTGCCAAGGCTGATGCTGAACCACGTCCCTCAGCACCACACCTCTGCCCCTTTTAAACCCCCTCCCCCCACCAAGGATGGGGATTCAACCACCTCCCTGGGCAGCCTGTGCCAGTGCTTGAATCACAGAATTGTCAGGGTTGGAAGGGATCTCAAGGATCAGCCAGTTCCAACCCCTCTGCCATGGGCAGGGACACCTCACACTACAGCAGGTTGCTCCCAGCCACATCCAGCTTGGCTGCAAACACCTCCAGGGGCGAGGCTTCCACCACCTCCCCGGGCAACCTGTGCCAGGCTCTCACCACCCTCATGGGGAAGAATTTCTTCTAACATCTAATTTCAATCTCCCCATTTCTAGTTTTGCTCCTTCCCCCCAGTCCTATCATTATCTGACACCCTAAAAAGTCCCTCCCCAGCTTTCTTATAGCCCCCCTGCAGATCCTGGAAGGCCACAATTAGGTCTCCTGGGAGCCTTCTCTTCTCCAGACTGAACAGCCCCAACTCCCCCAGTCTGTCCTCATAGGAGAGGTGCTCCAGCCCTCTGCTCATCCTAGTTGCCCTTGAGAACCTTCTCAGTGAAGAAGTTTCTTCTAATGTCCAACCTAAACCTCCCCTGGGAGAGCTGGCAAGAGGCAGAGATGTGGTGCTGAGGGACATGGGTTAATGACCGTGCTGGTCTTAAGGCCATGGTTGGACTCGATGACCTTAGAGTTCTTTCCCAACCCAAACACTTCTCTGCTTCCATGGTTCTACCTTGAAAGCCTTTTCCAACAAAATGATTCTGTGATTCTGAGCAGAAACAGCCAAGAAAGTTTTATGTGTGGGTTTAGGAATCCCCTGACAGCTGGAGGCTTTGGTGCTCCCACCATGAGGGTCAGGCTTGTAGGAGAGGAAGGGGAGGGGGGAGGAAGAAACCAGAGTGCAGGCTGCTTCCAGAAGTTGCACATTTTAGCTCAATTAGTTTAATAAACAGTTTGGTGGATGATTCAAACTTGCTTAACCACACAAGCAGAGCTGATAGGAATCAGCCTGCTCTCGCTGCCTGGCTTTGCACGCAGCTGCAGGCTGCTCCTCACGCCCCATGTGCACGTGTGGAGACGACCCAGGGCCTGGATTAGTTCAGGAGAGCAGACAGAAGAAGGATTGGATGAATTTAACCTCAAATCTTGTCTTGACCACGAGAAAAATGAGCTCATTTTCCCCTGACCACCACCAAACTGCATGGGAGGAGAAGCAGCATGGAGCTTGCGATGGTACTCCAGCCCTGCCTGGCATGAGGACCTGAATCCTCCTCTGTGAGCAGATCCCTCCTGTATTTAGATGACCTTTAGATGGACAACTGACCCATTGACCCATTGATAGTTTTTCTCAGGCATTCCTTTTACCATAGAGATCTTCATGCTGGGCTGATGTAGCTACAGCAATAAACAGAAGTTGCTGGTGGTGGGTAAAAAAGGTTTGTGGTTTTTGACTGACCGACTTCTGTGCAGTCAGCTTCCAGATGCTTTGAGGAGGAGGCTCTTTGGAGAGCTCTGGTGACATCAGCTGGGAGAAGCAGGGCTGCTTAAAGCCACTCAAAATGAGGCCCCCACTTTTAGGACACGAGTTATGAGTTATGTTCTGAGTAGGAGCTGGTGGAGCTATGGGGGAGGTCTAAGCTTAGCAAGGTGTAAGAAGGAAAACATGGTGGTGCTTCCCCTTCTGCCCTTCCTGTGCAGGATGAAGGCAGTCTGCAAGGGCTGACATGTTCATAAAGCACTTAGTAGAGATGGTTCATGTCCCAGCAGATGTTAGAAATGCTGACAAATGAAAACTCAGTTCTTGCTCTCTCTGTTTTCCCCCACACCAAACCCTGAGAGTTGTTGGAGAATTACCCAGGCTCAGTTCTCCACTCACTTCCTTGTCATGTCCTAGTGGCATGGAGAGGTCCAAGCCATGCATGTCCCCATTTCTGTTGGACAAACCCTCCCTGTGAGTTTCATCTCACCCAACTGCAGCCATCAAAATCGTTGGCACAATCTCTGACTCCTTCTTGAAGCCCCAACACAGGGATAGGAAGGATGGTAGGAAGCCAGCCCTGCATGTTTGGCTGAGGAGCCCATGAGGAGTCCCATGGTGACCTCCCATGGATGAATCCATTACCAGTAGATGTGTTTTTGGGAGCATCCCTTTGAAAACCAGCCAGGGAGGAAGCCAGTAGATCTCCTTTGGGAAAAGCTTAGCTTGTAGAAGAAAAGCTGGTGGTAAATGAATGAAAGTCCAGCTAAGGAACTTGGAGCTGTGAAGATCTCAGCCTGCTAGCAGGGCTGCCTAACCTAAACCAGATTGCTGTAGGAAATAACTTGGGGACATTTCCACCACAAACTATGCACTGCTGCTGCTTGGATGAGTCCTCTCACCGTCATCCCAGTCTATTTTTTCCCCCCCATCTTTCCCTTCCAAGCATTGTTCCAAGCCTGAAGACGCTGCCGCAGCCAGCTGGGTGCCCTGGGAAATTACTTTCCCACCACTTTCTCTCCCCTCATGAAGGACATGAGAAGAGGGAGGGGAAGAAGCAGACAAGAGGTCTGGCCCAAGTCAGCAGGAAGCAGGCAGTTGTGTGTTGTGTCACTGCTTAGGAGGACAGCTGGGAGGAGGCAGCATTGGTTCTTCAGCCCCAGCAGCAGAGGAGCAAAGCTGGGCTTGAGCTGGTCGCTCAGGCTCTGCGTAGCAGAGCATGGGGTGGGCTGGGAAGCAAGAAGCCTGGTTTGAAAGTCAGGATGGAGAAGACAATATCCTTTTGCTTTCCAGGAATGGAAGATGAACACAAGGGACCATGACCTCAAAGAGGGTTGAAGGGGCCAAGGCAGCCCCAGCTTGTTCTCCTCTTCCACGCCAGATACTTGGAGGAGCAGCACATGTCTCCCCTGCAGCTCCACTGCTCTGCCAGCTCCTTGGTTTCTTGAGTTCCTGAGTGAAAGAAAAGCCTGGAAAGGGCATAATTGGCATTCCTGGAAAAGGCAATAATCCCCCAAGACAATTTTCTGGGATTTGGGATACATTGGGAGGTTTTCTGCTTTCCAATGATATTCTAGGATTGAGGTTGCAGGAGGGGAAGGAAGGAATCCACACAGCCTTACACTGAAATCCTCACTGTGTGGGCAGAAACTGGGTAGAGTTTGGGGTTTAGCTGAAAACTAACCATTTTCTGGGGGTGGAGAGGAGCTAAATTAAATCCAAACATGTTTTGGCCAGCTCTCCAAAATATCCCACCAACGTTCTCTCCTGAAGGTGCTGGAGTCTGCAGCCCATGGAAATTTCCCAGCATGGCCCAGGGGGGGTCTTTCTTCCATCCTTTTCATGTCTTGTTGCCCTTTCTGCCTGCAAAACCAAGCCTAGATGTTGCTTTTGAGAGCTGCCACCCTCAGAAGCTGACCAGGGGGAGGTACTAAGAGCTGCATCTTCTGAGATGAAGCTGATAATGCAACATAGATAAGATGGAAGTGGAGAGATGTTACCCATCAGTGATGGGCAGAGGGATAAGCAGGTGAAGCAGGTGAACACTGACTGGGAAAGTAACTCATCTATGATTTGGTTGCTGGCAGCTGCCCCAGGTCTTTAGGCAATGCTGTGCTGATAGTTTGGGTGGCAGAAATCTCTGTCTCCAAAGACAGTGCAGCCCTGAGGATCTTTCTGGCAGGAAGAAGAGGGTGGAGGTGTGAATGGAAAAGGTGGAGACCAAAATCACAATGAGCTTGCCAAAGGGCTTGCAATCCAGTGTGATGACTGGAGGGTTTGGTGGCCATCCAAGGCTTTGGGGAAAACAAAGAGAGAATCACAGAACCATTCAGGTTGGAAAAGACCTCGAAGATCATCAAGTCCAACTATCAGCCCAGCATTACCATGGCCACTGTCTTGAAGAGCCAGGCCTACTTAAGCTTTTAACACCTCCAGGGATGGTGACTCCACCACTTCCCTGGGCAGCCTGTTCCAATGCCTGACCAAGCAATGGGGCATGAGGGGACCCAAGCAACTTGCTGAGGTGATGCCACCAATGAACCCTGAGTAATTTAGAACAGAATCACAGAACTATTTTGCTTAGAAGAGATCTCTAAGATTATCAACCAGACCTTTAAGGTCATGAAGTTCACCTTTAAAGTGGTCAAGCAGATCTTTAAGCCCTGGAATAGGTTGTCCAGGGAGGTGGTTGGGGCGCCGTCCCTGGAGGTGTTTAAAACCAGGCTGGCTGAGGCTCTGGCCAGGCTGATCTAGTGTGGGGTGTCCCTGCCCATGGCAGGGGGGTTGGAACTAGCTGATCCTTGTGGTCCCTTCCAACCCTGACTGATACTATGATCAAGCTCCTGCACTTCCAAAGCCTTCCTATTTTACTGGGCAGGAAGAAGTCTTTGGTTCCAGCAGCTGGAAGTGGGGCAACCCCATGAGGTTTTGAGGCACTTGGGGTTTTTCCCCTTGTAGGTCCAGGTGGCTGGCGTGAGGGCAGCAGGAATTCACTCTCCAAGCATCTTTCTGTCCCTCAACAGCAGCTGCCTTGGCCTGAAGCCCGGGAAAGGATTTATACCATCAGGAGCAGATGGATAAACTTCACCTCTGTGTCTCTGACAGCTAAAGCTACCTGGAAGAGGAAACTTCATCTTTTAATGCTTTATTGTTTGAACATCTGTTGGAAAAGGAGTTTGGGGAGCTTGGACATTTCCTCCCAGGGCTAATCCAATTAATTTCAGCACGAGGACAGCTTTCCAAGCGTGCCTGGGATTGCCATGGGCCCTTTGGCCAGGATGAGGCTTCACTCTGAAGCCCAAACACAGGAGCTTGGAGAATCCTAACTCTGAGCTTGGTGCACATGGATTGGAGTTGCTTTCACCCCATGGCCCTGAAGATCTTCCCAGTTTTCCTGATGCCTCCTAAAATCCTCCCTGTCAGCTAGGATTTGGGAGTAGCCAGCAGCTGAGTTTGGAATTTGAAAACAAAAAGGAAAAGTGAAGCAAATAAAATTCTAAGGAATAGAATAAAATTGAATGCAGTGAGCCTAGGGATTGGAGTCAGCTGGAAAGTGCTGGGGGTGAGGAAAATGCTGGTCCTGGAAGTGGGGTTTTGGATGTCCCTAGGACTTTGCTGGCAGAGATGAAAGGAGGAATATTCAGAGATCCATAGAATGGTTTGATTTGGAATGGTCATTAAAGATCATCTTGTTCAAGCCCCCCTGCCATGGGCAGGGTCACCTCCCACCAGCCCAGGTTGCTCAAGGACTCATCCCACCTGGTCTTGAACACCTGTAGGGAGAAGGTATCCCCATCCTCCCTGGGCAACCTGTTCCAGTGTCTCCCCACCCTCACTTCTTCTTCCTAATCTCCAGTCTAAATCAAGCTTCCTAATCTCCAGCCACAATCCACTCTCTCTCATCCCAGCAATACATGCCCTTGTAAAAAACCCTCCCCAGGTTTCTTGTAGCTCCCTTCAGGTGCTGGAAGGCTGCTCTAAGGTCTCCCTGGATTTCACGTTTGTCATCGCAAACCTCTTACCACCACTCATAGAATCACAGAACCAATAAGGTTGGAAGAGACCTCAAAGATCATCAAGTCCAACCTGTCACCCAACACCTCCTGACTACTAAACCATGGCACCAAGTGCCACATCCAATCCCCTCTTGAACACCTCCAGGGATGGGGACTCTACCACCTCCCTGGGCAGCACATTCCAATGGCTAACAACTCTCTCTGGGAAGAACTTTCTCTTCACCTCCAGCCTAAACCTCCCTTGGCACAGCTTGAGACTGTGTCCTCTTGTTCTGGTGCTGCTTGCCTGGGAGAAGAGACCAACCCCCTCCTGGCTACAACCTCCCTTCAGGGAGTTGTAGAGAGCAAGAAGGTCTCCCCTGAGCCTCCTCTTCTCCAGGCTAAGCAACCCCAATTCCCTCAGCCTCTCCTCACAGGGCTGTGCTCCAGACCCCTCCCCAGCCTCACTGCCCTTCTCTGGACACCTTCAAGGGTCTCAATGTCCTTCTTAAGTTGAGGGGCCCAGAACTGCACACAGTAGTCAAAGTGAGAGTCCTCTCTCCCATTCCTCCCCACACTGCATTACTGGACTTCTTGCAAAGAAACCAGGACCTGAGTATGAAGAAATCCTCTACAGAGAGCCAAGAAAGTGGGAGGTGCTCCAGCAGCCCCCAGGTCTCTGGGTGCCCTGCCCCACTGCCCTTCTCCCACCCTCCCAGGGAGAGGACTTCAAAACGCCGGCTGGTAACGTGAACCCAGGCGCCCCCTTAGGAATGAAGGGCTTGACCAGAGCTGGTACCAAAAATTCCCCAAGTCCCTGAGCAACGTGTAAGCCCTGGGAGTCTAAACATATTCCCTGGCATTAATCATGGATAATAGAAACCAGAGCTGGCTCTTGTCCCCGCTGAGTCAACGCAACCCTTGACAACGCGTTGGGAAATACGCACGCAGGCTGAGAACAGGGCATGAAAGAAATTCCAGGCAAGGGCTTCTTTTGCTTGCTTGCTTCCCCCCACCCCCCCCCCTCCTCTCTTCTCTCCTCTTTCTTTTTTTTTTTTTTTGCTTTAAGTGGAATTTTGAAGTTGGAACAACATAAAGGGAGCAAAAATAGAAACAACAACCAGCAGAAACCTCAGCGATCTGCTGGTCCTGAACCTCCCTCTTCCACCTCCCTCATCTACCTCCCTACTTTGCCTCCCTGGCTATCCCACCCCGGTCCCTGCACAAGGTTTGGCTGGGAGGAGCAGGTAGGGCCTTGGAGCAGAGAAAGGCCTCCCATGAGCCATTTGTTGAGTGATTTCAGGGCATCTTGGTCCAGACGGGGTGGAGATGGCTTCAGAGCTGCGCCACCCTGCAAGACCACCACGAGCCCCACAGTGAACTGGAATTTTGGCACTGGAAAACTTGAAAAGGAGTAGAAATAGAAACAACAACAGCAGCAATCTCAGTGGTCTGCTGGCCCTGAATTTCCCTCCTTTTTCCCTTCTTCAACCTCTCTCCTCTTCAACCTCCCTTTTCTTCTACCTCCCTCCCCCCTTCCTCCCTGCCCATCCCATCCCACCCTCTATGTGAGCTCTGGCAGAAGGAACCTCCAGCTCAACATTTTCGGGTCCAGGGCATGAAGCTGAACAGCACCAGTGGAAGGGATGGTGGAATGGGTTAAAAGACCATGGCATCACTTTTTGCCAGGGCAGGAGGAGCCAGTTTTTGTCCCTCCTGGTATTTTCAGCAGCTCCTGCCCCTGGGCAGCTCATCCTAATCAGAAATTTTGGTGACAATGCATCTTCCATGGGGTCATTTCCTCTGGGGCAGGCTCCTGCTGGCCACAGCAACACTGTGGGCTTCTGTTTAACATCTGGTCCTACAGCTACCCCTGGCCTTTTGGGTCACAGGCTCTGCCCAACTCATCTCCCCTTTCACCCTGGTGGGGACAAGGCGAGGCAGCATCATTCTCTCCCCACCTCTGCCGGTCACAGCCTCTGTCACCCCCATGATGAGTTTTGGTGTGGGGATGAGCTCCTCACCCCTGTGTGAGGTCGTCTGTGAGGGTCACATTTGGTGGCACTGGCCTTTGACCTGCTGCTCTCAAAGAAAGCAGCTTTCCCCAGCAGATAACTCAGTCTGCTCTGTTAAGGCACCAGCACTCCAGCACAGAGCTGATGTCTGAGAATCCATGCTGCCTGCCTGGCATCCACCTTTCCACCCAGAGTTTTGGCTCCAGCAACCAAATTAATCATGAGCATAGAGAAGCTCAACCTCTTAGACATCAGAGAATCTCCACTGTATCTCCCAAGAGCCTGGTGCAAACCCTGAGGTTCCTGCTTGGTGAAATGAAGGGTTTGGCTCCCTACCAGAAGTTATTCATAGAATTATAGAGTCAATCAGGTTGGAAGAGACCTCAGAGCTCATCAAGTCCAACCTGTCACCCAACACCTCATGACTACTAAACCATGGCTCCAAGTGCCACATCCAATCCCCTCTTGAACACCTCCAGGGATGGGGACTCCACCACCTCCCTGGGCAGCACATTCCAATGGCTATCAACTCTCTCAGTGAAGAACTTTCTCCTCACCTCCAGCCTAAACTTCCCCTGGTGCAGCTTGAGACTGTGTCCTCTTGTTCTGGTACTTGCTACTTTCCAATGAAGTGGTTTTGGTACTGACAAAAGGGAACATGGTCTTCAGAGGAGTCACACAATGGCTTGGGTTAGAAGAGACCTTAGAGGACATCTACTCAAGTCACAGAGATGAAGGCTCAGCAGCAAAGCTTAGGGCCCTGGAGTCTTGTTTTATGCCATCAAACCTCACCAAAATGCCAGGAAAAATATTCCCTACTAATTTTCTAGGTCAGAGTTTCCCCTGGGTGAAATATCAGCTTGTGGACTTCACCTCCTGACTTATTTGGATGTCATCAAGACAGGACGGACAGGTCCCCATGGCCACCTCTCTGCTTGGACAGGAGAATGGGACATCCCTGGGAAGTAAAGCACATGGTTTTGATTTCCCTCTTGATCTGCAGAGAAAAAGGAAAGAGAGAAGATTTATGGCCTCACTTCTCCTCCTCCAGGAATATAAATAGCATTCATCAGGTGCTGGGCACATGGTGGCTTTTGGGGGGAATGGCAGAGAGGGATCAAAAGCAACATTGGGTTCCTCCTCCTCACCCCTTTCAACGTGTCTAATCTCTGTTCCCATCTATAAGCAGCCACATCAACCTCTCCAGTTCAAACTGGGAATGCACTGGGAGAATTCACCACCTGAAAAGCCTGGAACCAACCCTCAGCTTCTGTGCATCTAGCCCCAACCCCTTACGGCTTCAATCTTCTCTCTGGTTTGCCCTGGGAAGTTCAGGCTGATGGAGAGGGTGAAGCTCCAGGTGTCCACATGAGAAGATCTCACTCCTGTGTGTGTTTTGTGGTCCCTATACCACTGAAAATGTCCTGGAGCTGTACAAGTGATGGTGCATTAACTATGAGCATCTAGCTTCTTCTGCTCCAAGGTACTATCACATGGTCATGATTTGTGACAGAACAAGAGGACACAGTCTCAAGCTGTGCCAGGGGAGGTTCAGGCTGGCTGTTAGGAAGAAGCTCTTCATAAAAAGAGAGATTGTCCTTTGGAATGTGCTGCCCAGGGAGGTGGTGGAGTCCCCATCCCTGGAGGTGTTTAGGAAGAGCCTGGATGGGGTGCTTGGTGCCATGGTTGAGTTGATGTGATGGTGATGGGTGACAGGTTGGACTTGATGATCTCAAAGGTCTCTTCCAACCTGGCTAATTCCTATTCCCTATTCTATTCTATCCTACCCCCCACCATTAAAAGAGTTACAGTGCAAACAACTGAGGGCTGAATCCTCACCCATCCCCAGATATCCATCCCGGGACACCCTAACCAAGCCCCAGCTAACAAACCCAACCATAGATAACATTGTCCATTCAGGATATGGCTTCCAGAAGGGCTGAGGCTAAAGCTGTGCCAGGATTAACCTCTTCAGACCACTCTCAGAAGTCAGAAAGTGGTTGGGTTGATGTTGTTGCTGTTGTTGGAGATGTGAGGTCCAGGAACAAATAGAGGAGAGCTGCTTTCCAGCACTCAGTGATTCAAAACTCCTTCCCCTTCCACTTCCAAAGGGTTTGGGTTTGTTGTTTGGTTGGTTTGGGGTTGTTTTTGTCTTTCCCTTGCAGATGCTTTTACTGATTTCAGGATTAAAAACCCTCAGTAAACAATGCTGCTGGACACACATTTGGAGCCCATTTCCAGGTGATATAACTCCATGCACGTCAGCAGGAATGGACATGAGGTTGGAAAATCAGTGTCAAGAAGGGTTGCAAAACAAACAGCTGCTGGCTTCAAGTTGCTCTCTTAAAGCAGAGTGATGAAGCAACAGCTCTTGAACTGACTGCTGGGCTTTAGCTATGTTGTTTAAATAGGGTGGGGTATTTTTTTTTCCTGGCCCAGGAGCTGGTGTCCTGTGTCTGGCCCATCTTGGCAGCCCTCCCTTGCATGCCCCAAGCTCTTGGCCGACACCTCAGGTTGATATTGAAGGGCACAGGGCACCTTCTGGGCTCAGAAAATAAATGAAACACAGGGTTTCAACTCCTACCCAGGGAGAGAGGCTTCTACACTCGCCATGGAGTGGGACTTTCCAGCCTTTCTCACAGAATCCCAGCATGGTGGGGGTTGGAAGGGACCTCTGGGGATCATTTACTCCAACCACCCCTGGCTAACACTCTCAGAGATGACCTTCTGGCCAGCTGGGCTTAAAGGGATTTGAGCCCACTTGCAGGACTCTCCCTGAGTCCCATGGCCTCTGCAACTGCTGCTTTGTGCAGGGTCTTCCAGACTCAGTTTAGACGTTTTCCAGACTGACATTATCTCCATTCCCACCATTCCAGGTGCCCTCATCCAGCTGTTCCTGCAGTGCAAGCAGTAGCTGAACCCTGCTACCAAACCCATCCATCCACGGCAAGAGAGAAGAGCTCAGCCATGTGTTTGACATCACCTCAGAGGTTGACATGAGCCAGCAGATGCCAAATAAAAAGCTCCAGCCAGCAGTTTCAGCCCTGTCCATCCACCCAAGAGGTCCAAGGCATCCTCACCAACAGCTCTGGGGCTGTGCAATCTCAGGCCATCGCCCCCAACAAGCTTCCTTTGAACTCCAAACCCTTTGGGCCATGGGGCGGCCACGAGTGAGCGTTGTCTGAACATGGTTTTAATCTGCTTGGATATATTTAATGCACTGACATGCCTTAAACCAGAGGAGATCTAAGCCCTGCCTGGCAGGTGTGATGGAAAGCAGATGCTGTCCTCATTGGCTCTCTCTCTCTCTGGCTTTAGAGGGTCTGGTGGGAAATGCATGATCAGAAGCACTTGCCCGGATGTTTTGTGCCGGAGGAGCACCCAGCAAAGCTGGGCGAGCTGAAGGGGGGCAGGGAAGGTGAAAAAGCACAGAATGCAGGAAGGAAGCAAAAAGGGAAAGAGGAGATGATGGGGATGAGGCACCAGGAGAAGGCACCAAGATGAGGGTGGTGGAGCTGGCAGGTTTTTTGGCTGGCTTCTTGTTGAGAGCAAACATCTGCAAGAGAAATTGGTATCTGGGAGCTGATCTCTCCTTGAAGGCTCATTCCCCAAAGCCAGAGCCCTTCCCAGCAGTGACAGCTTGAGGAGAATTCTTCCTTAACCTGAGCATCCTCTTAGAACAAAAAAAGGTAACCTTACAGAAACCTGGCAAAGATAAATGGAGAACTCCATGGACAAAGTTGCATAAATTGCTGAAAATAGAATAGAATAGAGCAGAACAGAACAGAATAGAGCAGAACAGAACAGGCTGGAAGAGACCTTTGAGACCATCCAGTCCAACCTATCACCCAACACTAACCTACTAAACCATGGCATCAAGAATCCCATCAAGTCTCCTCTTAAACACCTCCAGTGATGGGGACTCCACCACCTCCCTGGGCAGCACATTCCAATGCCTAACAACTCTCTCTGGGAAGAACTTTCTCTCTCCTAAGCTTCCCCTGGTGCAGTTTGAGGCTGTGTCCTCTTGTTCTGGTGCTGCTTGCCTGGGAGAAGAGACCAACCCCCACCTGGCTCCAACCTCCCTTCAGGGAGTTGGAGAGAGCAAGAAGGTCTCCCCTGAGCCTCCTCTTCTCCAGGCTAAGCAACCTCAGCTCCCTCAGCCTCTCCTCATAAATGCCTTTCAGGGCAGATCATGGATCAAGGAGTTACCTTCCATTTCTATCCCCAAGTCTTTCCCCAACCCTAGTGAATTATCCCTGACTAATCCCATCAGGAGACCCAGATTATGGCCTGGAAAGGGGGGAAAGGAGCAGATCCAGCCCCTGCAAAGGTAGCCAAGGAAGATCTCAGCTCCTTTTTCCTGGCACTCCCACAGCTGCTGTTGTCTCTGCAGCGAGGCTGTGTGATCCATTAAGCACCTCAAATAAGGATTTAATTTAGTTTTAATAAGACAGTTTGGGAGATGTTAATGAAATTGAGTTATTAAAAGCACATGGACTGGGCTTGGCTAATTCATTTCCTTGTTTTTATTAAGTCCATTAAAAAATAAGGGAAGAGAGGAATGGGAGAGGGGGTGAGAAGCTGCCTTTAGATGCAGAATCTCATCCAAGGATCTCCTTTTTCCTTTGCACCCTGGGAGATGAACAAATCCCCACAAACCAAGCAAGCTGGGAAGGGAACAAATGCCAACAAACCAAGCACCCTGAGAGATGAACAGATCCCAGCAGACCAAGCACCCTGGGAAGTGAGCAAATGCCCACAAACCATCCAGGTTGCACTCAAATCCTCCCAGACTCAACAAGATTTGTCTTAAGGATGAAGCCAACCCGATGAATCCTCTCAAGATTCAGTATCCAACCCTCAAATCCAAGATTTCCTCTCACCTCCATCCCTTCTGCTGCTTCTGGATTATTGATGGGAGAGATGCTGGAGTGATGCAGCCCAGGCAGTGCTCCCAACCAGCCAGGAAAAGTGCAGGAATGCACCCTTTTATCATCTTGCCTAATCAGATTTGTCCTCCCCCTGGCAAAAATGCTGCTGGGAATCTCTTTAGCTGAAGGGATTGTCAGAGGTGATTTGGTTAAGCTGAAGAAAAACTCCCACATGCTTTAAAAATGACAAATATTGTATTAGCTGGAAGTGTAAGCAGCTGGAATTAGCTTAGCAGCCCTGAGTGAAGAGATTCAGAAGCTTTGGAGGGTAACAATGCAGTGGTGAGACAATCTGAATCGACCTGTGGAGGAAACATCCCCAATGAACCTATTCTTTACAGCCAGGCTGTGCAAATCTATCTCCTAGGTCTGCCCTGAGAGCTTCACAGGATGAGGAACCCACCAAGCTTTTATCCCAACTCTATGCAAGCCACAGGGCAATTCAGGGCAGAATAGACTAGACTAGACTAGAATAGGACAGGACCAGACCTTTGAGATCATCAGGTTCAACCTATCATCCAACACCATCTCATCAACTAAACCAAGGCACCAAACACCCCATCAAGTCTCCTCCTAAATACCTCCAGTGATGGTGGCTCCAGCTCCACCACCTCCCTGGGTGTAGAGCAAGGCAGCAACCAACCAGCCTGGCTGTGGAGCAGGACAGCAACCGACCAGCCTGGCTGTGGAGCAGGACAGCAACCAACCAGCCTGGCTGTGGAGCAGGACAGCAACCAACCAGCCTGGTTTTGGTGAGAGCCACCAGCCTGGAGCACACAGACAGAATTAAGGTGGCTTTCTCAACTCCACTTTGAAGGTTAAGCAGGCCTTCAGGCCATGGAGTAGCATTTTTTGCCCTTGTAACACCCTGCCTCAGTTTCCCCACCTGTAAAAGGGGTGGCTTTACACGAGCAGGGTCACGTTGTGCAGACTCCGTGAACCCAGCTGTGACTTGGGGACTATCTGGAGGTCTCGTGCCATCTCCTTCCTTCCAGCCTGCCTGCACAACAAAGCAGGCTGTGTCCTCTCTTCCTCCACCCCATGCTGGGTGGAGGGGCCTGGGCTCTGATAAAAGCTGCTGAGTTTACAAACAGGGAGGCTCTGGTTTCCTGAGTCACAGCGGCGAGGCGAGGGCAGCGCGTGGGAGGCTGCGACGTGGCTTTGTGCAGGCGCCGGCCTGGGATGTGCAGTGAGATGGACCTGGAAGCCGTGGCAGCTCCAAGGCCCTTGGGTCATCCAAGTGGAATGGAAGCCCATGAGTGTTATGGCCACAGAGCTGAGGTTTGTTTCTTCTTCATCTCAGAAAGGCTGAGGGAAGGTGAAACCTGCGTGTCCCAGTTCTCTCCCCAGGCAGCTCAAACCTTGCTGTCTCTGTGTGGTGAGGACATGGCACGTGGGGCCACCTCCCCCCCCAACAGCCTTGATGGGTGCAAAGCACTTTGAAATGGCTTCAACAGCTTCAGAGCACTGATTTTGGATCTGTATACCTGTGTTCCCCTGGGATCCAGGGCATCCAGCCGAAGATGTCCCTGCTTACTGCAGGGAGGTGGAGCTAGGTGACCTCTGAAGGACCCTTCCAACCCAATGCATTCCATGATTCATCCTGCAGAGATATCCCAATGCATGACCTGCACCTAGCAAGATTAATCCCACTCTTGGCAAACAACTCACTGAGAGCTTGTCCACCTTTTCATCTAGATGAACAGGATATAAAGCAACCTGCTCTAGCTGCAGATGTCCCTGCTGACTGCAAGAGGATTGAGTTAGATGACCCTTGAAGACTCTTTCCAACCCAAACCAGTCTGTGATCCCATGTCTCTATGGGTTGCCATCATGGTACCACCCTCAGCAAAGGGAACTGGGTCTGATGACCACCAAGTGTCATTCCTACAGAATCCTTCAGGGAGAATTTCTCCTGCCACCCATCTTTCTCCCCTCCCCAAAGCCCACACACAGTGATGTCATGGACCTGAGAAATAACAAAAGCCACAAGAATAGAGTAGAGTGGAATAGAGTAGAGTGGAATAGAGTAGAGTGGAATAGAGTAGAGTGGAATAGAGTAGAGTGGAATAGAGTAGAGTGGAATAGAGTAGAGTGGAATAGAGTAGAGTGGAATAGAGTAGAGTGGAATAGAGTAGAGTGGAATAGAGTAGAGTGGAATAGAGTAGAGTGGAATAGAGTAGAGTGGAATAGAGTAGAGTGGAATAGAGTAGAGTGGAATAGAGTAGAGTGGAATAGAGTAGAGTGGAATAGAGTAGAGTGGAATAGAGTAGAGTGGAATAGAGTAGAGTGGAATAGAGTAGAGTGGAATAGAGTAGAGTGGAATAGAGTAGAGTGGAATAGAGTAGAGTGGAATAGAGTAGAGTGGAATAGAGTAGAGTGGAATAGAGTAGAGTAGAGTGGAATAGAGTAGAGTAGAGTGGAATAGAGTAGAGTAGAGTGGAATAGAGTAGAGTAGAGTGGAATAGAGTAGAGTAGAGTGGAATAGAGTAGAGTAGAGTGGAATAGAGTAGAGTGGAATAGAGTAGAGTGGAATAGAGTGGAATAGAGTAGACCAGGTTGGAAAAGACCTTCAAGATCATCGAGTCAAACCTATCACCCAACACCATGTAATCAATTAAGCCATGGCACCAAGTGCCTCATCCATTCCCTTTTTGAACACCTCCAGGGATGGTGACTCCACCACCTCCCTGGGCAGCACATTCCAATGGCCAATCTCCCTTTCTGGGAAGAGCTTTCTCCTCACCTCCAGCCTAACCTTCCCCTGGCACAGCTTCAGACTGTGTTCTCTTGTTCTGGTGCTGCTTGCCTGGGAGAAGAGACCAACCCCTGCTTGGCTACAACCTCCCTTCAGGTAGTTGTAGAGAGCAAGAAGGTCTCCCCTGAGCCTCCTCTTCTCCAGGCTAAGCAACCCCAGCTCCCTCAGCCTCTCCTCACAGGGCTCATAGCTTCATTTTGATATTAAAAATTCATTAATTGAAGCTCCATGGAATTAATTCTGGGAGCTTTTTACCTATTTTTTGGTTAAAAGAAATAAATGTGAACATTTCCATGTGGCATCTCTCTCCTGCAGATGAAGCCATGGGCAGCCTGGCCCTGAAAACACAAAAAAGCCCACCCCAAAACCCAGGGGTTGGGCTGCAGGGTAGGAAACATCTGGAAATACATTTGCCTGGCCTGTCACAGGCAGATAAAGGAGAAATGCTAAGTGACAAGCGTGTGGGCTCCGCACATCTGAGAGGCCAGCCGGAGCTGCAGGTGGGATTTGATGGGGAGGGGAATTCTCCAGGAAGAGGAAAAAAGCAGACAAATACTGCGGGCTGACGAGCGGCAGCGGGGAGCTGACGCACAGCTATTGTTAGCTCGTTGGAGGGGGGGATGGCAGAAAACAAAACGGCTTGATGAGGAGATGCTGAGGGACTGACGTCCCCACCTGGACCCAGGGGTTGAGGGCTGGGCAAAGCAGCAGCAAAGATAATTATTTATACAGCCATTTGACTAATGAAAGGCTTTGAATGGGGGTTTCCTGGAGAGCTTGCTCTCCACCCAGCTTTGGCAAGGCTTAGATTAGGGTTGGGAGAGTCCTTGTTTGGCTTTGTTAAACTCCTGCTGCTGGGGCTGCACCAAGTTGGGAGGGGGGGGTGGTGTGGAATCTGGGGTGGTGGGAGGAGAATCCGTGGGATGCTTGGCCTTGGGGGTGACCTTATTGCTCTCTACGGCTGCCTGGGGGGAGGTTGTAGACGGGTGGGGGTTGGTCTCTTCTCCCAGGCGACCAGCGCCGGAGCGGGAGGACACAGTCTCAGCTGTGCCAGGGGAGGTTTAGGCTGAAGGTGGGGAGAAAGTTCTTCCCAGAGGGAGTGGTTGGCCATTGGAGTGTGCTGCCCATGGAGGTGGTGGAGTCCCCATCCCTGGAGGTGTTCAAATGGGGACTGGACGTGGCACTTGGTGCCATGGTTTAGTAGTCATGAGGTGTTGGGTGCCAGGTTGGACTTGATGATCTTTGAGGTCTTTTCCAACCTTATTGATTCTATGATCTTTGCAAACTAGGTTAGGAACATCTCTGTTTAGGCAGAAAAATACCAGTGGGGAAAGTGGGGAGAAACCATCCCCTGGGCACAGCTCAGAGAGGGAGATGGTGGAGCAGAAAAATACCAGTGGGGAAAGTGGGCAGAAATCATCCCCTGGGCACAGCTCAGAGAGGGAGATGGAGGAGCACGTCCCTGAGGTGATGCTGAGAGACTTGGGGCTCTTTAGCCTGGAAAGATAATGGTGGATGATAGGTTGGACTCGGTGATCTCAAAGGTCTTTTGCAACCTGGTTTATTCTCTTCTAAAGGAGAAGACTGAGGGGATCATCTCAATGCATGTAAATACCTAAAGGGTGGAGGTCATGAGGATGGGGCTGGGGTTTCTGCATTGGTGTCCACTGATAGGACAAGGCACAGCAGACACAAACTGCAACCCAGGAGGCTCCATCTGAACAGGAGGAGAGAATTCTTTTCTGGGAGGGTGCTGGAGCCATGGAGCAGGCTGCCCAGAGAGGTTGTGGAGTCTCCTTTTCTGGAGAGATTCAAAACCCTGCCTGGTCATTGTGATCCTGGGCAGCCTGCTGTGGGTGCCCCTGCTTTAGGAGTGGGGGTGGACTGGGTGATCTCCCTTCCAATCCCCACCGTTCTAAGAGTGAATCTATGAATGGGCAACTCTTCTGCCCACCCAGCTGATCACAACCTATTCAGAGCAAACCCAAGAGCTGATTTTCCTCCTATTTGGGATTTCACCTTCTTTCTGGCATGAGCAAACCAGCAAACCGATTGTCCTGATGCCTTGACATCCCCTCTGCCAGGACACCATCATGGTGATGCCTGAGGAACCCTCATCCATCCACCCACCCAAGCAAAAGCCACTGAAATTGAATCATAGAATCAATAATGTTGGAAAAGACCTCAAAGATCATCAAGTCCAACCTGTCACCCAACATCTCATGACTACTAAACCACGGCTCCCAGTGCCCCATCCAATCCCCTCTTAAACACCTCCAGGGATGGGGACTCCACCACCACCCTGGGCAGCACATTCCAATGGCTAACAACTCTCTCTGGGAAGAACTTTCTCCTCACCTCCAGCCTAAACTTCCCCTGGCACAGCTTGAGACTGTGTCCTCTTGTTCTGGTGCTGCTTGCCTGGGAGAAGAGACCAACCCCCACCTGGCTACAACCTCCCTTCAGGGAGCTGTAGAGAGCAAAAAGGTCTCCCCTGAGCCTCTTCTTCTCCAGGCTAAACAACCCCAGCTCCCTCAGCCTCTCCTCACAGGGCTGTGCTCCAGACCCCTCCCCAGGCTTGTTGCCCTTCTCTGGACACCTTCAAGAGTCTCAATGTCCTTCTCAAATTGAGGGGCTTAAATTGGGCTGAGGCCCTCACATTTCTTTGGTACTTTTTCTCATTGAACATTGATTTAACTTTTCTTTCTCATCCCAGAAGGAATCGCTTCAGCAGAGAGAACCCAAACCCCATCCTGTTGTGGTCCAACTCTCTTTCAGAGGTCACTGGCTTGGGGGGTGGGGAAATGCCTGCAGGCTCTCAGCACCACCCATGCCCCGGTGCAGGTCCTGTGCCAATGTTGCTCATTTACCTCCCAAGACAATAAAAGGTTATTAGGCAAAAGGTCTCTTCTACTGCAATAAACTGTTTCACACACCACACCAGGAGGGAGAGGAGAGATTACTTTTAGCCCTTTTCTACTACAGCTGCACCAAGGCTGTCTACAACAGCCTTGTAGCCAGGTGGGGGTTGGTCTCTTCTCCCAGGCAGCCAGCACCAGAACAAGAGGACACAGTCTCAAGCTGTGCCAGGGGAAGTTTAGGCTGGTGGTGAGGAGAAAGTTCTTCCCAGAGAGAGTTGTTAGCCATTGGAATGTGCTGCCCAGGGAGGTGGTGGAGTCCTCATCCCTGGAGGTGTTCAAGAGGGGATTGGATGTGGCAGTTGGTGCCATGGTCTAGACATGAGGTGTTGGGTGACAGGTTGGACTTGATGATCCTTGAGGTCTTTTCCAGCCTTATTGGTTCTATGATTCCAATTGGGATTGCTCAACCTGAAGAAGAGAAGGTTTCAGGGTGACCTTGTAGCTACATTTCAATACCTGATGGGGGCTTACAGGAGTTCTGGGGAGGGGCTGTTTAGAAGGGCTTGTGGTGACAAGAGGCAGTGGTTTCAAACTGGAGCAGGGAAGATTTAGGTTGGACATCAGGAGGAAGTTCTGCACAATGAGAGTGATGAAAAGCTACAACAGGTTGCCCAGAGAAGTGGTTGATGTCCTGTCCCTGGAGACACTCGAGACCAGCCTTGCTGTGGCCCTGGGCAGCCTGCTCTCATTGGAGGCGTCCCTGCTGCCTGCAGGGGGGCTGGACAAGATGCCCTCGGATGTTCCCTTCCAAGCCGCTGCAATCAGTGGAGCTGTGACTCCCAGGCTGCCCTCCCTCTCTCTGCTGGGAGGATAAATGGGATTTTTGTGGAGATCTGAGGAGTGGCTGGGCTCAGCCCCGTAAACAGGAAGGTGAGGAAACGAGGAGTGGAGCCCCGGCTCATCCAGGACGCGGGGTGCACGCCGGGGCCGCCGGCACACAATGCCGGGCAGGAAAGGGGATTATAAATACCCAGGGTCAGGGCCGGGCTCCACTGAACAATGGGCTGCCAAGGCCACCCTGCCGGGAGGGAACGCAGCTCAGACCCCCAGGGCTTGCAGGGCTGAGCAGTTTGGTGTGGCTTGGATTCTGGGAGCCCAGGCTTGGCAGTCGAGCTCCCTGGTGAGGGTTCTGAGGTTGCCACTGGGTTCAAGTGCTTCCCCCAGTTTGGTGTGGTGGAAGAGAAGGCAGCACCCTGTTGATGTTGGATGGAATGATTTAAGACTCGAATCCTGGGTTCAGATTTGAGGCACACACTCCAAGAAGGGCACTGAGGGGCTGGAGTGGGTCAGAGAAGGGCAACAAAGCTGAGGAAGGGTCTGGAGAAGAGGGCTGGGGAGGAGCAGCTGAGGGAGCTGGGGGTGTTGAGCCTGGGGAAAAGGAGGCTGAGGGGATGGCATGTGCTGGTGGCTGTCTTGCTTGAAGCTTTGAGTGATCCCCTGGAAGAAGTGGTGAAAAGCTTTAGGTTGTGAAGGAGAGGCTCCAAATCAAGTAAAAAAATCATCTGGAAATGTAGCACAGGCCATGCAAGGGTTCCAGAAGTGATGGTGATGAGGATGATGGCACACTGAATCAGGCTGCCCAGAGAGGTTCTGGAGTCTCTTTCTCTAGAGAGAATCCTGCCTGGATGTGATCCTGGGCAAGCCACTCTGAGTGACCCTGCTGTGGTAAGTGGATTGGACTAGATGACCCTCAGAGGTCCTTTTCAAGACCCACCAGGCTGGGATTCTGTGATCCTGGAGTTCAGCCTGGGGAAAAGGAGGCTGAGGGGAGACCTTCTGGCTCTCTAGAAATCCCTGAAAGGAGGTTGGAGCCAGCTGGGGGTTGATGTCTTCTCCAAAGGAAGAAGCAATAGGACAAGAGGAAATGGCCTGAAATGGCACCAAGGGAGGTTTAGGCTGGACTTAAGGAACAGTTCCTTCCCCAAACAGGTTGTCAAGGTCTGGAACAGATTGCCTGAGGAGGTGGCTGAGTGCCCATCCCTGGAGGGGTTTCAAAGCAGTGTAGATGTGGTGCTGAGAGACATGCTTTAGTGGCAACCCGGCAGCACTGAGTTAATGGCTGGACTTGGTGACTTTAAAAGTCTCTTCCAACCAAAGGATTTCTATGATTCTATTAGATATCACCACAGTTTGCCACAGAGCATCCCAATAGCCTGGAGAGGAAGGGTCACACCTCCTCCACACTGAGGCTTGGACAGTTTTTCAAGGACACTCTCAGTCCTGCCAGGACTTTGCACCAATGCAATTTGAAACAGAGCTGTGTCAAGGAGCTGCTCAGGAATGATGTGGACACCTTAGGTCTGGCTGGAGACAGACTTCCCTCGCTGCTCCAGCATCTCATGGGGTTATCTGTGTGATTCCTGTGGATGCAGGAGGCTGCATTGCTCCTCAGCTGTCTAAGCCACCCCACGAAGCCACCTCTGCTCCGTGCTAGCCTAAAGACGTCAAAGGAAGGAGAGGAACAAAGAGATAAACCTGAACCAAGGGGGATGCTGCAGCCCAGCTCAGCTTCAGCAGGGAAGGTCAGTGATAGCTGGCTGCTGAGGGTGCTGAGCACCAGGACCTCTCTTGATAACGAAAACCAGGTCAGGGCCAGCAAGAATTGCAGGAAACATCTTGGCTGCTGCTGAGCAGGAGCATGGTGACGGAGCTGGAGGGGAGCCGACAGAGCTGGAGGGGAGCCCAGCCCCTTCCTGCACCCCAGACATGCTGTGATCCCTCGGCATGGGGATGCTCAGGAAGCTGGGAGCTGCCTCCTGGTGAGCAGCTTGTGGCTCTGATACCTTTGTATACATTGATTTTCCATTCGGGTCCTTCAGAGAGGCATCCAAGTGTCCCCTGGGAGCTCTATTCCTTCCTGAAAGGGCTTTTTAACCCTGCGCGTGGGGGAGGCATTGAGCATCGCTGATGGCAGCGTGGAGATCAATGCATTTGGTCCTGGAAATTGCCTGATGGAGGGCAGAATTCGGGCTGGGCTGATTGCTCTGCTCTCTGGGCTTTGCACCTTGACTGACCCTGAGCTCACCTGCAAGAACGTCCCCGTGTTGAGAGCTGGGAGGTTTCTGAGAGCCAAGCCCCATCTCCAGTGGCCTCCTGCATGAGGGCAGCATATTGCTGCAGGCTCTTCTTAACCCTCAGCCTACAAACTGACACTTTCCCATGGTAAAAAAACAAACAGGGAGCAAGCCTGGACCTTGTAATCTGCATCTCCATGCAGCTGAGCTCGGAGCAGCCTGCCCAGATCACCCTCTGCAAGAGAGAGAAATCTCCCCCCTCATCACTGCCCCCATTAAAGATCACATTTCCCATCTCTCCTCCTTAATGGTGTCCCCAAGGAGATGCTGCTTGCTCTTAATGCCTGGGAATTAGCTAAATGAGGGGGTTAATTTGTGAGGGGGCAGAGGATGCTGGAGGGGCAGAGATCAATTAGCGATGACAGCTTGGAAATGGCTGGGAATAACATCTCCTGACATCCCCACCTCGGGAGCATCCCTGGGGGTCCTCAAAGCAGGAGTCAAAATATCTCTGGGTCCTCTCCTGGGGGGGTTCTTCCCTGGATATTTTAGAGGCTGAAAAATCAAATACCAGAACAGAAGAATGCCGTGGGTGATACTGCAGTGGACATCAATCATCTTCCTACCTAACCGGGGGGCCACCAGGCCCCCCGGCCTTTGTTGTCACCACCACCATCACCCAGTGTGCACCACAGGCACTCACCAGTGATGAGAGGAGGATCCCTCAGCCCAAACGGGCTCAGCTTAGGGCTCCTGCCTTTCCTGGGGCGATTAAATAGGGGAGTGGGTGGGGAGGGCCAAGTGGCCACACCTGGGATGGGAGGAGACTCCAACGATGGGTGAGGAGGGCCAAGTGGCCACACCTGGGGTGGGAGGGGACTCCAATGATGGGTGAGGAGGGCCAAGTGGCCACACCTGGGGTGGGAGGAGACTCCAACGATGGGTGGGGAGGGCCAAGTGGCCACACCTGAGGTGGGAGGAGACTCAACAGAGCCCAAATGCTCTGGGATTTGAGGGGAAAAAAGGGAGGAAATGGGGTGGGTGAGGGACTTCGAGGGTGTCAGGTAATGATAGGGGTAGGGGGAATGGAAGGAAAAAGAAGTGGGTAGCCTCAGATTGGATGCTAGAATGAAGTTCTTCCCCATGAGGGTGGTGAGAGACTGGCAAAGGTTGCCCAGGGAGGTGGTGGAAGCCTCATCCCTGGAGGTTTATAAGGCCAGGCTGGATGTGGCTCTGGGCAACCTGCTCTAGTGTGAAGAGTCCCTGCCCATGGCAGGGAGGTTGGAACTGGATAATCCTTGAGGTCACTTCCAACTAAAACAATTTTGCAATTTAGGCTGGATGCTAGGAAGAAATTCTTCCCAGAAAGAGAGATTGGCCATTGGGATGTGCTGCCCAGGGAGGTGGTGGAGTCACCATCACTGGAGGTGTTTAAAAGGAGATTGGATGAGGCAATTAGTGCCATGGCTTAGTTGTTTAGATGGTGTTGTGTGATAGGTTGGACTCGATGATCTCAAAGATCTTTTCCAACCTGGTTAATTTTATTCTATCATCATCAAGATGGAACCCAAGAAGCTCCACCTGGCCATTAGCAGAGTTTTGATTGCTGTGAAGGAGCCCTGGACCAGGTTGCTTGGACATTGGGCAACCTGCTGTGGGTGACCCTACTTTAGGAGTGGGGTTGGACTGGATGATCTCCAGAGGTCCCTTCCAACCTCATACCCTTTAACTCCCCACCCTGAGCCCTAGTCTGCCCTTTTCACTGGTTTGCAAGCCCACAGCAGTGCAATAGTGCTGTCCTGACAGCCCCTGGGGGCTCCATGCCCATGTCCTGATGGGCTCTGGGCGCTGGAAGCCACTTTGAGAAGCCCACACTGGCGACAGCACAGCAAGACCTGAACGTAGGAGGGGGGTGGGATCCCTCCTCTCCTTAATTACATTATGGGTGATAAAAACACTAGTAACAGTGATGATGATGAATGGATGAAGAGGTGGTGGGGCTGTGCTGAGCATCATGTAGACTACATGAGTCACTGTGCCCAGTCTCCAGTGCAAGGCAGAGATGGCAAGAGGTGAAGATGGCAAGAGAGACAGCAAGAGGTGGACGTGGTGATGCCAAAGGGCACCTTTCTATGGGTTCTTCTCATCTCTGGAGGAGAAGGCAGGTGGGTGGGGAGGTTGTGTGAAGCCATAGATGAGCAAAATGGAAAGGAAGATAAGGGAGATGGGATGTCAGAAAGGAGGAGCTAGAGGAGGAGGGTGGATTTGCCAACACACCCACTGCTTCTGGAGGAGGACCAACGTTTCCTCTGGCATCCTGGGCTGAGTCAGAGCTCTAGAGATGAGTGTGTGAGGAGGACTTGGCAACCTGCAGCTCCTCCACAGCATGGTTTGGGGTGAGCCCTGGTGGGATCTCATGCTGACACAGAGCCCAGGGTACCTTCTGGGCTCTGAGGCATGGCCAGAAGCCCAGGAGGCTTAATAAAAGTTGATGAAAAATAGGGCAAGTGCTCTTTTTTTTCAGTGCATGCCATCCACCTTGTGCTGCTGTGCAGGAATCTTGCACTGGATTCATCATGATTAGCTGAATTATCAACAGCTGCCCACACATCTGGCCACAACTTGGGCTCTGCGGTGCTGGGCACAGGGTGAAATTAAAGCAGGCCAGAGCTTTTGTCTTCCCCCAGCCCCATCACTTCTCACAAGGAAAACACTGCTCAACTCAGATTCCTTTTCACCAGGGTGAATCCCTAGGGATGTGCTTCTGGCCCAGCACCTCCCCTGGAGCTCAGCTTTTTGTTTGGTGGAGGAGGGCAGGGAATAACTCAAATCCAGATGTTGCCAAGCTCTCTGTGGGGGACAAAGCTGGTTTAAGATGCTCCCATCCTCACCCTCCTCATTTTTGAGTCACCAAGGGTTTCTTTAAGCATGGAAACCCCCCAGAGAGGGTGCTTGGGGCATAAAGAGACAAACACAGGCACAGAAATCTTCTCCTTAGTGTGCCCAGAGCTGCTCCTGCACCATGGGCTGAGGGGGTTCAGGGCAAGGTTTTACCATGGATCTCCATTTCTCCACTCTGTTATTTTTGGATTGCATTACACAGCTTCCCAGATGGAAAGCTTCATTCCCTGGGGCTGGGGGGGGGGGGGGGTGGGGGGGTGGTAGGGGAGGAGGGGGCAATAAAATGGATTTAAATAAAAAAAAAAGAGAGAAAAGAAAAGAAAGGTCCTGACCCCATCACTAAAATAGTAACTGCATTTCTAGGGGGAGAAAATTCCTTTTATGAGGCAGGGAAGAGGAAATTTGGGACTAAGGGGGATGGAGCCAGGGGGGAAAATAGGGATCAAAAGCACTAACCCCATTTATTTAGGGGCTGTTGAAGGCTGGAAGAGAATGAGGAGGGGATATAATTACCCCAGGCTTGGTTAATAAACCACTTTTCAATGTGAGGCCTGGCAAAGAAAGGCTGAAGGCAAAGCCCTTGGTCCCTAGGATCCTCCAACCCTTCTCTGCTTGGGCAAACAGGCTGAGGAAGGTGGCAGCTCGCTGGCTTTCAGTTGATATCTGGCTTGAATCAAGCTCCTTTCTTCTGAGGCTCCTAAATTATTTTCTCATGAAGGGGGAGGTCTCAGGGCAGCTTGGAGGAAAAAAACTGAATGAATGCACCCCTGGCCAGTGGGGATTACCCTAAGTGCAAATTGCTGTTGGGGTTGGATGCTCTGTTCCCAACTTTCCCACCAAGAGAAAGCTGGAAATGTGTAAACATTTTGATCCTGGAGGTTTCTGGTTACTAAAGAGAAGCCTGGGTGGGGGGGAAGAGTGGATGGAGAAGAAGGGGAGAGTTTCTTTTCATCTGGATCTAGTGATGCTCCTGGGCAGAGCTCTCTGTTTGGCCGAGGGGCAGAAAGGGACTCGTCCAGGACCTTCTTCATTGAATATATTCTTTATTATTCATTTATTCAGCCCTTCTAGGGGCACTCAAACAGGCAGAGCAGCTTCTCTTTAAATGGGCAAATTGCATGGGGAAACTACATTTGCTTTGAGAAAAGGGGGCTTGTGGCAAAACAGACAAAGATTTGGAGATGAACTCAGTCTTTACAGTGCCGGTTCCTCCCCTGACTCATTGGCAGTCAAACCTTCCCTGGATGTGAGACTATTTTCTTGATTTACTTCCTCAAAATCCTAATGAGCTCCCAAATCCCCCAACAAATGCGAAATATGGTTGCTGGCCACGTTTTCTGCCATCCAGGAGAGCAAGGCGTGCCCCCACGCCATGCCTCAGTTTCCCCAGTCATAGAATCAACCAGGTTGGAAAAGACCTCAGAGGTCATCGAGTCCAACCTATTACCTAGCACCTAACACCTCCTGACAGCTAAGCCTTGGCTCCAAGTGCTACATCCAAACCTTTCTTGAACACCTCCAGTGATGGTGACTCCACCACCTCCCTGGGCAGCACATTCCAATGGTAAATTACTCTCACTGGGAAGCACTTTCCCCTCACCTCCAGCCTAAACTTCCCCTGGCACAGCTTAAGACTCTGTCCCCTTGTTCTGCTGGGAGAAGAGACCAACCCCCACCTGGCTACAACCTCCCTTCAGGTAGTTGTAGAGAGATTCAAGAGGAGATTCAAGAGGAGATTGGACGCAGCACTTGGTGCCATGGTCTAGTCATGGGGTCTGTGTTGATAGGTTGGACTCGATGATCCTCGAGGTCCTTTCCAACCTAAGTTATACTGTGATACTGAGCAAGAAGGTCTCCCCTGAGCCTCCTCTTCTCCAGGCTAAACAACCCCAGCTCCCTCAGTCTCTCCTCCCAGGGCTGTGCTCCAGACCTCTCCCCAGCCTCGTTGCAACAAAGCTTGTTGCAGCAGCTGGGCCAGGAGCTCTTGAGTCTTCAACTCCAACCTCAGCTCCTTCTGAGAGATTTGCATCAGTCTGCAGGTTTCTGTGGGGAAGATTCTCCATCTCTATGTGAAAGCAAGGACTTGAAGCCCATCAAGCCATCTTCTGCTCCGCCTGAATCATTCCCCAAGTTGCTTCACCACCTAACTGCAGGAGCACCAAGCCAGCCACCAACCCCAGCCTTGCCTCTTGCGGTTCCTTGCTCGCTGCACCTCTTTCTTTTGTTTTGCCTGTCCCAGGGTCCTCTGTTGCTATTCAGCCCTTTATCTTGATTTCTTAGCTTCTGGGCAAAGCATCTGCAAAACAAAGGCCAGAAAACGAAAAACAAACCCTCCTGCCTTTGAAAAAGGAGCTGTTACCAACCTGACCTGCAAGCAGAAACGAGCAGCGGAGCTCTTCTCACATCTACCCGAAACCAATCTCTCTCACACAGCTCTGAGTCACCACACTGTTTGCCTCAGGTTGGTTGGGTTGTTGGGGTGGCTTTTTTGTTTGCCTTTTGAGTCTGGATGGTGACACTCAAGATCTCAGCACGAGAGGAGCTGTGGAAATCTCTTTGCTGCATCTCCAGTGTTCACTTTTCAGAGCGTTGTAATGCTCTGAACCACCAGCCTGCCTCGTCGTGTGGGGAGCACCCCACCCTCCAGCCTTCTCTCCCTGACTGCTGAGCATCAGTGGCAGCATGGACCAGCCTGATGGGAAATGTGGGTCCCTTTCTGCCTCCTCCAGAGGCATTTATGAGCTGAGCATGAGCTGAGCCCTTCTGAGAAGTTTCAGTTTGCAGTGGTAGAAACTGGGGGGTTAACCAGGTATTGGATAGAAGAAGCTGTCTAGAAGAAGCTGTTTAGAAGAAGCTGTCTAAAAGAAGCCCCAGATGCTCCTTTTCCAGCTCAGTCTGAGCAGCTTCATTCAGATGAGTTCTTTTTCTCTGCTTTTCCATCTTTTTCATTCTTTTCCCCTCTTTTCCTTCCTCCTCCTCCCAATAGAAACCTGCCTGCAAGGTGGTTTTGTGGCAGCTGAGCCTGGCTGCATGAGCCACCTGTGGGAGGACCATCTTTCAGTCCAAGGGCATCAAACTGCTCCTAGGGCATGGGGTTTTCAGAGGGACCACTGAAAGCCACTTGGACTTGGGCAACAAAGTGCCACTTCCACATCTGCAATGCTTCCACAGCAGCCAGGGGTGGGATTTCCTATGAGACCTTTGCTGCCTATAGGGCACAAGGACACTCAGTGCCATCTGAGCGAGATTCAGGCTCCTAAATCATCCAGAAACCTCAGTGCTTTGGGGTCTTCATAACATCTATGATTTACTGGTGTGGGTGTGTGTATTTCTGTCCTCATGGTGGATAAATCCCTTTTTTCCCCTTGATCCTTCCCTGTTCTGCAAGTATCTACCAGGGCTGGATCCTAAACCATGGGAGGACAGAAGATGCTGGAGAAAGGAGGATGCTGGAGAAAGGGGGATGAGTTTTGGTCCTCACTTAGATGATTTTTGTCTCTCTAGCCTTTTCCCACCCTCTGCAGCAAAATCAATCCACACATCAATGGGAATTATCCTCAATTAATAAGAAATATCTTCAGCAGTGTGGCCCAGGATAGGGGGAAGATGGTGAGGAGAGACATTTGCAGGCCACATCGCTCCTGCTATTTGTCCCAAGGGCTACTGTGCACCTTCCTAATGGGATCTCCTTCAGGAATCTTCATGTTAATTGTTTCCCTGCCATTGCTCAGGAGCAAAAATGCTACAGCAGTGAATAGGATAGGATAGGATAGGACAGGATAGGAATAGAATAGAATAGGATAGGATAGGATAGGGTAGGGTAGGATAGGATAGGATAGAATAGAATAGAATAGAATAGAATAGAATAGAATAGAATAGAATAGAATAGAATAGAATAGAATAGACTTAACCAGGTTGGAAGAGACCTTTGAGATAACCAAGTCCAACCTATCACCCAACACCATCTAATCAACTAAACCATGGCACCAAGCACCCCATCAATTCTTCTCCTAAACACCTCCAGTGATGGCCAAGTATAAACTAATGGGGGGGGGGGGGGAACCAACAAATCCTGCATCTAGATATGTTTTAACACCTTGTTGTCCACAGTGTGGTTAACTATAGCCCACCTCAGCCACCCTGCACTGTGCTGGGTTGCAGAGGAGGGCAACGAAGCTGGTGAAGGGCCTGGAGAATAAATCTCAGGAGGATCACAGAATCATAGAATCAACAAGGTTGGAAAAGACCTCAGAGATCATCAAGTCCAACCTGGCACCCAACACCTCATGACTACTAAACCATGGCACCAAGTGCCACATCCAATCCCCTCTTGAACACCTCCAGGGATGGGGACTCCACCACCTCCCTGGGCAGCACATTCCAATGGCCAACAACTCTCTCTGGGAAGAACTTTCTCCTCACCAGAGGAGCCACTGAGGGAGCTGGGGATGGTTAGTTTGGAAAAGAGGAGGCTGAGAGGAGACCTCATTGCTCTCTACAGCTGCCTGAAAGGACATTGCAGAGAGGCTGGTGCTGGTCTCTCTACCTCCAGGTAATTTGTGATAGCACAAGAGAGAATGGCCTCAAGCTACAACTGGGTAGGTTTAGACTGGACATTAAGAAGAAGTTCTTCCCAGCAAGAGTGGTCAGGCAGTGGAATGAGCTGCCCAGGGAGGTGGTGGTGTCCCCAAGCCTGGATGTGTTTCAAGTGGTTTGGATGTGGTGCTCAGGGTGAACCTTGTAGAGCAGGGTTCTCAGTTGGACTTGGTGATCCTGAAGTTCTTTTCCAACCTGAATGTTTCTGTGATTCTGTGATTTCCAAGGGGTGTGTGGGGGGTTTGCCTCCTGGCTGGGTGACAATGGCTGATGATCACCCCAGAGCTGTGACCTGCGGACCAGTGGGTAAACCCCAGCTGCGTGGCTCCAGCCGCTGCAAGGAGGCCATGGTGGGGTTGAGGGTCCTGTTTATTGGCAAGGTCCTGACCTCCCTCCCCCATTTATGACCCCCCCTGGGACCTCTGCATGGAAAAGGGATTTGTAACGTAACACTAACAATAACAGAGCACAGACAGCCGTGACAGGGCTGCCTGCTCCTACACGCTGCAGCTGGCTCCCCAGGATGGGCAAAGGGGTGAGGAAGGAGATGTGCAGCATGCAGAGTGGGGGTGTGTGTGGGGTGTTTCTCCTTGAGTTATAGCTCTGCTGGATGGATCTGCTCTCTTTTTAAAGCTGATTTTAAGAGAGAGGAAGCTCCTGCATGTTGAGAGGATGGGCTGCGGTGGCATGGCACAGCCAGGCTGTGGCAGATCACTCTTCTGTACTGAGTCATATCCAAATCTGAGCGGCACAGAACTGGGAGGAGTGGTGACACCCTGGCAGGATGTGCTGCCATCACCCCAGGCCTGTCCAGGCTGGATGGTTGAGGGAGAGGAACTTCACGAAGTTCAACAAGTGTAGGGTCCTGCCCCTGGGGAGGAATAACCTCCTGCACCAGTACAGGTGAGGGGTGACCTGCTGGGAAGCAGCTCTGTGGAGAAGGACCTGGGAGTGCTGGTGGAGAACAAGTTGCCCATGAGCCAACAAGGTGGCCTTGTGGCCAAGAAAATGAATGGTCTTCTGAGGAGCATGAAGATGAGTGTGGTCATCAAGTCAAGGGAGGCTCTTCTCCCCCTCTACTCTGTCTCAATGAATGCAGGAGGTTCCATCTGAGGATGAGGAGAAACTTCTTTGGTGTGAGGGTGATGGAGCCCTGGAGCAGGCTTTCCAGGGAGGTTGTGGAGTCTCCATCTCTGGATAGATTCCAAGCCCATCTGGACACCAGTTTTCCAGTACAGTCAAATCCATCTGTGCCTCAGTTTCCCCAGGAAAGCATCACACATGGTGGTGTGGATCCCAGTCCTTCATCTCCCTGTGCACCACGACATTATTCACACAGAATCACCAAGGTTGGAAGAGACCTCAAAGATTATCAAGTCCAAGCCATCACCACAGACCTCATGACTATTCTTTCATCTTCATTCTTGCATGGGAGATGCTAAATCTTGGGAAACTCAATACTTGGGTATTTTTTCCCTGCCCTTTGGGTCTCTTTTCCTCCTCCATTTCAAAGCTGAATCTTTTCCCTGTGCAGTGAGTCCAGCCCAGCAGGTTGTGACAACGCTCCTCTCATGGCGAATCCCTGCTGGAGGCATCGCCGGCTCTCCCCTTCTTCACCCCGGCATAGAGAGGGCCTGAAAGTTCATAAACCCTTTTTCTCCATCCTCTGGGAATGAGCAAGGACTTTCTGAGCTTCAGGTGCCCCAAGGTCATGTTTTCAAGTCTTGAGACCCCTACACTTCAAGAGAAAAGAAAGCTGAGGCTCATCTGTGACGATGGCATTCCGGGAACTGGGGCTTTTAGGAGAAACAAAGAGCGTGAGAGACAAAAACTAACTCGGGTGACCTGGCATGGATGGGTAGCTTCAGCAGGCTGACAGATACAGAGAAACTTCAGAGCTTTTATAGCTCTTTTATAGCTGGTTCAGGCTCCCAGCTTTCATTGAAACGGAGCCAACTGAGGTTTCCTTTTGATCTTGAAACGCAACCGAGAGATGCTCCTCAAATGCTTCCAGGACTTTCACACCCCAGATTTGCAAAGGGCTGTGATATCTGCAGCTCCATCCCATTCACCTACAACTTCCCCCCCCCGCCAGAAGCAGAATCACAGAATTATTGAGGCTGGCAAAGACCTCTGAGACCTCATCAGGTCCAGCCTATGGCCTAACACCATCACATCAGCTAAACCAGGCCACCAAATGCCACATCCAAGCTTTTCTCACAGACCTCCAGTGATGGCAATCTCACCACCTCCCTGGCCAGTCCATCCCAGTGCCTAATCAGCCTTCTGTGAGGAAGTGTTTCCTAATAGCCACCTGAACCACCCCTGGCATAGCTTCATAGTATCAGTCAGGGTTGGAAGGGACCACAAGGATCATCTAGTTCCAAGCCCCCCTGCCATGTCCTCTTGTCCTGTCACTGGTTGCCTGGGAGAAGAGCCTCACCCTGACCTAACTACAACTTCCTTTTAGGTAGTTGTAGAGAGTGATAAGGTTCCCTCTAAGTTTCCTCTTCTCCAGGCTGAGCAAGCACTTCCATCCATGCTTTTCCTCCTGCAGTAGAAACCTACAAGGCTCTGTGAGCAGCAGTCTGAGCATGGAGAACACACAGCCACATCTCTAGCTCTGTGACCCATCTCACCAGAGCTACACATTTTCAGCATGGTGTAAGACATCTCCTTCTGTGCAACACTTCACTGCTTGAGGAAACCAGGGGCATCTGAAACCAGGGACAGGGACTGGAGACTTCAAATCCAGTGTAAAACAACAAAGGAATTTCCAGCTCCACCTGAATCACCCAGCAGAACGGTTGGGTAGATCCTAAATGCTTTAGAGCTGGGATGGAGCCTCCCACTGGACACAGACTGAGAGGTCTTCACCTGCAGGCTGTTCAATTTTTTTGGTGCAAAGCTTGGCTCAGCAGCTCCCACTTGGTTGGATTTGGCAATGATGCTCAGCATCCCCCATCTCAGGAGGACTTTTGGGGGCATGGGTATCCTCTCCCTCATCTTCCTCCCACCGTGTTTCTCCCACGCTCTTTCTCTTGGCACCATCTAGTGGTTATAGAGATGCCTCCTCAGCCTCCGGGGGTCAGAATGCCTGCTCCCCCTCATCCTCCTGCCTCCAGCCTGCTTGGCTCCTTTGGGATGCTTTGTCATGCTTTAGATCACTTTTGGGATGCTTTGGGATGCTTTCGGAGTGCTTTGAAACGCCTTCGGAGTGCTTTGAAACAACTTTTGGATGCTTTAGGATGCCATTAGGGTGTTTTAGGACTCCACAACCTCTTTGGGAAGCCTGCTCCAGGGTGACAAGCAGCCTCACAGCAAAGAAGTTTCTCCTGCTGTTCAGGTGAAACCTCCTGGATTCCAGTTTGTGCCCAGTATCCCTTGTCCTGTCTCTGGGCACTGGTGAGAAGACTCCAGACATATTTTCTTGCTTTCCATCCTTTAGCTCTTGCTGAGCATTGCTCAGATCCCCTCTAAGGCTGCTCTTCTCCAGGCTCAACAGCCCCAGGGCTCTCAGCCTTTCCTCCTCACAGAGATGCTCCAGGCTCCTCAGCATCTTGGTAGCCTCTCTGGACTCTCTCCAGGAGCTTCCCATCTCTCTTCATTCCGGGAGCCCAGCACTGGACAAGACACTCAGGCTGTGGCTTCACTAGGTCAGAGTAGAGAGGGAGGACTCTCCCCTGACCTGCTGCTCATACTCTCCCTCACATAACTCAAGAGGCCATTAGCATTCTTGTCCACAGCATCCTCTAGACTTGGAGCATTATTGCTTTGTTGCTGCTGCTGTTCAGTGTAAGCACCCAACCCCCCCCACCCCCCCCTGCCCGATGAACCTAAAGCAGTGGTGGGTGGTGGGAATGTTGGTAAGGAAAAAGATGATGTGGGTTTGGGTTGGGTTTTTTTTTTAAGAGAAAAAGTGTTTTCTGCTGAATCTGAGCCAGAGCAGCACTGGTTGGGAGGGTCAGGGGGAAGGAAGGGAGATTTAGCTGTGTGTCTGCAAGGCATCAGGAGGATGCAGGCAGAGAGAGGTCCTGCGAATGATGGATTGTCTACAGGGGCTGGATCCAGGGTGATGGATGGAGGTGGCCAAGGCTGTCTGCAGGCAGGCTGCGAAAGCTTCGTGAATGTTTTCATCCTGATCCCTGCACTTCACATAACCCAAACCCTGAGCTCCTGTTCCCCCTCCAGACAGGGAGAGCCGGGCAGGGAAGCATCCGGCTGGAGAGAGACCGAAGCTGCAACCCTTCCGCTCTTCCAGCGCGGAGAAGCTCCGTCTCTGAAGCCCTAACCCGGGGCCGAGCAGTGGATCCTGCTGGCCATCGCCTCCCCAGACCTTCTTCCTTCCTCCTCCAGGCTATTCCAGCCGCTCAGAGAAGGCCTGCTCCCGTCACTTCCTATTATTCCCAAATAAAAAACAAATGTTAGGCAGCACAAGGCCTGAGTTCAGATGAGGGGAAAAGCCACAAATCTCTTGGCCGTCTGGGATCCTTTGTTTATCCCTGCACTTAATCCCATTTTTTTGGGTCTCCTGGGTTGGAGGGGAAGATAAATGAGGTGAGTCAGAAGCTCACCTGATTAACTTGGCTAATTCAGTGATTTTATTCCCTTTTATTTCCAAGGCTGAGTTGGAAGGGGGAGAGGAAGGAATTTGTGTACACAGAATCCCAGCCTTGGGCAGGCAGAGGAAAGGGGGGTTTGGTGTTCTTGTGGGGGTTTGTTGGTTTGATTGGGGTTTTTTTGCTTGGCTGGGGATTTTGGGGTGTTTGGGGGATTTTTGTGTGGCTTTTGTTGGATTTTTTTGGTGTTGTTTGGGTTGGGTTGGGTTTTGGTTTTGGTTTATTTTGCTTTAGTTGGGTTTTTTGTTTTGGTTTGGTTTGGTTTCTTGTTTGGTTTGCTTTTGGTTTGGTTTGGCTTGGTTTGGTTTAGTTTTGGTTTGGTTTGCTTTGGGGTTTGGTTTTGGTTTGTTGGTTTGTTTTTTGGGTTGGGGTTTTTTATTTGGTTGGGTTGGGGGGTGTGTTTGGTTTGGGGTTTGGGTTGGGTTTTTGGTTTGGCTTTGGTTTGGGTTTAGTTAGGAATGGGTTTGGTTTGGGATGGGTTTGGTTATTTGTTTTGGTTTGGGTTTGGTTTGGGCGTGGTCTGCTTTGGTTTGAGTTTGGTTTGGGCTTGATTTGGGATGGGTTTGGTTTGGTTATTTGGTTTGGTTTGGGTTTGGTTTGGGATGGGTTTGGTTTGGGCTTGGTCTGCTTTGGTTTGAGTTTAGTTTGGTTTGAGTTTGTTTTGGGATGGGTTTGGTTTGGTTATTTGTTTTGGTTTGGGTTTGTTTTGGGCTTGGTCTGCTTTGGTTTGAGTTTGGGTTGGGTTTGAGTTTGGGTTGGGTTTGGTTTGGGATGGGTTTGGTTTGGTTATTTGTTTTGATTTGGGTATGGGTTTGGTTTGGGTTTGGTTCGGTTTGGGCTTGGTCTGGTTTGGTTTGAGTTTGGGTTGGGTTGGGTTTGGGTTTGGTTTGGGTTTAGTTTGGGATGGGTTTGGTTTGGGATGGGTTTGGTTATTTGTTTTGGTTTGGGTTTGGTTTGGTTTTGGTTTGGTTTGGTTTGGGCTTGGTCTGCTTTGGTTTGATTTTGGTTTGGGTTTGGTTTGGTTATTTGTTTTGATTTGGGTTTGGGTTTGGTTTGCTTTGGGCTTGGTCTGGTTTGGTTTGAGTTTGGTTTGGGTTGGGTTTGGTTTGGGTTTGGTTTGGGCTTGGTTTTGGGTTGGGTTGGGGTTTTGATTTGATTTTGATTTGGTTTGGTTTGGTTGGGTTTGGTCTAGTCTGGTTTAGATTTTTTTTTTTACATAGTGAGGATTTCAGCACAGAAATCCCCCAGTAAAGACCAGAGCTGTGCTGCACTTCAGTTTTGGCCAGAGCAGGCATGTTGTGCTGCCATTCCCAGCTCCACACTGCCAAAAGAGCAGCTTCCCTCACTGATGCCCTTCAAACCTGGGCTGTAGGTGTCAAGCAGCCACTGCAATCCCACAGCCACCTTCTTCCCTCTGCTTTTTCTCCACTAAAAAGCTACAAAGAGGGACTTTTGCCCTGCCTTTTTTGAGGGATCAGCATGCTGAACTGCCATGCAGCACTGTGGCAAGCCCAAAATCCTCCCCAGTGAGTTCAAGGCATGGTGTGGAGTTCCCATGGGTGCTGCCTCTCAACCCAGCCAAGAAAATCCCCACATGTAGCCCAGGATGGGGGGATCCAGGACTTCCTAGGTTTTTTTCTTGTGTGAAATGCCAGCCCTGCAGCAGGCAGGAGGATGCTGCCTTCATGTCTCATTCCTGCTGCTGGATCTGAAAGAGGGATGGAGAGAAAATGTGAAGGGCTGACCTGGGAACTGCCAGAAGCTTGGGTCTTGGAGAGGAGAATGGCTTAACTCTACTGCCCAGGCTGGTAAAACCCTCCAGCTTTCCTGACTCTTAACACAGACTCATGTTTTCAGGCACCCCTGCACAAGCATCCCTGCAAGGGAGATGCAGCAAACCCCCCCAGTCCCAAAGGTTTTCTCCCAGACCTTATCCCAGATGTTTCACCCCAGATTTTATCCCCAGTTCCAGAGGGTTTATCCCAATTTTTTATCCCCCCCCATCCCTTGGGCACCTCTGCTCTCTTTCTGCAGATGATCTATTTTAATCACTTTATCTCCCCAGGTCCTCATTCCCTCCCCCCCCCAAACCAGCCTGGCCCATCCCATCTGGTTTGGGTTAGGAGCCTGTCTGCCAAGATCATTGCTGGGGGGTTGGGGAGGGGAGTTGGGTGGGGTGGGGTTTGCAAGTTTAGCCCCAAAAGTGAGCCACAGGAGCCTGGGGTTGCTGGTGGGAGCTCAGCCCCAGCTGCTTGCTCTGCTCAGTGTGCCCCATCCGCCCCCATGCAGCAAGCTGCTGCCTCCAACATCTGCTTCCTATCGCTGCTTCATCTGACCAGGGCTGGGAAAAAACAGCTTTTTGCTGCTGTTCAAGGTCTTAAAGGCAGCATGTGAGGACAAAGCCCCACCACTAATGCCTGCTCTGAAGCCATCCAAGTTAAACCCCTACCTCCCCCACTCCTGCAAGTTTTCCCCTCAATGCAATACAAGCTAAAGGCTTTTTATTCCAGATATGCAAAATGGATTTGAGATGCTCTACAAGGTTCATGCAATCAGAATGGTTTGGGTTGGAAGGGACATCTAGTTGCATCTGGTTCCAACCCCCATGAGTTTAGGCTGGAGGTGAGGAGAAGGTTCTTCCCAGCAAGAGGAATTGGCCATTGGAATGTGCTGCCCAGGGAGGTGGTGGAGTCCCCATCCCTGGAGGTGTTCAAAAAAGGCTGGGATGTGGCACTTGGAGCCATGGTTTAGTTGCCAGGAAGTGTTAGGTGTTAGGTAATAGGTTGGACTTGATGATCTCTGAGGTCTTTTCCAACCTGGTTGATTCTATGATTCAATTCTACTATTCTATGATATGGGCAGGGGACACTTCCCTCCAGACCAGATTGCTCAAGGCCTCATCCAACCTGCCCTTGAACACCTCCAGGGATGGGACATCTACAGCCTCCCTGGGCAACCTGTTCCAGTGTCTCCCCACTCTCACTGGAAAGAATTTCTTCCTAATCTCCAGTCTGAACCTGCCTTCTTCAAGCTTCAATCCATTGCCTCTCATGTTATCACTACAAGCCCTTGTGAAAAGTCCTCCTCAAGCTTTCCTGAAGGTCTCCTTTAGGTACTTTTCTTCAGCACAGAGCAAGCACAGTGGTCCCTGGGCTCTGTGGTGGATGAATGATGTTTGTACTGCAAGAGGTGGTTGAGGCCCTGTCCCTGGAGGTGTTTAAGCCCAGGCTGGATGAGGCTGTGGCCAGCCTGATCTAGTGTGGGGTGTCCCTGCCCATGGCAGGGGGGTTGGAACTAGCTGATCCTTGTGGTCCCTGACTGATACTATGATACTATTTGCATCATTGCAATGCCTCAGGGATAAATCTGCATGGAGAAGGCAGATCTTGGAGCTGCCTTTAACTGTTGCCCGGTGTCACAACAACCCCTGCACGTTCAGAGCATCCTCGGCTCAGAGCTGAGGCTGGATGTGCTGAACGCAGCATTCCCACCTCCTCCCAGGGAGCCAACCTGAAACCCTTCCCAAGCCAGTCACAAGAGGGAGACAAAAAGCCAACGGCAGTCACGGATTGGGTTGGGAACTGGTTTTGGGGGTGGGAAAAAACACCCCACCAAAACATTCGATGTTGCCAATGAAGCACAATATTTCAGCCCTTCTCGTTCTGGGAGTTGAGTAGGGAAATGGAGTGGACCCAACCAGCCCCTGGAATTTGATGTTCACAGGCTGAGCTGGAATTTATCCTCATGCTGAATTCAATCTGAGCAATCCATGAGCTTGACCCAACTGTCAGAACCGGGAGGATGGAGTCAGAGGTCACTTTTTTCCGTGCACAAAATACACTTGGCCTCTGCTATGGTGAATTTACAGCTCTGCAAGAAGCAGGCAGCGATGTTCAAGTTGGATTTCCAGCAGCTTGATCCCCTCCTGCGCCCAGTGATGCTCAGCAGCATCCTTCATCCCCTTACCCTGGCAGGGAATGTGGCTCCTGCATGGATCCTGTTTCACGGTGCAGCATTGGTGCATCCAAACCCATCTTGAGCATGAAAAGCTGGGGAGAGCATGAAAGAGCTGCCTTTAAACCACTCAGGATGTACTCAAAGTGAGGCTGCAATGAGCTGTGAAATCTCAGGGAAGAGCCAGGGCTCAGAAAGAGGAGAGGAAAATCTCTTCCAGAGGTTCAGAAGGCCCCAAAAACTTGTATTCTCGTGGCCAAATAAAAAGCAGAGTGACTCCACAGCAGGAAAACTCTTCCACCCCCCTGCTGGGAGTGGGATTAAGCCCTGGAGAAACCTTCTGGTGGGGCTGGTTGCTAAAATTAGCCTGGAGAAAGCTTGGGAGATGGGGAGGGTGAGGAAGCAGCTGAGTGGCTGGAAGAGGCTGAGCAGATTGGGGGCTTCACATCAGGGCTCTGAGAGGGCTTCAGAGGATTGAGGTGGGGCAAATTTTGCTTTATTTGCCCCCAAACTGAAATGCCAGCAGATGGCTGGACCTGCCAACCACCTGCCTCATGAGCCAATGGGGAGAATTAGCCCTGATATTAATAGCTGCCCTTGATTTCAACTTGCTGACACCGTGAAGATGGTTTTAATTAAAACTCGTTAGCAGCAACCTGCTGCTGAAAATGAGCGTGGCTAACCCAATTAACAGAGCCAGCTCCTTGAGGATGCTTCCCTTCCCAGAAACCCACCCTGGGCATGCTGCAAACCCTCACCCCACTCCTCCTCCCTAAGGAGGGTGGAAATCCCCCAAGGAAAGCTGCAAATCTGGGGTCCTGCATGGCTTGGGGGTGCTGGAGCAGAGGGAGGGATGACTGCTGTGACATCCACCCCTCTACATGGGATCAGTCCTCCTTGGGGATCTGTGGTCTGTGAGGTGCCAGCTTTAGAGCATGGAGGGGATCTTTTGGGTTGAAATTGGAGCTTGTCTCCTGTTGATCACCTTGAGGCTGGGTTGGGAAGCTCAGCTCTGGTGCAAGATGGGATTCCCTCTGTACAAAGCTGAGCTGGGCCAGGGGGCTGATGCCAGGACTCAGTATCAGGGATGAGATCTACTCAAGGAAACAGGAAACTCCCTCAAGCTGGAAAAAACCAACCCCACCAGGCATGCCAGTGGCATCCCTGGGTCCCAAAAGTTGGCTGTGAGGGGTTTGAGCACCCCCAGCACCCCCACTGCTGGGCTTTTTTGGGTGTTACCTCCCCCATGCCTGCCTCACGCTGGAGTCTCAGGCAAGAAGCAAGAATTATGAATGGTTCCTTCTCCCCCTGCACCAGCCCCTTTGGCTCCTGCTTTGCCATCCCCCCCCCAGCAGCAGCTGTTTCCTATTACCATAAAAGCTGACAAGAGGTGCAGGGCTGGAGCAGAGCCTCCTCTGGCAGCTAATTTTGACGAGAGGCAGAGGCCTGGGCCGGGTGTCTCTGATGGATTTCCGGGGCTGCTATCAGCCTGGGGTGACCTCCTCCTGTCTGTGTGCTGGACCCACTCCCCGTGCTGGGAGGCTCAACATCACCACCTCCTTCCTCACCTGGGGATGGGGATGAGGCATCCTCAATAGGCATAGAAGCCTAGAATGGGTTTGGTTGGAAAAGACCTCAAGTCCAACTGCTGGCCCAACACCACCATGGCCACGAAACCATGTCCCCAAGTGCCATGTCCCCATGGTTCTTGAACACCTCCAGGAATGGGGACTCCACCACCCCCTTGGGCAGCCTGTTCCAATGCTTGACCACTCTTGCAGTAGAGAAATCATTTCTCAAGTCCAATCTAAACCTCCCCTGGTGCAACTTGAGTTTATTTCCTCTTGTCCTATCACTTGTTAGTTGGGAGAAGAGATCAACCTCCACTTCACTTCAATCTCTTGTCAGGGAGTTAGAGAGAGCAATGAGGTCTCCCCTGAGTCTCCTCTTCTCCAGACTAAATACCTCCAGTTCCCCCACCTGCTCCTCACCAGCCCTGTACTCCAGACCCTTCCCCAGCTTTGTTGCCCTTCTCTGGACCCACTCCAGCACCTCAATGTCCTCCTTGTATTGAGAGCATCATGGATGACACAGCAACCTGATGGTCAGACCCCAGATTGTCTCCTGTTGCCCTGCTTTTTGGGGGGTACCAGCTTTACTTCCCTCCCTGTGCTTCATGGCCTGGTGTGCAGAGGATGGGACTGGGGGACTGGAGCTCCTCAGCTCCTGCTCATCAGACTTGTTCTCCAGACCCTTCACCACGTTCATTGTCTTTCCTCTGGACCTGCTCCAGCACCTCAATGTCCTTCTTGGAGCAAATCAGACACTACAAGGGGCACCTAAGGGAAGAAATGTTAGGTTGCTGTTGCCCACTGCCTGTTGATAAGCTGCATCCAGAGCCCTTCACCTTAGGCCACCAGCAGCATCCTCATCCTCACAGAGGGATGCAGACGAGCAGGTGCTGCTGTGCTTCAGGTGGGATGCTCCCCCCCAGCTGGCTCTTTAGCTCTTCCCCAAGTGGGCTTCTCTTCATGCAGGAGGTCAGCTGAAGTTCTGAGGCCAGCCAGCCCTCGAGGACTCAATCTCTTTATCAAGTAAAGCAAATAAATAGCAGCCACATCTTCTGGGTGCCCATCGATTCGCTTCCAGTGCCCTGGGTAAAAGCAGCAGCACCACTTGAAACACAACCAGCACCCCAGTGCTCCCAGACAAATTAATGACCTCCTTCCCAGTCAGACACATTAAACATCATTTTGCAGCTCTGCCCAGGGACTGGGAGATGTGATTGAAGCTGCAGCAGCTGGAAAGCTCACCGTGGCCTGGAGGAGAAGGAATCACTGGTGGGGTACAGGGGGGAGTAAAAGCAATTTGTCTTAAGCCTTGCTCAAGCAAGAAGCTCTTGTCTTGTTTGAGCTGGGTCTGGGTACATGAACATGTGTGTGGTGGCTCTGAGGTGGGTCAAAACTGGGGGATCCTGGGTCAGAAAAAGGCATTTTCTGACATGTTCTGGGAGCATCCTCCCCAGCTCGGCTTGGCAGGGGTCTGCATCCTCCCTTTCTCCTGCTTCAGTTGAGTCCATGCCAATTTGGTCTCTGTAGAAACTCCATGGCCAGCCTCATTTGGTTCCTTCAATCACAGCTTATCCATTTCAATTGTCCTTCATTAGCCAGTAATCATATAATTGCCTTCTCTTTAACTTCAGCCAAGACTGTGCAGGCAGCTCCCCATCACCAGCCTCATTAGCAGGGAGATGCCATCCTTCCTTAAGGAACTTTCCAGCTCTTCCCACCTTCCCTGGCCCCTGCTGTCTCTTTCAACACCCAACCAGCAATGCCCAGATGAGACAGAGGATGATTTGGGGTGGATCAGCTCAGCAATGGAGGGGTTAATGCACTTTTTCTGTTCCCCAGGGACAGCTCCCCAAGCCACACACACTCCTGCTTGCCTTTGCCTAATAAAACCCACTGGTCCCAGTCCTGCTTAACATCAGCCAGAGCCCACTTCCATGTGCCTGACAGCTTCCAGGGCTGGACAGTACCTGGGTGTCCAGAGGAGGGAGGAGAACTCCTGCAGTGAGCTCCAGGCTTGGTTTTGTCCAAATTTGCTTCGTTTTTTGTCCTGGCAGCCCTGCCTCAAATTGCAAGGATGCTTCTGCAGAGCCTGCCTGGAAGCACAACACTCCAAAGCACCTTCCTTCATCACCATCACAGCTCTTGCTGGACCCAAAAGCATCTTCTCCCACTTCTCCCCCACCCTTGGCAAATTACCTTCCTGCAGCCTGGCACTGAGAGGAAGGAGGATTTTGGGGCCAGCTGCCTCTTTGTGGCGATTTTAAGGCAAACAGCAGATTAAAATCTCGCTGAGCTGCAAGGATTGAGTCCAAGTGCAACATCTGAATGGGGCCTTTCACACTGAACCCTCTTTGTGTGGCTGCTGTGACCTGGCTCTGTGCTGCAGGGCTTTCATGCCAGCCTTTGTGGAGTGTCAGGTTTGATTATGGGGACAAGGGTGGGTTTTCATCCAAGGTGTTATCAACAGACAGCATTCCTGGGAGACCTAAGCTCTGCAAAACCAGGGTGAGCTTCTCCATCTCACCTACAGTAGAAAGAGGAGTTGAAGTTCTTGAGGTCTGGCCAAGGGGCACACAGGTGATAAAAACCAAACAAGCCCAAGGTTGATTTGTCCTCGGGAGGCCACATGAGAAGCTGGGCTGCTCTCCCCCTATCCTTGCATCCCTCTCCTGTGGCAGACTGACACCTGGGAGCTCTTTCACTGCTAAAACTTGTCCTGGAGCCTGGGAAACATCACTCTGTCTGGATCCAAAGTGGCATTGAAGGTTGAGGTGTGTAGGAACTGACTCTGGAATGGTGGTTGTCCTGCTCTGGGTGTTACTAACAGCAGTGTCCCTCCCCATCCCATGCTCCAAGAGCCAAATTCAAGGCCCTGGGGTTTATATATCCTTTTGGGGGGACACAGATATTTTCCAAAGGCACCACTTTTCCCCCCAAACAGGACCACTTTCTGGTGCTCCTCAGCCTCCTTGCATCATCCTAACTACATGCCCATGGATGCTGAACTCTCACTGGTTTTAGGGGGCATGGTGGTGGATGCATGAGGATCCCAGGACAATGTGAGGTTTGATCCTTAGGGAAAGAAACCCGCCTGTCTCACAAGAAGTCTGGCTCCAGTGGTGGTCTCAGGTCTGAGAAGCACTTGAGGATGAAAGGAGGGATAGAAGTGTCAAATATTATGTTAAATAGCTCTGCAAGAACTCCTGGATGTTTTAGGAGCACTGCCAGGCAGTGAGCTGAATGAAGCCAAACCCTTCCAGCCTATTTATTTTTTGAAGGCTTAATGCTGTTTAAACAGCAAGGTCAGAGCAGATAATGAGGCTGGGAGCTCCAGTGCCCCAGTCCCATCCTCTGCACACCAGGCTGTGAAGCACAGGGTGGGGAGGCAAAACTGGTACCCCCCAAAAAGCAGGGCAACAGGAGACAATCTGGGGTCTAACCATCACGTTGCTGTGTCATCCATGATGCTCTCACTCCAAGGAGGACATTGAGGTGCTGGAGTGGGTCCAGAGGAGGGCAACAAAGCTGGGGAAGGGTCTGGAGCACAGGGCTGGTGAGGAGCAGCTGAGGGAACTGGGTTTGTTTAGTCTGGAGAAGAGAAGGCTGAAGGGACACCTCATTGCTCTCCACAGCTCTCTGAAAGGAGACTGAAGTGAGGTGGAGGTTGATCTCTTCTCCCAACTAACAAGTGATAGGACAAGAGGAAATGGCCTCAGCTTGGGGAGGTTTAGGTTGGACATGAGAAGAAAATTCTTCACTGGAAGGGCTCTCAACCACTGGCAAAGGCTGCCCAGGGAGGTGGCCAAATCCTCATCTCTGGAGGTGTTTAAAAGATGCAGAGATGTGGTGTTGAGGGGCTTGGATTAGCATCAGATTTAGAGTTAGAGAATGGTTGGACTGGAGTATCTGAAAGGTTTTTCTCCCAACTCTATGCATAAGCAAGGCAGAGGTTTTGTTGCTCATAACCTGTGAGCTGCAGCTCCATGGCTCTGAGATGCTCCTTAGAATCATAGAATCAATAAGGTTGGAAAAGACTTCAGAGATCATCAAGTCCAACCTGTCACCCAACACCTCATGACTACTAAACCATGGCTTCGAGTGCCACATCCAATCTTTTTTTGAACACCTCCAGGGATGGTAACTCCACCACCTCCCTGGGCAGCACATTCCAGTGGCAAATTACTCTTTCTGGGAAGAACTTTCTCCTAACATCCAGCCTAAACCTCCTTGGTGCAGCTTGTGACTGTGTCCTCTTGTTCTGGTGCTGCTTGCCTGGGAGAAGAGACCAACCCCCACCTGGCTACAACCTCCCTTCAGGGAGTTGTAGAGAGCAAGAAGGTCTCCCCTGAGCCTCCTCTTCTCCAGGCTAAGCAACCCCAGCTCCCTCAGCCTCTCCTCACAGGGCTGTGCTCCAGACCCCTCCCCAGGCTTGTTGCCCTTCTCTGGACACACTCAGGTGTCTCAATATCCTTCTTGAATGGTCCAGGAGCCTCCAGCCTTCTCCTCCTACCTTGGGCCACCTCATGTCTCGGCAGCAGGGTACAGAGGCATAGCTTGGAGGACCCAGAGGCTTGGGAAGCAGCCGAGCCAGGCTGAGGTCACGCTTGCAAAGCTCCCTCCTGTCATTTACTGATCCTAATCAGGCTGCAATAAAACCTGTGATTGCACATCTCATAAGCGAGATCACAGGGAGAACAGGAAATGAGCTAAGTTAATCAAATTAGATGAAAGACAAGGGAAAAGGAGCCTGAAAATCCCATCTGGGGAACAAGTTTATTAGTGCCTTGCACTCCTGTGGAAGGTTTTTGATGGGGAGCACTGAAGCATTAACTCATCCAGGCAGTGCCTCTCAGCCACTGCACTGTCACAGGCAAGGGGATGAAGGTGAAGATCGGTTCCACCACCAAAGCCTGGCCCCTTGGAGCTGCACAAAGGAAAACCAAGACCTGTTTCTCATTGCTAGATTGTCCCTCTGCTAAAATTCAAATAAGCTTTTAATTCAGCACTGGTTAGGCCACACCTTGACTACTGAGTCCAGTTCTGGGTCCCTCAGTTTAAGAAGGACATTGAGATGCTGGAAGGTGTCCAGAGAAGGGCAAGGAGGGTGGGGAGAGGGAGCACAGCCCTGTGAGGAGAGGCTGAGGGAGCTGGGGTTGCTTAGCCTGGAGAAGAGGAGGCTCAAGGGAGACCTTCTTGCTGTCTACAGCTACCTGAAGGGAGGTTGTAGCCAGGTGGGGGCTCGTCTCTTCTCCCAGGCAAGCAGCACCAGAACAAGAGGACACAGTCTCAAGCTGTGCCAGGGGAAGTTTAGGCTGGAGGTGAGGAGAAAGTTCTTCACTGAGAGAGTTGTTAGGCATTGGAATGTGCTGCCCAGGGAGGTGGTGGAGTCCCCATCCCTGGAGGTGTTCAAGAGGGGATGGGATGTGGCACTTGGTGCCATGGTTTAGTCATGAGGTGTGGTGGCAGGTTGGATTTGATGATCTTTGAGGTCTCTTCCAAGCTTGGTGATTCTGTGATTCTGTGTTTCTCCTTGGAGATCAAGAGGAGTTCTTTTCAGCCTTCCATCAGAGCTCTCCTCCTGCTTTTGCTCTGTGGTGAGACCTCTCCTCTCCCCGTTGTGGGTTACAAATGAAATGAGCAGGATGCATCTTTCCATCTTGAGCTCACATTTGGTTGCCTCTTCCTGCCTTTCCCTGAATTTCCTTAACAGAAGGAATGAATATTTCATTCCATTCCTTCTGATGTTGGCTTCTCTTGCAAGTCACCACAGAAGCCTAGCAAAAGTATTGTCTAAGCCATCATATTAATCCCATAACTTCCAGACCACCCAGCAACAGGCTTGACACTTGATGGTGGTTTCACCTTCCCCACTCTCCTCTGGTTTGGAGCCCTGCTGCTCCATATAGGTTCATTTGTGGTCAGTGGGTGAGAGCTGGGATCTCATGGAGGCTTCCTACAGCTTTGCAGATGCAGTGCCCAGGCTATATTTAGGAGCCTCAGAAGAAGGCATCTCCACCAGGCAGCAGCTTCTCTTTTGGCATTTGGAAAGCTGGGTGCTCGCTCTCCCAAGAGCCAGATGAAAGCCAAGCAAGATGGTGCTGGTTTGAAGCCAGGCCAGGCTGTGTTGCTTCAGTCTCTGAGCAGAAAGGCAAACATCTTGGACTACTGGTGTCACTGCATAAACCTGGTTGGTTTCCCCACCCTGTATCACAGAACCACAGAATTGTTAGGCTTGGAAGGTACCTCAAGGATCATCTAGTTCCAACCCCCCTGCCCTGGGCAGGGACACCTCACACTATCAGGAGGGAGTCAGAGTCAGGCTGAGGCAGGAGAAGAGCTCTTTGGCAAAGGTCCTCATCTGCAGCTTCATTAATGCACCTAGGTTAATGTTTTAAGAACCAGGGATCCAGAGCAGCTCTTTGGCATCATTTCTGGTGGTGCCAGGGCTTGGGTTTCATCCTGTTGCAATCCCATCTAGAGCTCAGTTTGAAGGCCAGGGGCAGAGGAGCCAACTCTACTCTCATGCCGGTCCCACACATAGAATCCTGCAAAGCAACCAGGATTTAGCAATGCCTGGACCACCTTCCAACCTCACCCAAGACCTTCTGTGCTTTAACCCACCATGAACCCACCCCAGCCAGTCCTTTAGCCTCCCCCTCACCTGCCTTGGCTCCATTCCCCTGCGTGCAAAGAGCAGGGAAAGAGTTTGACTTGCAAATATTGTTTCAGTTCCTCATCAAGAGTTGAGCATTTCTGAGCTGCACCAGATTGCACTGGGCCTTCTCCATCACCCACCTCCACCTCCCCTCCCTCCTGCATCACACTTGCACCCAAAGAGATGCCACCTGCCCAGTTTTGGGTGTGCAATAAGCCATGGACATATTCAATTCAATGACTTGTCCTGACTTTGATGTCCCAATATCCATGTCAAACATCTCCAGCCCTACCACACAGCTGCTGTGGTGCTGCAGTCTTGATATTTTACCCATTTATGGCCTATTTAAGATGCAGAAATCCACAGAAATCACAGAATCGTAGAATTGTTAGGCTTGGAAGGGACCTCAAGGATCAGCCAGTTCCAAAACCCCTGCCATGGGCAGGGACACCTCACACCACAGCAGGTTGCTCACAGCCATATCCAGCCTGGCTGCAAACACCTCCAGGGATGAGGCTTCCACCACCTCCCTGGGCAACCTGTGCCAGGCTCTCACCACCCTCATGGGGAACAACATCTTCCTCACATCCAATCTCAATCTAGTTTTGCTCCATTCCCCCCAGTCCTATCCCTCCCTGACACCCTCAGAAGTCCTTCCCCAGCTTTCCTGTAGCCCACTTCAGATCCTGGAAGGCCACAATTAGGTCACCTGGGAGCCTTCTCTTCTGCAGACTGAACAGCCCCAACTCCCTCAGTCTGTCCTCAGAGGAGCTCCAGCCCTCTGCTCATCCTCATGGCCCTTCAGTCACTTCCAAGTAACCTGGCCAAGGGTCTTTCAATCTTTTGGTGGTGTTGTTTGGAGCATCTTTCTGGGTGTTTTTTGTTGTTTCTTCCCTTTTTTTTCTGAAGAGCCACACAAAACTTTGTCAGAAAGTGCCAGCTCTGGCACAACTGAAACCGTCTGCAGGAAAGGGCTTTCAAATGAGCTTCCTGTTTCAGAAAGAGAAAAAGAGAGAAAAAAAAAGAAGAAAAGGCTTTTAGAATGTCCCTGAAATTGTCAAAAACATCCTGTTTTGACATGCAAAGAAAATTGATCTTTTTGGTTGGGTTTGATTAGGAGAAAAAAAATACATATCACTTTCTGAAAGAATGGAGCAAAAGTCCCAGTCCAAAGCAATGCATCCTTCAAAGGTCTTGGTGAGCCCAAATCTCAGGAGCAGGAGCAGGGAGGTCATTCTGCCCCTGTGCTCAGCGCTGACCTTGAATCCTGTGTCCAGTTCTCGGCTCCTCAATATAAGAAGGGCATTGAGACTCTTGAATGTGCCCAGAGAAGGGCAATGAGGCTGGGGAGAGGGAGCACAGCCCTGTGAGGAGAGGCTGAGGGAGCTGGGGTTGCTTAGCCTGGAGAAGAGGAGGCTCAGGGGAGACCTTCTTGCTCTCTACAACTCCCTGAATGGAGGTTGTAGCCAGCTGGGGGTTGGTCTCTTCTCCCAGGCAATCAGCACCAGGACAAGAGGACACAGTCTCAAGCTGTGCCAGGGGAAGTTTAGCCTGGAGGTGAGGAGAAAGTTCTTCCCAGAGAGAGTTGTTAGCCATTGGAATGTGCTGCCCAGGGAGGTGGTGGAGTCACCATCCCTGGAGGTGTTCAAGAGGGGATTGGACGTGGCACTTGGTCCCATGGTCTAGTAGTCAGGAGGTGTTGGGTGACAGGTTGGACTTGATGATCTCTGAGGTCTTTTCCAACCTTGTTGATTCTATGACTCAATGATTCTATTCAAGATCAAGAGTGCCTTCAGACTGCTGTGACTCTGCCAGGCTTTTACACCCACCTTACATCTGTGTGCTCATGACACTCATTCAGAGCCTGGACGTCAGAGATGGGGGTCCAGGAGGCTGCTGAGCCCAAGGTATTTGCAGCCATCCCCCACTTTTGGACCAAATCAGAGCAAAAGCATCAGCAAGCAGCCAAGTTCAGGTCAGGTCAGAGCAAAGAGAACTGGTGTGCCAAATGCATGCAGTTTCTGAAGCAAGCAAATGGTTCCTTTGAGGGTTGTTTTTTTGGTAGAGAAGTCAACCCTGCTGTGCTGGCTCCACTTCTGAGCCCAAAATATCATTGAAAACCGAAAGAAAAACCCAACACCCAATGAGCACTTGGGGAAATGGCAAGGTGAAAAATGGATTGTCTGGAATTTTTGGAGGGCTTTTTTTTGGCCAAGTTTTGTCCAACAGGTAAATTATTCTGAGCTGCTGAAGCGTTTCTTCCCTGTACTCCACCAACCTTCCCCAAATCTGCTGTCTTGGAGCCAATTTCTGGACCTTACAGACCCGGCAAAGCTTCCAGCATCCTCTCTGAGAGGTTTTTACCGTGGCACTTGGAGGTTTTTTTGGTGGTAAAAGGGGATAAGAGCTAATGAGCTTTGTGATTTATAAGCCCTGACATACTAAATTCATTAAGAAAGAGTGGACAGAATGCAAATCTGGACCTAGGGAAGGAGAGCACATCACTAAGTGGATTTCGGGTGATGAATACCCAGGTTCACAAGTGATGAAACAGTGAAGCTATGGAAGGTGTCTGCAGTCACAAAGCAAAGTCTATTAAGCTGACTTGCTCTGGAGACTATTGAACAAAGCTCAGGAGAAAAATTGGATAAAATAAATGCTTTTGATTTCCTAATGTGTTTTGAGCCAAGGCCAAGGGCTCAGATGGTTTCCCGAGGAATTACGCTGGGTTGTGTGCAGGGAAATAGCTCTTTACACCAGAACAGTCTCTGGAGCTGCTGAAATGCATCCCAGCTGTGGGCTGTTGAAGTCAGATGTCACTTGAGTCTTAGCAAAGCCTTCCTCCCTCACAGATGCAAAAGGGGCTTACTCTTCAGAGTGCTTGATATTAAGCAACAGCCCCAGAAAGCGTGGGTGAGGAGCTTCGGAGAGCCAAAAGCGCTCTCAGCCTGAGAGGTGTTGCTGTAACTTGCAGTGCTCTGCAACCCAGGAGCATCTACTTGGTGCTGGAGGAACAACAAGGTTCATAGAGTCATAGAATCATAGAATCAATAAGGTTGGAAAAGACCTCAAAGATCATCAAGTCCAATCTGTCACCCAACACCTCGTGACTAATGAAACCATGGCACCAAGTGCCTTGTCCAGTCCCCTCTTCAACACCTCCAGGGATGGGGACTCCACCACCTCCCTGGGCAGCACATTCCAATGGCTAACAACTCTCTCTGGGAAGAACTTTCTCCACACCTCCAGCCTAAACTTCCCCTGGCACAGCTTGAGACTGTGCCCTCTTGTTCTGGTGCTACTTGCCTGGAAGAAGAGACCAACCCCCAGCTGGCTACAACCTCCCTTCAGGTAGAATAGTTGGGTTTGGAAGGGACTTAAAGGTCATCCAGTTGCAAACCCTCCCTGCCATGGGCAGGGACACTTCCCACCAGCCCAGGTTGCTCAAGGACTCGTCCGGCCTGGTCTTGAACACCTCCAGGGAGGGGACATCCACAGCCTCCCCAGGCAACCTGTTCCTGTGTCTCCCCACCCTCACTGGCAAGAGGGGACCAGGAGGATGCTGCAGGAAAAATGCAAAGCTGTTATTGGAAAATGGGGCAAAACCAGCTGGGTTTGGGTGCCTTGAGGACATGAGCATAGACATCTGTGCCAGTTTTCATGCAGCAATGCTGCACCCCTCCAGGCAGCCCCAAGTCTCATCTCTTCCATGCTCTCCTTTGAAGCTTTGTTCTCCCCTCTCATTTGTGCTATTATTTTTGTTGTCTCCCCCCCAAACTCTCAGGCCAAACCTTTTCTTTTGCCAACATGTTTCCTGCTTGCAGATGAGAGTGAAAAAGGAGGTTTGGGGGAAAGGAGGGGATCATCTGGACATTTCTGGGCCTCTGATAAAGGGCTGGGGAGGGTGGGGGTAGGGGGGGTGCTGGCAGCTCCGTCAAACCGCGGCTGCTGCTTTTGTGATGTGGGCTGTGTAATGTCCCATCTGGGAGGGAGACAAGAGAGCCAAACTCACCCACTCACATATTTTCCAGAGCTCTGTTACTGCACATATGTTCAGAGGACAGGAGAAACCTGTTAAAGAGATAACCCCACAGCATCCCGACGCCATCCTCCTCCAAGGGCTGCTCTGCTTGCAGGATCCTTATGCTGCTCTCAGCCCAGGAGAGCGACAAGTCTTGCCAGGAGAAAGGAAAGTGCTTGCTGGCATCTGGCCCATGTTAACACCATGTCAAAGCCCTGAAGCCACTTGAAATGGGCTGTGTAGGGAGAGAAGTGAGGTGAGATGAGGGGACAACAAGTGGGTCCCTTCGGCAGGTTGTTAAGGAGGTGGCGATGGCATCCAGTAGCTCTTTGTGTGCTCCTTCTTGGCACCGAGGGCTAAATCCTGCCCCTTTCATGCAGCATTATATCCTTTGTCCTGGGAATGGCCTTTGGGAAAGATAAGGAAGTGAAGGGCTCACAGCAAAGCACCAGCACCCTTTTGCTGGGGGGAAATAGTCTGTCAGTGAGCTCAGCACAAGAAGATGAGGCTGAATAACAAAGACATCATTAGTTGTCTTTCAGAGCAGCATCTCTCAGGTCTGGACTAAAATCCCTTCACCAGAAATGCTCTCCAAGAAACATGCATGCCCCTAAAACCTCGGAAAGCCCTTCTAGTTTGTTGGGATCCTCAACTGAGATTGCTAAATCCCAGTATCCAGCAGCCTTTTTGCCCTACATCCCTTTAGTTTGGTGACATAAAACCTGCCCCAGGAGATGAGAATTGCCTAGAAGTATTTAAGGGATAGAAAAAAGAGGGTGGGAAGCATCAAGGCTTCGCAGAGAGCAAGCTCTGATGAATGTTCAGGGGATTGGAGGAGCCCCGTGGTGGGAATGGGTATGGCAGGGCTGACATCTCAGATGATGCTGCTGAGGAGCTTCCATGGATGTTTTCCTCCTTGCCTGTGGATATTTTGCTATGGATCTCTTCCACCTTGCACATTAATACCTTAATGTTCACGGGTTTCCATGCTCTTCTGCAGCCTTTTGATGATGTAGATGGTCTCTTGTGCCAAATGGTTTCTAAACCTCATGAGTTCAGGAACTTTAAGTTCAGAGTTAAAGCTTTTAGTAGATCCAAATATTTGTCTTCTAAAGAAACTGAGTGTCCAGGGAGGCTGGAAAGATGCAGCCCTTGGATCACCACTTTTCCTCTCAAGCTGTGGCTCACAGAGGTTGTGGCACCTGTCTTGATCCTGTCCAAAAGCTGTCACCACAAGGCAGGACCTGGAAATGGCTTGGAAATGGTCCTTGCCTGACCTTGGAGGGGAGGAGGATGCAAATGTTTGCTGCTGGATAGCCCAGAAGGAGCTGGGAAACAAGGGCTGGGCACACAGTTTTATCACCTCTACTCATCTCAGGGGCCAGAAGCCAGACTGCTCAAAGGTCAGGGAGTTAAGAGATGGATGTTGAAGAAGGATCATTTGCAGCTCTCACTGTGTTATGGTGGAAAAATGTTCTTGTTCATCCAGTTCATTGTACACCAGGGTATAAGCCTGGCTGGCCTGGAGCTGGCAGCGGCCTCCTCCTGGAGCGCCAAGACTTCTGCGCTCATGCAAGAGAATAAATCACTTGAGCTACTTGCATCACAGCTTGGTCTCTCTCTCTCCCACCTCAGCACCAGGAGCCTGGAGCCAAAAAGCCATCAGAATGGGATGGCTGACCTGTGAGCCATCAGCTCTGTGTGGCTTTTGGGTCTTCAAGGACAGTGATTTCAGAGCGTCTTTGCTACAAACCGTTAGAAGCCTCCCTGTGCACTTCCCTTGCTCTTAACCACCATTAAACCATCTCCAGATGATCTTTGCACTTAGAAGACCTGTGCAAGCTGCAGGTGATGTAAAAAAGGTGGAGGCTGCTCAGGCAAGAGGCTTGGATAAGATTGACTAAGCTCCAAGCCAACAGCTTTAAGAACATATCTGCACTTCAAGCTTAAACAGCATAAAGGGCAACCAGCAGCAGAACAAGAGGACACAGTCTCAAGCTGCACCAGGGGAAGTTTAGGCTGGAGGGAAGGAGAAAGTTCTTCCTTCCCAGAAAGAGTAATTGGTCATTGGAATGTGCTGCCCAGAGAGGTGGTGGAGTCACCATCCCTAGAGGTGTTCAAAAAAGGCTTGAGTGTGGCACTTGGAGCCATGGTTTAGTTGTCAGAAGGTGTTAGGTAATAGGTTGGATTGGATGATCTCTGAGGTCTTTTCCACCCTGGTTGATTCTGTGATTCTCTGGTAATACCAGCCATGTACCAACCCCTTGCTGCTCTCTCCCACACTGAGCATCCATCAGGGAGCTCATGGAAGGATCAGGACCCCATAAGCCTCAGATCAGTGAGTTAAATCCTGCTGACCACCAGTGACAGCTCATATCTACCCTCAGGAGCTGTTGCCAATAACTTAAATGAATTGGCAGAGGAACACTGGCAATGAAGCTGGGACCCACCACTTGGTTACTCTGGTGTTATGTGGCTGCAGGAGAAAATAACACCCAGGTTTTCTTGAAGTCATTCCTTTTGATCATGATAACTTCAAAGATGCAATAATAAAGGGCAGGAGATGCTGGGCTGAGACATCAAGCCCCATCTGTGCTGCTGTGGGCAAACCCACCCCATAATAAATTTATCATGGCTCACACAAGCAGCACTTAAAGCTCCTGATTTGCCATATCAGGGCCAGATACTTGCACATTTAGAATAGAATAGAATAGAATAGAATAGAATAGAATAGAATAGAATAGAATAGAATAGAATAGAATAGAATAGAATAGAATAGAATAGAATAGAATAGACCAGACCACACCAGGTTGGAAGAGACTTTTGAGATCATCACATCCAACCTATCACCCAACACCATCTAATCAACTAACCCATGGCACCAAGCACCCCAACCAGTCTCCTCCTAAACACCTCCAGGGATGGTGACTCCACCACCTCCCTGGGCAGCACATTCCAATGGGCAATCACTCTCTCTCTGTAGAATTTCCTCCTAACATCCAGCCTAAACCTCCCCTGGCACAGCTTGAGACTGTGTCCTCTTGTTCTGGTGCTGCTTGCCTGGGAAAAGAGACCAATCCCCACCTGGCTACAACCTCCCTTCAGGTAGTTGTAGACAGCAAGAAGGTCACCCCTGAGCCTCCTCTTCTCCAGGCTGAGCAACCCCAGCTCCCTCAGCCTCTCCTCACAGGGCTGTGTTCCAAACCCCTCCCCAGCTTTGTCGCCCTTCTCTGGACACCTTCCAGCAAGTCAACCTCCCTCCTAAACTGAGGAGCCCAGAACTGGACACAGTACTCCAGGTGTGGCCTAACCAGTGCAGTGTACAGGGGCAGAATGACCTCCCTGCTCCTGCTGGCCACACTGTTCCTGATGCAGGCCAGGATGCCATTGGCCCTCTTGCCTGACTGGGCACACTGCAGGCTCATGTTCAGCCTACCATCGACCAGTACCCCCAGGTCCCTCTCTGCCTGGCTGCTCTCAGCCACTCTGACCCCAGCCTGTGGCACTGCCTGGGGTTGCTGTGGCCAATGTGCAGAACCTGGCACTTGGATGTGTTCAGTCTCATGCCCTTGGACTCTGCCCATCTGTCCAGCCTGTCGAGGTCCCTCTGCAAAGCCTCTCTACCCTCCAGCAGATCATCCCCTGCCTCCAGCTTGGTGTCATCTGCAAATTTACTGATGATGGGCTCAGTGCCCTCATCCAGATCATTTTTCCATGGCAGCACATCGGAGGTGCTGTGGGAAGAGTTTTCCCTTCACAAACCGCTCACAAACTCCCTGATCCAACTCTGCATTACCCAAGCTCCTCAAGCTCCACCTTTGCATCCCTCATCTCTTTGGCTTGCTTTGCAAATCCGTCAATCCTAGCTCTTTGGAGCCCTGTTCCAAACATTCACAGCCTCAGATATCGCTGCTTTGCTGGAAGAGGAGTAAGAGCAGCCATTAATAAAAGGTTTTCAGTGCTTTTTCAACAGCATCAATGGGAATTAGCAGAACATTTTCACATCTTGTGCCGCAGGGAGCAGGGACTTTCTGCAGACGAAAGCAGTGTCCTCGGATGTGCAGATGTTCCAGATGTTCTAGGGCTCTCTGCTATGCTAATGGTAAATGAAAGCAGCTTATCAGCATCCAGTGGGTAATTACAACCTAGCATTTGTTCCCTTAGCTGCCTCTTGTGGTGCCTGGTTTGCTCCAAGAAGGGGATTGAGGGGCTGGAGTGGGTCTAGAGAAGGGCAGCAAAGCTGGGGAAGGGTCTGGAGAACAAGGCTGGGGAGGAGCAGCTAAAGGTTGTTCAGTTTGGGGAAAAGGAGGCTGAAGGGAGACCTTCTGGCTCTCTCCAACTCCCTGAAAGGAGGTTGGAGTGAGGTAGGTTTTGGTCTCTTCTCCCAAGGAACAAGTGATAGGACAAGAGGAAATGAGCTCAAGTTGTGTCAGAGGAGGTGTAGGTTGGCCATGAGGAACAATTTCTTCCCCTTGAGGGTTGTCAAGGCCTGGCCCAGGCTGCTCAGGGCAGTGCTGGAGTCCCCATTCCTAGGGGAGGTTCAAAGCTGTGTAGGTGTGGTGCTGAGGGACACGTGTCTGTGGTCACCTGGCAGTGCTGAGTTAATGTTTGATCTGAAAGGTCCCTTTCAAGCAAACAATCTGAGGATTCCAGGAGTCTTAATCCACAGCTATCTGGTTTGGGAGCTGGCACGAGGCATTCTTTGCATGCCCCTGGAATAGCTGCTGAAATCTGCTCAGGCAGCCTTTGATGTCTGCGCTCTCCAGCATCATCTGGTTTCCGCTCGACTTGTCTCCTCAGCTCAGCCCTTTCATTCCAGGAGCCTTCTCCCTGATGCCTCCTCCATTCCTTCTGACTTTGTGCAGCATCTGGGGAGCTCAGCACGTGCTCAGGAGGGCAGCAGGCTATTAATTGGACATTAAGTGGTGGCCCATGTCCGAGGCCGTGGCACGTTGGATTAATTACTGAGTGGCTAATAACAACCTCCTGCCCCTGGTATTTATAGAATAATAAAACCCATCCATGACACTGGCCCCCACATCTGGTGAAACTGGCAAACACATTTTCATTTACCTCCCTTTCTCCAGCCTGCTAACAGCTTTCAGATTTCCAGGGGGACAACTGGAGGGCTTGAGAGCTTATGGACATGCTGCGAATGGCTCTGGAGTGAGGGGTGAGCTGAGCTTTGCACTTCCAACAGAACACCAAACCTCAGTGCTAGAATAGAATAGAATTAATTAGGTTGGAAAAGGCTTCAGAGATCATCATGTCCAACCCATCACCCAACACCATCTGATCAACTAAACCATGGCACCAAGTGTCACATCCAGTCTCTTCCTAAACACCTCCAGGGATGGGGACTCCACCACCTCCCTGGGCAGCACATCCCAATGGCCAATCTCTCTTTCTGTGAAGAATTTCTTCCTAACATCCAGCCTGAACCTCCCCTGGTGCAGCTTGAGACTGTGTCCTCTTGTTCTGGTGCTGGTTGTCTGGGAGAAGAGACCAACCCCCACCTGGCTACAACTTCCCTTCAGGTAGTTGTAGACAGCAATAAGGTCTCCCCTGAGCCTCTTCTTCCCCAGGCTAAGCAACCCCAACTCCCTCTGCCTCTCCTCACAGGGCTGTGCTCCAGACCCCTCCCCAGCTTTGTTGCCCTTAAATGTATTCCCCCTCTTGTCCCAGTAGTCCTCCTCTCATCCAATGTGGTATTGTGGGTTTGGGCTAAAAGGTGGGGGTTTGGTGTTGCATCCCTGTAGCCATCAGCATTTACAAGCCCCAGGTGAGGGATGGTGAGCAACACCTCCACAGGTGGTGGGCATGAGTGGCCTGGGCCCTATATAAGGCACATACTAGGCAGGCTGGCTGTTGGGAGGCTCTAAGAGAAATGTTTCCAGGTAGGTCTAGGAGGAGATGACTTCTTGCATTAGGAAAAGCTGTACAAGACTCCAGCTTTTGAGGGTCTTGTAGATGTCCCTGCTGACTGCAGGGGCATTGGACCAGATGAGCTTTAAAGATCCCTTCCCTCCCTGCCCCCCAGCCCACTCCTTGATTCTCTCTTGTGGAAACCCTGAGGAAATAGAAGCCTGTGTCTAGTGCAGCATGTGCTGTAGTTTTCTGCTGTAGCTGGGTTCCTCCAGAGCAGGCTTGAAGGTTCAGAATGCCTGAACTGCTTATCTCCAGGTCCAAGCTCCCAAGTAACCTGAAAGCAAAGGGCTTGGAGGACATGGTGGAATTATAGGATGCTTGCCTATACCTCTGAAAGGATTAGCTGGCCAAAGGGGTGAACTTGTCATACAATCATAGAATGGTTTGGGTTGGAAGGGACCTCTAGAGGTCATCTAGCCCAACCCCCCCGCAGTAAGCAGGGACATTCTCAACTGGATCAGGCTGTCCACAGCCCTGCAAGCCTCACCTTGAATATCTCCAGGAATGGGACCTCAGCCACCTCTCTGGGTGACCTGTTCCTGTGTTCCACCAACAATCCCTTCTAAAGGATTCAGGGGAAACCTACCCCAGAATGTGGTTTAGGACTTGTAGGGATAGTGAAGGGTTCACAAGCAGGCAGCCAAACTCCTCATTGCCCAGGAGACTGCTAATAATGTCCCCTCTGCCCAAGCTTCTCTGCACACATAGCTGGAAGGGCACATCTAACCATCTTTTCCCCCCTCCCCTTCCTCAGACAACTGCTGCTTTCCAAGATAGAGCCCCAGGTTGTCTCCATTCCAGCTCCACACAAGCCTCAGTGGCCTGGAGGAAGTTACATCAGGCTCCAGGCATTGCCGGGCGCAGGCGAGGCGCTGAAGGTATGTGCTGCTCCTCAGCGCCTTTGGCCACGGGCCAGAGTCCCCCCTCCGTGCTATCAAAGCCTCTCTGTCTTATCACCCTGCTGGGAGGGCATGATGTCATGCAGCCCCCAGAGCAGGAGCCACGGGAAAGTTGGGTGTTTCCATCATCCTTCAGCTCTTAGCTGCGATCTGGCTGGCCCAAGCAGAAGGCTTCCCATGGCTGTTCATAAAAGCTTCTCTTTGGAGAATCAGGACAGAAATAGCCTCTCTGTCTAGATTCTATGGCCCTGCTCTCACAGGGGGATTGGACTTGTGCCCAGCTGGCCAAGAAGGCCAATGGCATCCTGGCATGCATCAAGAATAGTGTGGGCAGCAGGAGCAGGGAGGTCATTCTGCCCTGTGCTCAGCACTGGTTAGGCCACACCTTGAGTCCTGTGTCCAGTTCTGGGCCCCTCAATTTAAGAAGGACATTGAGACACTTGAACATATCCAGAGAAGGGCAATGAGGCTGGGGAGGGGAAGTCTAGGCTGGAAGTGAGGAGAAAGTTCTTCATAGAATGAGTAATGAGTAATTGGCCACTGGAATGTGCTGCCCAGGGTGGTGGAGTCCCCATCCCTGGAGGTGCTTAGGAAGAGACTGGATGAGGCACTTGGTGTCAGGTATTAGGTAATAGGCTGGACTTGATAATCTCTGAGGTCATTTCCAGCCTGGTTGGTTCTGTGATCTTAGATGGTCCTTTCCAACCTCTAACATCCTGTGATCCTGCATTATGGTCACTGAGATGGGAAGGGAAATTTCTCCCATCAAGAGCCTTCAACTCTGGGATAGCACATGCAGATGTTGCAGGGCTCTCTGCTATGTTAATAGTGAATGGAAGCAGCTTATCAGCATCCAGTGGGTAATTACAACCTAGCATTTGTTCCCTTAGCTGCCTCTTGTGGTGCCTGGTCTGCTCCAAGAAGGGCACTGAGGGGCTGGAGTGGGTCAGAGAAGGGCAACAAAGTTAGGAAAGGGTCTGGAGAAGAGGGCTGGGGAGGAGCAGCTGAGGGAGCTGGGGGTGTTCAGCCTGGGGAAAAGGAGGCTGAGGGGATGGCATGTGCTGGTGGCTGTCTTGCTTGAAGCTTTGAGTGATCCCCTGGAAGAAGTGGTGAAAAGCTTTAGGTTGTGAAGGGGAGGCTGCAAATCAAGTCAAAAATTCATCTGGAAATGTAGCACAGGCCATGCAAGGGTTCCAGAAGCGATGAGGATCATGGCACACTGAATCAGGCTGCCCAGAGAGGTTCTGGAGTCTTTCTCTAGAGAGAATCCTGCCTGGATGTGATCCTGGGTAAGCCACTTTGGGTGCCCCTGCTGTAGCAAGTAGATTGGACAAGATGATCCTTTCTAAGCCCTGCCATGCTGGGATTCTGTGATTCTCCTCTGCTGCTCTGATCACAATTTGTTTCTGGCTTGCAGGAAGCTCATGAGCTTGAGGACCACCAGACACAACTATGATCCATGAAGGAGATGGAAAACTACTTCTTGAGCAGTGGAATGATGTCTTTGGGTGGACAGCAAAACATCTTCTAGCCCAGTAAGTGTGAAGAGCAGCAGGATGAGGCTCACATGGGGCACTGGGGAGCACTTTACAGTAATGTTGGTCCTTTGAGTCTTCCTGTCTCAAATCCTCTTTCATCTGATGCCTTTCCCCACACACACACACGCTTGTCACCACTTCTTCTCCCAGCTCTGGAGACATCTGCTTTGCCCATGGCCTTGAGAAATGCCGAGGGGAGGGCAAGGAGAAATGTCATGGCTCTCTCTGCCTTGAAACAATAACTGCTGAAAACATCTGAACCAGACATCGTTCTCCTTTTCAAGAGCCCTATCTGAGCAGCTCCCCAAATGCTTGGCTCTGGCTTCAAAGTTGACCATTCTGCTATAAATAAAGAGCATTTCATTAAAGGGGGGAAGGGGAGGGGGAAGCTAAAGGAGAGAAATTAGCCCAAAGAAAACCCCCCCAAGCCTTCCCCAAGCAGAAGCTTAACCAAAGCCAGATAATGGGGCAACGGGGAGGTTTATTTTTATCCACACAGGTCCACGTGCTCTTTATCTCCTGCTGTAATTTATCCCCATAAATTAGGTCCATGATATTAAAATGCCATTAGAACCCCTACCTACCACAGAGGGAATGCTGGTGGGGTTTCAGCCAGGGCTTTGAGATCTTCAGATGAAAGGGACAACGACCTTGACCACCGAACCTGTGGCTAATAACTCAATCCAGGCAAGAACTGCTGAATGTGGAGAAAGCATCTGAAGATGAAGCTTAATTGGGCCTTAATTGGCAGATTTGTACCCATTAGGGTGATGTTGGGTAAGGAGAGGCTACAATGACTGCTTACAGCTGTCCTGAAGCTGAGTTTTAGCCATCTTAGCATCTGATGGTGTGGGATTTTCTTCAGCTCCTGCCTTACCACTGTAGCACCCTTGTCCCTCAATGTGCCCAGAGGTTTATTTCACAGAATCACCAAGGTTGGAAGCGACCTCAAAGATCATCAAGTCCAACCTGTCACCACAGACCTCATGACTAAACCATGGCACCAAGTGCCACGTCCAATCCCCTCTTGAACGCCTCCAGGGCTGGGGACTCCACCACCTCCCTGTAATTTCCACCCCAAGTGGTTGCTCAGACTGTACAAAGCTTTCTCCACCTTCTCTTGTGTCATCCCTTCTTTTGCACTGTTTAAACCATCTCCATCCAGGACCTGAAATCACTATGGTGTGAGGGGGAAAAGTTCCCTTAAGCTTCTCCCAAGTGACAGGGCAAGAGGAAACAACCTCAGATTGCTTCAGGGGAGGTTTAGGTTGGACATGAGGAACAATTTCTCACCAAATTAGTTATGGTTGGAAAAGACCTTTGAGATGATGGAGTCCAACCATTATCTAGCTCTGCCAAACCTGGTGCTAAACCACATCCCTTGTTTCTGGCTCTCTTCAACACAGACAGCTGGGGATTTTCCCCCTTCAGTCATCTCTCTGCTGTCTTTGGTTGAGGAGCACCTTTGACTCTTCTACTTTTGCCCATCAATGGTGACACCTCAGCCTCAAATGGATGTTTCATGGCTGGATTTGCACTGCTTGACCCTGGTGTCAGACTCTATTGATTTCCACAGGGGAACTGCACAACTTCTGCTCAAAATGCACCTTCCTGAGCTCATTGTGGTTTCCCATGCCACTGTGCAACCCAAGGAGGCAGACCTCCATGCTTCACCCTTTCCATCTGCATACAGCCAGCACAGTGCCACATGAGCCTCCTGCTTTTCAGTTCTACCTCTGATCTCTTCCAAACCTGGAGAAGCCCTGGGGATCATAACCCTGTCCAGATGCCCACATGAAGCACATCCACCACTCTCTCATGCTGGCTTCTTTGGAAGGCTGTAAGTAGTTCCTAACTGGAAGCACAACCTGGGCTATTAATACCCAATGCACAGAGACCCTGAGTGATGTTCTCCAGAAGATTGGCTCTCTGCAAGCCTGCCCATCAGCAGTACATGCTCCTGCTGCCTAAAATAGGTGCCCTCTTTACCTTTCTTCTTCTTCCCCAAGCTACAGAGCACTGTGGCACCAGAAAGACTAAACATGGCCTCTGTGGTGTGGTGCTCAAAGCAGCAGCAAGTGATGCTTGGAGGAAGGGCACTGGTAGACAGTGGGGATTTCCAGTGACTCATCTCTAGTACCAGAAATGCTTGAAGATGTTGAGGAAAAGAGAGACCAAGTGCACTGGGCTGGTTTTTACCTGCAGCCACCTGCTTATCAGAAGTGCCTAGGGTAGAGCTGGGGTTTTTCTCTGTATAAAAGCTCTCTTTTCTTTTTTTCTTCGAGTGCATCACAGATGTGGCTGTGAAAAGCCCCAGGAGCCGTGGAACATGCCCAGCCCAAAGTGAATGCTGATGTCAAAGACTTACTGAGAACTTTGCCCTTCTGTTAGCCTCTGCCTCCTCCAGCACCTCAAAGGAGAAAACAAAAAACAGGTCAAGATGGGCAGAGAAAGAGTCTGGGTTGGCTCCTCTGCACACCAAGCATTTTTCACCTTCTCTTCACTCCCCCCGAGGCTCCTGTTCAGCAAAGTCATCATGTTTTCTTTACCAGAAAAATACAGTTCCCTCTCTTTAATTTAATTAGAGCTGCCTTTGACCATGGCCTTCAGACCTGGAAGATGAGTGCCTCAAGCTGGGGGTTGCTCCTAACCCCAGCAGCTCCCCTGCCTCCTCAGGGACTCTGTGTGGGACAGACAGGAGATTAGTGCCTGAGAATGCTTCGTCCAGCCCGAGTGCACGGAGATAAGAGATAAAAATACGTCTGCCTTGGGTATGTGCCTGCTTTCCCTTGCTGCTGGAGCTCGTACTCTGCTGCTGGCTGGGCCACAGGCAGTCTGTCAGCGCCACCTCTTGGTCCGTAGCCTACTGTCTCTGTTTATCGCACTGCCACGAGCATCTCTGTCTCACCACTGTGGGCATCTCTACCCACTGCTGCAGATACCCCTACTCAGCTGCTCTGAGTACCCCACCCCACTGGCATCTGCAGTATGATCCTGGGCACTCCACTACTGTGGACATCCCAATCCCACTGCTAGGAGCATCACACTACTGTGGGCATCTCGATGCTGTGCACATCTCCATCCCAGCACCGTAGGCTTCTCCATCCTACAGCTGTGGGCATCTGCATCTCAATGCTATGCACATCTCCATCCCAGCACCACAGGCTTCTCCATCCCACAGCTGTGGGTGTCTCCATCTCAATGCCATGCACATCTCCATCCCAGCACCACAGGCATCCCATTCTTGCTGCTGTGACCACTGCATGGATATTTTCCACCTCCCTTCTCCCTGTGGTTTCTCTGGAGGGTTCAGGCTCAGGCTATGATAATATACCTGAGGTCTGCAAAGCATTAGAGCAAGGCTCTTGTCAGATGGATGAGCTCATCGGGGAAGCAGGCCAGACACATTTGTTACCAGGGAGAGAAACTACTTCTTGCCCTGACCCACTTCTAACTTGCTTTGTCTTTGTTGTTATCTATCAGCACCTTCCTCACTCATTTGGAGCAGTTGCTTAGTTCCTGTCCTTGACCACCCTCTCTCCTGCATCTTCAGCAGCTGCTGAAGGACCTGGCGTATCAGGGAGAAAAGGAAATCTCTCTCCCAAGAATCTGTTCTCTCTTAATGTCACAGCACTGAGGCATAGCAGTGTTTTCCAAGCAAATTAGCTCACCCTGTCATGGGTGGAAAGCTTGGCAAACAAGATGGGCTTTCTTCTTTCTTTGAAGGAGGATACCCTCTGAAAATCAAGGGCAGGCTGCTGTAGGGAACCAGAGAGTGAGGCTCTGCCTGATCTTGTTGATTTGTGGGCAGAGCTACTTTCCTGGAAGACCTGAACAGAGTCACTTTGCTGCAGAGACCTCAAAAGACATCCAGTCTGTGAGCTTGTGAAGCTTCTGCTTCTCATAGAATCAATAAAGTTGAAAGAGACCTCAATGATCATCCAGACCAACCTGTCTCCCACCACCTCATGACTACAAAACCATGGCACCAAGAGCCACCTCCAATCCCCTCTTGAACACCTCCAGGGATGGGGACTCCACCACCTCCCTGGGCAGCTCATCCCAATGGCTAACAACTCTCTCTGGGAAGAACTTTCTCCTCCCCTTCAGCCTAAACTTCCCCTGGCACAGCTTGAGACTGTGTCCTCTTGCTCTGGTGCTGCTTGCCTGGGAGAAGAGACGAGCCCCTACCTGGCTACAACCTCCCTTCAGGTAGTTGTAGAGAGCAAGAAGATCTCCCCTGAGCTTCCTCTTCTCCAGACTAAACAACCCCAGATCCCTAAGCCCTACAAGGAGAGGCTGGTGCTTGAGGCCTCTCCTCAGCCTCATTGCCCTTCTCACCAGGGTGCTGTTTCCAGTAAATGCTCTGTTGATTCCCCATAGACTGTGAGAGACAGAAAAGGTTCCAGGTCCAAAGAAGGGCTCTGTGTGTAATTCCTGCTTCCTGGGGCTGCAACTGTACCTGCAGAGAGATACTCCTTACCACCACCCTCCAAAATAGATCAACTCTTCAAACAGCTGAGAAAATTAGAAGGAAAAAGTCTGATGGGTAGATGGATGGAGCCCTCTGTCTGTAGCCTGTGATGGTGAAGCAAGAGTAGATCCAAACAAACCTGGAAATCAAAGATACCTCTTGAGAGTCTAAACAGGTCAGCTCTCTACACTCCTGAAAGGAGGTTGGAGCTAGGTGAGGGTCAGTCTCTTCTCCCAGGGAGCAGGTAATAGGGCAAGAGGAAATGAGCTCAAGTTGCACCAGGAGAGGTTGGACATGAGGAACAATTTATTCCCCAAAAGGGTCATCAAGGCCTGGCACAGGGCTGGCCAGGGCAGTGGTGGAATCCCATCCCTGGAGGGGTCTCAAAGCTATGCAGATGTGGTGCTGAGGACCACGGTGATAGTGGTGACCTGGCAGTGCTGAGTTAGCAGCTGGACTTGTTCTGAAAGGTCTCTTACAACCAAACTGATTCTGTGGTGCTGAAACCCTACCTGTGCAGGTAAATTCCTGCCTGTCCAGCCTTGTTCTCCTGAGTGACCTCACACTGCACCCTGAGCATCTCTGTGGGCTCTGCTATCATCCTGTCTCTCTGTTCTCCAGGTGACTTAGAGATTTCAAAAGGGAGGTTCAGGCTTGACATGACCATCTGTGCATGCAGCTTAGCTCACATCCGAGCTCAGGACAGGCACCAGCATGCTCTGCAATAGGAGGAACCACACTTTTCCTGGGTTTTTAACCCTTTTCAGTAAGAAAACAGCTGCCAAAACGAACCTCTGGCAGACAGTGACCTCCTGTGCAAAGCACATGGTTGGTGCTGAAGTATTTTTGGCAAGGAGGCTGGGTTTGAGAGCTTGTGCACTCTTTCATCCTTTCCTCTTGGAAAGAGGAACAGATCCCAACCCAAGCAGCTGCCTTTAGGAATTCTGATAGCTAATGGTTTTGACAGGGCAAAAACATCTGGGTTAGAGAATACAGAGAACCTGTGGACAGAAATGAAAGGGGGGGGGAAAGTTTGGAGTAGAGACCTGGGCTTGTAGAAAATAATATCTGAGGTCAGTGGTGAGATCCTGAAGGGTTGAAATGCTCTGAGCTTGGCTCCCAGGAGGCTGTAACATTAAACATGAAAAACAGAAGATGATCAACAAGGTGCAGAAGGCTGGGGAGCAGGGGCAGCATCCCAGGAGGAATAAAGTTGCCAGGGTGCAAAGGTTAAAAGCAGAAAGCCAAGGTTCATTTCAGGATGTTCATAAAGCAGCACATTGTGCTTTGCATGCCCAAAGCTGTGGGGTTTGGCAAGCCAAGAGCTGGGAATGTGATGGAGTTTGATTTTTGTCCTTGAGCTCTAGGGCTGAGTCTCTGGGCGACACTTTGTGGTTTGCTGAGGTGGAGCTCGCTGGTTCCTCGTGATCCCAGCTGTCCAATCCATAACTGGGAAGATCCTCATGAATATAGGAAAATAAATCTAATTAATTAGAAAAATAAAGGAGTGAATGGTTTGGGATCAGCCAGAGGCACAATCCCTTGTGGTACAAAGTCACCACTTTCCCCCCAGACCTCGGCTTCAGCCTGTTGTTAACTACTGATGGCACACACCAGTGCTTCTATTTACACACAGCCCTAGCCACAAGGACAATGTGTAAGGATGAGGTCAGGTTCAAAAAGTGAGAGAAAGAGATTGTAGAAGGGGAGGAAAAAAGCCCTGAACTCAGCACTGACCTGGAGCACGTAGCTAACCCTTTCTTGGCTTAATTTAGACCAAGCGTAGGTGTGTTCCAGGGGAGTATTTGGAGCCCTAATTAGGAGTAATGATGCAAAAGGAAGTGAAAGCAGAGTGAAAATGGATCAGAAAAGAATTAATTGGCTAATAGTTGTCTTCAGAGCATTGACTTGAAGCTATTCTTGGTCCTCCTTGGGCTGGAGGGAAGCCAAGGAGCAGACTCCATTGCAACTTCCAGTGTCATTGTTGGGTTGCTTTTCCGTGTGGCTTCAGTTCAGCATTTAGTCCTCAGACCCTCCAGTGAGCCTTAGCTGGGGAAAAAAAAAGTGAACTTCCTATAGGAAATCATTGTTTTGTCCTCACAAAGGCTGAAAAGCCCAAGCCAAGCAGGGGAGGATCCACAGAGGAATAAATATGGGAGAATCACTGCTCCTAAAATGCTGAAGTGCGCCCAGAGAAGGGCAACAAAGCTGGGGAAGGGTCTGGAGAACAGGGCTGGTGAGAAGCAGCTGAGGGAACTGGGGTGGTTCAGCCTGGAGAAGAGGAAGCTGAGGAGAGACCTCATTGCTCTCTACAGCTCCCTGAGAGGAGGCTGGAGTGAGGTGGGGGCTGATCTCTTCTCCCAAGGAACAGACAATAGGATAAGAACAAAGGGCTTCAGGTTGCAGGAGGGGGGGGTTAGGTTGCATATTAGGAACAATTTCTTTGCTGTGAGAGTGGTCAAGCATTGGAACAGGCTGCCCAGGGAGGTGATGGAGTCCCCATCTCTGGAGGTGCTCCAAAAACCTGTGGCCATGGCAGTTTGGGCCATGGTTTAACCAGCATGGTGGTGTTGGGTTGATGCTCTTTGAGATATTTTCCACCCTAATGATTCTGTGATTCTATCATCCTGTGATCTTTTATTTGTTGGCTGCTCACTGCAGCCACTGACCTCAGGCCTGCTCATGACCCTGAAGGGCTCTGGAGGGTTTCCAGCGTGTGCAGTTTCATCCGACGAGCTTTGGCATCTAAAACACTGTGGCTTTTTTCCCCCCCTTCTTGGCTTCTCCTTTGGGCTGGAAAACAATGGGGTCAGATCAGTCTTGGAGCACAGGGCTGAAGCCAACCTTCACTTTAACACACAGAATTATATCATCAGTGGCCAGAGGTCACATCCTGCTGTCTTTTCAAAGATAACTGCAGCCCCTTCCCCATTTCCCCAGTTCCTTATAAACCTGGCTTGACCCATACCCTGTAGCAGCGAGCCTACACAGTGCAACAGCTTGGATTAGTTACAAGCTCTTCAGATGAGCTCCAACTCATATTTCATATCGTTTCCCACCACCACCAGCACCCCCCTGGCTGCAAGATCTGGGTTTGTCACATTTGCTGGAGACTGAAGCACACAACCATGTTTTATTCATTATCTGTCGTCCTCGCTGCACCGAGCACCTGCAAACCATTTTGGCTCTAGGCTGGATCAACAAGGCTTCATTAGGCATGACACTTTCTCCCCAGCTACATTTTCTCCTTGCCCTTCTTGGCTGTAAAATTGCCTGGAGATCATCACCTTGGATGAAGGCAGGATCCCAAGACCCCAACGAGCTAAGGTGGAGAATAGGGACGGAGGGAATTAGGCAGCCCGGATGGTGGTGAGCTGAGGGATGTGGAGTTGTTTTAGCCTTGTAACATCCAGAGGAAAGCTGAGCTCTGCTTCATCCCCAAGGGGAATGGAGGAGCAGAGGTTTGCACCACCTTGTACAGGGAGTTTGCACATCTCTGGGAGCAGACCTGAAGATTCAGACTAGAGAGAAGAATTTTTTTACACTGAGGGGGTTGAGACCCCAGGTTGCCTGGAGAGGTGGAGGATGTCCCATCCCTGGAACCATTCCAGCAGGGTTCTCTGGGGCTCTGAGCAACCTGTTCTGGTTGCAGATGTGCCTGCTGACTGCAAGGGGGTTGGAGTGGATGAATTGTAAAGGTCCCTTCCAACCTTAAACCATTCCATGTTTCTTTGGTTTAACCAACAGCTGATACTGGGGCAGTGGTTCAAAGGTCCCTGCCTGCTGCAGCCTCAACCTTTCCTTCTTGCCAGCTCTCCTCTCTTGGCTACTGAATATTTATTGGATGAAAAAGAGAAAAGCTTCACCAGGAGAGGGAGAGAAGCTGTTTTCCCTGCAAAGTTCAGCAGCTCAAGGTGAGCTTTGGAAATAAGGGAGAGAAGGAGATTCCACAGCCTCTCTGGACAGCCTGCTCCAGGGCTCCAGCACCCTCACACCAAACAAGTTACTTCTGCTCAGATGGAACCTCTTGGGTTCTAGTTTGTACCAGCTGCCCCTTGTAATGGCAGAAGGAGCATGGTAGGAGCTGAATCCACCCCTTTTAGGTGTGCTCTTGGTGATTTTGCTGGAAATAAATGAATTTTGAAGCTGCTGAGGAGGGGAAAGAGTTTTTCATCCCTCCTCCTGCCTCACTCATTACTAAGCTGTCTGTGCACAACAGAGTTTTGCCATTGTGCAGCTCCAGTGGTGCTTTGCCAGGTTAAATATCAGCCCAGCCTCTGATTAGATGCGTCCCTGGGGGAATCCCTGGGTTTTGCTTTTAACCCCTCATCACTCCATGCCCTTCCCTCCACATCTCCTGGCCAGGCCTCCCTGCCCTTTCCTGTTATTGTCCTGCTTGCCTCTGATAAGATTAAAAACGTGCCCTTCACAAAAAGTAAAGAGAGGGCTTTCCCCCACCCCCTTGTGCCTTATTGTCTTTCAAACACAAGGAGAAGACTCAACCCTGCTCCTGAGTCCTGCTCAGAACAGCTTTTGATCTCTGGGGCTGTGAGGGATCTTTCTTTTTCCCTTTTCCCATCCAGCTTTTCACTCCTTAGCACCTTCAATTCCTTCTCCACAGGGCTGCTCTCCATCCTTTCATCCCCAGCCTGGATTGATTCCAGGGGTTGCCCTGATCCACTGTGCAGGAGCCTTGTTCATCCCCATGAGATTCACAGGGACCAACTCCTCCAGCTTGTCCAGGGTCCCTCTGGATGGATCCTACCCTTCAAGCATGCCAGCTGTGCTACTCAGCTTGATGCCTTCTGCAACCTTGCTCAGGAACAAGTTAGAGTGGAAAAACAATCCCCTGTTATGTTATCACTGAGCTGAAGAGGTAAAACCTCCATTTTCTTTCCTCACTGTTGACTGCAGCAGTTTGAGGGACAGCAAAGCCACTTTGGCCTCATCCTGCCTCTCTGGGCATCATCCAAAATTCCTCAGCTAAGGTTTGACTGCTGTTGGAGCCCTCAGTGGGTCCTGCTGATCTTCACAGGAGGCTTGGAGCATCCCCACCTCTTTCTGGGGTGGCAGGTAATAATTTATCCCCCAAATAATGCCTTGCAGAATAAACCCCCCTCCAAAGGGGCAGCCCAGCACTGTGTGCTCTAAGCCAGACTGGAAATCCCACTTCCTGTCCCATCAGAAAGCCCAGCAGAGTGCACTGGGGGAAACAAGCAAAGAATAAACCCCCAAACCAGTAAAACTGGTGCAAAAATGCCCTTTTTTGGTTTAATAGAATAGAGTAAACCAGGTTGGAATATCACCAAACCATTTCAAATCACCTAACTATCTATGGCTGCTCTTGCTGTGCCTGGTGTCCTAAGCCCTATGAGGAGAGGCTGAGGGAGCTGGGGTTGCTTAGCCTGGAGAAGAGGAGGCTCAGGGGAGACCTTCTTGCTCTCTACATCTACCTGAAGGGAGGTTGTAGCCAGGAGGGAGTTGGTCTCTTCTCCCAGGCAGTCAGCACCAGAAAAAGAGGACACAGTCTCAGGGGAAAGTTGGGCTGGAGATGAGGAGAAAATTCTTCCCAGAGAGAGTTGTTAGCCATTGGGATGTGCTGCCCAGGGAGGTGGTGGAGTCCCCATCCCTGGAGGTGTCCAAGAGGGGATTGGATGTGGCACTTGGTGCCATGGTTTAGTCATGAGGTCTGTGGTGACAGGTTTGACTTGGTGACCTTTGAGGTCTCTTCCAACCTTACTGAATCTGTGATTCTGTCCTCTGTGCAGGGTGGTGCTGTACTCAAAAGCATCTCCTGGGAGGCATCACATGTGGTACCCTTCAAATCTTCCTTTTCCCAACACTGGACAACTTTTACCTTCTCCAGTTCCTCCCCCCACATCACTGTGGATTTTACAACAAATTCCTTTTCTCCCAGGACAAAGAGCACAACCTCCTCCCCTCCTTCCAATCCCCCTTGCTCCCCAATTAACCCATCTCTCCCCCAGCCCACAGGTTAAAAAACAACCAAGAAAGCCTCCAACAACCAGCCCTCAACATCTAATACTCCCTGGAGGGATTTCCAGGGCTTGACAGCCTTCAATAGGTTAATTTTTCAAAGTGGTAAGTTGATATTTCTGCATAAAATGCACATCTGCAGGGTAAATGCTATTAAGTGCTGGTGAATTATGGTCCCAGAGTACAGATCACTTCAGCCTTAATGCTATGAGCACCTTCATGGCTGTATTTATTTATTTATTTTAAATGGAGTTGCTGCTAATTGCTTCCAGATGATCCCTTTTTATGATTTCATTTTTATCTCTCTCTCTCTCTCTCTCTCCCTAACTCCCTAAGCTGTTCTTATTTTCCCTCTTCCATGTACAATGCAGCAGGGAAATGCCACTTCATTTAAGCCCCTCGTGGGTTAGGTTTTTCCTCATGGTGTTGTCAGCACCAGGTCTGAGGTTGCTCTCAGCCCTAAGCCAAAGAGGAAGGAAAACTTGGGAAGTTCAACGTCTTTTCCACCCCAAATCAAGGGATTGGAGTCCCACAGAAACACAGAATGGGTAGGGGTTGGAAAGGACCTCTGGAGAGGTCCTGCTTTGGTGGGGGGGTTGGACCTGATGATCTCTTGAGGTCCCTTCCAACCTCTAATATACTGTGAGATCACCTAGTCTAGTCCCCATGCTAACACAGGTTGGGTTGTACAGGATCACATCCAGGTGGGCTTTGAAAGCCTCTAGAGAAGGGGATCTCCACCACCTTTCTGGCAGCCTGCTCCAGCACCCTCAAAGTAAAGAAGTTTCTCCTTAACTGTAAGTGAAACCTCCTGGGTTCTAGTTTGTAGCCTCTGCCCCTTGTCCTATCACCTTGAACATACCTGTCACCATCCCTGGAGGTGTTCAAGAGGAGATTGGATGTGGCACTTGGTGCCATGGTCTAGTCATGGGGTCTGTGTTGATAGGTTGGACTCCATGATCCTCGAGGTCCTTTCCAACCTAAGTTATACTGTGATACTCAAACGACTCAGCCTGTGCCTTGGAGGCCCTAAAACCATTTGAACATCAATCCAAGCCCCACTGAAGTGATACTTTTGCATCCAGGGTTTCATATATCCAGCGATGGGCATCTCAGGAGAGCCTTGGTTCTGCCTTTCTGCTTTTTCAAAGAGCAGAAGGTGAATGAAACCTCCTCAGAAGAAAACCAACAAACCCCTCAGAAGAAAAGCAACAAACCCCTTCTGAATGTTGCTTTCATTCCTAGAGGAGCAGGAGATGGGAGTGGTGCTGGTCCTTGAAGCTGTCTCCTACCAATATGGAGGGTTGCTCTTAGGAAATTCTTGTGCTGCCCCCTTAGAGCTGGTTGTAGCACGGGGATATCACCTTGCAGCAATAACAAAAGGGATTCCTTAGGAAAAGTGTAGCTTGTTAAAGTTTCTGGAGCTGGAGAGGTCAAGCACTTCACATAGCTCTGGTGGGAAAGCAGGAGGGCAACGTGCTGCAGAGCACAGCTTTGAAAAAAATAGAAGCAGAAGGTGCTGGGTGATGGAACCTCTGATTTACAGCCCCTGGGTTTTACAGCCAGGTCTCAGGGGTTTACAGTAGAGCCCTGAGGCAGCCCAATTAATTAGTGTAATGAGAAGTAGTCCATGGCCTGCTGGGGGCTGCTGCTTAATTAAAGCCTAGCTCCCAAATTCTGGACATGCTTAGGTGCACCTCTGCTGTCTGTTACGTGATTAATCCTGACACCAGTGTAAGAGAGGACAAAATATGGCCCAGAGATAGAACAGAATAGACAAGACCAGGTTGGAAAAGACCTTTGAGATCGAGTCCAACCTATCACCCAACACCATCTAATCAACTAAACCATGGCACCAAGCACCCCATCCAGTCTCCTCCTAAACACCTCCAGTGATGGTGACTCCACCACCACCCTGGGTAGCACATTCCAATGGCAAATCTCTCTTTCTGTGAAGAACTTCTTCCTATCATCAATAAGGTGCCCCCTGAGCCTCCTCTTCTCCAGGCTAAGCAACCCCAGCTCCCTCAGCCTCTCCTCACAGGGCTGTGCTCCAGACCCCTCCCCAGCTTTGTTGCCCTTCTCTGGACATGTTCCAGCAAGTCAGCATCTTTCCTAAACTGAGGGACCCAGAAATGAGATGAGGAGAATTCTACCTCTTGCTGGAGTTCAGATCAGGTGAGGCTGGTAGGGGCTGTGCTGGGTCTAACATTTCCCTTCTTCCATGCAAAGCCAGAAGAGGTGAAAGCATCTGGCTCCTAGACACAGAGGAAAAGGTTTTGGCCACGCAGGGCTCGCTCGGGCTGGAGGATCTTCATGCGAAGGGCTGCACTGCCATCTCCAGGCCGGGCTGTGCAGCCTGTCTGCAAGCACAAACATCATCTCCACTTCGTTCTGCAATTACAATGTTCTTTAGGGACTTCTTTTTTTAACCCCTAACTCCTTTCCCTTTCTCTTCATAATTTCGTGCTGGGGAAGAAAAAAAAACAAACCATAAATAAATCTAACCTGATCTTGCTGCTTCAGCAGATGGGACAGGCAGATGCTCACATCAAGGGTAGGATAAAATCATCCACCAGCTGACTGCTCCCATCCCTTTCTGTGTCCCCCAAATCTTGGGGGAAATCCACCATTTTCCGAGAGAATCTTCATTTTTTTAATGGTTTTCCTTCTTCTTTTGAATCTGAGTGCAGGAAGTGCTGCTGTGCCTGTGTGCTCCTCCTCTGGTGCCTCCACCCTCAAACTCAGGTGTTCCCCCCATTTGTTCCCCACACCTGCTCTGCTCCTGACAGGCACTTCTGCTGCATGAGGGGATGGATGAAGCCTGAAAACACATCCACCCCCTCATCCATCTGGGCCCCTCAGGTTAGGAAAGATGTTGAGTTGCTGGAAGGTGTCCAGAGAAGGGCAGCAAAGCTGGGGAGGGGTTTGGAGCACAGCCCTGTGAGGAGAGGCTGAGGGAGCTGGGGTTGCTTAGCCTGGAGAAGAGGAGGCTCAGGGGAGACCTTATTGCTGTCTACAACTCCCTGAAGGGAGGTTGTAGCCAGGTGGGGGTTGGTCTCTTCTCCCAGGCAACCAGCACCAGAATAAGAGGACACAGTCTCAAGCTGTGCCAGGGGAAGTTCAGGCTGGATGTTAGGAAGAAATTCTTCATAGAAAGAGAGATTGGCCATTGGAATGTGCTGCCCAGGGGAGTGATGGTGGAGTCACCATCACTGGAGGTATTTAAGAAGAGCCTGGATGAGGCACTTGGTGCCATGGTTTAGTTGATCAGATGGTGTTGGATGATAGGTTGGACTTGATGATCTCGAAGGTCTTTTCCAACCTGCTCTATCCTGTCCTGTCCTATCCTATCCTGTCCTATCCATCCCTCCATTCTTCCTTCCCTCCCTCCCTCCCTCCCTCCATCCTCTCACAGTGCATGGCTGCACCATCCCAGTGTACCCATGAGATGGCACTGGAGACGCAGCTTTTGGGGCTGCTGCTTGGTTTTGATAGACGAAAGAGTTTCTTTTCTTGGGGAGTAAAAGTAATCCACTTTTAGGGGCGAGGTCCCCAGAGTTTATTGTTGTTGAATATCTGATGTGGGCCTGGGGTTACCTTTCATCCTGAAGAGCCAAGCGAGGTGTGGAACAGCTCATAAAGATGTTGGGAGCCACAGACCTTGCTGGGGTAAAGGGAACCAAGGAGCAACTTGCAAACTCTCTGCTTCCCTCCAGCCCCTGCTTTTAACCAAGGAGCTGCCAGGCTGAGCTACCCATACTCTACCAAGCTATCATTAATTACACCAGCTGACAAAGGAAGAGGAGGAAGGAATAAAAGCAACATGCACTGCCCCACTGGCTGGTGGCCAGGAGATGACAGCACCTGAGCACAGAATGGCCAAGAGGCACTGTTTGTTTCTTGGTGGTGGGTTTGGGTTTGTTTTGAATTGAATTAAAGCTGTGATAATAATGCTAATTCGTGGTGTCTAATTTCATCTAGAAACGTTTCCCATTAATAGTTAAGCTTGGCCTTGAGGGAGATGCCTGCCTGGAGTCAGTGACCCAGCCGGGGGAGAGAGCTTCGTCCTTGCTAATTGGTGGGAAGCTGAAGTTGGGGTAGAGCCTGCCCTGCTCAAGCAGTTAATTCAGCATCTAGGGGAAGCCACAGAGTTACAGAAGGAGTCCAGGAGCAGAGGTAAGAAAAAAGCTCTGGGTTCCTTGTACAGCTTTGTTGTTAAACGTGAAACACATGAAGGAGGGAAACCTCTCTGTGTGCTCTGGGAGCGAGACTCAGCTTATTTCCTACACATACTGCAAGAGAGAGAGCTTTGAGGAAGCTTCCACTGCTTCTTGAAGAAGAAAGTGTTATTGAGGGAGTTTACAAGGGTTGAACACTCCTGTTTTGTGAGTAAACAGTCACCATCCCTGGAGGTGTTCAGAAAAGGCTTGGATGTGGCACTTGAAGCCATGGTTTAGTTGCTATGAGGTGTTAGGTGTTAGGTGTTGGGTAATAGGTTGGACTTGATGACCTCTGAGGTCTTTTCCAACCTGGCTGATTCTATGATTCTATTCTATGATTCTATGACATGGGCAGGGGACACTTCCCTCCAGACCAGATTGCTCAAGACCTCATCCAACCTGCCCTTGAACACCTCCAGGGAGGGGACATCCACAGCCTCCCTGGGCAACCTGTTCCAGTGTCAATGATCAAACTCAGGGTTAGAATCTGCAGTGGCCTTAAGGATAGTTAAGCAAACTGTGCTGAACTTTTTTACATTGGAGGTGTTCAGGAGGAGACTTGATAGGGAGCTTGGTTGCATGGTTTAGTTGATTAGGTGGTGTTGGATGATAGGTTGGATGTGATGATCTTGAGGGTCTCTTCCAACCTGGTTTATTCTATTCTGCTCTAGAAAAGAGGGAACTCCTTAACCCTCAACAACTGCAAAGGGTCAAAACAAAAATAGAAGAAAAAAACAGGGATGGGGGGAGAAAGGGGGGAAAAAAAGGGAGAAAAGATATAATAAGAAAAAAACAATTGAAACCCACCAGGCAAAAATGAGAGCTGGATGTTTGGTGGTGGGTGGCAAATAGGTGGCTGTAAGGGAAGGACAGGTCTCAAAGCTGTGATTTGGAATTGCCAAGCCAGAAAGGCTTGCTGCAAAGGCAAAACACAGCTGAAGCAGGAGGCCAAGCAGCTCCCTCACTGCTGAGCCTCAGTACTTGTCTCCTCTGCCTGGTCAAGTGCCTGTTTTTTCATCACACGATTGACTCCCTGGCTGTTTTGTTCGGGCTGAAAGAGAGGAGCGCTTGCTGGAGGAGGCAGTCAATGCAGAGGTCCTGGGGCCTTGAGAAAACAAGGATTAATAAGAGCTTTGCTGCCTTTGAGCTCTGCACCCAAGTCAGCCCTGAATAAAGGCTTTCCTCTAGGATGCAAAGCCAGAGCTGCCCATTTCCTTTGGGGTGCCTGGAAGGGAAAGTGGGGTCGAGATCCCTGAGCTGTGAAGCAGCCAGCAGTGTCTGGCACCTGAATTAGGGAACTGGCTGCTCAGGGGGGAAACACCCTGGTCCTGAAAGATAAAGGGCTGTGTAACCTGCTCTCCTTGTGCAGAGCATGCTCAAGGGCTCCCCCAGTTCCTGATTCTGCTGCTGTGTGCCCACCTTGTCCCCAGACTGTTTGATGCCTTCAGCTTCCAAGGCCTTTTCCACAGGTAACAAAGGCCAACACAACCTGTGTTGGTTGCACAGGAATACACACTGTGAGTTATTCTAGGAGCTTTGTCAGAACAGAAAGCAAATCTTCAGGTACATCTCCTGCATTTCATGTGTTATTGGAGGGGGTTATTGACATGGAAGAGCAGTAATGGTGCACCTAAGCTTGGTACCTTGGTAGCTTGGACAACATTGGTAACTTGGTCGACACCAAGCTGGGGGCAGGAGTTGATCTGCTGGAGGGCAGAGAGGCTTTGCAGAGGGACCTCGACAGGCTGGACAGATGGGAAGAATCCAGCAGCATGAGAATGAACACATCCAAGTGCCAGGTTCTGCACATTGGCCACAGCAGCCCCAGGCAGTGTTACAGGCTGGGGTCAGAGTGGCTGAGAGCAGCCAAGCAGAGAGGGACCAGGGGGTGCTGGTCGATGGTAGGCTGAACATGAGCCTGCAGTGTGCCCAGTCAGGCAAGAGGGCCAATGGCATCCTGGCCTGCATCAGGAACAGTGTGGCCAGCAGGAACAGGGAGGTCATTCTGCCCTGTACACTGCACTGGTTAGGCCACACCTTGAGTCCTGTGTCCAGTTCTGGGCCCCTCAGTTGAGGAAAGATGTTGAGTTGCTGGAAGGTGTCCAGAGAAGGGCAACAAAGCTGATGAGGGATTTGGAACACAGCCCTATGAGGAGAGGCTGAGGGAGCTGGGGTTGCTTAGCCTGCAGAAGAGGAGACTCAGGGCAGACCTTATTGCTGTCTACAACTACCTGAAGGGAGGTTGTAGCCAGGTGGAGGTTGGTCTCTTCTCCCAGGCAACCAGCACCAGAACAAGAGGACACAATCTCAAGCTGCACCAGGGGAGGTTTAGGCTGGAGGTTAGGAAGAAGGTCTACAGAGAGAGAGAGATTGCCTGTTGGAATGGGCTGCCCAGGGAGGTGGTGGAGTCACCATCATTAAGGTATTCAGGATGAGACTGGCTGGGGGGTTTGGTGCCATGGTTTAGTTGATTAGATGGTGTTGGGTGATAGGTTGGATGCGATGATCTCAAAGGTCTCTTCCAACCTGGTTAATTCTATTCTATTATCATCATCATCTCTAGTTCTACGACTGTGGACGACTCCCCACTGGGCAGCACTTTCTGTCTGTCATCAAATCTCTGATGAAATCTTTAGGCATGAAATATTTAGCCCTGCTCCCAGCCCAAGTGCACGTAGTGTTAACGCGTCAGAAGCTGCCTGGAGACAGCATTAGGGTGGTAATTTGAAAGCGAGTGAAGTGATAATGCCATGCACACTGCTTTTGTGAGCCTGCATTAATGCAGCTTTGGCCAGGGCTGGGCCATTGACAGCAAATCGACTCCAACTAAGAGTAGGAGGGAGGGTGGCTAAAATTGGGGCGGGGAGGGGGGGAGGCAGAAAATAAAGCATATTGACCAGGCAACTGCAGCGCCTCAGTAGCCTTTAATCTATTATTGCCCTTGATGGGGATGTTTTAATGCAACTTTACTGTCAATTGCATTTATAGTGGCACACTCCTGCCTGCTGGGGAGCGCTGGGAAAATGGCAGAACTTGGCTCATGCTGTTGCTTAGAGCTCATAGTTATTGATCGTGGCTGGGCTCAGGAGTCTGGGTTATAATTATTTCATTAAACCATTTAATGGTTATCAAATATGAACCCTTCTACTAGTCCATTTAGGAAATATAGTGAGCTTGAAGTTTTATTGCTAATCCATGTTGATCTTATTTTTCTGAAGCTGTCCAATGCTCCCAAGTGGTCTGCCAAAAGCTCTCGGTGTATTGATCCCAGGAGAGCCGCTCTCCGCAGCCCCAGCCTCTCACGTGGCCCAGGGAGCTGGGGTAGGGTGGGAGTTAGCCTGAGTTAACAGATCATCACAGTATCACAGTATAACGTAGGTGGAAAGGACCTCGAGGATCATTGAGTCCAACCTATCAACACAGACCCCATGACTAGACCATGGCACCAAGTGCCACATCCAATCTCCTCTTGAACGCCTCCAGGGTCGATGACTCAACCACCTCCCTGGGCAGCACATTCCAATGACGAACGACTCGCTCGGTGAAGAACTTCCTCCTCACCTCGAGTCTAAACCTCCCCTGGCGCAGCTTGAGACTGTGTCCCCTTGTTCTGGTGTTGGTTGCCTGGGAGAAGAGACCAACCTCTTCCCGGCCACAACCACCCCTCAGGTAGTTGTAGAGGGCATCTTAATAACTGCACACCTTGGTCACCTCTCTGACTTGTTTTTGTCACAGTGGAGTCACTCCCAGACTGTCACAGTAGAGAAGACACTCAGGCTCTTCCCTTATGGAAGACGTTTCAGATTTATCCCTATGAGGAGAGGCTGAGGGAGCTGGGGTTGCTTAGCCTGGAGAAGAGGAGGCTCAGGGGAGACCTTCTTGCTCTCTCCAACTCCCTGAAGGCAAGTTGTAGCCAGGTGGAGGTTGGTCTCTTCTCCCAGGCAATCAGCACCAGGACAAGAGGACACAGTCTCAAGCTGTGCCAGGGGAAGTTCAGGTTGGATGTTAGGAAGAAATTCTTCCCAGAAAGAGAGATTGGCCATTGGAATGTGCTGCCCAGGGAGGTGGTGGAGTCACCATCATTGGGGGTATTTAAGAAGAGACTGGATGAGGCACTTGGTGCCATGGTTTAGTTGATTAGATGGTGTTGGATGATAGGTTGGACTTGATGATCTCAAAGGTCTTTTCCAACCTGGTTAATTCTGTTCTATTCGCCTCTATTCTGTTCTGTTCTGTTCTATTCTCCAGTGGGGTTGGACTGGATGACCTTTAGAGGTCCCTTCCAACCCAAACCATTGTATGATTCTATGATTCTAAATCCTCTGAATTCCTGTTATCTTCACTTTTCCTCCTTGTGAGTGGCAGGTGAAGTCAGGCTTCAATTCCTGTAACTGAAAAGCCCCATAGGAACCAGAGGGAGTGCAGAAATCCCAGGCACTCTCATCAGCTGCTCCAGAGCACGCTGCTGCCCTCTCTCTCACCCAAGTACCTTTCAAGCCAGGCAGCCTTCACGTTTAAGATGTGGGAAAACTGGATGAAGCCAGGTGCAGGGAGCTAGGGAGGCTTTGAGGGAGCATCTTGCTATGCATTTGTATTCCAGATCCATTGAGAGGCTGTGTTTGCTGGCCCCTTTCCATTAAAGCTCTGGATGCTCTGGAAGAGCTCTATCTTAATTTGAACAAACTGATTCCTTGGGTTTTGGGTTGGGGTGGTTTGTTTTTTTTTTCCTTTCCTGTGGGCAGGCAATAGAGTTTTCTGCAGAGTCCTTTATCAGTATTCTGTGCTGCCTTCTGGCAGCTGCTCATTTCGTGTTGCCTCAACCTGTGCTGACCTCATTTTCTATCACAGAGCAGTGAAGGATTTGGTAAAAATTAGTTATATTAGTGGCTCCCGATCCAGGCAGTTTATTTGTGATATGACAAATATTTCAGCCATTAGGATCTTTCCATCTCTTAGCAGCTTAAATGCACTCACTTATATTCCAAATCACTGCTTAATTTAAAAGCCTATTTGGCTAGATTGTTGCAGGCACGAAAAAAAAACACAGAACACTTACCCTTTCAAATAGGCCCTGTAGCACAACTGGAGTTGTGCCTGTGATTGGATCTCTCCCTCCATAACTTTACACTCAGACTAATCACTCCCAGCACAGCAGAAGCACATCAATTCCACAGAGGAAGGGGCAGACGCCACGCGAAGGATGTGGGGGCCGGATCCCTGCCGCCTCCCCTCCCTGCGTTGAGTCAGTGCTTTGGTTTCCTCCACCTGCCCTGAGCATAGATTCACAGAAAGGTTTGGGTTGGAAGGGACTCAAAGATCATCCAGTTGCAAACCCTCTGCCATGGGCAGGGACACCTCCCACTAGTTTAAGTTATAGGCCCCTCAGTTTAGGAAAGATGTTGACTTCCTGGAGCATGTGCAGAGAAGGGCAACAAAGCTGGGGAGGGGTTTGGAGCACAGCCCTGTGAGGAGAGGCTGAGGGAGCTGGGGTTGTTTAGCCTGGAGAAGAGGAGGCTCAGGGGAGACCTTCTTGCTCTCTACAGCTCCCTGAAGGGAGGGGGTTGGTCTCTTCTCCCAGGCAAGCAGCACCAGAACAAGAGGACACAGTCTCAAGCTGCACCAGGGGAGGTTCAGGCTGGATGTTAGGAAGAAGTTCTTCACAGAAAGAGAGATTGGCCATTGGAATGTGCTGCCCAGGGAGGTGGTGGAGTCACCATCATTGGAGGTGGTTAGGAAGAGACTTGATAGGGTGCTTGGTTGCATGGTTTAGTTGATTAGGTGGTGTTGGATGATAGGTTGAACTTGATGATCTCAAAGATCTCTTCCAACCTGGTTTATTCTATTCTATCCTATCACTACCAGCCCTTTTCAGAAAGTCTCTCCCCATCTTCTCATCACCCCCTTTAGGCTGCTCTAAGGTCTTCCTGGAGCCTTCTCTTCTTCAGGCTGAACAGCCCCAACTCTCTCAGCCTGTCCTCATAGAGGAGGTGATGGGATGTGGCAGTTGTTTCCTACCAGTTTGGCAATACTATGTGTGCAAGGGCATAAAAGCCACTGCAGGGTTGGGAAGGGCAAGAGGGCTAGCAAGCCACCCCTGCCAATCAAGGAGGCAGCAGGTATGTGCTGTTGTGATGCTTGGAGGAGCTTCCATATTTCTTCCTTTCACATTTTCCCACCCATGACTTCTCAATTCCTCTTTGACATTACTGTTCCACCTAGAACTGGGGAGCAAACCCATCCTTCCTCCTGTCTTCCTGGCCATTGAAAGCCATTACTGGCTGGTGAAAGTTATTACAGCACCAGAGTTTTCTCTTCCTCAGCTCTGAGAGGAGCTTTCTGTCAGTGTACTGCGTCAGCTTCCACCACTCCAGCTCTGAAACTGGTTCCTCTGCTGGTCTCTAATGGACAGGTTTAAATTCACAGGCAGCAGCTGTTTAAAGGCAGCAGAAGGGAGCACTGCCAGAGAGTTGTTTTTATCAAAAGGATGAGCTTTTGTTTAATGGGTTGGGAAGAACCCACAGGTAGGTTGTGTGATGTGTTTGCTGCCTTCTCTCCCACCCCTGTTTCACCCTCCCTGTAGGTCTGCAAGCCTGCCTGCCCCTGGATCTCAGCTGGGACTGGATGCACTAGTCATTTCCCTCTGAATTTTAGGAGAGGAGACTCCAGGGCTGAGGTTTATTTATGAGGAAGAAAGGACCCACAGATTAACTCAGCTAATGTCTCCCTCTGGAACTCTGTAGAGGGAACCAGTTCCATGTCTTAACCCAGTGGCTGGGTGGTATTTTTTGCCCTGGTTTTCCCAGGCTTCCTTCCAGGTAAGTAGCTGCTGCTCCTGGATCCAGCTTTGCAGGGCAGACAGCGCTAGGTTTCATAGAATCACAGAATCATGGAATGGTTTGGGTTGGAAGGGACCTTACAGATCCTCTAGTTCCAACTTCCCAACCCCTCTCCCATGGGCAGGGACACCTTCCACTAGACCAGATTGCTTAAGGCGCTGTCCAACATTTGTAGTACAGAGCAATGGAAAGCAAAGGAATTCACCAGCTCTGAAAGGTAGTTGCTGAAATTGTTGTTTGCTCTTGAAGGAAGGTTTGGGTTTTTTGTTTTTTCTTCTCTTGTCATTAGTCCCTTGGGCTCACAGGCACTGCCTGCTGCTCAGAATGGGATAGGGTAGGGTAGCATAGAATTAACTAGGTTGGAAGAGACCTTCATTGAGTCCAACCTATCACCCAACACCATCTAATCAACTAAACCATGGCACCAAGCACCCCAGCCAGTCTCTTCCTAAGCACCTCCAGTGATGGTGACTCCACCACCTCCTTGGGCAGCACATTCCAATGGCCAGTCATTCTGCAGAGCATCTTTTATTGTTGTGAAGAAGTAAGGAAATGAATTTGAAAGTAAAAATGTTGCTCACAAGCAATTGCTGCTTTTTGATTATGTCAGCTAGGATGTTTGCCTTCTCCTAAGGTAAATAAATCACCTTTAAAGGTTTATGATGGCTTCTGGTAGGTTAGAATCATAGAATCAGTCAGGGTTGGAAGGGACCATGAGGATCAGCTAGTTCCAACCTCCCTGCCATGGGCAGGGACACCTCACACTAGATCAGCCTGGCCAGAGCCTCATCCAGTCTGGGCTTAAACACCTCCAGGGATGGGGCCTGAACCACGTCCCTGGACAACCCATTCCAGGGCTTCACCACTCTCCTGGGGAAGAACTTCCTCCTCACCTCCAGCCTGAATCTCCCCACCTCCAGCTTCATTCCATTAGGTTATGGCAGAGCATTCTGGTAGGTTATGGCAGAGGCTGTGGCCAGCCTGATGTAGCGTGAGGTGTCCCTGCCCATGACAGGGGGGTTGGAACCAGATGATCCTTGTGGTCCCTTCCAACCCTGACTGATACTATGATTCTGACTGCAAAAAAAAGATTATCCTAAGGTAACTCAGCCTTGATAAATTCTCCTCCACCTTTCACCATTAATGAGTTATGATAGAGACTTATTTAATTGCTCAGGGAAACAACAACAACAACAAAAAAAGGCTGAGAGAACCCCAGCAAACTGCAATTCTTGCTTAGTTTCACTATTCAACTTGCAAGACTCTAGGAGTTCAGATGCTGATGGAAGTGTATTGATTTTTTTTCTCCCCCCTCCCCTCCTATATTGAAAGCTTCCCAAAAACCTCCATCTCAAATGAGTTGGGGGGGGGGAGGAGAGGAGAAGAAAACCCAACCCACCTCCCATGAGGCAGGTCCCATGGTTCCAATTAAAATCACCTGTTAACTTTAAAAGGCCTCCCCTGAAAAAGGGGGCTTCAAAGATTTTCATTTAATTGACTCAATGCAAAATGCCCTTTACAATTACCACCACAAACTGCTTGTTTCCCTGCTGAGTAAGACCCAATTTGAGATGTTTATCAAGACTTTGCACTCTTTCCCTCTCCTCACACTGAGTTCTTGAGTCCCTTATTGACAGCCTGCATCTGTCAGCAGTGGATATTTTTAGTGGGTGGCAAGAAGGCTTTTAAAAAGGTTGTAATGGCTTGGTTGTGGTTGGGGGGGGGGGGGGGGGGGGTTGGTGGTGGGTTTTGTGTGTGTGTGTCTCTGTGGTCTGAAGCGATAAATCAGCTCTGAATCGCCTCGGAAGCGTGGGCAGCGCTGGGTGCCCTTTATATCAGAGGAGCCAAATGACATGATTTAACAAATTTCTGCTCTCCTGCCTCTGAGTTATTTCCATAAAGGCAGAGCTGCTCAGTGCAAAGCTCCCACCCCTTGTTTTTCCCTTCGCTTTTTGCGTGCCTGACAATAAACTTCTCCGCCACGGATAAGCGGCGTGGCCCTGGGCTGGTTTCTGCTGGTCTCTCTGGGCTTGATTGTGGGGTTTAGCTAGAAATTTGTGCTCCAAAGATTGCCATTCCCCCTCTCCCCCCAAGCCCAATTTGAGTCAAGTGTGCTTTTATTAGAAGACAACAGATTTGTTTGAACACATTTGCTGTCTCAAGCCAATAGAGCACTTCATTTTTCAAGCTGGGTACAGCGAGATGGGCAGAAGGATGTGGGGTTTGCGGTGCACAGGGCACATACCTGGCCCCTCATTGTGTTTTAGCACCCTCTGAGGACAGACTGAAGGAGTTGGGGCTGTTCAATCTGGAGAAAAGAAGGCTCCTAGTTGACCTTATTGTGGCCTTCCAGTATCTGAAGAGGGCCTACAAAAAGGCTGGGGAGGGACTTCTCAGGATCTCAGGTAGTGATAGGACTAGGGGGAATGGAATGAAGCTGGAGGAGGGGAGATTCAGGTTGGACGTGAGGAGGAAGTTCTTCCCCATGAGAGTGGTGAAGCCCTGGAATGGGTTGTCCAGGGAGGTGCTTGAGACCCCATCCCTGGAGGTGTTTAAGAGCAGGCTGGATAAGGCTCTGGCCAGCCTGATCTAGTGTGAGGTGTCCCTGTCCATGGCAGGGGGGGTTGGAACTAGATGATCCTCGTGGTCCCTTTCAACCCTGACTGATTCTATGATTCTAAAATGTGAAAGGGAGGACTTTCTCCAGCCAGAAAACCACAATCTTTTTGTGCCTGTGAGCTGGATGGTTCCATAGGCTGTCACTCCACCCTGCAGGGACCAAGACCCCAAAGCACAGCCCTTAAGATAAGGCAGAAAGGCCACAGACAGTCTCTGTCTGCTGGAAGGGAGGTTAATTTTCCCCTTCTGTCAGGACAATTTGGATTTTTTTTTTCATCCCTAAGGTGACAAGCAGGGTGAGGGAGGTGATTCTTCCCCTTTACTCTGCTCTTGTGAGACCCCCACCTGCAGTGCTGCATCCAGTTCTGGTGCCCCCAGGACAAAAAGGACATGAAACTGTTGGAGTGGTCCAAAGGAGGTCCAGAAAGTGATCAGAGGGCTGGAGAATCTCTCCTATAGGACTAGGTTGCAAGAGTTGGAGCTGTTCAGCTGGGAGAAGAGAAGGCTCAATGCAGACCTTAGAGTGGGCTTCTGGTACCTGAAGGGGGCTGCAAGAAAACTGGAGAGGAACATTATACAAGGACTTGAAGTGACAGAATGAGAGGGAATGGATTGAAACTTGAAGAGGGGAGATTGAGACTGGAGATTAGGAAGAAATCCTTTCCAGTGAGGGTGATGAGACACTGGCACAGGTTGCCCAGGGAGGCTGTGGATGCTCCCTCCCTGGAGGTGTTCAAGTCCATGCTGGATGAGGCACTGAGCAACCTGGGCTGGTGGGAGGTGTTCCTGCCCATAGCAGGGGGATTTGAAGTAGATGACCTTTAAGGTCCCTTCCAACCCAAACCATTCTGTGAAATGCAGGCAGTGAATTGCTAAGGCTCTGAGAGGAGGTCAGCCAGAAGCCAAGATATTGTCTGAGGGCAGACTCTGCCTCCCCTCTCTCCTGCACAAAGGCCCCGCTCGTGCTGCCCAGCAGGAACGCTGCCCTGTCTCTTTACTGAAAGACACCTAGCCTGCTAAACCCCAGCCCAGCTCTCTGAGCTTGCTAACAAGAGAGGCTCATAAATTACCCCAATTAGAGTTCCACAAACAGTGAGTTTGTTTCCACACTTTCCAATCAAAACTCCAGCCGAATCTGGAGGGGAGAAGCTGTTAGCTTCCAGCCCCCAATGCAGCCATGCTAATTACAAGCCACAACAGGTTAAAAGTGTCCAGCACAAAGGTGATAAATATGGGTGTAATTAGGGGGTTATTGTAGGGGCTTAATTAGGATAGCTGTAATTAGCCTATTTTCCCTGATCTTCGTTTAGCTGCTGACAAAATCAAATGGAAAATATTTTCATTTAAGAGGGCCTTCTAAGCACAGGGCTGCTAGAAGAGACTTAATTACTCATTGATAGCTGTGAGGTGGAGAAACCACTGCTTTTGTGCCAGTAGGAATAAAAAGCAAGGATGTTAGCCAAAAAAAAAGAAGGGAAAAACAAAAAAAGAAGGAGAGAGAGATTTAGGATTCAGTCCAAGTCTTAACCTTCAGCATCATGAAGCTTAACCTGCAAACAGGCATCAAAACCTCCAGGGAAAGGTCTTGTTTCTCCTTGGAGGTTCAGGTGACACCTAATTGCTGCCTACAACTACCTGAAGGGTGGTTGTAGCCAGCTGGGAGTTGGTCTCTTCTCCCAGGTAAGCAGCACCACAACAAGAGGACACAGTCTCAAGCTGTGCCAGGGAAAGTTTAGGCTCAAGTTGAGGAGAAAGTTCTTCCCAGAAAGAGTAATTAGCCATTGGAATGTGCTGCCCAGGAAGGTGGTGGAGTCACCATCCCGGGAGGTGTTCAAGAAAGGCTTGGATGTGGCACTTGGAGCCATGGCTTAGTTGTCAGGAGGTGTTAGGTATTAGGTCATAGGTTGGCCTTGATGATCTCTGAGGTCTTTTCCAGTCTGGCTGATTCTATGAACTTGTCCCCATCACCCCTTGCCTTTTCCATAGGACTCCTAGTAAAAAGAGAGGCTCCATGCTCCTGGTAGCCACCCTTTGTATACTGGTCCATGGCAATAAGGTCTCCCTTCAGCCTTCTCTTCTCAAGGCTGAATGCAGCTCTCTCAACCTTGCCTCATACGGCAGGGCTCTGAACTGCTCACTTTCCTTAAGGCTAAACAAAACAACCAACTCCCTGCTGGTGCTGTGGGAACAAGGCACAACTCCTACACAACATGCCAGGGGCTTGTGGCATTGCTGCTGCTTTTTATCTCTCCCCAAAGAAACTCCTCCTGCTACCATCCCTGTGGATTAGGTTGCTCATTTACTGGGCTTGAAAACATTTTCCTGCTCGCAAGCTAAACAGATGAGACTCCAAGATTCCTCTCTTTCTTGTTCACTTAGGGGTGAAAAATTGCCAGCAAGAATTCAATTAGCATCATATCTGCTTAGCCTGGACTGTGCTGAGGGCCTTCCTAGAGCCATACTTTCACTGCATCATCTTCACAATAGCAGCATCTGCCTTATTATGAGTTGCCTAATTGCTTCTGACATGCCCACTTATTATATGTTAACAATGTCCTCCAGGGTGAATAGTTAGAGAGAAAGGGAGGGGTGATCACAAAGATGTTTTTTCTCTTCTGTGTCTTGCACCTCCTTTCAGAGTGAAAAGCTGTGGCTGACCTGCTGACAGAAAGGTCCCTAACTTGTGGACCTAACTTCCTTGCTTGCAGAGGCTGGGGGCAAATTTTCCTCTGGGAGTTTGTTGTGGGGGCTGGTTGGTTGGTTTGTTTCCTCCACTGGAAAATGGATGTTCAGCCTTGTCAGGGAGGCTTCTGGATTGCGTGGAATGGGCTGATGTGTTACGTGAACATGAAAGAAGGCTCTGGGGAGACCTTAGAGTGGCCTTCTGCTGCTTGAAGTGGGTCTATGAGAAAGCTGGGGAGGGACTTCTTACAAGGGTTGGTTGTCATAGGTCAAGAGGGGATGGACTGAAGCTTGAGGAGGGCAGATTTAGACTGGAGATTAGGAGGAAATTCTTTACAGTAGAAGTGGAGAGACACTGGAACAGGTTGCCCAGGGGGTTGTGAACATTCCCTCCCTCAAGGTGTTCAAGGCCAAGTTGGATGAAGCCTTGAGCAACCTGGGCTGGTGGGAGGTGTCCCTGCCCATGGCAGGGGGATTGGAACTAGGTGATTTTGAAGGTGCCTTTCAACCTAAAGCATTCTATGAATCTATGAAAGTCTCTGTGACGTTCTTTCTGATGGTGCACAAGATAAGCTGGGTCAGGCTGGCATCCTTCACTAGCTCAGCAGAGACAGTCAGAAAATCTGGGCACCTTTTGAAGCTCCCAAATGTGTTTTGCAAAGACCTCTCTGCAAAATTCAAAGCCATCAGTCCTTCAGCTGGGACCTGAGGTCAGCAGTTATATATCGCTTTTCCAGGGGAATTACAAAGTTGTCCTGAGCTTTCCTTCTATGAAACTAGGAGGGTGTTGCTGTGTGCTGAGGAATGAAACCTGATTAGCTTGGAATTGCTGGTATGGAGCACCCAAAGGTCATGGTGATGACAGGAGCAGGAGTCAGAGAGAACTTCAGCAGCCAGGCTCAGTTCTATCCTGTTCTAGGTATGAAGGGTAGGGCATGTTTGGGGCAGGGAGGTGGACTAGGGCAGCCCTTGAGCTGGCTGCCAGTCCTGTTTCACACATGTTTGCATGGCTACAACATCATTTGGGCAGTTTCATTAGCTAATCTTTGGCACTTCTATAATCTGGCTTGATATCAACTGGCACTCTGATTTTTGTCTTAATTTCTGACTGCTGCAGAGACACCCTTGCTCTCTGTGGTGTTTTTGGCTCTGAGAGCTCATGTTGTACTCAGCTGGGTGATGGAGCTCCATCCACACTGCTCGTTGTGTGGTCTGTATCATTTCACATCAGAGAAAGGCTCGCTCTAGAGGCAACAAACATTGCCCTCCCTATTGTGCTGCTGCAGAAGAGGAAGAAATCTTCCTGTACCTTGTGACCCCTCCTGACAGCTGTTTCTCCTGCAGGGTGCTGTAAAGGAATCACCCTGGAAAAAATCAGTGTCAGATGAGGAAAGAGCTCACAGCAATGCAATGGCAAAATGGTTCTTGCTGGGAAGCATAATGTGTGCTTCTCATGGAAGCTGACTGTTCATGGAAGTCCAGATCCTTAGCCATTTATCTCCTATCCCTCCTTGTGGCAATAGCCTGGCTCCTCTCCTGCATCCCTCATGACACTGCAGTGCCTCCTGATCAGGGGAATCTGATGCCTTAGGGATGCAGATTTAAATGGTAGGACCCAGTGGGGATGTGATGAGCTCTGATGCCTCTGTTTCCTGTGAAGTGTGGACACATGGAGCTATTATATGAGCCTATGTCATTTAGAAGGGGGAAGAAAGAGAGGCCCCACTGTCTCTCTAAATTCACTTAAATAACTCTTGTAGGATTTTTGCTGTGGTGTTCAGGCAGTGACAAGCACTTTGTGTTAAGTCTCCTGCAGTTAATAGCCACAAAATTGTGCCTGATGCTGAAAAGTGCAGAGCACCCATGAGAGAGAGGAGTATATACTGGATACACAGGGAACTGAAGTACAGAGACACCAAGAGGTGCCAGTCTAAATCCTGTTAATCAGAGATAGACCTCTCCATCCTTCCAAGCACACACACCAAAGCAGCTTGTGCAGGGTCCCTTGCCCCAAAGTCTATGCCAGAAACTACAACAAAGCCCAGGGTTCATGGAACTGCCTTGCCCAAGCACCTCCACCCCCATGTCCCCTGGAGAGAGAATCATAGAATCAAAAAGGTTGGAAAAGACCTCAGAGGTCATCAAGTCCAACCTGTCACCCAACACCTCCTGACTAACTAAACCATGGTTTCAAGTGCCACATCCAATCCCCTCTTGAACACCTCCAGGGATGGGGACTCCACCACCTCCCTGGGCAGCACATTCCCATGGCAAATCTCTCTTTCTGGGAAGAACTTTCTCCTCCCCTCCAGCCTCAACTTCCCCTGGCACAGCTTGAGACTGTGTCTTCCTGTGCTGGTGTTGGCTGCCTGGGAGAAGAGACCAACCCCCACCTGGCTACAACCTCCTTTCAGGTAGTTGTAGAGAGCAGTAAGGTCTCCCCTGAGCCTCCTCTTCTGCAGGCTAAACAACCCCAGCTCCCTCAGCCTCTCCTCACAGGGCTTGTGACACTGTCCACCCTCATGGCCCAAGACAGGTGGGATAGGCAGCGAGCTGCCACCAGCATGCTCACTGGTAGCTACCACCCATGAGAGGCAAGTTCTAAAGGGTGCAGATTAAGGTGAAAAGCAAACAGAAATCGCAGTGGGCTGTGCTCCAGCCTTGAAAGCCCAAGCTGGAAGCTGCTGAGGTAGGTGAGCAGCGCAGGTGTTCCTTCCCTGAGCCACGTTTTGGGCTCATTACAGGCGGTGCACATCGCCTGGGCTGCGCTGGGAAGCGCCTTGGACTTTGTCAGAGGAACTTATTAGGGAGCATTAATAAAACTTGTTACCCTAATTGAAACAAATACTTAAAGAAAAAAACAAGGCTTCAGACATTAATGGATGGGGGGGAGGGAGGGGAGGGGGTGGGGAGGGAGGGGAGAGCAGCACACAAGGAGCTAGGCTTCCTGCCCTTTTAGGATTGGATAGCAATAACCTCCCCATGATGACAGCTAAATTAGAGAAGATGGCTTGCCATAATTTCTCCAAACAATCACTTAATGGGAGAGGTATAATTCCATGAAATAGGTGAATGGAGTACTGATCCATTTTATGGAACCCTCAATAAACTAAACCTTGCCTGCTTTTAAGATTAAACTGAAGGGAAAAAAAAATAGAGGAGAAAAAAGGGGGGGGGGGGGGGGGGGAAGAGGGAGGGGAAAAAAAAAAGAGGGGGGGTGGGGAAAGAGCTTCCAGCCAGGGAAAGGAGAAAGGAAGAGTATTTATCTTTACACATAAAATTTGTGTGCCAGTAAAGTGCAGGCAGTGACAGGAATTTCAATTATTTAATCAAAAAGAAAATGAAAGTGGCTTTAAGTGTTGTGATTTGAGCCAGGGAAATCTAATGTGGGCTCACATTGAATATGAGGGAAATGGGAAGAAAATTAAAGCTGCTCCTACTTAAATCATGTGGTTACAAATGGTAAATTAGTTTCTCGATGTTTTCATTTAAGTGTTTAAGTGGAAGGTTTTATTCTTAATGTAGTGTTGTGACACAGAATAAAAACCTTATCTGTCTCTATAGCTTCCCCCCCACCCCCCTTTTCCCTTCCCCTCTCTGTGCTGCTGCCTTAGAAGGCAAAAGGGGGGGAAAAAGCTGCAGCAATATTGGGCTGCTTTTGTTAAAACTGGGAGGCAATATGCTTTCACCACAAGCTCATTAAGGTAATAGATGAATAATGCCTATTAAAAATGCACTAGGCTAAATGAATTTAATGTGTGTTGGGAGGGGAATTGCATTTGCCAGAGGATACAAACTGGAAAATTTCCCTCTTTTTTTTTTTGTTCCTTCTTATTGTACTTATTTTGAGGCTCAAGTGCTGACCTCACTTGGCTAGAAAGGCACAGACAAGCAGGCAGAGAAGCCTGCACACACACAGCTCTTCTTTGGGACCTTGTTAGAAGGATGGCACAAGCTCAGAATATTCTACAACCCTCTCTTAGCTCTGAGGTAATTTTTGCACGATCTGTTGCTTCCCAGAACTCTGCTGTTGTTTTCCTCACAAGCTTGGCTCTGGCCAGCCTGATCTAGTGTGGGGTGTCCCTGCCCATGGCAGGGGGGTTGGAACTGGATGATCCTTGTGGTCCCTTCCAACCCTGAATGATACTATGATACTATGAAGCTTATGCCTCTTGACCTGCTGGACTACTTCTAGGTTTAATTTTCCACCTGAAATACCAAATGGCAAACCAACTTGCAGAGGGGGCTGCAGGCTGTTGAATGCTATGTCTTGATCCCCTCTGAAGTCAAAAAGAAAGCAAAAAAAGCAGAGTTTTTTTGGGGCCAGAGCACAAACACATCTTTTGTGTTGTGAACCTGGTGAGCATATTGCATTGATTGTTTCTAACATCAGCTTTGAAGAACAGACAACATTTAAGAACTGGGAGACTGAAGAAACAAGGGACAAACTCCACACCAGTGTAGCTTGAAGGTCTCTTCCAACCTGGTCTACTTCTACTCTGGTCTACTTCTCCTCTATTCTAGTCTACTTCTCCTCTATTCTAGTCTACTTCTCCTCTATTCTAGTCTACTTCTCCTCTATTCTAGTCTACTTCTCCTCTATTCTAGTCTACTTCTCCTCTATTCTAGTCTACTTCTCCTCTATTCTAGTCTACTTCTCCTCTATTCTAGTCTACTTCTCCTCTATTCTAGTCTACTTCTCCTCTATTCTAGTCTACTTCTCCTCTATTCTAGTCTACTTCTCCTCTATTCTAGTCTACTTCTCCTCTATTCTAGTCTACTTCTCCTCTATTCTAGTCTACTTCTCCTCTATTCTAGTCTACTTCTCCTCTATTCTAGTCTACTTCTCCTCTATTCTAGTCTACTTCTCCTCTATTCTAGTCTACTTCTCCTCTATTCTAGTCTACTTCTCCTCTAGTCTACTTCTCCTCTAGTCTACTTCTCCTCTAGTCTACTTCTCCTCTAGTCTACTTCTCCTCTAGTCTACTTCTCCTCTAGTCTACTTCTCCTCTAGTCTACTTCTCCTCTAGTCTACTTCTCCTCTAGTCTACTTCTCCTCTAGTCTACTTCTCCTCTAGTCTACTTCTCCTCTAGTCTACTTCTCCTCTAGTCTACTTCTCCTCTAGTCTACTTCTCCTCTAGTCTACTTCTCCTCTACCTCTTCCTCTACCTCTTCCTCTACCTCTTCCTCTACCTCTTCCTCTACTCTATATGGAGCTGCCTGGGTTCAGAGATGCATGGTCTGAACTAGTTGGGGTTCCAGGCTGAGTTGGTTTACAATCCAGCAAGATGTTTGGAGGAGTTGTTTCTAACATCAGCTTTGAAGAACAGACAACATTTAAGAACTAGGAGACTGAAGAAACAAGGGACAAACTCCACACCAGTGTAACTTGAAGGTCTCTTCCAACTTGGTCTACTCTACTCTATTCTATTTCTACTCTATTCTACTTCTACTCTACTCTACCTCTACTCTACTTCTACTCTATATGGAGCTGCCTGGGTTCAGAGATGCATGGTCTGAACTAGTTGGGGTTCCAGGCTGAGTTGGTTTGCAATCCAGCAAGATGTTTGGAGGAGATGTTTCTAACATCAGCTTTGAAGAACAGACAACATTTAAGAACTAGGAGACTGAAGAAACAAGGGACAAACTCCACACCAGTGTAGCTTGAAGGTCTCTTCCAACCTGGTCTGTTCTACCTTCTTCTACCCTGTTCTACTCTATTCTACTCTATATGAGCTGCCTGGGTTCAGAGATGCATGGTCTAAACTGGTTGGGGTTCCAGGCTGAGTTGGTTTGCAATCCAGCAAGATGTTTGGAGGAGATGTTTCTAACATTAGCTTTGAAGAACAGACAATATTTAAGAACTGAGAGACCCCATAAGTCATTATTTAATATATTGAGTAGAGATAAAATAATACACACACACACCCCCCTCAAAGAAAAAGGCCAATGTGTGTGTTCCATAGGTAAGAAATCAGGTTTCTGAGGCTGTGCAGTTTCCTATCATGCTTCTCCTTGTTCTAAAGCAAAACTGCCCAGCTCTGTATGCCATGGTTTTTCTTCCAGCCTTGAAAAACCAGGAATACAGAAATCTTTTTGTTGCCCAGAATGTGTTTAGCCCATACTCTTTTTGCATGCCTGCAAGCTGCAAAACTGATCCCCCTAGTCCAGTTACATTTGGCAGAAAGTTACTGTTCCCCCTAGAAGCATCTACCGAGTTTAATATCTAATTAAAGATGCTCTTATAGCACTGTCCTACTGCCTGAAGAGGCTCTGGCCACATATCCTATAGACTTAATGATTAATTAAAGATTATCATAGAATTGTTAGGGTTGGAGGGACCTCAAGGAGCATCTAGTTCCAACCCCCCTGCCAGGGGCAGGGACACCTCACAGTGGAGCAGGTTGCTCAGAGCCACATCCAGCCTGACCTTCAAAACCTCCAGGGATGAGGCTTCCACCACCTCCCTGGGCAACCTGTGTCAGTGTCTCACCACCCTCATGGGGAAGAACTTCTTCCTGATATCCAATCTGAATCTACCCATTTCTAAGTTTTTTCCAGATTGGATCCTATTTCACTCTCCCATTGCCTGCTGCTGAAACTGTTAGAAACCTCACAGCATCCTCCCCTGAGGTGATGTCTGTGCATTTGCTTTTGCTACTCCAGACCCAAAAGAGGCATTTGGGTCAGGGACTGAAAGCCTTTGTGATACCTCTAGACTAACAGGTCAGGCTTACATTGTGCTAATGAAGTTACTGCCTTCTAGTCAGCCACTTAAGAAATACTGTGTCCAGTTCTGGGGCCTTCAGTTTAAGAAAGATGTTGAGATGTTGGAAGGTGTCCAGAGAAGGGCAACAAAGCTGGGGAGGGGTCTGGAGCACAGCCCTGTGAGGAGAGGCTTAGGGAGCTGGGGTTGCTTTGCCTGGAGAGAAGGAGGCTCAGGGGAGACCTTCTTGCTGTCTACAACTCCCTGAAGGGAGGTTGTAGCCAGGTGGGTGTCAATCTCTTCTCCCAGGCAAGCAGCACCAGAACAAGAGGACACAGTCTCAAGATGTGCCAGGGGAGGTTTAGGCTGATGCTAGGAAGATATTCATCACAGAAAGAGGAATTGGCCATGGGAATGTGCTGCCCAGGGAGGTGTTGGAGTCCCCATCCCTGGAGGTGTTTAAGAGGAGACTGGATGAGGCACTTGGTGCCATGGTTTAGTTGATTAGATGGTGTTGGATGATAGGTTGGACTCAATCTCTAAGGTCTTTTTTTTCTGCACTCTGTATTTTGGGCAAGACCATTTAATTTGACTGAGATGACTCTGCTAAATCCTTGTGATGGTAAGGGGAAAAAAGAGAGTTTGAGATAGTTGTAAAGGTATCATTTGCTTTAGCAGGTGTTTATATTAAAGTAAAATGTTGGGAAGAGTGAGGAATGGCTGGAATGACTCAAATCTTATGGAATTAAAGAAATTGAGTTGATTCTTTGGAAGCATGGAAAAAAAATGATGCCAGCATTATCTTCCTAATCTATTAAGAGGCATCCACCTGCATCATTACTGGTCTTAGGTGACCCAGAGCATCACAGCATTTCCATTAAAAAAACCCCAATATTGACAAATGTGAGAAAGTGGTTTTGAACATTAGACAGTATTATCTTGCCTCAGGTTGCCATTTGAATACCTCATCCTTGGAAATGTACAAAATGCCATTCCCCAATGTCATTTCCAGCTTTAAAGCATTATTTGGAGCTGCATTTGCTGCCTGGATTCTAGCTTTTTTCTTCCCCTTCGACCTGTCATCCACTTCTGGAGTGCTTAAAATAAAGTGCACAGATACAGAGTAAGCTGAAACAGTCAAGAAGCAATATAATACAGAAATGTTTTGAGTAAAGTGTGTTACTCAGATCTTTCTAAAGTACATTTCTCCCTTTATTCTGAAGGCCACAGCGCAGACAACTCTGCCTAATGCAAGTAATGGAACCAATCTCTCCCTTTGATCATCAAAAAGGTTATCTGTTTTTGTCAACTGGGTCCAACTAGTTGTAGAGCAAGCGTGAAAGGCAAAGGTTTAATTGTCTTTCAATCAGGAATGATTCATTTTCTTTTAACCAAATGATCAGCCAGGACAGCATCAGCTTGTGACCAGCGCTAGGTGCGTGACGCTTGGCGGTGCGAGAGACGTGGAAGAGGTGAGAGCGGCGTCACAGCTTCTCTCTCGGCAACAGGTGATGTAACAAGCTGTGTAATTAAAGTAGGAGGGGGGAGAAAATGGAGGCAACACGTTGAGGCTTGTGCCAGGTGATTTATAAAATCCAGGAATATTCAGTATTCAGTATCACTAAGGTTGGAAGAGACCTCAAAGATCATTGAGTCCAACCTGTCACCACAGACCTCCACTCTCTGGTAGAGGTTCACCTTTGAACCGAGGGCTGAATCACATTTAGAATCCTAGAATCAGTCAGGTTTGGAAGGGACCACAAGGATCAGTTAGTTCCAACCCCCCTGCCATGGGCAGGGACACCCCACACTAGATCAGGCTGGCCAGAGCCTCATCCAGCCTGGTCTTAAACACCTCCAAGGATGGGGCCTCAACCACTTCCCTGGACAACCCATTCCAGGGCTTCACCACTCTCATGGGGAAGAACTTCCTCCTCACGTCCAGCCTGAATCTCCCCACCTCCAGCTGACCTCAGCTGGATGGTTTGCCTTGGAGTTTGAGAAAGGAGTTACTAGATAAGACTCCAGCTCCTGTGATCCAGGAGGTCAGACAAGGTGGGTCATAATAGCTCCTCTGGCCTTGGAGTGCATCATTTGTGTGCTTTTTATTATTTAAGGCTGCAAAACGAGACACTTTGGGGTCGGGAAGTGAAGAGTGGAACTGAAAAGAATCAAAGTGTTTGCCTCATTTAGATCCGTAGGGTCCGTTGGGGTTTATGTAAGATACTCCCCACTTAGGCTAGCCTGAGATCAGGCTCAGGGATTATGTATTTGAAGCACTTCTCTGAGCAGAAAAAGACATGAGGTTTTCATGAGGAACATGGAGCTGCTGGAAAGTCTGACAAATAATCAGAGGAAAGCCACAGAGAGCTGGAGGGAAACAATGGAGCTAAACCAAAAGCTTGAATAGATAAGAAAGGGAGAAGGAGGATTATCATGCCCCAAAAGTTAATGATGTGCAAGGTTCATACATCATGAAATTAGGGGGGAGAGGGAGGTTCTAAGATGTTAGTGTCAAAAAAAAAAACACCCAAGTGAATTAAAATGTTGAGTTGTGCAGGTGATTGTGAGGCAGCTGGAATGGAAGAAAACAAATCAGCATTGATGTGCTGAAAGCAACAGCAAAGCAGCAACTACAGGGGCAGGAATGGATTTTTTTTTTTTGAGAGCAAAGGATTAGTGAAGATCCCAAAGTACAGATGGTCTTGGGTGAAATAATCACCTTTGCCTCGAGGGAGTAAGCGCTGCCCGTGGGTTGGTCACACGATGGGGAAGAATTGATATGTAAGCAAGTGAAGAGAAGACTAATTGAAAGCAGGTCCCAGGGAAACTTCTAAGCCTCCCTCCCAATTTGTGGTTCATTCAGAACCAAAACAACAACAGAAAAGAAGAAAAAAAAGGGAAGGGCAGGGGAAGGGAAAGGAAGGGCAGGGAAAGGAAAGGCAGGGAAAGGAAAGGGAAAGGGAAAGGAAGGGCAGGGGAAGGGAAGGGAAAGGGAAAGAAAGGACAGGGGAAGGGAAAGGAAAGGGAAAGGAAGGACAGGGGAAGGGAAAGGAAAGGGAAAGGAAGGACAGGGGAAGGGAAAGGAAAGGGAAAGGGAAAGGAAGGACAGGGGAAGGGAACGGAAAGGGAAAGGGAAAGGAAGGACAGGGGAAGGGAAAGGAAAGGGAAAGGAAGGGCAGGGGAAGGAAAGGGAAAGGATGGGCAGGGGAAGGGAAAGGAAAGGGAAAGGGAAAGGAAGGACAGGGGAAGGGAAAGGAAAGGGAAAGGGAAAGGAAGGACAGGGGAAGGGAAAGGAAAGGGAAAGGAAGGGCAGGGGAAGGAAAGGGAAAGGGAAAGGAAGGGCAGGGGAAGGGAAGGGAAAGGGAAAGGAAGGGCAGGGGAAGGGAAAAGGAAAGGAAGGGCAGGGGAAGGGAAAGGGAAGGGAAAGGAAGGGCAGGGGAAGGGAAAGGAAGGGCAGGGGAAGGGAAAGGGAAGGGAAAGGAAGGGCAGGGGAAGGGAAAGGAAGGGCAGGGGAAGGGAAAGGAAAGGGAAAGGAAGAGCAGGGGAAGGGAAAGGAAAGGGAAAGGAAGAGCAGGGGAAGGGAAAGGAAAGGGAAAGGAAGAGCAGGGGAAGGGAAAGGAAAACGGAAAGGAAGGGCAGGGGAAGGGAAAGGAAAGGGAGGGAAAGGAAAGGATTAATCTTGCTGTGTTTTGGAACAGTATAGATAGTCCTGCTGGAGCTGAATACAAGTATCAAGTAACTTAAAAGATCCTAGATCTTAGTATGAGTCATTATTTTAAGGGATGTTTTTTGGACCAAACCTGTCAGTATTTTCTTTGGTTTATGTAAGTAGCCTGCCTTCAGAAACTGCCATGAGCTGGCAGGTTTTGATGCCCGGTGAGGCAGGCCTTGGAGACCTGCAGAGAAATGGCAAAGGCAGACAGGATGTAGAGAGGGAAAGGGATTGCAGTGAAAGACAGGAGTGTTTTTTCCCCCTCTCACCAGCAGCACCCTCTGGGCAGAGGCACCCTGCTCCTTCAGGGTGGGGAGAGGTTTTGCCTGAAGCATCATGCATGGAACATTCTCCGTTAAGCCATGCTTTGTGTTCAAAAGACCTCTTTCTATGTTACGTCTGTGGCTACTCATACCGAGCTCTTCAGACCTCTTTCCTGCAGCCAGGAGCCCATTTTGATCGTATCAAGGCTGTCTGTTTTTAATTTAACCCTTCCTTTTTGAGTGGATGTGTCTTGAAAGGCATGAAAAGGCTGGGCTTCCAAGCTACCTCACCTCTTCAAGAGCTCTGGGAAGGTAAGTGCACGTATTTTTAAACTGCACCAAATTTATCCCTAATGCAACACAGAGAAATAAAGCTCCCAACATCAGTGTAGCTGCACTGACCTTTTAAATGACCCCCACCTCCCCCTCCTAGGTTTGAAGTCAGATAGATTTCTGTTTTCCTGGAGGAAATTTCCCCATAATATCTTCAAATGATCTTAAGTTGTGCAAGTAATGACAACTGGTGGCTGTGCAGGCAAAGCACCTCTGTGTTATTAAATCATGGAAGGAGCTGTGCCTATACACAGAGCCATAGAATGGCCTGAGATGGAAGGGATCATATATGGAGAAGGGGGGGGAGGGATATGCCTGTTGCTATCAGCAATGTTTCTGAAGCTCTTGGGGACTGTAGAAATCATTTTGTTTTCTTTGACTGAAGAAACAAGGGACAAACTCCACACCAGTGTAGCTGCCTGGGTTCAGAGATGCATGGCCTGAACTGTTGGGGTTCCAGGCTGAGTTGGTTTGCAGTCCAGCAAGGTGTTTGGAGAAGGCAAGAGCAATTCTAGGTCCTCTTCCTGGAGAAGGAACACACAACAAATAAAACACTCAGCAAGTCAAACCAACCAACCTGCTTTCAGTGACTCCAGATTGTCTCATTTCCTCTCTTAGATGTGCCTCTCAGCCCAGCAAGACCTCAGCTTCTGTCCAGTTTGGGGACAGTTTCTGCCACCTCTGAGGAAGAGCTGTGGCACCACCTTGATAGGGGACACCATTTCACTGAGAGAAGAGTCTCTTTGGAGCCCCAACTCACCCATGAATTTGGCAGCAAATTAAGGTGTTTGTGTATGCAAAAATACATAGCAATATCAGCTTGTGTGCATGTCTGGCCAGCCAGCCAGGGGGTGGAAAAAGAGCTAATCTATGATCTGGGGACTAGTCCTCAGGGAAGGCTGAAGGTGCAGCTCGGGATGAAAGTGTTTGAGGGTCCTGGATTAAGATCCATACTGCTGGGTCCCCATCACCGTAGGAACCTGCAGAAAAGGGCCAAAAATAGGAAAAATAGGTAAGAGACATGTAGGGGAAGGTGGTGGGAAGGACCTGCCCCCAGTCCTTCTGTGACAAAAAGCCAGGGAATGTTAAATTGGAAAAATCCATGGGTTCTTCAGTGCAGAGGTCTTTCCTTCCTGAGGGTTATCTTCCTTTCAAGGGACTTCTCCACAGACAGGGGACTGTCACCTCTCCTTCTTGCCCTTGATTTAGCTCCAGGGAGATGCTGCTATGCCTGAAGCACCACTGCCTAGCTTGGAACCAAGTTTTGCTGCTGTTGCTGCAAGGTAAGAGCTAGACAGCAGCCCCACTGCTCCCTCCCCAGCTCTACCCTGTGTAAAAAAGGGACTCAAAAAGCAGCCCCCCTCAGTGTCTATCAGGCAAGCAAGCTCTTGTCGGAGTCCTAGATCTGTGACCCAATCTGGCTGAAGTAAGACATCTTTAATCTTTCAGATCTCCTTTAAAAATATGTATACACACCCCAGTGATGAGCAAAGCCCTGCCCCCCCTCCCCCCCCAGTTAAGCAATCTGAGCTGATGAAATGGCCAGTCAGGCTGCTTAGACTCCCTCCATTATCAAGTCAGGCATTAGACCCATTTCATCACTGTTAATTCATTTACTTACTCATTTGCTCCTCAGAGAAAGTTGTTAGCCTGTTGTATTTTTTAAACCCCTGGCCCAAATCCTGGGCTGATGCTGAAATGAGCATTTCAGGAGGGGACAATGCAAGGGACTTCAATATTAATTGGTTTTAGCATCTTTCTTTTTTTCCCCTGAAGGAAAAGAAAGAGTTTTGCCAACCTTTCCCCTAGCCCTGCCCCTCCCAAAGCGCTCCTGCCTCTCTGCAAGGCCGTGCCCACATCCACCCTGTGTGGGCACAGATGTATAGAAGATAAAGGTACAGAGATGATGCCCACATGTGGGTACCACACATCTAAAATAAAATGTCTATATAACTACAAATATCTATAACATAGCTAAAATAAAACTTGTGTGTGGCTGCTGTCTCTAGAGAGACAAACACTCCTATGGGGTTTTTTTTCCTGCTGAGATGGGGAGCTCCTGTGGTGGTTTGGGGCCTCAAACGGTCACAGCTCTCCAGCCCCCTCCACCTCTGGCCAAGTAGAACTGATGGTGGAGCCTCCACATCTGTATTTCCAAAGCTGCCTCCTGAGATAACCAACTGTCCTGGTGCCACCCACTGCTCTGCCCACATGTATGGTGCCAGGGAAGAGGAAAACTGCAGGCACTGCGAGTTGCAGGTTCATTAACACCGGACACTTGCAGTTTCTATTCTTTTAAAGGTTGTGTTTTCCTCCCCCCTCCCCTCATCTATTTACCATTTACCAGCTCATCCATATGGAAGACGTGGCTTACACTTCCCTGAGAACTGTACTTTTAGGACTAATTGATTCTGGTAATTAATTTGTTCTACCTGCTGGATCAGATGGAACTGCTGTCCGTGTGCCCAAGGATTAGCACTTGCCTTTCTAACATCTTTCTTAATTATCTAATAGCATGGGTTGTGTGAATTCTGCCTCTATTAGAACACTTTTACTATTAACAGTAGTGATTGGAATTGTGATGACAACTCGATTTCAACAAATTAGAGCTTAAAATCAGGAGATGAAGGAGAAGTGCCTTCTTTTTAATTTCCCTGAGTTTAACATCAATAATTAGAGCAATTTTCTGAGATGCGAACCGAAATTATCTCGGCTCTGATGTGGTGTATCACCCTCATTTGAGCAAATTGACTCCTGGGAAATGAATGTTACAGATTAGAGGTGGGGGAGAAGAGGGGAAAGGGAAAAAAAAAATAAAGACAGACAAATAGAGGAAAGACCAAAACCAGGAATAAAACAACAACAACCAAAAAAAGCGAGCAAACAAACAAACACAACCAAAATAGGTGCGAGCACGATGCTGAGCAAGGACAAACCCCCCCGGCAGGGTAATAACCTGAGTGGAAAAGGACAAGTAGAGCATGGGGCAGGGCGGGAAAGTGCCACTAATGCTCCCTTCACTTCATCAGCCCACTCCGTCTCCCCCCTCCCCCCCTTAAGTTTTTGCTTTTAAAAGGAAAAGCACCAAACGCCTGTCTTTGGGAAAAGGCCCCGACCCCAGCGCTGGGACCGGGGCTGAGGCTGCTCGGGGGAAGCTGCGCGGTACCAGAGAGGCTCCGCGCCCCCTCCGCGGTTCGGGTGGCTCGTCCCACCCCACCCCGCGCTTTGGCGATTGGTTCTCTGCAGAGCCCCCTGCCCACCGCGCCTCAAAGGTGCGCAGCTCCCCGCGCAGCCCGCGCCCACCCACCTCTCATCCCCCGGCTCTTCTCGTTTATTTCTGGCTGGGGGGGAAGATTTTAATCTAGATATTTTTTTTTCTCCCCTCAAATTGTTGTTATTTATTTTTGCTCTGCTTTTTTTTGTTAATTGTTATTTATTTATTATCTTTGGTTTTGTTGACTATCTTCGGCCCCGCGAGGTGCAGCCGGCCGCGCTGTTTCCTCGGGCAGCCAGCGCTCAGCCCAGCTCGTTCCCTTCCCTGCTGCCTGAGAGGGGACAACAGTAATGAACCTCAACTTCACCTCGCCCGTGCACCCCGTCTCGGCGCCCAGGCCCACCTCCTTCTTCATCGAGGACATCCTGCTGCACAAGCCCAAGCCCTTGCGGGAGGTGCCTCCCGAGCACTTCCCTGGCTCCTTGGCCTCCCGTGTCCCCCTCTTGGACTATGGGTACCCCCTGATGCCAGCCCCGACCCTCCTGGCGCCTCACCCGCATCCTGCCCTGCATAAGCCGGAGCATCACCACCACCACCCCTATTTTCTCACCACCTCGGGTAAGTGCAGCCCTTCGCAGGAGGAACCTGTGGAGTTTATGGCCAAGTGGTGTCGAGGTGGGGACTCGGGTGGGAACAGGAGCCCGCAGCCTCAGGCGGGACAGGCTCCAGCAGGGAAAGAAGAGCTCTGTGGTGGGCACCTGCCCGCATCCATCGCCTAAACCCCAGCTTCGTGCCCCGGGCAGCAGCCGTCAGCTTCTCTCCGCCGCGGGGAAGCCCCGGCTGCCCGAACCCCGCCGGCCATAGCCCCCGGTCCCGGGAGTCCCGGGCAGTGTCAGCTTCGTTATCGGGTAAAGGAGCACCCCGTGCTGCGCTTGTCAGGCACTAGATTGCCTGAGATCTTGCAGGTTTCCCTGTCCTTCTTTGTCTTTAACTTTGATTTTTAAAGTTACTTTCACTTTGAGACCGCTAGTATCTCTTTTTTCCTTGCGTTGTCCCTCCAGACGGTGACCTGGCTTCGCTTTCCCCGCTCCAGCGGCACTGCTGGGGCTGTGCCTGCTCCTCTCCCAGGGGCTGGGACAGGGTTCCCCCTCCCGGCCGGAGCCTGGGGCTCTGCCAGCGCGGTGATAGGCGCTTAGACCTCCTCGGGCCCGTTCCCTGCTCTGCAAGCAAACCCTCTTTCAAAGTTTCTCACCGGGCACCTCAAATTGCGCACCGGTGCGGCTGCTGAGGATCGCTCTCCTCCTCCCAGCCTTGTCAAGGGTTGCCCTATATTTTTCCGCCTCCATTTCGTTGTGGTTTAATTGCTGGCAAGTGAAGAAGGTTTTCCTGGCAGGGCTGAGCGAGTAGCAATGGGAAGGTTGCGGGAGATGCCCGGGCTGCTTTTGCCTTGCTGGGCTCAGCAGAGGAGAAGCTCTTTGCAAAGCCCCGTGTTTTCAGAGCAAGGAAAAATCCCAAACCAAACCGATAAAATAACCTCAGAAACGAAATAAACAGGGAGGTGAGGGAGAGAATTTAAAAAGTAAAAGAAGCAGGGTGAGAGCTCAACCCCGAACCGCTGCAGCCCAGCTGGGGGTCACAGAGGGCAGAAGCCCTCGGGTAGCTCCGGGATCGGCTCCTTCCCCGACGGTAGCCCTGGTCTCGGCCGTGTGTCTCCCCAGGAGTGCCGGTGCCAGCCCTGTTCCAGCACCACGCTCACGCCGAGCTCACCGGGAAGCACTGCCGCCGCCGCAAAGCCCGCACCGTCTTCTCGGACTCGCAGCTATCCGGCCTGGAGAAGAGGTTTGAGATCCAGCGCTACCTGTCCACACCCGAGCGGGTGGAACTGGCCACGGCCCTCAGCCTTTCCGAGACGCAGGTACTGTTTCGGGGGTCTGGCAGCCGGCCCCAGCCCGTATCCCGCGCAGCATCCCCACCTTCGCTTTTTAATTTTTACAGCTTTTTAAAAAATTATTTCTACTTTTTTTTTTTAATCATTACTTTTTCCCTCCCTCCTGCTCTCCCCAGGTAAAAACTTGGTTCCAGAATCGGCGAATGAAGCACAAAAAGCAGCTGCGAAAATCGCAGGACGACCCGAAGCAGCCGGGCGCCGAGGAGAGCCGGGAGCTGAGCTCTCCCGAGCCCGAGCTGCCAGAGGCGGCCGGCGTAGAGCCCCGCAAGGCTCCCTTCCTCCTGCAGGACCCCGAGGACGAGGTGGACATCCTGGAGGAGGGGGACCTCTGCGCCGGCCCCCATCGTCTCTAGCCGGCCCGGACTCACCCGCTCCTCTGGGGCGGCTCTGCCCCAACCCGGGTCCCGCAAGCCGCTCCTTATCCCCCAGCCTCCAGTCTGCCGGAGCCCCGAGGGAAGGGGATTACCTTTTGGAAGGAGGTGTTGATGCAGGGGGGAGCCCCCTCCCCGGCGGGCAGGCCCAGGGAGGAGGCAGCGGAGCGGTGTGGGGGCACCGCGGTACCCCCGACATCACTCCCTAGCTTGGCCCGATATTGGCAGAGCAAAACAAGGCAAGTTTCCTTTCCCCTCCCATCGAAACCTCGGACTTCTCCCCGTTCCCTGAGCTTTCCAATAAAGGTACAAGCGTGGCGGGTTGCTGTGCTCACTGAGCGGCAGTGGGGATCCCTCGCTCTGACCCCGCCAAACCCCGCAGAGCACCCCTGAGCTGGATTGGTGCTTATCGCATCTTCCCCGGGGCGGTAGGTCGGGGTTTCATCCTGGGCAGAGCTTCCAGGGCACCCATATACTAAAAAAAATTTAATATATAAAATAAAAATAACGAAAGAACAAACCCAAAGAATTGTACAAACGCACTCGGAAGAAACAGGTGAGACCAAACCAAGCATTTATTGAATTCCGAGAGGGGGAAGGGGGAGCAGCAGGAATCTTTCGATCCTGCCAGGACTACACGGAGTAAAAGAGATTTTTCTCCAGCTCGGAGAATCACCTGCATGGGCAGCCTGATTCCTTCACGGCTTCCAGTCGTGAATCACCTTCGGGATACTTTTTCTTTTCCTCTCAAAGAGCCGCAGAGCTGGTCCTACCTTTGGCTTCTGTTTCCCCCTCCCCAGCCTGCTTCTACCCCAGCGCCTCTCTGAGCTCCGTACTGCAGTCAGAGCACTCACCCTCCGTGCTCGTTTTGCCTTTTTCTTCCTCCCAGAGAGATGGTTTAATTTCCAGGTAAACGATGCCATTATTATTATTATTTTTAGTTATTATTATTTCTTTGGGTTTGTTATTATTACTGCTTGTTGTTTGCTTCGTTTTGGTTTGTTCAGTGGCGAGAGGCCGGCTGACAAACGCGCTGGGAGCGCAGCGGAGACTCCGCATCTCCAGGGGAAGCTCGGAGCTTTCCGCGGTAAAAACCCGCAGCCAAGGCGGTGTTTGCTCAGATGCTGGCCGTGCAGCCCCGCTGGCACGTCGGTGCTTCTTTGGGTTATTTATTTTTCCCCCCTCTTCCCTCTCTTTAGTTTTCGTTGTGTGCCGGTTTTTAACGGGGAGTTAATTCGCTCGTCCGACGTCGTTAAGACTTTTCAGGGCATTTTTGGGCTACGGGACACGCAGAAAACGGGTCCCTGGTTAATCTATCAAACACAGATGACTGAACCGTGTACGTTTGCTTCGGTTTTGCGGGTTTTCCTTTTGTTTCTTTCGGGTTTTGGTTTATTTTCCTTTTTTTTTTTTTGTGTGTGTTTCTCTGCTTTATTTTCTGTGTTTTTTCTTGTTTTGTTCGGGGGGTTTTATTCTTTTTGTTATGATTTTCTTGTAACACTTAAAATAATAAAGATCAAACATTTGGGAAAGATACCAAATACCCAACCCTCTGTCCAGAAAATGGTTCGTTGCCTTTTACCCTGGTGTATGGAAATATTTTCAGGATAAGTATTTTCATCAAGAACTTTTGGCTAAAACGCCACCCACCTCCCTAAAAAAAAGAATTAATATATATCTATATACAATTATTTCAGAAGATAAACCAAACCAATTTCTCCCCAAAGCCTCGGTGTGATTTGAAGATCATTTGAAGAGCCAAGAGCAGGCTGCAGCAGGTCGTTTTCCATTGCCGCGGTGCTGGCTGGAAATGCTTCTTTTCGGCTCCGTGGCTCTTCCCTTCTCTCCACACCTACCCGGCTGTAGGCAGGGAGGTGATGGAAACCACCTCAACAAGCTTTGGACTCGATGCTTTTGTAGATCCCTGTTCAGTCGCCCACCGAGTATTTTGTTTGTTTTGCTCTGTGCTGATTGTCAGCCTCCCCCCTGAGTGCGCATTTCATTAGGAACTATTAAAAGTGATATAAAAGAGAAGCTCTACTGTGATATTTACATGGTAATTTTTACTCTCTCTCTCTCTCTCTCTGACTACATCTATTGCTGCTCTTTCTGGGGCTGTGGATGTGCTGTGGATGCCCAGCTCAGAATGCCCAGCTCAGATCTGGCCTGGCAAGCCACATTCTGCTTGCAGGGGCTACTGAATTCACACCAGTCGCTCACCTTTAGTAACATGATTGGGCAGCAAAGTATTTAGGGGGGAAACAAAATGAATCCTTTTGGTTTAGTGAGAGAGAAGCTTAGGGGCAAGTCTAAAGTCAACCAAAAACAAAGATATATTGCACCCTAGGTGAAAAGGGACATTAAAAGCATTTTTTTCTTTACATTTGTGTGTGGTTCCTTCTCCTTGTGTAAATAACTCTTCTAATTATTAAAGAGAAGGGTGTGTAATAAAAACTTCTGAGCTGGATAGAACAGAAAGGGAAAAGGCAGGAGGAAGTCAAAGTAGAAGATTACAATGCCCAAATGACAGGGGTTTGGGCACAGGCACACAAAGTCAACTTTCTCCTCTTCTGTGCATTTACACCACTGTTTTGCAAGGCAGCCAGAGGATGTCATGGAAATGGTAGTGTCAGCACTGCCAGGCTCTGCCCTCCCAGTGCAGATTGAGTAGTGTGGTCACATGCTGTGTAACCAAGCACACTCTTTCTGTCCCCAGCACCCCTGAAATTGGTGCTCATTGCAGCTGCAGGGGCAGGGGCATTTGCACACTGGTAGTTCTCAAGGGACGGAAGGATGTTGGGATTCAGGAGTACATCCAGGAACAGGCTCTGCAGCACAGGACCTTTACTGTGCCACAACGCAGACAGCGCTGCAGATGACAGCAAGGGAGGGGAGGGCAGATAAAACCCCCAGGTATCCTCATCTCAGACCTCTGGGCAGGGCCACATTCATGGGATCCCTTTAGCAGCAAGGTGCCACACATTTTCTGGGGCACAGTGAAAGACATTAAAGAAGCCTAGAAGTCATGTTCCACCTTTGCACCTCTAAAGACATGCTGTCACCGATGGGGACTGGAAACCAGATGAGATTCTAACTCCTGCAGTCATTGAATACTTCAAATAGGCATGAACAAGATGTAACATCCAGACAGCCCACAAGACAGGCATTTGATTATCATCATCTCCTGTTAGGGATTGCTTCTACAGTAAATTGCAATAGCATAAAGTATATGCTTCCTGTTATTTCTTTGTTATTTATTTGTTTTGCATGCTGCCCAATCCCAAATGCTCTCTTGTGTGAGAATAAGGAAGCCTGTGAAGGAAGGACCAGCCCTGGTGACTGTGAGAAAGAGCTCCAGATGCACAAACCCAGTGTTAGGTAAAGGCAGTGAATCTCCACTGGTGACAGCTGGCAAGGGTGACTTAAAGCAGCCTGCCTTAGAGAAGAGCCTGCTTTGAACAGAAGTGATGCTGAGCCAAAAACCTGGATAGAGCAGATGCTAAAGAAGCATCCAGCAGCTCAGCAAGAGCTTTGCATAATCGTGAGTGCAGAGCAGGCAGCTGCAGGTAATACCACAGGGCTACTTTTCTGCATCTCACAGAAGCACTTCAGGGTTTGTTCCAGCAGTCACAGCAAAGCCAAGATGCACAACACCAGAGGACATGGAGTCTTTACTTTAGGAAAGCAAGCTGAGTGGCCTCAGCAAGACCCAAACAAAGTGAGTGACTTGGTCAGCTTGCCTTTGCTCCTGGCATTTCAGAAACCTGTTACCTCATTATCCTGCCTTCAAACCAAGTTCTTCCTTGAAAGATTACCTGTGCCCTAACAGGTAGAAAAGGCACTGTAGCCCACTCTGGGATCACATTTTCTTAGGCTACACTTTACACCCACCTGCCTTTATCACCAAGTATTGCTACTGCTACACGAACTCTATGTCAGTATTGGGAGCCAGTCCAGGGCTCTCCAGAGCTGCAAGTGTTTCACCTAAGATTCTCATGCTATAGAAACAAGATAAATCCACGATATAAGACAACTCTGTTTAAGCTAAAACCATTCAGGCAGGAGTTTGTAATTAATTCAAGTGATGATGTTTGGTTTTGTGACTGGAGGAGGGGAAGAACAAAGCCACAAGTTCAGGTGTCTACAAGACTCGGGAGTGATGCAGTCAGCATCTTCTCTATGTTCTGGGGCACAGAGGTGAGAAAAAGAGTCCAATTCCTTTCTGCCAGCAGCATTATCACACTTAGGACATGCTAAGTTTATGAGGAACAATCAGAATATGCATCAAATAACACTCAAGCCTCTGCTGACTCTCCTGTGCCACTACAGGAACTTTCCTCTTCACAAAGCATTTATGGTGGTCAATTAAATTAAACTCTCAGTCATCCACATTTCTTCACCTCTCTGTGGTTCTAGGCACCTTGGCTAACATTTAAAACTACAATCACATTTAAAACCAAAAGCAACCTCGCTGACAAACACACAGAGAATATGACCCCTCCTAACCCATTGAGTCCCCACCCCAGCCTGCTCCTGAGCATTGCAGGGAACAGGAGGAGACTTTGGGAACAGGCTGCTTATCCCAGAAAATTTGGTTCAAACAAGGGCAAACCATCTGAGGCTGAGGCAGAGGAAGGAAAGAGTTGCTCCTTGAGACATCCTCTCATTCATCAGCCATCTCCTTGCAGGCTGGGAAGCAACACCTGCCAGGCTGCTGACAGGAAGCTGGAATGGCAGCATCATGGTATCATCATCAGATTCAACTCAGTCCATGACACACTGATAAAATAGGATGGCTTTGTCAGTCAGCAGCCTGTGAGCCAGCTCTTGCTACCTTCTGTGAGACACTGGTGACATGAAATGTGATGGTGGTGCAGCAGCATGGGCTGCCCAGGGAGGTGGTGGAGTCACTGTCCCTGGAGGTGTTCAAGAGAGGATTGGATGTGGCACTTGGTGCCATGGTTTAGTTAGTCAGGAGGTGTTGGGTGCCAGGTTGGACTTGATGATCTTCGAGGTCTTTTCCAACCTTATTGATTCTATGATTCTAATTAGAACTGACCCTGGATATTTGCCCACTGAAGGTGCTCTCAGCTTCTACACCTCCTAAATCTAAAAATATTAAGACATGATGGCCCTCAATCTAAAACATTAAGAAATGATGGCACTGGAAAAGAGCCCAGCAGGTACATGTTGAGAAGTGTACACAAATACATTCCTGCCCCTGTTGAAGGCAGACTGTGCTCATGATGAATAACACTGCTGGAGCCATGCAGCTATGCCAGGCAGGTTCTACTTCAGCTCAATCTCTCCCTGAATTCTTAATGCAAAATCCAAGGCCTACTTCCTATTTAAATTCCTTGCCTTCCTAATTTGAAAGACATCAAGTTTTGGCCTTTGCTTTTAAGCAGATGGATGCTCATAATTTACTTGTCTGGTCCCTTTTTGTGCCACCATATCTGTTAGGTGGAGGGAAAAAAATTGCACTAGTATTGAGGTAGATCAAAAGGTTTCCGTCGCACATGTGCTGCAAATAATCATAGTATCACAGTATCAGTCAGGGTTGGAAGGGACTACAAGGATCATCTAGTTCCAACCCCCCTGCCATGGGCAGGGACACCCTACACTAGATCAGGCTGGCCAGAGCCTCATCCAGCCTGGGCTTAAACACCTCCAGGGCTGGGGCTTCAACCACCTCCCTGGACAACCCATTCCAGGGCTTCACCATTCTCATTCTCCTCATATCCAGCCTGAATCTCCCCACCTCCAGCTTCATTCCATTCCCCCTAGTCCTATCACTACCTGATATCCTGAGCAGTCCCTCCCCAGCCTTCTTGCAGCCCCCTCCAGATCCTGGAAGGCCACAATGAGGTCACCTCGGAGCCTTCTCTTCTCCAGATTGAACAGCCCCAACTCTTTCAGTCTGTCCTCATAGGAGAGGTGCTCCAGCCCTCTGCATTTTCCTGGGAGAAGAAACTAACTCAATAAAAATAATCCTAACCCAGTCCTCTCCAAATGGTTTGTGAGATGATCACGATCAGTGTCCTCAAAGCAATTCATCTATCTCCTCTCCCTGAAGCAGCATAATATGGCTTCTCGTCTAGCATGGGTTTAGTATTTGAAGGGTTCCTAAAAGTTCTTTGCTTTAGTGGGGGGAAAGAAAAAAAGAAGCCCAAATGAAACACATCACCCACCCAGAAAGATCACCCTCATTTCTGGGAGCTCTAAAAGGGAGTAGGATGCCAGATAGGGGGAAGGTGATCAATTAAGACATTAAGCATTTTGCACCACATGGACGCATCTGCATGGCAGCCAAATAATAAGGCCATCAGCTCATTTTCAGGGGGCTGTTGCCTACTTCAACTCAATCCTCAGATCAAAGAGAAAATGTCTGCTTGCATTTTCTAATCAGAAAAGGGATGCTAATTTAGGTTCCTTAATGTGTGGTGGTAAGAGACTTCTTCAATTAACTGAATTCTATAGCTCAGAAAATAAAAAAGGGGGGATACAAAGGGAGTCAGGCTGGAAAGGCAGAAGTTCTCATTAAATCAAAGGTCCAATATTCATTACCTCCAGCATCTGGGGCTAAACACTAAACATGGAGATCATCAAAGGGGGTTTAATGGGTTAAATTGAGAATATAATCTAATTAAAATATTAGATACGAGTAAATAGCTCTTTGATATTCATCTGAAGGTTTCATTAAAATAGGTACTTGAGGGTTGTATGAAGGGGGGGATTATCACTTTTAAGCAGAAACAACAAGTTGAGGTTCCCTAATCAGAAATGCTTCAAAGTGTTACCATTGGGTTTAAAAATGGAAGTAGGAAAAGCAGCAACTGGCAGAGGACAGAAACATTTACCCAGCCTGGCTTGGTGGAGCACACCACAGGCATGTAGAAGGAGAAGGCAAACACACTTCCCAAAGGCAAGAAGGCTGAGGCAGAGAATAGGCCTGGTCCAGAAGATCATCTTGGCTCAGTTGGTAGCGCAGCAGACCCTTAATGGGAAGGTCGTGAGTTCAAGCCTGCAGTGGGCAGTGGTGTCCTCCCTACTCTAGTCATGAGGTCTGTGCTGACAGGTTGGACTCGATGATCTTTGAGGTCTCTTCCAACCTTAGTGATACTGAATACTGAATGCAGAGGACATTTGGAAGATGTCCACCACTGCACTTTGATATGCAAAGCATTTCCTCTGCAGCTTGACCTGCATTCCCCACATTGGGGGTCACCTCTTCCACCAAGCTTCCCCCAAAAGGTTATGGAATCATAGAATTGTAGAATGCAAGGGGGTGAGAAGGACCTCCAGAGGTCATAGAGTCACCCAGAAGCACAGAATCACCAAGGTTGGAAGAGACCTTGAGGATCATTGAGTCCAACCTGTCACCACAGACCTCATGACTAAACCATGGCACCAAGTGCCACATCCAAACCCCTCTTGAACACTTCCAGGGATGGTGACTCCACCACCTCCCTGGGCAGCACATTCTCAATGGCTAATAACTCTCTCAGTGAAGAACTTTCTCCTCACCTCCAGCCTAAACTTCCCCTGGTCCAACTCCCCTGTGGAATATGACCACTTAGGACAGGTCACACAGGAACAGGTCCAGGTGGGATTGGAAGCTATCTAGAGAAGGAGATTCCACAACCTCTCTGGGCAGCAGTAATGCACCTCACATGCTTCTGCCTGTGAAGGTTAACAGTTTAATTCAGCACATGTGGTGGGAAACAACCAACAGGGTGGAGAGCTTCCCAGCCCTCAGGCAGGTCAGGAGGGCTTTAAAAGCAAGACACAGGTCCCTTCTCCTGGATGGACAGATAAGGTATAGTGATAGTTTCTTCTTCATATTGGGTTGGGTGCCTGACTGGGGATCCTGCAGGGTGTATTTCAGCAACTAACTCACATTTGGGAGGACTGAGGCATCCTGAGGACTGTGGGATAGAGGCCAATGGCCAATGGAATAGGTTACCCAGGGAGGTGGTGGAATCACTGCCCCTGGAGGTGTTCAGCAATGTGTGGCCATGGCACTTTGGGATGTGGTGCAAAGGCTATGGTGGTGTTAGGTGGATGATTGGACTTGATCTTACAGAGCTCTTCCAATCAAAATTATTCTGTGATTCTATGAAACTCATCCAGGATTCTCTAAAGTGAATGGTATGGAGCTTTACCCCCTTGCCTTCCTGTTGCTATCCTCCTCCAAGGAAACTCAACCCCCTTTTGTCCCCCCCAAAGACTAATTCTCTCTCTTCCCCCTATACAAAAGGGGACCCAATAAATTGCATAACTCAATTACACCTCATCACAAGGTTGTTGCTTCCCTCCCCCTTTTACCTAGCCCATTTTCTAAGAGATTTTTGTGTGCTTGCTTCAAAATTCCCTGGTGTCCCAATCACATTTCAGCTGCTGCCTTAATTCCTAATTTGCTAAGTTAAAGAAAGGGAACCACTGTCAGAAACCCATCTGTTTGTGGTAATTTTGATAGAATTAATCTGTTAAAAGCTGCTTCCCCTCCAACATGTAGCTCTCAATTATCCTCAGTTAGTCAATACATTTCCCAACTGCTTCTGGCTAACACCAGATTGTCTGCATGACCAGCCAGGACTTGCTTTGCATTTTCTTGCCCCAGATGAAGCTTCAAAAGGTTGGGCTTGATGTGGCAACTACTCACTGACAGATAACAGAGTGACATTTGAATAATTAGCACTGTACCTTTACCAACTGCTGGCTTTGGGGCACGTTATTTTGGTTGTCTTTCTCAGCAGCAGTGGGTTCTTTTTGGCCTTCATTGCTGGATAGTCTGCCAACATCTCCTCAGCACTTCCAAAAGAGAAACACTGCTGATATTAGAATCACCAAATGAAGCTGCTGGGGTTAAAAGGCCCAAACGAAGCCCTTTCTCAGTGCTGGTTAGGCCACACCTTGAGTCCTGTGCCCAGCTCTGAGCCCTGCAGTTTAGGAAAGATGTTGAGATGCTGGAAGGTGTCCAGAGAAGGGGAACAAACCTGGGGAGGGGTTTGGAGCACAGCCCTGTGAGGAGAGGCTGAGGGAGCTGGGGTTGCTTAGCCTGGAGAAGAGGAGGCTCAGGGGAGACCTTGCTGTCTACAACTCGCTGAAGGGAGGTTGTAGCCAGGTGAGGGTTCGTCTCTTCTCCCAGGCAAGCAGCACTAGAACAAGAGGACACAGTCTCAAGCTGCACCAGGGGAGGTTTAGGCTGAATGTTAGGAAGAAATTCACAGAAAGAGATTGCCCATTGGAATGAGCTGCCCAGGGAGGTGGTGGAGTCCCCATCCCTGGAGGTGTTTAGGAAGAGCCTGGATGAGGCCCTTGGTGCCATGGTTTAGTTGATTAGATGGTGTTGGGTGATAGGCTGGTCTGGATGACCTCAAAGTTCTTTTCCAACCTGGCTGTGCAGATATGCCCATAGGTTTGACATGGCTAAAAAAATGATCCAGCTGTGACAGCCTGTAAGATGCAACTACTAGGTCAGTTGATCTGGGAGCAGAAGAGCAGCAGAGGTTACACATTTAAAATGCCACATAAGCAACTGTTTAGATATATCTTTTTTTACATTGCCTCTAGTGGAACTGATTCTAAAATTTACCAATGATTAAACCTTGTCTTTCAGTGGAATGGAAAAACCTCTGTGTGAAAGTCACAGTTCATAACTAAACAGTTCAGACATTTGTGCCTTGAGGATGTCCCTGATAATTTCCAAAGCCTTATAAGATGTGAAGGGTTCTGAAAGCAGCTACAATTTGCTTCTCCTTCTCGTGTCGATGCCACAAAGCTTCCAAGGATGCAATTTGAGGTAAGCTGTCTTCATTTAAAGAGAGCAGAGCTCTTTCCTCTCTCACTTCTTCATCTGGCTGCCTTGCCATGAAAGTCTTTGGTCTAGGAATCGTCTTGGCATATTCCAGTGCCTAAAACCAGGACAATTGGGACAGCTGGTTAAGAGAAAACCTGCACAATTATTTCCAAGGCAATGTAGGTGTTCCTATGGTGAGTCTCCTCAAGAAATCCAAAGCCTTTTGGCCATCCAAACAATGCAGTTTCCTCTCTTTGTGCTTTGTGTGAGGTTTAGGAAGAAATGCAAGAGGTTTTTTGGATGCCCTCTCCCTGGAGGTGGTCAAGGCCAGGCTGGATGATGCCCTGAGTGATTTGGGACATGTCCTTGCCCATAGCAGGGGTTTGGGAATGGATGACCTTTAAGGTCCCTTCCAACTCAAACAATTCTACAGCTGTATGGATCTGTGGTCTCCTTGCAAAGCGCACTCTGCAGTAGTGTGGCCTCCACTGCTGATGTGAAGCAGAGCTGTGCTGGGTAGCATTCCTAGGGATGTTCTACCCTCCTTTATTTTCCCCCCTTCCCCAGGAAAACATCACTGGCTGGTTAGGCTCAGTTGAGTGCTGATAGCTTGGAGTACTGCTCTATTTCCACATGGTGGACTCTCCTGAAGAGCCAGGCAGATGCATGAACTAAAGACAGCTGCTGGCACAGAATTCTGCAACTCTTGGCATACATCAACAGCCACAACAGAACAGAAGCACAGGGGAGAGCTTGCCAGGATCCCATGAGAGTAGAAGTCCTGAGGGTTGTTAAAATACAAATGGATAAACTATTTTAGACTCCTGGGAGTTAAATCTGTGCTCTTCCTTTTGTGTGTGTCTGTGTGCAAAGACCAAACCCTCTCCCTGCACGCACTTTCAAGGGACTCTCTGCTCTTACCTTCTGCCTTGACACTGAAGATACAGCCTGGGGTTTTGCAGGTAACCTCTGAGCCAAAGCAATGCTTTTCATATTGTGTTCCTTAATTTGCTTTGCATACTCCTTTAGTTGCTTTAACTTCTCTTTCTGCCCAAAGGAAAAAAGGGGTCTGCTTAATTCAATGTCTCAGTAGATCCATCAATGAAACACTGTTGGGTTTTTCCCATGGGAGCCTTCCATTTACACCTCTGTGGCTGTTTAACCTGGCTGTGCTATTGATCATCCCTCAGCAGAGCACAACAGGAAATCCTGACAAAAGGCACAGATATTCTTTTTTAAGGCACTTTTCATGTTTAAGAGCTTTTCTGGATGGCATTGAGGGTAGAGCTCAACAGAAATGTGGCAGTCTGAATGTTTCAAGGGATCTGTTCAGTTCTGTGCTGGGCTCATTTCTCTCAGCTTTTGCAATGATTTTTGAAACCTGTGCACTTGTTTCAAGGCTCTCAATGACAGGGTGCTTTTACTTAGCTGATATTCTGTGTCTTCATATTTCCAGCAATTTATTACCCTCAGATGCAGCAGGATGTTCCACCTTGCCCCTGCTAGGAGCCAATGCCCCTTATTTCCTTTCAATGCATTGATACCCCAGTGACACTCTTTGCAGTGAGAGTGGTGAGACACAGAAACAGGGAGATTGTGGATTCTCCCTCCCTAGAGGTGTTCAAGTGGTCTAATGGGAGGTGTTCCTGCCCATGGCTGAGAGGTTGGAATTAGATGATCTTCAAGGTTGTTTCCAACCCAAACCATGCTATGAATCTGTGAGTCTAAGGCATAATAATGCAACTCAGTCCTGGGAATGTGGAATTTACTGATGTGCTATTAGCCTGGTTGGATTCTGTGAACTACTCCCTGTCTCTGGAACTACAAAATTAGAGGGTTAGGTTTATCCACAAGGCAGTTCTTTCCTTTCATTTGAACCTCTCCTTAGGATCTCAAGCCAGATCTAGAGTCAAAGGCATAAAGTACCACACAAGTTGCTTCTTAGCAGTGGTATTTCTTTGTCATTTTCCCCTGCCTAAGCTCACTTTGCACAACTGAAAAGCAGATCACATAACAGGGGCTGCTTACTTTCTCTTTGATTGCTTCATAGTCAGGTCCAAGGCCTCCAAGCTTCACATTCAGATTTATGTAGGCCTTTGAGCTCTGTGGCTGAAAAACAAACAGCAGTGACAGATTTGCCTTTATTGTTCCTTGCTAGGATTTCCTGGAGAGCATAATTGAAACAAGTCTTACAAGGGCAGAATTCAACTCTCAGGCAGGTATGTCTCATTTGAAGGACTGTAAGTGACCAAAAAGATTGAGTTAATTGTACCAGTCAAATCATTCAGTCAAAAATGATCCATTTAAACAGCTTGAAGTGACTATTTGACTGCTACTGGAATGAAGCTCCAAGGAAATTGTTATGAGAGAGGCAGATGAAAATACCTGATTTTAGGGGCAAGAAAAGGCAAGCAAATATTATTAGTGATGGTTACCTTTAAGATCTCAAAACTGCAATGGAAACATGTTCAGATAGTTGAACAAAAAACCCAAGCCCTGCCCTGTTGTAATAGTATAGAAGCTTTAATCTACCCTCTGCCCACACCCTGTAGCGCAGCAAAAGCTTCACAAGCACACAGGGAAGACAGAAGATGACTGATACCATTTCAGTCCTTCATGGCATTACTCCAAAGCCCCCAGTAATTCCAGAATCTTTTAAATATGGACCTGATGGAGTGGGTCCAGAGGAGAGCCATGAAAATTGTCAGGGGCCTGGAACACCTCTATATAAGGACAGGCTGAGGGAGCTGGGGTTGTTCAGCCTGGAGAGGAGAAGGCTCTGGGCAGACCTAATAGCAGCCTTCCAGTACCTGAAGGGGGCTACAAGAAGGCTGCAGAGGGAGTGTTTGCAAAAGCCTGTGGGGATAGGATGAGGGGCAATGGTTTGAAAGGAGAGAAGAGCAGATCTAGATTGGATGTGAGGAACAAGTTCTGCACCATGAAGGTGCAGAAGGTTGCCCAGGGAGGTAGTTGAGCCCCCATCCTTTGAGACATTCAAAGTTAGGCTTGACAAGGTTCTGCTCTAGAGGAGGATATCCCTGCTGACTGCTGGGGGGTTGGACTAGATGGCCTTTGAAGCTCCCTTCCAACCCAAACCATTCTGTGGTTGATTTTTAGAAGTGGGCTATGCATTAAAAACCCATCAGTGGAACCTCATGATGATCAGCTCTGTGGTCACTGCAAACACAGAGGGTGCAGAAAGACCAAGAAACTTCTGTATGCAAATAAAATGTGTGCTGCTTCAATGGCCATCTTCAAGTTAAACTCAGCTGCAGAGAAACTAATCCCATGCACTGGATTTTGTATTTGAGACTTCTTTGTGTCAGTGATCCCTGTTCTTTTGTCATATGCTTGCACCCAGCATTCAATTTAAGGTACTGTGAGGAGTTAATCATTCAGCTGCCTACAAGAAAATCAGGGTTCCCTCACTTCATGCCATGAGCATGAGTGCATTTGTTTCTCAGGAGAAGCTGGATTTTTCAGGGAGGCATAAATAGTCTCCTTCCTGTGCCTCTCCTCACATAGGAAGCGTGAGAAAGCTACTGAAAACCCAGGAGAAAAACAATGGCTTGAACTCAGGAGAACAGAAAGGGAAAGAAATCTGCCCCTCAGTTACTCTCATAATCCAGCTGATTCTTCTTAGAGGCATTCAAGCAGCAATCCACCAACTGCCTCCTACATGAAACACAGAAGTTATTATTCCAGATTAGTTTTGTCTGCCCTGAGACTTGGAGCTAACCTCTTAAACGTTTAATTTGTCATGGGCACACAGGGCTCTCTCTCTCTCTGCTGCTCCACTGCATTGGTGTTAAGTGGTTACAACATGAGACTGGACACACAGAGGAGATAAAAAGAGCCAAGTTTTAATAAGGCCCCAAATGGGATCATCAGGAGGCTTGCAGTACTGTTTATGCTGTTAGCTTTACAAATCCTCTAAGTTTGGGGTTGTTCAGTTTGATTCCCTTGGAAACAAGAGATTGGAGTTGGATCACAAATGGGCATGACCAGGATAATGGTTTGCTTAGATCTTGAGGCCTGGCTACCTGCTGCTTTATACAAATAGCTTTATTCTACACCATTTTATCACTGGATAACTTAAAAGACAAACACTGCTCTGTGTGTTCTTAGAGCTAATCAAGTTTGAAAGTGACAAAGGGAGAGGTGGTGGTGAACTGCTTTGCTCTTCAGGCTAAAATGATTTTAGTGTCTCTTTCCACCCTTTGTTCCTTGGGTTTTAATGCTCTGGGCAAGGTCAGTGTGTGTCTGTAACAATGAAACAATCCTCAGTCCCCCATTCCCTCTTTTTGTGTGTGGATTTTTGGCTTATTAAGGGAACAAATGAAACAGAGGAAGAAATAGAAATGTTAAACCATCCAACCCACATCTGGTTGCTTACCTTCTTGCTGACCTTAGGCTGGTTTTGCTTTTCCATTTGCATGAGATGCCCTTCTGAGTTGCTTCGGCTCATTGGCACTTGGATTCCTCCCCCACTCTCTGGATCAAGCTCTGAACCATTTTCTGCCTGTGGGACTATGGGTGGAAGGAGGCTGAACATGTGCCTGTCAGCCAGGTGAGCTGCTGCCACATGACTGATCTCCTGGTGATGTTGCTCCCAGGTTTGTGCAAAATGGGAGGTTGCACAAGGGGCTCTTGGTATGCTGTGTATAGAAGATTGAGAAAGCCTGAAAAAAAGAAAGAGGGGGGAAATAAGAATCTTTATCTGTCTATAGCAGATAGTTCAGTAAGCAACCTGTGTGCATGGAATGATCCTTGCTCACAGAATACACTGGGAACATTTAGAGGGGAGGTTAAGACTGGATGTTAGAAAGAAATTCTTGACAGTGAGGGAGATGAGAAACTGAAATGTGTTGCCCAGGGAGGCTGGGGATGCCCCTTCCCTGGAGGTGTTGAAAGGCAGGTTGGATGAGGCTCTGATCATCTTTGTGGCCCTCATTTGGTCCCTGCCTCTCTTGTTTTGGGGACTCCAGAGCTTGACACAGCACTGCAGGCGAGGTCTCACCAGAGCAGAGTGGCAGAATCAGCTCTCTCCATATGGTGGCCACATTTCATTTGGTGCAGCCCAGGATGCCATTGGTCTTCCAGGCTGCAAGTGCACATAGCTGCCTCACGTCCAGCTTCTCACCCACCAGCACCCCCTTGCTCATTTCTAATTATTAAGGGCACCATACTGTTGTGATAATACTGTTTCAATGCTTACATCCTTACCCTAAACCACTTCTAGCATCATTCTGATACCTTTTATCCACACAGATATGTCTCTTGCAATCCTGAAGTGATACTTGGTCCATCAGCAATTCTTGGAAGCTTGCATTAAAAGTAGATGAAATATTCCTCTGATTTGGATGTGCTTGGCCATTGTTGCTGCCACCTCTTGCACAAGGCTGCACAGTGCCATGGTTGTATGAATGTAGCTGGTCATGTGGAAGTCCATTTGGAGAACCATGAAGGTACTTCTTGCTCTCCTCACTGGTGTATGTTGAAGATACAGCCTCTGCTGGGCTGAATTTCTGTGGTGTTGGCTGAAAAGGATAGGTAGATGTGGTGAAACCCTGAGTAACAAAATCTGGGGAAATTATTTAGGCAAGAATCTCAATTTGCTGCTGTATGAGAGTCAAGGCCAACAGAAGGACCTGCACCCAGCCATTTCTGCAGCGTGCTGCTGTTGTCTTTGCTCCACTGCCTGCATGGGAGCAGCCTGGAATTCTGATATTTGGTGGTAGCAAGACTTTGGTTCTGCTCCCAAACAGAGAGGGACCTGGGGGTGCTGATCGACAGCCACCTGAATATGAGCCAACAGTGTGCCCAGGTGGCCAGTAGGGCCAATAGCATCCTGGCCTGCATTAGGAATAGTGTGGCCAGCAGGAGCAGGGAGGTCATAGTGCCCCTGTACTCTGCTTTGGTTAGGCTGCACCTTGAGTCCTGTGTCCAGTTCTGGGCCCCTCAGTTTAAGAAGGACATCGAAACACTTGAAGGTGTCCAGAGAAGGGCAACAAGGCTGGGGAGAGGCCTTGAACACAAGCCCTATGAGGAGAGGCTGAGGGAGCTGGGGTTGTTTAGCTTGGAGAAGAGGAGGCTCAGGGGTGACCTCATTGCCCTCTACAACTACCTGAAGGGTGGTTGTAGCCAGGAAGGGGTTGGCCTCTTCTCCCAGGCAACCAGCACCAGAACAAGGGGACACAGTCTCAAGCTGTGCCAGGGGAGGTTTAGACTCGAGGTGAGGAGGAAGTTCTTCACCGAGCGAGTCATTCGTCATTGGAACGGGTTGCCCAGGGAGGTGGTTGAGTCATCGACCCTGGAGGCATTCAAGGGGAGATTGGACGTGGCACTTGGTGCCATGGTCTAGTCATGGGGTCTGTGTTGATAGGTTGGACTCGATGATCCTCGAGGTCCTTTCCAACCTAAGTGACACTGTGATACTGTGCTCATCTTCTTGGTGGTTGTTGGCTATCATTCCTTGGGAAAGCTCTCTCTTGGAGCCTCTGGTTGGACTTGATTTTATTTCTCTGGGAGGACTTATTTTGGTGATCCTTAAAGAAGTTACCAAAGGTGAGGTGAAGTTCAGTGGTTGCTATTTCACCTGTTCCTTAAGGGTAAGTTTGCCTGTCACAGTGCTTTTCACACCTTCAAGTATCCCTTGAAACCCATTGCAACCTGTGAATGTGTGATGTCAATGATTCAGATGCTTGGACCTCTAAACCCAGTTCTTTTCCCTGCTCTATATCCTGCAAAACATCATCCAAATGATAAGAAACAATTGATGAATTCGAGCACACCAGGACTCCTGCTTTGAGCTAAACTCTCAGTCTGGAGTTTATTCAAGACTTGCCACTTTCAATTACAGCATCAGGTGTGGCCTGCTTTGAGGAAAGACACAGCTTTCTTTCTAGGGACTCTATAAATCCATTCTCAGCCCATTTAATCTTTGTCAGCTCTGCAATCCTCCATTTCATCCTTCTGTCCCTCTAGGGTTCTTTTGTTAGCGACACTTGCAGTCACTACGTGGCACATGCACTCAGAATAACTGCTTAATGGCAGGTATTAAATCCACATATAGAGCAGAATGTCTTGGCATAAAGCTTTAGCACTGGGGAATCCTGACTCCTGGTGCCAAGATGATGATTTGTTAGCTCGACCTCTGCTGCAACAATTAATGTGCTGGCACAGTGGTGGAAAGTATGAACGGCAGCCAAACTGGGACCAGGCCAATGTTTTCCTCTTTAAATGGAATGGACAGCCCTCCAAAAGCCTGCCTTCATTCTGAAATGCCATACATCATAGAATCAGGCAGGTTGGAAAAGACCTCAGAGATCAAGCCCTACGAGGAGAGGTTGAGGGAGCTGGGGTTGCTTAGCCTGGAGAAGAGGAGGCTCAGGGGAGACCTTCTTGCTGTCTACAACTACCTGAAGGGAGGTTGTAGCCAGGTGGGGGTTGGTCTCTTCTCCCAGGCAAGCAGCACCAGAAGAAGAGGACACAGTCTCAAGCTGCACCAAGGGAAGTTTAGGTTTGAGGTAAAGAGAAAGCTCTTCCCAGAGAGAGTTGTTAGCCATGGGGATGTGCTGCCCAGGGAGGTGGTGGAGTCACCATCCCTGGAGGTGTTCAAGAGGGGATTTGACATGGCACTTGGTGCCATGGTTTAGTAGTCATGAGGTCTTGGGTGACAGGTTGGACTTGATGATCTTTGATGTCTCTTCCAACCTTATTGATTCTATGATGAAGTCCAACTTGTAACCTAATTCCTAACACCTCCTGACAACCAAACTGTGGTTCCAAGTGTCACATCCAATCCTTTTTTGAACACCTCCAGGGACAGGGACTCCACCACCTCCCTGGGCAGCACATTCCAGTGACCAATCACTCTTTCTGGGAAGAACATTTTCCTCACCTCAAGCCTAAAGCACAGATAAATCACATCTCTCACAACAAACAGCAGCATAAGATCTTGTTTGTCCCTGACAGGATTGTGGCTTCCAGTCTTAAGTGAACAGCAGGGAATGTAAAGAGTCTCCCTGAAATTACTTCAGACACTTGCAGTGCAGAGAAGCTAGGGGTTGCCAGTCATAATTCCAGCTGGCTTGAAGTTCTGGTTGAGAAGTTAATGATGTTTTGTTTTTCACAGAGAGAGTTGTTAGCCATTGGAATGTGCTGCCCAGGGAGGTGGTGGAGTCCCCATCCCTGGAGGTGTTCAAGAGGGGATTGGATGTGGCACTTGGTGCCGTGGTTTAGTAGTCATGAGGTCTTGGGTGACAGGTTGGACTTGATGATCTATGAGGTCTTGGGTGACAGGTTGGACTTGATGATCTATGAGGTCCTTTTCCAACCTTATTGATTCTATGCCTCTATGATAACCTGGTGTATTCTATTGCTCCAAAGACTATCCTCCTGCACTGCTTGGAAGGGTTCAGCATAAAATAGATCTACAGACTTAATGTATCTGTGAGGAGCTCAGTGCAGAGTTTTCTACTTGTAACATTTTCTGGTTGATGTTCAGGGGGATTTTAGGGGATAGACTAATGCAAGAGTAGTTGTAGCTCAGAATCCTCACGAACCATCAAACATGACCATGTACTAGTTTGCCCTTTTCCATTAGCTCACCATTAAGGTTGCATTATTTCACCAAAATGAGGACATTTTACGTTATTATCAACCAGATAATGCCCTAAATTGAGACACTGAGAGTGGCAAACCACTGGGAAAGGCTGCCCAGGAATGTGGTTGAGGTCCCATCCCTGAAGATTTTCAAGATCAGCTTTGATGTGGGCCTGGGCAGCCTGCTCTCGTTGGAGGTGTCCCTGTTGACTGCAGCGGGGATGGACAAAATGACCTTTGAGGTTCTCTTCCAACCTGATGCAATCTGTGTAGCTGTGTAAATAGATGAGTTGGGCTCAGAATTTCTTGGGATTTGGGACCTATTTTGATTTTAAAACACTCAATATATCCAGCAGCACATGCATTAAACTTTGGTGATTATCTACTGGTATGTATCCAAGCATTTGCTGCCAGCAATTGTAACTTTAAAAGCAATGAGATTACAGCTTTTAAACATCCAAACTTCAATTCTTTTACATATATATATATATGTTTCAATTATGGTGAGAAAGAACCTTGAACTGCTGTGCTTTCTGGTACCATTTATCTTCAGGTTCCATTTTCAAAGTCTGGGATGGTAGGACACTCTGCACTGGTTCCTCATCAAGAGTTTTAGGACCTGTAACCTAAAAAATCAAGAATGTTTATGGCTACAGCCCAACCAGATGAAAGCATACAAAAACCTTGGGGAAAGGATGAGAAATAATTTGCCTCCTATTAAAACTAAAATGCTGGAGTTAGGCATTGTCTAATAGATAACCTGAAAATGAATGGCTGAAAGAGAAAATGAAAAAGGAAGCAAAACCCCAGTCAGCAGTGGGGTAGTGCAGGGATTATTCCTTCTACTTTTAAGGAGAAGAGAGGGGAAGAAAATTGCAGGAAGCTTGCAGCACAGAAATCTACTTGTAACTCTCAAATGTCTGGGCTCCTCCATTTATACAAGAGCCAGTGGATGCACCTAATAACAGAAAAGCAACTAGACAATCATCATTGTCCAAGCAATCAGCCAGTGTAGCAAGATTCTGATGGATGACATTCACCACAGCAAGGTCTTGAACAAGAGCTCTGTGTATATGTGTGGGGGGGGAAGGGATGGCAAAACATATAATGTTGGTAGGAAAGTACAAGGAGTAGCTTGCAGAAAGAGGCCATCTAATGTACACAGCCTGGCAGCAGCAACAAATAGCTTGTGCAAAACAGCCAAGCCCACAAACAGGGAGAACATCTTCATGTAGCCACAGTCATGGCAGCATGGCTGGAAAGCAAATGTGAGCCATGCTTTCCAAGTGGCTGCTGGCACTGCAGGTTTCAAAGCCAAGTGATGGCTGTGTAAATATAGCAACAGAGAGAAGTTTTCTTCAACTCATAGGATCATGAAATTGTTAGGGTTGGAAGGGACCTCAAGGATAGGATAGGATTAACCAGGCTGGAAAAGACCTTTAAGATCCTCAAGTCCAACCTATCATCCATCTAGTTCCAACCCTCCTGCCATGGGCTCAGCAAACTTTTCTTTTTTACCCTGATCTTCCTGAACTTCAGGAAAACCAACTGGAGCTGGGGTTGCTTAGCCTGGAGAAGAGGCTCAGAGGAGACCTTCTTGCTCTCTACAACTCCCTGAAGGGAGGTTGTAGCCAGGTGGGGGTTGGTCTCTTCTCCCAGGCAAGCAGCACCAGAACAAGAGGACACAGTCTCAAGCTGTGCCAGGGGAGGTTTAGGCTGGATGTTAGGAAGAAGTTCTTCCCAGAAAGAGAGATTGCCCATTGGAATGTGCTGCCCAGGGAGGTGGTGGTGTCACCATCACTGGAGGTGTTTAAGAAGAGCCTGGGTGAGGCACTTGGTGCCATAATTTAGTTGATTAGATAGTGTTGGATGATAGGTTGGACTTGATTTCAAAGGTCTTTTCTAACCTGGTTTATTCTATTCTATTCTCAGATCCAGTGGGGTTGGACTGGATGACCCTTAGAGGTCCCTTTCAACCCAAACCATTGTATGACTCTATGATTCTAAATACTCTGAATTCCTGTTATCTTCTTTCCTCCTTGTGAGTGGCAGATGAAGTCAGGCTTCAATGTCCTGTCCTATTCTATTCTATTCTATTCTATTCTATTCTATTCTATTCTATTCTATTCTATTCTATTCTATTCTATTCTATTCTATTCTATTCTATTCTATTCTATTCTATTCTATTCTATTCTATTCTATTCTATTCTATTCTATTCTATTCTACCACACAGGTTTCCTGAGCAGTGGATAGCTGCAGGCCTGGCCATCAGCAAGGTGTTTTTGGTGGAACCAACTGCCTCACTGCATTGCTAGTTTACTGGGCAGGTAAAGCATACTTCTACATTATCTCTTTGAAAGAGGAACAGGACACAACCTCTGGCAGCATTTTTTTTCCCCCTCTCTTTTTCTTTTTTCCCCTTTTTTTTTTTCCCCTTTTGGTGAACTATTCTATTAATACCAATCAAATTGAGAAAATGATCAAATGAAATTGCATTTTGAGAATCATAAGCTGTGTAATGCCTATTCTGTTAAATTGAGGCCCATAATTGCTTCTCTACTGAAAAGATACAACAAAGACAGCAATCATGGCATGTCATTATCCCAGACTAGGAAACCGGCCTTTGCAGTGAGGACTTCAAAGGCTTGTGGTTCTCGAATTGCATTTGGCTGCTATTGTTGAAGCGCAGGCAATCTTGATTAGGTGTTTACACTGAGGTAAGGCTCAGTGCACAGAGAGTCTGAGTGCCTTGGTCTAGAGCCATTAAAAAATTGTACATTATGTTCCTTGCTTTGAAGTAAGGGGCTTGTAGGTAGGAAAGCAACTCATCGTGAGTACAGCTGAGCTAGCTTGGGCCACTGCTTCTCCCTCTCTCCTTCTCTCTCTCTCTTTTTTATTCTTTCTCTCAGAGAGACTCATCATCAGGTTCTTAGAGAATCAGGCAACACTGCAAAGAACTTGATGCTTTATGAAATGCTGTATAAATTAGTAAATACACAGCTCAGCACGGATTTGCTGTATGTTGGGGCACATGCAGCCTGCTGGCTGCATGCACAGAGGCAACAGCTGTGAATCTTGCAGCAAGGAGGCTGCAAATCTTTTTACCTAAGGTTATGTCAGATGATTAAAAAAACCAACCATAAAGCTGTCTGCAAAGTGTAAACACCCAGGGAAGTGGTGGAGTCACCATCACTGGAGGTGTTTAGGCTTGGTGCCATGCTTTAGTTGATTAATGGTGTTGGGTGATAGGTTGGACTTGATGATCTCAAAGGTCCAACCTGGTCTCCTCCACCCCTTTCTCCTCCACCCCTTTCTCCTCCACCCCTTTCTCCTCCACCCCTTTCTCCTCCACCCCTTTCTCCTCCACCCCTTTCTCCTCCACCCCTTTCTCCTCCACCCCTTTCTCCTCCACCCCTTTCTCCTCCACCCCTTTCTCCTCCACCCCTTTCTCCTCCACCCCTTTCTCCTCCACCCCTTTCTCCTCCACCCCTTTCTCCTCCACCCCTTTCTCCTCCACCCCTTTCTCCTCCACCCCTTTCTCCTCCACCCCTTTCTCCTCCACCCCTTTCTCCTCCACCCCTTTCTCCTCCACCCCTTTCTCCTCCACCCCTTTCTCCTCCACCCCTTTCTCCTCCACCCCTTTCTCCTCCACCCCTTTCTCCTCCACCCCTTTCTCCTCCACCCCTTTCTCCTCCACCCCTTTCTCCTCCACCCCTTTCTCCTCCACCCCTTTCTCCTCCACCCCTTTCTCCTCCACCCCTTTCTCCTCCACCCCTTTCTCCTCCACCCCTTTCTCCTCCACCCTGTAGCAACTTCATGGAAATGATGGGAAATAAGGTAATAGAAATGCTTTCTCCCCCCAAAACCCCCCAAAGAACAATCTCAGCTGGTAGAATCTTCTTAGACTTGTGCATTCTGAAGAGAAACACCATTTCATTGTTCATTAGGTGTTCAGAAAAAGATTGGATGTGGCACTTGGCACCATGGTTTAGTTGTGAGGTGGTTTTAGGTGCTAGGATGGACTTGATGATCTCTGAGGTCTTTTCCAACCTGGTTGATTATGTGGTTTTTCCACTGAAGTTCAGTATTGACCCACAGCCCTAAAAGAAGCTGACCAACACTGTTTCATCACCACCAAACCTGCCAGCCCACAGGGGTCATATCAATAAATCAGCTTCAGCATCCTGCAAAGCTCAGAATCATGGAACTGGTTCTGTTGGAAATCAGACTCACAGAATGCCAGGTTGGAAGGGACCCCAAGGATTATCTAGTACAACCTTTCTAGGTGATAGTGGAGTTGAAATGAGCTGGCCCAGCACCCTGGCAAGCTGAATCTTAAAACTATCCAGTGGAGAGGAATCCACTGCTGCCCTTGGGAGATGATTCCAGTCTTGAACGGACATGATCCTTAACTACTGCAGGTGCCCTTACCACAAAGCATGGGACCAGTCCAGTGCTTCTACCACAGAGACCTATCAGGAGGCAATGCTCCAAGTGCCTGAGGTCCTGATCAGTTCCTTGAACTGGTTTATTTTTAATCCAGGTTAGGGGAAAAAGGTATTCAGTAACCTCTTCAACTACTCCAGCATAAGACATGTGTTTTCCTCTTCTCATACTTAGGTGTTTTGTGCAGTTTTGATGCAGTTTTGCAGGTGAGATGATCAAAGCTGGCTCATGGGCCAGCTCAGGGCAGCAAGATGCTTCTGTCAGGCCTTCTTTCACGCCCTCCAACAAGGTAGAGCAATGGATATCTCGATTAAGAACAAGAGAGGTCAGTGCTTCCTACCCACAGCAAACATGAAGCCAGCTGCCAGTAGGTGGTGATGCTGTTGCAATTCTATCACAGATTCACAGATTGCATCAGGTTGGAAGGGACCCTCAAAGGTCATCTTCTCCAACCCCCTTGCAGCCAGCAGGGACACCTCCAACTAGATCAGGCTGCCCAGGGTCAGTATTTTACCACTCTCATTGTGAAGAACTTCCTCCTTATGTCCAAACTAAAGCTCCCCTGCTCCAATTTCAAACCACCGCCCCTCATCCTACCGCCACAAACCCTTCTAACAGTCCCCCCCCAGCCTTCTTGTAGGTCCTCTTCAGATACTGAAATGCTGCTCTAAGGTCTCCCCAGAGCCTTTTCTTCTCCAGGCTGAACAGCCCCAAGTCTCCCAGCCTGTCTTCACGGGAGAGGTGCTCCAGCCCTCTGATCATCTTTACAGCCCTCCTATGGACCTTCTCCAGCAGGTCTGTGTCTCTCTTGTGTGGTACCAACTTGTTGAGGGCAGAAGCACACTGTTCTACATCCATGCTGCCTGACTCCTGCTGTGTGACAGCTCTGCTGCCCTCCCAGCTCCTTCAGTGAGGCAAGCTTCGAACACAGATCTGATTTTAACAGACTTTTTGGTGTTTATTTCTTACCTACCTTTGAATGGTGTCTCCACAACAGAGTCCTGATCTCTGGCTCCACTACTTACATCTGAACCCTTTTCAGAATTCCCCAACCAGTAAACACAATTATATCAACACAGCTTTAATTAGCATCAATCTGCACTCATTATTTTTACCATCAACAAAATTATAATGGGGAAAAAAAACCAACCCAAACCACAACAACCAACAACAAAGTGCTCTTAATAGCTCTGCTAGAAGAAAGCTTGTCCATCCTTACACTCCTTGTCATGCAGATGCCCTCCACCCTTGTGTCAACTGTTCATCAGCCTTGGAAAACGTTTCACTTGGAGCAGAAAGTCTCTGTAGCTTTTGCAAGGGAAGGATTTTCCGTGCTCCAGCTGGTGGAGTGATTCACTCACTCCCACCTTCCCATTATGTGTAATAAGTATCAAGTAAAAGCAACAAACTCATCTATAATCGTTCATTAGGAACTGTAATTACATTTCCACTTAATCCTTAATGCAAGTTGCCTGAGGTTTCTCAGTCAGTTGTAAGAAAGCTAAGCCCTTCACATCCAAGTAGTGTGCATGGCTGCTATCTGCTGACTGATTTCAAGCAGAAATCCAGGCTGGGAGAGGAGTGACTCGAGAGCAGTCTCAAAGAGAAAGGCTTTGGAGGTGTCAGGTGAAGAAAAACTCAGCATGAGCCAGCAATGGTCACTTAACAGCCCAGAAGCCAACTGTGTCCTGGGCTGCATCAAAAGCAGTGTGACCAGCAGGAGGAAAGAGGTGATTCTTCCCCTCTGCTCTGGTGAGACCCCCTCTGGAGTACAGCAACTCGTTCTGGTACCTCCAACAAAAGAAGAACATCAAACTGCTGGAGTGGCTCTATGGGAGGCCAAGAAGATGACCAGAGGGCTGGAGAACCTCCCCTGTGAGGACAGGGTGTGAGACTTGGGGCTGTTCAGCCTGGTGAAGAGAAGGCTCTTGGAAGACAGTGACAAGCAAGAGTACTCATGGCCCTTGAAAGCAGTGTGACCAGAATGTATTTTCTGCTTAGAAGTGTAGCTTCTATGAGCAGAGATAATAATTACCAAATGCATGTTGGCCATGCAGAGAAAAATCAGAGGCAGCAAAAAACCCCTCAAAGAACCATTAATAAGGTGTAATGTGGAACCCATAGGAAGGAAGACAGCAGTGCACCAGCTTCAAGATTAAAAACTAGTCAGAAACCACCTCTGTGCCATGGGCAAGAATAGAATCATAGAATTGTTGTGGTAGGAAAGGACCTCAAGGATCATCCAGTTCCAACTCCCCTCCATGGACAGGGACACCTCACACTGGATCATATTGCTCAGAGCTACATCCAGCCTAAGAACCTAGGTACCACCCACAGAATCCCCAGTCATAGCACTGATGTAGGTGCCAGGTGTGGGTGCAAGGAGGAAGCTCAGGAGATGCAGCACACAACAGCAGAGTGGCAAGAGGTTTTAATGGCAGTATGGGGATGTGCCTAGAGATGCTAGCCCTGGTCCCCTTCAGTCCTTCTTGAATGTAGGCTTGTGAAGAAAGACAGGGCTTTTAGTTTTCATGAAATAATGCAGCTCAGACTTCCATATATATATATATGTGTGTGTGTGTAGCTTAACTAGGCTTGTAATAATGTCTTCAGTGGGGTTCTAATTGAAGGCTGGTTAATTATTCCAGAATAGAATAGAATTAACCAGGTTGGAAAAGACCTCTGAGATCATTGAGTCCAACCTACCACCCAGCACCATCTAATCAGTTAACCATGGCACCAAATGCCTCATAGAGGCTCTTCCTAAACACTTCCAGTGATGGTGACTCCACCATCTCCCTGGGCAGCACATTCCAATGGCCAATTTCTCTTTCTATGAAGAACTTCTTCCTAACATCCAGCCTAGACCTCCCTTTGCGCAGTTTGAGACTGTGTCCTCTTGTTCTGGTGCTGCTTGCCTGGGAGAAGAGACCAACCCTCACCTGGCTACAACCTCCCTTCAGGTAGTTGTAGAGAGCAATAAGGTCTCCCCTGAGCCTCCTCTTCTCCAGGCTAAGCAACCCCAGCTCCCTCAGCCTCTCCTCACAGGGCTGTGCTCCAAACCCCTCCCCAGCTTTGTTGCCCTTCTCTGGACACCTTCCAGCAACTCAACATCTTTCCTAAACTGAGTGGCCCAGAACTGGATAAAGGGTGACCAAGCTTTTACACTGGCCATCAGGAGGTAGCAGTTGCATGATAGATTGCAAATCTGCTTACTCTCCTCTGCAAACCACCAGGCAGTCCTCAGTTTATACCAGTTAGAACACATCGAAGAGTTACCTACCTGCTCTTGGAGAACTTGTTGCCTTTTACTGTGCAGCTGAAGATAAGAATTTCTCTTCTCTGAAGGGAATCCTAAGGTCTGTTTGTTTTTTTCCACAAAGTTTTTTTTTGCCTTTTGTGGTCGACCTTCTTGAGCCTGAAGAGCCAAAGCTTTTGGGCTGGCTTTGAAGTGACACCCAGCTGCAGATCCCTTCCCTTTGCTGCGTGGCTTAAAAGGAGCCTCGCTGCCCACAGCATTTGTTTTATGGAAGCTTGGTGATTTTGTACCAAACTCTGAGGATGTACCTTGTGCCTTTGCCTCCTGTTGATTCTTTTCCTCTGAGCAGTCATTGGCATGGAGGTAAAATGCATCCTGTGCAAAGTCCATGCTGCTCCCTCCAGCAACCTGACAGGCTCGTTCTGCCTCAGAAAATTCTGCTCCCTCTTTTGTGTTCTTCCAGTTAGGGTTGTATCTTAGGCTGAAATATTTGTCCACAGCCTGATGTTTCCTGTTTAAAACATAAACAAGAAACACAAAGCTATTCAGGTCCAAGCTGTATGAATTTTCTATCATTTCACTGTGGACTTTGAGCCAAGAAATGTCTTGCAAATATGATCATCAGAGTTACTCCTGTGCGGGCAGTATTGCTATTTGAATCAGGGGAGGGTTCCGTTTGAAACAGTGTGACCTCCCTGCTCCTGCTGGACTTAAAGCTTCCAAACATCCAGCCTAAACCTCCCCTGGCACAGCTTGAGACTGTGTCCTCTTGTTCTGGTGCTGCTTGCCTGGCTACAACCTCCCTTCAGGTAGTTGTAGACAGCAAGAAGACAGATGGGCAGAATCCAACGGCATGAGATTTAACACATCCAAGTGCCGGGTTCTGCACATTGGCCACAGCAACCCCAGGCAGTGCTACAGGCTGGGGTCAGAGTGGCTGGAGAGCAGCCAGGCAGAGAGGGACCTGGGGGTACTGGTCAATAGTAGGCTAAACATGAGCCTGCAGTGTGCCCAGGCAGCCAAGATGGCCAATGGCATCCTGGCCTGCATCAGGAACAGTGTGGGCAGCAGGAGCAGGGAGGTCATTCTGCCCCTGTACACTGCACTGGTTAGGCCACACCTCGAGTACTGTGTCCAGTTCTGGGCCCCTCAGTTTAGGAAGGAGGTTGACTTGCTGGAACGAGTCCAGAGAAGAGCAACAAAATTGGTGAGGGGTTTGGAACACAGCCCTGTGAGGAGAGGCTGAGGGAGCTGGGGTTGCTCAGCCTGGAGAAGAGGAGACTCAGGGGTGACCTTATCACTCTCTACAACTACCTGAAGGGAGGTTGTAGACAGGTGGATGATGGTCTCTTCTCCCAGACACCCAGTACCAGAACAAGAGGACACAGTCTCAGGCTGTGCCAGGGGAGGTTCAGGTTGGATGTTAGGAAGAAGTTCTATACAGAAAGAGTGATTGTGCTATGGAATGGGCTGCCTGGGGAGATGGTGGAGTCGCCGTCATTGAAGGTGTTCAGAAGGAGACTTGATGGGGTGCTTGGTGCCATGGGTTAGCTGTTTGGGTGGTGTTGGATTGGTTGATGGGTTGGACATGATGATCTTGAAGGTCTCTTCCGACCTGGTTTGGTTTATTCTAATAAAGGTTTATTCTAATAAAGGTCTCCCCTGAGCCTCCTCTTCTCCAGGCTAAGCAACCCCAGCTCCCTCAGCCTCTCCTCACAGGGCTGTGCTCCAGACCCCTCCCCAACTTTGTTGCCCTTCTCTGGACACCTTCCAGCAAGTCAACATCTTTCCGAAACTGAGGAGCCCAGAACTGGACACAGGACTCAAGGTGTGGCCTCGCCAGTGCGGCCTCACCAGTGCTGAGTACAGGGCAGAATGACCTCCCTGCTCCTGCTGGCCACACTGTTCCTGATAGAGGCCAGGAGGCCATTGGCATAGAATCTATACTAAGTACTATAGTAGAATCAGCTAAAAGAGAGGTGATGTAAAGAGAAATAATGTAAGAGAAATGACAATAGAAGGGAAATAATAAGAGAGAAATGATCTATTGCACTGCTTCTGCTGTTTCCTTTTAAATGCTGGAGCCTACAAAAGCTAGGAAGTGTTGCTCATCCTCCAAAGCCTCTGCAGTGTGAAATAAAAAGTGATACTCCTGGTAAAATCACTCCCTCAAATGTCAATGTTTATAGTTGGGTTTTGCTGCTTTTGTTTCTTGGTCTGGGTTTTATCTGTTTGTGTTTTTAACAAGTCAGGAAGCTTTGTGGTTGTTTTGTTGTTTGTTTGGGGTGCATTTGTTTGTATTTTTAACAAGTCAGGAAGCTTTGTGTTTGTTTGGGTTGTATTTACTTATCTACTTTCAACAAGTGCCCATACCGTTGCTCTAAGCTACACCTGTCAACTGTCATCAAGCAAACAAAGGTGGTCTGCCTTCAGAACCCCACAGCTGATTCTATTTATGATCTAACAGGAGGAAAACCAACTGTAGGAGCTAAACACGTACAAATTGGCTTCCAGGAAATGGGCAGGCAGTGGCAGGAGTAAGAAGTGTGGGAGGAAAAAAGGCTTTTAACACCGTTTTCCTCTTAACTGGACCTGCAGTGCAGTCCTGGTTTCTTGAGCACTGACAAATGCAGAGAGGGATTGATGTACAGGCACCGAAACCTGGTTGACTCTTCAGCTCCTTGTTAACAGAAACCTCCTGATCTGCTGGATTCTCCAACCTGGGGCTCAGTTAATTCTAATATCATTTCCATAAATCATTTATTCATCCTTTCTAAATTAGTTCCATGCCTGTGCCTCTCTTTCAAGTGGCTCCTAATAATAAACTAATCTGTCTCTCCAGCAATGCTTTTTCATTTCAGGTAAGCATTGGTGCCAGGGTAGGCTGCGTGGCAGGGATTAGATGATTTATGCCGGTGAAAAGATGATTATTATTCCCAGTGGCCACACACCCCAGGTACACAGAAAAAGGTGAGCCCATTTTGAAATGAGTACAGAAATATGTGGTACAATTGCAAGGATTCAGATAACACAGTATAATGCTAAAGAGTTCTATTGTGCTGAAATGTGTGCACAGCAGCTCGATTGTGTTCTGCAGGCCAGGTCGCCGCGCGGGGAGCGAAATGAGCGTGAAGAGCTCCTTCATCTCTAATCATCTGCAGACAAAAAGTGCACCTTTTATTCCTCCCTCCAACTTGATAGAAAGGTTAGATGGACTCTGTGCTCGTCAACAAAAGTGTTGCACGCAGCCAACAGATGCGGTGTCTCCTCTTCAGATTCCCAGGTTAGTAATGGATGTAGAGAGGGGGGTTTCAGATGTAGATGCTGTGATATTTGCTCCAGTTAATGGACTGGATTGGAGTACTTACTAGGCTAAGTTCAAGCAAAAGAAAAATTAAATCTCCATTTAATGAAGAGCCTCACATTCAGCCCAAAAAAAGGGGGGGAAAAAAACAACAACCCACACCAAACCACTAAAAATTAGAGCATGTTTCCAGTACAATTAACATCATTTGCACTCACAATAAAATATTCAGTAACTGGCCGCTTTGCCTGGTGAGGAGGTGAATGCAAGGATGCTATTAATCATTTAGCCTCCATTTGTTTGCCATTTCCTTTTAAGTAGACAATTAAACTGAAACTGCACATTATGGTTGCTTCAGGTTTAATTTAATCCCTTTAAACTTGTGAGTTATTCCCAATTTATACAGTGTTCAGGCCTTTTATGTCTATTGACAGCAAATTACATTTTGTTTTATGTGCTGAGTTAATGCTTTCTAAAGGATAATAGTGTAGGCCTGGAAATGTGGATTTTGGACTTAACACAGCTTTCAGGACAAAACTTAAGCACTTTGGCAATGTAAATTGGTTTCTTCTCCCAGGCAACCAGTACCAGAACAAGAGGACACAGTCTCAGGCTGCACCAGGGGAGGTTTAGGTTGGATGTTAGGAAGAAGTTCTACACAGAGAGAGTGATTGCCCATTGGAATGGGCTGCCCAGGGAGGTGGTGGAGGCACCATCATTGGAGGTGTTGAGGAGGAGACTTGATGGGGTGCTTGGTGCCATGGGTTAGTTGTTTAGGTGGGTTGGATTGGTTGATGGGTTGGACATGATGATCTTGAAGGTCTCTTCCAACCTAGTTTATTCTATGCATTCTATGTGGACGTGGCACTTCAGGCCATGGTTTAATGGCTGTGGTAGTGGTGAGAGTCGGTCTAGATGATCTTTGAGGTCTTTTCATAGAATCAGTGAGGCTGGAAAAGACCTCAGAGATCATCAAGTTCAACCTAGCACCCAACACCTCATGACTAACTAAACCATGGCTTCAAGTGCCAAGTCCAATCCTTTTTTGAACACCTTCAAGGACGGTGACTCCACCACCTCCCTGGGCAGCACATTCCAATGGCTAACAACTCTCTCAGTGAAGAACTTTCTCCTCACCTCGAGCCTGATTGTTTTCAACTGAAATAATTCTATGATTCTATGTCATGTAAATTCTGAGGAGTGGAAGCTTTTAAAGTGTTAGAACTATTCAATTGGTTTACTAAAGTTCAGAGTCCAGAGGAGGACCTCAAAGATCATGAAAGGTCTGGAGCAGCTCTCCTGTGAAGACAGGCTGGGAGACTTGGGGCTGTCAGTGTGGAGAAGAGAAGGCTCCAGGGAGACCTTTAGAGCTGTATTTCAATATCTGAAGGGACCTACAGGAAGGCTGGTGAGGGACTGTTTAGAAAGGTCTGCAGTGATAGGATGAGGGGCAACAGTTTGAAACTGGAGCAGGGGAGTTTCAGGTTGGACATCAGGAGGAAGTTCTTTGCAGTCAGAGTGGTGAAATGCTGAAACAGGTTGACCAGGGATGTGGTTGAGACACCACCCCTGGAGACATTCAAGATCAGACTTGATGTGTCCCTGGGCATCCTGATCTAGTTGGAGGTGTCTCTGCTGACTGCAGGGGGGGTGAACAAAATGACCTTTGAGGGTCCCTTCCAACCTGCTGCAATCTGTGAAGCTGTAAAATCCCATGCCTTACCTTTCATCACCTTTATTCTTTTGTATTCCAGTGGTACATTGACCTGTGTCATCCTCAAGTCCTTCTTTTAAAATCATCTCCTCCAAGCTATCTCCTTCTAAGCTGTCATTCTCCAACTCATCTGAACACAGTTCCACCAGCTCTTCATTTTCATCAATCCGCCTCCGGAGCTCCAACTGGTACTGTGTCTCTTGAACAAGGCTTTCAGAGTCAGACTCTTGGGAGTCATTCAGACTTGAGGTAAAGCTCTCTTCACTTATGGATGGCCTTTGCCAGTTGACAGCGTGGACATCTGCTTGCATGAGGTTTGGAGGAGAATAGTTTTCACTCATGTTGCAAGTAAGTGGAGAAGAAGCTGAGATATATTTCATCTCTGAAGAATTCATTCTGTGCTTTGCACCAATGGGATACACCAGCCCTGTGTTTTGAAAGCATGAGAGTAAACATAAAAAGGCTGCTCACTCTATAATAACTATGGTATTTGTTAAAAGCAGGTAGTACTGTTGGCTTAGGCTCAGAATTGGACCTTCAACAGTTAAAAAAGGCTCAGAATTGGACCTTCAACAGCTAAAAAAGGCTCAGAATTTCACCTTCAACAGTTAAAAAAGGCTCAGAATTTGACCCTCAACAGCTAAAAAGACTCAGAATTTCACCTTCAACAGTTAAAAAAGGCTCAGAATTTGACCCTCTACAGTTAAAAAGGCTCAGAATTTCACCTTCAACAGTTAAAAAAGGCTCAGAATTTGACCCTCAATAGTTAAAAAAGGCTCAGAATTTCACCTTCAACAGTTAAAACAATTCTTTGCTTCCATCTGTTACACTGATTTTTCCTTTAAGCAGTTAATATCAAGGTCCTTATATCCCAAATGCATGACTTACTGCTACGAAATCTACCTCAGACTACTAATGGTAACAAAGCTGTGTACAAACAGCTTATGAAAAAGAAAATGAAGCTAAGACAAAGCAATAACTTTTTATCTGCTAACTTCTGGAGAGGGAAAAGACATTTTCTACATGCTCTTTATACAACTTTATGCCATTTTGGCATGGAAGCAATCAGCAAGAAAGTGTGTGTGCCAGAAAAGAGCACAGTGAAAAGAACTGGAAATCTTCTTCGGTCAGGAAAAGTTTCTTTTGATTGCATTTAAATGTTCCTAAATCATTTGTACCACCAGAGTGTTGCAGCATCAACTGTCCGGGAGGAGGAGGAAAAAGAAGTGTTTTGTGACAAAGGTACTTGGGACAGTGTGACCCATCATCCCCTTTAAAGGCATACAGTGAACTCCACTTTCGTAGGAGAGTTAGTTTAATAGGAGAGTCCACGTGTGCGGCTGCTGGGAGATGGAAATGCCAACTATAACTTTTGCAGGGTTAGCGCTGGTAGTCGCACCGCAGTTTACCCTTCGGAACTCCTTTTGCAACCGAGAGGATGCTTCTGGCCGCTGCTGCCGTGGCCGGTCCAGAGGAACGCCTGGCATCGGCATGAAACTTTCGCTGGAAACTGCCTGAGGTCAGCAGCCCCCGGCCGGTCAGCAGCCCCCAGCCAGCCAGCAGCGCCCCAGCCAGCCACCAGCGCCCCGGCCAGCCAGCAGCCCCCCGGCCAGCCAGCAGCCCCCAGCCAGCCAGCAGCCCCCTGCCAGCCAGCAGCGCCCTGGCCAGCCAGCAGCGCCCCGGCCAGCCAGCAGCCCCCAGCCAGCCAGCAGCGCCCCAGCCAGCCAGCAGCGCCCTGCCAGCCAGCAGCCCCCGGCCAGCCAGCAGCGCCCCGGCCGGTCAGCAGCGCCCCGGCCAGCCAGCAGCCCCCGGCCAGCCAGCAGTCCCCTGCCAGCCAGCAGCCCCCGGCCAGCCAGCAGCGCCCCGGCCGGTCAGCAGCCCCCTGCCGGCCAGCAGCCCCCTGCCAGCCAGCAGCCCCCGGCCAGCCAGCAGCCCCCTGCCAGCCAGCAGTGCCCCGGCCAGCCAGCAGCCCCCTGCCAGACCCCGCTGCCTCCAAGCAGGGAGGGGAGGCTCCGCTGCAAGCCCTGATCCCGGAGCCTCTCTCCATCCCGGACACAACTCGGCAGCTCCCCGAGCTGAGCCAGATCTGCAGCCCCGCCAAAGGCCTCGCCGCGCCCCCGGCTGCCCTCACCCCAACGCTCTCACCTTGGGCGATCCCGGCTCGGCCCCGTGCCCAGCCCCGGCTGGTCGCCATGGCAGCAGCGGAGGACGCCGCTGTACCAAGAGCCGCGGCGGCGCGGGGGAAGCCGCCGCCTCTCCCCTCGGGGAGAGTGGTACCGGCCGTGCCGGGCTGCAGCGAACTCTTCCCCCTTGGAAAAGGTCGTGATGCCCAGCGGGAGTTTGTTAATTCGCTAGTACAAAAGCAGCTTTCAGCAGTTTTCTTACTTCTACTGAGAAGTAATAATCTCTGTTTCTTGCTTCTGCAACAGTAACATGGATTTAGGAAGGGCAGATCCTGCCTCTCTAAGCTGATCTCCTTCTATGCCTAGGTGACTGCCTGGTGGATGTGGGGCAGGCTGTGGATGTAGTCTATCTGGACTTCAGCAAAGCATTTAACACCAGGTGTCCCCCAGGGATCAGTGCTGGGCCCCATCCCATTCAAAATCTTTAGTGATGATCTGGATGAGGGGATTGATTCAGTCATCAGTAAATTTGCAGATGACACCAAGTTGGGAGCAGGTGTTGATCTGTTAGAGGGTTGGAGAGCTCTGCAGAGGGATCTTGGCAGGCTGGACAGATGGGCAGAGTCCAACAGGACGTCATTCAACAAGTCCAAGTGCCAGGTGCTGCACTTTGGCCACAACAACCCCATGCAGTGCTACAGGCTGGGGTTGGAGTGGCTGGAGAGCAGCCAAACAGGAAGGGACCTGGGGGTGTACTGATTGACAGCTGGCTGAACATGAGCCAGCAGTGTGCCCAGGTGGCCAAGAAGGCCAATGGCATCCTGGCCTGGATCAAGAATAATGTGGCCAGCAGGAGCAGGGAAGTCATTGTGCCCTGTGCTCAGCCACACCTTGAGTACTGTGTCCAGTTCTGGGCCCCTCAATTTAAGAAGGACATTGAGACTCTTGAATGTGTCCAGAGAAGGGCAATGAGGCTGGGCAGGGGTCTGGAACACAAGCCTTCTGAGGGAGCTGGGGTTGTTTAGCCTGGAGAAGAGGAGGCTCAGGGGAGACCTTCTTGCTCTCTACAACTACCTGAAGGGAAGTTGTAGCCAAGAGGGGGTTGGTCTCTTCTCCCAGGCACCCAGCACCAGAACAAGAGGACACAGTCTCAAGCTGCACCAGGGGAAGTTTAGTCTCGAGGTGAGGAGAAAGTTCTTTATAGAGAGAGCTGTTAGCCATTGGAATGTGCTGCCTAGGGAGGTGGTGGAGTCCCCATCCCTGGAGGTGTTCAAGAGGGGATTGGATGTGGCACTTGGTGCCATGGTCTAGTAGTCCTGAGGTGTTGGGTGACAGGTTGGACTTGATGATCTTTGAGGTCTTTTCCAACCTTGTGGGTTCTATGATAAGCTCTAATGAGGAAAGCAAGCAAAGCTTTCTGCTGTCATGTAAATTTCCTGTGCTTTAGGAATTCCGTTCCTAAAAGAAACCTTCCCCAGGACTTCAAGGCAGGGCTTTGCAGGTGGAAAGCCTCGGCAATTCTCCCTAGTGACTTTATTGAGTAGTTGAGTAGTCCCATGTGTCCCAGAATCACAGGATCCCTGTGTCTGGGAAAGACTTTCAAGACCATCAGGTCCAACCATCATCCAACTTTACTTAGGGTCATTATTACACCATGCATCATGCCACATCATGCATGTCACAGCATGCATCCTCATGTTTGCCAACCCCTTGTTTGAAGACTTCCACACTCTTGGAAACAGCCCTGGAAGCTCAGGTGATTTGGGAAGCTGCACAACCATAGCACCCAAAGGTTTTGGGTTCAGAGCCCCTTGCAGACTGATGCAGTCTTGCACAGCACGGTGTGATGTTGTCATTGCACAGGTGAGCAGCTGAGGCAGAAGTCTTAGCAAAGAGGGAACAGGTTTTAGGGGTTTTAATGACAGTTTGGATGTCAGGATGCTTGGATGTCCAGTTTTGATTCACAGAGATAATACAAGTCCCAGCTGGTTTGCACCTCCTGGGGTTTCCCGCTCAGTCCCATGCTTGCAGAGGAGGTAGCTGAAGCATTGCATGATATCTTCCTAGCCTGTGGTCCTTGGAGCTAATTGTGTGTTCCCTTGACAGGACCTTAATTGCTGATAGGACCTGAGATGGGATTGATGAGCTCTATTTCTGGCAGTGCTTAATGAAGTCCTTTGAGGATTGCAGGTAAGTCAGTGTGTTCATTACTAATAGTTACAGGTAAATCAATGTGCTCATGACTAATGGTTTTCTAGGAGCACCAAGCCCATCTGCCTGTCCCACCATTGAAATGGAAGCTTTGAGGGTAGCTGTTTGTACTTCTGCCCCTTGAAGCCACATTAAGATCAGAACACTGTAATGTGACTATCAGGACCCAGTGGTGTTTCTGCAGGTTGCACAGGTTTGCCATTGCTATAAATCTGTTTCCTTTCCACATTCAAACAGTTTCTCTCTTGTTGCAATGTTTTTGTCTCTTGGAGGCTTCTGGGTTGTTTCCATGCAGCCTTCTGTCACGTACTGCATGCTGGGCTTCTGACTGACAGCTGAAAGATGAACACACATTGGTTGGTGAGTTTGGAAAAGAGGAGGGGGTACCTGCATGCTTGAAATATTTTGTAGTTAGAAGTACTTGAAAAGGGAGAAAAGGTTTGAAAAACATTCTAGGACTAATTATGAGCCACTTTCCCTTTTAAAGCAGTTCAGGTGCTGCAAGCAACTCATGTGGAAAGACACTGGCAAAGTTCCCTCATGTTTTGCCACACGGGCTTATCCACCTGCCAAAAGATACCTTGGTCTAGACAAAAGTCCAAGTGTGGAGCAGAAACACCCTAGCTGAGGAGCCAGTCACAGGCTGGGGACAGGACTGACAAAGCTTGGGTGTTTTGGTGGTGGTGAAACCAGCTTAGAGCCATTCAGGATGGTAGTATTCCCACTACATGTCATGCATAGTGTTTCAGTACATTAGATTTGGAAGCTATATATAAACCCATTGTGATAACCCAGTCTAACCTATCAGCCTATCTATTATCCAGTTTAACTAACCTATCCTAGCTAACCTTACTGAAGCTAAGGTTTTAATTTTGTAGTTTCACATCACCCCTGCTGAAGCTATAATATCTCTGGGGGTCCTCCTTGTATGAAGGGCTGGGCTTAGAATGTTCACAGTTTAAACCATGCAATTTGCAAAGCAGGCTCGACTGCAGTCTTCTGCTGTGAGCAGCAGCAATGCTCTACCAGGAATTGGTTTCTGTTGGTTAAAGCTTTTTACCGTGTCCGTTCTTCTCTTGGCCTGGGCAGTCTTCGTTAGATCTGGATTTGTAGCTCTCCAGTGTCTGCTCTGAGACATCATTTTCTGTGCAGAAAGCAAATGTGATTAAGATGATGAGCGTTTTTCCATGGCCATTCCTCACTCTCTGCCTTCAGCATAAAAATGCTGAGAGAAGAGTTATAAAGTGAGGGTTCAACCATCGTGACCATCTAAGAGATGTGCTTAAAGTGATCATTTCATGGCTTTTGTGGCATCTCAGTTACAAGGGCTCTTAAACAGTTTGCCCCAAGTCAAAGTCACTGTTTACAGGAGAGGGACATTTAACCAGAGGCTGCAGGAGCTGTGTCTTGTCTCTGTTTAACAGGCTCCTCAGCTCTCCCTCTGAACACAGCCCAACCCAGCAAGTGCTGCTGATGCTGTCACTCACCTCTCTTCCACACTCCATGAGCTTTTTTCAGCTTCCTCATAAAAAGCAGGACAATGATAAGCAGTGCAAAAATCAGAGCAGCCACCAAGATGGGCAGCAAGAGATTCTTCTCCTTCTTTTTGATGCCTTCAGATTTCAGATCTTCCTCTGTAAAAGAGGCAGATGTATGTTTGTGCTGTTAAATAGGTTCCCATGAGTCTTTGGTAGAAGGACATATCCTGGACCAGGGAAGGTGAAGATGGTGAGAGAGCAGAAGTCAGCCCTGGGGAGACCCCACCTGGAGTACTGTGTCCAGTTCTGGAGCCCCTATTACAAGAGGGATGTGGAGGTGCTGGAACATGTCCAGAGAAGGGCCACAAGGATGATCAGAGGGCTGGACCACCTCTCCTATGAGGACAGACTGAAGGAGTTGGGGCTGTTCAGTCTGCAGAAGAGAAGGCTCCAAGGTGACCTAATTGTGGCCTTCCAGTATCTGAAGGGGGCCTACAGGAAGGCTGGGGAAGGACATCTCAGGTAGTGATAGGACTAGGGAGAATGGAATGAAGCTGGAGGTGGGGAGATTCAGGCTGGATGTGAGGAGGAAGTTCTTCCCCATGAGAGTGGTGAAGCCCTGGAATGGATTGTCCAGGGAGGTGGTCGAGGCCCCGTCCCTGAAGGTGTTTAAGGGCAGGCTGGATGAGGCTCTGGCCAGGCTGATCTAGTGTGGGGTGTCCCTGCCCATGGCAGGGGGGTTGGAACTAGATGATCCTTGTGGTCCCTTCCAACCCTGAATGATACTATGATATGATACTATTTGACTTAATCACAGACTAAATAATCATGTAACATAAACCACAGCATTTCTTGCTTGTGCAGAAATCAGTGCTTGGGCCTCACAAACAGTAACATCTGGCTTTCTTCTAGGTGATGAAAATGCTTGTGTTTCTGTGGTCTCTCTCCAAGCCAGCAAACCAGCATTACCCTGACAAACGGTTTGGGGGTGGACATGTGGCCAGGGAGGACCAGCTTAGTGTAAGAAATGTTTAGAAGCTGTCATACCAAAGGTGATGGAAATCACAGTCACATTTTCACTTGGGAGTGGAGCTTCTGTCTTGGAAAGTTCCTCTTCTGTGACATTGCCGTTGAATGCTGCTTCAGTCCCTGGAAGAATGGAAAGGAGAATAGCATTTGTCTGAAGGGAAAAGTGAAGCTTAAGAAATGCAGAGGGTTTTTCTGCACTCTTTTGCTGCCTTCATAGGTCAGAGTGGTGTGGTCACCCAGTTCCCATCCCTGCCTCTGCCACCCTTGTCTGATGATGTGAGGTCATACCGTTGGGGACATGATAAGTTGATGAACCAGCCAGTCCTTCCTTTCCTGCTGCAGGTGGTGTTACCTCAGGCCCTGTGCAAACAGGGAGAGGTGAGCTCTGAGTTTCTTATGCACACAGACAACATATCCTTGTAGAGTTAACACTGATGCATAACACTAAAATGATAATGAGCACTGTGCCTACCAAAACTTGACAGTCAGAAGAGATTGTCTTCTTTATCCAAGCACACCTAGTGAAAGTCCTGTCAAAGATTCAGGCTCCCTTTCCTTATATGTTCATCACTGTAGATGTGAACTCTTTATTGGGTTGTAGCCATCCTGTGGCATTTGTAATCACTGATGCAGCATGGTGATCTTAAAGGGCTTTTCCAGCCTAAATAATTCTAGGATTCCAGGGCAACAAAGCTGGTGAAGTGTCTAGGAAAGAAGTCTTATGAGGAGCAGCTGAGGGAACTGGGTAGTGTTTAGTGTGGGGAAGAGGAGGCTCACAGGAGACCTCATTTCTCTCCACGGAAAGGAGGTTGCACTGAGGTGGGGATTGGTCTCTTCTCCCTAGTATCAGATGATAGAAGAAGAAGAAATGGCTTGAAGTTGGGCCAGGAAAAAATTGGTCAGGGATGGGAACAGGCTGCCCAGGAAGGTGGTGGATTCTCTGTCCCTGGAAGTGTTCAAGAAATGAGTGGACATGGCACTCTGGGCCATGGTTTAATGCTCATGGTGGTGTTAAGCTGGTGATTGGTCTTGGAGGTTTTTTTCCAACCCAGACAATTCTATGCTTCTGATTCTGTGTTTCTATGTATTTCTGAGACAGCCAACTGATTTTTTTCACTGCAGGGCCTGTCACGTTCAGCAGGTGCATGTGACCAACTTGGTGGGGTTTGGTCCAACCGATTTGGATAGTGGAACTCTGAATTCTCCTGCTGGAAATGACTCCTCCGTTGGAAGAACTGCAAGCTGGAGGCTGCTGCATGCACAGATTAACTGTTGTTGTGCAGTGCCACCTAGTGCAACCATCCAGAGAAATCCCAGCCTGGCCTCCTGCCACGCAGCTACTGCTGATGTCGTTCTGCATTTAAAAAGAGATCTTGTCTGCTTTCCCAGCTGTAAAACCGAGGGCTCCTCACACAAGCTAGAAATGCTGTGCTTTATGTTATGTGTGTGGGCTTGTAATGCTGTTCTCAGTGGCTTGGTCAATTCCTGTAACTAAGACCAAACTTACATGCAGATGTGAAATCAGCTTGGAGGTTTTGCTGGGTGGGTGTCAGTGCTGAGCTGGCAACTACTGGATCATCTGGTGCTGCAGAAGGGATGGTTGGTTGGTCAGATCCTAAAGGAAATCCCCCCCCAAACACAGGACAAAAATCAGCAGGGACACTTTGCTATTGAACTGATCCTTGAAACCTGTTCCTGTTTGGCTGCTCTGATCAGTGGGTAGACCCTACAGTCCTCTCCCCCACCTTCAGCTTCCCTGCCCTCCAACTCTATTTAGTGCTATGAAATGATGGGGGCTGGAGGGGGTGGAAATGAAGTAAAACCTTACCAGTAGTCTGTGGGTAGCTTGGAGTGGAGGTTGTGTTGCTCTTGAGATCTGGCACTGGTGTGGTCACTGGGAAAACAAAATAGGCTGTGCAAAACGTCCCTCAGTGCTGATGGCAACTGGTTGAAACACTGCTCTGCCTGTCTGTGCATCAATTAAAAAGACACCAAGCAATGAATGCCTACCTGGAGGTTGCTCAGTCTCAGGGACGTGTGTGTCCACCTCTGGTGCAGCTGATGCAGGATTTGGTTTTGTCACTGAAAAAAAAGCCAAAACCCAACAGCAATGCACCTTTCAGAGCTCTTTAGGAGCATTTGTTGAATCTAGCAATCTAAGGCAGAATCAAATCTGAATGGTTAGATCCATTCTAAAGATGAGGTGGGAGGCAAAGTTTACTCTGAGAATTATTAGACAGGCAGCTTCAGTGTTAATTGACAATCTTTACACCCTGCTGGCTTTTCCAAGTCTAGTGCACAGAAGGCAGCAAGCACACAGCTTCTGACAACAGAAGTTATCCTTATTGGAGTTATCCTTAAAGCTTTAGGGCAAGCATCACCTGAATTCTAGCAGTAACAACGGGGAGCTAACCTCCCTGGGCTGCTGTGGTTTAATGTTTAACAGATTTTAAGGTAGGTAGGAAGCAGGAAAAAGCCTCCAAATCTTAAGTTGGAGTTGTTCTTTTGCCCCAGAGAGCCCTGTCATTTAAAATAGATTCTAGATGTAAGGCAGTATCACAGAATCACACAATCAGCCAGGCTGGAAGAGACCTCCAAGGTCATCAAGTCCAACTGATCACCCAACCCTAAATAATCAACCAGCCCATGGCTCTAAGTGCCTCATCCAAGCACCTCCAGGAACATTGATTGAGCCTGCAGTACCTGTCCTAAACTGGAAAGATGACATCAGCTTCTCTTCTCTCAGTGCTGGGTGGCGAACGATGCAGCTGGCTGTGGAATTGGGCCCATAGGCCAGGACTCTCAGGGTGCTGGTTGTGGTCCATTTCTTCCCATCAGCTTCTAACTTGTGCTTAGTGTCACCTATACACCCGTTGGAAGGAAACATTTAAGTGCTTTCTAGTCAAGAGCAATTCAATGAAAAGCCTCCCAGGCGCCATCTGCATCACTTTGGTGTGCTAGAGCAGCACCTGATTGCTGTGCAGGAGTGCTTCATTGTGTAAATGGGAGCCCAAAGGCAGCAAGGTCAGGTTTGCTTCCTCAGCAGCTAAGTGCAGACCTTGCTGCGCCTCCTGCGCTCAGTCCAAAGCCTCTGCTTGGTTTTATGACTGGTGTGGGGTAATTCCACTGCAGCACCATGCAAAAGGTCTACTTCTGGTCCTTGCCAAAGGGAATAAATTCCTCTGCTGTGTGCCAGGGCCATGCATGGCCTGCAGTGGGGGAGCCTCAGGGCTTGGCACCTGCTGTTTTGCAGCACAGCTGAGATCTAGAAAAGTTCTGCTTTGTAGATGCCTAGAATGGTTTGAGTTGGAAGGACCCTTAAAGATTATCTAGTTTCAACTCTGGTGCCATAGGCAGGGACACTTCCCACTAGACCAGTTTGCTCAAGGCTTCATGCAACCTGGCTTTCAACACCTCCAGGGAGGGGGCATCCAGGCCCTCCCTGGGCAACCTGTTCCAGCGTCTCACCACCCTCACTGACAAGAATATCCAGTCTAAATCTACCCTCTTTGAGCTTCAGTCCATTCCCTCTCCTGCAATTGCTGCAAGCCCTGCAGTGGTTGTGTCCAATTATGCTGCGTGATACATAAGGGCAAGGAATTTGTGTCCTAACAGCTGTGGATTTGTTACCCCAAACACAAAAAAGAAGTTGTGCCATGTGTGTGGATGCTGACAAACATGCACAAATCAATATTGATGTGCAATACTTGAATCTGGAATAAATAAACATTTATATAACCCCATGGTACCCTGCACAAGTCCTCCATCATCCCTTTCCCCCCTTGGCAGCTGGAGAAGTTAACCACAAAGATTAATTGCTTTGCCACAATGAATCAGAGAGCAGAATGTAACTTGTCTGGTGTAGTCTCTGCTCCTCTAGGTGATGCTGACTTCTACTCACTTACATGACAGGGAAAAATAAAAGGTGTGTTTCACGTGGCACAAGGAGAGGTGTTTGAAGCACTCCGCTGGAGAGGGAGGTTTGGGTTGGGTTTTTTTCCCCCCAGATATTTACCCATGGTGGCAGACTGGAAGTGTTTAAAGAGACTGGATGGGGTGTTTAGTGCCATGGTTTTGTTGATTAGATGGTGTTGAGTGATAGGTTGGACTTGATGATCTCAAAGGTCCTATTCTATTCTATTCTATTCTATTCTATTCTATTCTATTCTATTCTATTCCATTCCATTCCATTCCATTCCATTCCATTCCATTCCATTCCATTCCATTCCATTCCATTCCATTCCCATTGTCTGTTTGTAGTGTAGAGCTGCTTTGGAAACAGCCTGGTGCTTTCCCTCCATCTGTCACCCTTGGTAACACTCATTTCTTAAATGAGAGGAGCTCCTCATTTCCAAATTAGCCTTTACAGATAACTTGCTGTGTTACACAGATCAGTATTTCTCAACCCTCTTTTCATCTCCAGCAGGGTCACATAAGAGCTCAAAAGGATTTCAAAGTGGTTTTGGTTTTGTTTTTTGGTTTGGGTTTTTTTTTTTTTGTGCTAGGAAGGAAATAATCTTTGCCAGCAACAGCTCAGTAATTACAGCTGGTTTGCCCCTGCTGAGCCCTGGTGGAACCGAGGTGCTGCCAGTAATTAAGATGTATTAGCTAGTTTCTGATTAGTATAAATATTTGCAGTAAGTGATTAGAGCTGAGAATGGAGGGAGAAGGAAAGGCAGTGTTACTCAGAGACAGTCACCTTCCAAAGGGGAAAGGCACTTGCAGAAAGTTTGAGGAACAGTGCACCAAGGCAGTTCTTTTCCCCCTTTCAAGCCCCCATGCAAGGTGTGCCTGGGTGAGGTGAAAGCAGCAACTCACGTGATGCCCAGCCACATCTGAGCCTCATCCCAGGTAATTGCAGCACAGGTGTTAATCGATTTCTAGGTAGCCTGGTGCTGGGCTGGAAGCTCTGCTGGGACCTCCTCTCATGGCTGGCTGGGACAGTGCAGCAAGGACAAGGAGGAAAGGTAGGAAAGTGGATTTTTCTGATGTTAAAGTAAGTGGAGAGGTGGTTAGCGTCTGTGTTGTTACAGAAGTTGTGCTTTATCAGGCCAGAAGTGAGGCTGTTTCACGTTTAAGGAGCTCCTGTTTCTAGAAGACCACAGGGAGCAGTGTATGTAAATGCTTGGCCACGTTGCTCCCCTGAGCTCTTTGCAGCAGGCACTGCCCCACAACCCTCACAGCCACACACACAGCCCAGCTCTTCCCCCACACACTGTGGTTCAGAACCTGCTTTTCCAAGACCTGTCCACTTCTCCAGAGCAATCATAGGCAGCTCTCTACCCTGGCTTTCATGTGGCCTCTTACCAGCTATACTGCTTTCCTGAAGTGCAGCTCCTTTAAAGCTCAGGGCTTTCTACAGTTGCATTAATGTCTGGGGATCTGGCAGAGAGGAGGTTGTTTTTTCTTTCTAGCCTTGATTTCTAGCTCTGTTCTGCCCAGCATACCTCTCTGCTGTTTTCCTGAGCTCTTAGTTTAAAAAAGAAAAGAAAGCCACCTTGGTGGGGTAGGAAGCTTACAGCCTAAGCCTTGAGTATGTTGCTTGATGATGCAAAATACAATTAAGAGCTTGTTAGTGCATTGAAGGAAAAGATATTTGCATCTCTGGGTATCTTCCTCACACTTTGGTAGAGATTTCCTCTCCACTGTGCTACAGTTACAGCTGCTAAGGTGGTGGTTATTATTAGAACCTGGTCTTCAAAGCAGCTATTTATGTAGTGCACAAGTGAAACTGAGCTATGTGGTGGCTCTGTTCCTCCTCCTGCTTGTCCACCTAGATGCCTGCAGACTAAGAAGAGCCTCACAGGGCAGAGTGAGTTGTGTTTCCTGAGCTCTCCTTTTCCTTCTGCTGGTGAGCTGCCTGGCTCTGACAGATTCATGAGAGAGGAAAGCTGCTGGTGTGTGTGTGTGTGAGCTGAGGGAAATCTGCCTACCAGTTACAATGTGGAAATAGTTGTAATGGATTTATTAGCTGACTTCATGCTGGGGTTTTGAAAACACTGCCCCCAGAGATTTGGTTTCATTTTATTTCAGTGGAATTTCAATCTGGACTCTTAAGGGATGTTTGGTGCCAAGTGGTGGTGTTCTGGATATGGGCAAAACAGATGAGGTCTCTCCCTTGCACAAACACTAGAATACAGTGCTGACTATTCTCCAAACCTGCACCAGGGAGCCAAGTTGTACTGAATGAGTGGGGGATGAATGGTGGTCCCAGCTGATGTACTGCAGAAGGTGTTTCAGCCTCCAGTATTTTTAAACACAGAATGGTTTAGGTTGGAAGGGACCTTAAAGATCATCCAACTCCAATCCCCCTGCCATGGGTAGGGACACTTTCCACCAGGCCAGGTTGCTCAAGGCCTCATCCAACCTGGCCTTGAACACCTCCAGGGAGGGGGCATCCACAGCCTCCCTGGGCAACCTGTTCCAGTGTCTCTCCACCCTCACTGAAAAGAATTTCTTTCTAATCTCCAGTCTAGATCTGCCCTCCTCAAGCTTCAATCCCTTCACAGAATCACCAAGGTTGGAAGAGACCTCAAAGATCATTGAGTCCAACCTGTCACCACAGACCTCATGACTAGACCATGGTACCAAGTGCCATGTCCAATCCCCTCTTGAACACTTCCAGGGATGGGGACTCCCCTCTTGCCCTGTCACAACAAGTCCCTGTAAAAAGCCCTGGGCTAGTAAGAGGAAATTGTTAGTAATCAATCCTTGGTCCTTCAACACTTACCTGGGAGCTCTATCCCATTGTCCAACAGCCAGGTAATCTGGGGCTGTGGTTTACATCCTTGGGTATAGCAAGAGAGTGTAATGCTTCTTTCTGTGTCTTGGGATACTTCCAGTAGAGGATGAGAAGGAGCAGCTGCAGCAGTAAGATTCAGCATCAGTTACAGCTATTTGGCTTTATAGATGGCTGCATACATAGCATTACTTAGAGAGGCTGAGCTAAGAGAGGATTATGTTGTGCTAGAAATGCAGCTGTGGAGTTGAGGAGCTGGCTCTGTTCTGCTCCTCTGGAACAAAGCAGATGAAGAAACTTACCTAATACCTCCACAGTCTTGTTCTTGCTTTTAAATGGGGTGCCATAGCAGAAGCATTTGTATACACCTTCATCCTGCACCGTGATATTGGACAGCAGGATGGATAATTCATCTGTTGAATGATGGAGGAGATTGTATCTCTGGTCTCTTAGAGCTGTAAAGAAAATAAAGCCCAGCATGCTAAACATGTTGGCTCACAAGAGCAAGACAGATAATCAAAGCAGTAATGGATGAGGGTAGTTTTCATCATTGCATCTGTTTAATTCATCAACACTTGAGGTAAGGGAGCAGCTCTAGCACAAAGCTTTCCTAGCTGGTGCTGAGCTAGTGCAGAGGCAGCAGTGGACTGAAGAAGGAAGTGTGTGTTGAATAACAGGGGTTTATTTTCTTGCTTTCACTTTCAAGGGGATTCTATTCCTGTGTTCCCAGGTATTAGAGCAATTTGGGTTCTCTAAGTGTCTAGATGGATCAATATGAACAAACATTGGGGTGTGAGGCTATGATTTGTGGTCAGAAAAGCAATAAGAGTTTTGAACATAGGGAACAAATGTGTGAACTGAGGACCTGTCTCTTCCCCATTCCCCAAGGCTTTATTTGGCCTTGAAAGAAATCACTTCCCCTCTTGGGGTGTATTTTGTGATTAAATAAATGAACACTGTGGCCAAGATGCACCTCTTCATTAACTGCTTCTGTATTGCCTGGTTTGCTTCTCCTGTCCTTGTCTAATCACTATGATTTTAAAGAGAGCATCTCCTAGGCTGTTTGTGCTCTGCTGTCCTGACTTTCTGGTTTTTGCTTCACTCCTCCTTGACCTGGTTTCAGCTGTCTGGGCTTATAACCATGACACTCCTGCTGACTACCACATGGGAGTCCTCAGGGTCAGGAGGCCAGCAAGTCACATGAGCTATTCCCACAATCACGGCACAGAAAGTGTAACCTCCTGCCCTTATGCTGAACTGAAACTGGGGATATGTACCAGACATCAAGGGGGGGGGGGGGGGGGAGGATTTCAACAGGTAGCTTTTTGGTTTTGATTATTTTGTTTTAAGCTGAGGTCTTGTCAAAATATAGAGAAAATTATAACAGTATTTTAATTTGTGGGAGTGATTAAATACTGAAGGATTTTTGCAAGCAGCATCACGTAAGGCTCGTAGCTAAGTTGTCATCTTTTCAGCTACAGTGAGGCTGGAGGGAACTGATTCACCAAGTGGTTTGCTGGAGAAGCAGCGTGACAGAGATTCACAGTGGGGATTCAGAGTCAAAAAAAAATGGCCCTGTGCAGTCCTCATCTTGCAGAGCTGTTGAATCATAGAATCAACAAGGTTGGAAAAGACCTCGGAGATCATCCAGTCCAACCTGTCATCCAACACCTCTTGCCTACTAGACCATGGCACCAAGTGCCACGTCCAATCCCCTCCTGAACACCTCCAGGGATGGTGACTCCACCACCTCCCTGGGCAGCACATCCCAATGGCCAATCTCTCTTTCTGGGAAGAACTTTCTTCTCCCCTTGAGCCTAAACCACCCCTGTGTATTTTGCACATATCCATTGCACTCCATTGTAGATTGTAGTTTTGCTTGTAAATACAGCTTCCATTTGCTTCCAACTGAGTTGACCTGGCAAAGTTAATGCTGAGAGGGAAATTTCAACCCACCACAGAGTGAAAGGCAACACAACTGTAACGTTGCCTTTCCAGCACATATTAGGAGTCACTGCTTGTTTTCTACACATTCCATCTTGATGCACTACATCAAATTCCCTGATGAGCCAGAGCAGCACCCAGGGCTTTCAGGCATGTCCTCTTCTCTGTCTCTTGTAAGGCAAGAGTGAGTTTTTTGTGCTAATCTCTTGGTGCTGGTGGTAACTGCAGCTAAAAGCTCTAGTGTCAGACCACTCTTGTGGGGGTTTCCATTTCAGCAGCTTACTGCCGGAAAGGAGCTGAACGTAAAACCACCTCGAGCGGTTGAGTCAGACTGGCCATGGGTGGGAGCAAGGGAAATCCACTTCTGAGTGACCCTCCAGCTCCATGTGGAAAGTATTGTGCTCAGTTTTCACACTTACCCCTCTGGTTGTTGAGAAAAATGACAAACCCGTGAGGGTTTAACCACTGCAGGGCAGAACTGTCGTCGGTGCTGAGGGTGCAGTTCAGGTTTAGGTCCTCTCCTTCCTGTAGAGTTACAGCTTCACTGCCAGCTCCTGGAAAATCCCCTGACAGAGAAGGGGGGAAAAAAAAATAATAAGGAAAGCCAAGTATTAGAAATCTGACATGAATTGGCTGCATGCTGGAGCAGCGGCTGGCTGCATGCTGGAGCAGCGGCTGGCTGCATGCTGGAGCAGCGGCTGGCTGCATGCTGGAGCAGCGGCTGGCTGCATGCTGGAGCAGTGGCTGGCTGCATGCTGGAGTGGCAGCTGGCCCCGTGCTGGAGCTGATTTGCAAGTGGTGCAAATCACAGCTCTGAAAAATGAGATTATTTTAGTCACAGAATGCCAGGTTGGAAGGGACCCCAAGCATCATCAGGCCCAACTTTTCAGGCAATAGTGGAGTTGAAATGAGCTGGCTGAGCGTCCTGTCAAGCTGAGTCTTCAAACTGTCCAGTGTAAGGGAATCCACTGCTTCCCTTGTGAGGTGGTTCCAATGTTCTGAGTGTTCCCATGGAGAAAAATTGTCTTCTGGAGTCCCTTCCAGCCCAGTCTGTGAACTTAGAGCTGCTGTGGCTGATTTACTGTCAGATATGGCACATCAGTACCTTTAGCTTATGTTTCCTTCTGATTCCACCTTCATCTCCTAGGGTTTCAGATGGCTTCTCAGGGCTCATGCTATGTGGGGGTCATTTACAGAGGGTTGTTAGAAAAGCAAAACCTCCTTGCATGGCTTCCACTTCTGAAGACCTATGTCAGGAGATGCAGAGAGGGCCTTGACTGTGGTTTTCCATGGGGCTCTTCTGCACTTTTTGCATTGTGACTGTTTCCTGTTGCTAACAACAGTGTGGGGTCTTCAAAGTCACACCTTTTGAGGTGGGAGCAACGAGAGAAGCTGGGGGTGTTGCTTGTTTTTCTAAAACAGGAAAACCCAACCCTCAGAATAGAGCCTAAAGGTAATTTCCATGAGAGACCATGGCTTCATTCAGACCATGATTCATGGGTCAAATTTCTTTCCTTGTGTAGGGGACAGTTTGATGTGGCTGTGGTCTTCAAGCCACTGTGACACACACCGCAGTATGGTCACTGGGGCATGGGAGAGATGCTCCTGTGCCTCGTATCTTGCAGATCCCAGGTGCACAGCTACCTGGAAAAATGCCTGGCATGAAGTACAGGGATATATCCACCTCTTGGCAAGGAAAGGCAACAACTGCTTCCCAGAAATTGCAGGATGCGGTGGAGAGGAATGGTTGGGCCTCTGGCTGCACATCAGAAGGTGCAGAGAGAACTCGTGGTGGTGATATGCACTCAGTGCATCATTTCGTAGTTTCATTCAGGGTTGGAAGGGACCACAAGGATCATCTAGTTCCAACCCCCCTACCATGGACAGGGACACCCCACACTAGAGCAGGCTGCCCAGAGCCTCATCCAGCCTGCTCTTAAACACCTCCAGGGACGGGGCCTCGACCACCTCCCTGGACAACACATTCCAGGGCTTCACCACTCTCATGGGGAAGAACCTCCTCCTCACATCCAGCCTGAATCTCCCCACCTCCAGCTTCATTCCATTCCCCCTAGTCCTATCACTACCTGAGATCCTGAGAAGTCCTTCCCCAGCCTTCCTGTAGGCCCCCTTCAGATACTGGAAGGCCACAATTAGGTCACCTGTGAGCCTTCTCTTCTGCAGACTGAACAGCCCCAACTCCTTCAGTCTGTCCTCATAGGAGAGGTGCTCCAGCCCTCTGATCATCCTTGTGGCCCTTCTCTGGACACCTTCCAGCACCTCCACATCCCTCTTGTAATAGGGGCTCCAGAACTGGACACAGTACTCCAGGTGGGGTCTCACACTGCAGCCTGTAGAGACATCCTGGTTAATGATTTATGTTTTGGCTTCTGGTGGCAGACCTGTGAGTGGAAGTCTGAATTAATTCTGAGGGCCAAGAGCAGCTAGCAGTTGTCAGCAGGTACAAATTCATCCTGCAGAAGGCTGTGTTGGTGCTGGGGGCTGAGGGGTTGCAGGCTGCAGACAGAGTGAAAGCTGCTGATTGGGAGCAAGCCTGAAGGGCACTGCAAGTGTTAGCTCAGCTAGAATACAGCTGACAGCCCCTTAGGACCTGGCTTCTGCCAGGCACAATCAATGGCAATAAGAGATCCTAAGCACATAGTTGTGCTGCTCGGACACTGAGATTTGAAGTGGCCTCTGTGTGAGTGCATTAGCCAAGTGTCAGCAGTGGCACTGCCCTGCTTTCTGCTCCAGCATTCCTTAAGAAGGGAGAGAGAGACTATTGTATTGTCCAACACCAGGCAGGTGTGTGCATGCCATCCTCAAAGGCTGGGAGTGAAGCCTGCCAGACTCCTGAGCTGTAGACAGCTGTGTTGCTGCTTTCCTTACTTAAACCTTCCCCTATTTGCCATGCTCCAACATGAATCTCTCTCACACTCCTGTGTATCCAAGACAGACTAGCAAAGTAGGTATAAGCTGTATCCTCTAGTAGGAGTAAGGAGATTAAGCCTTTAAAGTGCTTTTCATTTTCAAAGTACTTTTCAAGGGCTTTCTAAATTATTCTGACTTCTCCTGTTAGCTTCTTCTGACACCACGCATGAACCAAGGCACACACAGATATCCAAGCCATGGAATGCAAGCAGTGATCTGCTGCCCAGATTTTAGGGACAACCTTTTGATTTCCAAATGCTTTGTCATCTCAGGCATGCCACCAGCTGCTAGGAGGTGAACTGCTCTCATGGCTCCTGCATTTCCAGGAGAAACTGGAGTTGAGCACCAGTGTGCTGTGGAAATGGGGTGAAAGTATGAAAATAACACCAGCAAAGCTGGCTTGCACTTGGGCTGCTGAAACTCTGGGAATTAAGCTCTCCAAGCTGGGCTGCTTGCAAAGGGGAGATCATAGAGATATTGTGGCCTTCCAGGATCTGAAGGGGGCTACAAGAAAGCTGGGGAGGGACGGTTTAGGGTGTCAGGGAGTGATAGGACTAGGGGGAATGGAACAAAAATAGAAATGGGTAGACTCAGGTTGGATATTAGGAAGCTCTTCCCCATGAGGGTGGTGAGAGACTGGAAAAGGTTGCCCAGGGAGGTGGTAGAAGCCTCATCCCTGGAGGTTTTTGCAGCCAGGCTGGAGGTGGCTGTGAGAAATCTGCTCTAGTGTGAGGTGTCCCTGCCCATAGCAGGGGGATTGGAGCTAGGTGATGCTTGAGGTCCCTTCCAACCCTGACAATTCTATGATCCTAGGTAGGACAGCATGCATGGCTTACCTTGCATCAGGAACAGAGCTGCGACGTGGAGCACCCTGGTGAAAGTCATGCTGTGGTTTGGGTGCAGGCAGGCAGTGCTGGCTTCCTCTCTGCTGGGTCTGCCGTGCAGCAGGTCCCTTTTCAGCACGGGGGGAGCAGGTTTACCATGACTTCATCACTGATGGGGTCTTTGCCTCCTTTCCTCCTTTCTGCTGTCCCACTCACTCCTCCCACTCTCTCACATTTCCTATGTGCTGGTGACTGCTGAGAAACCTATGACCTCACAGGTCCCTAAAGTGAAACTGGTGGGTGGCAGGACTGGGGGCACTTCACCCTGCACCCCCTCCAGTGCTGCCTCACTCAGTGTCTGTGAAGGGGAGAGATGCCCATGGGGGGGGGAAGCAGGCAAAGATGGACCCCTGCTGCAGTAATGCTACAGGTGCACTGTGGGCAGGATTTAGTTGCCCAGGAAGGGGAGGCACCTAGCATGGTAAAGCTTCTCTGATGGACATTGCTTTAGAGCAGTAATTGCCAAGGCTGCTTGAAGACCCAGCTGTGCAGTTTAAATCCTTGGAAAAATACTCTTGTGTGACTCTATCTTGTAGCACCAAGGGCGTGGGAAGTTTGCTCTGCTCTGCATGCAGGAACCCTGGCAAAACAACTAACAAGAGAAAGGTAATTTGCTGTGTGTGCTTTGTGGCTCTCTGGGTAACAAAGACCGTTGGTGAGGGAGCTGTGGAAGGTTTGCTGAGCACCAAAGCATGGGACAGAGGAATGTCTACAGCAAGGAGATCCCAGAGGACCGGGGGGCAGAATCTGGGTTTCTCATATCCCCTTTCAGGTCTGATTATTTCATGAGCAGTCTGGGCCATGGCAAAGCTTTTTGTATCTCCTGGGTGCGTGATGTCCAGCAAGATTTATCCAAGGCTGTTGTAGGCAGAGCCTCTTTTCTTGATGTAGCCTGGTGTGCTGGGTTCCAAAAAAACAGCTTTGCCAGATCCTCTCTGGCACTTCTCTGCAAGTGCAAGTGACTAATGCTGTCAAAATGAGCTGATGCTAACAAGAAATATGATCAGGAAACTGTGCATTTGCAGGGCATGGGTTTGAGAGGAATGGACAAAACACTTATAAATAGATTAGGCAGCTCACTTCTAATTTATTAGAACCCATTTCCACTAAGCTTGGAAGTGCATCATTCTGTTAGGGTCTGTTTGATTGAGGAAGAGCCATAGGCTTTTATCCTAATATAAGCAGCTTGACTGGACAACAGAGCAGAAAGTTTAATGTAGATATTTGACTTGAAAGGAGAGTTTCACTGGCTGATAAAAGCTGCTGCTTGATTAGGAAATCCAGATCAGGAAGATGTGTTGTAAGCTTGGCTTTGGTTTGGAGTTTGTGCTTGCAGCTTCATGCACCTAAACTTGGCAGTAAAATAACTCTAGGGATGAAAAACAAAAGGCCATCAAGCAGTAGGGAGGCTGAAGCCCCCTGCCTCGGAGCAGTAGGGAGGCTGAAGCCCCCTGCCTTCAAGAAGTAGGGACACTGAAGTCCCCTGCCTCCAACCCAGAGGGAAAACTCCATCCCTGTACAGCAGAGAACAGACTCGAGAAGGTTTTGTGCCATCTGCTGTCCAATAAATGAATTTCAGTTTGAGTGGAGGGAATTAAATAGGAGCTCAAATTCCCCTGGATTCTTGATGCTTCTGAGGGTTACACCCCATCTGTGTGGGCATCCCAAAATGAGATGCGGTGAGGGCAGCACTGCAACCCAGACTGTGGAACAGCCCTGACGTTCATTTTGTTTCAAGGTCCCACTGCAGCTCTTCCCTAGGTGTCATAGAACTGCAGATTGTTAGGGGCTGGAAGGGATCTCTAGAGGTCATCAGATCCAACCTCCCTGCCAAAGCAGGATCACCTGGGGCAGGTCACACAGGAATGCATCTGGTACAGGCGTTTATCCTATCTACATCTTGCTGGAGCTACTGAAAATGTTGCTCAGGTGCACCCCAGCAACACATGAGGCTCTCTGGAGGAGCACTTCAGTGAGGGTCTGAGGCAGAATATTCATCCTGGCAACGTTCAGCATGCTTGAGAGGAAAAAGGTAAATAAAAAGGGCAAGGTGTGGACGCATGGCTCTGGGGAGCTCTCATAGTGGCCTTCCAGGACATGAAGGGGGTCTACAAGAAGGTTGCAGAGGGACTGTTTATAAAGGCTTGGAGTGATAGAACAAGAGGCAATGGTTTGAAATGGGACAAGAGCAGATTTAGATTGGGTTTGAGGAGTAAGTTCTGCACCATGAGGGTGTTGGAACACTGCTACAGGTCGCCCAGGGTGAGGTCCCTGTAGGTAGGTGAACAAAAATAACAACAAATAACAAAACCCAAACCAAAAAAAGGGCAAAAGTGACCAAAAAAATTAACAAAACCCAAACCAAACAATGGGCAAAAATGAGAAAAAAAAGAGTAAAAATGACAAAAAAATTAACCAAAATCCCAACCAAAAAAAGGGCAAAAGTGACCAAAAAAATTAACAAAACCCTAACCAAAAAAAGGGCAAAAGTGACCAAAAAAATAACAAAACCCAAACTAAAAAATGGGCAAAAGTGACAAAAAAATTAACAAAACCCAAACTAAAAAATGGGCAAAAGTGGCCAAAAAAATAACAAAACCCAAACTAAAAAATGGGCAAAAGTGACCAAAAAATTAACAAAACCCAAACCAAAAAATGGGCAAAAATGACCAAAAAATTAACAAAACCCAAACTAAACAATGGGCAAAAGTGACAAAAAAAATTGACAGAAACCCAAACCAAAAAAAGGGCAAAAGTGACCAAAAAAAATTAACAAAACCCAAACCAAAAAATGGGAAAAAGTGACAAAAAAAATTAACAAAACCTAAACTAAAAAAAAAGTGCAAAAGTGACCAAACAAATTAACAAAACCCAAACCAAAAAATGAGCAAAATTGGCAAAAAAGAATAACAAAACCCAAACAAAAAAATGGGCAAAATGACCAAATAATTAACAAAACCCAAACTAAAAAATGGGCAAAATGACCAAATAATTAACAAAACCCAAACTAAAAAATGGGCAAAATGACCAAATAATTAACAAAACCCAAACTAAAAAATGGGCAAAAGTGACAAAAAAAAATTTGACAAAACCCATACCAAAAAATGGGCAAAAGTGACCAAAAAATTAACAAAACCCAAACCAAAACATTGACAGAAACCCAAACCAAAAAATGGGCAAAAAATGACCAAAACATTGACAGAAACCCAAACCAAAAAATGGGCAAAAATGACCCAAAAAATTAACAAAACCCAAACCAAAAAATGGGCAAAAGTGACCAAAAAAATTAACAAAACCCAAACCAAAGAAAGGGCAAAAGTGACAAAAAAATTAACAAACCCAAACTAAAAGATGGGCAAAAGGGGCCAAAAAATCAACAAAACCCGAACCAAAAAATGAGCAAAAATAAACAATCAAAAGACCCCAACCCCAAAACTAATAAACATCATGCTACAAGTGTACATGTTTAATGAGTTATTTCGTTTCCGTTGTAATACTGCATTGATGACATGGAGCTTGCAGAGGTGCCCACAGAGAGGAACTTCAGGCAGTGCGTTTCGGTGTGGGAAGTAACCGAGGGGAAGCGGCCCTGTGTTTTCTGTTCTGTAGCATGTACGGGTCGTGAATATTCCCCGGGGAGCAAGTGCTGGAGGGAAGTGGTGAGAAGCGAGCAGCGATTTCAGAGTGTCTGCAACCAATCACACTTACTGCTTGACTTTAATCTCTGTTGCGCATTCGGTCATTCACTCTTTCATGCTCGTCTGCTACTGCTCTCATTTCAGGTTTGTTTTTAGAGCTGAAGTAGTTTCCTCTGTGCTTAGGCTCTGCACTGAAAACAAAGCAAACCACAACCCAAATCTATTCGTGCCCCCTTTCTAAACAAAGAGTTTTCATGCAGCATTTGGACTTGATGATCTTTGAGGTCTCTTCCAACCTTGGTGGTTCTGTGATTTCAATGCATTTGAGGCTGTGAAGCAGCACAAAGCTCATTTCCAGCTCTGGGTTTAGACGAGGGTGAGTCAGCTGCAGCCCAGCTCCACTCTCTGCTGCCCCTCTCTTTGAAACGATGGTGAATTACAACCGGGCACTAAAAGCTCACCCTAGTTCTGCATGCATTTCTTACAGCAGGGCTGGAAGGGCTCAACCCTGCAGATGCGGGTCCTCCAAATTCCTCATGAAGTCAGTGGCAGGTAGTGAGGAGCAGCCTGGTTTGTGTAGTTTCATCCCATGCCTGAGTATGTAATGAGAAATCTTCCTCTTGATTTCCCTGGGCTCTGGACCCACAGGGCCCAGAGGGAAAAGCTGGCAACCCTTCACATGCAGTGCAGTACTCAGGAGCTAAGCAGAGAGGCTGAGTTTGTCACAGTGCTGCTATCCAACTCCCTCCCCTGTTTTTTCCGTCCCAGGAGCTGCAGTTAGCACACAGTCGAAGATGACAGACCCCACGTCCCTGAGGTAGTGCTACTTGGGGTGCTCAGGGCTGCAGCTCCAAACTCATCTGGTGGGGAAGCAGCATTTTAGCATTCCTTCTACCCTCTTTGCTTTGCAGAATTCTTCTCTGAAGAGAATTCCTGCAGAATTCTTGTAAACAACCACAGAGTTGGGGATGTAAATCACCACCTTCATAGTAACACTAGAAGCTAACACCAGAGGAGGGGAGCAGGCTCCTGCCACCAGCTGACTTCTTTCTGAAAGAGTGAAAAGGGAAATATGTGGTTTGTGTGTGGTTTTTTTTTCTGTAGTTATGGCCTGGATCCTCAGTTTGCATAAGGTTCTGTTGGTTTGAGTGTGCAGTGTGAATTTCCACTCGTGGAGATCCTCAGAGGATTTAAATGTTGGGCTCCAGCTGCCAATGTAAGGGAAATGTGTAGAACTTTAGACCTGGCACCTCTGTTAAACTGGAAAGGCAGCCCCAAGCAGAGCTTGGGGTGGGGGCATGCTGCAGCCCCCTCCCACCCACTTCAGCAGAGGGAGAGACAAAGCCCAAGGATAAGGACAAACTCCTGATCAAACCTGAACTACTTCAAACACCCTGGTTTTGAGCTCTTGGTGCTCAGTATCATCCCATTAACTGCTGCTGTGTTTGAATTTGCTTCTGCACTTTGATCTCTTGTGTTTTTCCAGCCCAACCTGTAAGTTCTGATTTATGAAAACAGAATCATCAATAAGGTTGGGAAAGACTTCAGAGATCAAGTCCAACCTGTCACCCAACACCTCATGACAACTAAACCATGGCTTCTAGTGCCACATCCAATCCTTTTCTGAACACCTCCAGGGGCAGTGACTCCACCACCTCCCTGGGCAGCACCTTCCAGTGGCAAATTACTTTCTGGGAAAAACCTTCTCCTCACCTCCAGCCTAAACCTCCCCTGGCACAGCTTGAGACTGTGTCCTCTTGTTCTGCTGCTGTTTGCCTGGAAGAACAGACCAACCCCCCCTGGCTACAACCTCCCTTCAGGGAGTTGTAGACAGCAAGAAGGTCTCCCCTGAGCCTTCTCTTCTCCAGGCTAAGCAACCCCAGCTCCCTCAGCCTCTCCTCACAGGGCTTTGCTCCAGACCTCTCCCCATCCTCATTGTCCTTTTCTGGACACTTTGAAATGTCTCAATATCCTTAAATTGAGGGGCCCAGAAAATACTGAACAAGCAACTTATTCTTGACAGATCTCCAGCTTTATTCCTTAACTAGGAAGAGAGGAGGCGGGGGGAAGCCTAGGAACTGCTATTTACCTCCTATGCCCTAATTAAACTGTTGGGATCTGATGCAGCTCACAGTGAAGGCAAGGAAAAGACTCACACACACTTCAGATAGATCAAGTCTAATGTTCTTCTGGGACAAAACACTGAAGTGACATTAAATACACACTGAGGAGCAGCAATGGGTTGAAAGTGAAGCAGCATTTGTTTTGCATTCTTAACATCTCAATTCAAAACCTTTAAAGGAACATCTTTCATTCTTTCCCTCCACCCCCACCCCCCAGTAAGCCATATCATCATGAGACTACTTTAACACAAAACCCTTAGGAGAAACCAAAAGGCTAGAAGAAAATAAGATATATGTTTTCCTTTCTGAGATTCTTGACACCTGGAAAACAGAAGAAACTCATTTGAGAGAAGGCTACAGTTGTCAAAATACTCTTCCCAGACATCCAAAAAATAGACTTTAATTCTTTTATTGGTTTATTCTTTTTAAAAGAAGAGAGTGTTGCAACATCTCCCTTCTCCAACACGACACTCTTTTCCTGGATCACTTCCTAAATGCAAAGATCAGCTAGTACAATATTCAGATTGTGCATTCAGGTTGAGTTCCCTCCCTGTTTCATGCTTCTGTCTCAATAAACTCCTTTTGTGATGCTCCTTAAGTGGAGCAGGGCCTGAGCAGCCTCTGCTCTTCCCTATAGATGATATTTGATTACCCAGCTGCATGAGCAGCCCCTGCTCTTCCCAGTAGGCAATATTTGGTGCCCCAACTGCATGAGCAGCCTTTGTTCTTCCCTATAGGCAATATTTGGTGCCCCAACTGCATGAGCAGCCTTTGTTCTTCCCTATAGGCAATATTTGTTGCCCCAACTGCATGAGCAGCCTCTGTTTTCTTCCCTATAGGCAATATTTCGTGCCCCAGCTGCATGAGCAGCCTCTGCTCTTCCCTATAGGCAATAGTTGGTGCCCCAACTGCATGAGCAGCCTCTGTTCTTCCCTATAGGTAATATTTGATGCTTCAACTGCATGAGCAGCCTCTGTTGTTCCCTATAGGCAATATTTGATGCCCCAACTGCATGAGCAGCCTCTGCTCTTCCCTATAGGCAATATTTGGTGCCCCAACTGCATGAGCAGCCTCTGTTCTTCCCTATAGGCAATATTTGATGCCTCAACTGCATGAGCAGCCTCTGCTCTCCCCTATAGGCAATATTTGGTGCCCCAACTGCATGAGCAGCCTCTGCTCTCCCCTATAGGCAATATTTGGTGCCCCAGCTGCATGAGCAGCCTCTGTTCTTCCCTATAGGCAATATTTGATGCTTCAACTGCATGAGCAGACTCTGTTGTTCCCTATAGGCAATATATGATGCTCCAACTGCATGAGCAGCCTCTGCTCTTCCCTATAGGCAATATTTGGTGCCCCAACTGCATGAGCAGCCTCTGTTGTTCCCTATAGGCAATATTTGATGCTCCAATTGCATGAGCAGCCTTTGTTCTTCCCTATAGGCAATATTTGGTGCCCCAACTGCATGAGCAGCCTCTGTTCTTCCCTATAGGCAATATTTGATGCCTCAACTGCATGAGCAGCCTCTGTTGTTCCCTATAGGCAATATTTGGTGCCCCAACTGCATGAGCAGCCTCTGCTCTTCCAAGCAAGGCAATATTGGTTGCCATAAAGGGCATCTTGCTGACCAATAGCATGAAACAAAAAGCAGTCCAGATTATCACACATGCATCAGGAACCACATTTGTTTTGCTGTGATTGTCACTTAGCTGTCTAGTTTTAAACTCACTGCAAAGTTGCAGTGAGTAAGCATGGAGGAACACAAGCCAGAAATGCTCTTCAGAATGTCTGTACACAGCCAAAAATAGTTTAAATTACAGTTAAAAACTAAAGTGACAGCAGCAGAACTGCATGGGAGCAGTTTCTTCTGTCAGCTCATAAGTTATTTCCCTGACTTTTCAGTATACTTCCCTGGTATAATAATGCACTTATGAAGAGCCCACTGTGTATTACATAGTCCTAAAGGTACAAACAATGGCCTATTGTTAGGGATCATGACAAGGGACATATTGCACAGGATGAGATCTCTGCTGACTCCAAGTATCTACAGAATCTGGTGTCCTCTCCCAGGCAAGCTCAGTAAAACCCAGAGGCAAAGCTGAGCTAAAATCCCTTCAGACTTGTGGCATTGCAACTGCTGCTGAGTGCTTTGCCTTGTTGCTCAAGGAGGTCCTGGATGCCCCCTCCCTGGAGGTGTTCAAGGCCAGGCTGGATAAGCTTGAGCAGCCTGGGCTAGGGGAAGGTGTCCCTGCACATAGCAGGGGGGGTTGGAATTGGATATCTTTAAAGTCCTTTCCAACCCCAAACCATTCTGTGAATTCAGGAAGAAGGGGCTGCAGTTTACCACTCCTCATTTGTTCTGACTGCTGGCAGTGCAGCTCAGTCAAATCCTACTGAAGGTTTAAGAGAAACCAAGACAAATCCAACTGTGATCTTGCTTTGAATAATAAGCTTCTGTCATTGTTGGTCAGCTTGAAGTTCTGTGCCATACAAACACCTCAAATGAGGACATGAACACTTTCTGCAGAGGAAGAGGGGTGCCTAGGATGCCAGAATTTCTTTCCTTGCCTCTGCTGCTCTTTATGGGAATACAGACTTGTGGCCCACCCAAGAAAGGAGGATGCCTTAATCTTTCCCATCCTAATCTTTCTCATCCTATTTAAGTACATTTTTAAGTACCTTCTGGTAATATCCATATAAATGCCTGCAGCAACTTCTTGACCCAAGACTGATTATTTAAGACAATATTAACCTAAAAGAAACCTGTCCTGAAGCCAGTTTATGCAATAAACTACCCACTGGGGAGGATTCTGCACTCTCCTGTGAATTGGCACCTTGCAGGCTGCTGCACTAAGAGGACACTTCCTGTCATTTCAAAGGTTTTAGCTACAGATGGAAACCCTGCTCTCCCCCTTCTCCCCAAATCCTAACCCTTCCCCAGCTGCATAAATAGCATCTTAATAGGCCAAAACTTCTGGCTCCTAAATGGAACTGTTTTATCCAGCTCTGCTTTGATTTTTATGATAGGTGGCACTTAGGAATTAAGGAAGCAAAGCATGCAGCAGAAGCAGCTGCCTTTCAGTGTCATTTTCATGTCATCACTACCTCCTGAAGAAAGCTGCTTACTGCAGGCTCTCACCAGGGATGAGGGAAAAGCTCACAAGGGACAGAGAGCCGCCACTGTGTAAATGACCAGCACAAAATGTCAGTAAAAAGAGGGGAAAACCTTTTCCCTGAAGGGAATTTAAGTGACACTTCAGGCTAGAGCTGTGCACAAGGGTGGATTGCAATAAATAAAGGGGGGAAAAAAAAAACACCTCCTCCCAGCTTTCTAAATCATCCAGGTTTGGTTGGAAAAGGCTTATTTCATCTCCACTTAAAAGAAACTGCTCCCCAATCTGCTTTGTTGACAATGGGATTAGCTTTTTGCTGTGCAAACTTCACCTGTAACTGATGTGACATTCAGAACCTCCTTCTGAGGTGGATCAGCACCCATCAATCTCTGCACCCATGGTATGCCCAGCACAACCCCTAACACACAACTTCAAGCAGAGGAGAGGCAGAATCTGATGCTGCCCACAGAGGCAATGCTGGAATCTTGCTTCCAGCTGGTGGTGATGCACTTTATGGAAGGTGCTGAGAATCTGGGGGTTGTGAGTGAGGGGGGGGGGGGGGAGGTGTCAACACGTGGTCCTGAACAAGCCTGCTAATGCTTTGCAAAAGTAGTTGTTGAAAAAACAAAACAAAACAAAGAAATCCCCCAACCCAGTCCCCTGAATGCTCCATTTTTACACAGTGCTACTTGTTTCTACCGTGGTGCAGAAGGCAGTGAAAGATATTGGTGTTACCAGAGCTCCATCCAAGGTGGGAAAGCCTACCTGAGCTACTGACTAAACAGAAACTCCCTGCAGTGCAAGACCTTCAGTCTGTATTTTAGTATATTGTTGGGGTGGGTTTTCCACCCCCCCTTGAATCTCACTCCCTTTTGTACTCCCCTTTGTATCTCCCTCCCTGCTTGTAGATGAGAGCTGTTGCGTGACTGTGGCTGTGTGAGGGATGCTAGGACACCTGTTTGTGTGACTTTTTCCACTGTCAATAAACACAAGAAAGAGACATTCTCCAATGCTTAGGAAGGCCATGGGTTTTCCTTGCTTTGCCTATTCTTGCAGTAAGGTTTCTCTCCAGTTAAAGCCTCCAGTTGGTCCATGTGTGAGAGGGAGGATAGGGGGGTCGGTGAGCTGCCAAACGCCTGTGTCTCCCAGTTCTTCGCACGAACAAAACCCCAAGTATGGAATCTGTGTGAGGAGAGAGAGGAAATGGAATAGAATAGAATTAACCAGGTTGGAAATGACCTTTGAGATCATCAAATCCAACCTATCACCCAACACCATCTCATCAACTAAACCATGGCACCAAGCACCCCATCCAGTCTCCTCCTAAACACCTCCAGGGATGGTGACTCCACCACCTCCCTGGGCAGCACATTCCAATGGCCAACCTCTCTTTCTGGGAAGAACTTCTTCCTAACATCCAGCCTAAACCTCCCCTGGTGCAGCTTGAGACTGTGTCCTCTTGTTCTGGTGCTGCTTGCTTGGGAGAAGAGACCAACCCCCACCTGGCTACAACCTCCCTTCAGGGAGTTGTAGACAGCAAGAAGGTCTCCCCTGAGCCTCCTCTTCTCCAGGCTAAACAACCCCAGCTCCCTCAGCCTCTCCTCACAGGGCTGTGCTCCAGACCCTTCCCCAGCTTTGTTGCCCTTCTCTGGACACCTTCCAGCAAGTCAACATCTTTCCTAAACTGAGGAGCCCAGAACTGGACACAGGACTCAAGGTGTGGCTGAACCACTGCTGAGTACAGAGCAGAATGACCTCCCTGCTCCTGCTGGCCACACTGTTCCTGATACAGGCCAGGATGCCATTGGCCTTCTTGGCCACTTGGGCACACTGCTGGCTCATGTTCTGCCTACTTTCAGCCATTCCCCCCAGATCCCTTTCTGTTTGGCTGCTCTCCTGCTACTCTGGCCCCAGCCTGTAGCACTGCATGGGGTTGTTGTGGCCAACGTGAAGGCAATGAACAGGGATTGAGCTGAGCTCCTCCAAGGGCTGAAGTCTTGCTGTGCCACTGAAGCAGATCTCTGTCTTTTCTCTCTCTCTCTCTCTCACCAAAGCCCATTTTCAGCAGGGTGTGACAGCCAGACTGTGTGCTGCTGTGTACAACAGAGGGCACCCTTGTGATGTAGGTTAAACCTGGGTCAGTTCAAATTAGAGATGTCTTGCTGGCTGTCATGATCTCAAACCCTGAAGGTCAGCACAGCTCTGGAGGAAATATATGGCTGTTAGTCTGCCTCAGGGGTCCTCAGATCAAGTATTAGTTATGGATATCTCAGAGAGCTTCTGCAAAGCTGGCAGTGGGCAATACCACCTGCTTAGCTGAAAGGCTGGTAGTGGGCAATGCCACCTCCTTAGCCTGGAATGGGTTGTCCAGGGAGGTGGTTGGGGTGCTGTCCCTGGAGGTGTTTAAGACCAGGCTGGATGAGGCTCTGGCCAGCCTGATGTAGTGTGAGGTGTCCCTGCCCATGGCAGGGGGGTTGGAACTAGATGATCCTTGTGGTCCCTTCCAACCCTGACTGATACTATGATACTATGAAGGCTGGCAGCGGGCAATGCCACCTCCTTAGCCTGAAAGGCTGGCAGTGGGCAATGCCACCTCCTTAACCAGGGTGAGAGTAAAGCAGTGAAGGCAGCAGGCCTCATAATGTCATTAAAAGCTGGATAAAGTGAAATGAGAAGGGGAAGTGCAGAGCAGAAGCGCTCTGTTAGCTGCGGTTAGGCTCTTTTCAGCACTGGAGGGCAGTGTGGGAGCCTCTGCAGAGCCCCAGGGTGTACAAGAGTGAAGCAGAGTCCCTGCAAGCCCAGCTGTAGGTGGGCATCCGATCCCATGCTATCTGTAACAGAAGTGCCACGTTTGGATAAGCCTCTTAACCCAATCTGCTTTGCTCTCCTGACTCGCGAAATGGATGGAACTCGCTAACGGGCAGAAGGATCAGAGGAGAGGAACAAAGTGTCCTCTGCCTGGTTAAGCAGCTTGCAAATTCCTTTTGCCTTTGTCCAGCCAGCCAGCCAGCTTTCCTCCTGCCTGCTAATTACCTTTCGGACCATCTGTACAAAGTCCTTGGAGTTCTGCGGCGAGAGCCCTTGGAGCTGGCAGGTACAAGCCTCCAGGGAGGACGCGTGTGCCACGATCAGGATGTTGTTTCCTGAAATAAAGGGAGAAATGCAGGCTCAGGAAAGGGGGGAATGAAGCCAGCTTGTAGAGAGCACCGAGGTACTCCCCTCAGCCTCCTCATCTCTGGACTAAACAGCCCCAGTTCCTTCAGCTGCTCCTCACCAGCCCTGTTCTCCAGACCCTTCCCCAGCGTTGTTGCCCTGGTGGAATAAGAGATTCATAGGATCATAGGATTCTATGAATCCTGCATAGGATTGACAGAATCACAGAACTATTGATACTGTGACCACCCTGCAGCCACTGAGCACCAAACTGGGGGCTTCAAGGTTTGACAGGGTTTGTTTTTCCTCTGTTAGACAGAAGCATTTGTCGTGTGAGTAGTGAATGCACAGGAGCTGGGAGGAGGAGGAGCATTTCTGTCTCCTGCAGCTCTGGGGGTGAGGTTGCCAACTAATGGTATAAAGAAGGAAGAACTGGTGTTTGACTTGCTGTGATCCACCAGTTCCAGGACTACACAGCCACTATGCCTTTGATCCAGCAGTGAAGTCTGCACTGGGAGCTGGGCATTGCTGCAGATCATTGCTGAGGGTCAAGAGAAAGGATGCAGAATAGTCATGAGGTCTTGGGTGACAGGTTGGACTTGATGATCTCTGAGGTCTTTTCCAACCTTGTTGATTCTATGATTCTATTGAGGCTGGCAAAGACCCCTGAGATCATCAAGTCCAGCCTATGATCTAACACCATCACATCAGCTAAACCAGGCCACCAAGCGCCATATCCAATCTTAAAGACCTCCGGTGATGACAACTCCACCACCTCCCTGGGCAGTCCATCCTAGTGCCTAATTAACCTTCTGTGAGGAAGTGCTTCCTAATATCTAACCTAAAACCTCCCCTGGTGCAGCTTCATACCATGCCCACTTGTCCTGTCACTAGTTGCCTGGGAGAAGAGCCTGACCTCCACCTGACTACAGCTTCCTTTTAGGTAGCTGTAGGGAGTAATAAGGTCCCCTCTGGGTCTCCTCCAGGCTGAACAATCCCAGCTCCCTCAGCCTTTGAAGAAGGGAAGATTGGTCAGGAATATCTAAATCCACATCCCAGGGTGCTTGTCTTGTTTTTCACCCCCTCTGTGGCACTCACCTTTGCCTTTACATTCACTGATGATTTCTTTTGTTACTTGGTAGCTTCTACTTATATATGTATCATAAGATTCAGAAACCACTAACTTGCTGACAGGAATATGAGGTCTGTGAAGAGAAAAACAAGTGTGGTAGACTGGGAGAAGTCCTCAAGTTTAAAGTGCAAGTCATGCTTCATCTGCAAGGAGCCGCTTCTCTTAACTCTTTTAATTCCCCCAAACTGGGTCTCTTGTCAGGACCACCACGATGATTTTTTAGCCTTCCAGATGGAGATCTTTACCATTCCTGCAGCATTAAGATTGCTCAGTTAGCTGGGGAGGCCACATTGCACTTACTGAGGCACATATCCTCTGATCAGCAGATTTCAGGGTTCAGCCAGCTACCTAAAGTTAGTGAGTGGCAGGAGAACAGAATTTGTCCCCAGCAGGAGTGGGTGAGCAGGAAAGGACAGCAGGACAAGGACAGCATAGACACAGCCACCTGCAGACAGCCAAGTCAGCTCTGCTGGCTGGGAGCTGTGGTCACTGCTGCCCAAGCCCTCTGTGCCAGGCTGAGGTCTGCACTGGGCTACCACAGCCTCCAGCTTAGAGGGTGGGCTGACAACATCTGTGTCTGAGGAGTCTGGGCAGGTACAGGGTGGAAATGTGGAGTGTGGAGAAGGCAGCTGCTGGCTCTTTTCACTGCTTGTGCTTTGATGGTGAATGGCAGAGGCAAACTGCTGCTTTGGCCATCTGCAAAGATGAGCTGCTGGGAAATGTCTGGAATTAGCCAGCCCCCTCCTGGGCCCAGGGCATTTCAGTGAATTGCCTGGCAGGGCTCTGGCCAGTCCTATCATCTGGAGTAGGCTGATGTGCAGAGAGAAGCAGAAGGCTGTATTTTTGTGCTGTGGGACAAGGAAAAGCCCGAACTTTTCCCTCCATCCAGTGATCTGATCTATCCATAGGAATCACCCTTGTAAGGGGAGACAGAGAGCACCAGGAAGGCTGTCTCCCAGTCCCCTATTTAACCAGCTGACCACACAAGGGCAGGCTGAGTCTTCTGGTGCTGAGAATATTTGTTGTGGTCTTCCCAGAAGGCATGTGTTTCCTGCAGCAGAGCCTCTCCTGTGGTCCAGCTGCTCTGCTGAGTGCCAGCAGGGATAAATACAGTGTAAAGAATTCTATTTAGGTACCCTCAGCAAGTTGGAATTTCAGCTGGAGACCAAGAGGATGCATGACAAGTCATTTATGGTATAATTAGCTAGGAAAAACCAGCCCCATAGAGTTCTTTTTTTCTCCTTTTTCCATTTTTCCTCCTTGTTTCTAATGTCTCAGCTGCTTCTGTTCCACTTGAGGGCTTTTAAACACACAAGTGCGCTGGGACACCAGGCAGCACAAGTGTTTCTGGTGATCCCCTAAACCACAAAAGGCCAGCCACAAAATATTTGTCAGCAAGCCCCACGTAGGTGGAGATGTGCTGTGTGTCTATTCTAAATGTTTGCTGTTCATCTGACATTTCACAGCTCACACTGAGGCAGAAAGTGCTGCAAGACTGCAGAGCTCAGCAGTGAGGTGCAGTGGAGGACTGAACTGTGTGACTTGCCTGGAGTTTCCTTCTTTGTGGGAGCTCTTTTGGGTCTGGCTTGTAGAAGTGAATCACAAGTTGGGAGAGTAGGAAGCCTGAACAGATCATCTTGACTGTTCTTTGCCACATGACTGTTTCTGCTGGGTTTTATTTAGCCTCTCTCTCTGCAGCTTACAGTAAAAGGCATCTGTGTGTTAGGCTGGAGGGCATCAACTGCTGTGCTGCTGCGCTAGGGAGTCAGAAGAGTCTTGAGTTTCTCTCCAGCCTCAGGCTGCAGGTTGCTCCCAGCAGCCCTGTGGAGCTTGTTGGCAATGATATTGGGGAGACAGAGGTATGGACATATGGCTGGATAAAAGGAAAGCAGCAGAGGCTGGCAGCAAGGGCGTGAGGTCATGACGTGGAGCCAAACCAGGCACCAGGGCTGAACTGTGCAGATGGGGGGGGTGGTTGGCAGAAAGGCCAAGCATTGGGAAGGTCAGCTCTGTGCTTCTGGAGCAGCTGTCAGGGCCCCTGCAAGCTGAGCAAATTCTCTTTGTGCTTCCCTTTCTGCAAAGCCTGAGGAAAGATCAGTGGTGCTTAGCCATTTGCCATTCAAATGCTTTTTCCCCAGATGTTTAGTTTGTTGGCTTTCAGCAGCTGGGGTTGGGTTTTTTGTTTGTTTGTTTGGGGTTTTTGTTGACTACCATGGAAACCTGAGGAAAAAAAACCTGCTATTTTTTTTTGTCTACTAAGAAGTGATGAGCTCTTTGATAGAAAACTTCTGAATGTTGCTGTCCCAGGACTCTAAATGCCTGACAGATGTAGACAGGTTCCCCAGGGTGATGCAAAACTGAAGTTCCACCACCATGGTAATAATGAGAGACAGACAAGCTCTTTTTCCTCTGGGGAAGGGCAGGTGGGAATGAGCCCATGGTGCAGTTCAGCCTGTGGGTATGGTGGTCAGGGAACTGGGTCAGCAAAATTAGTTCTGTTAGCTGAGCCCAAACTCCTAAGCTTTAGTAAAGGGATTAAAGCAAAAGTATGTTGAGGGTTTCCTGGACACCTGAAACATGCAGAGGGTGGAAGGTGTAATGGAAAGAGGGCCTCCATGATCAGCAATATAGCTGGACCTTGCCAGTGACCTGGGATATCTGGTTTATAATAAGCCATTCTCAGGTCATGTTCAACACAGAAGCCTCCAACCTCTTCCAAGTTTATTCTGAGAGCCTCAGCAGCTCTTTCAGTCGCTGCTTCAAGATTCAGCCAAGTGCTACTCTTCAGAAACAAAGCCAAAAAGCAATGCAAGACCCTCTCACCCCCGCCTTGCTGCTACCTGTAGGTTGTATCAACGCTTAGAGTAGCTGCAGCTAAATCCACAGGGGGTATCCAGGCAGGTAGTGTGTTCCCAGAGACCCACTTGGTCCATTCAAACAAGCCTGGCTCTACTCGAATTTTCAGGTTGTTCTCTTGCTGCATCCCTGGGAAAGGGAGAAAGGAGAGCAGGTATCAGTGGAAGTAGCTGGGGAGGGAGGCAGCAAGACTTTGCAGCTTTAATACTTCAGTCTGAATGGAAATGATCTTTTCTTTTTCCCTCTCTCTGAGTAGTCAGCTGATTAACAGCAGGTATGAAAGGTGAAAGTATTTAATATAGGTCCAAGGCATATCATATGCCAGGGAATGTAAATCCCTTGGCCAGCAGCTGTGTGCAATATACTGACTGTTTTGGAGCTGGATTTTTGGCTGTTTCCAAAGCCAGGGCATCTCGTGCCTCTTTCACTACTTCCCTTCCCAGTGCCTGCAGTAAATTATTCTTACTGATGGCAGCAATTGCTGTGGGAGCATGCAGCAAGGAGCAGCTGCAGGAGCACAAGCAGGCAAGGGCACAGGGCATGCTGAGCTGGATGTGTTCACCCATCCCAAATGCTCTTCTGGCTTCTGCAGGGGGGGCGAGCAATAAATCCCACCCTGACCAGCAGCTGGTGGTGGTAGGCCCAGCATGCTGTTTGCCTAAGCACTTTTCACACCATGCAATTAGAAAAGGGCTCCTTCCAGGCAGTGCTGTGCTCAGGTAAAGTATATTCCCATGGAAATAATCCTCAGCCTGAGGTATCATTTGCTTGAGTCTCCCATGCCAGGGGTCCTTTTATCTGGTGTTTTTCCCAGAATGTGAGGAGAACTCAGCCTTTCCTACTTGTTGGGTTATAGGATCATGGAATTGTTAGGGACCTCAAGGATCATCTACTTCCAATCTCCCTGCCATGGCCAGGGACACCTCACATTGGATCAGGCTGCTCAGAGCCACATCCAGCCTGACCTTCAAAGCCTCCAGGGATGAGGCTTCCACCACCTCCCTGGGCAACCTGTGCCAGTCTCTCACCACCCTCCTGGGGAAGAACTTCTTCCTAACATCCAATCTGAATCTACCCATATCTAGTTTTGTTCCATCCCCCCCAATCCTGTCACTCCCTGACACCCTCAAAAGTCCCTCCCCAGCTTTCTTGTAGGTCCCCTTCAGATACTGGGAGGCCACAATTAGGTCTCCTCAGAGCCTTCTCCTCTCTAGACTGAACAACCCCAACTCCCTCAGTCTGTCCTCATAGGAGAGCAGCTCCAGCCCTCTGATCATCCTTGTGGCCTTTCTCTGGACACCTTCCAGCACCTCCAGATCCTTCCTGTACTAGGGGCTCCAGAACTGCACACAGTACTCCAAGTGGGGTCTCACTAGAACAGAGGAAGGGGGAGAATCACCTCCCTCAACCTGCTGGCCACACTTCTCCTGATGCAGCCCAGGATGTGCTTGGCTTTTCTGGGCTGCAAGTGCAGTTGGCTTTCTGGGCTGCAAGTGCAGTTGGCTTTCTGGGCTGCAAGTGCAAGTTCTTACCTTTCAGGATGTTGTGTGCTGTCTGTACACACCGCAGGGATGGGGAGCTGTAGATGTAGTCTACAATGGTATTTGTTTCTAGCAAGGCTTCACCTGCAAGCAAGTTTCAACACCCATGAATAAAACCAGACACTAACACCAATAGCAGCATGCAGGGTACCTGCCACCCAGCCAGGTGCTGAAGCAGCTTCCCAGGAGCACTGCTGGTGTTTGGGGAAAGATGTGTACCCATCAGATTGATTTCAGCAGCGTGCTGGGTGCTGTGCTGTGCAAAGCTGTTTACCCAGGAGAGGTTTTTCTGCATCTGTTGCTCCACATGCAGAGAAATGGCAGCAGCTTTGGCTCCCTTTCTGCTGCTCTTAGATTTAACCAGAGAGCAAAGGAAAACTGTAGAGAGCTTGAATTTGATTTGGGTTCATTTCTAAGCTGTAAATCAGAACGATTCAACTTGACTGGAGTTCAACTTAATGCATTAATGCTCAATTCTCCACAAGTATAAATTACCATCTCATCACACAGGTGGGAGATCGCTGGAAATGAGATAAGAATCAACTCCACCATTAAGGTTGTTAATATTCTTGCAGTGCCTAAGGGAGCCAAATGAGAAAAGGAATCTGCTCAGCACTGCACAGACTTGCAGCAGGGCAGAGTGATCTGTGAAGAGGCAGGACAAAGAAGTGGGAGCAAGAAGGGGGTTATTAACCTTAACTTCATGTGTTTAACGATGGCTGTAACTATGTCAAACTGCTCTATAAATCTCTGGAGAGAAGTGGGACCGTTTAGGAGGAGCCACACATCTTACAGCCCTCCTCGTTTGCTTTGGTCACCGGAGGAATTATGGCTCCAGGCAACCTCAAGGTCGAGGCTGTGCTGCAGCAGCAGTGGGCAGCAGTTGCCTGCAGATGGCCAGCGTGCCACAGCCAGCCTGGCAGGTTGATGGCTCCTGGGTCACGTAGGCAGCTGCCTACTCAGACCCATTTAATGATCTCAGCAAAGTGTGCTGTGACTGCTCCCAGATTCACCTTCTGTTCTGTGCATCCTGCGGGCCCCTGAAGCCACGTGGCTGGGAGTCTGAGCAGCCCTGCTGCTGCTGCACAGCCATTTCTGTTTGTTTCAAATGCAAGTATAATTTTAGCTGCCCCAGTTTGAGTGTGACCAACACCAAGTGCTCTGAAGGATTTGCATCTGAGAAGATGCTAAGTGCTGATCTCTGAAGCTCGTGTCTTTAAGGCTCCCCTAATCAAATGCTCTCTGACTAACAATTTTCTGTCTGTGTACTACCAGGCTCAGAAGGCAGAGATGAGGATGGGGGTGTGGATTTGGACTCTGGTTTTGCCACATCAATGTAAAGAAGGCAGGCTGGTAAAAGCAGATTGACAATCTGAAATCTGAGCCTGCACCTTGCTACACCAAAGTCACAGAAGAAAGCAGATTCTGCATGAGGTCACTGTCACACTGCTGCATTTCTCACCAGCACTGGGGATAACAGCATCTTCCAGTGGTGCAGATGTAAATCTGGGAGGTAGGAAATGCTCTGCAGCCACACTGCTGATGGCTCTGATTTCGTTCTGTGTCCTAGATTATCTGCTTTGCCTCTTCTTCAGCTGCAGCAGCTGAAGGAGACAAAGTTGCCTTTGAATCACAGAGTCATAGAATGGTTTTGGTGGGAAAAGACCTCTAAGATCATTGAGTCCCACCATCAATCTAGCACTACCATGTCCCAGACTGCCATGGCCACACTTCTCTTCAACACCTCCTGGGATGGTGACTCCACCACCTCCCTTGGCAGCCTGTTCCAATCCCTGACCATGCTTTGAGTCAAGATTATTTTTCCTAATACCCAACCTAACCATCCTGTGGCACAATTTCAGGCCATTTCCTCTCATTCAGTCACATGTTATTAAGGGAGAAGAGACCAACCCCCACCTCACTGCAGCTTCCTTTTGAAAGAAGGAGCTTGCTGGGGAAGGAGAAGAGACTTGGCAAAGGCTCCTGAAACATCTAAATCCTCTTAGTTCAAGGCATTTGCACTTTTTCTTTCTCTGGCTGGGTGTGTGGGAGGGAGATACCAAAGCTTCCTGGGCAAGTTCTTGCCTGAGGAAGATTACTTACCAACCAGCCTTGCCTGTGTGCAGCCCAGCACGGTGATTGGAGCATCTTTCTCATAGTCCCTGAAGCCGCCGCTCCTCTGAGGTAAGCTGTGAGGCATATTCAGGTTACTGCGCATGTACCTCCCTGTGGGAGCAGAATCACTGCATCAGAGAGAGCCAGGCAGCAGCACACCTGCTCCAGAGAATCACAGAATGGTCTACCTTGCAAGGGGTCTTAAACCTTATCTAGTTCCAACCCCCCTGCCATGGGCAGGGACACCTCTTGACTTGATTTGGCTGCTCAAGGCATCATCCAGCCTGGCCTTGAGGACCTCCAGGGAGGGAACATCTACAACCTATTCCAGAGTCTCACCACCTTTGTACTGAAGAACTGCTTCCTAAGTTCCAGTGTAACCCTGCTCTCCCTCAGCTTCAAACCATTCCCTCTTGTCCTGTCTCTAGGCACCTCTATGAAAAGTCCCTCCCCAGCTCTCCTGTAGCCCCTTCAGGTGCTGGAAGGCAGCTCCAAGGTCCCTCTAGAGTCTTCTCTTCTCCAGGCTGAACACCCCCAGCTTCCTCAGCCTGTCCTCATAGCAGAGGTGCTTCAGCCCTTGGATCATCTTTGTGGCCCTATTCTGGACTTGCAAAAATTCTCCTGATGGTAATAAATGTTTGCACTGGACACTGACCAGCAACATCATAGCTTCATTTCCAATAAAAATGCCCTTTGGCAACCTTACTTTAATGTAATCTTTCCTGCAACAGCTTCCTAAATATTAGCAGATGCATTCACTCCCTGGCTCGTGTTTCTGCTTCTGACTGCAGCCCTGCTCTGCCACACGTTGCTGCTCAAGGCAGCACTTTTGTGTTAGGAGATCACAGCTCCCATCTAAGCTTTGCCCTAGGCAGTCACCACTCTCCTTCCCTCATCTAAAACTAGAGGCCAAGAGCCCTGAGGGAGCTGGCTCACCTTTGGCATCAAAACACTGTGACAACCAGTACTTCCCAAACACGACATCCATCCTCTCCCCGTGTCTGCAGACAAACAGGCAGCGTTTCTGAGGCCCTGGCTGGCTGGTTATTCTCAGGGGCTGGAAGAAAAATGACAGGATATTTGACCTCCATCAAAGTGCAAGGGTTCTGCTGAGGTCTGATTTACTAACTGGAGTCAGGACCTCCTGCTTCATCCAGATGTGAGTACAGGAAACTCTTCTGAAGTTGGTAAATTTATGCTGGTATAAAGCTGCTTAAAGTGAGCAGAGGATGGGGCCCTGCTGCACCATGCTAAGAGCAGGATTGAGGGCAGCAGTGTCATAGATTCATAGAATGGCTTGGATTGGATTGGATTGGATTGGATTGGATTGGAGTGAGCAGAGGATGGGGCCCTGCTGCACCACGCTAAGAGCAGGATTGAGGGCAGCAGTGTCATAGATTCATAGAATGGCTTGGATTGGATTGGATTGGATTGGAGTGAGCAGAGGATGGGGCCCTGCTGCACCATGCTAAGAGCAGGATTGAGGGCAGCAGTGTCATAGATTCATAGAATGGCTTGGATTGGATTGGATTGGAGTGAGCAGAGGATGGGGCCCTGTTGCACCATGCTAAGAGCAGGATTGAGGGCAGCAGTGTCATAGATTCATAGAATGGCTTGGATTGGATTGGATTGGAGTGAGCAGAGGATGGGGCCCTGCTGCACCATGCTAAGAGCAGGATTGAGGGCAGCAGTGTCATAGATTCATAGAATGGCTTGGATTGGATTGGATTGGAGTGAGCAGAGGATGGGGCCCTGTTGCACCATGCTAAGAGCAGGATTGAGGGCAGCAGTGTCATAGATTCATAGAATGGCTTGGATTGGATTGGATTGCATTGGATTGGATTGGAGTGAGCAGAGGATGGGGCCCTGTTGCACCATGCTAAGAGCAGGATTGAGGGCAGCAGTGTCATAGATTCATAGAATGGCTTGGATTGGATTGGATTGGAGTGAGCAGAGGATGGGGCACTGCTGCACCATGCTAAGAGCAGGATTGAGGGCAGCAGTGTCATAGATTCATAGAATGGCTTGGATTGGCTTGGATTGGATTGGAGTGAGCAGAGGATGGGGCACTGCTGCACCATGCTAAGAGCAGGATTGAGGGCAGCAATGTCATAGATTCATAGAATGGCTTGGCTTGACTTGGCTTGGATTGGATTGGATTGGATTGGAAGGGACCTTAAAGGTCATCTAGCCTGCAAGGACACCTCCCACCAGCCCAGGTTGCTCAAGACCTCATCCAACCTGGCCTTGAACACCTCCAAGGAGGGGACATCCACAACCTCCCTGGGCAACCTGTTCCAATGTCTCCCCACCCTCACTGTCAAGAATTTCTTCCTACTCTCCAGTCTCAGTCTCCCCTCCTCAAGCTTCAAGTCATGTCTTCTGTGCCTGTAGTTATTTGTGTCATTGAGAAGCTTGTAGAGAACTTTAACTTGTAACCTGTGCTGCAGGCAGTGAAAGGACACCAGAGGGCAAGCTGGCAGGGAAAACTCTGCTGCTGGAATCTTGCCACTAGAGCTGTGTGTGGTTGATGTGTGTGTGTGGCCCTACCTGCACGTTCTGGCAGATGATAGTGAGTGGCCCTGCATCACCAGGTCCTTGGTCTTCCTGCTGTCTTCTTTCCAGAGCTCCATCAGTGAAGGCTTGAAGGGATGGGGAGGATGTAGTATTCAGAATTGAGTAGGACCTGCCAAAAATAGAAAGATGTTGGCTTTGGGAAGGCTTTGGACGACTTCTGCTCAGGCTGCAATAAGGAACTGATGATAATTACTCTTGTCATGTTATTACTTCTTCATTTGCATTTTAGTGCTGCCTAGGGAGCACCTTGCTGGGTGAGGTACACACCTGAAGAGACAAACCTCATTTCAACAGACTTTCTGTCTCCTTGGAAACAGTTTGATAGAATCACAGTTCCCAAACTTTGGTTCACAAGGCTCTGTCAGCCATTTCTCATGGAAAATCACAGAATGTCAGGGGCTGGAAAGAGATCATCTAGTCCAGCCCCCCTGCCAAAGCAGGATCACCTCTACCAGGCCACACAGGAAAAATGCCAAGACCTTCCTCACAGCCCCAGGATGCTCACTGACATCATCTGGGGACCAGCTGCAAATTGCTTACATGGTCTTGTGGACCAAAGTTTGGAAACTAATTGCTGCAGGGAGTTTTCACTCACCTTTGTAGCATAAGCTCTTGCTTCAGCAGAAAGCTGGGGCACAGTCCTGCACACAAAATAGCTTGCAGCCACTGTTGGGGACATGGCAGGCTCAGTCTGGGTTGTTGTCTCTGCATTGTTCAGTTCTGTCTATTCCAACTGCCATCTACAGTGGGGATTTATTCTCACCAGTGTTTCCTCTTAAGTGCAGCCAAAGGGCTAGGATAGATCCCATTCTCCCTCTGAATAAAGCTCTCGTGTCCACACTTTCAATGACTTTGACCTAGACCCTCAGGAGTAAACTCCTGACAGGCAATTACAGAAGCTGCAGTGACTCTGGTAGAATAAACCTTTATTAGAATAAACCAAACCAGGTTGGAAGAGACCTTCAAGATCATCGTGTCCAACCCATCAACCAATCCAACCCACCCAAACAGCTAACCCATGGCACCAAGCACCCCAGCAAGTCTCCTCCTGAACACCTTCAATGACGGCGACTCCACCACCTCCCCAGGCAACCCATTCCAATGGGCAATCACTCTCTCTGTATAGAACTTCTTCCTAACATCCAACCTGAACCTCCCCTGGTGCAGCCTGAGACTGTGTCCTCTTGTTCTGGTACTGGCTGCCTGGGAGAAGAGACCATCATCAGCCTGTCTACAACCTCCTTTCAGGTAGTTGTAGAGAGCAATAAGGTCACCCCTGAGTCTCCTCTTCTCCAGGCTAAGCAGCCCCAGCTCCCTCAGCCTCTCCTCACAGGGCTGTGTTCCAAACCCCTCACCAACTTTGTTGCTCTTCTCTGGACTCGTTCCAGCAAGTCAACCTCCTTCCTAAACTGAGGGGCCCAGAACTGGACACAGGACTCGAGGTGTGGCCTAACCAGTGCAGTGTACAGGGGCAGAATGACCTCCCTGCTCCTGCTGGCCACACTGTTCTTGATGCAGGCCAGGATGCCATTGGCCCTCTTGGCTGCCTGGGCACACTGCAGGCTCATGTTCAGCCTACCATCAACCAGCACCCTCAGGTCCCTCTCTGCCTGGCTGCTCTCCAGCCCCTCTGACCCCAGCCTGTAGCACTGCATGGGGTTGTTGTGGCCAATGTGCAGAACCTGGCACTTGGATGTGTTCAATCTCATGCCGTTGGATTCTGCCCATCTGTCCAGCCTGTCCAGGTCTCTCTGCAGAGCCTCTCTACCCTCCAGCAGATCAACTCCTGTCCCCAGCTTGGTGTCGTCAGCAAATTTACTGATGATGGACTCAATGCCCTCATCCAGATCATCAATAAAGATGTTAAAGAGCACAGGGCCCAGCACTGATGCTTGGGTGATTCAGTGCCACTGTTTGGGTTATGTTTGCTTAGTCACTACCAAAAATCAGTTATCAGATAGTGCATGTGGTCACTCACTTTGGAAGAAAGAGCTGCCAACGCCTGCGCTTTTCAGTGCCTTACATTTGTCAGAAGTTGCTTCTGACTAGTGCCTAGTTAGGATAAAATCTCAGAGGGGTGTTTCATCGCTGTTACAAGAACACCAAGTTTCTCTACCAATGGAATAAAAAATAGGTCATCTGCATTTTTGTGGAGAACTGAAATCATATGATCTGCATCTGCTTCAAGAAGGAAAAAGCACCACACTGTTGGTCCTGATGTTGGTCCCTTATCCTGTGTGACTTGCTCTGCAGGATAGGAGTGACACCGCTCCTGGTTTTATTAGGCAGGCACAAGATTCAGACCTGGAGTCTCTCAAGGCCCAGCCTTGTTTCATGGGCTATAAATCTGCCTCAAAAGCAAAGCCTTAAGCTTGTCTTCCTAGAGTGGCAGCCTGTTGGTCTGCAGGGACATCTTTGTGTAGTATGTTTGTACACACAAAGTTCTGTGTGCCAGGCAGAGCTCTTGGGGCACTGAGAAATGAGCCATAAAACCCCATGCCCTGCAAAGCTCAGCTTCTGCCTGAGCTGTGCGACAGAGAAACCTTTTTGAGATGCAATGAGCAGGATCTAGGTATCCAATTTTGCTGCATTAAATATAGAACAGTATTTTGCCTGTCATATCTCACGTGTGGCACAGCCAGGGTGCTGCAGCCCAGCCTGAGCTGTGTTTTCCTGACTCAGTAACACAGGATTTTTCACTTGAAGAATGCACTCTTTTGTAATGAGGAAGGAGAGCTTCATGGCAGTTTCTCCTTTCTTTTTCATCCTCTGCAGGGTGTCTACATGAAGGCAGCACAAACCAAGCCCTAGGATCACAGCATCGTTGGCCAACTGCAGCCTCAGTCCCAGCACAATGAGCTGGGTCCTGTCTCCTGCCCCTTGACAGCTCTCCTGCAGTCCTGGTGAGTACTGCTGTGCTTACTCTCGTGTCCATGAAATGAAGGCATCTGTGTGCTGTTCTCTTACCACAATGATCCTACTGTGAATACTGTGACCTAGGCAGCAGTGGTGCTTAGCTTGCTGTGCAGTTCTGACTTTCTGTAGTGCAATATTCCCTGAGGGAAGCCCTTGTGCAAAATGAGGCTGTTTCCGGCTATGTGACAACCTTGTTTGATAAATGCTCTGGCTTGCAAGCTCCAATTCATGATTTATAGTCTTTAGTGGTAATCAGGGAAGGGGCATTTCCTTTCTTTGCTTGTCTGGAGGCAGAGGTGCTGGAGTTACAAAACATTTGGCTTTCCTTATAGCTGCTGCTGCTGCAATAGTAACTCCTTCCCATGCTGCTCCCTAGGCCTCAGAACTCTTCCAGGCACTGTAAGAAAAACCAGGCTGCTGCAGTGGATGTGGGCTTGAGAGCATTTTGGCTGAGCAGTTTTAGGGGAAGTAAGGATGGTCTTGCTGGATTACAGAGTGGAGGAGAGTCTGGATTAAGTCCTGCCTTCATACAAACACTCTGATTGACTTTGACCATGTGTCTTGATTTTCATTTCTTTGAGCCCTGGCTACTGGAGATCTTTTCTTCCCTGGTAATGAAAGATGAGCTGGAGTTCAATGGTGACAGGCTCAGTGGAGACAGGTTTGCTCTCTTTGCCAAATATACAGATGAGAGCCCTTTTTATTAGTTGTGTTCATTTCTTAGAGAGCAGGCAAGACAAGAAAAGATGGTTGTGACAAGAGGGGTAAAAGAGTGATCTCTTGCTAGGCTAGTCCCTGCCTGACAGACTTCTGGGTTGGGGAGGACTCGGGGCTAAGCCAGGGCTGCCTTACAGAAAGGCACTGGCTGGTGGCAGTCACATCTGGAAGCCAGCCTGCAAGCTATGATTGCTCTGCTCTCCATCTGTCACTCACCATGCTGCATGTATTAAGCCAGAAAAGTCCCAGGCAAAGAAGAAGCCTGCTGCCCTTTCTGCTCTTTTTGTTTCCTGCATTTCCTTTGATTTGAGGAGCAGTTGGATCAGTTTCTATTCGAGTGCTGGGTTAGGTCAGTTCTGCTGGCTGGCCTGTGCTGACATGGGTTACTGAATGCTTTCCCTTTCTGCCTAGACTCTCCCTGCACAGGTCATGCTTTCCCACTGAAATCTGAAACAGTACCTGTCTGTATTTTGTTCTGTGTTTCCATCCCTTCCCTTTGTAACCAACCTGCTCACTGGTGTGACTGTAACCAAACTTTTGTACTTGCAACAGTGCTTAGGAGAGGGGCAGCAGACAGGAATGTGTCCCCTCTCCTTGTCACCTTCTGCTCTTGCATACCAACTATTCCCTACGATTTGTCAAAGGTATTTGGGTGTTTAGAGGTGAACACAGCCCTGCATTAGTGCCCAGACTCACCCCTCAAGCACTAGGTTTTCACTGCTGTTTAACAAACTCATCAAAATCAAGAGGCATAAGGCATAACCTTATTCAGAAGATGAGATCTGCATTCTCCTTGAAGCCAATGCAGGCAGGCAACTAACTGCTGCTGAAAATCCTGCTAAGTATCTTAAGAAACATTGCTTATCCCAAGTCCTTTTCCCCAGGGTATTATACACAAAGGATCTTGCTTCCCAAATTAATGCTCAAATTTAAACCTTTCTGATCCCAGTCCCATCACAGAGGTGTCTGCACAGCAGTGGCTCTACAGCAGCCATCTGCTCTGTTAACCAGCAGCAGCAACTCTGTGAGTAATAGTTGCTGTAACATCTTAGCTGAGCAAATCACATCGTCCTCTAATCCCAGGCACCGGGGACAGCATCTGCTCTCCCTTTGCTCAGGAGAGGGGACTTTGCATGCCAGTATATTCCCTGCCCAAGCAACCTTCTCAGCAGCCCCTGGGAAATTCTTCACTTACCCAAGTGAAATCACAGCTGCTGAGCCCTCTTTTTACAGCAATGGAAGCTGGCCTGAGCAGCTTTACCTACCCATGAAACACCCAGGTCCCACATTCATCCGCCTTCGTGATGTAATTTTCAGGCAGTAGCCCAGAGCAGCCAGTTGCAAGGGAAATGCCATAAATCCAGCCCTCACTTGTACTGGTTTGTTCCACTGGGGACATGAAAATAAAATCCCCTGGGACCAGCTCCAGTTCATCATCATTCTGGGGGGTGTAAGGATAGATCACTTGCAGAGTCTGGGGGAGAAACAGAAACACAAATGAATGAAAGGTTTGTTAATGGAAGGGAACTTCTAGCAGAGTGAGGCAGGAGCACTCCCATACTACACCTTTGACTTTAGCAAGGTGTGAACACCTCTCCGTGTAATGCAGCACCTTGTGCTTTATCCAGGGAAGCTTTACCTTGGGGGAATTCCTGCCACTTCCCACTCTGCTGTTGGAAAGGTTTTCTAACTATTTACTGCTCCTTCCCTCTTTGATTCTTTCACAACCAGGAGGGGAAAGAGGGATGATTTTTAGTGAGCAAAACCACCTGCTTAAATCTTAAAAGCCCTGTTAATATGGAACCAAATTCTTCCTGGGATGTGGTATTTACACAGCTCTAGTGGTCAGTGAGCATTTTGGTTTACCTATTGCTGCTTGATCTGAAAGAGGAGTTGTCCTTGTTGCTATTGCCTTTGGAGACAAGGCAGAGACAGCTGAGGGGCTAAGAGGTTTGACTCTGTGACATAACTGCTCTCCAAACTGTTCCTGAGGATGCCCAGGAAGAAACACAGCTGATGAGAGCTGCTGGGATGTGGCCACATTATTTTCTTTGTCTTTCCTAACATGGACAAGATTAAGTTAAAGGATAGGGGAAAGAACAGTGAGAAGAGCTCTGTAATCTTCAGTGGAGCATGAGGAATCCACATGCACTAGAAGTCTGTCAGTAACTTTCCTTGGCAATGGCTACAGCAGCTCCCCATTTAAAAGGAGAACAAACAGGACATTGTCCCTGGCCAAGCCTAGCTTCTGCAATGGCACTGTGCAAAATAAAACCATAATCTGCTGAGCAGCTCTGATCTCCTGATGGTGTCAGCCCATTTGTTCACTAATCCTCCTAGACTGCTTCTGGTCTCTTCAAAGGAAGATGGAAACTAGTCACCATCACCTGATACCAACACTTTCACACATGGCTGCCTGAAGTTAGATATGCAAAGATGTGAGCTGGTTTCCAGCAGCAGCTCCCTTTGCACTCAGTGAGAGTGTGGACTGCTTGCAGCTTCTAAAGAACAAGACTCTGTGGATAGGGAAAGAGGCTGTCATGCATGGGAAGCATGGCCTGGGCTGGGTCAGAGCATTATGCAGGAGAGACTTAGCTCTCCAGAAACTGTGGCACCTCTTTATTCTGTGGTGTATTACGTGCTGGACTAAAAGAACTTCTTTCCCACTTCACCACAGGTTTTGTGTCTGATTCTGAGCAATGCACTTTGGTGGGGTTAATCACCCCAACCTTAGGGGTCTAGTTAGCTTCTTAAGCCTGAGCAGGCACCTTGTGGATGTAGAAAGTAGAGCTCTTAGATGGGTCAGATGAGTCACTTTCTGGAGGTGCCCATTTCTCCTCAGACCAGCTCAGACTCAGAGGTTTTTAACTTGGGGATATTTAGAGGGAGGTGAGCTGAATCTCACATGTGGTTTCCCTACACCCAAGATCCCAATCTACAAAATTGAAATAATATCTTTTTCTTTTGCTGTATGTTGTGCTGGAAAACAACATTATTAAGAAAAATCTGTCAAGACCTGCAGATGTGGCAGTTATGGGATCCATGTGAGTAATGGAAGTACACAGGCCAGGAGGGGAAATGCATGAAATAACATGAAGTTTAACTAAATTCTGTGATTAATAACCATCTCAAGTCTGTACAGAAGAAATGGGTAGCAGTCAGGCTAAGGTACTGGCCTGGTTCTTGAGAGGTCAGACCAGCTTATGCTGAGCTAACAGGAGAGTCATTGTTAGAATTAATTAAACCAGCAGGACATTGTTCCCACAAGAAGCAAGAAACGAGGTGTGTGGGGGGGAAACAGCAAGTCTAGACAGTAGGAGTGAAAAAGCACAAAACAGGCAGGGTGGATGTTGGTTAAGATGACTGGTGGGGTGTGGGACATCTATATCCTGGGTGTCCTCGTGGGACCTGAGGCAAATTCCTTACTGCCTGCATAGTCTGCGCTGTGTACCCATACAGCTCTCGTTCATCATCTGAACGCTCTTGAGCTGCAAATGCAGCTCAAACAGCCTACAGCTCTGCTAAGTCCTCTTTTATTTTAGTTTCTTTCTTTGTTTTAACCCCAATCTTTGGCCTGGAAGAAGCTCCAAAGCTTTACCTCGTGGTTCACGAAGCGTATGTCCCGGGAGAATATGGCAGCGACCCAGTCGCAGCCCAGCTTGACATCAATGTTCTGTGCTAACTTCTCCAGCGTGGGCAGGTGGCTGGTCTGGAAGTGATAGGCCAGCGTCACGTGGAGCTGCTTCTTGTGGGGCTCCACATGAACATCTGCAATGAGAAGATGTCAGCTAACAGCAAGTGACTGTGGATTTGAGCAGCTTCTCAAAGTTGTAAGAGTGTCTGTCGCCTCCGGGCGGGAGCTGGGAGCTGAACTTCACAAGATAGATAGCTCAAGTGGAACAAATTTTGTAGGCCAGTATCTGAAAAGGCTTTGGGAAGTCCCTCTCTCTGCCTATTGCTGCCTTCCCAAATGTGCATTTGTAAAGGAGGCAGCTGTTCCCTCCCACTTCTGGATCAAGAAAAGTTGTAGGTTGCTGTCAGGTGGAAGTACTGCACTTCAGAGGTGTGATGAACCTTGCTCTCAACCAGGGGCAGAGACTTGCAGCTGTCCTGAGTGGTTCCCCTCAACGTGAGGAGGAACAACTTCACTGTGAGGGTCACGGAGTGCTGGAACAGGCTCCCCAGAGGGGTTGTGGAGTCTCCTCCTCTGGAGACTTTCAAGACCCATCTGGATGCGTTCTTGTGTGACCTGTGCTGGATTCTATGGTTCTGCTCTGGCAGGGTGTTGGACTCGATCTCTGGAGGTCCCTTCCACCCCCTAACATCCTGTGAGCCTGTTATGGGGTGACTGTCTAGCATGGAAACAGCCCAGGGACTCAGAATTTGCTGTATCTTGATGAACTTAAAGATCAGGCTAAGGCTGTGATAATGAAGCACTAAACCAGTTGTGCTGTGATTAGTCAAGGCTGAGCACTACAGCAACAGAGTGGGAGGATTAGTCAGGGAGCTATTATAGTGCACTAATGCTGTCCTTACTCTTAAGTTTGGAGGTACTCAGAGGACACCCAGAGAATCAGTTCAACAGTGGAGACCACTGGTTCTGGTTATCTCCCCTCCCTGGTTCCTCATGGGTTCCCCCATCTGGAAGCAGCGCAGGACCAGGCGACGGAGCCATGTGTTGGTAGTGGGATTTAAAAAGGTTCCCTTCTAGGTAGCCAGAGCACTTGGGGTCCTGTCACAGAGCCCTGTTTGCATCTCAGAAATGCAGCAAAAAAAAATAAAAATGAACACAGCCTTTATGTGGCTGAGGAAAGTTTTGTGGCAGTGGCTTGAGGTGGTGAGTAGAGCAGGAAATGCTCAGCCTTGCAGACAGAGCATCTATCGGAAAGGTTAAGGAACCACCAAATGTCAGCTTCCCTTTAAGGAGATAACACATGAGATTAAGTGTAAGGTGATCTTTGAACTGAGTAAGCACTGAAACCCAGAGCACCCCGTGAGGTGTTCCTCTTGGGCTCTCAGTCTTCAGGCCACTTCTAAAAATTAAGAGCATTGACTTACTGAGCTTTGTTTCTTCCTGCCATGGAAACTTTGGTTTCTCAGAATGCCCAGGCTTTGACCAAGCCACGAGCTCTTTGAAGTCACTCACCTGCTTTAGAAGCAGCCTCTGCAGCAAAGTCTGCAGCAAACTTCTTGAGCACCTCAGCACTTTCTTCCTTGACAAAGAGCCCAATGAAGTTTGAGGATGTGTAGAGCTCCAAAGGCAGAGGGGCAGGGAACTTGCATTTCCACCGCATCACAGTGGCCTGCAGAGCTTCAGTGAGAGCATCAACCTTGCTGTCCTCACACTGCCAAAGGGAACAGGAGAAGCGTTTCTCAGATGGAGAGTCATTCCTTATGCCTCTGTTTAGCTCTTGGTATAAAAGGAGAGGGTTGGGTGTGTGGGTGTGTGGGTGTGAATGCTCTACCTTTGTTGTAATGCAGTGAGAAAAAGCACAGGGTGCTACAAAAAAGGTACATTGAGAACTCATCTGCTCCTCCCTTGTCCTCAAATCAGGATCAGCTATCCCCAAGTAACCTTCCTAACCTCCCCTTCCCTCCTCCCAATCTATTTCCATGTTAACTATTCCTTAAGGTTAGGAGAATTTGGTTTTCTGCTGCTACTCTCCCCTGGAAACAAGCTGCTTAGAGCCCAGTAACCTTCTCAACAAGCCCAGGCATCAGCAGTAGTGGTAGCCACCCTCCCCCCAGCCCCCCAGCACAACCCCTTCTGTAGCCACTGAATGAAGTGTGTCATGTCTCCAGGCTGAGCCTGGCAAGGGCTGCTCATGAATGCATGCATAAAGGCAACGGAAAGAGGAGCGCTGGTTTACCATAAAGAACTGGCAGAGGGTGATGTGTGGGAAGATGTTGTGAGCTTTGTTCTTCCCACAGATCTGCTTTGACTGCTGCCAGAACTCAGAGAGCTTCTGAGCCAGGGGACCGGTGGGGCGCAGGTAGAGGACGTACTCCCGGGGCAGGGTGTCATCAAGGAATGGGTCACCCACATGGGAGAACAGCCTGAGGGGGAGAAAGAACTGTTAGATTGGCAGATAAAGACATTGTATTTTCATCAAAATCAACTTTCCTTGCCCTCACTCCCTTTTTGTTCTCCTTTTAGGGAACAAACCAGCTCCAGCAGGTCAGGCAGAGGTGCCTTGTCTCACTTGCAGCCCATTACCACTCCTAAGTGATACAGAAAATTGGGTTTTAGTTTCAGGCTGAGGCTCTGAAGATCTAACCTGGGTCACTGCTTCTGCCTTTCAGTGTACAAAACACAGGGAGGAGAGCACTAGAAATTGCTCAACACCTCTGAAAAGGCAGCTCTCAGTTTTCTGTTCAGGTGCTAGGGTGGAGAGCAGAGTGGCTTCTTTCTCTCACCTCTTCTTTTGCTGTTACTCAGGATCACAAGCCCTCAGACAAGGCTTGTTTCTGGGTTGCTTATATACAACCCTTCATTTTGAGAGTGCTTTTCAGATAATGCCCCTGTTTTAAACACATCCCACACCCTAATGGCTTAATCTTTAACATGAAATTCACTGATTCCTTTTATTCCTTTTTTTTTGGTGTGTCTGAAACATTTACTACTTCATACCAACCAGTCGCATGCTGCTTGAACGCTTCTTCCACCTGTGGATGCCAGTGCTTTTTGTCTGAAGAGAGAGCAGAACAAAAAGAGCATTTCAGTGCTGCTGGATTGTATGGCTGTGGTCACATCTACTGCTTCCTCCTGGGGATGAAGCTGGGACTGTGTTTGGAAACCTATGGGATATGCTCTCCAGACTGATTCCCTCAGCCCCGGGGCTTGCTTTTCCCCATGGGGCTTGTTTTTCCCCATGGGGCTTGCATGCTCACATTCTCTCCAGCACAAGGACATGAAACTGTTGGAGCAGGTCTAGAGGAGGCCACAAAGATGATCAGAGGTCTGGAGGACCTCCCCTGTGGGGACAGGCTGAGAGAGCTGAGGCTATTCAATCTGGAGAAGAGTAGGCTCCAGGGAGACTTCCAGTACCTGATGGGGGCTACAGGAGATCTGGGAAGGGACTTGTTTTACAAGGGCTTGTTGTGATAGGACAAGAGCTAATGGATTGAAGCTTGAGGAGGGCAGATTTAGACTGGAGATTGGGATGAAATTCTTCAGAGTCAGGCTGGTCAGACACTGGAACAGGATGCCCAGGGAACTCGTGGATGCCTCCTCCCTAAAGGTGTTCAAGGCTAGGTAGGATGAGGCCTTGAGCAACCTGGGCTGGTGGGAGGCTACCTTGCAGGGAGGTTGGAGCTAGATGATCTTTAAGGTCCCTTCCAACTCAAACCACTTTATGCCACCTGCCAAATTACTATATGCAGTCTGAGTGGCAAAGCCCTGCAACCTGTCCCTGTGTGAGGCAGGGACCTCTGCATTTTCCCTGCTTGGCCCAGCGTTTTGCTGCATAGTGAAGCACCAGCGATTGGCATTTAATGACCTCTTTGCTGGTCATTTGCTTAACGTGACAGCTAAAACGTTTAGGTCTGGAAGTGCAGAGGCTGAGGACACGAAAAATGCAATTGCCACCAGAGGGCACAAACCAGAGGTTTTTCAGGCTACAAGAAACTGCCCACATTTGCTAGCTCCCTTCATTTCTTGCTACACTGCAAGTGCTCTTTTGCTTATTTCCCTTCAGGCTGCCTGCAAATCCCTTTTCACTCCAGCTAGGAAGACTCAAGCCTTCTGTTCAGCAAGCTTCCCAGTTGCAGAACAAGCCAGCACAGTGCTGTTGGACTTGTAGACACAGAGTAGTGTTTTTTCAAATGCTTGGTGTCAGCATTGAAATGCAGCTGTGGATCAGCTCAGCTTTGTAACACTTGAGGCTGCCAAAAGCAGGAATTCACCCAGAATCCAAGTGGCATAAATATTTAGCAAAAAAGTATGAATGAAGGAGGCAGAAAAAGGACAGAAACCTTAGGGCCATGGGGTAGAACTCAGCCCCTCAGGTGCCATGAAGGCAAATTCAAGATCAGTGTTCCATACAAAGAGAGACTGAGGGAGCTGGGATTGGTTAGCCTGGAGAAGAGGAGGCTCAGAGGAGACCTTATTGCTGTCTACAACTACCTGAAGGGAGGTTGTAGCCAGGAAGGGGTTGGTCTCTTCTCCCAGGCAACCAACACCAGAACAAGAGGACACAGTCTCAAGCTGTGCCAGGGGAAGTTTAGGCTTGAGGTAAGGAGAAAGTTCTTCAAGTTGTTGGCCATTGGAATGTGCTGCCTAGGGAGGTGGTGGAGTCCCCATCCCTGGAGGTGTTCAAGAGGGGACTGGACGTGGCACTTGGTGCCATGGTTTAGTAGTCATGAGGTGTTGGGTGACAGGTTGGACTTGCTGATCCTTGAGGTCTTTTCCAACCTCATTGATTCTATGATTCTATGCACCGTGTGGGATCTGCTGCAGGAAGATGCTGCTGGCTGGTTACAGGAAGTGAGTCTAAGCAATGGAAAAGGATTGTGGCTCCAGAGTCCAGCTCATGGCTTTAGAATTAGGGCAGCCAGGACGCTCCATAACTTCCTTTTTTTCTGCCCATAGTGCTGTGCAGGATGCTTGCTGCTCTCTGTCACCCTTTCTGTCTTGCAGTGATGACTTTCAAAAGCACTCTGATAAGCGTGTGGGAATGCTCCCTGTTACCCACCACCACCGAGACATGTGTTGTTGACTCAGCTGTGTTTCAGCTCTGCCCTTGGCTTCTCCACCCCTTGAATATGCATATTTCTGTTCATTTTGAGAGTAAGAGGAAGGTAGAGAGATAATGTTGCAAAAACAACAAAAAACCCAAAAAGGGGTGGGGGGGCTGAGTTGCAAATGTGTGATTATGAAAATACTTCCTCCTGAAGCATTTTGCTGCCCTTATCTGCCAGCACTCGTTTGAGATCAGCAGATTGCTAGTCCAAGCACCTGCCTTCTGGAAGGATGGATCTTGCATGTTCAAGGTTGTAGCTTGGTCTGTTCTATCTTGCTGACCTTTCCCTAGCCTGGCTCCCATGCACGATGCAAAACAGCCACTGCTTTGCTTTGCTTTGAAGAGCAGTTCAGACAAGAGCAAAGAGCAAAATGCTCTCCCTTGCACAGGCTGGGACCCTTTCAGGGAGGCTGCTTCTTCAGCCAGCAATGTCCAGCTGCCTCAGCTGGCTTACTGTGGATCATCCCTGCCCTGGTTTCATCATCCCTCTCTGTTAAGTTGCCTTTGCTCAGTTCACCTCCCCTCTTGCCTGGATTGTTTATGCTCTTTAAAACACAACTCAAATGTGACTCTCCTAACCGTACATCTTGCTACTGGAGCCTGTGTTGCATCCTAGGCAGTGAATTTCAGCCTCCCAGTAAAGCTCTGGCTTTGAAATGAGCAGTTTCTCCTGTTACAAAAAGTGAGGGCTGACAAGCTGGCTTTCACTCCTTATTTACTCTCTCCAGACCCCAGAGCAGATCTCTGAAGGAGTCATGCACAATCTAGCAGGACAGATGGTTCTGCCACCCACCCTTGTTGACTTGTTCACGTAATGAATTGATGTTTCCTTGGAACAAATCACACAATAGAGCTCTGCTGGAATTGACTGCAGCTCCTTCTCCACTGCTTTTGGACTCCTGGGACCCCAAAGAGCCTTAGAAAATATTAGTCTGGGCCCCCAAAGACGTTTGTTCATCCATGGTTTCAAAAGGTGCTTATCTCCTCCATGGGGACACTAAGCTCCCTTTTCAATTTGATTTCCAGTGCAAGGAGGAAACACTGCAGAAAACAAACAAAAGCCAGGGTACATTTTTATCACAGGGCCTGAAGCTGAGAGACTTTCTTCTTTTCTTTGTTCTTTTCTTTTTAATGTAGTGCTGGGAATGGTGATGATCACTGATAAACCCCTGCTGCTTAGGCACAAAAGAATAGAATAGAATAGAATTAACCAGGTTGGAAAAGACCTTCAAGATCATCAAGTCCAACCTCTCACCCAACACCATCTGATCAACTAAACCATGGCACAAATTGCCTCATCCAGGCTCTTCCTAAACACCTTCAGGGATGGTGACCCCACCACCTCCCTGGGCAGCACATTCCCATGGCCAATCTCTCTTGCTGGGAAGAATTTCCTCCTAACCTCCAGCCTAAACCTCCCCTGGCACAGCTTGAGACTGTGTCCTCTTGTTCTGGTGCTGCTTGCCTGGGAGAAGAGACCAACCCCCACCTGGCTACAACCTCCCTTCAGGGAGTTGGAGAGAGCAAGAAGGTCTCCCCTGAGCCTCCTCTTCTCCAGGCTAAGCAACCCCAGCTCCCTCAGCCTCTCCTCACAGGGCTGTGTTCCAGACCCCTCCCCAGCTTTGTTGCCCTTCTCTGGACACCTTCCAGCAACTCAAAGAATTCAACTGATTCTTTGCTCTTCACCTCCAAAGCAAAGCAACTCAAATTTTACCATACCATTACCTTATTCCTTTTAAGCTATTAGTAGAGAAGGTAATTGGACTGAAAACCGGCGACAGAACACTCCTGAAAGCATGGCTTTATGCTTGCAAGACTCTACTCTCAAAACATTCCAATTCGAAGTGCTTCCCACAATGCCATTGCAAGGATGGCCATCTATTTTTGCTAAGGTCTTTCTAACAAAAGGCTTTAGTTTAGCACTAGCTGTCTTGGAAGTGAAGCAGCTGGGTTCAATCACCTGGAAATGATCAGTTCCTATCAAGGCAAGAGCAACTCCTGAAGATTTCAGCAGGAGTTAAACAACAAGTCCAGGTAGACAAACACCACAGCACTTAACCAAAGCAACATCATCTGCATTTAAACGGTGTGCACAAAAAGGGGGTGGAGATTCATTACAAAACAGGGCATGCATCGAGTCCCTCCCAAACACCTTCCTCTGCAGCCACCAGGGTAGAACCTGGAGAGGACCTCCCAGCACTCCAGATCAACTCTTTAAAAGCAGAGTACTCAAAACCAGTCACACCTATGTTTGACCACTTACAAAGTGGCCTGGTTTTTCACAACTGCTGAGTGCAGGGAGAGCTGGAAGGCATATTCTGCTCCTGAGAAAATCAGGTCACTTAATTAGGTGACTAACTATGGCTTAGGTGCTCGGATTCACTCGTGCTGGGCAGCAGGTTTGGGCTGCAGTATTGTAGCTGGTGGTGATGCAGATCCACAAGAAAAGGAAAACAGAAAGGGCCAGAAAATAACTTACCCTTCAGAATCTACCAAACTGGCATGGTACACTAACCTAGCCTGGTCATGCAAAAATTGCAGCTGGATTCAGTCAGGAGGTGTAAAGCTCTGTGCAGTATTACTAGTCCCTTGAGCCACCCAATTCCTCCATCTCTGAACCTCTGCTGCCTCTGAAAGTCTTTTAACAATGCACAGCAACATGCAGAAGCAATTTTGAACTGACAGCAAGGAAGAGGCTGTGTTCAACTGCAGGCCTGGAGATGGGGAGTTTAGGCAAGGGAAAAGCAGATCCTAATAGTGCTGTCAGAAAGCACTGCAGTTACTTTAGCTATCACAAAGAATCAGAGGGGTTTGACTCTTCAGCCTCCATGGCCTCCCTGTGACACTCTTCAGTATCAAGTCACAAGGAAAGTCTTTCTCCACTCAATCACTGGTTAAAGAGCATGAAAATATTGCTAAGAAGCGGCCCAGCCAAACAGCTGACCCCTTAGCCTGAAACATTGCAGCAGAACTGCTGTTGCTGCCCTGGCATACATATTCCTGTCTAAGTGGTGCCCATCCCAACCCCAGCCCACTTAATAGTTGAACTCACAGCTCTGCATGCTGCAGAAGTTAACTCATTACTGCTGAAGGGTTTTTGATTTCCTGCAGTCTCAGGGTAGGGGGAAGAAAAAGGCAAAGAAGAAGGGAAAAAAAAAGGCAAAGAAGGAAAAAAAAGGCAAAGAAGGAAAAAAAAGGCAAAGAAGAAAGAAAAGGCAACTGGGGAGAGTCAATTCAGTTAGGAAATATATCTCAATAAACATAAAGTGTAATGGCATAATCCCATTTACTTCAGAGGAAATGGCTGTAATGGGGAATGATGCATTGACCATAAAAAGAACCTTCAGTCTCAGAAGTACCACACAGAAATCCTCCCTCTCTAAGAGCTCAGCTTTCTTTTCTCGTCCAGGTTAAAGAAAGGAGGCTGTGTATGGCTGCCAGAGGGACTGTAGTGTGCAGGGTTAAGGGACTGAGATGGGGAAAGTTAATGCAAGCAGCACAAGAGCAAGGGTTGGGGGTGAACAGCTTTGAACTGGGGTGGGAAAGAAGAGTGTGTTTGTGCATCATGGCCATGCAGGGGCTCTAGCCTCCACTACAGCCAGGCTGGACTGCAGGGGCCAAGATGTTTCAAGGCTATACCTTGAGTACTGTGTTCAGTTTTGGGCCCTTCACTAAAAGAAAGACATTGAGGTGCTGGAGTGTGTCCACAAAAGGGCAACAAAGCTGCTGAAGGGTCTGGAGTACAGGGCTGGTGAAGGGCAGCTGAAGGAACTGGGATTGCTCAGCCTGGAGAAGAGGAAGCTGAGGGGAGACCTCATTGATCTCCTCAGCTCTCTGAAAGGAGGTTGGACTGTGGTGGGGGTTGGCCTGTTCTCCCAAGGAACTATCAATAGGATAAGGGAAAATGGCCTGAAATTGTGCCTGGGGAGGTTTAGGTTGGAGATTAGGAAAAAATGGTTTCCTGCAAGAGTGGTCAGGGATTGGAACAGGCTGCCCAGGGAGGTGGTGGAGTCCCCATCCCTGGAGGTGTTCAAGAAATGATTTGCCATGGCACTTTGGGCCATGGTTTAGTGGCCATGGTAGTGGTGGGTTGATGGTTGGACTGGATGATCTTAGAGGGCTTTTCCAACCCAAACAATTCTATGTTTCTATGAGTCTATGCTCAAGCCCTCAGAGCTGGACCTTCAGGCTCATACAGAGCAGAGATTGCTGCAGGCAATCTCCTCTCCGCTTCACATTCAAATAGACCAAGGCTGAGTCACACAGCTGATCTCAACCCTCGGGTCCAGAGAGCCTGTTTGTTCTCCAGAAGCAATGTCTAATTCATGAAAAGTTGGCCCCTCTGGCTGATGCTTTAGGACTGAATTTCCCCATCTCCACTGGCTCTCCCTTTGCTATAATAAGAAGAGATTCAAAGCCTGCTGTCAGCAGCGCTGGCCTCTCTCTGTGTGCAAGAGGGAGCTTGCTCTGCTGCCTGTTCCTGCTCACAAAGGCTGTAGAAAATGCCAGCAGCAGCCTCCACCTCTGATCCACCTACAGTTGTCTGCCTACAGAGGCACTAAGGGATTTGTGAATGAGCAATGGAAGGATGCAGGCAGGCTGTAAAAGAACGGCAATGACTAAACCTTCCCTTTTGTTTTGCACCTCAAGCCTGGGCAAACTTCTTATCTGCGAACAAAACCCCTCGGGGGGGGGGATGAATTCATCATTTCAAGTAGCCCCTGAATCTTTGGCCCATAAAAGATTGAGCTGTGCAAATAAAGGTTTGTTGGAAGCTGCATTAAGCATGATGGAAGCACTTGGCTCTGCTCATCGTGGGGCTCAGTTTGAAGGGCCGCCTGACATGATAAGATAGGAATTGTGGATCATGATTTATGCCAAAGGAGTTTGAAAGATGAAGGCTGTTGAACAGAACTTCTTTCCCCCCCCCCCTCCCCCCTTAGGATTATAAAAGAGGCATTTTTATTTTGGCTTGTGTGTGTGTATAAAGTACAGATCTGTGTGAAAAACAATCCCTTCAAATAGGCACATGGAGCTTTTTTAAGCTCAACTTTTTATCAGTCTATGTTGGGTTACAATGAAAGAATAGAAAGGGAGATGCTGGCTGGCTTCAGGGAGTGGCAAAATCCACAGCTTTGGGAGAGGTTGGCTGTAGCTGCTCTTTGGAGCATGCCTGTGAGCCCAGGTTTATAGGTCAGAAGCCCTCCCCTTTATTTTACAAGTCAAACTTGGTCATGGGTGGGAGGTCCTGAATTTAAGCCCTGCTGCATGGCAGCACTGTGTGTAGGGAAGCAGTTGTGCATTCCTTGCACAAGCAGGGGAATTCCCAGCCTTTTGTGACTGTGTGTTTGTTTCCACACTTCCCATCAAGTGACATTTACATAGTCCTTAATTTTTTTCCCCCCAGTTGTCATCAATTGTTTCTATCATTAGCAGCACAGTCTGCTCTGGGCTTTCAAGGACAAATTCTACACTGAAGCCCAGTTTTGCAAGCAAACTTTCCTTCCATCTGATGGCTTTTGATGTAGGGCAAGATACCCAAATTGCAAATAACTGACCATGTCTCTCATGAATTGTTTTTGTTCATGGAATCATAGAATGGTTTAGGTTGGAAGGGATCTTGAAGACCATCCAGTTCCAACCCCCCTGCCATGGGCAGAGACACCTCCCACCAGCCCAGGTTGCTCAAGGCCTCATCCAGCCTGGCCTTGAACACCTCCAAGGAGGGCACATCCACAACCTCCCTGGGCAACCTGTTTCCAGTGAGGGTGGGGAGACGCTCGAACAGGTTGCCCATTGAAGTTGTGGATGCCCCCTCCCTGGACATGTTCAAGGCCAGGTTGGATGAGGCCTTGAGCAACCTGGGCTGGTGGGAGGTGTCCCTGCCCATAGCAGGGAGTTGGGACTGGATGATCTTTAAGGTCCCTTCCAACCTAAGCCATTTTGTGAATCACAGAATTGTTAGGTTGGAAGGGACCTCAAGGATCATCCAATTCCAACCCCCTGCCATAGGCAGGGACATCTCACACTACATCAGGTTGTCCAGAGCCACATCCAGCCTGGCTTTAAAAATCTCCAGGGATGGATGAGGTTTCTACCACCTCCCTGGGCAACCTGTGCCAGTGTCTCCCCACCCTCACTGGAAAGAATTTCTTCCTAATCTCCAGCCTAAAATCTCCTCTCTTCAAGTTTAAATCAATTCCCTCTCATCCTACCACTACAAGCTCTTGTAGAAAGTGCCTCCCAAGCTTTCTTGTAGCCAGCTTCATGTACTGGTATTCTTTCTGAGTGTTCTCCACAAAGGAATGCCCACAGGGAAGTGTTCTGGCCTGCTGAGTTTTCATGTGGGTGATTCAAATGAGTTCCTCTGAGTTCTCAAGATGCAGGCTTACAGTTGGTCACCAAAAATCATATGATACCATTTCTGTTCTTATTTGGGTGACCTTACTTCTATAAATAGGGATGGAACAGGAAGATATCACTAGGGATCAAGTTCCTGTTTAGAGTAGGGGGTTGGGTAGGTTCCTTTACTGCTGTTTAAGGGGGGAAGGGAGGAAAATCAAATAAATTTGGTGTTTTAACCCAAGTGCACAGCAGAGGAATTACTTTTTCTTCCCTTCACTGAGCTTTGGTCTCAGTCTTTCAAGCATTATCTTCTGTTGCTTTGCACCCATGCTATCGGACCTGAAGTCTTCCTGCTGTTTAACTGCACGCCTCCAACTGCAGCCACATCCCTCACCCAAACGTGAGGTCACTGCTATACCCTGAGCTCCCCTTAGGAACAGGCTGTTCAGTACAACATCCCCAATTTAGGTCAGTGAGTGCTGTAAGCAGATCACAGCCCTGCACAGCCCCACATCTTGCCTGAGAGACAGGAACTTCCAGAAGAGGACGGGGAACTGCTCGGTGGCTACGGTGACTGCAAGATCTCAAACTGTGCTATATCCTGTGGGTCACATAAATATTTAGAGAAGGTGCCTGACAGCATGAGAAGGGCTCAGTAGCTCTCTTCCTCCTCCTTTCCCAAGGGCTGGCTGCTTACTCCCAGCTATTGAACACTAAGCTCTGGTGATAGTAAAGAGAGAGAGAAATGGCAAACCCTCGCAGCAGTGAGTTTGGGAAATGCACTGCTTTGTATTTCCAGTTCCATGTAAAATGCTGGCTGCTTTATATTTCTCTTTTAATCTAGAGGCCAGTCCAGCTGGCAAACTGCAGCCTGGCCACATGATGATGATGATGGTGGTTATTTTTAAGTGCAAAGAGTGACGGCCTGGGCGTGTGGCTCTCTTTTAGGTGTTTATTTTTCTAAGTTATGTAAGATTTTGAAGGCGGAATTTTTTTTGCTCCCTCCCTCCCCCCCCCCCCCTTCCTCCCCTCCTTTCTTCAGCACATGTACACTAAGTCATTCCCCTCAATCCTCTGCTTAGCTGGCTTGTTGCAGGGAAAGAAAAGGGAAGTACAGACTCATAAAAAGCCTCCAGGACAAAGGCAGGAATGTAGCAGCCATTTAACGTTTGCAAAGAGATAGAGGCTTTAAAAAGGAAGCAGGATATTATTTTCTGTAGAATAACACTACAGCTTTTTATGAGGCATGGCCTTAGGTGTCCAAGCCCTGAGCTCCCAGGTGCCAGCCATTCCACCAGGTCCCTCCACATGCTGGAGAAGCAAGGCACAGGTATTTCAGCTGGGCTGAATGGAGGTTGTAGTCCGGTGGGGGTTGGTCTCTTCTCCCAGGCAACCAGCACCAGAACAAGAGGACACAGTCTCAAGCTGTGCCTGGGTAAGTTTAGGCTTGAGGGGAGGAGAAAGTTCTTCCCAGAAAGAGGAATTTGCCATTGGAATGTGCTGCCCAGGGAGGTGGTGGAGTCACCATCACTGGAGGTTTCATAGTTTCATTCAGGGTTGGAAGGGACCACAAGGATCAGCTAGTTCCAACCCCCCTGCCACGGGCAGGGACACCCCACACTAGATCAGGCTGGACAGAGCCTCATCCAGCCTGCTCTCAAACACCTCCAGGGACGGGGCCTCGACCACCTCCCTTGACAACCCATTCCAGGGTTTCACCACTCTCATGGTGAAGAACCTCCTCCTCACCTCCAGCCTCAATCTCCCCACCTCCAGCTTCATTCCATTCCCCCTAGTCCTGTCACTACCTGAGATCCTGAGAAGACCTTCCCCAGCCTTCCTGTAGGCCCCCTTCAGATACTGGAAGGCCACAATTAGGTCACCTGGGAGCCTTCTCTTCTGCAGACTGAACAGCCCCAACTCCTTCAGTCTGTCCTCATAGGAGAGGTGCTCCAGGTCATAGGAGAGGTGTTTAGGAAGAGACTGGCTGGGGTGCTTGGTGCCGTGGTTTAGTTGATTAGATGGTGTTGGGTGATAGGTTGGACTCAATGATTTCGAAGGTCTCTTCAAACCTGGTCCATTCCATTCCATTCCATTCCATTCCATTCCATTCCATTCCATTCCATTCCATTCCATTCCATTCCATTCCATTCCATTCCATTCCATTCCATTCCATTCCATTCCATTCCATTCCATTCCATTCCTCTTCTGCCCCTTTATTCTCCTCTTCAGTTTCAGATGCAAAACCTTGCCATAGATTCAGAGCCATAGAATGGTTTGGGTTGGAAGGGACCTTGAAGATCACCCAGTTCCAACCCCCCTGCCATGGGAAGGGACACCTCCCACTCATTCAGCCTGACTTTGAACACCTCCAGGGAGGGGGCATCCACAGCCTCCCTGGGCAACCTGTTCCAGTGTTTCACCACCCTCCCTGGAAAGAATTTCTTTCTAATACCCTGTCTGACCCTACCCTCATTAGTTTGGCTTGCACACTGTTTTCCTTTTTGCTTTTTGGATGCCATTCCTTGTCTGCCTTCTTAGTTCTCTTCCTTTCCTCCTTCTGTGCAAATCAAGAAATGTTTGTTTGAGCAGGAATCCAGAAGGTGGAGATAGAAGTAGATGATGTCTCACCATTTCCTAATGAAACCATGAGAGCTGGCAGAACCTCGGCTGGCTGATTTGGAAAGGTTCACAATCTTGGGGAAAGAGTGACAGGGTTAAGGAGGAGAGGTTATACCTGCTGCTCTTAAAGAGTTCACAGAACTCTGAATACTAGCAAAATAGCCAAATGCAGAGGATGCAAAGACACTGAAGGAGAAGGTGGTTGTAAATTGAGCACATTCATAGAATTGTAGCATTGTTTTTACCTAGAAAAGACCTCAAACATCATCAAGTCCAACCACTGACCCAACACCACCATGGCCATTAAACCATGGCCCCAAGTGCCATGTCCACACCTTATTGAACATCTCCAGGGACAATGACTCCACCACCTCCCTGGGTAACCTTATTCCAATGCCTGAACAGTCTTCTCATAAAGAAGTTTTCCTTAATAACCTAAACATCCCCTGGCACAACTTCAGGCCATTTCTTCTTGTTCCATCACCTGATACTATGGAGAAGAGAACAATTCCCATCTCACCCCAACTTCTTTTCAGGGAGCTGCAGAGAGCAATGAGGTCTCCCCTCAGCCTTCTCCAGACTAAACAACCTCAGTTTCCTCAGCTGCTCCTCACCAGCCCTGTTCTCCAGATCCTTCACCTGCTTTGTTGTCGTTCTCTGGACATGCTCCAGCAAATCAGTGCCTGTCTGTCTTTCAGCAGAGGCTTGTCCCCTTCAAATGCCTGACTTCCACCCTAGCCAGACTGCTGCAGAGCGATCAAGGTTCCATTATTCAAACAGTGCAGTGCAGGAGAGCAGAAGCTTTCATCCCAATGCTATTAATACATTTTTAGCTAACCAGGAAGACAATGTCTTTGCAAGGAGCCAAGTTAGAGGTTTAAGTATGCTCAAATGTACCATCTGGAGTTCCAGTGATAGCCAGGAAAGGAAGCAGTTGTCATGCTGATTGGAAATAAATAAGTTCCCTTGCAGTGTTCAAGACAAATGTGATGCTTTCTTCTTTCTAATTGCCTTTCTTCCTAGGCAGGAATGAGCTGGGATGGAAGAGAGATTTGCCATCCCTCTTTTCTGTGTTGAGGTCCTTTTAGGGCTGGCAACCTCTTCTTTTCTCTCATCATGGGTGGGTTCTAGGCAGAGTGTGGATCTGCCACATGGCTTGCCAGAGCGGGAAGCTGGGCCAGGTGGCTGCTGATGGCACGTGGTGCCCGGTGAGCTCTGCTCAAAATCTGCATCACAATTGTCTTGCTGCCCCTTCATCAGCACCTGCCTCTCCATCTGTCACCTTCCCTTCTACTCTGAGTGGCACAGCTCTTTGTTTGGAGGCCACTGTTTCAGCAAGTGGCCACAGTGCCCAGCACAGCTGGTAGCACCAGGACCTGCTTCTGAAACAGAGGAGTCGCCACGGTGCTGGAGCATGTCCTGCACACCCCAAATCAGAGAGGGTGAGATAGGAGGTGGAGAGACAAGGAGCTACCCAATGCCACACAGGTGATGAGAGAGGGCATGGTCTTGCTGTGGATGCTCTGGTGTGCTGTGATCTGCCTGCATTGGGGCTCCCTGGAAAGATGTTCGGGAGGCTGGAGCACCTCCTCTGTGGGGACAGGCTACGAGAGCTGGGTCTGTTCAGCCTGGAATAAAGAAGGCTCTGGAGAGAACTTCTAGCAGCCTTTCAATACCTGAAGGGGGCTATAAGAAAGCTGGGGAAGGAGTTTTTATGAGGGCTTGTAGTGATAGGAGGAGAGGGAATGGATTGAAGCTTAAGGAGGGCAGGTTGAGACTGGAGATTAGGAAGAGCTTCTTGACAGTGAAGGGCGGTGAGAGAGACTGGAACGGGTTGCCCAGGGAGGTTGTGGCTGCTCCTTCCCTAGAGGTGCTTAAGGCCAGGTTGGGTGAGGCCTTGAGCAACCTACTCTAGGGGAAATTGGCCCTGCCCATGGCAGGTGGGTTGGAACTAGATGATCTTTAAGGTCTCTTCCAACCCAAGCCATTCTATGAATCTCCACTTGCTTTTCTGTGCTTAGTTCCTTAAGGCAACCCCATTTGACTTCTTTGCATGTAGCATTTTTTTTTACTATCACATAGATCTTTAGGAAGAGGGCAAAAAAAAAACAAACCCAAAACCAACCAAACAAAAATTAAACCATAAAGAAAAAGCCCCAAGTAGCAATTTAAAGTGCCGGTGTTAACATTTTCCAGCTTCTTGGGGTTTCAAAACAGGAAGTTTGGGGGTGGTGCAGTTGCACAACTTGCCAGCAAGCTGCAGTTCTGTGAGCTTGGTGGCACTGGACTGTACCAGGAACTTGCTTGAGCCCTGCAGGGCCAGCAAAGCCCTCTTTTTTTTCCCTTTTTTCCCCACTATGAGGGTGACAGAGCACTGGAACAGGCTGCCCAGGGAGGTTGTGGAGTCTCCCTCTCTGGAGATACTCAAAACTCGCCTGGATGTCTTCCTGTGTGATCTGGTGTAAGTGATCCTGCTCTGGCAGGGGAGTTGGACTGGATGAGCTTCCCAGGTCTTTCCAGCCCCTGAAATCCTGTGATTGACACTCTTGAATGTGCCCAGAGAAGGGTAACAAGGCTGGGGAGAGGCCTCAAGCACAGCCCTGTGAGGAGAGACTGAGGGAGCTGGGGTTGCTTAGCCTGGAGAAGAGGAGGCTCAGAGGCTTCTTGCTGTCTACAGCTACCTGAAGGGAGGTTGTAGCCAGGTGGGGGTTGGTTTCTTCTCCCAGGCAGCCAGCACCAGAACAAGAGGACACAGTCTCAAGCTGCGCCAGGGGAAGTTTAGGCTGGTGGTGAGGAGAAAGTTCTTCCCAGAGAGAGTTGTTAGCCATTGGAATGTGCTGCCCAGGGAGGTGGTTGAGTCATCGACCCTGGAGGCGTTCAAGGGGAGATTGGACGTGGCACTTGGTGCCATGGTCTAGGCATGGGGTCTGTGTTGATAGGTTGGACTCGATGATCCTCGAGGTCCTTTCCAACCTAAGTGATACTGTGATACTGTCCCTGGAGGTGTTCAAAAAGGCTTGGATGTGGCACTTGGGGTCATGAGGTGTTGGGTGACAGGTTGGACTTTGAGATCTTTGAGGTCTTTTCCAACCTTATTGATTCTATGATTCTGGGACTAATTCTTAGTGTGACACAAGGAGGTTTGGATGTGCTGCTCCTATTAGTAGGAGCATTGTGGGTTTAGCTCCTTTTGACTACCAGTGGAGAGCTTTGTTGTTCTCCAGAGGGAGCAAACGCCACAGCTATGGGAGAAGTTTTCCCAGCCCTACAGAGAGGAAGCTTTTAGAGATAACATAGATCCATGTCAACAGGGTATAGCTAAAGACTGAAAACAGAGCATTGAGCTACTCAGGTGTGGATCTCATGGTGAAACTTGTGATGCAAACTTCCTTCTAGGTTAGAGTCCAGGTCTTTGTATGATACACATCCTCAGAGGGAGTGTTTAAATGTTTGTCTGAACCTGCTCAGACTTGACTGCAATGAGATTTGGGCCACACCATCCACTTCAATGCAAACAAGCAGCACTCCTGAAGGTTTGTTCAAAGAGAGTGAAGCATCAGGTTGGGACTTGCATAGCTAAATCCACTCACTGTCTCCATCCCTTTCCATCTAGCAGAATATATGACAACTAAATCTCATTACAGCCTCCTAATTTACTCAATTTCCTATCAGACTTGGTCAGTGCATGAGATGGAATTGCCTCCTACCACGAGAGAAGGTGATGGTTGATACCAAAGCAATGCTATTTTGTGGTTAGTCTGAGTATCTGTTTGCTAGGGATGGAAGAGTTAAATCATAGAATCAGGGTTGGAAGGGACCACAAGGATCATCTAGTTCTAACCCTCCTGCCATGGGCAGGGACACCCCACACTAGAGAAGGCTGGACAGAGCCTCATCCAGCCTGGGCTTAAACACCTCCAGGGATGGGGCCTCAATCACCTCCCTGCACAACCCATTCCAGGGCTTCACCACTCTCATGGGGAAGAACTTCCTCCTCACCTCCAGCCTGAATCTCCCCCCCTCCAGCTTCATTCCATTCCCCCTAGTCCTATCACTACCTGAGATCCTGAGCAGTCCCTCCCCAGCCTTCCTGTAGGCCCCCTTCAGATACTGGAAGACACCCCTGTCCTGACAGCTGGGCTCTGCAAGCTTAATTTGGCATTCTTGGCACTAGTCAGGCTTTGCAGTATCTCCTGCATTTGGAAGGGCCTGGTTGTGGTCATTCTGACACTTTATTTTCTTCTCAAGCAGTCATTTTCTCTTCTTTATGGGCAATGACTGTTTAGCAGGAGGAATCTGACATGTGGCATACAGCAGTGGACTCACATCTTTGCTGAAAAGGCAAACCCCAGGGAGAGAAAATGGGAAGTAGATGCCCAGCAAGAAGCTAACCACAATCTCACACCTAAAATAGACTCACGCAAAGCAACAAGAAGGAAGTCTAAGAAACTAAGGAAGGTGGAAGGAAGAAGGGTGGAGTGCTGAGATAGTTGGGTTAAAGGGAAAAAGAGACACTCAAAATAGCCTCCTGCTCTAGACAGCTCTGTTCAGGAACTCTTTCAAGCCTTGCTTGTTTTCAATAATCCAAATATTTAATGGTATTTCAGATAATTATTCCTCACTTGCTGTTTCTTGCCCTGCAGGTAGGAGCAAATTATGTCAATATTTGTATGGGAGACCTGGGCAAGAGCCCTGAAGGGCTGTAAAAAATGGGGGAAAGAAGCACTAATGCAGTAGATGATGAGGCACACTTGCCAATGACTCACAGCTAAAACACAACCCCTGAACAGTCTTGGGGTTGGGAGGGCCACAGTGTCCCATCTTGGGGTGAGAAATTGCACACAGACCTCAGCCTCTAGCCTGAGAGGTTCAGTAGTGTGTGGTTAAACCAGTAAACTATAGCTAATGATGTCAGAGTTTCCATTAGGGGGAAAAAAGGTTAGTAGCAGCTCTGGTCTGAAATTCAATTTGGGTCTGCATTTGGTCTTTTCAGGTCATTCTGTGGTCTTCAGCTGACACAAACCTTTGCTAGTAAACCCCCAACCCAGGGCATAAGGAAAACTGCAGTTAGATGAAGCTGTGACAAAAACTCAGGTGAAAATATTAAAGGCAACTCAGCTTTGGCTTGCTGCTTCCAATTGCTGTTGCAAGAAGAAGTAAATTTAGGATAGGATAGAATGGAATAGGATAGGGTAGAATGGAATAGGATAGGATAGAATAGGATGGGATAGGATAGAAAGGAATAGAATGGGATAGAATAGAATAGAATAGAATAGAATAGAATAGAATAGAATAGAATAGAATAGAATAGAATAGAATAGAATAGAATAGAATAGGATAGAATGGAATAGGATAGGATAGGATAGGATAGGATAGAATGGGATAGGATAGGATAGGATAGGATAGGATAGAATAGGATAGGATAGGATAGGATAGGATAGGATAGGATAGGATAGGATAGGATAGGATAGAATAGAATAGAATGGAATAGACCAGGTTGGAAGAGACCTTCGAGATCATCGAGTCCAACCCATCATCCAACACCATCTAATCAACTAAACCATGGCACCAAGCACCCCATCAAGCCTCCTCCTATTTAGGCTGATGTGGATGCTTTTGAGAGCTCTGTACACTAAAGGGAGGTGGCATATAACCTAAAGAGAGGTGGGATACCTAAACTGGAATGAAGAATTGCTGTGTTGGCATCTGTCCCTTGCCAGTCTCAAGTGGCAGAAGCTATAGAAGCAAAGTACAACAATTTTGCTGCCACACCACTAATACCAATGAGAAGGGCAGAAACTCTTGGCCAGACATGAAATCCAAATACCAGGTTATATATTACAAATTACCCCCATCCCTGGAGGTGTTTAAGCCCAGGCTGGATGAGGCTTTGGCCAGCCTGATCTAGTGTGAGGTGTCCCTGGCCATGGCAGGGGGGTTGGAACTAGATGATCCTTGTGAACCCTGACTGATTCTATGATTCTACCTAGCCAAAAGCATCTGGCAGGGTTTAGGTATGGAAGGGTTAAAAACAAAAGAGCCACATTAAAAATATGGTTGAAGCCTAAAAGGGAACAGGAAATGAAGAATTGTGATAAAATGAGAAACAATAAGATAAAGAAGGATCTGAGAATGTCATGAGAAAATTTTACCACAGAGTGGGAATGTTTCCCTGCACACTTAACTGATTTTACTTTCCAGTCACTATGGCTTGGTTTGGTTTGGTTTTTTTCTTGACACAGTCTCAAGCTGTGCCAGGGGAGGTTCAGACTGGATGTTAGGAAGAAATTCTACACAGAGAGAGTGATTGCCCATTGGAATGTGCTGCCTGGGGAGGTGGTGGAGTCACCATCATTGGAGGTGTTTAGGAGGAGACTTGATAGGGTGCTTGGTTGCATGGTTTAGTTGATTCGGTGGTGTTGGGTGATAGGTTGGATGCGATGATCTTGAAGGTCTCTTCCAATCTGGTTCGGTTCTATTCTATTCTATTCTATTCTATTCTATTCTATTCTATTCTATTCTATTCTATTCTATGCTATTCTATTCTATGCTATTCTATGCTATGCTATTCTATGCTATTCTATCCTACTCTATGCTATTCTATCCTACTCTATGCTATTCTATCCTACTCTATGCTATTCTATCCTACTCTATGCTATGCTATTCTATCCTACTCTATGCTATTCTATCCTACTCTATGCTATTCTATCCTACTCTATTCTATCCTATCCTACTCTATTCTATCCTACTCTATTCTATCCTACTCTATTCTATCCTACTCTATTCTATCCTACTCTATTCCTTTCCTACTCTATTCCATTCCTACTCTATTCCATTCCTACTCTATTCCCATTCCTACTCTATTCCCATTCCTACTCTATTCCATTCCTACTCTATTCCATTCCTACTCTATTCCCATTCCTACTCTATTCCTATTCCTACTCTATCCTACCTCTATTCTACTTCTATCTGCTCATATTCTTGCAGAATATGTGAGGGAATTGCAATAACTAAAAAAGAAAATAGGAAGACCTTAATGAGACCTGGATTTAGTAATTATCCCTGCAGCAAAGAGTCCTTCTGCATCTATTTAACTTCAAGCATCTACTTAAAGACTTCAGTGAGGCAGAAGCAGATGCCAACTGCTCTTCTGCAAAGCATGTGCTGGGAGGTCATTGCAAATCAAAGCTTTGAGTCTGTTCTTTCTTCTAGCAGAATTTCTAAGGATTTAAAGCAGGAGTTTGCCTTGATAAAAGTAATTAAGGTTTTTTTCCCTGTTCACTGCAAACCTGGGGATTTGATGCTAGCAAAGAACAAATGGATGTGCATTTGCTGCAGCAAGAATGTATTTATAGTTCCCACTTCCTCACAAAGGGTTCCAAAGCAGCACACCTGACCCAGGGACTGTCACAGCCTCCAGCACATCACTCCTTCAGCTTCATCCTCTCTCCACAGGATTCTCCTTGACCCAGTTCATAGCCTGTAGTTAAGGGCTTTCAGATCTAGCAGGTGTCACAATGCATTGGTTATTCTAATGCTTAGTTCTTATATTTACTGAGGAGTAAGTTCAGCCTTCTGTGCTCCAGGATGTCTCTTTCTTCATAGATTCATAGAATGCTTTGGGTTGGAAGGGACTTTAAAAATCATCCAGTTTTAACCCCTCTGCCATGGACAAAGACACCTTCCACCAGCCCAGGTTGCTCAAGGCCTCATCCAACCTGGCCTTGAACTCCTCAAGGGAGGGGGCATCCATGACCTCCCTGGGCAACCTGTTCCAGTGTCTTACCACCCTCACTGTCAAGAATTTCCTACAGTGCTCTCTGCAAGTGCATCACTCTCCAGGACCTAGCACAACGGGGTTCAGGGACCTCAGCAAGGGCATCACCATAGAAGATCAGCTTGCCAGGTCTCTCCCCTAATCATTCAGTCTCTTCTGAGCCATATGTATGAGTGCAAGCAGCATTAGGTCTTAAAAAGTGCTCAGCACACAGTTTCATCTGGCCTCAAGGGATGGCAGTTCCCAGGAGCTAAGCACTGCTGAAAACCTGTGAGCTTTCCAGCACAGAGCAGAGTGGTGCTCAGCTCCTGTGCTCTGCACATCAAGAACTGACGTGAAGTGGGTCCCACAGCTGGGTTATGTTACATAACTACTCCTCCCTTCTCCTCTCACCATCATCACTTTAATTTCTGACACTGAACAAGTCAGGCACTGGGAGCAGTGGACTAGAAGCAAGGAAGCAGATAGATCCTGCTCCTTTTGCCTCAGAAAAGCTTGTAGTGCATGAGGCTCAGAGACATAACCTGGCCTGTCCTCTGCCTCTTCTACTCACATGCTTGGCCAATGTGACTACTGATGTTTTGTGGCTGCTCAGGTACCTAAATAGTGAGAGATTTGGGGCTTCCATTTAGCTAGGTTTGGACCATAGGGCTTCTCAAGTGAGCTGTGCTGTCTGAGCACAAAGTGTTTGGGTTTTTTTTGTCCTGATTCTTCCTTTGCCACTCAGCAAAGGCAGCTAGCACCTCGCCTCAGTGCTTGCATCCCCCATGTGGAGGCACACTCCATCCTATTGCCAGGGCTGTGTAGGAGCCCAAGCCTTGGATGCTTGCCTTGGAGACCTTGTTATCCAGATTGATCTTTTCAGGCAGGTACTGCCAGCCAGCCATGAACACTAGTATCACCTCATGCCCATGGCATAGCTCTCCCCCACACTGGAGTATCACTACTGGTGTGGGGGTGTGCTTCTAAAATTATTCATGCTGCAAATCTTCTGCAGCTGATCCCCATCTTATCTGTGGTGTCTTTTTTGTCTGTGTCTGATAGCTTGAAAGCACATTCAGAAGTACAATTGTATTTTATTGCATTTTTTTCCTCCAGTGCAGAGGGAAGGGCAAGGGTTTGAGCTGTTTACAGTTCTGCATGGATTCCTGCTTGGACAGACAAAGCTGCATAGAAATTACTCCAACCTGCAAGACAGAAAAACATTCACTGTGCTAAACTGTATCGAGACCATGAGGCTTTCAGAAGAGCTCAGCATTAGCCTAATTTTCCTCCCAGTGGTATTGAAAGAAGCAGAATTAGGCTAGAGCTGAGCTTCTGAAAGCTGTACCCTATCTTCCTCGTGCTACAGTTGTCTAAAAATAAGGAGTCCAATTAAGTCAACAGCAGTGCAAAGTATGAGGGAATGTATAATTAATTAAAAAACCCAAAGGCTGTCTTACAGCACTGATCAGCATTTAGCAGTCCTGCCACCAGCTCTTACTCTGCTCATTCTTCCTTTTTAATCAGTGATTATTGTCGAATCTCCTTGCATTATGATCACAGGTTCCGGTAGGATTTCAATCTGACTGCGGCCCCTGGGAGCGGTGAAGCCAGCTCCAAGAGACAAAGGAGAAACTCCACTAAGAGAGGAAGGGAAACATCAGCTAGCAGCTCCAGCCATGGTCCTGATACCTAACTGGAGCCCTGGTGAAGGATAATAATTTGTTTATTGTGGTGGCCAAGGCCTTCATTTGCAGCAAAGTCCTGATGACAAACTGAAGCCTGAGAGATAAGAAACTGCATGTCCAAAGTCACCTCTTAGAGCTCTTGCTCTCCTTGCTATTATTATTATGCTATTATTATGCTGTTATTATGTACCCAGCACTCCCAAAACCAAATGGGGTTTGCTGGTCCATCAGGGAGAGAAGGCTGAGGGGAGACCTTATTGCCCTCTACAGCTCACTGAAGAGAGGTGGGAGTTGGTCTCTTCTCCTAGTATGAATCATAGAATCAATAAGGTTGGAAGAGACCTCAGAGATCATCAAGTCCAACCTGTCACCCAACACCTCATGACTACCAAACCATGCCACTAAATGCCACATCCAATCCCCTCTTGAACACCTCCAGGGACAGTGACTCCAGCACATTCCAGTGGCCAACAACTCTCTCTGGGAAGAACTTTCTCCTCATCTCCAGCCTAAACTTCCCCTGGTGCAGCTTGAGCCTATATCCTCTTGTTCTGGTGCTGATTGCCTGGGAGAAGAGACCAACCCCCACCTGTCTACAACCTCCCTTCAGGGAGGTGATAGAACAAGAGGAAATGGCCTGAAATTGAGCCAGGGAAGGTTTAGGTTGGATATTAGGAACAATTTATTTGCTGCAAGAGTGGTCAGGCATTGGAACAGGCTGCCCAGGGAGGTGGTGAAGTCACCATCTCTGGAGCTGTTCAAGAAACCTGTGGGCATGGCACTCTGGGACATGGTTTAATGGCCATAGTGGTTTGGGGTCAGTGGTTGGACTCAGGGACCTCAGAAGGCTTTCCCAGCCAAAACAATTCCAGGATTCTTTTTACTCTTCCCGTGCAGTGTGAAGGGAGCTGGAGAGGATGTGCTCTTCTCAGTTATCCTGGCAGGAATCCCCAGAAAGTCTGCTGGATTGACAGCAAATCTGGAGGGACTCCATCTGGGTTGCTGGGAACAGAATCTGGCTTAGGAGTGCCAGCTGTTAATGGGAAACTGTAAGACAACATGGAACGAGAATCCACATCATGCTGCTCTAGTGGCTCTTCAGTGATCTTTACCTACATTTCTCTCTCTTTCCTCTATCTTGTTAAATTTCATGTTGGTTCAGTTCCTTTGGGGTAGCAAAGGTGGGCAGTTTAAAAGCCTTACAATAGGACAGCAGGGTCAGGATAAACTTTTGCCTCAAGGAAAGGTTGAGGGAGATTCTCCAGCAAACCAGCAGTGGTGGCACCAATTGCTCACCCTGTGGGTAGTCTGAGTGAAGTGAATGAATCTTGTGGTGGTGGCAACCTTCCCTTTAAACACAGTCATTGACACCATAGATACCTGCATCTACAGGAGTCCCTTGCAGGGCATGTTTACTTTTGGAGAGAGCAGGCATTTAAAACAGGTCAGATGGGAATGGAATGGAATGGAATGGAATGGAATGGAATGGAATGGAATGGAATGGAATGGAATGGAATGGAATGGAATGGAATGGAATGGAATGGAATGGAATGGAATGGAATGGAATGGAATAAGCCAGGTTAGAAAAGATCTTTGAGATCATCAAGTCCGACCTATCACCCAGCACCATCTCATCAACTAAACCATGGCACCAAGCACCCCATCAAGTCTCTTCCTAAACACCTCCAGGGATGGTGACTCCACCACCTCCCTAGGCAGCACATCCCAATGGCCAATCTCTCTTTCTGGGAAGAACTTCTTCCTAGCATCCAGCCTATACCTCCCCTGGTGCAGCTTGAGACTGTGTCCTCTTGATGATCTTGAAGACTTGATGATCTTTGAGGTCTCTTCCAACCTTCGTGATACTGAATGAATACTGAATGAATGAGAAGGTCTCCCCTGAGCCTCCTCTTCTCCAGGCTAAGCAACCCCAGCTCCCTCAGCCTCTCCTCACAGGGCTGTGCTCCAGACCCCTCCCCAGTTTTCTTGCCCTTCTCTGGACACCTTCCAGCAACTCAACATCTTTCCTAAACTGAGGAGCCCAGAACTGGACACAGGACTCAAGGTGTGGCCTAACCAGTGCTGAGTACAGGGAAACAATTACTTCTCTACTCCTGCTGGCTACACTATTCCTGATTCAGGCCAGGATGCCATTGGCTTTCTTGGCCGCCTGGGCACACTGCTGGCTCATGTTCAGACTCATGCTCTCTAAGTGCCTGTTTCTCCTCCTTGCCTGGAAAAGGAGTGAGGTACCTATTCTAGACATGGGCATCACCTACTGCCATGTAAGGTGATGTGAAAGCTCTCCTGCCCTTTGTTGTTCTCTGCTTTTACTCTGATTCTGCTTGCTGCACTCTCTCCTTTTCTCCTGTGCATATGGATCACAAATTCCCCATGGCACTGTAAACTCCTGGAGTCTGTGATGCCAATGTGGTAGTCACTTGGGACCTTTCAGCAGTACTGTCACCTAAATAACACTACAATACTTTTCAGCTAGTACATACAGAGAGTTGGGGTGGGGGGGAGATACCAGTTGAGAGAGAGAAACTACTCATAGTGCATTTATACCCTTGTAAAAGAGCTGAGGGGGAAGAGCTTTTACCTTAAGCCATGCAAGCAGCTTTTGTGTGTGATTCACAGTTTCTTTATCCCCAACTAAATAGCCCTTTCTACAAAGCATGACAGAAATTGCTAGTAAAAGCTCACCCATCTCTAGGTTTCAGTGTAGAAAGTTTAGATCCCTGCTGCAGAAGGGTGTAGAACAGCCCAAGGAGGGTAGATTTAAGAACAGGCTTAGACTCCTAGCTTGAGGAGGGCAGATTTAGACTCAAGATTAGAAAGTTTGGCAGTGAGGGTGGGGAGACACTGGAACGGGCTGCCTGGGGAGGTTGTGGATGCCCCTTCCCTGGAGGTGTTCAAGGTCAGGTTGGATGAGGCCTTGAGCAACCTGGGCTGGTGGGAGGTGTCCCTGCCCATGGCAAGGGGGTTGGAACTGGATGAACTTTAAAGTCCCTTCCATCCCAAATCATTCTCTGAAAGAGGGGCAAAAGGGACTGTACTCCTTCAGGGTTCTCTGAGATTTCAAAATGGCTTTGGGGCTTGTATGTGCACAAACACCTGCCCTGGGCTCTGTTAGAGTGGCGTGTCTGGAAAGCAGAAGGGATTCTTTCTGGTTTGAAAGGCAACTTCACCTAGCTCCTGCCTTGTTGGTTTGCAACATCCATTTTGGATCTCCAGGCACGTGGGAAGGAATTGTGCAGCACTGCAAACCTGACTGCCCTGCGTGCAAGACTTGTCTAGTTTGTTTAGTGTCCTTCTGAAGGATTAGCCCCTCAGATAAGTCCTTCAAACAGATTCAGGATTCTAGGATACAGCCCTCCTGCTGCCAGATTTAAACATAAAGATCTCTACCAGGGTTTTTTTTTTTGTGTGTGTGTGTGTTGGAAGGAGTAATTTTCACTCTTCTGCTGCCTTTGCTGCCTGGACACTGGTTTCCAGCTATGGGCTGCTGCTCTGAACTAACTCATTTGAAGTTATTTTTGAGATGAGTTATTAGCCTGGAGTTGCATCTTTCCCTTTTTCTCTTTTGATTTTATTTGATTTTTATTGATGCATAATTTAGATTTTAGCCTCTTCCAAATTCCATGCCTCAAGGAACTGCTGATGCTTCTGAGAAAGAACCAACAAATAACAGAGATGTACAAAGTAGTCGTGGTGGGGACTGTTCTGGATACAAACACATTGCGGCTTCTCTTGAGTCTTCCCTGGTTTTATCCCTGGGGTGTTGACATCCAGGCAGAACCTCTACTATTACTGTGTCCAGTTCTGGGCCCCTCAGTTTAGGAAAGATGTTGAGTTGCTGGAAGGTGTCCAGAGAAGGGCAACAAAGCTGGGGAGGGGTTTGGAACACAAGCCCTGTGAGGAGAGGCTGAGGGAGCTGGGGTTGCTTAGCCTGGAGAAGAGGAGGCTCAGGGGAGACCTTCTTGCTCTCTACAACTACCTGAAAGGGAGGTTGTAGCCAGGTAGAACTTGGTCTCTTCTCCCAGGCAACCAGCAACAGAACAAGAAGACACACTCTCAAGCTACACCAGGGGAAGTTTAGGCTGGAGGTGAGGAGAAAGTTCTTCCCAGAGAGAGTCATTTGTCATTGGAATGTGCTGCCCAGGGAGGTGGTGGAGTCCCCATCCCTGGAGGTGTTCGCAAGAGGATAGGATGTGGCACTTGGTGCCATGGTTTAGTCATGAGGTCTGTGGTGACAGGTTGGACTTGGTGATCTTTGAGGTCTTTTCCAACCTTGGTGATTCTGTGATTTGACAATTCACCAGATTTAGACTGGAGATGAGGAAGAAATTCTTTCCAGTGAGGGTGGGGAGACACTGGAACAGGTTGCCCAGGGAAGTCGTGGAGGCCCCCTCCCTGGAGGTATTCAAGGCCAGGTTGGATGAGACCTTGAGCAATCTGGGCTGGTGGGATGTGTCCCTGCCCATAGCAGGGATTTGGGACTGGATGATTTTTAAGGTCCCTTCCAAACTAAACCATTTTGTGAATCATGCAGTCCTATCTGCCATGCTTCTGAACCTGCAGGCCATTCCATGCTGTACCCTTGGTGGCAGTACTTAGTTGTTCTGTTTTACTACTGTTTTACTTCTTATCTGTGTTTTAATGGTGAATTATTTGCAGTATTTCCAGCAGGTTGGAATAGGGACATAATTGCTATTTCAGATCAGGAAAGTGGCCTCCTTCCAGCAGACAGACAGCAGAGTTAGTGATATTGCAGTGCCTTGACTTTAATATCAAGTCAATTTTCATAGACTCAGAATGGTTTGGGTTGGAAGGGACCTGAAGGATCAGCCAGTTCCAACCCCTCTGCCATGGGCAGGGACACCTCACACTACAGCAGGTTGCCCAGAGCCACATCCAGCCTGGCTGCAAAAACCTCCAGGGATGAGGCTTCCACCACTTCCCTGGGCAACCTGTGCCAGTCTCTCACCACCCTCACGGGGAAGAGCTTCTTCCTCACATCCCATCTGAACCTACCCACTTCTAGTTTTTTCCCCATTCCCCCTAGCCCTGTCATTACCTGACAGCCTCTATGAATCTACAACTGAATTCCTTTTGTGCTGCTCCCCAGGTTAGAATAAAATAAGGATTGGCTGCAAGCATCTAAAATGGGATGTTTTGCTAAGTATTGAGGAGCACATCAGCAGGTTTTTAAGCATGCAATTTCTAGGGGAAGTGACTCAACTGAAATGATGCACTTTAAAAAATCAGCAACGTGTTGAGGGCATAATAACCTTAGAAGAATTTTTATAGCCCTTGCATAATTTGTATTATTATTACAGAGAGTTCCCCAATCCTGCAATTTTACTTCCTTTATTTTTGCTCTTTTTAATGGCACAGCTCCTAATATCAAGTGATTGCTTCAGAATCAATGAGTCTCATTAGAAAGCGCCAAGTCAATCCACATCTTTCCTGGCTGGGGTGAAAGGCTTAAGGAAACAGCTGAAGTCTATCCTAAAACCTTAGAGACCACAACAGGCTCAGGTTTTAATGTCCTGGTTATTAAATCTTCCTGTCTTTATGCCACCCTCATCAGCATCTATCCTTAGTCATAAGCCCTAAGTTTTGCAGTCTTCTGTTGGAGTAGGTGCAAGAAGGAGGGGAAAAGGGATTACAAACTCCAGTGCTTCCATCCCTCAAACTTTGTGGCAGTTCCCCACAGGAGTTAAAAATGCCTGGCAGTTTATGCTGAGTTTATGGCTAATTTTCTGTGTATCTCCAGCCCATGAATAGGTAGAGCTGCAAGAGCATTTTGTGGTGCAATCCACTACCACTTTAAAATCTACTTGCTTTATTGAAGTCCTCATCATTTTCCTCCTCTCTTCTCTTAGATCAAGATGGCTTGAAGACATTACTCATATAGAAAAGTCTTTTGTTGTCTGTTCTTGCTGACAGAGCCTCCTCTGTGAGCATTCTGATCCACTGGTTCTCCTCATAGGCACAAGCCCTATGAGGAGAGGCTGAGGGAGCTGGAGTTGTTTAGCCTGGAGAAGAGGAGGCTCAGGGGAGACCTTATTGCTTTCTACAACTACCTGGAGGGAGGTTGTAGCAGGTGGGGGTTGGTCTCTTCTCCCAGGCAACCAGCACCAGAACAAGAGGACACAGTCTCAAGCTGCACCAGGGGAGGTTTAGGCTGGAGGTGAGGAGAAAGTTCTTCTGAGAAAGAGTAATTGGCAACTGGGATGTGCTGCCCAGGGAGGTGGTGGGGTCACCATCCCTGGAGGTGTTCAAGAGGGGATTGGATGTGGTACTTGGAGCCATGGTTTAGTTGTCATGAGGTGTTGGGTGATAGGTTGGACTTGATGATCTCTGAGGTCTCTTCCAACCTTATTGATTCTATGATTTGGGACTTGCTCTATTAGATCAGACATAAATCCTATGCAGACCATTCTTTTTTCCTCTTCTGTGACCAGCACTGAGCACTCAGAGCCAGTATAAAAGCAAGCACTCAGACATCATCTTCTTCTGCCCATACCCTTTGCACCTTCCTAGCATTCAGCAACTGGCAGTTTAAATAGATGACTGTACAGGATTTTAAAGGTCCCTTTCCACCCAAAGCATTCTATGATCCTGTGGAGTATTTCTTGAGGCAAAAAGTGCATCTGAATGCCTGTGAGATGATCTCTGGCCACACATTCACTCTCCCCCTTTACAACATCCTGACCCTGTCTGTAACTGACACCCTTGTGCTTATTTGCTGCTTGGAAAAGTTTTACCTTGAGCTTGTTTTAAGCCTCCTGCACCAGCTGTAGGATCCAGGCAGACTCTTCCCATTGCTTGCAGCCAAAGCAATGTGGAAAATGGTAACTGAGAGCATCAGGCTAATGCACTAGGGAGTTACAGACCAAGTGATGGAGGACCTTTACTAAGACCAGAACACATGATCCTGGGTAAAAGCCAAGTAAATGACAGCCTCACACCTCGTCCATTTCCACCAGGATTAAGCTTTTTATGTAGCCTGGAAATCAACTTTCTTCCTGTCTGGGAACTGCAGGATTGCAAACAGAATCTGCATTTCTTGTGGTCGTTGTTGAAAAGGGCTGAAAATGCTCCTCTTGCAAACTTGAGGCTGTTTTTAGGGAGTGGGGTTTCTGATGGGAAGAGGAAATTCTGATCAACTCTTCTGCTTAACATCTCAGCCTCACCTTGCCTTTGTAATGGAAACTACCTTTTGGTAGGGGTGTCTGAAGGGTCACCTGGAGGCAGGTTGATCTTATTACCACCCCCCCTGCCTCCCAGCCTACCTCTGGAGGAAGAAAGGTAACACCACTGAATAAACTCCCTTCTGCCTTTGACCCAAAGGCTGCAAACACCCTTCACAAAGGGGCTGGAATTTGCTCCAGGAGGAGTCAAACAATAACCTTTCCATGGATTCCATCACTTCCCTAATAAACAAAACACGATTCCCTTTCAAGCTTATCTGTGTGCCAAGTTCTGTGGTTCCAGTACAATAGCTGCATTGTTCTTCTATGCTAGGGGCTAAAATGTATTTTGGTAACTGCTGCTCTTTATAACACAATTGTCTGGTGACAGTTACTCCAGCAAACCATTAACTCCTTCAGGACCTCTTCCAAGCAGGCTAGGGAAGCCTCAGGACCCAGGCAACCAGCACCAGAATGAGAGGACACAGTCTCAAGCTGTGCCAGGGGAAGTTTAGACTCGAGGTGAGGAGAAAGTTCTTCCCAGAGAGAGTTGTTAGCCATTGGAATGTGCTGCCCAGGGAGGTGGTGGAGTCCCCATCCCTGGAGGTGTTCAAGAGGGGATTGGATGTGGCACTTGGTGCCATGGTTTAGTCATGAGGTGTTGGGTGACAGGTTGGACTTGATGATCCTTGAGGTCTTTTCCAACCTTATTGATTCTGTGCTTCTATGAAGTTGATTTCTTCCACTGAGCAGAAGAGAAGATAAACTTGGGGCTCTCAGTGTTAGATAACATGTAAATTGTGGTGACTCAGAGAGGAAAATCAGAGATAAAAATGACACAAGGACTTATTTAACCACCATCTTATGATTCTTCCCCTGTATGTGAGTGTAGGAGATACACTCACACATAGTTCAGAATAATGCTACTATTTGGCCATCCCCCCCCACCCTGCAGCTGTCTTGGAGGATATGAGAGAGAGAAGAAAAATGTACATGCATATTCATATTTGCTGCACATTTCCCACTGAGGCATGAATGAACCCTGCAACACTTTTAATCACTGGTGCAGTGGTGACAACTACATCAATTCCCACAGTCACTATGCTCTCATGAAAAACCTTGCTATTTTTCTGCTAGAGTGCCTGGGCTGCTAATGAGAGAGTCCCATTTTTGCAGCTTGGTTTAAAAGAATCAAAGGGTGAGACCTCACCTGGAGTACTGTGTACGGGCCTGGAGCCCTCAGTACAGGAAGGACATGAACCTGATGGAGTGTGTCCAGAGGAGGGCCACAAAAATGATAGGATAGAATAGAATTAACCAGGTTGGAAAAGACCTTCGAGATCATCAAGTCCAACCTGTCACCCAACACCATCTAATCAACTAAACCATGGCACCAAGTGCCTCATCCAATCTCTTCCTAAACACCTCCAGTGATGATGACTCCACCACCTCCCTGGGCAGCACATTCCAATGGCAAATTTCTCTTTCTATGAAGAATTTCTTCCTAACATCCAGCCTGAACCTCCCCTGGCACAGCTTGAGACTGTGTCCTCTTATTCTGGTGCTGCTTGCCTGGGAGAAGAGACCAACCCCCACCTGGCTACAACCTCCCTTCAGGGAGTTGTAGACAGCAATAAGGTCTCTTCTTGTCTAGGCTAAGCCACCTCAGTTCCCTCAGCCTCGCCTCATAGGGCTGTGCTCCAAATCCCTCCCCAGCTTTGTTGTCCTTTTCTGGACACCTCTGCTATGAGGACAGGCTGAGGGAGCTGAAGGTATTCAGTCTGAAGAAGAGGAGGCTCCAGGGAGACCTAGAAGCAGCTTTCCAGTACCTGAAGGAGGCTACAAGAAGGATGGAGAGAGACTGTTTACAAAGGCCAGGAGGGACAGGTTGAGGAACAATGGCTTCAAACTAGAAAAGAGCAGATTTAGATTGGATTTTAGGAACAAGTTCTTTACTATGAGGGTGATGGAACACTGGAACAGGTTGCCCAGGGAGGTGGTTGAGGCCCCAGCCCTGGAGATATTCAAGGTGAGGACTGACAAGGCTCACCTGCTCTAGATGAGGATGTCCCTGCTGACTGCAGGGAGGTTGGACTGGATGACCATTGGAGGTCCCTTCTGGCCCAGACCAAGAAGCCAGTAGGTGATTCTATGCAGTGGAAAGACTGGAGATACAGAGTCAAGGTGATGCTTTCCCAGGCTTCCCTCCTTCAGTGAAACTACAAGAACCACATGAACCTATGAGAGCTGCTTGGCAAGAAGGCCAAAATAGGCAGAATATCTGGCTCCTCATGGCAGGAAACAAGGTTGGATTGGGGTTTTTTTCAGTGTGTGCATGTGGTATTTTTGTAATTCAAGCTCAAGGCATAGCCAAACTCTGAAAACAAACCAAAGAGAAGAGCCAAATATGTTAACATGAGCTGGAGAGTGATTCCAGCAGTGACTGAGAGTTTAAGGACAGGAGATATTTCTTCCTCCTCGATTCCTTGCCAACATCCTAAACTAGGTTAAGGATCTTGGGAGGGGAAAAATAGCTGGGGGTTGGGTGGGTGGGAAAGATTTTCATTGCTGAAGGACAGAGGTTCATCAATAAGTAGCAAAAGCTGTGGCTGGATTTCTAATAAAAGTGCATCACAGTCTAAAGGAGTTTCCATGTTACTCATCCTGCCCACCTCCCCCAACAGCACAGAATTGGTCCCTGTAGTATCCTTTCATTTGCTTCCTGCAGCTCAGCATCCAGAGGCTCAAGAAATGAGGCCAGGCAACCTGGCAATTAGAAATGTTCTTCCTAATATTCTGCCCTGATTTGTCTTTGCTCATTTTCATGCATTAGCCTTTATGAACTTCGGGAGGCAACCTTAATTGCATTCCCTGCTGGCTGCCTAGGGAAGGGCTTTTATGGATTGAAAGCAGGGTTTGGAGGCACAGCCTTTGGCAGTCACATCCAGGGAGCATGGCCACTAACTGGTACACAGCACTGGGCTGCTAGTCTTGTCCCAGCTGCTTCCCCAGTGCATGATGCTCCAGCAAGGGCATAAGATTCATGGCCCTGTCACTCAGCCAATGTACATTTTATTATTCCACTGTATGCACAGTGCTTGCTGGCTTGTGACCCTGATGTCAGAAGGAGGCTTTATGGTTCTACTAGCACATGCATTATTAATGTAAATATCCTAACAACGAGTTGTGGCCTGAAAATTGTGCCAGGGGAGGTTTAGGTTGGAGACTAGGGGAAATTTCTTTATGGAAAGAGTGGTCAGGCATTGGAACAGGCTGTCCAGGCAGGTGGTGGAGTCACTATCTCTGGAGGTGGGAAGGGAATGGAATGGAGTGGAATGGAGTGGAGTGGAGTGGAATGGAATGGAGTGGAGTGGAATGGAATGGAATGGAATGGAATGGAATGGAATGGAATAGAATAGAATAGAATAGAATAGAATAGAATAGAATAGAATAGAATAGAATAGAATAGAATAGAATAGAATAGAATAGAATAGAATAGAATAGACCAGACCAGGTTGGAAAAGACCTTTGAGATCATTGAGTCCAACCTATCACCCAACACCATCTAATCAACTAAACCATGGCACCAAGCACCCCATCCAGTCTCTTCCTAAACATCCCCAGCGATGGTGACTCCACCACCTCCCTGGGCAGCACATTCCAATGGCCAATCTCTCTTTCTATGAAGAACTTCTTCCTAACATCCAGCCTAAACCTCCCCTGGTGCAGCTTGAGACTGTGTCCTCTTGTTCTGGTGCTGCTTGCCTGCGAGAAGAGACCAACCCCCACCTGGTTACAACCTCTCTTCAGGTAGTTGTAGACAGCAAGAAGGTCTCCCCTGAGCCTCCTCTTCTCCAGGCTAAGCAGCCCCAGCTCCCTCAGCCTCTCCTCACAGGGCTGTGCTCCAAACCCCTCCCCAGCTTTGTTGCCCTTCTCTGGACACCTTCCAGCAAGTCAACATCTTTCCTAAATACATGGACATGGCACTTTGGGACATGGTTTAGTGGCCATGGTGGTTAGGATGACAGCTGGATTTGATCTTAGAGGTCTTTTCCAACCTAAACCATCCAATGATGAGAGGCCAGGAAGGACTTCTCACTGTCTCATTTGGAAGACGAAAAATGAACCAAATAAAATCAACATAGCTTGGTTGGTGATTTCTGTGCTCACAACTTGCTAGGGCACAGCACCCCCCCCAGAAAAGGGAGAAAACTTCTGGCACTGCTTCCCCCAGCCTCCTGAAAGGACTCAGTGCCCTTATGGTGGGATGCTGCATTCCAAAGCAGTGAGGCACCACAGAGTTATCACGGCACAGATAAAAGTCCCAGTGCAGTGCCACAAACGTGTCCTTGAGTTTTCAGCTATGGCTGGAGTTTGGCAACCCTCTGTGGGAATGCTACAAGGAATCACCAGTCTAAATGCACAGCTGGTTAAGAATTCATGCAAAGTTCCCCAACTCCTGTGAAATTCTTCTTTCCTCTATCCAAATGCTGCCCCCGCTCACACCAGTCCCTTTCTATGCCTTTAAAGAGACCAAGGTGCCTCCTCTTTCTGCCAGCAGTAAGTCCATCTGACTGGTGTAACACCAACTGCTTCTGTTCCCTTCTTCTGCCTCCATGCTCAGATGAATGCAGATTCACAGATTGCATCAGGTTGGAAGGGACCCCCCCGAAAGGTCATTTTGTCCAACCCCCCTGCAGTCAGCAGGGACACCTCCAACTAGATCAGGATGCCCAGGGACACAGCAAGTCTGATCTTGAATGTCTCCAGGGACAGGACCTCAACCACATCCCTGGGCAGGCAGTTCCAGTGTTTCACCACTCTCATTGTGCAGAACTTCCTCTTGATGTCCAACCTACATTTCCCCTTTTCCAGTTTCAAACCATTGTCCAGTTAAAATGCCATTGCAGAAGAGGTGCTGCCCTTGTCTGCAGGCTGGGATGTATGCTGGGTGTCACCATATAACATAATTTCTGTTGGCCTTTTGGTCTGGACCCAGAATGAGACATGTGGGGAGTCTTGCCCTGGCAAGTACCTGGTGAGTTGTCTAGGAAATATTCAGAGAACCACTTCCTGTGCTATTGACAGGGTGTGATGAGCAGTACTGCTCACTTTGCATTCATCTGAGCCCTGAAGGACTCAGCAGAGAGCAAACAGCATGTGGTACAACCATTTTGTTAAGAGAGGGGGCAAACCCCGATCTTTAAAGCACCATTTTCCCCGGTTCTAAATACATGGTACAGAAAAGCTAATTATAGCCCCAAGGCTGACAATTATCAGTGACAAACACAAACCTCCCAAACAAACCCAGGAGTTTCTCATCTTCAGGAAGTTCTAGAAATGCTCTTTTAATGGCACACCACCTGATCTGCCTGTCAGCTTGCTCTCCTGCTGATGCTCACCTAGAATGAATCACTGCTTAGAGAGGAAGCAGAAAGCAAGGCAGAAGTGAAGCCCTGGCAGCCATCTGAATCCCAGGCATCTTGCTTTACTTTCCCTTTCTTGGTGGCAGATGGTAGCTTTGCAGAGGTGTTAAATCTGCTCATAACTAATAGGGTGTTGTTTCTTTGAGTGCTCCAGCTATTTCCCCCTGGAAGAATCCATCAGCTCTCACTGTAGCATGGCACCACCCAATAGCTAATGTGACTGGGGAAAAAAAAGAATCCCACCACCTAGGCCCCCAAAACCCCCATCAAATAAAGAGTAATAAATCAAAGTTGTTTGCTATGCTTTCTCCCATCTCATGCATTGTTAGTTTAAGAGCTGAACCCACTGTGCCATTCCCCAGGGCTTTCACAGGCAGGCTCCTCAGGCATGCTAAAATATGCAGGCTGAGAGAGATGCTTTGGTTCCTTCAGGCCCAGAGCTGCTGTTTGCTCAAAGGATAAGACACAATCCCTGCCCTGAAGTACTCATGGCTTAAACAGAGAATGGAGTAAACAGTGCATCATCCTTGGGACCTCCTAGCATCAAAGGGCATGGGTCAGATGTGTTGTATAGGTCTCAGTCCCTGTTCTACTAAGCTTTCCTTTCACAAAGCAGTGTCACTTCTGCAGCAGCACTGACATTTTGGTTATTTCCCTTTCACATAAATAGCACAGCCCTTGGCTACATCTGAGAGTGTTCAGCCACCAATTAGGTAACTCTGTATTGGCTCAAGCTGCTGTAAGGGATGGAAAGCAAAGCTAAAATTCTTTCCCTTCAGTATTTCCCCAGATTGTAATCCCATAGACTTTGGCAACCCCTCGCAGTCTCAGGTGAGTGCAGGATGTGATGGGGGGCAGGTGGTGGTTATAAAACTGCCCAACACTTGGCCATTTACATGACTTTCAGTTTCACTTCAGAACTGAAAAGTAATGTGTTTGTGTGAAGCTTTTTCCTTACCATCAGCACTCAATCTCCTCTCTACTACTGCCACTGCACCTGCTCAGAGAAGAACCACCAGAGATCACAGCAAGGCAGACATTGAATGCTGCTGAGCTTTGAAGTGGCCCAGGTTTAGACTTTCCTCTACCTTCCTAGGACTGCAGGGAAGAGCTTCAGTTTTAATCCCAGCATCTGGTGTGCATTTGGTTGCAGAATACAAAGGTTCATTCATTCTACACATGCAGATTTCAGTCTTCACTGTCAAAGTGCTTCCACTCAAACTCATCTGGGTAGAGTCCTTCTCTTATCTTGATAGCCCTACAAACGTCCCTGAACATTTTGGCCTCTCCTGTTTTGCCAAGGGTCCTGTAAACTATTTGAAGTGACCTTGTTGTTAAGAAAGAGGGGTGAAAGTGCAGCTCGCAGGAAGCCCCTGGTGGTCACAGTGTGATTTTGTGGCCTTTTGTTGTCCTCACCTGCACACCCAGCTCAGCCTGCACACTGCCTGCTGCTCAGGGGACAAGCCCCAGCTCTTCCAACAAGCTCTGCTGTCAAGTGTGCAGGATGAAATGAATAGACAAAAGGGACACCAACTAGAAGCAAGGAGTTTTCCCACCCACAGGGCAGATACAATGACACTTCTTCTCTGCTACCAGACAGATAGCCCAGCTGTTGATTAGTCTTAGTCACTTTTAAAACGTAGAGGCTGTGACCTTTCCATTCAGGTTGGAGGAAATCAGATGGCAGGGATCCCAGGGATTTCACAAGCTGGCTCCTGTTCAGGCTCTACACTCTTGTTAACTGCAGGACAAATTCTGAAGGCCTTCCAGTTTCTTGGTTGTGCAGACGTAAGCTCACGTGGGGGTACTCTCTGCTGGATCAAACTGCACAGACCAAAGGGGCAGGCTTGGCTTCCAGCTATGCCAGCATCGTTTCAATTAACCTTTATCATCCATCAAATAATAAGCTCAGCTCAGAATCAAAGGAATCAGGTGCTGGAATTTGCTTATCCCACACTTTTACGTGATGCTGTAAACTGGTTCAGAGCTCTGTTCATCCCAGAGATGGCTCAGAGACAGAACACATGACTGGCTTGCCTGACAATGGCTCACTCCTGTGCTTGCTGACTGGTTTTGGGGATGTTCAAGCTAAGCTGAGTTCAGAAAACTTTAATGCTTGAAGTATGGCACAGCTCTCATTACAGCCTGGGGAACAGTGAGCAGCAGGCAGGAGACAAGATTCTTAGGCTGAAGCATTGTGCTGAGTTTTTTTGTTTTACCTAAAAGGGAAAAGGAGGACCTCCCACTTTTACTGAATCACAGAATCACAAAATGGTTTGAGTTGGAAGAGACCTTAAAGATCATCCAATTCCAACCCCCCCACCATGGGCAGGGATACCTCCCGCTAGACCAAGTTGCTCAAGGCTTCATCCAACCCCTAGGCAACCTGTTCCAGTGTCTCACCACCCTCACTGTCAAGAATCTCTTCTTAATCTCAGTCTAAATCTGCCCTCCCCAGTCTTCAGTCCACTCCCTCTTGACCTACCAGAACAAGCCCTTGCAAAGAGTCCCTCCCCAGAGCCCTTCAGGCTCTGCAAGGCTGCTCTAAGGTCTCCCTGGAGCCTTCTCTTCTCCAGGCTGGACCGCCCCAGCTCTCACAGCCTGTCCCCATAAGGGAGGTGTTCCAGCTCTCTGATCATCTTTGTGGCCTCCTCTCCAACAGTTCAATGCCCTTCTTGCGCTGGGGGCACCAGAACTGGATACAGTTCTCTGGGTGGGGTCTCATGAGACCTTTCTGCTTCCCTTTAAAAGCTAAGGCAGCTATATGATAGCCACCAATCTCTGTTTGTCTGGACTCTTGCAGTAGCTTGCCTCCTCAGTTCTCTCCATTTGCTTCAAAAATCAGTAAGATCAGACTCTTCTGAACTGTATTCACAATGATTTGATTACAAGACAGGACTGCGCTCCCATTGATTTTCATGTGGCTTTGCAGCATTCTCTTTGAAATCACTCCATAATATGCTCATGGCCTCAGCACAGTACTTGATGGAGTTACAGCAAGCAGAAGCCCAGCTCAGATGAACTATGGATTTGTTAATAACCATTGAAGGCCAGGATTAAAATGCATCTGACCCAATACTTTTTGTGCTGTCAAAACTTATACAAAGATTAATAACTTAGCTTCTGTCAAATGCAGTTAGAAAATCAAGGGCATGCCCTGTCCATGCTTTTACCCAGGTCTATCCATCTGAAAAACAGAGAAGCAGCATTCACAGGAGTGGCTGAGGAATAAAGGGCTTGGGTATCTTTGGGAAGAGTGGGATTGCAGATCACAGAATCATAGAATGGTTTGGGTTGGAAGAGACCTTAAGGATAACCTAGTTTCTAACCCCCTGCCATGGGCAGGGACACCTTCCACCAGCCCAGGTTGCTCAAAGCCTCATCCAACTTGGCCTTGAACACCTCCAGGGAGGGGGCAGCCACAACCTCCCTGGACAAGCTGCTCCAGTGTCTCCCCTCTCCCCTGCTGCCACTGTAAAGAATTTCTTCCTGATCTCTACTCTAAATCTATCAGGGAATGATAGACAATCTCCCCTCCTCAACCAGTAAAATTCAGTCCTCTTTGCTGCATCTTTGCTAAGCTCAGGTTTGGATGCTTCTCACGTAACTGTGTTTGACTGAGTCACCTAAAATAAAAGCTTAGGAGACTTGGGGATCCTCTGGAGTTGACTTAAATGGTTTAAACATGAGCAATCTCAAGTACTTTTCAGATAATGCATTACTGAGTGGTGGAAATTACTGGCATACAGTGTTGTGGAGGTTAAAGTATAAATGCATTAAAGAAAGGCAATTTAAATTAGGCCTGGCTTAATGGTGGCTTTCAAGCATTGGGGCCAAATGCAAAGTTTAGCTCAGGAAATTTCCAAGTTGCTGACTGGCACAGACTTAAGAACAGAAGAACTGCTTGGTGGTATATTAAGCTAAATGAACCTTTCATCTACCAGGCTGTGCAAGTCTTATCTTTTTATGCATGCACATTAGAGGAAGGGCAAACCATTCTTCTTTACAGCCTGGCTGAATGATTTCTGACATCCCTCGTATCACAGCGGGCCAGGACTGATGGCTGAGTTCAGCGTGACAGCCGTGGCAGAGCCCCACTGGCAGCAGGGGATTTGGACTGCTCATTTATCTCGGGGCAAACGAGATCAGAATTAAGCCCATTCATTTCCTGAAACCACTGGCTCACATCCTGTATGAGCTCAGCCATGCAATGGTGTGCATCTCTGAGATGAAACCACAGAAAAGGAGGCCTCAGAAGACAATACAGACACACCACTTTCCCCCAAGCACTGCCCATCTCAATTAAGAGCCTGGGCATTGTTTTTAACCCCTGTCCTATATATTGTTTGCCATCCAGGCCACAACTTGCAAAGCAGGGGTGAAACAGTAATCACAGAATCATGCAGAATGCCAGGTTAGAAGGGACCTCAAGGATCAGAGTTGCAGTGAGCTGCCCCAGCACCCTGGCAAGCTGAGGCTTAAAACTATTCAGTGTAGGGGGAATCCACTGATGCCCTGGGGAGATGATTCCAATCTCTAACTGTTCTCATGGGGGAAAATTGTCTTCTGGAGTCCAGTGGGAATCTCCCCAGCAGTAACTTGTCCTCATCACCCCCTCACCCCCTTGCTTTTTTTTCCCATGGGACTCCTTGTAAAAAGGAAGTCTCCATCCTCCTGGTAGCCACTCTTTAAGTACAGGTCCATGGTAGTAAGGTCTCCCCTCAGCTTTTTTTTTTCTCAAGGCTGAACAACCCCAGCCCTCTTAGCCTTTCCTCCTATGGCAGGTCATGTATCTTGCTGTGCAGAAGTAAGGCTATATTAATCAGGCATCAAGTTCCTATGAGTGTGGTCAGGAAGAGATCCCTCATCAGAACAAACATGCTGTAGGACAACTTTGTGTTTCTGCTGCTAGCCCTTGCACAAACTTTGCTTTTGGTCTGCATTGCTTAGCACTGCAGACCCTCCCCTGTGGTTCACATGGCTGGCATGTGTTTGTTACTCAGCTTTTGTAAGTGCTGTTTGTCCATCAGTCTCCAGGTTGTCTGCTGAACCAACACGTTCTCAGGGCTTCTACTGCTAATTCTGATGGTTTGGTTTGTGTTGTGGAGAGGAAAAGGGAGGGGGATGGGGAAAGAAAGAAATCCACACACTGGCCACAAATTGCTGCCAAACTTCAACTGTATCTACTTCATTGTATATCATGTACAGACATATGTTGTGTATGGGAATAGAAACCTGTGCAGATGCCTGCTATCTATAGTAGCCATAGTGCTGTGTATTTTTACAGCTTACTAGCCCTAAGTAATCTTGGGGATTTCCAGCATTATAGATATGTTGTATGTGAAGAGAGATAAAATTGCCTTAAGGTGTTTTTGGGTGAGCTACACAGTTGCAGAAGGGCTGCAGAGATGGAAGAAACTCTTCCCTTCCCTGATTCAGAAATACACCCAGGAGACAAAATGCCCTTGTGTGGTACCATCACAATGTCCAAAAGGGTGATAGGGGAGGCAGAGCAGGGAGCACACTCAAGTACAAGTGTTAGGGTGGAAAAGGAGTCCTCCACTGTCTTCTAGATACTCTTGTGCTTCTGTTATGCCTTGGAAATGGGTGAAAGTCAAAAGTGCCCCAGGGGCTGCGCTGACTTTGGCAAGAAACCATGAGTCTGTGACTTGCAGAAGTCACAGCAGTGTTAAAACTTGCAGAGCTCAGAGAGGAGAATTCGTGTTTCTCTCCTTTGAGTGTGTCACAAAGAGGAAGAAAGAGGAAGACACAAAAATCCTGTATTTCAACATTTCTTTTCTTCTAAGGTGGGCCAGCTGTCACCAGAGAGCATATTTCTATAACCAGAGGTAAAAGCAGAAACAGCCACTTGTGGCAGATTTCCAGCTCCAGACTTCTGACCTTTGTTTCCTGCCCAGAGCAAGGACAGTGGTGTGCTGGGCTCTGTCTGGCACGCTCCTGGGAGAGGGAAGGGATGGAGAGGAAGCCAAGGACTGTGTTTCTGGGACAGATTCAAAGCTACTTTGCTGGGAGCTATCATGTCCTGGAAGCACAACATTCTGCAGAAGCAGAGACCCTGAGAAGGGCAAAAAAACCCCAACAGTGCACTAGCCTAGGCAGAAGCTGCTTGTGGAGCATGCCTGGAAAGCATTAGCACTGGGGAGGAAAGGTTGGCCACATGCTTACACTGATGCTGATTGACTTCTGTAGGGAGGGAAGGTGGTGAGGGATGTGCTCTGCAGCTGGATGGGAGGTCACAGTGTTTATAGCCTTTTTCACATCTGCTCATCACGTTTCTCCCAACGCCACTCAGAGCCAAACCTCTGCAAACACATCAGCTGGCCCTGGAAGCCCAGAGGGGCAAAAAGGGCACAGGGCTGGATGCTCGCAGTGATTCTGCTTGACCTCCTGAAAGTCAACCCCTAGTCCCTTCAGTGCTTTCTGGGAAAAAAAAAACCACCACCACCAAACCCTGTCTCAGTAAAGCACACCCCTCTCTGAAACCCAGAGGGTTGGGTTTCCTCCTGCCATTTGCTTTCTGTAGCCATTTTGCAGGCATGCAAAGTGGGAGCAGGGCTGCTGCTGTCCTGCCAGGCTGCCTGCTCCGCTCAGCTTGCACAGGGAAGGAGAGAGCAAAGTATTTCCCTTCCTCAGTCCATCCCATTCACTGAAATCAATGGCATGTAAACATGTGTTTAGGGCTTTCTTGAATGGGAACCTAAATGTCCTTCTCTGCATGTCTTAATAGATCCCATTCAGCCATCAGCATAAAAGCTTCATTGTCACCCATTACTGCAAACATTTCCACCACCTCTGCTCAGCCTGCTCTCCTGACCAGCTGAAGCCAGGCCAATCTCACCAGCCGGGCTAATCACATTTCCTGGCCGAAGCTGGTTTATGGATGGCTTGGATATCACTAGCACACGAGGGAGGGAGGAAAATCAATGCTTACAACCCGATTCAAAGGGCTGCTGAATTCAAGGGAACGATTCCTCTTCAAGCCAGCACGCTCTGAATGAGGCTGGACAAAAGGAAGCTTTGATAGCCATTGATTTTTGAAGGGAAAGGAGCTGCATCTTTTGCTAGGTTTGAAAATGAGTTGTTTAAAGGTAAAGGCAAAATCCATGCCAGCTTGGAGAAGGTGATTATGGCTGTGCAGATGTTGCAATGAAGAGACACAGGCAGGCTCCAGTCTCTAATGAAGAGAATTGAGAGGAGCTGTGCTGGATGTACAGAAGTACTCTGCTGTGAGAAATGAGACAGTGAGAACTGATAATGAGAATGAAGAACTTCCTTTGATTATTGCTTCTCATTTCCTATAATGCAATCTACATCTTTCAAGAAAGCTCTTCTGTTACATGTTAGATCCCCTTGCCTCCTCCACGTGGTTAGAAGATCTTAGGCACTGGTATTGAAACAGAAAGGTTAACCTGGATAAAGCAGAAGATAAGCCTATTTCCCTTTTTCCTGCTTTATATGCTACATAAATGCACTGTAACACCACAGGTATGAGTGGAGCCATTTCAGATGTACAACAAAATTTGGCAGGCAGAAATGTGCAGAATGGTTCATGGTAGCAGCCAAGAGAGAGAATTGCTGAGAAGGAACAGAAGGTGATGGCTGAACCCCTCCTGAGCTGGTCCTGGGGACTAGGGCAGAACTGTTACCTGTGGTTCCTATTTAAAAAGCTAGCTGGAAACAATTCTTGTGTGTCTGGGTGCTGAAAATGTAGCCCCAAATCTCCTTTGAGAACAGCTATTGAATTTGTGGGTTGTTAGACATGCCATCCCAGCTTGTAGATACAGATTGGACATACAGATTTGGCTTTGGAGTAACTGCACAGCCTTGGTCTGTCCCAAGGAGGTGCCGATTTTGGAGCTACCATTTGAGTTGTGCATGGATTTTCAAAGACAGGGAGCACAATGCATCAGGGCTGGATGTTTGAGCACTCACACAGTGTCTGCTTTTACCTGTTTAAAACTGAAGCCAGGTTTGAATACATAAGAAGCTTAAGCTTTCTGTATCTGTGAAATGGGGATGGTGATAACACTTGCTGATGGCAAGTGATGCTTGCTGATGGCAAAGAAAGCTGCCAGAAATTTCTCTGCCATCCTCACACAGCACTCATGATTATTACAGGGCAAAGTGTCTACTTGAAACCCTCTTCCTTTGCAATGGTAGACCAGGGACGTGGCCAACAGCATGGGCTCAGGTACACCACTAATTCATATAATCAAGAATGGTTTGGATTGGAAGGGACCTTAAAGTCTACAACTACCTGAAGGGAGGTTGTAGCCAGGAGGGGGTTGGTCTCTTCTCCCAGGCAACCAGCACCAGAACAAGAGGACACAGTCTCAAGCTGTGTCAGGGGATGTTTAGGCTGGTTAGAGTTGTTAGCCATTGGAATGTGCTGCCCAGGGAGGTGGTGGAGTCCCCATCCCTGGTGGTGTTCAAGGGGGGACTGGACGTGGCACTTGGTGCCATCGTTTAGTAGCCATGAGGTGTTGGGTGACAGGTTGGACTTGATGATCCTTGAGGTCTTTTCCAACCTTGGTGATTCTATGATTCTAAAGATCATCCAGTTCCAACCTCCCTGCTATGGGCAGGGACATTTTCCACTAGATTAGGTTGCTCAAGGCTCATCCAACCTGGCCTTGAACACCTCCAGGGAGGGAGCATCCACACCTTCCCTGGGCAACCTGTGTCTCCCCACCCTCACTGTGAAGAATTTCTTCCTAATCTCCAGTCTAAATCTGCCCTCCTCAACCTTCAATCCATTCCCTCTCATCCTATCACTACTTGTACAATCAGGGCCAAGTAATGGAGTTGTACATTTCAGAATAAACAGGATGCACATAACAGGAAAAAAAAACCCAACACAAACCTTCTTGATTAACACCCAAGGGGAAATGAAAATTAGAGATACTAATCCAGATAACCAAATCAAGTGGCTCTAATGTGGAATGGCAGTTAACTAATGGTAACAACAGCAGAGAACTAAGAACAAAACTCCACCCTGAGCCACAGTATTTAAGCCCAGAATTGTTTCAAAGGCCACAAGCTAGCTGTGAATTTATGTGCCTGAGTAGTTCAATTAGGGCCAATGGAACTATTCATCTGTTTGAACTTGAGCAACTGTGTTTGAATCCTTTGCCAGATTGGCACCTCAATCCATCCCAGTTTCCTCCTTGAATGTGGGGCCTTGCAGGGGAGCCTGTGGAAACCTGTGTGGGTCCTCAGAGCATGCTGTTCAAAGGATGATGTTTCCCCTGCCCAGCATGCTGCTGCAAAGCTCGACTTGGCCTTCAACTTTGCAAGCCACAGGGATTTTTCTACCCAAGGTCTACCTTAAACCTACTCTTCAGCAGCAGAAACAACTCTGCCCAAACCATGCAGGGTGTCAATGAGCTGCTGCTAGGATTTTTCTACCCAAGGTCTACCTGAAACTTACTCTTCAGCAGCAGAAACAACTCTGCCCAAACCATGCAGGGTGTAGATGAGCTGCTGCTAGGATTTTTCTATCCAAGGTCTACCTTAAACTTACTCTTCAGCAGCAGAAACAACTCTGCCCAAACTATGCAGGGTGTAGATGAGATGCTGTGAGGATTTGCCAGGGTTGGTTTGGGGTTTTTTAAGAATAAGAATAGAATAGAATAGAATTAACCAGGTTGGAAAGGAACTTTGAGATCATCCAGGCCAATCTATCACCCAACACCATCTGATCAACTAAACCATGGCACTAAGCACCCCATCCTGTCTCTTCCTAAACACCTCCCTGTGCAGCACATTCCAATGGCCAATCTCTCTTGCTGGGAAGAATTTCTTCCTAACATCCAGCCTAACCCTCTCCTGGCACAGCTTGAGACTGTGTCCTCTTGTTCTGATGCTGCTTGCCTAGGAGAAGAGACCAACCCCCAGCTGGCTACAACCTCCCTTCAGGGAGTTGTAGAGAGCAAGAAGGTCTGCCCTGAGCCTCCTCCAGGCTAAGCAACCCCAGCTCCCTCAGCCTCTCCTCACAGGGCTGTGCTCCAGACCCCTCCCCAGCTTTGTTGCCCTTCTCTGGACACCTTCCAGCAACTCAACATCTTTCCTAAACTGAGGGATAAGGAAAACAAAAAGCCATCGTTTTCAGGAATTTGCATTCAATGGCAAACTTGTCTCTGCTTTGACACATCCCTTAGAGCAAAGAGACAATTATTTAGTCACAACACTCAATCCCAGTCGTGTAATCTCCTCTCCATTGTTCAACTGCTTCAAATACTTCTGTGATTAGAGAAGATACTCCACAAATAAACCGGCGGCGTGCTCTCGACGCTCGCAGCGAACGTGTCGCAAGGAAGGGAAAGATAAAGCAGGGTGGCAAAAGGATTCCTTCCTCACCATTACTTACCCAACCTATGAAACCACAAGATTTCATGTCTCCTATTGAAAGTCACATCAAAGGTCCTGCAAGACTTGGGGGATATGCTGCAATCCCCCTGAAATAGTATTTAGTAGGGGGAAAGTTGAGCTGGGTGCCTGGGACAGCGTCTAATTGCCACATGAGAGCACATTCTTGTGTTGTTTATGGCCTGATGGCCAATCCAAGTTACTGAGATCTGAACCCAGCACTGCAAGACTTTCTTTGTGCCCTCAGGCACATACCTTATGATGCTTTCATGCTTGTTGGGAGGTGTTTAATTGGCAGAGCTCTTTCCAAAGTGGTTGCTGACTTTAGGTAATCCGTTTTGGCTCTCTGAAAGTGGCTTCCTTTCCAGACACAGCAAAGCACTCTGCTCTCATAGCTACGTTTCTTTCGGTGAATCAACTCTCATTTCCTGCCTGTCATCACATTTGAGCTGGGTGGCCTTGGCTCTACCCATTTAAAGTTCATTTTGCAGCAGATGGGCCTATCTAAACACCAAGTGCAAGCAAAGCAATCAGCAGTTGGTCAGAGGAGTTTCCTAGGGGAATATGAGAACATGAGCCTGCCCTGTGCTCTTGGTTGGGCTGACTCACACAACAAGCCTGGTGAGATGTTTCTTGGGCACAACAGTCCCTTGGACACAGCCTGGGCTGGAATCACAAGGGTGATGTGCTGGCAGAGGGCCCTCTGCAATGCACTTTCAGAGGGGTCAAATGACATGGTAATAAGGTCTCTCCTAAGCCTTCTCTTCTCAAGGCTGAACAAACCCAGGAATCACAGGGAGAGCCATGAAATTCAGGCTCATGTGGTGTAGAGTAGGGGAAGCAAGTGTCTGAATTACCAGTTCTGAACACAGGAGGTTCCACTTAAAAATGAGGAGAAACTTCTTTATGGTGAGGGGGATGGAGCTCTGGAACAGGCAGCCCAGAGAGGTTGTGGAGTCTCCTTTGGAGACTTTTAAAACCTACCTGGATGCATTCCTGTGCAGCCTGCCCTAGGTGATCCTTCTTTAGCTGGGAGGTTGGACTCAATGATGTCTGGGGGTCCCTTCCATTCTGTGATTCTATGATTCTGTGACTCTCTCAGCCTTTTTCCATATGGCAGGTTTTACAGTCCTCTGATCATTCATGGCCCAAAGGGCAAAGCCTCCTGAGAGTGCAAATCAGCCCAGCACCATTTACTTTGTTGGAGCACTACTCGTACACACCAGCTGAGGATCTCACCTAGAAATAACCCAACTTACATTGCTGTGAGAGCTTCCTCTAGAGAAATAAGGACCTTTTTTTTACATCATCCAGGTAATGCAAAGAGCCTGTGTGTAAATATGAATCTCTCAGAGCTTCTGGGAGAAAAATACAAAGCTCAGGTGCTTCTTGCCTGTTCACAGCACATTGACAAATGGTGAGTCCAGCTCTGTGCTACAGCACAGCTCCAGCTGCCATGTGCTGGGGAGCACCACGGCTCCTCCACACCTGATCACAGAATGTTAGGGGCTGCAAGGGACCTCAAGAGATCATCCAGTCCAACCCCCCTGCCAGATCAGGATCACCTAGAGCAGATCACACAGGAACTCATCCAGGCAGGTCTTGAATATCTCCAGAGAGGAAGACTCCACAACCCCCCTGGGCAGCCAGGCAGCGCGGGTGCAGTTCTCTCCCCAGGTCCCCTGCTTGTTTGGGTCTGAAACACGTCAGCCAAGCACAGCAGGCTGAGGAGAGGATGAGTCAGGATGAGTCCACAGAGACTCAAATCCTGCAGGCTTCCCGCAGCGGGCAGATAGGTTGTGCTGCGATGGCAGCTGATGCTGTTTCCTTCCAACATTGCACTGATTACAGGCTCAGTGCTCCAGCAGCACGGCCATGGGCTAGGCTGATTAATGCACTCTCTGCTCCGAGTTAGCCCTGATGTGTGCAAGAGGCCTCCTGTGTGGGGTGAGCTGCACAACTGGGACCTCTAACACCAACCTGAAACCAGCTGTATGAGGGGATTTGAAGCCTTGTTTACTCACTCCTCAGTGGTATTTCCTCCTTTCTCCCCCTAAGGTAAAATCTTTCCCTGCAAATGGTAAGGCCAGCCTGCATGAGAACTATCCATTTTATCACCCAGCTCCCCAAAGCTCATCAGATGCAATATCTGAGGCAGGATTTAACTCTCCTGACTTTGGGGGTTAGTAGTTATTCCTCCAATTCCTGCCCCAATGCTGCTGATCCTCATCGGGATCAAAGGGCTTTAACCAATACATAAAGAGTGGCTACCAGGAGGATGGAAACTCCCTTTTTACAAGGAGTCCCATGGCAAAAAACAAGGGGGTGATGAGGACAAGTTGCTGCTGGGGAGATTCCCACTGGACTTCAGAAGACAATTTTCCCCCATGAGAACAGTTAGAGATTGGAATCATCTCCCCAGGGCAGCAGTGGATTCCTCTACATTGGGCAGTTTTAAGCCTCAGCTTGCCAGGATGCTGGGGCAGCTCATTGCAACTCTACTATCAGCTAGAAAGGCTGGACCAGATGATCCTTGGGGTCCCTTCTAACCTGGCATTCTGTGATTCTATGTAGCTAGACTACAGGAGGGGGTTGAAGAGGCTGTAAAGGGAATATCAATGTGTGTGTGGTAAGGTGTAAGTTAGATTTACTTGAGGGCTTGCTTCCATTTCCCCCAGACTACTGTAAATATGAACCAGATCCAATCTTCAGTTTGAGATCTCTTTGAGCAGTGCCTGGGAGAACTGACTGCATCTTATCCATGAGTACTATATTGTGACTTGACACTTGCTAGGACTTGGCAGCTACTCTCAGAAGGAAATATTGATTGTGAAGAATAAATTCAATGCAATAGTAGAACAAGGGAGCAGGACATCATTGACACCATTTGCAGCCTGCAGTTCTGAAGTGGCTTTTGTTTTGAGTGGATGGCAGATGTTAATTAAGGTGCTCTCTGTGGCATCAAGAGACTTGATGGATCATCTCATTGTACATTTTTCTGCTTGTAAGATGGGAATGATATCTATTTCAAAGTTTCACTGCTCATACCAGTGCCATTCCCACACAGCTGTGAATTTCAGCCAGAAGTCTAACTAACTATGTAGCTATGGGTAACATCTGGGAGTAAAGGCTTTTGGAGGCAATGCTGAGATCACCGCCTGTCAGCAGGAGATGACACTGTCTGCTTCTTCATAGAGTCATGGAATTAATAAGGTTGGAAGATACCTGAAAGATCATCAAGTCCAACCTGTCACCCAACACCTCAGGACTATTAAACCATGGCACCAAGTGCCACATCCAATCCCCTCTTGAACATCTCCAGGGATGGTGACTCCACCATCTCCCAGGGCAGCACTTTCCAATGGCAAAAAACTCTCTCTGGGAAGAACTTTCTCCTCACCTCCAGCCTAAACTTCCCCTGGTGCAGCTTGAGACTGTGTCCTCTTGTTCTGGTGCTGCTCATCTGGGAGAAGAGACCAACGCCCACCTGGCTACAACCTCCCTTCAGGTAGTTGGAGAGAGCAAGAAGGTCTCCCCTGAGCCTCCTCTTCTCCAGGCTAAGCAACCCCAGCTCCCTCAGCCTCTCCTCACAGGGCTGTGCTCCAGACCCCTCCCCAGCCTCATTGCCCTTCTCTGGACACCTTCAAGAGTCTCAATGTCCTTCTTAAATTGAGGGGCACAGAACTGGGCACAGGACTCAAGGTGTAGCCTAACCAGTGCTGAGTATTAGGGTACAATGACTTCCCTGCTCCTGCTGGCCACACTATTTTTGATGCAGACCTCTCCCTAGAGACATTTGCTCTTTCTGACTGCTATTTAGATTGCCAGCTCTTGGAGCAGGGAGGGTGTTTTACTTTCCTCTTTGCACAGCTCACAGCACAACAGGGTTGTCGGTGTACAAAGATCAGCTGCTTCTTAATGGTGCCACGGAAGGGAAAAGCGCTGCTGCTGCATCTCAGTACAAACTCAGGGCTTGACATTGGGGCTGTGAAACTTTAATTCAATCACTCTCAGTGAAATGAGGAAATGCTTAGAAGAAAAACTGCTACTGGAAGCAGCCTTCCAGTACCTGAAGGGGGCCTACAAAAAAAGCTGGGGAGGGACTTTTTACAAAGCTTGTTGTGACAGGATGAGAGGGAATGGATTGAAGCTTGAGGAGGGCAGATTTAGACTGGAGATTACAAAGAAATTCTTCCCAGTGAGGGTGGGGAGAGACTGGAACAGGTTGCCCAGGGAGGTCATGGATGCCTCCTCCCTGGAGGCATTCAAGGGCAGGTTGGATGAAGCCTTAAGCAACTTGGTCTAGTGGAAGGTGTCCCTGCCCATGGTGGAGGGGTTGGAACTAGATGATCTTTAAGGTCCCTTTCATTCTGTGACTTTATCTATGTCCCATATTTCCAATGCCATGCCATGTAATTCATCCTCCTTCATGTTCTGTAGGAATGCAGCAGCAGACATCTTGCTCTCAGCCATTCAAGAGCAGCACGTGGTCAAGGGCTTTGCTGAATCAGGCCATTAATGAGATTTGTGCCACGTAAGAACTTGCTCTATTTCATTAGGCAGAGGAGAAAGAAAAAGGGGGGAAAAAGAGACACTTTTACAAATCAGGAGATGGAAAAAGTCTGAAACACACCTGCCTCTACCCTGGCAATTATCTGACAGTCCCCAACAAGGACTGATTAATTCTGCACTATGGTGAGCAGCAGAGCCCAGCTCTAACACTGCAGGAAAGGGAGAAAGTGCCACTTGCCTTGCGTTTGATAATAGCAGGGGGGTGAGGGGTGTGAGTGAAATACAGCTAAAAGCCCTTTTGATGTCAGGCTATGGAATGCCAGGGGTGTTTCTGAGTTGCCTATCTTTGGGAATGCCTTTGTGTTCCTGGTGCAGAAGGCAGCTATCCCAGCTTTGCTCAGCACTGCTGTTTGCTCAGCCACCTGCATAACCCTTCACTAGCATTCTCCTGCTGACCTCCTGCTGACAGGGACTGGCCTGCAAGTTATTCAGGCTCGCAAGGACAGGCGACTTCAGCCTCAAGGACTTGAATTTGGTGTCTGGGGAAAGCAAAGACATCAGACACATCTCCTGCCTGTCACTCATTCCGGGTTCCAGTGTATAATTGCTTGCTTTCTGTTGCAATTTTATGCTGCTGCTTGGTGGGTGACAGAAACCACTCAGGTATTGACAGTATCTGTCAGGATATTGTCACATCTACACATTCAGCTCTGCTTTCTGTGCTGATCTTTATTCTTTGGGGAATTCCTGTAGAAAAAACAACAACCAACAAACAGGAAGGCTGAGGCTCCCCAAGGAATGGAGGAGCAGTGGCTCCTACTCCCTATGTGTGCAAGATCAACATCTCCTAGCTGCATTCCATGAGTTGAGGATATTTGGGAGGGCCTTAGAAAGTGCTGCTTTTTTTTGCTGCTAGGACTTGTAAAATTGAGGAGAAATATTGGGAGAGTGGATTTGAAAGGGCAGCACCTGTGCCTTAAGAACACAGACAAGAGGTACAAGATGTCTAAGCCACTGTTTATGTAGATTGTCAGCTGCTTTGTCGTGGGGACTTCAGCAATTCCCTTAACCCATCCTATTCTTTCTTACTGGTTTTTTTCCTCCCTTCCACTTTGCCCTGCTCTCTAGACTCAGTCTTTGTGCACGACTGGGCACCATAGGATGTGGTAGGGGCAGAATAATGCCAAGCAAAGCCAAAGCCTATTCTTTTCAGGTCTGTTTATACAGGGAGTGAGTAAGACACAGGCGCCACGGAGCACCCCATTGTAATGCACAATGCCTGCAGCCAGTCTTGGTGATGGAATCCAAAACGCTGTCAGCTGCTAAACTACAGCTCTTTTGATGACTCTGCTTGTTGAGGATAATTAGACTGGTGCAGTACAGACACACACACACACGGATGTCTCTATTCTTTTTGCAATTGCAGAGCACATGCTGTGAATCCACTATGAGCACCAGTTAAAACCTAGGGCAACGTTTTCAAGTGTGAGCAGGACTTGGGAGTCTAAGATTCATGTTCAAAGGTGGCTTGAAAACACAAGTTCCATCAGGAGGCAGCAAGCTTAGCACTTGACATTTACAAGCACCAATTTTTTTCCTCTCTTTGCATTATAGTTGAAACTTGTGCTCACGATCTTTCAAAGAGTGGAATTCCCCTCTGACTTTCTGACAGCCTGTTTGTTCAGGAGGTCCCAAGGGTTGGCAGCACCCTTTGAGAGGCTCTTGCATAGCAAAGTGACAGCAGTAATCTAGGGGTAAACTTCCAGAGAGCTCTACAAGGAAATGATCCAGAATCCTGCAGAACCAGGCTGTCACGCTGCCACTGTCACCAAGTCCTCAAGGCGGGGAGGAAATAAGCAACTTCTTATACAAACAAGGCTCCATTCAAATGGTTCATGCTGGCTGGCTGAATTCAGGAGTTTCTCTAGTGAGTCTTTGTCTTGAGAATCTCATCTGTAAATTTAAACTGGCTTCTGACAGTAGTATCAGGTCTGTGAAGTTAGAGACTAAAAGGGACAGCATAGGAAAAGATAACGCTGGTATCAGTAGCACTCCAAACTGATAGGTAGCTTGAAAGGGAGTTGCATACCAAGGATCAGGTTATTAACTACTTGAGTTTTTGATACAGGAGGCACAAAGTAATTTTTTCAGGCTCTGGCAGTGACATATTAGATCTGACTGTGCTTTTTGAAGGTCCTTTCCTTCCCAGTATAGAGGGTAGGATCAGGAGCTCTGCTCCAAGACAAAAATAACTCAGACAGAAGCATGAGCAAGTGTTTTCTTGTCACCATGTCATTTTAATACCAAAATGAATGAAGTACTCAGGGACCAGGAACCTTCCTGACATCTCTTAATAGTGTTTGCCAAAGTTTGCCCTGAAGAAAACATCTCAGAAATCCAGGGACTGCTGTCTTCTGGCTGACTTGCCACTGAACAAGGAACTCATTGCATGTGGTGATGCTGCTTAGACATTTAAACATGAGATGTCAATGAAGAATGGTGCGTGAAGGCACTCTAGAGGTAGGACTTTTTTCTCCTTTGAACATGTGCAAACATTCTTTCTGGGCAGCTAGCACTTCTGCAGCAAGCACTGCAGTGACTTGCTGACCTTGGCTCTGCTGTGAGCACTCTGTGCGGGGATGCTCTGTGTACGGGGATACTCTGTCCTTAAAGTGCTTTCTTGATGTTTGTGGCAAAGACTTTTCCTTTGTCCATATCAGACCTGAATATCTGCTTGCTCCACTTCTCCCAGCTATCAGATATGATTAATGGCAGTTGTGTATACAGCATCCTGAATCACTGAGGTAATATGGAGAGCTCCTGCTGCCATTGTCATTTTAGAGTGGGAGCTTATCACAGGAATGACTTCTTCAGCCTCTGATAAGATCTCTCCACTTGAAAATTTTAGACAGTGTCATGGAAATAGAGGTTTTCTTTAGACCTCATATCTAAAGCTTGTGATTAAGCTAATAGACTGAAACTCTACAGATTTAGGTGCCAAGCACCAGCCCAACTACAGATCTGACAAATATATCTAAGCTTCTCTGTGCCTCAGTTTCCAGACTAGACAGTGGAAATACAGAGCCCTCTGTGACTTATCACTTTAGAGCTTTAAAAAAAAGGAACTAACTGATAGAGATCTTCCCCACAGCAGTGGAACCAATGGCACATCACAGTCTGCAGCAATCATCTCTTGGTCTCACAGCAGAAATCTGCAATGAAGCCAATGAAAAGAAAATCCATATGCAGAGCAGCCATGGGACTCAGTCCCAAATGTAGGCTTGCTCAAGTCTTTCTGCAGTGCACCTTCCTGGCAGCTGCTAACTCAATTGCAGTATCCATGTTCAGTTGCACAGTGCAGACCTGTTGGATCCCTTCCAGCACAGATGTACAAAATTGTTCAGAGGCCTCAGTGCTGAACCTAGGAATTGCAATACATGGACTGGACTGGTTAATTGCTCTGACTGCTCCTCAGGTTACAATGCCTTAAACCCCAGCATAGCCAAAGAGCTGCATACCTCATCACTTCTGACAAAAGGTTAAGCAGGCACAAAGAAAGGAAAGGTCACAGTAGGGAAAGTAGGTCGTGTCCAAGTGATCTGCCAAGGAGTGCACCTCCAGCAAGCTCTTCCTCTTTCACTATCTGTAGACTGCAAACAGATCACAGACACTTCTTAGGAAGCTGCTACTTAAATTTGTGCCTTGGTCTGAAGGCTGATATGCAATAGATGCCTCTTGCTTACTTTCTTTATTGCACAGTCCAGTGTTTCAATTCAAGCCCAAACCTCACTGTCTTAAATGATGAGCACAGAAAGAGCATCAGGGGAAGCTTTTTGCCTAAGCCCCTGCAGCTACACCACCTGAATTTTCTACTCAGCAGCTGCAGATTTCCTCCAGTGCTGTTAACAAACTGGGAAATGCACTGTCAGTGTAGCTTTCTGAACTGTTGCTTCTAGAAACATTTCTGTTCATAGGCTTCTTCACTTGGGAAGGGGTTTCCCTCCACACCCTGGGCCAGCACATGTCTATGTGAATCATGAAAACCCTTCTTAAGCTTGGGCTCAAGTGAGGCTTGGGGGATACCTATGTTTCAGGCTGCTCCTTCGTAGTAGGGTGAGCTTCAGCCAAGAATATTTGCAGAAAACTATTACCCTGAAGGCAAAACTGTGAAGGAACAGAAACCACTTCAAAATTGAAAGACTATCTGCGGCACTTTTTTTCCCCATGCAGTTATTTTCCCCAATCCAGTTCAAACCCTAGAGGAATGAGAGACTCTGCAGCCTTTCTGTGCTGAAATACTGCTGTGTTGCTAAGTCTGTTACTAGGCAAAACATGTTTTAGCAGCCTAGAAAACATTTTCAAAACACAAGAAAAGATTTTGCTGTTTGTAAACTGGATCTGAGCTTCTTTTCTTTGAGAATAATGAAACTCTTCATACTCCAAAACTCTCACAGTTACTGAGAAACAGAATCGAAATCCAACTGGCTTGCTTCTATTCAGGACCAGGGGAAATGTGCTACAGCTTTGTGAATTAAGTCCTCTTCAGAAAGGGACCTGAGGGTACTGCATGACAGCTGGCTGAACATGAGCCAGCAGTGTGCCCAGGTGGCCAAGAAGGTCTGCATCAGGAACAGTGTGGCCAGCAGGAGCAGGGAAGTCATTGTGCCCCTGTACTCAGCTCTGGACCTTGAGTCCTGTGTCCAGTTCTGGGTCCCTCAAGTTAAGAAGGACATTGAGACACTTGAAGGTGTCCAGAGAGGGGCAATGAGGCTGGGGAGAGGCCTCGAGCACAGCCCGGTGAGGAGAGGCTGAGGGAGCTGGGGTTGCTTAGCCTGGAGAAGAGGAGGCTCAGGGAAGACCTTCTTGCTCTCTACAACTACCTGAAGGGAGGTTGTATCCAGGTGGGGGTTGGTCTCTTCTCCCAGGCAAGCAGCACCAGAACAAGAGGACACAGTCTCAAGCTGTACCAGGGGAAATTTAGGCTGGAGGTGAGGAGAAAGTTCTTCCCAGAGAGAGTTGTTGGCCATTGAAATGTGCTGCCCTGGGAGGTGGTGGAGTCCCCATCCCTGGTGGTGTTCAAGAGGGGACTGGACATGGCACTTGGTGCCGTGGTTTAGTTAGTCATGAGGTGTTGGCAGGTTGGACTTGATGATCTCTGAGGTCTTTTCCAACCTTGTTGATTCTGTGATTCTCTGGTTCATGTCCATGAACACAGAGTTAAACCTGGGTCTTTTGTAGGAGGGAGGAAGGAGTAAATGTGTAGTATAGGAAAAGCAGTGAGGTTGATTCATGGTAAAGTGTGCAATATTCCTGTGTATCACAATCTTATGAGGGGGAAGTGTTTGCAATCATATATAGTGTCAGCAGATCCACCCAGGAGCACAACATTACACACTGAACCAAGACTGTGGACCTGTCTGTAGAAGATGGTGCCCCTTTTTCAGGCTGAGTTGATAGGAAGGAATGTCAGGTCAGTTTTGGAAAGCTTTGACACCTGTGTTGAGACAGAGCTCATCTCTTACACTCCTCACTGAGAGCATGGCAAAAAAAACCCAGCAGGATGACTGTAATTTAAGTGGTGTGTTTATGGGCAGTGTTTTACCCAGCTTGAGTAATGACATAGACCAGAGAATTATCTTCATTTTTCTAGGTCTGGATCCCTTCTGAACCAGCAGCTTGGAGCTGTGGGTTTGAATGCAGAATTGTCTGCAGAAACTCAGGGAACATCTTAGAGTTTTGTGGGTTTATCTATTCATGCACATATGTGCAGCCAGCATTAAAAGAAAGCAAGCAGACATTTGGTTTTTTTCATAGCAGAATTTTAACTTCCTGCTTTGGAGGATATTTTGGAGGAGCTTAAATTCTGACAAGAAACTTTTAAAAGCTGTGAATCCCTCACAGACTCTGGGGCCACACTGATTTCTGCACCATCGAGACCACAGGATTTCAGCTTCAGTAGTTTATTTTGGGGGCAAAGATCTTCCATAGAATCAATAAGGGTGGAAAAAACCTCAAAGATCATCAAGTCCAACCTGTCACCCAACACCTCATGACTACTAAACCATGGCACCAAGTGCCACATCCAGTCCCTTTTTTAACACCTCCAGGGATGGGGACTCCACCACCTCCCTGGGCAGCACATCCCAATGGCTAACAACTCTCTCTGGGAAGAACTTTCTCCTCACCTCCAGCCTAAGCTTCCCCTGGTGCAGCTTGAGACTGTGTCCTCTTGTTCTGGTGCTGCTTGCCTGGGAGAAGAGACCAACCCCTACCTGGCTACATCCTCCCTTCAGGGAGTTGTAGACAGCAATAAGTTCTCCCCTGAGCCTCCTCTTCTCCAGGCCCATCACTAATTTTGGATGGTAGGGAGATTTTTAAGTTGCTTGTACATGCAGAGTGGTTGGAAAGGATCCTCTGGGGTTTCAATGGTGTTTAAAATACACTGTGCTCCCCTTCCATTTACTCTCAGGAAGACTATCAACACCTGTGTAGGGATTGCCACACAATAGCAAGAGGTGCTGGCAGTCAGATTAGACCTGTGGGTGCAACCACTGACAGCAGATCCATAAGAAGATGAGGTGCAGTATTTCAGGGTACCTGGGAAATAATAGCTGTGTGACATCTCTGTCTTCTCTATCTAGAGGAAACTTGTTCTTGTGTTTAGGGTCTTGAGACCCTGGAGATCTGGTTAGACTTTTGTGTGACCCTGGGTAAAATGCTTGTCTCGGTGCTTGCATTGCAAAGAGGCAATCATAACATCAACTTTGCCTTCCTTCCTTGTTTAAATCAGATGCTACCTGAGATAGGGACAGCCTCCTCCTGTGTGACTAGACAGCATGTAACTTAATGGGCTAATTGTAAAGGGAAAAGTACAGTGTTTGTGTGCTGGCAAGACCCCCAACAAAACACAACAGCTCTTCACACTAATAGTCCAAAGTGATGACATCCTGTAGTGGTTTGAGCAAGTGGCATCCACAGGTGAAGACATCCAAAGGCGGTGGTTTGTACATCACTGCATCACCACTGTCATTTAGAGTAGCCCAGCTGAAGTGGGGCAAAGAGACAGACAGCCACAACAGAGCTGCTCTTCTGCTTGTGCCAGCAAAGACTTCAGTGGGGGAGCAGGGATGTTGGCATCAGTGGAGCCTGTTAACTTCAATACCTGCTCTCAGCTTATCTTAGCTCACAAAGGAAGGATATGTCCTTTGGTGGAGCTTTTATCCCTACTCCCCCATAAAGCATATGCAGGATGGACAGATAAAGGCTATTATAATAATGCCTTCGTTCGAACAAAGGATCCATGGGCAGTTTTGCATAAACCCTTATGACATTCTCTCTAGGTTTCAGCCTGGCTTATACCCTCTACTAACCATCCAGTAATACCTGGAAATCACATTTTGCCTTTTGATTATTCGAGCACACAGAGGGTAAAAGTGGCTTGCTCAAATTCTTAGATAACCAGGAAAATAAAATGAACATGAGAATCCTCAGCTCTGAGCTCTACCTGCTGTAATGAACTCTAAGCATGGAGGAGTATTATCAAACAATTAACTCTTCCAGTTTTGAAGAGACAAAAGCAGACCTGGCCACTGGTAGGGGCATGAGGTACGTGAAGTTACGTGAGCTGAATTAGAAGCTGAAAGTTAGGCAATATGAGTACAGGTTGGACTTGATGATCATTGAGGTCTTTTCCAACCTTGTTAATTCTATGATTCTGCTCCCCAAGATGTCAGTACTGTCTTGATACTATATCTGGAAACAGCACTCTTGTGATCTCAGGTAGCTCCTGTGTCTCTTTACCCTGGCTTCAGCAGTCCTCCCTGTCAGTCCCCCTGGCTCCAACAAGAAGCCAGGAGGCCACTGAAGGCATTTTGTGACGTGCCTGACAGACTAGTCTGACAACTTGGGAGCTTTGTTTTGCACAAACCATCCAAACAGATGGCCACCACTTCTAAGTATCAGCCTGGCTTGTATTTGTATGCAGCATCTACAGGCACAGAGCTGCAGTCCCCTGTTTTGCTGAACTCTCTGCTGCTGTAGCTGTGGCTTTGGGGTGGAAAATGGCGCTGTGGGTTCTGAGAGAAGGCTCAAGGGGGCTTTACTGTAAGGCTAGTTCTCAATACCAGCTTTGGGAAGCAAAGGTGTTTTCACATCCCTGGTAACTCAGTCATCTCTTTCATTCACACTTGCAGAGTAATGTGCTGCCAGTTGAAGAGCAGCTCTGTGAAGCAGTGACCTTTGGGCAATGTCCTTTTGCCATGCAGTCCTATCTGCCATGCAGTCCTATCTGCCATGCAGTCCTATCTGCCATGCTTCTGAACCTGCAGGCCATTCCATGCTGTACCCTTGGTGGCAGTACTTAGTTGCTCTGTTTTACTTCTGCTTTACTTCTTATCTGTGTTTTAACAATGAATTATTTGCAGTATTTCCAGCAGGTTGGAATAGGGGCACTAATTGCTATTTCAGATCAGGAAAGTGGCTTCCTTCCAGCAGAGAGCAGAGTTAGTGATATTGCAGTGTCTTGAATTTAATATTAAGTCAACTTGCATAGACTCAGAATGGTTTGGGTTGGAAGGGACCTTGAAGGTCATCTAGTTCCAATCCCCACTACCATGGGCAGGGACACCTTCCACTAGACCAGATGGCTCATGGCCTCATCCAACCTGCCCTTGAATACCTCCAGGGAAGGGGCATCCATGACCTCTCTGGGTAACCTGTTCCAGTGTCTCACCCCCCTCACTGTAAAGAATTTTACCTTAAATTCTATTTACAATAAGCACTCTGTGCAGCTGGGGATATTTTTACCCCTTTCTCTGCCTTGTTCTCTGTGTTTAACTTTCCCTATCTCATATGCTGAAGCTTTTGGGTCTATTTTTTGTCAAATATTAGAGTTTTCTTGGGCAAGTCTTTGAACCATAGGCAGTTCCTCAGCTAGCAGTTAGGTAAGACCAGGGCTGTCAGCCTTGATGGCACTGTTGTAACTAGTTTCATTCAGAGATCCAAGCTGTTTTTATCTCTAGCTCCACTGAAAGATGCACATCTGGGTTTTGAAACAAGCAGAGCATGAAGTCACCAGTCCCCTACTATCTGCATTTGCATTCACTGTACATAACTGCTGTATGTTGCTTTCAATAGATATCTACAGATCCCTGGCAGACAAAGCACAAGCAGGACAATGGAAAACATACATCAGATTCTGTGTGTGTGCTAGGGCAATCTCATGAATCCACAGATAACACATGTCCTCATGCATATTTATTTCAAAAAATGCCCAAAGACAGGCTGCAAAACCTCTGATTTCTGACTAGCATCAACAACAAAAGGAAAACTTAAGCAGATCAAGGAATCATCCAAATCCCCACTGGGTTCATTTGCACCCTGAAGTGCAAAGTCCCACTTCAGGAGTCACTCGGTTTAAACCTGGGGAGTCATTATTAAGTTAGCATTAGGTTGCTGCCTAATTAATTTAAAGCATAAGCACATGCAGGGAGATTACACCAGGGCATTGCTAAATTGGGTAAGAAAAACCTACCACTTTGGACTAGGGCAATCTTCTATTGCTCCATTCCCCTTTCTTGTTGACTTGTACACGGATTAAAGGAAATTTCCCGGGTGACCGAGTGAGCCAAAGCAGTTGTGCCAAGGGCTTCTCATTTTCAAAGTGCAGGAGCGATGGGCTCTGATTGCAACTGCCGAGGCAGAAATTGCCTCCCTGGCCATCCCAAACTTTCCAGGGATGCCTGCGCCGGGCGGTGCAATCTGGCTACTTCGGGCAGCGCCCAGGCCTTTCAGCACCCTGCGGGGACGGGACAGGGGGGGACGCGCCCCGGGACAGTACCTGCCTCCCCTTAACCCCAGCACCTCACCATCTCCCTCGCCCCCCGGAGCCGGGCCAGCGCTCCTGCTTGGCTGCGGCGGCCGCCGGGAGAGGCGACCCGGCGCATCCCTCGGCCCGTACAGCATCCCCGGGCCGCTCCGGCAGCGCATCCCCTGGCCGCTGCCGGCGGCACAACCCCGGCCGCGCCGGGCCGTTCCCGGCAGCGCATCGCTGCACTGCCCGGGCCGCTCCCGGCTGCGCATCCGTCCACTACCCGGGCCGCTCCCGGCAGCGCATCCCGTGGCTGCCCTGCATCCCCGGTGGCCGGAGCTCCCTCCCGCGGTCTCGGCGCGGCGCCGGCCGCCGGTGGCGGTCTGGAGCAGCGAAGCAGAAAGGCGCCCGTCGCTTCTCGCCGCCGTAAAACGAAAGGGGGAAGAACCGCGGGGGGGAAGGGGGCCGTGCGGCGACTTACGCCCGAGCTTTGGGGAAGCCCATTGACAGCAGGATCTCCAGCGACGAGCCATGTTTGATGGTCCCCGCGCGGTGCTGCCGGTTCCGCCGGGGGATGACTTTGCTGTACAGCTCCTCTTTGGCAGCCATGGCGTGCGGTGCGGGCTGCCCGCGCTGGGCCATCACGCAGCCATCGCCGCCCGCGCAGGGCCATGCACACCCGCAGCGCCCAGCGCCCCGCCGGGGGCCGCGGCCGGGCCCTGCCTCCCTCCCCGCTCCGCGCCCAGCCCAGCCCAGCCGCTCGGCCCCCGTCGCCACACGTGCGCGCCCCACGCAGCCCCACGCCGGCACCGGAGCGGCGAGGAGCAGCCGCCCGCCCCCGTGCTTAGAGCCGCCTCCGGGCGGGCGGGGGCAGCCCTGGCCCCGCTCCGGCCCCCGAGGGGTTGCGGCGCTCACCCGCTGCCGGCCGCTACTCTGGAGCTGAGCCGCGGCAGGGGGAAGAGGAGGCGCGGAGTGAAGCGAGGGACGGGGGCCGCTCGGAGCGAGGGATGGGGATGTGCGGAGTGAGGAACGGGGGATGCGCGGGGCAGCGCCGCTGCTGGAGCGGATGGGAGAAGCGAAGGCGTGCTTTTGGAAGCTAATACAACTGCACAGACGAACCTTTGTTGTAATTTATTTGTCTCGTCTTTTGGAAGAAAAGCTCAGTGCAATATGGACCAAACTGCACAGGGCAGAGAGCGGAAGGCAGGCAGGGTGCTCTGCATGACAGTGCTTGAGAGGCTCTCTCCATCACTCGGCGTTGCTTTGATTTGGTAGCGCTAGTGGTTAATCCAGATGTAGTCGGATGCTCCAAAAATTTCCCCTTGGTTCACGTGTTTCTGCATCCTTCTCAGCCCTCTCCAGGCTGTCACTTGGAGTTCGGGCCTCGGAGCGTGTCAGCTCCAGGGCAGTCCCTGCCCCTCCTAGTGTCAGGTCTGCTGCGACACAAAGTTCTGCTCCTCTTCTTGCTCCCACGCAAAAGCTGCATGTTCCTACGGGCAGGGTGAGACAAACATCGCTACTTTCTTCCCTGTTGTATTTCAATTCAGACTTCTGTTTGGTATCACTTGCTCTCATGAAGTTCAATAAGAGCAAGTGCAGGGTCCTGCATCTGGGTCGAGGCAATCCCAGGCACAAATACAGGCTGGGCAGTGACTGGCTGGAGGATAGCCCTGAGGAGAGAGACTTGGGGGTGCTGGTGGACAAAAAGCTCAACATGAGCTCTCAGTGTGCACTTGCAGCCCGCAAAGCCAATCAGATCCTGGGCTGCATCAGGAGAAGTGTGGCTAGCAGGTCGAGGGAGGTGATCCTCCCCCTCTACTCAGCCCTGGTGAGACCCCACCTGGAGTACTGTGTCCAGTTCTGGAGCCCCTATTACAAGAGGGATGTGGAGGTGCTGGAACGTGTCCAGAGAAGGGCCACGAGGATGATCAGAGGGCTGGAGCACCTCTCCTATGAGGACAGACTGAAGGAGTTGGGGCTGTTCAGTCTGCAGAAGAGAAGGCTCCGAGGTGACCTAATTGTCGCCTTCCAGTATCTGAAGGGGGCCTACAGGAAGGCTGGGGAAGGACTTCTCAGGATATCAGGTAGTGATAGGACTAGGGGGAATGGAATGAAGCTGGAGGTGGGGAGATTCAGGCTGGATGTGAGGAGGAGGTTCTTCACCATGAGAGTGGTGAAACCCTGGAATGGGTTGTCCAGGGAGGTGGTCGAGGCCCCGTCCCTGGGGGTGTTTAAGAGCAGGCTGGATGAGGCTCTGTCCAGCCTGATCTAGTGTGGGGTGTCCCTGCCCATGGCAGGGGGGTTGGAACTGGATGATCCTTGTGGTCCCTTCCAACCCTGAATGAAACTATGAAACTATGAAACTATGAAACTATCTTTGGGGTTGTAAACCGAGGGGTTTGTTTGTGACAGCGGGCCTCCTTCTTCCCCCTTTTATTTTTTTCCCCCTGAGGTCCTCCTCTTCCCTCCTTTACCACGCACCCCACAGCCTCTCTGCTTTCCCCTCATTTTCAAGGACAAGGTATCAGTACTGATCTTCCCAGGGCAGGCTCAGCTCAAGGGTTATAGAGAGCAGTATGAAGTTACAAGCCTGTAAACAAACAAAACCCACTAAGAAATAGTTTTTTTTAAGGTACAGCAGTTTACACTGGGGAAGGAAAGCAATGTTGGCAGAGACAAATCTCTCACTACAGTTATTAGCATTAGAGAAAACAAACAGCCCATTTCCATTTTGTTGTCTCAATGAAGCCAGAGAAGGGGAAAGCTCCCAACTGTCTACTCCTTCCCCTCCCATGCCAGTTTATTTTCTGCTGCTTTAGCCAGAGGCATGAAGAGAAAGGAGCACATGCTGCAGCCAGCGCTCCCATGCCACACTGGGGGCTGTGTTCCCACCAGGACAACAGGCCAGCAAGTCATCCTCACACTGCCTGAACTAACAAGCACCATGAAAATTAGAGCTCCAGAAGGACACTGCACAAAGCACTGCTTGTTCATTTCTTGAAGTCACTTTCAAGCCCTTTGATGTTGCGGAGGCCCCGAGTCTTTCGTTTACCCCCACTATTAATTGGCAAGTCCTTCGTTAGAGTCTGTGTGTGAAACCAAGAAGCGTTTAATCACGGATTTCAGCCATGGCAGACATTTTGCAGCTGTGAAATCGGGATCAGGCACCTAATCTATTCCCTTTTAATGGAAGAGGAGAGTTAAGGGTCGGTGTTAACAATATTTGTGCTGAAACATACGTTGCCAGAGCCCCCAGAAGTGTTTATCACTGATGAACTCACGTCCAGCCATGCTAGGGGCACCACAGCTCGTTGGGGACCTGTGAAAGCACAAGATGGAAATCCCAAGGTAACACTGACCCCCACCTCCCTAACAAGCACTTGCAGACAATTCCCAGGAGAATGTGATCAATGTAGAGGGATTTGCAGCCAGCAAAAACCCATGAGGAGTGTTGTGTTTTGACTTCACTCGCTATGCTTCACTCATGCATGGATTTTTTGCTCCAGCTGGATTACTCAGTCAGGAAATAACAGCAGAAATGTAGTTTGCTATGGAAGTAGCTTCCAGCGACTTTGCCAGATGAGAGTCTCTTTCCTTTAGCTGTGACAGGTTCATGAAGCTGGAGGTGGGGAGATTCAGGCTAGATGTGAGGAGGAGGTTCTTCACCAGGAGAGTGGTGAAACCCTGGAATGGGTTGTCCAGGGAGGTGGTCGGGGCCCTGTCCCTGGAGGTGTTTAAGCCCAGGCTGGATGAGGCTCTGTCCAGCCTGATCTAGTGTGGGGTGTCCCTGCCCATGGCAGGGGGTTTGGAAGTAGATGATCCTTGTGGTCCCTTCCAACCCTGAATGATACTATGATACTATGATATAAAACATAATGAAATATCCATGCTATAGAAGTTATAATACTGAAGTTTTGATGGTTGGATGAACTGCTGCAGCTAACTCCACTGGAAACATCAGAGGCGTTAGAGCAAGCAAGAAGGAACACAACTGGGATGTTACATATCATTTGTAGTATCATTTATAGTCCATCAATGGGGCTGGCTGCACCCTGGCTTGAAAAAGCATCTCAAGGCAGCAGCATTTCAAGGCCCGCTGCTAAGAGAAGTGCCTCATGTCCTTGGAACTTTGGGGAGCGCCTCTGCATCTGATCTGGCTGTGCTTTTTTACATGGAAACCCTTTCACTGGGAAGCAGTCCCTGTATTATCCCCCAGCATTTAAATAGGTGCCTTGAAATAATGCTTCCTCCCACTTCCCCCCTTTTTTTTTCCTCCCAGCTAAAAATGGGAGCTGTCAGAGTGATCACATGAGGAAAAAGGAGAGAAAATAAAAGTAGAAAGAAAATTTGTTAAGCACACAGAAAATGGTGTTTGAGTCCCCAGATTAGCAACAACTAGGGGGAGGAAGGAAATATATGAAATGATTGTGCCTGAATGAAATCTGTGCCATGGAGTTGATTTTAAAATGCTGAGAGAGATTCACCTAAAATCTTCCTGATATTTTTTGCTTCTTCTTCCCCCCCTCCTCCCCCTTGCTGTCATCCTAGACATTTCTGTGTGCTTAAATAACTACTGCTACCCTTTTTCCTGACTGCAGAGCAACAGCTTCCAGGTGCCCACAGCCAGGCAAGTGTGTGAGGTCCTGCAGCAAGAGGCTTGCCTCTGTTCTTGGTGCTCTTCTAACTTTTTTCCTGAGTGAAACTCCAATATTATCTCTTTACCTACAGGAAAATGCATCCTTAGAGGGGTTATTTATATCATTTCCTTCAATGCAACACAGAAATAACTGGAGGGGAGGGATGTATTTAAAACTGCCCCACTAGACAGTGAGTGGGAGTGTTGCTGTATGCTTCAATAGGAAGAGGTCAGGCTCCTGAGGAATTGGAGCCAAATTTAGCCATCTTCCCAGCCTGATGCGACCTCCTCTCATTTGCATGCAAAGGGTTGAGTCTAACAATGGCAGCACTCTGAAATAAACCAGCACAACAGCAGGAAACAGAACAAGGAGTTTGCTTTCCTCCTTCCTCACCTCCCTGCCTTAAAAAAAGGGGTCAGATGCTTTCAGAAAGTCCTTGTTCAAGGCTCTGCTTTTGAATTATGACCAATTGAAATGCATTATTGCCCCCAGAATGGGAGAGGGAGGGATGGGGAAAGGGAAAGGAACAGGATGTGGAGGTCTTCCTGGGCCAGCACCTCTTTTGTAGGAGCAGCAAGGCAAAGACTTGTCCCTTCTTCCTCCTGCCCCCAGCGAAGAGAAAATCTGCCATAGGTCAAAGCCTGAGCAAATGCTGAGCAGTGAAGGACACAGCAAGATTGCTGTTTCCTAGATTTGAGCCTGGTCTTGCAATGATTCCTACACTTCAACCTTTTTACACCCATAGTTATTCCACAGGGCAATTTCAGGCCCATCAGCAGATGGGAGGAAGGCTTCTCCCTCACCTTGCTTTGGCAAGTCACAAGCCAACCTCATGAAGTTCAATAAGAGCAAGTGCAGGGTCCTGCATCTGGGTCGAGGCAATCCCAGGCACAAATACAGGCTGGGCAGTGACTGGCTGGAAAGTAGCCCTGAGGAGAGAGACTTGGGGGTGCTGGTGGACAAAAAGCTCAACAGGAGCTCTCAGTGTGCACTTGCAGCCCGCAAAGCCAATCAGATCCTGGGCTGCATCAGGAGAAGTGTGGCCAGCAGGGCAAGGGAGGTGATCCTCCCCCTCTACTCAGCCCTGGTGAGACCCCACCTGGAGTACTGTGTCCAGTTCTGGAGCCCCTATTACAAGAGGGATGTGGAGGTGCTGGAAGGTGTCCAGAGAAGGGCCACAAGGGCCACAAGGATGATCAGAGGGCTGGAGCACCTCTCCTGTGAGGGCAGACTGAAGGAGTTGGGGCTGTTCAGTCTGCAGAAGAGAAGGCTCCGAGGTGACCTCATTGTGGCCTTCTAGTATCTGAAGGGGGCTACAGGAAGGCTGGGGAGGGACTTCTCAGGATCTCAGGTAGTGATAGGACTAGGGGGAATGGAATGAAGCTGGAGGTGGGGAGATTCAGGCTAGATGTGAGGAGGAAGTTCTTCCCCATGAGAGTGGTGAAACCCTGGAATGTGTTGTCCAGGGAGGTGGTCGGGGCGCCATCCCTGGAGGTGTTTAAGAGCAGGCTGGCTGAGGCTCTGTCCAGCCTGATCTAGTGTGGGGTGTCCCTGCCCATGGCAGGGGGGTTGGAACTAGCTGATCCTTGTGGTCCCTTCCAACCCTGAATGAAACTATGAAACTAAGTCCATCCTTCAGTTATTTGCCTGCACTCTGAAGTGTGCACACACACCTTTGGGACTGAGCATCAGAATGTGCAAAATAATTAAAAGTGGAACTGAATCCCTCCTCAGCACTTTCCCTCCTCTTCTTCTTGTTTCTTCTTATTGTTTTGTCTCCTGAGTTTCCCAACCGCAAGGAAAGATGATTTATCACCGAGAAAAAAACGAACAGCTGCCTCACACTTGGTTCAAAACAGCATGCAAATTGAGTGCAAAAAAATATATATATAATATTAATCAGAGTTTTTACAGAGCTAAGACCAAAGAATCTTCAGCAGACTTCAGCCCTTTTCCTCTGCTCTTGATAATTGCTCTGTGGGCAGCGTTTTGTGACTGCTTGGGTTTCTGTGTTTTAACACCCATCTGAGCATGTTTGGAAGAACTGCTGAGCCTTGGTGAAAGTGGAAGGACAGCATTCCTGAGAGCAGCTTAATCTTGAAGCCTAAAACACCTTTGTCCAGCTATTTTACCTGTCTGGGCTTTAATAATTGAGCTGGAAGGAGCATTTCTCTGCGGTTCTGTTCCACAGGGATAGTTTCTTTCCTTTGCTAAGCATCCATCTGCATAGGTACTTACATGAGCCTCCTCTTCTCTCATCACTGCAATATTTGAGTCCCTCCAGAGCATTTAAAAATAGAAAGAGCATCTGGTTTATAGGAGAACAGGGTTCTGTACTTTATGCAGAAGGCTGTGAAAGGACTTTCTCACCTTTCACTGTATCTACCTCACCTCAAACTTCTGTCATGAGATTTGGGCTCTGGGAGGATTCATGAGGGCTGCAGAGCACCCCCTAAGGACCAGAGAATTTTTAGCCATCTTCAGCTTTTATTGCCTTGAGGCTGTAACTCCACACTCTGCTGCAAACCTGGAGGTGTGGGGGTGGATTTGGGCCCAGGGTTGGTCACAGCACTTTTGGCTGCATTAGAGAGCAGCTGGGGCTTGGAGGATCCAAGCTGGTCACAGGCACAGGAGAATTTGCTTTTCTAGCTTTCCTTCCAATTTGGAGTGTATTCTCCTCCTTACAGACAAAATGTCATCATAATCTCTCTCTTTCTGCATAGAGCTATGGAGTCAAGCAGAACCATCAGGTATGTCAAGAGGCAAAGTGTCCTTCAGGTATTGCACTTTGAGAGCAGAGGGCAGGAGATGATATCTGGTGCAGCTTGCTTAACTTCCCAGCCCAGTTTTCAGTGTAAAAGAAAAAGAAAATAACAGTTGCATTTTTAAATGCTTTGAGCATTGAGGGAGGATTCTGTGTGAGGAAGGAGTTCTGGCTTCCTTGCTGGATGTGACTAGGAAATGATTTACTGTGCGCTATGGAATGGGCTGCCCGGGGAGGTGGTGGAGTCGCCGTCATTGAAGGTGTTCAGGAGGAGACTTGCTGGGGTGCTTGGTGCCATGGGTTAGCTGTTTGGGTGGGTTAGATTGGTTGATGGGTTGGACACGATGATCTTGAAGGTCTCTTCCAACCTGGTTTGGTTTATTCTAATAAAGTTTATTCTCTTCTCCTCTGGAGCCCAGTTCTCTCAGTTCAGTGGCCCCACAGAGGGAGGATACTCAGGGTACATAAGAGCAGAATTTGCCTGCTGGGAGGGGTTGGTAGCTTCGTTTGGCAGACTTAGCAAAATGACCTTTGAGGGGTCATTGAAACATGAACAAAGCACAGGAGAAGGAGCAGTGCAAAGATGGAGTTCACCTTCTCTTAACCTGTGCAGCACTGCATCCTTTCACATCTTCAGCAAATAGCTGCACGTTTTGAGTTTCTCCTTACAGAGCTGCTTGCTGCAGCAGTGCAGCTGGCCAGAGGGAAGTGAGGTCACGGTGTGCTGTGGAAAATGCTTGCAGCCCCTCTTCAGTCACATAGGTGGGACTTGCAAAGGGAACTGAAGCCACCAGTGAGTGGTAGTGAATTCACAGCACTTCACTGGCATGAAATCCACCGATTCTGGGCTTGAGAAGCGTGGTTAGCTAGTTCCTGCCACGGTGTGCTCGCTGTAATCCTGGTCTCTGCGAGAGGAAGAGCAGTTGAGCAAACAAGATGAACAGACTCCCAACTTCTAGCCCATGTGCAAGAAACATCTTGAGCATTGGCTATCTTATCTGTTGGATTTCATGTCTGTTTCTGCTATGCTTGTATGAATCTCCTGTATCGTGATGATTATTTATTCGCCTGGGAACGAGCCAAGAAACAACAAGATACAATAGAAAGCTGCTGGGATTTCCCCAACTCCCACACACAGTAAATATGCTGATCTGCAGCAGCTTGTACAAAGTCTGCAGCATTTCTGCAGAGGCCTTCCTTTCTTTTTGGACTTTTGCTTTTGTTGCAATTGTTCTTGTTTGTTGTTGGGATTTGTTTAGCTGCGTTCCTGTCCTCCTGAAGGGGAGCACTGTCAGATTACTTGAAGAAAACCACATTTGTTTGACATAAGGCTGAAAAAAAAAAGAAAAGAAAGGGAAGGAGGTGTTTATGGCCACTTGAAATCTTCCTGATTATTTTGTAGAGCTGTTTGAAAAGATCTGAAGATTGGTGATTTGCTTTTGTCTCCAAGAGAGGCAATAAGAAACTAAAAGCAGTGGAGTGATGCTAAGGACTGGTTTGATTCCTATTCTCATTTTTCTTTCCCTCTTTTTAACTTTCATTGAGTCATAGAATTGTTTTGGTTGGAAAAGACCTCTAAGATCATCAAAACCTAAGACCACGATGGCCATTAAACCATGTCCCAAAGTGGCTTGTCCACACAAATTGGATTCTCTGTTTGGAGATTTTTAGAGGGCTGGAGCACCTCTCCTGTGAGGACAGACTGAGGGAGTTGGGGCTATTCAGTCTGGAGAAGAGAAGGTTCCCAGGAGACCTAATTGTGGCCTTCCAGTGTCTGAATGGGACTACATGAAAGCTGGGGAGGGAGTTTTTAGGGTGTCAGGGAGTGATAGGACTGGGGGGAATGGAGCAGAAATAGGAGTATATTCAGATTGGATGTTAGGAAGAAGTTCTTCCCCATGAGGGTGTTGAGAGACTGGCACAGGTTGCCCAGGGAGGTGGTGGAAGCCTCATCCCTGGAGGTTTCTGCAGCCAGGCTGGATGTGGCTGTGAGCAACCTGCTGTAGTGTGAGGTGTCCCTGCCCATGGCAGGGGAGTTGGAACTGGAAGATCCTTGAGGTCCCTTCCAACCCTAACAATTCCATGATTTTATGGTATGACCAACAGCTTTTGGGTGGAGAAGAGAGTGAAAGTGCTTACAAGGAAAAGTGAAAGTGATTAATCAAGTTTCACAAAGTTCATTGAAACAGAAATAATAGAAGTGCAATAAAGCAGGAGTGGCAGAGAGAAGAAAAATTAGGGGAAAAAGAATACTTCTAATGTAGTCATCAAACCTGCTTAGGAGCATAAAGGGCAACGAGGCTGCGGAGAGGGATCGAGCACAAGCCCTAGGAGGAGAGGCTAAAGGAACTGGGAGAGTTTAGTCTGGAGAAGAGGAGGCTCAGGGGAGACCTTATTGCTCTCTACAGCTCCCTGAAGGGAGGTTGTAGCCAGGAAAGGGTTCATCTCTTCTCCGAGGCAACTAGCACCAGAACAAGAGGACACAGTCTCAAGCTGTGCCAGGGGACGTTTAGGCTGGAGGTGAGGAGAAAGTTCTTCCCAGAGAGAGTTGTTAGCCATTGGAATGTGCTGCCCAGGGAGGTGGTGGAGTCCCCATCCCTGGAGGTGTTCAAAAAGGGTTTTGACGTGGCACTTGGTGCCATGGTTTAGTAGCCATGAGGTGCTGGGTGACAGGTTGGGACTTGATGATCTCTGAGGTCTTTTCCAACCTGATTGATTCTACGCTAAAAGACCAATTTTGGTTCGTTTCATTTTTTTCCTGTTTATGCTAATAATTTAAGCTGGAAACCAGCACTTGAATAATGCAGATCTTTTAATGAGAGGGGAGGATTACTTTACATGTAGGTGCATGGCCGTTACAGATACATTTCTGGAGCTGGAGAGGAGCTTCAAGCTGCAATTTCAATATGAATGAACATCATCCAACATCCTGCTTCAGCTGCGAGCGCTTGCAATTTATTTCCTATTTAGATCTTCATTAGAGGAAAGGCTAAAAGCTAGAGGCTGTTCTCTGCAAATTAAATTCCCCCCTCTCCCCTCCTCCCCCCCCCCCCATGTGGCTCCACGTGGAACTCTTTGCAGTCATTTACTTGAAACGCTGCAATCAGAGCATAAATTTCCATGGTGCTTTGATTTCAGCTGTCTTCATCTGACTGAACGATGCAGCAAATTAAATATGCTTAGTCAAAACTCTAATCTCTGCTAATAACACTTAGCATAAACCTTGCTCTTGTCATCCACCACCAAAAAAAAAAAAGGAGCAGTAATTAAGATTTACTGGGTAAGGCTGCAGCCCTAGAAGCCTCCACACATGTTTAACTTCACCACCCAGCACAGCCTCGTTGGACTCCCAGCGATAAAATTAAGTCCATGCATCAATGTCTGCTGGACTGGGGGCCAAGGTAAGGCTCGGTGCCCTACTCAACACATCACATTAAAAGAAATGTGGTGCTTTGTCAGTGCTTTGTAGCTTTGTTTGTTCTCCCCTTCTCCTATGAAGTAGCTTGCAGTTGTGTGATCCTCCTTGTGTTTCTTGTTAGGCTTTTGAGGGATAAACAAAACAAGGCAAGCAAACAAGGAAAGAAAAGAGTTCCTGTTTGCAAATCATTGCCCATCTGTTTCTCATTCCATTTGACTCCAGGGAACATTTCCACACTGTATACACCTCATCTTAAAGAACACAGAGTCTGGATGAAGGCTTTGAGCTTCCTACTTCTAATGTGGCCCCCTATTTCACTTGAATCTGTTTGGATGGCCCTTAGCCTTGTAGGAATCATTGGTGTTATGCTGAGTTAGAAGTAACCCCAGAGCAATCCAGGACATAGAATAGAATAGAATAGAATAGAATAGACCAGACCAGACCAGACCAGGTTGGAAAAGACCTTTGAGATCATTGCGTCCAACTCATCATCCAACACACCTAATCAACTAAACCATGGCACCAAGCACCCCATCAAGTCTCCTCCTAAACACCTTCAGTGATGGTGACTCCAACACTTCCCTGGGCAGCACATTCCAATGGCGAATCTCTCTTTCTATGAAGAATTTCTTCCTAGCATCCAGCCTAAACCTCCCCTGGCACAGCTTGAGACTGTGTCCTCTTGTTCTGGTGCTGGTTGCCTGGGAGAAGAGACCAACTCCCACCTGGCTACAACCTTCCTACAGGTAGTTGTAGGGAGCAATAAGGTCTCCCCTGAGCCTCCTCTTCTCCAGGCTAAGAAACCCCAGCTCCCTCAGCCTCTCCTCACAGGGCTTGTGCTCCAAACCCCCTAGTTTATTTGCCATAGTGGTGTTAGGTTGGTGGTTGGACTTCATGGTCTTAGAGGTCTTTTCCCACTGAAACAATTCTGTGATTCTATGAATGACAACCAGGCTGTGTGCTGCTGACTAACAGAGGGGACAGTCCCTGGTGCAGGGGCTGATACTGCACACCCAGTGATGCACAGACCTGCTCAGAAATGGGAAAGGGTAGGAAATGGAAGTGTGATCGCCTGGTGGTCTCTGTGGCCAGTCCAGGAGCCAGGGGTGGGGGAGAGCTGAAGGGCTGCTGAGAAACATGCACCAGAGCCACTGATGCTGCTGCTCAGGTGTGTTCAGCCCAAGCAAACTGATCAGCTACTTCAGAGAAAACATAGTAATGAAGCATCAGAGACTTTCATCATCTCAGAAAGGGTCTTTGGAGAACTTCTAAGTGTCCTAAAGTACAGCTGTCCCTTGGGTGTTCTGGAAATGCAAAGGGATCCTGCAGAAATCCTCTTTACAACCTAAAAATCATTTTTGAAACAGGGTGTGCTTGACACAGGGATTTGGAATCCTTCTGTAGCATCATTACGATGGAGCATTGTTGTGGCTGTGTTCAAAGTACAGTCTGAAAGCTCATTATCTCCATTAAATCTGGTAGGATTTCCTGTATTGACCTCTGAAATACTGAATACAGAGTCCAGTGTGGCTGGATTCCTGCTTTAGGGTCTAGTGACATTGTCTTTTTAGAGGCATCTGTCAGTGAGTAGCTATTGAAGCAGTTTGCTTTAGACAAGAACAACTATGGATAATTGCAAAAGTACCCTCCTGCAGTCCGGCTGAAGTTAACCTTGGGTTTAAATGGCAACACTTGTTTAAGTAGTTGGAAACTGTGGCTACCACACATCCTGTACTCAGCTGCAGCTTGCAGTGTTGTTCACTAAAGTGGCCCCCTTCAAGACATGTAAAGTAAATTAGATTGTTCATGGCTCCAGGCATAAGCACAAAGGGAGGGAGGAAAGGCTCTACCATGCAATGACCTATCTCTCCTATGCCCTTGTCCCCAGTGTGTGAGCACAGAGCTTTAAGCCCAGCCTGAAAGCCTGTTGCTCTTTTCCATGCAGCAGGTTGGATTTTGGTGCTGCACTTCCCTCTTGTGTTTGCTGATAATACTGATTTTCCTCTCTGCCTGCTTGCAAGGCATGCGGAGAGCCTCAGGGGTGTCCTCTCAGCTCCTGGAGAATGGTGAGCTGTATACCCTTGCTTGATTGTCTCCTTCCTTAAGAGCTGCTGGAATAATTCCCCATGCCCTTTTGGACAGGTTCCTGAGGTGAGAGCCCTGACTTTGTGCACTGACTGTAGCATCCAGGCTGGATGAGGCTCTGGGCAGCCTGATCTAGTGTGGGGTGTCCCTGCCCATGGCAGGGGGGTTGGAACTAGATGATCCTTGTGGTCCCTTCCAACCCTGAATGATACTATGGTACTATGAGAGGGTCCTGGCCAGCTTGTTTAGCACATGGCTGAGGTCACAAGCAGATGAGTTGTCCCTGGGACAGTGCTGTTTTGACTTGTTTATGAAAGAAAAGGCCCTGGAAGGGAGCAGAGATTTCTCTCAAGGTCCTGCCTGTCCTTTCACACTCCAGTCCACAGAGTTTAACGATGCCTGTAAACAGTGGCAAAGTCAAGGTCTGGTCCTAGAGCTCTTAAATCTGAAGTAAGGTTGTATATTCTTTTTAAGGCAAGAGTTGAAGCAATGAAATGTGCTATCACCAGTTGTGCTCCTGCACGTTTGTCTACTTTTTGCTGTAAAGAAACAACTGTGTGGTCAGTGAAAACCCCAGAACTGAAGTGACTCCAGTACATTTCTCACCAACATGAGTAAGGAGGTTGGAGCTGCTTAATTACAGTGTGACTGAAAGTGGTCTTTTTTCCCTAGCTTTGCTGTTCCCAAGCTGTTTGCTGGAGATTGAAGTCTTTGACGCTGTTCCCAAGCTGTTTGCTGGAGATTGAAGTCTTTGACGCACCCACAGAGATATTTCAAAGCAGGGAGCTACCGTGGTCATGGAGGTGTTGGGTAGGAGGTTGGACTTGATGATCCTAGAGGATCTTTCCCAACCTTTATGATTCTAGGATGTATTAGAATAAACCTTTATTAGAATAAACCAAACCAGCTTGGAAGAGACCTTCAAGATCATCGTGTCCAACCCATCAACCAATCCAACCCACCCAAACAGCTAACCCATGGCACCAAGCACCCCATCAAGTCTCCTCCTGAACACCTCCAATGACAGCGACTCCACCACCTCCCCGGGCAGCCCATTCCAATGGGCAATCACTCTCTCTGTATAGAACTTCTTCCTAACATCCAACCTGAACCTCCCCTGGCGCAGCCTGAGACTGTGTCCTCTTGTTCTGGTACTGGCTGCCTGGGAGAAGAGACCATCATCAGCCTGTCTACAACCTCCCTTCAGGTAGTTGTAGAGAGTGATAAGGTCACCCCTGAGTCTACTCTTCTCCAGGCTAAGCAGCCCCAGCTCCCTCAGCCTCTCCTCACAGGGCTGTGTTCCAAACCCCTCACCAACTTTGTTGCTCTTCTCTGGACTCGTTCCAGCAAGTCAACCTCCTTCCTAAACTGAGGAGCCCAGAACTGGACACAGTACTCGAGGTGTGGCCTAACCAGTGCAGTGTCCAGGGGCAGAATGACCTCCCTGCTCCTGCTGGCCACACTGTTCTTGATGCAGGCCAGGATGCCATTGGCCTTCTTGGCCACCTGGACACACTGCAGGCTCATGTTCAGCCTACCATCGACCAGAACCCCCAGGTCCCTCTCTGCCTGGCTGCTCTCCAGCCACTCTGACCCCAGCCTGTAGCACTGCATGGGGTTGTTGTGGCCAATGTGCAGAACCTGGCACTTGGATGTGTTCAATCTCATGCCGTTGGATTCTGCCCATCTGTCCAGCCTGTCGAGGTCCCTCTGCAGAGCCTCTCTACCCTCCAGCAGATCAACTCTTGCCCCCAGCTTGGTGTCATCAGCAAATTTACTGATGATGGACTCAATGCCCTCATCCAGATCGTCAATGAAGATGTTAAAGAGCACGAAGTTCTGCTTTATTTCTGAAAGACTTCACTGCATTCTCCACAATATTTGGCCACCCAACAACTCCAAACACAGAGTTTCACAGCAGATGGGGCTCACAAGATCAGGCATCCTTACAGGATATACAGGCAGATGTCTGTCTTCCTCCCTCAGCTCTGGATTTGACACCATAAGGAAGGCAGACATATGAGCTGGGATCAGCTTCCCTTACTTAACTGTGCTGAAAGGAACTTTTAACACTGAATATTGTATAGAAATATTTTCCAGTCATGTCTTCAATAGACTGGGAGTTGCTCCACTGAAATTTCTCTGTCTCTGTGGTGGGATGCAGTTACTTGTGAGGCGAAAGTTTCCCAAGGGCATTTAAGTATGGACTTTCTCTCTCTTCTTCCCATACAAAGTAGGTTTGCTTGATGCTATTTAGCAGGCACCATGCTGCTCTCAGCTATTGATTTGGAGCAGGGCCGAAAAGGAAGTTTCCAGCAGGTCAGGTAAAGAGAGATGAGAGCACTTGATTTTAATGCAGGCCTCAAATGACTTGTTTCCATTTATCCTCCTCCTTGAAAGCCTGGCAATTATTTATTACAAACCAAGGAGAAGGGGGGGGGGGGGGAGAGAATGAAATGAATGGAGGTACAGTATCTGCAGGCCAAGAGTGTGATTGAAGATGAGGTTTTGAGCCATGACGTGAGACCTTTAATGGGACTGCATTAGGATATTTAGCTCGAATGGGATCCTGAGCCACAGGCTGCCTCTCAGAGCACTGCAAGGTGCTTTGGTAGTGGTGGAGAAAAGGGTTGTGGCTTGTTAGCAATGAATTGCTGTCCTTGGAGGTACAGGAGAGCTTTCAGGGTGGAAATCAGAAACCCAGGCCAGCCTGAGCCACGGGCAAGGCAAACTAAATTAACTGGCTACGTTCATATGTGCTCTGATTCAGTCTGGGAGTCAGCACTCAGCCTGCTCATTAGTCGCTCAGAGTCTGGACTGAAGATTTTATACTGCCTCCCATAAACTTATCCCTGGTAAAACAGCAGCATGGTTCTGACCAGGAGCAGCTGCCTTTTGGTAGTGAGGCATACAGGATGACAATGAGCTGACTTGTTCCATTTTGGGTGCTGAGTCTGGATTCTCTTTGTGCGAGAAGTCTGCTGGAAATCTGTTCTTCTGTGTGAGAAGATGCCAGAAGTCTGTTGGAAGCGAGGAGGTGCTGCAGGAGGGGCAAGAAGGCCCAAAGCAGGTTGAAGGATGCAAAAAGTTAACTTCTGTGCCAAGTTCTGCAGAGGGGTCCAGTTTAACAAGACATGGGGAAGCAGGCACACAGCAGAGACCAGAGCTGTGCTATGGAAAGAGCTACAGGGACACAGCAACTCTTTTGGTGAATCAGCTCTTCCTGGCTTCAGAGGTTGGAAGTCCACAGCCATTCAAACTGAGGTTTTGTTGTTTTTTGTTTCTTTGTGGAGCTTCCCCAAGTCTTTATTAAAGTTCCTGTAACATGGTCTTATTAAAGCATAAAGAAGAGGAGAAGCCTTTTGAGGTGGGAAAATTTCATTAATCAGCTGGTAATTCTGGGTGTGGGCTGATGGTCCTTCCATTGGGGAGGAGACTGTGGTGTTTAGAAAGCTCATTTGAAGTCTGTGGTTAAAGCAAATGCTGACATTGCTGTGGTAGGCACAGATGAGGGTCTAATGGCCACTCCACTTGTTGCAGAAATTGCTAGGAGTAGAGATGTGGACTGAGTGTGCCTGTAAATGCCTTGGCTTTTCGGTGCTGAACAAGCTGCTGGGCTGAGTTTGGGATTACAGTGTAATTAGTGTGGTGGGTTTGGGGATTTCAGCCTGCAAAACCTACCTGATACCTGAATTTCATCCTCCAAGTGTTTTCCAGGAAGGTTTGGGAAGTTTCTTTCTAGATGGTTTCTTTCTAGGGTCATAGAATCATAGAATCAATAAGGTTGGAAAAGACCTCAAAGATCATCAAGTCCAACCTGTCACCCAACACCTCATGACTACTAGACCATGGCAGCAAGTGCCACGTCCAATCCCCTCTTGAACACCTCCAGTGGAAGCTTCTCTGTAATTTCTACTCATGTCTAATGGGCTTTGGATCAGGATTCTGTGCTCTGTCCCGGGGTCATCAAGTCAGTGTCTGGTTTGTCAGCATTGCTGTGTGTAAATCCCTGCATCCCAGAAGCATAAAACCAGAAGGTTGCTTACTTGGGCAGCTTGTGAGTGTAGTACTAGAGAATATGTGTAAATAGTTCCTGTGCCACACCTGAAATCACTCAGACTGGAATACGATCATCCTGTGAAAGGCAAATACTGGACATAGTTGTGATGCTGAAGGGGGAGAGATGCAGTTTTCAGAACAACTGCTTCTGAAGGAGGTGTCCTGATCCCCACAGCAGGCTCATCAGTTTGAAGCTGGTGTCATTCCATGGGGAGTGAAGAGAGTTACTCTGTACACTCTGCTGCCGAGTTCAGAGCCCAGCCTAAAACACCCCCTGACACCAGCACTGCCTAGACAAAAGGCTCTGGTGTGACCAAAGTAGAAGGGCCTTAAGATGAGGTCCAAGGTCAGCAAAAAGATTGACACACTAAGATTGTAAAATGTTTGTGCAGGAGGAGAATTATTGGCAAGGGAAGAGTTAAGTTCCTTTCCTCTTTCAACTTAGAATCATAGAATTGATCATAGATTTGTTTTGGTTGGCAAAGGCTCCTAAGATCATGAAGCCCAACCATAGATCTAAGACCACCATGGCCATTAAACCATGTTCTGAAGTGCCATGGCCACAGGTTTCCTGAACCCCTCCAGGGATAGGGACTCCACCACCTCCCTGGGCAGCCTCTTCCAATCCCTGACCACTCCTGCAGGAAATAATGTTTTTCCTAACATCCAGTCTAAATTCTTTGGAGCTGTGAGTTGCCATGGGGCTCATTGCACTTACTAAGTGCTGCTCTTTGCTTTGTAACATCAGAGCAGCCCACAGGAGCCCCTGCACATCCTCCTCAGCAGAGGACCCCCTTTTCAAGTGACAGCTCTGCTGCAGAGGCTGCATTTGGCTGGGCTGTTCAATTCCTGGCACATCAGTGTGGATGTGAGGAAAATGGGAGCAGAGCCAAGGCACTGGGCTGCTCCAGCCTGGAGCAGTTTGGGAAGTGAAGGAAAAAAAGCAGTTCAGCACTTACAGCTCTTTCTGCTGTGGCCTTCTCCCTGATTATATGGACCAGGTGAATCTGTAGTGAAAGGAGCACCTGAAGAATTGTTGTTTTTTTAAGGAGAATATAGCTTTTTGCCCCATCTAGTGGGTACACGATGTATAGAGCCTGCAGGTCCTCCTGGTTTAATTGCAGCATTCAACCTCTCTAATGCAACTCTCAGTCCCCTGTTTTAGCTTTACCTGCTGGCTGTTTAAGCAATATTTGTGCATGTTAAATGCACAGAGAGAGTTCTCACACAGAGAAATAGCTCAAGTAGTAGTTACTGAAGGAAGTGGTGAGAGGTGAGAGTTGGTCTCTTCTCCCTGGTATCAGGTGATAAGAGGAAATAGCCTGAAATGGTGCCAGGGGATGTTTAGGTTGGAGATTAAGAACCATTTGTTTCCTACAAGAGTGGTCAGGCATTGGAACAGGCTGCCCAGGGAGTCACTGCCCCTGGAGGTGTTAAAGAAATGTGTGGCCATGGCACTTTGGGACATAGTTTAATGGCCAGGGTGGTGTTGCGTTGATGGTTGGACTTCATGATCTCAGAGGGCTTTGCCAACCAAAACAGTTCTATGATTCTGTGACTAGGGCACATTTTGTTACAGTAGCTGGTTTTGTATTGGGTCTGGATGTTCATAGAATCAACAAGGTTGGAAGAGACCCCAAAGATCATCAACCTGTCACCCAACACCTCATGACTACTAAACCATGGCACCAAGTGCCACATCCAATCCCCTCTTGAACACCTCCAGGGATGGGGACTCCACCACCTCCCTAGGTAGCACATTCCAAAGGCTAACAACTCTCTCTGGGAAGAACTTTCTCCTCTGAGGCTCTTCTGTGCCACTGACTCCTTCCAAACTTTGCTATGGAGCTCCGATGATCCTGTGCTCCAGAAAACTCCTGGCAGGACAGCCTGTAGCTGTGCCAAGATGTGAATTGTATGGCAGCTCTGCCATCTGCCAGGAGGGGAAAATCATTTTCAGACCTCAGCAGAGGGAAGGATATTTCTTGCAAGACATGTTGTTAACAAGTTTAGCTTCTGGGCCAAGGAGGTCACTTTGTACCTAAGGGCCATCTGGCCTGAGGATCAGTAGAAGGTTTTAGATGGAAGAATCTGCATGAGCAGTGTGATGCAGGGGTTGAGGGCAGTCTTATTAGTGGCTGTGGGGTTAGGGTTAGTACAGCTTCACTTTCTAAAGTGTGTTAAGGACCATGGTTTAGTCATGAGGTCTGTGGTGACAGGTTGGGGTCTCTTCCAACCTTGGTGGTTCTGTGGTTCTGTGTGGTTCTGTGACCCTGCTGTCACTCAGGAGTGACACGAGCTGCAAGGTCTTGAGATGCTTGTGAGAACAGAAGTAAAGCTCTTCGTTCAGCTGTGTGCTTTCCAGAGCTTCTCTGCTCTGCTATTGCCTCAGTAACACTTGCAAATCAAGCATCCTTCCTACCCAGCAGCATGCATAGAGGCTGTGGTATTACACACAGTGGCCAATTCTTTGTCTCTTGGTTCCACCAAGTGGGAGTATTTCCTACCTTACAGAGACTGAGTCTTAATTTAATACATGTAAAATATCATTACAGCTCTTGGATTACAAAGAAAAACATCAGAGTGGTGAGGGAACAATAATTCATTTACTCTAATATGCTAAAGGAGGTAGTCTTCTTTCAGGCATCCTTTCAATCTGGTTAAGTACTGGACACGATACATCATGAGGGTAATAGCAGTGTTTCAAGTAGGAGAGAGCTAAAGCAGTGAGGATTTGCTATTATAAAGTGCAGTAACTCTGAATTTGTTCTGGTTATGCTAATCCTTCCTTGCTACTTAGGTTAGGGCCTCCTCATCTAAAAGAAAGCAGTAATTTGCTGACAGTGACCTGTGCTGAGGGAGGCATTTTCAATTGTTGCCTCTAGGTTTAGGAAACAGATACAACAACATTAGGCCTGTAGAGGATGAGACAATTTTATACCCAGACCCTGGGTACATCCTGCCTTTCCTTTCTCAGATCCTGTGTTCATTATTTCAGTTGTCCAAAGGCTGGTTGTTGGAAGCTGTGTTGAACACACAGCCAGAGCATCCAGCTTTCTGGTGTATGGAGTGGAGGATCAGATGAGAGATGAGCAGCACAGAGAAAATGGCTTTGTTTTCCAAGGACCTTAGGAGAAGCTTTGCAAAGCTGTTCTCAGGGATGCTGAGGCTTGGACCATTCCCTGAGCAGCTCCAGCCTGGAGAGGAGGGACATGCAAAAGTGTTCCCAGGGATGCTAGGACTTGGACCATCCCCTAAGCAGCTTCAGCCTGGAGAGGAGGGACATGCAAAACTGTTCTCAGGGATGCTAGGGCTTGGGCCATCCCCTAATCAGCTCCAGCCTGGAGAGGAGGGACATGCAAAACTGTTCTCAGGGATGCTGGAGCTTGGACCATCCCCTGAGCAGCTCCAGCCTGGAGAGGAGGGACATGCAAAAGTGTTCTCAGGGATGCTGGAGCTTGGACCATCCCCTGAGCAGCTCCAGCCTGGAGAGGAGGGACATGCAAAACTGTTCTCAGGGATGCTAGGACTTGGACCATCCCCTGAGCAGCTCCAGCCTGGTAGAGGAGGGACATGCAAAACTGTTCTCAGGGATGCTGGAGCTTGGACCATCCCCTGAGCAGCTCCAGCCTGGTAGAGGAGGGACATGCAAAAATGTTCTCAGGGATGCTGGAGCTTGGACCATCCCCTGAGCAGCTCCAGCCTGGTAGAGGAGGGACATGCAAAAATGTTCTCAGGGATGCTAGGACTTGGACCAACCCCTGAGCAGCTCCAGCCTGGAAGGAAGGATTAGCATAACCAGAACAAAGTTCGGCTGTCCAAAGGCTGGTTGTTGGAAGGTGTGCTGAGCACACAGCCAGAGCATCCAGTTTTCTAGTCTATGGGGTAGAGAGCAGGATCAGATGAAAGATGAGCAACACAGAGAAAATGGTTTTGTTTTACAAGGATCTTAGGAGAAGCTTGGCAAAACTATTCTCAGGGATGCTGGAGCTTGGACCATCCCCTAAGCAGCTCCAGCCTTGAGAGGAGGGACATGAACCTCCCCTTGTGTGGAGTAAAGGGGAGTGGGGTTTTCCCTGCTTGACTGGGTGTGTAGTTTATGGTTTGGTGAGAGGGACTCTTGTCAGATTCCCTGTATGCTAATTTGTGCCACATGTTTTCTATGCATCCCCAGGCATGGACAAAGTACTTTGTGCTTTGGTTACCTGCCTAGCAGAGGTCTGAGAGCAATGATTAATATGTGATTGCAAAGGGCTTTGAGATCTCTGGATGGAAGGAGCTATAGAAACACAAACTATGATTATTTTCTAGGTCAGGGGAAGAAAGCAATTACTGTAGGCCAGTAATTTTCTTCCTTTTCTCTTTCTTTTTTATCCTTGCAAATGAATATGAATAGAGGATAGCATCAATTACACTGATGGAATGGAAAAATGACTTTCCAACTTCTCTTGGACTATCTATTTTTATTTGATATTCACTTTGAATTCCCTTTGAGGTGGAAAGTTTAGTTTTGCCACAGTGTAAACCTCTGTCTGAGAAAATCCCTGTGTCCAAGGCTGGAAAGACAAAGCATGGAAGGATCTCTCTGCACATATCCTGTTCCTTGATTCTTCCCCAGTACCATGGTCATACATACAGGATGCTTGGACTAGAAGGGCTGTTGATCTCATGTGCATAGTCTCCCCTGGAACAAGTCCAGAGAAGGGCAACAAAGCTGGGGAGGGGTTTGGAGCACAGCCCTGTGAGGAGAGGCTGAGGGAGCTGGGGCTGCTTAGCCTGGAGAAGAGGAGGCTCAGGGGAGACCTTCTTGCTCTCTCCAACTCCCTGAAGGGAGGTTGTAGCCAGGTGGGGGTTGGTCTCTTCTCCCAGGCAACCAGCACCAGGACAAGAGGACACAGTCTCAAGCTGTGCTAGGGGAAGTTCAGACTGGATGTTAGGAAGAAATTCTTCCCAGAAAGAGAGATTTGCCATTGGAATGTGCTGCCCAGGGGGGTGGTGGGAGTCACCATCACTGGAAGAGATTGGATGAGGCACTTAGTGCCATGGTTTAGTTGATTAGATGGTGTTGGGTGATAGGTTGGACTTGATGATCTCTGAGGTCCTTTCCAACTGGGTCTGGTCTGGTCTATTCCGTTCCATTCCATTCCATTCCATTCCATTCCATTCCATTCCATTCCATTCCATTCCATTCCACACACCAGCAGCTCTTACTTGTCTGCATTGTGTCTCTTGGGAGAAACAGATGCAGCATCTGATTTGAGCTTCCTTCATATCAAACAACCATATCTAGGCCATCTTCCATGCAAACCAAACTGTTTCCCTGCATTGGAACTTTGAGGAGGGGAAGCAAACTTGGCCTGTCTGAAGGTTGTTTAGCAGTAGCTGCTGGTCTCTCTGTGCTAGGATGTGTCAATAAACTGTTCACACGTGGGTGGAATTGCAAACCATCATCTACTGGAAAAAGTGGTAGACATCTCTGGCTGGCTGGCATTCAGAAATGACAGGCTGCCTAAAAAACCCTGAGATTTTACCACTTTCTATTGATTTTTTTTCCCATCCAGTTGTGAGGCTAAGCCATGGTTTTTAGAAGACTTTTGTAGGGCAAGCAGATTCCTTGAAGAGAGCAGCTGCTGGCACAGTGGGCCAAGTTCTCACCTGGAATGGGAAAGGCTCCAGGCTAAGTCTGGGCCAGAACAACAAAAAAGAGATCAGAACCTAAACATGGCATTTTCCAAATAACAGACCCAATTACAAGGTTATTTAGCTGGATTTAGAGGTCAGTGTCTCTCTGAGGCTATGACCCAGAGGACACAGTCTCAAACTGTGCTGGGGGAAGTTTAGGCTGGAGGTGAGGAGAAAGTTCTTCCCAGAAGGAGTTGTTAGCCATTGGAATGTGCTGCCCAGGGAGGTGGTGGAGTCCCCATCCCTGGAGGTGTTCAAGAAGGGATTGGATGTGGCACTTGGTGCCATGGTTTAGTAGTCATGAGGTGTTGGGTGACAGGTTGGACTTGATGATCTTTGAGGTCTCTTCCAACCTTATTGATTCTATGATTCTATGATCCATCCTGTGGCTTGGTCCCAACACGGAATATCCAATCCATCACCCTTCACACCTGTTACCTGTGCAGGCAGCTATATCAAAAGTCTGCAAACCTGGAGAAAACAACAGAACCAGTGGAAAGAATGAACTCTGTGCCTCAGAGCACCACAGACTGAGTCACCTCTCTTGGAGGCCCTTTCTTGTGTTTGTGGCCAGCACGAAGCAGCCTTAGAAATGTCAGCAGGAGGTAGCTGCAAAATTGGTGCATGCAGCCACAAATCCTTTTGTCTCAGATGCTGCAGGTTGTCTTTGGGTCTGTCACCTGATATTGGAGATCTGTTGGAACAGGTTTGCTTGCAGCAGTGTAACAAGAGATAGTGTCTGTTCTCGGGAAGCTGAATATAAATAGCTCAGAGTGGATGGCACAGAGGAAGCAAGTTGCTGGTGGATAGATGAGGAGCACAGAGGTGGCTGAGGGTTGCCACTTGAAGGATAGAATGGTGGATATCTTTAAAGCCTGGTCCTCTGGGATTTATTCAAGGTCATCCAGGGAGTTTGTAGCAGAGCCAGGGCCTGCATCCAGATCTGCTGACTCTCGGTGTGGTGCCTTGAGAATAAAGGCTATCTTTCATCTAAATTAAACCCCTACCATTTTAGAGAAGCTTCAGGGCCTCTGTCTAATCTATTCACACAGCATTCATCACCATGGCATCTAGGTGCCACTCTCCTCATCTCTTAACCTTGCCAGAGTCTATCATGAATATTCTGAGCACCTCTCCGTGTTTCCAAACGAGACGAAAACAGCCTCTCCCACTCTCTGCCTCCCCTTGCGCTGCACGCCTGATAAACAGCCCCATCCGTTACAGCCTCCACACCAAGAGGAAGACAAAGCACCAAGAGGCTGTGCAATTAGCAAATACCTCACTTGGCCCATGTTTTGGAGCTGCTCTTCTCCCTTCCCCGTTAGAACTTAGGCAGGCTAACGGCGCGCAGCCCGCCAGCTGCGGAAAATGAAGGCATCAGGCTTTCTTAATTGAATGCATAATGAGTTGACTGGCAGGTTTAATTAACAAAACTCATCCTGTCTGTGCACCTGGAGGTGAAAATAAGTTTAATCAAGAGGAGTTGGCAAGTGCCAACAGCTCTGTCATGGGTTTGGGTGTTGTGTGTCTTTTTCTTCCCCCCCGCCCTCTCCGCTCTCTCTCGGTTTGGTTTGTTTCAACCAGGCTTTGTGTTTGCAAAAGCGGCTCTGGGTGCTGATTAATTATCTTTTGCCCAAGATTGATGAGCTGTTGCAGCCTGCCTTGTAATGAGAAATGCTGCTCCTGGAAAAGCTGCACTGAAAGCTTTAATAAGCAGGCTGCCTTTAGATAAACTATTTATGGCAAACGTTCAAGGTGCCTGAACGCGGCCCTAGCGCTGTAACCCTTGAGGACCTCATCCATGGGAGGAAAACGTGTTCTTAAAGTGTGTTGGCTGCTATGTTATTGGTAAGAGAAGATGGATTCCTGCTGAAGACAGTGGTGTGTAGCTGTCTTAAATGTTACAAGATTAAGGCAGAAACTACAAGCTATTTAGGCTGAATTGCTTGAAATCGAATTGAACTGCAGTTCTGGGCCCCTCAGTTTAAGAAGGACATTGAGACACTTGGACGTGTCCAGAGAAGGGCAACGAGGCTGGGGAGAGGCTTTGAGCACAGCCCTGTGAGGAGAGGCTGAGGGAGCTGGGGTTGTTTTGCCTGGAGATGAGGAGGCTCAGGGGAGACCTTAGTGCTGTCTACAACTACCTGAAGGGAGGTTGTAGCCAGGAGGGAGTTGGTCTCTTCTCCCAGGCAAGCAGCACCAGAACAAGAGGACACAGTCTCAAGCTGTGCCAGGGGAAGTTTAGGCTGGAGGTCAGGAGAAAGTTCTTCCCAGAGAGAGTTGTTTGCCATTGGAATGAGCTGCCCAGGGAGATGGTGGAGTCCCCATCCCTGGAGGTGTCCAAGAGGGGATTGGATGTGGCACTTGGTGCCATGGTTTAGTCATGAGGTGTTGGGTGACAGGTTGGACTTGATGATCTTTGAGGTCTCTTCCAACCTTGGTGATTCTGTGAAATGCCAATTATGGCATCTTTGGTGAGACCTCTGTGTTGAGGAACAGTCATAGGTAGTAGGTAAAGAATGCCTGCCTTCCTCCTGGAGACAGGGCTAGTGGATATATTCTCATGTGTAAGGGCAACCTGTGCTGTTATTCCCTCTGCCTACCAGACAGGACTCCACACTATGTCAGACATCCACTTTGGTCCATCTGAACCCAAGCTGAAAGTGCAAACCTGGGAAGGTAGAGATGGAGAGACACATCTCAGAGATGACAATTCATAGCCTCATAGATTCATAGAATGGTTTAGGTTGGAAAGGACCTTAAAGATCACCTACTTCAAGCCCCCTGCTGTGGGAAAGGACACTTTCCACTAGCCCAGGTTGCTCAAAGCCTCATCCAACCTGGCCCTGAACACCTCTAGGGAGCGGGCATCAACAACCTCCCTGGGGTGATCTGTTCCAGTGTCTTACCACCCTCACTGTAACAGGTTGCCTATGAGCAAATTCATCTCCCTTGCCTACCAAAATGGGCCCCTGGACAGCTGAGGCCTCTGGGTGTGCCTGCACTAGAGCTTCTGGAGTCCCTCGTTCCTCACCCAGCATGTGGAAGGTATCTACCAAGCCAAGTTCTAGCAAAGGTTGTGGGCGTTCTCCAGGGAGGTTAATGCATTCAAGCTGTCAAAATATTCTTCCTGCTATTCACCCAGTTAACATGCCCTCTCTTTCTTTTGCCTGAAAAGGCATTTGCTATGGTATTCTAATAGATGGTCTGTGTTCAAGATGTTAGTGACAGCTGTTGTATGACTACAGGAAGGAAATTATGACTCCCTAATGATAACATGTCACGGCACGTCTCTTGCTTTTCTCTTCCTTTAGATGTACACTTCTTCTGCCAATGGCTCCGTCACTGCACACATGCAGCTAATTGTGTATCAGTGACATGTGTACCATGTGTTGAGAGCAGGGCTTTAAAAAAGGATCTTCTGAATGCTTCTACCTCCTCTTTAAACAATGGGGAGCTGGCAGTGAAGATGCCCCGTGTGGGAGCCTGATCCCTTGAACCTTGGGATGCTTCGTGTCTGAACATCACTGGCTGGCTACAGGATGCTCAGTCAAGGAGGCAGCATTCAGGGTGATGAATGTGTGCATTCAGGTGTACTGTCACTTAAATCATAGAATCATAGAATTGTCAGGGTTGGAAGGGACCTCAAGGATCATCTAATTCCAACCTGCCTGCCATGGCCAGGGACACCTCACACCAGATCAGGTTGCTCAGAGCCACATCCAGCCTGGCCTTAAAAACCTCCAGGGATGGGGCTTCTATCACCTCCCTGGGTGACCTGTGCCAGTGTCTCACCACCCTCTTGATGAAGAATTTCTTCCTAACATCCAATCTGAATCTACCCATTTCTATTTTTGTTCCATCCCCCTAGTCTTATCATTAGCCTAGGAAGTCCCTCCCCAGCTTTGCTGTAGGTGTCTTACAATGACTTCTAACCTTACCCTGATAACTTTTGGAAGGACTGTTGGTGTTGCAGAATGAGCCTGTTAAACACAGAAGTGGCTGTCTGGCCACCACAAGCCTCTCTCAGCTGTGACCTAACACCTCCAGCCTTTGCAGGGAATCTTGTCACAGAACTCTGATGAGAAGTGACCAAAAAAAACCCAAGTGTTTTGCATCTGCTTTAAGGAACTTACTGGAGTGACAAGGATGTTTAACCTAGTTTTTAATTCCCTTGGTAGGGGAAAATTTCTGTGCCTGGGCAGAAGGCCCAGAAGGGTTATGCATCATTTACAACCTGATGTTCAAAATGAGGGGTAGGCTGAGGGTGGGAGGGAGTGAAAATGTAGGTTTTTAATTCTCAGCTCAGCAGGAGCCCCTGCTTTGCACAGGGGCAAAACCCAACTGATTAACTGCTTCTGGCAAGAGCAGCAGTTCTTGGTTCCTCTTGCTTTGGGTTGGCATGGCAGAGAAAGTGTCTCTTCACTATGGCAAATTGCTGCTACCAGCTGAGCATAGCCTCTGTATCTGCAGGACCTTGTCAGGTTTGGGGGTCACCCAGAGCAACACAACAGCTGTGATTTTGCTCTGTGAGACACAGTGGTTCCTGTTCATTTCCCATTACATCTAGGAGGCAGCTGTTTGTCTTTGAGTGGGGTGTTGCTTCTGTGCAGTATAGAAGTTTTCTAACACCAGGCTGTTTTAAAAAGAACCCTGAAACATTTGAAACAAGACAGGAACAGCACCAACTAAAGGTGTCTGGTGATATCTGGAGGTATCACTCTTTGTGGATAGTCAAGCTGTGGTTCCAGGGAACATGTGTGTGACTCCATGAGCTCAGAAGTCAGACACAACAGGGCTGGGTGCTGTTGAGCATCCCAGAGGGTATCCAAGAATGTGGCTGAGGGCAGCACCAGCTGCTTTTGCACGGCTCACGTGTGTAGCCAGGCTTACCATGGTCCTGAATGAAGAATTCCTCTGTGGCATCTGCTGTCATCTTCCTCCTGCAAAGTGATGCCAGAGACCTCTGCATCTTGAGCTCTTGGAGAGCTGAGGCATGTCTCTTAGCACTGTCATATGGGGATATGGTTTATTGCTGAGAGGCTCTCCCTAAGCCCAACACACACTGTACTGATGCCAGCCAGGCAATAGAACAAGCTTGCTGGTGAAACTGAGGCAGGTAATGCTGTAAATGCAGGCCAGACATTTTTTGGGGGGTAGGACTTTGATTTTGACAGTCTTTAACATGGGAACCTTTTCCAAAGCACTTGAGGTTCCTGTGGGATCCCTTGCTTCTGCGAGGTTGGAGCTGTATGGCAGGTCAGCACAATTTCTCAGGTGGAAACTGATGGGCAATCTGCATTTGTCTCCCAGAAGGGATTTTTCAGATTGCCTCTGGTCTGAGAGCACAAGCTTGCAGAAGGGGAGAACACACTTTGAAAGTTGTTTCAACACCTGATAGCTGTGACAGCCATAAAACCCCAAAGAGGCTGCCTTCCACACTACTGCTCAGAAGAGTGCTATCTGTGACTGTGCATCCAGGCTTCCCCAAACACCCCTTCTGACACTGGCAAGATGTAGTTTCTGTTTCAGCCATGAGAAAAAAACCCAACCAAACAGAAATTGCTTTAACGCTGTCTCTGAGCTATGGATAAATTAATCTGTTTGTAGATGGCTTGGCATCAGTGCAAACCCAATTTTGTCTCTGTGCCTCGGCTGGGGGCTCCTTTTGTCTCCCAAAAGGTGAGTTTTCTTTGGGGACCAATGCTAGAAGTTGAGTAAAGGCAAACTTTGCTTCATCTTCTCTGTGGCAATAGACCCAGGGAAGACAAATCAGCCCGAGGGATGTCCACAGAGGGAGTCTTTCAACCCCTTTTTGCCCAGGTAATCTAAATAATGAGCTGGAGGAGATGGAAGGGCTGAGCCTGCTGCTGGCTGGGTCGCGGCTGCGGAGCCGCAGCCACAGGAGGTCAGTGTTGCACTGCGGATGCGGCTGCGAAAAGGCAGCAGTGGCCTTGGAGGAAAACTTGACCCACAAGGGAGGCTCCATTCGTCTTGGGCACTTCTGGGTAGTTTCCCACCCTGGTTTACTTCTGCGTTCAGCAAAACCCGCTGCTGGTGAGGAGCATGTTCCTGGAAGGAACAAGGATTTGTCAGCAGTGCGGAAGGAAAGCTGCCAGAGGAGCGCGGTCCGGATTTGACGCCGCTGGGGAGGCACTGGGGCTGAGAACCGACACTAGATGGCTCAGGTCTGAGCTGGCGCTGGGAGCTGCAGGCTTTCACCTCCAAATCCTTGCCTTCCTTTTTTTTTTTTTTTTTTCTTTTGGCCCACGTATTGCTCGCAGCCTCAGCCAGCTGTTTGGTGGAGGTGAAGCGGTTTGGCAGCCGGGGGCCAGCTGGAGCGGAGGGTGTCCAGCATCCCGGCGGACGCGGCTGCGGCGCAGGTGGCCCTGCTTGTTGGCAGCTTCGCTCCAGTTATCAAGGCTGAAAAGCTCTCTATGCCTGATCTCCATTCCTGTGCCTGCAATTTATCCTTCCAGGGTGGTCCGAGGGCAGGTTGGTGCAGGAGGCGTGAGGGATGCTTGCACGGCTACTGTCAGGGTCGAGTCTGGTTGCTGAAAGAAGATTTGCATTCCAGGAGCGTCCAGCCACTGCCTTCCCCCAGGGCTCCCAGTGCTCTGAAGGGGATTTTTTTTTAAGGCCCATTCCTAAGGAGGTCTGGCAGCTATTTGATGTGGCCATAGTGCTTTTAGAGAATGGCTGGGACAATGACAGAAGTGAAACTCAAATATTCTCCAGTAGGCTCTGTGGTTCCTTCATTAAAAACAGACAGATAAACAAACAAGTTACAGCCCATTATGAGCATGTCCTTCAGTTCCTCATCAAACAAATTTTTTTGTTTGCTGTTTTAAGAAGCCTTAAATAAGGACACAGCCTCCTGAGTCTTTGCCATAAACTCTTGGATTTAAGCTTTCCTTATGTCTCTAGGTCCACTGCCTCTGCTCTCTTCTGTCTGATGTGAGCTTTTAATTCGTTTGGCTTTTCCTGGGGAGAGACTTCATAACAAGATTCCTTGCATGCTGTCTTTGATGTTACACCACAAAGCATCTCCCCCTTTTTCCCCCCTAATGCTCTGCTGAACCCCCATTAGAAAAAAAGAGAAAAAAAGAGAAAAAAAGTTGTATGTAACTAGGTTGAGAGGAAGTGGGGTGACCCATGCAAATAGTTTTTGTGTCACTTACAAAGGCTCAGATGCTATGGTGATGGGTTCAGCAAAAAGACCTGAACTCATTTAGAGAGGGCTGAGCTGAGATGTCTTTGCGTTGCGCTGGCTGAAAGGCAGAGGAGACAGAGCTGGGGATGTGAAGGAGTCCCTGCCACGCTAGGTTAATGCAGCTCATCCTTTCAAGAGCGCTCTTCAGACCTGGCCAGTTTGCTGTCTCTTCCCTGCATGCTTATGGCTGTGCTCTGGTAACACAGATTGTCAGGTTGAGGAGAACCTGTAGCTCACAGTCTTGAAAAGATGAGGTGAAATGCACTACTAATCCATCCAGAATTTCTGTTCCTTCAGACACAGATGAGCAGCTAGTTGGTTTGCTTCATCTGACAATTAGCAGCTTCTGCTTTATTACTTTGTTGGCACAGGGCTCCTGATATTAGGACTCTCTCCTCCATGTCTTATCTCTTCTAATGCCTTTGCCTTTGGGCATCCTCAATTCTTCCCACACACAGCATTGTTAAAGCTAAGAGAGAGGGAAAATGGTTGTCTCCATCGCAGAGTAAAACAAAGCTCTTGATTTTTATAGGCAGTGCCTTTGCCTTTGCAATGTGGATTGCTGACTGAAGGCATAGTGCTTTGGGAGTATTTTGTTTGGGCTCCTTCTTGCAGTCTAAAACCAAAACAGGTGCCATTGGTGTAGCATGTGAGTCTCCAGCTTCATGAAAAGGCTTTGTTCTAGGCGTGTTTCTTTTGGAGAGGAGAAACCTATGCACTGACCCTTTTCAGTATCATCTGATGCATGCACCATGATTAGAAAGAGTAGGGGAAGTTAAAAATAACCTGTGGAGGAGGCATTCTAATGAGCAATTATCATTCCTTTCCATTGACTTTTGCAGCAAGGCTCTCCATGTGTTTAGTCTTCTCAAAAGAATATGCCAGATGTTAGAGTGAGTGACTTGTTAAGTTCCTGAATCCTATTCTCACTGGCAGTACTGAACCATTGCCGGGGGAGGGGGGTGGTGGTGGTGTTTGTAACTATTAAAATAATTGGGCCCTGAACATTCTGACCTGATAACAGGAAAGAATCTTGGCTGCCTTTCCTCGGGGTCACGTTTGTGAATAGGAAGCTCAGGGAGCGTTTGCCAGAACAAAGAAATGTTTCTGCATGCAAAGATCTTCAATAACTTAATCTGAGGTGGAATCATCTGGCTTCAGAAACTGTGCCTCCTGGCAAAATCTGACTTTTGCATTTCAACGTCCTGAACTTTAGTCGTCAAGGAAGCTTTTTGCGCTTGTGGGGCTCTGCTGTTCTCCCCAAAGAGAGCTCTTTAGAAGCGATTGACGACGAGGCCGAGCCTACCTTTGCAGGCTTGCAACATGGGGGAGAGCAAGGAGGGAAGCAGACGCCTCTTTACAAAGTGACTGCAGCCCTTTGGCATCCCCACTCGCACACAGGAATCTTAATTGGATTAAAATACAAGTCTGTATATTGTGATTTTGCATGCTATGGATCCCACCGCCTTGTTTTTAGCCACATTGGCCAAACTCAATGGAGTGCGCGGTCAATGTTTTAGCTTTGCCTTTGGTGTCCCTCGGTTGGAGCTCATTAAGCATTTCGGGGAATAATAATTCTGGGACTTGAACTTTGATCTGAGGAATCTGGGAAAGAAAGGGCCGGAAATTGCAGCGGCCTGATTAGCTACCCCAAGTTGATCAACTTTTCTGCCAGATGCAGGCAAAGCTCCCAGAGGCTGAAAGACAATAGCAGGAGCGAGGGAGAGCTGCCTTGGCCGTGTTGTGTCTGTGCTCCTATCACTTCCCATTACTGTCTCTCATGCAGATGGCAGTGCACTTCATGCACAGCCACAGCCATCCAGGATTGTTGTCCAAAATATCTAGTTGGCAGGGGGAAAAATAGAAAATAAAACATATATGTGCACACATATACACACATACACACACACACACATATGCACATACACACACACACACATACACACACACACATACACACACATACACACACATACACATACACACACATATACACATACACACACATACACACATATATATATATATATATTTGCTTGCTAATTTTCATGATTTGGGGAACTGCCTGCTTTCACCTAGCCCTGGAAATATCACAATATCTTGAGGGAAGCTCAGCCAAACCACTGAGGGATGTATGTATGTATCAGGGCGAGCAACTGATGTCATTTACCTGGAGCTGAGCAAAGCCTTCAACACTGTCCCGCACCACATCCTGGTCTCCAAGCTGGTGACACATGGGTTTGATGGGTGGACCACTAGATGGATAAGGAACTGGCTTGATGGCCGCACCCAAAGAGTGGCTGTCAATGGCTCCATGTCCCAGTGGAGGCCAGTGACAAGTGGAGTCCCTCAGGGATCAGTCCTGGGACCTGTCTTGTTCAACATCTTTGTGGGTGCCATGGACAGTGGCATTGAGTGCACCCTCAGCAAGTTTGCTGATGACACCAAGCTGTGTGGTGCAGCAGACAGCTGGAGGGAAGGGAGGCCATCCAGAGGGACCTGGACAGGCTGGAGAGGTGGGCACAAGCCAACCTCATGAAGTTCAATAAGAGCAAGTGCAGGGTCCTGCATCTGGGTTGAGGCAATCCCAGGCACAAATCCAGGCTGGGCAGTGACTGGCTGGAAAGCAGCCCTGAGGAGAGAGACTTGGGGGTGCTGGTGGACAAAAAGCTCAACAGGAGCTCTCAGTGTGCACTTGCAGCCTTCAAAGCCAATCAGATCCTGGGCTGCATCAGGAGAAGTGTGGCCAGCAGGGCAAGGGAGGTGATCCTCCCCCTCTACTCAGCCCTGGTGAGACCTCACCTGGAGTACTGTGTCCAGTTCTGGAGCCCCTATTACAAGAGGGATGTGGAGGTGCTGGAAGGTGTCCAGAGAAGGGCCATGAGGATGAGCAGAGGGCTGGAGCACCTCTCCTATGAGGACAGACTGAAGGAGTTGGGGCTGTTCAGTCTGCAGAAGAGAAGGCTCTGAGGTGACCTAATTGTGGCCTTCCAGTATCTGAAGGGGGCCTACAGGAAGGCTGGGGAAGGACTTCTCAGGATCTCAGGTAGTGACAGGACTAGGGGGAATGGAATGAAGCTGGAGGTGGGGAGATTCAGGCTAGATGTGAGGAGGAGGTTCTTCACCATAAGAGTGGTGAAACCCTGGAATGGGTTGTCCAGGGAGGTGGTCGAGGCCCCATCCCTGGGGGTGTTTAAGGCCAGGCTGGATGAGGCTCTGTCCAGCCTGATCTAGTGTGGGGTGTCCCTGCCCATGGCAGGGGGGTTGGAACTAGCTGATCCTTGTGGTCCCTTCCAACCCTGAATGAAACTATGAAACTATGTGCCTTAACAAAAGATATGCTTCAGAGCACTGAGAGTTCTGGAGTTTGGCTCTGAACTTGGGCTAATTGCAGAGGGACCACATGAATTGCAGCGCAGCAAGACCAGGATAGACTTTGTGTGCCACAGCTGTACCTGATGGGCAGTGCTTTACCCCTCAGGAGGAAGTTCAGATTGGTGGTGAATGGTGCCACATCCAGCTGGCAGCCAGTCACTAGTGGTGTGCCCCAAGGATCAGTGCTGGGCCCTGTGCTCTTTAACATCTTTATTGATGATCTGGATGAGGGCATTGAGTCCATCATCAGTAAATTTGCTGACGACACCAAGCTGGGGGCAAGAGTTGATCTGCTGGAGGGTAGAGAGGCTCTGCAGAGAGACCTCGACAGGCTGGACAGATGGGCAGAATCCAGCAGCATGAGATTGAACACATCCAAGTGCCAGGTTCTGCACATTGGCCACAACAACCCCATGCAGTGCTACAGGCTGGGGTCAGAGTGGCTGAAGAGCAGCCAGGCAGAGAGGGACCTGGGGGTGCTGGTTGATGGTAGGCTGAACATGAGCCTGCAGTGTGCCCAGGCAGCCAAGAGGGCCAATGGCATCCTGGCCTGCATCAGGAACAGTATGGCCAGCAGGAGCAGGGAGGTCATTCTGCCCCTGTATACTGCACTGGTTAGGCCACACCTTGAGTACTGTGTCCAGTTCTGGGCCCCTCAGTTTAGGAAGGAGGTTGACTTGCTGGAACGAGTCCAGAGAAGAGCAACAAAGTTGGTGAGGGGTTTGGAACACAGCCCTGTGAGGAGAGGCTGAGGGAGCTGGGGTTGCTCAGCCTGGAGAAGAGGAGACTCAGGGGTGACCTTATCATTCTCTACAACTACCTAAAGGGGGGTTGTAGACAGGTGGATGATGGTCTCTTCTCCCAGGCACCCAGTACCAGAACAAGAGGACACAGTCTCAGGCTGCACCAGGGGAGGTTCAGGTTGGATGTTAGAAAGAAGTTCTATACAGAGAGAGTGATTGCCCATTGGAATGGGTTGCCCGGGGAGGTGGTGGAGTCGCCGTCATTGAAGGTGTTCAGAAGGAGACTTGCTGGGGTGCTTGGTGCCATGGGTTAGCTGTTTGGGTGGGTTGGATTGGTTGATGGGTTGGACACGATGATCTTGAAGGTCTCTTCCAACCTGGTTTGGTTTATTCTAATTCTAGTTTATTCTAAAGCCTAAAATGCTTACATGCAGAACAAGGCAGAATTTGCCCTATATTTTCATTTTCTTAAAACCAAACCAAAACACACCCCAACCCCCCCCAAACAAACAAATTAAACCAACAAAAGAATAAAACCTTATGAGGATTTCAACTGAAATTCAAATACATGCAGTGACAACCTAAACTCAACGAGGAACCAGCTCTAGCGCTCTGCTGTGGCTGCCTGGAAGTCTTCTGACTTTGGCAACTGAAAACTCCCAGCTGTAACTGAGCAGAAAGTGAAATAAAATGCTTTCTCCCAAAGCAAAGTTTGCAACTCAGATTCCTTTCTCCTTGTAAAGTAGATGGAAGATCACAGAATCACAGAATGCTAGGGGCTGGAAGGGACCCCGAAAGAGCAGCCAGTCCAACCCCTCTGCCACAGCAGGATCACCTGGAGCAGGTCACGCTGGAACGCATCCAGATGGGTCTTGAATATCTCCTGCCACCGTCAGATTACCTTGAAAATGCTGCAATATCAAACCCTGCCTCTTTGGAAAGCTTTCCTTAGCATTGCCACTGTTTGCTTATAACTTCTTACACCTTTAATGTCTGTCAAGAGGCACATCAAGTGTCTACCTCAATATCTAAGGGAAATAAATACCCACAAGCAACTGCTGCCTAGTGCCATGCCTCTGAATCTCTGGCCAGCTGGCAAAGCAGGAACTGGATGTGGAGGTTTTCCAGAAGAGCTTCTGAGGAAGACATTTAATTTTGTGTGTGTATGTGTCCCTACATTAAATATTGTAGTTGAAAACCCAAATGATTTAGGGTCCAGAAACAGGACAATGTGGTGCCTTAGGAGCTGTGTCTGCAATGCTCCTTGATCCTTCTTTATATGGGAGACGCTTTGCTCCCTCTCCTGCAAGGCTGCCAGCTTCCTGTCCCAGGCATGGAGTGATGCAGTGGACTAGCAGATTGAACTGTACCCCAGGATGTTTTGCAGGAGGAAAAAATCACTGTCACAGCAAATAACATTGTTTGAAAGAAAGTTTCCTTTTCAAATGAAAAATGTGCTAGAGTTTTGGCAAACTCCCATCTGCCTTCCATTCCAGCTCCTCCACGTTGCCACTGTGGATAGCATCAGGAACTCTATTTAATGCCATTTGGGAAGTTCTGTGTCAAGTGCCTGGGTCTCAGTTTTCTTGATGGAGCGGTGTCCCCTTGTCAGAGAGCCAAACATTCTGTCAGAGGTAAAGATTTTGTTCCCTGTGCAAAGCTGGGTGTTAGTTTCAGGCAGGAGGCACAGCGCTGGTGGAAGCTGACACCGTTCCAATGTCTTGTTCACATCCTGAAGTGTTTTAATTTCTCCTGGCTGCTCTTGCACCGTTTCACTGGGTAAATTAATCACAACAGAAGATTTGTGGAGTATGAGGACTCCCCAAACAGGTTACTCTTGTGGCTGATAAAGCTGCAGTGGTTAGTCAGTATTTTTTTTCCCCTCTATGGGTGAAATGGTTACAAGAACCTGCCCTATTGTTGCTAGAAAAAAGCAGTGGCTTCCTGTGATAGAAAAGCCATTTTTTTTTAATAGGAAACATATGGCTGGTCCCTAACAACAAAGTAATATTCAGGTGCTGATGGCATATGCCTCCAGTCCTATTGCAGGAAGCTATCTTGGAAATCTGGTGGCAGAGGCTTACACACTAATTTTCAGGAAGTGGAGTAGGGGGAAGGAATCTGAAACTGATATCAGAATTGCATTTCCATGTTTCGTTTGACTGGGAGCTCCTTGCTATTCCTGCTTTGAAAGCCTCTGATATTCATTCCCTCTTAGCCACAATAAACAAATACTGTGTGAGGTCTGCATTGCTCCATTTGGTTTACTCCTCTGAGGAAAACCCTCTGGTAATTTCATAAGCAAGCCCCTCTCAGGACTCGATGCCTTGCATGATTTCACCTGCCTGTCCTCAAGCTGGGCACCTCTGCAGAATGGAGGAGACAAAAATTGCTTTATAAGCATAAGGTTAGAGAGGATGCTCTGTAATCCATCTCCACTCTCCACTTCAGGACCAGAAGGCCCAGGCTGTCCCTTAACAGATGCTTTCCCACTCAGAGTTCTGTTGGAGGCTCTACTGAATCCTTTGGTGGACAAATTTGGTGTGCCTTGTCCTGAGAATAGGGAAACTCTTGTTCTAAATTGTCATCATTCTCTTCCTTTTTGTGCCTAAAGTTGGGGTGTTGCTGTAGCATTACCTTCTGCTTTGCATTTGCTTGGCTCTTTTCATAGCTTGCTGAAAGCTCAGGGGGCTATTGGTGGTTACCATTTGTGTGCTCAATTACATTGCTCAGGCTTGAGGGAAAGAACTTGGACTGAACCATAGCTGGGGATTTGAGTTTTGCTCTCCAGTGCTGGCAGTTTTGCCTTCCTGCTTCCAATGATTAATAACATCTACCTTTGTTTCCTTAGCACTGAAACCTGAGCCACACCACAAACTTTTTAGCTGTGCTTTAGCTAAAACTTTTAGATGTGCTGTTCCATCACAGCCCCGGTATTCAGGTCCCTTTCTCAGCTGGAGCTTGGCTTGTGTTCACAGCCTGAAGTGACAATGGTCAGTAGAACCTGAAACACATCTGGAGATTTACTGCCATGGTACTTCTAGAGAGATCACAGAAGCATAGAATGATTTGGGTTGGAAGGGATCTTAAAACTCAGCTATTTCCACCTCCCCTGCCATTGGCAGGGACACCTCCCACCAGCCCAGCTTGCTCAATGCCTCATCCAACCTGGCCTTGAATACCTTCAGGGAAAGGGCATCCACAACCTCCCTGGACAACCTGTTCCAGTGTCTCCCCACCCTCACTGTAAAGAATTTCTCTCTAATCTCCAGTCTAAATCTCCTCTCCTCAAGCTCCAATCCATTCCCCCTTTTCCTACTGTCACAAACATCTTGTAAGATGTGGCAAACAAATGAGGGGTGTATGGAATCAGCCTCACTGGTGGCATGTCTCTCCTGGAGCTCAGTGTGCATTGCATGCCTTTGCTGTGGAGCAGTGTCAAGCCACTAGAAGTCATTGTGGTTTTATCTTCATTCACAGAATCCTGCAATTGTTCAGTCTACTGCACAATCCCCTTTCCACCACCTCCTCTTCTTGCTTTCATTGTTGTTCAATTATCCAATTAGTGCATTCACACCTGCAGCATCCTCTTCATCTACAAACCTGCCATTGCCTTAACCCTTTGGATGGCCACAGCTGGAGAAATGTCAAGATGTGAGAAGCAGATCTCTGGATTTGGAGTGACAAGATTTGAATGTGTTTTATTTCTTGGGGAGTTGACACCTAAGCAAAGTAGGGAATGACTCCTGTCTGGCAATGAGCTCTTCTTAGGGGGCAAAAGGCATGATGAATAGGAAATGTCTGAACTTTCACCATTAGGACATACACAGACAACTACCTGAAGGGATGTTATAGCCAGGTGGGGTTGGTCTCTTCTCCCAGGCAACCAGCACCAGAACAAGAGGACACAGTCTCAAACTGTGCCAGGGGAGGTTTAGGCTGGATGCTAGAAGAAGTTCTTCCCAGAAAGAGAGACTGGCCATTGGAATGTGCTGCCCAGGGAGGTGGTGGAGTCACCATCACTGGAGGTGTTTAGGAAGAGCCTGGATGGGGTGCTTGGTGCCATGGTTTAGTTGATTAGTTGGTGTTGGATGATAGGTTGGACTTGATAATCTCAAAGGTCTCTTCCAACCTGGTTAATTCTATTCCTATTCCTATTCCTATCCTATCCTATCCTATCCTATCCTATCCTATCCTATCCTATCCTAAGTATGAGTCCCATGGTTTGCTAGTGAAGACTCTGAACCACGCAGGAATCATCTTCAGAGTTGCAGTGAGTTGCAGAGAGACAGAGCAGCTCAGCAGGATTGATTAAGTGTCTGCAACTCTGCCTCTAAGATAGTGCTGTAATAAAAGTGACAAATGAGGAAGAGTAGTGTGCTGGAAACTTAGCATGAGTGAATGGGAAAAACGCACAGCCTAATTTATTGTCGATGAAGAACCATCAGCAGGAGAGAGTGAACCTAATTCATTCCAATTAATTAGGTATGGGACTTAAACCTTGGGCTCTAGTCACCCCAGCCACTTGGTATCTCAGAGGGCTTTGGGTTCTGACTGCAGAAACCTTGAAAGGAACTTTGAATGGATTGGTTCAGATGTCTGCCAGAAGGATAAGCAAGAAGAACTCTCTGAGTGTACCTTGTGTGGGAACATCACACACATTGTGACCTCATCAATGTTTATGAATATGGAAAGGGTGAGCCCCGAGAGGATGGAGCCAGGCTCTGCTGGGTGCTGCCCAGTGGCAGCACAAGGGGCAGGGGGGGAAGTTGAGGCACAGGATGTTTTGTGTAAATATAGGGAAAAATTATTACCCTGTGAGGGTGACAGAGCCCTGGAACAGGCTGCCCAAGGGGGTTGTGGAGTCTCCCTCTCTGGAGGTATTCAAAACTTACCTGGATGTGTTCCTGTATGATCTGCTCTAGGTGATCCTGCTCTGGCAGGGGGGTTGGACTGGATGAGCTTTCAAGGTCCCTTCCAGCCCCTAACAGTCTGTGCTTCTGTGATCAGCTTCCAGAGGCTTCACCTGGGCATTTTTTCTGCACCTCCAGAGATATTTTAGCACTACAGCTTTAAATAGATTTTGGTATTTAAAATAGCCGTGCTTCTCCTCATGGGAGTTAATGGCTGGGGAGGGGTGGCTGCCATCCCTGCTGCTGCAGCAGTGAGGGTTTGCCATGGGGCTCTTGTTGGCACTCATAGCAGAGGAGATGACCAGCGCTGGATGGCAACAGCCTTCTCCAAGTGTGAGGCTGGGTAGAGCTTTGTGTCACCCTCTGATTTGGCTGCAGTCCAGCCAGACTCCCAGCAGCCACCCCCCAAAAACACCTGCAGGCAGCTTAACGACCATCCTCCCCTCCCCAGCCCAATAAACAGAGCATCCTGCTGCTAACAAAGAAAACTCTAGTCATTCCCCAGGTAATTTTCCCTTCTCCCCAGCTTTATGTACCCACTAAACCTGAGTGGGTACAGTGGGATGGGAAGAGGGGGTGGCAAACAGCAGCACCAAAAACCTCATTCTGAAGCATAAAGCACAAAAGATGCTTTTATGAGGCTGGGTGAGGCTGCTGCGTGCTGAAGGGATCCCACCATGCAGCCACACACAGATAAAAGGATAATTTTATGTGATGTAATTCCCAACATGGTCTGCACTCCACTGAAGCTTCAGGCAAAATGAGTGTGGTCAGCTTGAGGTTGGAGTGGCTGGCGGTGGGGGGAGCAGAGAGGAGGAGGAGGAGGAGGGCATCCCAGACCAGGAATGTTTTTACAAATAAAGGAACAACAACGACGACGACGACAAAAAAAAAATCCGCTCAAGCTCTTCCTCCCCTGACGGTTTGTCGGCAGCGCCTGGGTTGTGTGTGCAATCTCTGCATGAGCCAGTCGCTTGTCCTACAAAAATGATTTGTTAGACAAGTACAGCCAGAGCTGAGAGCAGGGGGAGGTGGAAGGAATCGGGGTGGAGGGGGAACCTTGGAATGGATTCAGGAATGACTGATGGGCTTGACTGCAAATTTTATCCTACTACTACCTTACTGGGAGGGGTGGGGGGGTGGGGGGGGTTGGGGCTGAGAAGTGGAAGGGGGAGAAGTGAGAAAAGGCAAACGGAGGAAGGCTGGGCTGTCTGCTTCAGCATCGTGAGATTTTCTTTTTCGCTGCTAGATGCAAAGTTGTTTGGGGTTTTTTTTTAGATGCTTGAAACAACAAAAAAAAAAACCCAGGAAAAATTAGAAAAGAAAAAAGAGAAAAATAAGGAAAAAATAAGGAAAAAAGGAAAAATAAGAAAAAAATAAGGAAAATATAAGAAAAAATAAGAAAAATTTAAAATAAGAAAAAGAAAAAATAAGAAAAAATAAGAAAAATAAAAAGAAAAAAATAAGAAAAAGAAAAATAAGATAAAATAAAAAAATAAAAATAAGAAAAAATAAGAAAAATAAAAATAAGAAAAATAAGAAAAATAAAAATAAAAAAAATAAGATAAAATAAGAAAAATAAAAATAAGATAAAATAAGAAAAAAATAAGAAAAAAAAGAAAAATAATAAGAAAAAAAGAAAATTAAAATTAAAAAAAAGAAAAAATCAGAAAAAATCAGAAAAAAAGAAAAAAGAAAATTAAAATAAAAAATAAGAAAAATAAAAATAAGAAAAAATTAGAAAAAATAAAAATAAGAAAAATTAAGAAAAATTAAAATAAGAAAAAATAAGAAATATAAAAATAAGAAAAATTAAGAAAAATTAAAATAAGAAAAAATAAGAAATATAAAAATAAGAAAAAATAAAAATGGTGAAAAAGAAAAATAAGGAAAAATAAAAAAGATTAAAAATAAGAAAAATAAGAAAAAAAAAAATAAAAAAGGAAAAGAAAGAAAAAATAAAAAATAAAAAAGAGAAAAAAATTTAAAATAAGAAAAGAAAATAAAAATAGGAAAAAAAAAAAAGAAAAATAAGGGGAAAAAATAAAAATCAGAAGAAAAAGCCTCTACCTCTCTTATAATTCCCAGACAAAGGAAGCTGAAGCAGACACCCTAGACAATGGATAGTCCTTTCTCCCTTAAGCATTTGCCTTTCTCAGCAGCTAAGGTTAAAAAAAAAAAAAAGGAAAAAAAGAAAAAGGGGGGGGGCAAAAAAAATCAGAAAACCCTCATTGAAGGAATGAATTAAAAAGCTGACCCCCGGAAAACGTGGCAGCCTCTTTATTTGATGAGGAATCAAGTTCACAGAGTGTGTCACCAGAGGGGCTGTGATTTGGTCTTTTATTTGTTTCCTGGCAATAAGAACATTCCTTTTCAGTCTGATATCATCCTCTCACCGTCTCCCTCCCTCTTTGCTGTCTTTCTCTTCCTCTTCTCGCATCCTTTTTCCTTCCTCCCTTTTTTCTCGCTCACCCCCTCGCCCCCTTTCCCCCTCCCGCCTCCCCCCCCCCCCATCCCCTTTTGCTTGCCAGTTCAGGCATTCTCACATACATTACCCCTTCCTTTCATCTCCGGAATGACCTGAAATGACCTTTTGCCTGGCACTAGACGTGACTTAACTGATAATAGCAGATACTTGGGGGCCTCAAGCGGTGGCTTGTCTGAGCACGTAGAAGGAAGGGGGGGGGGGGGGGGGGGGGGAGGGAAATTCCCTTCCCCCCCCCCATAGTATGGATTTCTCTTTGTAGCAGCATTTCCTGCAAGGTAGCAATTAATGACACTTTCCTGCTGCCTATTGCCCATTAGATAAAATCCTTCCAAAGCTCTCCTTACAGCATGTGTGTGTGTGCATCCCAAAAGCTGCTGTGGGAAGCGAGGGAGGGGCAAAGGGGGGTGGGGGTTTTGTGTGGATTAAAAATCTGTCTGCAAGTGGTTAGAAAAAAATCTCCCCAGCAGAATTTTTTCTGCCACTGGCTACCAGCGCTCTCTGCATTGCGTCTCCTTTGCCTTTGTGCTCCCGGCTCAGCCAAATACTTGTTGGAACGGCACAAACGTCCTTCTGTCTTCAATAATCGACACTTTTAGGCGATTAATCTGCCCCCCACTCCCTTCCCTCCCCCCCAAAAAAGTTATTATTTTGCTTCTTAACGTCCCTAGAAGCCATCAGGGTAAAGATAAGATTGCAGTCAGCCCCACTGGGTTTCTGATTTTGATTCTCCCCCCCCTGTTTTAACTATTTATTTGGCTCCTCGGCAAGGCTGGGTGAGTTACCACAGCAACGACTCTGAGTCTTGAACATGAAAGGGCTCTTATTGTGCCATGTGGTGCCTCAGAGATACAGAAAAAGGAGGAGGCGGGGAGGAGAATTCCTCTTTAAAGAAACAATAGCCAGACATTATGTGAACTTTTGGGGGCTTTATGGTAAAGTTTGAAGGGGGGTTGGGGGGGGGGGGAGGTAGAGGGAGGTGGGAAAAAAAAAAGGAGGGGAGGGAGGTGTACAGCAGGCTGTGATGAACAAAATGTGCTGACTTCTCTAAGTTTGGAAAGAGAGGTGTCTGTGTTTATGGAGATATTAATTAATTAGCTGTTAACGAAAAGCTTCATCTAGGTACACGTAGTTAGGTCTTTTCTCTAACAGATCATTTAGCTGGTCAGGCTGTCGGACTGCCCAAGCAGATCAAGGCTCAGGATCAGAACTTGAGAGATATTTTGGGGGGGGGTTGAGGTTGGGCATTTTTTTTCTCGTTCTTTTCTTTCTTTCTTCGTGTTTTATTTAAACGTTGTTCTGCCTTTTACTTGCAAGAGAAGGGAAAAGGGTTGGGCATTAAAGTGTCAAGAAAAGGTACTGCGGTGCAGTCTGGTTTCCATTGTCCGACACAGTCTCAAGCTGTGCCAGGGGAAGTTTAGGCTGGAGGTGAGGAGAAAGTTCTTCCCAGAGAGAGCTGTTAGCCATTGGAATGTGCTGCCCAGGGAGGTGGTGGAGTCCCCATCCCTGGAGGTGTTTAAGAGGGGATTGGACATGGCACTGGGTGCCATGGTTTAGTCATGAGGTCTGTGGTGACAGGTTGGACTTGATGATCTTTGAGATCTCTTCCAACCCTGGTGATTCTGTGACTGAAACTTCAGACAAAGGGAAAACTGGGATAATAGGGTCACTAAAGGATGCAGAGCTGAAGTACATGGATGGCTGCATGTGGCAGTGGGTTAGGTGACCCTGCAGCTGAGCAGTTCAGATTTTCCATTACCATGATCAGATCCAATCTGGGATTGAACGTGGTGCCACTCAAGCATCTGTGTGCTGGGCTCTCTGTGCTCCAGAGGGGTTTGTTCTCTCCAGACCAGAGCTGGCCCCATACCTGTTGTTTTGAGCCCTGTGTTTGGCTTTGCCAGATCTGAGCTGTTATGAGGCCACATCAAGTTGTCTTTGTTGTGTGCCACACTCAGATGACTACGCCATATAAAACGTTTTACAAGGGCTTGTAGTGATAGGACAAGAGGGAATGGATTTGAGCTTGAGGAGGGGAGATTTAAGCTGGAGATTAGGAAGAAATTCTTTCCAGTGAGGGTGGGAAGACACTGGAACAAGTTGCCCAGGGAGGTTGTGGATGTCACCCCCTTGGAGATGTTCAAGGCCAGGCTGGATGAGGCTTTGATCAGCTTGGTGTAGTGGAAGGGGCTGGAACTAGGGGATCTCGAGGGTCCCTTCCAACTCAAACCATTCTATGAGTTTATAAATTAATATTGTGGGAGTAACCATCTCTTTGTGAAGTCTTTGACTCAGGAGTGCTTTATCTCACAGTCTCCTTACACATTACTCTCTCTGTTGTGTACAGATACAAAGTTAGCTGTCCTGGAACATTTTGATAACAAGATTGCTTTTCCCCCACCACTTTGGTGCATGCAGTTAAGAAACTTTAGGGTTTGAATAATATCATATAACTCCTCAGGATTACTTTCCCTCTCCAGCAGAAGTTCAAGCTCTGTTCTTAATTAATTACCTGGGTTTCCAGCTCCTCTTTTTAGAGGAGTGTCACTGAATTGAGTGAAGTGGATTAAATTGCTGTTGCAGGTGAAGGACAAGGCAAATCAGGGTTTATTGCATGACTGCCTGAAGTGATGATGATTGTATATTCCTAAGGAGGTTACAGTGTCAGCTGTCTAAATGTCTCTGGTGGTGGCATCATGAATGATTTCTGACTTCTTTCACATACAGGGTGCCTGAAAGTTAGGCTGAGATCTGTCAGGATAATATTGGCACTAAACCTTCCTCTAATTCTCAAAATCCATCTGAGTGTGAGATTAAGAAAGAGGAAGGGGGGAAAAAAAAGTTAGGTTAAGTCTCTAATCTCTTTATCAATAAGGAAAGAAAAAACAAACCCTAATGTGGTGAAAAAGTGAAGTGTATTTGCCTTTGATGGCTGGTCAGGTTAAGGAATAATGGCATATTATGGGTTAGCAGCCAATGGAGTTATGCCTGGAACTCAAGTGGCAGTGGCCTCTGCTGAGTGTTTCAGGTTCAAAGGCTTTTAATGGTGCAAGGAGGAGCCACAATAGAAGAACACCTGTGCTTGCAGTCTGTAGAAATGGCCCTGTGCTGGAGAGGTCAAAGCCTCTGTTTCCCTACTGTCCACCACAAAGATCCTTCCCAGGCTCAGCAGTAGCATTTGACTGTTCCCTAGGGCAGCTACACTTTGCTAAATACCTTGTCATTGTCTTCTCTGCTCTTTTTGTGACCAGACTAAAGGCTACAAGAAGTCACCAGGGTCCCTGAGGCTGTGTCATCTGTTGGCACAGGTTCCTCTGAGCACCTGAGGCCAGGATTAAGGTACCATTAAACAGAGAGTGGATATGAGACCAAGCAAATCTGACTGGTAGCCTTTGCACCAGGAACTTCCAATCTGCTTTTAATTCTGCATTTGTGGAGTATCTCTCCCAAGCACTGTGCAAGAGGAATCATAGCAGCATATAGCATATGTCAGAAATGGTTATAAGCACCAAATTGACTCTTTTCTGCTTCATGTAGAAATGCTTGTTCATTTAACGGTGCACTAATCACATACTAGCTCTTCACATGTGAAGCATTATAAACGTTCTCTAGCTCCACAATGTAAAAGGACAGGAGCACAGGAGCCCAGCAAACTGCCCAGAACCCAAGAGACTGGAGATCAGGAAGAAATTCTCTACAGCAAGGGTGATGAGACACTAGAACAGGTTGCCCAGGGGGGTTGTGGATGCCCACTCCCTGGAAGTATTCAAAGTCAGGTTGTACGAGGCCTTGAGCAACCTGGGCTAGTGGGAGGTGTCCCTGCCCATGGCTGGATGGTTGGAACCAGATATTCTTCAGGTCCTTCCAACTCAAACCATTCTGTCATTTGATGAATACTCAGAAAAGATCCTCCCTCTCTAACCAAGCCAAGACCACATTGAGTCTGCTGCACTCTTCTCTTCTGATCCAGACAGGAACTTGCTTTATGCTCTCAGACTCGGAAGCTCCTTTCATATCAGACACCAAGCAGTTGTTTCCTTTTTAATCAATTGCTTAACTTCTGCATGTTAACAACACCAACAATAAGTGATTTAGATAAGCTTGGGTTATTAGGAAATCTTTTTAGAAACTGTGGAGTACATCAAGCCTGTGGAAATGGCTGTTAAAAGCATTTGTATTGCTTAGTAATTTGAACACACAGCAGAGTCAAAAGGAAATGATGTCCCCAGTGAGCTGGATGGGGTTCCTGCATCTCAGGAGATGTGAACTGGAAGCTGTAGCATTACTTAAGAGTTTTGACCCCTGAAGCTTGTGTCTCCTTCCAACTGGCAAGCGAACAGTGCTAACCATGTAACAATGCTGGGGCTGTCTTGCTGAGTTCTCCAGTAGCACTCTGCTTTCTGTAGAGAAAAGAGAGGAAGAAGCTTCACATGGATCTGTCTCTCTCCTTCCCTCATGCCTTACCTTGCTTGTGCACACTGCAGTGTGGGTTCTGTGGCCTGACTGCTGTTGGAAGTTGGGACTCTTGATTTATGGCCTCACCTCCTCCATTAATTTCAATGCATAACCTTGGGCACATAACTGCAAACTCTCATTTGTGAGTGGGAGTGGAGGTATTTGGGATGTCTTGAAGTGAAGGCTCCCAGCTGTCTGTGTATTCCTCTGCCCCAGCCCTCTGGAACACATGAGCTGAACTGCTTCACTTAACAGCCAAGTGTTGAAAGGTGCTGTGGCTGACCTAGCAAGGCCACGCTGCAAGCAGTGGCATTTCAGCACCTGATGCTCCAGCAGCTCAGGTGAGGGAGGGCAGGCAGCCAGTCTGAGCATCCCCAGGAACTTGGAGCATTCAGTCTACTCATGCTTTAATTAACCAACTGGAGACAGCAGGCATTTAGGGACCACGTTCTTAACCGGGGCTTACGGAGCAGGCTGAGATCTGTGATTTTCAGGGGCAACTCAGCAGAACTTGTGTTGCACCTGAGAGGTTTGCATCACTCTGTGCTGCATTAAGTACAGGGCACTGATGCTGTGAAACACACAGGGGCATTCAGATTGAAGGAGGCCCCTTTAGGAGGCAATTACTTCCCCTGTGGAAGTTTCAAACAGAAGGAAGATAAGCTGCTAATAAAGGAGGAGGGCAGGGATTTATTTCTTCCTCCCTCCAAAAAAAAACACCTATTTTTAGTTTTAATTTTTTTTCCCCTTAGAAGTTATTTGCAGTAACCTGGGGTTGAGTCAACTCAGTGCTCTGCTTGCCTGCAGAGCATGGTGTCCTCTGCAGAAGAGGCTTTAAAGGTCTCTAATCCAGCGAGAGGAAACGTGGCTGCTGTGACACTCCCCTGGTGAGGGGGAATATGCAGGTGCCTGTCCCTGCTCCAAGCACTTTGTCTTGGTTTTGCCCCAAGGCTGCTTAGTGCAAAGCAAAACAGAAGTATTGTTGAATGAAGCCTACTGTGTTTTAAATGCATCTATGTGATAAACATCTCTCTCTCAACGTGCTGCATTCAAAATGTACATTCACTCTGCTGTGACTTTCTGCTCAAGTTCATAGCAGCAACCTGTTTTAAACCACACAGGTGTGTCATGCTTTGCAGGTTGCTCCTTTTCTTCCTCCCCCACATGCTTGCTGTGTCTGAGGACCCTTAATTGTTTCAATCAGTCAGTAGACAGGTAACAAGAGAGTCTAGCACTCCATCTCCTTGAACCTTGGGACAGGAAGAGCAAGGCAGCAGCTATTTGTTCTATTAAAACTGGAGCCTAAGTAGCTGGGCTTTTTCTTCTGCTGTATCAGATGATATTCATAGGTGAGTTTCATTCATGGTTATAACTTAATTGCACAGATTTCTTGCATGCTGACAGAAGAATTGGCCTCCTGCATGACTTTCTGAAGCATTCTGGAGGGTTTGGGGTTTATTTTTCTTCCTCCCAGTATTATGACTTGTTTCTCTAAATGCTGTTTTTATGTAAGTGTTTAAATGCTCCACATCCTACAAACACCACTAGGTGTAGCACTCAATAGCAAAGAGTTTCAGTCCTGCTGGCTTCTTTACAATGATGTATTTATGGCAGAAGCACTTTTGAAAGCGGTTTCCAAGTAAAACCAAGACAAAACTCTGCCTGCATGAAAGCTTTTCAGAGCTGTGTATGTATTTATTGCATTTACCTCTGCAACAAATGAAGGGCTTTCACTTCCCCAGCAGTTACCCAGCTACTTACTCCAAGGTCTGTAGTGATAGGGAGATATGTGAATTCCCCCAGACATGTTAAAACCTACTAAATCACTCGAGGGGCTGATCAAAAGGAAAGAAGTGTTATGTGCAGTGGTGTAGTGCAGGGTTGAAGTGGTGATGATAGCCACATAAATAGGCAGCAGCATCTGCAGGCCAGGGCGCTTTGAAATTCAGGGGACGTAAGACAAACACACCATGACACTCGCTTTGACCCTGCAAACTACTGACACAGGATAAGCTAAGAGAAGTTACCAACAGCCAGGAGAAAGGATGGGGGGAGATATCAGAAAGAAAGGCGAGTTCTTGGAATAAATCAGCTCTCAGGCAGTGGCCTGAGGTTTGTATCCCCATCCAATTTGTATTTGATAGGGGGGGGGAAAAAAACCCCAAACAAACCAAACCACCAGCAGATGTTTCTTTTTCCAAGTAAAAGTTAAAAATCAATTGGTGCAAGCTAAAGCTGTTTGGGAATTTCTAGGTAGAGAATTTTGGATAGAAGAGTATGAATATTTGTTTCTGATCATGTCTAAAAGCCATCCTCTCTTACTGAATAGGCTGGATATGTTTTTGCTAGCATGGAAGGACTCACCATCTATCAATACATACACAAAGTATCAATATGTATTAAAAAAGGAGGGGGGAAAAAAAGGTGCTCATAGTGTTGATTTTAATGACATTGTCCATGACCTGCTTCAGACAGGCTGATAAAGAATGAAGCTTTTTCTTTCTCAAGCTTGCCAAATAAAACCTACCTGCTAGCAAGGCTCCTCAAACCCAGATGATCCCACTTGAAATGCTCCTTCTGGGACCACATCGCTCATGGGGATGATCTTTGAGGTCTCTTCCAACCTTGGTGATTCTGTGATGCTAAATGGGGATTGCAGAGCTACAGTACTTAGAGACCCCCTGAGCTGCAGCTGCTCCTTGGGGGAAGTCTGTTGGCTTCGACATTGTTCCACACCTTTGCAAAGTGCTTGAGGTAGCCTCAGCAAAGCAACAACGTCCACAGAGGCAAGCTGCTGTTCTCCTGGATTTGGGAAACCTTCAGCAGAATCTCCTCTGAAATGAAACCCTGAGATGGTTCTGTCATTGGTAATCTCAGAACTGAAGTGAGAGCATTCAGCTGTCACCTTTCTCCCCCACACCACCACAGACTGTTCTGAGTTAAGCACGATGTTGCATAAAGAAATGCCGCACAAACCCCAGAGGTAAGGCTTAGAAATGCTCCCAGTGCTGCAAAATTGGGTTCCTAACTGACTTTCCATGCTCCTCTCATCCCACTCTGATTCCAGAGTGCATGCTGGCAATGAAGGCTTCTTTCTTTTTGTGTTCTGTTGGAGTGCCAAAGTGGAATTCACTAACAGCTTGAAATGGAAAAAAATGAAATGGATCCATTTGATTCATGGGGGTGATGTGTACCCTGTGAAAAGCACTTGGAGCTGGAATTTAAGGCAGACTGTACTCACTTTAAGCTGAGGGAGGTGATTAAGGAGATGGATATCATTGCCTTGTTTTTAATGCCTTGGCTCTGTTGTGCACCTAGACAGTTGTCACTTTGCTCTGAGATTCTCGCAGACTCTTGCTCCTAGCTCATGAAAGGTGCCTGGGAAGTGCTAAGCCTGCAGGTTTGTATATGGGAACTGCTAAACTGAGGTTCTAATTCTAAGCCACATGTAGCAGGGGTGTTTAATTCGTGCTGGAAGAGCCCATCAGAGAAACAAAGCAATTGCCTTTCAATCCAGCTTTGCTGAGGTTCTGTGATCGAGGAGACCACAAAAGCAAACACCTGACCTTGCCTGGGTTTTGTGGGAGCTACAGTGAGATTTAGGGTCCAGCCTCGTTCCTATGCCACAGTGATGGCTGAAAAGTTCTGCCTTTTGACCTGGCCCTTGCAGCACCCCTGGAGGGCTTTTATCTGCTCTCAACTTTCTTCTCTTCTGATGCTGATATTCACTGCACTATGTTCTGCTTGGCTGAGACATCTTTACTAGACTGATGGCTTTGCTGGTTTAGGTACCAGCAAAGTCATTAATCCTGGAGGGATTGATAGATGGTGAGTCCTTCCATGCTGGCAAAAACATATCCAGCCTATTCAGTAAGAAAGAGTGGCTTTCAGACATGATCAGAAACAAAACTCTGCACCTTTTTGCCTTAGATCAGAAATTACTAAATTATTAACAAATCTTGTGGCTTCCCTCTTTTTTTCCCCTTCCTTTTCCCCCCCCTCTTTTTACTATCAGGTCTTATTGAATGGCTGAGGTTGGAAGGGACCTTAGAGGTCATCTATTCCAACCTCCCTGAGATACCTCTCAGCTAGACTCAGCTGGTCAAGGCCACACCCAACCTTGAACAGCCTTGAACAGCCCCAGGAAGGAGGCAGCCACAGTCTCCCTGGGCAGCATATTTCAGAGTCTCATCACCCTTGTACTGAAGAACTTCATCCTTAGATCCAGCCTAAACCTACTCTCCCTCATCTTAAAACCATTCCCCCTTGTCCTGTCTCTAGACACCCTCATGAAAAGTCCCTCTCCAGCCTTCCTGGAGGATCCCTTCAGATATTGGAAGGCAGCTCTGAGGTCCTTTTGGAGTCTTTTCTTTTCTAAGCTGAGCAACTCTAACTCCCTGAGCCTGTCCTCATAGCAGAGTTGCCCCAGCCCTTGCATCGCCTTTGTGGCCTCCTCTGGACTCACTCCAGCAGCTCTGTGTCCTGAAATTTAGCTCTTTTGAGGTTACAGACACAGCACAAATGGTGTGGCTCAACTTCTGCAGAAGAACTGCACTTCACCAGCATGTCTCTACAAGTATTTATCACATGTGCCTCTGCACACAAAACACATAGCCTTGAGACAGCTCTGTCCTGTGAGAGGGGAAACAAATCCCCTGAGCTCAAAGCTGGGGTTTTCTTGGCATAGTTTCTCTTTTCTGCTCCTTCAATCAACTTTATTTTGCTTGGGATATAAACCCATAGGTTGTCAGAGGAAATGCTGGCTGTCATTTATTATCCTACAGTAAGCCTCTGGAAAAAAAAAGAACCACAGCAAATCTAATTTGTGAAATTGGAAAAGTATTACAGGTCACGAGGAAACAGAGTCCAAATGTTTGAGAAATGCAAAAGAAAAGTCAGCAAATGAGCATGAAGCACAGCTTCTAATTGCAGTGAAACAGATGATGGACTGACTGCTCACCAGGTTGGCTCAGCTTGTGTGCAACCAGGGCTGGTCACTTTGTCCTTAGCAGAGCTGGAGCTCAGGCTGAGCCATTGGAGGTGTTCAGGAGGAGACTTGATGGGGTACTTGGTGCCATGGGTTAGCTGTTTGGGTGGGTTGGATTGGTTGATGGGTTGGATGCAATGATCTTGAAGGTCTCTTCCAACCTGGTTTGGTTTATTCTAAATAAAGGTTTATTCTAAATGCATGTGGTGGGGTCATTCCTGGCAGGTAGCATCCTGCTCTGATGGGACAGTCATAGAATCATAGAATCAATAAGGTTGGAAAAGACCTCAAAGGTCATCAAGTCCAACTTGTCACCCAACACCTCATGACTACTAGACCATGGCACCAAGTGCCACATCCAATCCCCTCTTGAACACCTCCAGGGATGGGGACTCCACCACCTCCCTGGGCAGCACATTCCAATGGCTAACAACTCTCTCTGTCAAGAACTTTCTCCTCACCTCCAGCCTAAACTTCCCCTGGCACAGCTTGAGACTGTGTCCTCTTGTTCTGGTGCTGCTTGCCTGGGAGAAGAGACCAACGCCCTCCTGGCTACAACTTCCCTTCAGGTAGTTGTAGAGAGCAATAAAGTCTCCTCTGAGCCTCCTCTTCTCCAGGCTAAGCAACCCCAGCTCCCTCAGCCTCTCCTCATAGGGCTTGTGCCCTACCATCCCACTGGTCCTCATAGGGCATTGGTCCTCATAGGGCTTGTGCCCTATGAGGACCAGTGGGATGGTAGCAGAGACTATGAAAGTGCTGTGCTTCACAAGAACTGCTCTCCACCCACCTGTCCTAGCAGAGCAAGTACTTTGCACCATCTTCAAAGTTAAACTTTCTTGTGGTTTAATTTTTAATGTGTCTGGATTAACTGCTGCATTCTGCACAGCATGCCAGCTGCTCATATTTAGTATTTAACCAAAGTATAAATGCAGTAACTCCTTCTCTATCTAGTAGATCCTGAAGTTGGAAGAGATATTTTGAGTGGTCAATCATTGTATGCAATCTCACAGTTTTACTCCTTGCCTCTGAGTTCAGCTGCTGGCATTGATTGAAGTGAACCTTTAGCAGCAACAGTGACAGTCCCAAAGCAGCTTTAAAGACCTGTCCATATTTGAATGAATTTGTACCAGTGTGTGCCTTCACTGTACCTCCACAAAAATCCCTTCTGCAGCATGGATGCTAAATACTAGAGAGGCTGCCCTGAGTGGAAAGATGATGTCAAAATCACAGAATTGTTAGGGTTGGAAGGGACCTCAAAGATAATCTACTTCCAACCCTCCTGCTGTGGGCAGGGACACCTCACACTACAGCAGGTTGCTCACAGCCACCTCCAGCCTGTCTGCAAAAACCTCCAGGGATGAGGCTTCCACCACCTCCCTGGGCAACCTGTGCCAGGCTCTCACCACCCTCATGGGGAAGAACTTCTTCCTAATATCCAATCTGAATCTCCCCATTTCTAGTTTTGTTCCTTCCCCCTAGTTCTGTCGTTACCTGATACCCTAAAAAGTCCCTCCCCAGCTTTCCTGTAGGCCCCCTTCAGATACTGGAAGGCCACTATAAAGTCTCCTCAGAGCCTTCTCTTCTCCAGACTGAACAGCCCCAACTCTTTCAGTCTGTCCTCATAGCAGAGCAGCTCCAGCCCTCTGCTCATCCTCGTGGCCCTTCTCAAAATGCAGGGTTGTATCACCCTCCCTTTGAGCTGGACTGCTTTGCCTTTGATACCAGCTCTGAAGCTTCCTTCTTCAACATCCTTTGCTCCATTTTCTGGTGCCTCTAGTCCAGTGTTGTGATCTCCTGGAGGCACCTCTCCTGGGGGCGTTTGTGTACACAGCATTATCTGAAATCAGGCTGAGTTCTTCCACCTGTGCCGGCTGCCCACTTGCTGGCTGAGTGTCAGTACGAACAAGGTCTCCAGGGTCACATTTTTCTCAGCACAAGGTAGGAACAAGCTTTTGCTGAAGTAAATGGGAATGAAAAGAGGAAACAACAACAGAAAACTTCTTAGGAAACTCGCATCTGTTTGTTCTGCCAACACAGTCTCTGTGGTTTGCTCTCTGGGAGGTGTCCAGCAAGGCTGTGTTATGTGATACATTCTCAACACCAGCCCCACAGCTGCTTCCTTCTCAGAGCTGTGCTGATCTGCTGTCCTTCGCTGGTTTTCCCTCGTGGCTATAGCACACTGTGACACCTGGGGCTTGCCACTTCATAGAGGACCTCTTCTCTGCAGAGCTCGGTACCCACAGGTGCTGGCTGATGTCTCCTCCAGATCTGGGTCCTGTGGGGCAGTCTCCTGATAGGAAGCCCACACTGGAGCAGGATTATTCTGAAGGACTGCAGCCTCTGGCAACCCATGATCTTTTTAATCTGATTTTTACCTACCCCCCATCCCTCTAAGGAGGAGGATTGAGAGAGCAGCTGGGTGGGCATTTGATGTGGGGCTAAGATTAACCTCCACAATTGGCTCTTAAAGTCACCCCTGAATTCTCCCATGTCAGCCAGACCATCCCTGGATGCCCAATAGCCTCTCATGGGGCTGTTAAAATTAGAAGTGGAAAGGACTGGGTGTTTCTCCAGACACTCAGAGGCAGAACATGCTTTTCTGCACTTCCAGCAGGAATCTGGGAACCCAACTCCTGCTGAAAACCAATAGACTTGAGGCTTCTGAGTCACTTAAGTCCTTTTGAAAAGCTTCTCCATAGCCAAAAAGCTAACATTACACTTAAGAAGAGCAGAAACGGAGCCCCACCCTTTATGGTCTTTCTTTAATTTGTCCTTTCCCACTAAGAATTGAAGGATGGAGACATTTGAACACCAAGAACAATGAAGATGAGAACCAGCAGACAAGCACCCCTTGGGAAATCCTGTTCTTTCTCACTGGAGTGCTTGGGGTGGCCACGAGGAATCGTCGACAGGTAGGGCTGAGCTTGCCATGGAGTAGCGCTGGCACATGGAGCACTGCCTGCTGCTTGCATATGGTGGAAAAAGCAGGATGAGTCTCCAATTCCTCTGGGCAAAGAAGATGCTGTAAATAGCATGGCCAAGTTTCAAGCTCTCACAGTACAGTGGGAAGCAATCCAGGCTTTACTGGTGTCAGGAAGGAGAGCAAAAATGCATTTTATGCATCCTAGGGGGAAAAGAGAAGCAAAGCTCTCCCAGCTGGATCTGTTAGCTCTGGGAGGGGCAACCATTTGGCTCTCATTAAACGTGGCATTGCCTGAAGTAACAATAGTTCCCTGTTGGATCTTGGTGAACGTGCGTTGGTGGGCTCTGTCATTCACCCCAGGAAGGACTGATGCCATGCCAAAGCCTGTTTCAGGTCTGAGCCTTAGGGCACAGCTTACTGGGTAAACAGAATGTGCAGGCACCATCCCAAACTCCAAGTGGTTTCTCTATCCAAAGCCTGTACAGATCCTTGTAGGCTTTTTGCTTACCCAGGCTTCCCCCAGCCCTTGTCCTGATGCCTACAGGAGACTGTGTTCCCCTTTCTCCATTGCTGATGGTCCATCTGGGAGTCATTTAATAGCTTCTAGGCATAGGACATTTCTCTTTTTAATCTGCTCCTTTGCAACCCTGCCCTATTCTTCACTCTTTAAAGGCCCTACTTGAGAACCTAAAGGGTGTTTAAAGATCTCATTCCCACTTCAGTTCAGTTTGCACTGTCACCTGGTAGGTCATCCTTCGAAGAAAGCAGTAATCCTGTGTCAGGACAGAATATGTATCACAGGATCACAGAATTGTTTTGGTTGCAAAAGACCTCTAAGATCGTTGAGTCCAACCAGCAACCCAACACCACCATGGCCACTAAACCATGTCCCAAAGTGCCATGGACAAAGGTTTCTTGAACACCTCCAGGGATGGTGACTTCACCACCTCCCTGGGCAGCCTGTTCCAATGCCTGACCACTCTTGCAGCAAAGAAGTTGTTCCTAATCTCCAACCTAAACCTTCTCTGGCGCAATTTCAGGTCATTTCTTCTCCTTCTATCACCTGATACTAGGGAGAAGAGAGCAAATCCCACCTCACTCCAACCTCCTTTCACGGAGCTGGAAGCTCTCCCCTTATCCTCCTTTTCTCAAGGCTGAACAACCCCAGTTCCCTCAGCTGCTCACCAGCCCTGTTCTCTAGACCCTTCCCCAACTTTGTTGCCCTTCCCTGGACACACTCCAGCAACTCAATGTCCTTCTTGGAGTGAGCTGAGCTCACCTTGAGGCACAGGCATTGCAGCTTTGGCACACACTGCTCCATGTAGTTTTCACATAATTCACAGGAGGGAATAGTTTTGTGGACTGGGATGCCCTGTGTGCTTTTTCCTTCCAGAAGAAAACTGGAGCTGGAGTGTTTTCCATTTGGACACAGGACTCGTCTGAGAGCTAGGCCAACACTGTGCTAAATAAATCATCGTGCCAACTGCTTATGGGTAATTAGGCATGAAGGGAATCAGCAGTCTGCTCCCTCTGTAGTGACTCACAGACAGCATATTTGCAATGTGCCTTTAGCTTCCAGGGCTGCAGTGCTGTGATGCTTGCAAGGAAAATGGATCCTGAGCGGCACACAGCAGCCTTCAGTCACTCAGTAGCTCTATCAGCAGTATTATGGGGAGGACATCTGTGGTTGCAGCTTGAGTGTCTGGATAAGTGAAGTTCATGGAGCAGTTCTTTTGTAAGTGCCAGGGAGGGCTGAAGCCATGGTCTAGTCATGAGGTCTGTCGTGACAGGTTGGACTGGATAATCTTTGAGGTCTCTTCCAACCTTGGTGATTCTGTGTGATACTGTGTGATTTGTTCCTTTTGTGGGTACCTGTGATGTTCAGGCTGTGACCAGCAGGTTCCCATCACAGAGTCATGCCATGATGATGAAGCACACATAGAATCATACGGTCAGAGAATTGTTTGGGTTGGAAAGGACATCTAACAGCATTGAGTTGAAATGTCAACCCAACACCACCATGGCTATTAAAACACATTCTGAAGTGCCATGGCCACGGGTTTCTTGAACACCTCCAGGGATGGTGACTCCACCACCTCCCTGGGCAGCCTTTTCCAATGCCTGACCACTCTTGCAGGAAAGAATTGTTCCTAATATCCAACCTAAACCTCCCCTGATTTCATTCAATTTCAGGCAATGCATACTCCTAAGGTGTTTCAGTGCTTTGTCCATTAGTCTGGTGTCAATTCAAGCTCCTGGATGCTTTGTCAAAGTAGGTAGGTGCCTTGTTCATCCTTGTGTCTAAAATCACTGCAACCCTTTGCTCAGTGAACCTTGGGATCATCACTTCAGAGTTTCAAGGAAACTCCTTGCAGTCAGGAATAAGTTGCACCATCCACTTGCTTTCAGTGTCTCAGGCTCAATGGACACCTCACTGGTTTAGAATAGAATAGAGTAGAATAAACCAGGTTGGAAGAGACCTTCAAGATCATCCTGTCCAACCCATCAACCAATGGCACCGAGCACCTAAACAACTAACCCATGGCACCAAGCACCCCATCAAGTCTCCTCCTGAAGACCTCCAGTGGTTTAGTTCACAGGAACACAGCATGTCAGGGGCTGGAAGGGACCCAAAGAGATCATTGAGTCAAACCCCTTGGCAGAGCTAATGAGAGAGAGTCCAGAGACGGTCCAGAGATAAAATTTCAATCTAGTTGCCTGTTAGGAAATTCCCCTGTTAGGGACTTTCCTGACCAAAGGAAAACTTTGAGTATGAAGGGGAAAAGTACCATAAGGAAAAGTTTTTTGGTCAGTGCATTTGGGTTTAATTAGCCCACCAGGGCTGCTTTTCTCAATTTGCAGGAAACTTTCTGTGGGGGATTTCCAACATGTCTTCAAGTTCAGTGTGCTGGAAATACAGCACAGCTTGGGTTTGTCATGCAGTCCTGGCACTTTTCCTTCTGTGATCTCGACTGCACACAGGAAGAGCAGGGATGTGTGGGCAACAAAACTATTTTTCAAACACCCAAACACTTGGTTGCACTTCAGAGAAAAGGACCCACAGTGGTTCTGACACCGCTGTGCGCTGATGACATTTGCAACCTACATTGGCTGTAGATTCTGAGAGCCTGTGCCATTTGGAATCCAGAGATTTGAACAGCATCAGAATAAGAGGACAGAGTCTCAAGCTGTGCCAGGGGAAGTTTAGGCAGGAGGTGAGGAGAAATTTCTTCCCAGAAAGAGTTATTGGCCACTAGAATGTGCTGCCCAGGGAGGTGGTGGAGTCACCATCCCTGGAGGTGTTCAGAAAGGGATTGGATGTGGCTCTTGAAGCCAAGGTTTAGTGTGTCAGATGTTGGGTGATAGGTTGGACTTGATGATCTCTAAGGTCTTTTCCAATGTTATTGATTCTATGATGATCTCTGCCTCTGTCTGTCCTGTCCAAATCAGGACCCACAGCCTTGTGAATCATAGAACTGTTTTGGTGAATAAAACCTCTAAGATTACTGAGTCCAAACAACAACCTGCCATGTCCAGGACATGGAACTGCTGGAATAGATCCAGGAAAGACCATGAAGATGATCAGAGGACTGGAAAAACTCTATGGGGACAGGCTGAGGGAGCTGAGACTGTTCAGCCTGGAGAGGAGGATGCTGTAGGGAGACCTTAGAGCAGCCTTCTTTCTAGTACGTGAAGGGGGCTACAGGAAAGTCAGGGAGAGACTTTTAACTAGGGCTTATTGTGACAGGACAAGAGGGAATGGATTGAAGCCTGAGGAGGGCAGATTTAGACTGGAGATGTGGTGGTGAGACACTGCAAGAGGTTGCCCATGGAGGTCAAAAATACCCCTTCCCTGGAGATGTTCAAGGCCAGGCTGGATGACACCTTGAGCAAGCTGGGCTGGTGGAAGCCCATGGCTGGTGGGTTGGACCTGGATGATCTTGAAGTGCCTTCCAACCCAAACCATTCTGTGAATTTATGAATCTGTGGGCATTAACCCAGGTCCCAAAGTGCCATGGCCACACATTTCTTGAACCCCTGAAGTGAAATGTGAGGTTGCTGGGTTGCTCAGACACTGAGGTCACAATTGGCTTCTAACCTATTTTAAAACGCAGAGTGATATTCATTACCTTAGAGGTCTTAGGACGATAATGACCCATCCAGTGCTCCTTACTCTCACAATATTATGGCTTTTGTTATTTCATTGTAATTCTTACAGCACTTTGTGTTCCTCTGAAGGCTGTGACACGGCTGCTGGGGCCAGCACAGACTCCATTACAAAGAGGCTGAATTGCTGGTCCTGTCATGGAGGAGAGCTGAGAGTTAAGTGTGACCTCAAGGAAAACAGCAGGAAAAAAACCAACTTGAAATGTAATGAAAAGCTTTAAAAATAACAGATGAAACTTGGTCAGATTGCTCTTCTTCAGCGAATGCTGTGAGGAGGGGGATTTCTGCTGCACAGCGCTGGAACACTCAGACGCAGCAATACCGTCGACTGCAAACTGAAGTGCCAAAACCAGTCTGTCCTGTACAGGTCACTGAAGTAGACACAGCTCTTGCCTGCAAGCATTTGTAATCTAAAACCCCAGCACTATTCCCACTGAAGGCAATGACAAAACTCCACGAGGTTGCAAACGGAGCAGGATTAGGTCCCTAACTAAAGAAAAGTCACTTCCCCCCCCTTCCCCCTCCCCTCCACCCCTACCCCCCTCCCCTTTTTCATTTTGTCACCAGATACTCCTTACCTATGACAAATCCAAATAACTTTTGTCCAGGAATCTAATGACCTAATTTTGTCTGGAAAGCTTCTTTCTGCAACGTTCTTTCCTCCCTTTAAAGTGGGTTTGGAAAGAGAAGATTTGCAAGAGAATTCCCATCTGTTATTGAAGCATTTAATCATTCTTTAAAAGCCAGTGCAGTTTTATTTTCTCTGGGGAGCGAGTAGCATTAGCTGAAGCATAAAGCAAACTATACCAAGTGGGGAAAAAACTCACCCTGATGTCCTGTTTGACAAACTGACCTGCAGGTCACAACCTGAGTTTATTGATCTGTGGGGCCTTGTCTGGGTGTCGGGCATGTTTTCTGGACTTTGGTTTCAGCTGCATTCCTCACTTCTGAAAGAGTAGGGGGTGTGGATTTCTACTCGGAGTAACCACTGGGAAGGAAGTAATGTTCATTAAGTGTGCAGGCAGTGCAGGACTAAGCATGCTCAGTGAAAAAGCTTTTCTCCTTTGCCTGTCAAGCCCAATGTTTGAACTCATTCCAGGATGCCGGATTTACTTTCCACGGAGAAACAGTACCTGGCTGGACTGCATTTTTCTCTCCCTCCTTAGCCACCGGAAGATCGGAAACAATATTCTTTTGATGCTCAGTGCAGGCTCAGTAATGCAGTGCGTGCCTGCGTGCAAGTGTGACTCCTGCAGTGGAGAAGGAAGACAAACTTTGCTACCTTGTGAAACGAAGACTTCTTAGGTCAGTAAGAGGGTGCAGAGAAACTAACTTTTCCCAGCAGCTTTTGCCTCCTAACTAACGCTTTTGTTCCCTGGCTCTCCGATCCTTTAGCGCAGCTGAACTTTGGGGAAAGTTGAGCAGCTTTCTGATTGCTCAGCCGCCCCGGGAAGGTGAAGTTGTTTTAAGTGAAAAATGTTAGGGGATTTCTAGCAGCTGAGCTGATTCTTTTGGATTATCTGAGTTACTGGGCTGATAGAGGTTTGGTTTCTTTACTTTTTCTTTTCTTTCTTCTTCTCTTCCCCCCCCCCCCCAAAGTGGTTTCTACAAACTCGATCCTTTGCTTCCAGCGTGTTGTGTGTGCGTGTGTGTGTTAAAAAGACTGCTCCCCCCTTCTCTCCCCGCCCTCCCTCCCCCTTTTAGAGCTGAAAATGAGACTTGTTCTTGAATAATAAACTCTGTAAGTTATCAAGCAAATCTTGTGGCTTGCTCATGTGATCACTTCCAGCCTTAGCAGAGATGTTTTTGCCTTTTAATATGGTCGCAGTTCTTGCTGCAATGTGAATTGCCAAAACTGTTAGCAGAGGAGTGGGAGAAAGCAATTTTAGTTTGATCACAACATGCTTTAATGGAGCAGACTGTTGCACTTTCAAAATTTTAAGTGCTGTCTCTCTCTCTCTCTCCTTTTGGATTTTAAAGGCATGTTTAGAACTCCTGTCTCTTGGGGCTTTGAAATATTCCCAACCTTGGAGGGGCTTTGTGCTTGCCTAATGGAGATTTTTCTGAACCTAGGCCAAATGGTCAAGAAACAAAATGACCACGGAATAAGAAGTGAAATGGACTCCAAGAATTAGAAACTGGCTGTCGTTAAGGATGGCTTGGGGCAGGTCAGAACCATTTGGCAGCTCCTGGTGTTAAATTTTGTCCCCTGATGTTCTTCAGAATGGTTAAATTGCTTATCAGAAGTTAGCATTGGATTTTGTGAGTGCAAAGGATCTGCACAGCCTTCAGTACCTGATTGGCAGGAATTTTGTGACTTTGAGATAACTGAAGCCAACCCCAAAGCAAGCTCCTTGTGTTTAAAAGCTCTGCATTTGTTATGTGCTCGTTTTAAAGTGGAAGTTGCTTTGCCATGTGGAGGATCTCCGCAAGGAAAAGAAAAGGGCAGCAGGTTAGTCACGATGCATGCTCCCAGTTGCAGGCTTAGAAGTGTGTAATATCTTTGCAAACTACAATAGGTCATGCTGCTGCTCCCCATCCTCAGCTGAAAACTCTGCAGAAAACCCTCCTCAGCATCACTGCTTTGCAAAGGGTAGGACAAGAGCAAAGTGGAAGTGGCTGGGTTGCACCAGGTCTCTCTGTTGATTCCCACCAGGGTTACCTGCCGTGTGTCCATGGAGGGATGGGGAGCAGCTAGGCCAGGCAGAAGGCATCTGCAAACGACCAAAGCTGAGGCTCTCTGATCTTTCTTTATGTTTACTCCCTGAGATCCAAGGGAGTTTTTGATAAGAGAAGTCTGGGAAAATGTCTTTGCTTTTTCCTTCCCCCTTGCCTTTGATTTAGCAACATGCAGGGGATTATGGAGGCAGTCAGGGCTGTGCTGCAGATGGACGTTGGCTTGGTGTGGCCACAGCTTAATCTCTCCCCTCTTTGCATGCAATACCTCCATTTCCTTAGCTGCAAAACAGGGAGGGTGACCAGGAGGGTCTTTTGTGAGGTACTTTGCATATTTATGGCAGAAAAATGCCTTATACATTCAGAGAAGTGATAAGCCCTGGCTGCAAAACTGCACATCCTGCTTGGAGAATTGAATGAGAACTTTTGGACCTCAGACCCACAGATTTAGATCCTTTTAGTTACAGTAGAAAAGCAGAATGTTGTCCTTACCCAGGCACAAGCAACATGGCCTCCTCCATCCTATTGTTCATTTCCAGGTATCCAAATCCAGCAGCTTTGTAGGAATTCCTTTCACATGTAAAATGTCATTAGGGAGAGGAAATTTGGGGGGGAATTATTTCACTTCCTGTCCTAGGGTTGAGATTTTGCAATTTATAGGCTTGCAGAAGCTATGAGTGGAAAACAACTCTTGGGCTACATAAGCCCAGACCTTTACAGACCTACCTGTGATGTAAAGTCCATTCAATGAGTATCAACCAGGTTTTGGCCAATCAACCATTTAACCTCCTGCTCATCTTTATCATCACCCTTCATCTTCCCAGCTATTCCCAATACAGTTCCACTGCTGTTTGTTGGTTGAATTGAAATCCCTCTCTATTTATTTTTGAAACAAGGGAGGGAAATTCCATGATTCCTGGAAAGGCACAGATCTTTCTAAGGTCTCTTTTACCTCCTGTTGCAAATGTGTGCAGCATAGTTTTCTGTCTTTCATTTGTGTGCTGAATCTTGGCTTTTTGAATAATTTAAAGGGGGGGGGGGGGGTGGGGGGAACTTAAAATGCATCTCTCCTCTCTGAGTTCCATATGTGAGCCTGCTCTTTGAAATGGAGGCACATCATCTGAAACCAGCCATGATCAATAGGGAGAGCTGAAATTTGAATAGAGAAAGCAGGAGATGCAGATTTGGGGTTGTCTTGAAGCTTGGCTGCGAGTCTGTCTCTGTCCTGGGATGTGCAGAGCAGAAGCACAATCATCTTGGGTTTTTAGAAGAGTTAATTGTGGCAGCTTCCTTGTTTCAGTGCTTACACAGAGACATCCTGCTAGGGCCTTTTTTCTTTTTTTTTTAGTGAAGATGGTGCTAGTTCAGAGCATTTTTAAAGTATCAGGATGTCAAGACCCATCTGAAACACCCTGGCTAAGTCACTTGGAAAAGGAAGCCAGCTGGTATCCAGCACTGCTAGGGAAAAACAGACCCCAACTGGGTGTATCTCTAATGGGTCATTCTTGACCTGCAGATGCTAAATGTGATCTGCTCAGATAATGTGCTCTTGTGATTATTGGAATGGTCTCCAAAGCTGGGCAGGACTTTTCCGTATCACTAAGGGCAGTGAAGTCTAAAACAAAGAGGGGATGATTTATTGTAGAGAAAGCTGCACTAGGTGACATTCTGTCTCTTTTGAGGAAGCACAGGGTTTGCACTACATGTCAAAATGCACAACTCTATTTTTTCCTGTCTGGCATAGAAGTGCAAGGCAAAAGCTGATAAGGGTCCTCCAGGCAGTATTTTAGAGTATCTCATGCAGCAATGTGGATTCTTACCCTGTGCTTTGGTCCTTGGGAAGAGGCAAGGAACAGCAGAGCAAGTCATTGTAGCCCCTTCTGTTTAATATTTGTTTTAAGGCAGATGATCTTGGTCATTCTTGGGAAGATCTTGAATGCACCTTTCTGTCCTCACTTCCACCCTCCCCAAGAGTGCCACGTGAAATTAGCTGCAGGGAACGAGGCAGGCAGGAGCTGGAAGTTAAAAACATCTTTGAAAGTTCATAGTAAAACTGTTCCTCTCACCTGTAACTTCTGGTGGAGGTTGCATGTCTACAAGTAACCTTTTCACCAGTGGAGATTTTTTAACTCCACTACTCTGGTGGAACCACATCTGAACCTGTCCCCCTGGTTACCTCTGTTTGAGGTCTGTTACTGAGCCAGTCACAGCCACACGTAGAGCATCAGTGCCCAGGATTATTGCAGGGCCAGCTGAAGAGCCAGAGGTCTGCTCTGCTGAAGAGCTGAAGTAGTGCCTCTGCCTTTGAGCAAAGTGGAGCAATCTCTGTGCACTGGTGGGTTTAAGGAGCCATCCAAGGACACAGAGGACTTCAGAGCAATGACACAAATGTTTTCTGAGGGACATTTTTCCTCAGGGTGTTGATTTTATTGTAATTTTCCCTACAAGGCAGAGAGATGCTGCAGGTATTGGCACGTCATTGCTGTGTGTTTGAGACACAGGGCAGTGACTGCAAGCCAAAGACAATCCTTCAGTGCAGCTCTGGTATTAATGGTCAATTCCTCCATGTATTTTTTCTTTACAGGTAGCAGTGGAACTGAAAATAATTCTCTTTGTCCACAGACTCCACAAATGTAAGTACAAATACAGTTCAAAATGACACTGGGTTTCACCCAGAGGTGGAATTGAGAGTCTTATGCTCTAAGAGCAGTGTGCCTGCTAATGTGGTGTGGGGTTTCAGACAAAGCAGACCAACAAGGAGGCTATGGGAAAGTTAAACATATTTGACATTTTCTTGCTGGCTTTGCACAAAATCAGGGTTCATTTGCAGCAGATCTTGCTGCATTTGGGCCAAAGTTGTCTCTGGAGAAGTCTGGGAGGGACAGAAGAGGGGAAAAGCTTTTAGCTCTGTCTATGGAGAAACCTCCTGGGTAGCAATTTCAGAAAGTCCTGAGGGACTGGGGAGTCTAATCCCTATTTTAAGAAGTATTGTGGGACCTTAAATCAGGCTTTAAATCTTTTTAGGAACCTGAAAACTTGAGTAGGAACCCTGTGGGAGCTGTGCAGTGCCTGAACAGGTTATGTGCCTCACTCTGAGAGTTAATTCTTAACTTGCCATAGGGGCACTGGTGAAAACCATGAGACTCCTGCATGGATCTTCATACATCTTCATAAATCTTCTGTCACCTCATTTCTGAGGAACTGTGATTCATAAAGCCTGAGCTGAAGGTTCTCAGTGGACATAAGTGATTTTGAATCTATTATCCATTGCTTGAAGTGAAAGCAAGGAATGCAACACACAGTATCAGTGTTTCTTGTTGCCTTGTGGACTCTTTGCTCTGTTCACCAAAGTTCAGGGGACATTTTAGTTTGGGGCTTCAGTTTCTGCCACTTGAGGGGCTGCAAAATCGAAGCTGGAGTTCAGTGCAGCTTCTGATCTCTGTAAAAGTTTGTGAGAGTTGTAACCTGCAGCAGAATTCTGCGTCTGGAACTCCTTCCCGGGCAAAGACGCGAACAGGCAAAACTTTTCTGCATCGAAATGCAAATTCCCCAAAGAAGTGGGGGCCTTTCTGAATTGCCTCTGTGTTGCTCTTGGGGTTCAGGTGGTTTTAAAAACGAGCTTTGTGTTCCCAAGGCAGCAGGGACTGGGGTTTCTCCAAAGTGCCTTTGTTTGGGTATATGTAAAGCTATCAATGCGTCATTCTTTCTGCTTCAGCTGTTAGAGACTCCCATCTTCTCTATTGATTTTACCCAGAATGCTTGCTGCCCTTGAAGGTGTGACCTGTACCTCAGGCTAATTTATTTCTGTCATGGCTGCAGCATTTTTTAGAGGGCAGCGGGGGTAGGAGAGAGAACAATGAATTCAACATGGAATATAAATCCCAAGTCTGTAGCCTTCAGACATTCCAGTACATAGCCCTCTCCATTCTCCCATTTGGCATTCTGCACGGTCTTGGATTAAAAGGGAGGGGGGTGGGGTGGGGGGTGTGTGGAAAAAGAAGCAGGCATTTGTCTAACTAATCAGGTGAGCCATTCTGGAGTAATCCCTTTGGTCACACATACTGGCATGGATATTAAAATTTTGCCAGTGTTCTAAACCATTTACAATGATGTCCTGGTTTATAAAGCCCAAATGAAAAGCCTCACCTTGATGGTCTTGGATCTGAGCGCTGTTGCTTTAATCCGTTGAAATCTGTGCTGTGGAATGTGGATGGACAAAGACTTGGGGTTTGTGCTGAAAACTTATCTTGAACCTTTTTTGGGGGGGATAGGGAAGGGAGTAATGGACTTTTAAAATGGGTTTTACTTTATTTCACTTTATATCAGATAGTCCTTCCTGGTCAGGTTTTACAGACAGCAAAGTGAAACAGAAATGATGGGGAAGCACAGAAGTTTAGGCTCTACAAACACTGAACTTAAGCACCTGGCCCCTTTCATTATCCTGTTGAAATAAGTGGATTTTATTCTCATGACCTGCCTCTGTAGGTCTTGATCCCTCCTGCCCCTCCAGGGCAAACATGTTGCTTCCAAATTCTCCCACAGAAAAGCTGAGCATCATGTGAGTCAGTGGGCTGTGGAGAACTTTGTTAAACTGGTGCTGTGTCCTCCTCTAGATGCATACAAACACTGAGATTAGATTGGGTGGTGTTTTACAGACCCCCTCCTCCCACCTTGCTTGGGTTTTTGATCAATAGCCACTCAGTCCCCTGAAATTTGAGGTACAAAGTAGTGAACCCATGATGATGATATTGATTTCCTGGACTGACTGATTAGACCCTGCAATTCAGACCAAAGTTTGGTGTTTGGTTTGGAGTTCATTGAGTTCTCCAGCAGAGGAGAGGCAGCTTTAAGGGGCTTTAACAGAACACAAGCTTCACATAAAGCAAAGCTACTGCCTTCCTTGGAAATTTAGGGCTCATGCTTCAGAACAGTTGACCCAGGAGTACCTGGCCAGGGGTTACTGCTGTGGGTCAGGGCAGGGAGGCCAGCTGGGAAGGTCAAGCTTCAGAGGAATGCAGAGTGCTCTGGAGTTGAAGTGTATGAGATTTCCAGGTGATCTGCTGGCAGCCACTGCAGCAGAGAGCACTAAATTAGCCTGGGATAACTGAATTCAGTGAAACTTCAACTGGTCTGGCCTGAATTCAACGTTTTTCATTAAATCTTGTTACTTGCCACAGGATTTGGGTTCCATGTGGGTTCACGTCTCACAGCCCTAAGTGTTCGGTTTTCTTCCCCCAGACATTTTCTGCAGTGAATCACTCAGAAGCATTTTTGCAGCACCTTACTGCTTTGAGGAGGAAAAGTGGGACAGGAGATAGCAGTTCAGAGGAGAACTGGGAACTGAAAAGCAGGTTTCTGATTTATGCAAGGGGCAAAGGGATGCCAGGCCATAGGCAATGAAACAGTCAGTTGGTATGAAATACATCTTGCCACACCTCCACTTTCCATTGTGCCAGATGTGTAGATATGACCTCAGCCAACATATTGCTTATTACTCATGGAACAAAGCAGCCAGGGCTTGGGCATTCAAGCATGTAGTCTCCTTGTGTCTTGGCATCTTTGTGTTTATAGGTCTCACTCTTTTTTTACTTTGCCCCTGCTAGCAATAAAGTCAAACAAGATCCGGTCTTTTCATAGCACTGTCACTCTCCTAAAACAGAGGGAGGGAGGAAAAGAAAGGCAGCTCCGATGCAGAAAAGACCTTGTGGTCCTGTAAATGATTTCTTGGGCCCCCCAAGGAAAACCTGAAAGAGAGAGGGAGAAATACCAATGCTTAACTGAAAGATGGTTTCAGGCACCCTGTGACTGAGATTCAAAGGATTCTGGCTAGAGCCCATCTCATGGTTGGTTGTTTGGTTGGGTTTTGCCACAAATCACCAGAGGAGAGTTACCCAAAATATTATTTCCCCAATTTCCCCATGAGTACTGCATTTTTGGTTGAAATGGGAAAATACTGAGCAGTTTACAGCTCAGAGGGAAGCCTTAAGACTTTGGTATCTTCCACTCTTGCTTAGCCACGATCAAAATGCTTTTGAGATTCAGATATAAACCAATGTGTGCAACTTGGTTACTGTTGTGTGCCTGTCCCTCCATGAAACTCAGGTCTTGACAGAGGTCTTTGGTTTTTACTGCAGAGGATGTCATGGATGGGATGGAAGTTTCTGCTGTGGACAAGTTGGACTTCTTCTGAGGTTCAATTTCACTTCAGCATAATTGTGGGCTCTCAGTTAATTTGTGTTTTCTCCCTGTCATGTGGGATGGCATCAAAAGAAAAATATAATAATTAGAATGCCTAGTACCCTCAGTTAAGTTCAGTCCCTCATTGTGTTAAATGTTTTAGGTAGTGAGTGCAATGAGTAAGAGTCCATGACCCCAAAGACATGCATGGCAGGCAGGAGGTGACAAGCGTCGCACATTACTGTTGCCAGTTTGCAGATTAATATTTGCCCAGGATGCCAAAACCACACAGCAGAGTGAGGAAGGGAAAATCAGATCTTAGGTGGGAAGATGACTAGGGTTTTTGTTTGCTCTGAGCCTGTGACAGGTCACCATCACTTTGGAGTCTGTCACCAGAGTAGGGATGTGCTTGCTGCCTTCTCTGAGTGGTGGCAGTGCCTTCCTGAGGAGCTGCTTTGCACTAGGGCTGTCCTCACAGTATCACAGTACAACTTAGGTTGGAAAGGACCTCGAGGATCATCGAGTCCAACCTATCAACACAGACCCCATGACCAGACCATGGCACCAAGTGCCACGTCCAATCCCCTCTTGAACACCTCCAGGGACGGTGACTCAACCACCTCCTTGGGCAGCACATTCCAATGACGAATGACTCACTCGGTGAAGAACTTCCTCCTCACCTCGAGTCTAAACCTCCCCTGGCACAGCTTGAGACTGTGTCCTCTTGTTCTGGTGCTGGTTGCCTGGGTGAAGAGACCAACCCCTTCCCAGCTACAACCACCTTTCCTTCTTTGGTTTTAGAAACCCCTCAGAACCATCAGCACTGAAACCATATCCATGTCCCATCTGCTGGCTGTCCTGGAAGTTTTGTGATTGTTCATCCTTTCCTCTCTGTCCTGGAGAGGTATTTGTGTGCCCAGTTCAACCCCAGAGGCAGCCACATGTCACTGGAGGGAGAAATGAGTCCCAGGGCTAATGGCAGAAACAGAGAGTAACAACATGTCAGAGAAATACTGCAGATAAGATGTATGAGGTGGAGTGGGAGATTCGGGGAGCGAAAAGCATTCCAGTAATGCAGCTTGGTGGTTAATATTTAATATCTTCTAAACTAAAAACATCAGTCAAGTCTTCCAGAGTGCAAATGAGGGAAAAATACCTAAAGCTAGGTCTGAGAGAGATGCTTTGCAAAGGAATTTTATCTGTGAGAAGGCCTCTCATATGCTTCCCAGATGTACCATCCCATCTGTCTGTATTTCTTCAGCTGATTATGGAATACATGCATTTATAGCTCAGAGCAAAGGGAGAGCTGATTTCTTTCTAGAGTGGTGTGGATATCACTGGGCTCAAGATAATTAACCATTAAAATATGCACACATAGCTCCACCCTGGTGTTTTGCTGTGAGGGAGGGTGGATGTGGCTCTGAGCAACCTGACCTAGTGTGAGGTGTCCCTGCCCGTGGCAGGGGGGTTGGACCAAATGACCTTTGAGGCCCCTTCCAACCCTAACAATTCTATGATTCTATGGAACATCTAGGTGTTAAGGAGTGCATATGTGAGAGGGTGCTGCTTGTGATGCTAGATGGCTTAAGGTTGTCATTTGTTGTGTCCAGTGCTGCAGGTATGTGTGTGAGTAAATTGACGCACAGAGCCACAAGGATGAGGAAGGGAATGGAGCATCTTCTATATGAGGAGAGACTGGGGGAGCTCAGGGCTCTTTAGCTTAGAGGAGACTCAGAGGTGACCTCATCAATGTTAATAAAGATGTAAAGGGTGAGTCCTGGGAGGATGGAGCCAGGCTCTGCTCGGTGGTGCCCAGTGGCAGCACAAGAGGCAGTGTTGGAAGCTGAGGCATAGGAAGTTCCATGTAAATATAAGGAAAAATTATTTCCCTGGAGGATGACAGAGCCCTGGAGCAGGCTGCCCAGGGGGGTTGTGGAGTCTCCCTCTCTGGAGGTACTCAAAACTCGCCTGGATGTGTTCCTGTATGATCTGCTCTAGGTGATCCTGCTCTGCCAGGGGGGTTAGACTTGGATGATTTTTCAAGGTCCCTTCCAGCCCCTGAAATTCTGTGATTGTGTGAAGATGCATCCAAAGAGGTTGCTTGCAGCTTTTGTGCGGGAGCTGTGTGCAGCTGAATCCCAAGAGAGATCCTGGCCTAAGCGTAATGTGTCTTGTACCTTCTGTGTAATTGCTGCAGAGAGCTCACTGCTCAGACTGACAAGACAAAGGGAGCATTATTACAGGTTTCCATGCAAAGAGCTGTGGGCTTGTCTACACTGCAACAGACAGAAGTTAATTCGTATTAAACTAATGATGCATGCACAAAATGCATCAGTTAAACTGCACTGAACCCCTTTGTGATCACTCCTCTGGATGGTGAAAGTGATCTCGCTGCCTTTAAACCTGATTGGCTTCCAAGTGAAACCCAATTAAAGCCACTTTGATTGCAGAGTTACAAAGGTCTATACAGGGATTTAAATGCAGCTCAACCAACTTAGCTCCAGAATTCATAGGTTTTAAGTTTTCTGAGTCTTGTGTATGCTTTATTCATTGGCTTCTGGCAGTGTTTGGATGTATTTTTTGCCTCTGAGCTGCAGGATAATGTGCAAACTTCAACTGCCCTAAAATAGAGTAAAAATGACATGAAAAGGTGAAACAAAATGAATAATAAGAGAAAATAAATGGAAAGGTGAAAGCTAATAAATAAAAAACAGAGTAAAAGGAAACAAAATCAAAGATAAAAGTTAATAACTGAAACAGAGTAAAATAAAACAAAGTAAAATGTAAAATTAAATCAATAAAGCAGAGTAAATGAAAGCAAAATAAAATGTAAAATTAAATGAATGGAACAGAGTAAAATAAGCAAAATAAAAAATAGAATTCACAAAATAAGATAAAACAAAAAGTAAAATAAAAATTAAATAAAAAAGAAAGAAAATGGAAGAAAATGAAAGAAAATGAAAGAAAATGAAAGAAAAAATCAACATTAAAACAGAATAATAAAATGAAATCAATTTAAAAAGTGAAATAAAAGAATGGAATAAATAAAACTAAAATTAAACTAAAATAATAAAAGAAAGAAAAGTCAAAGTAAACTAAAATAATAGAAAATAAAGGAAATAAAAAGTAAAATGAAATAACAAAATAAAAAGTAAAATAAAATAATAAAATAAAAAGTAAAATAAAATAACAAAATAATAAAATATAAAAAAAAGAAAGAAAATAAAAAGTAAAATAAAATAATAAAATAAAAAGTAAAATAAAATAACAAAATAATAAAATATAAAAAAAGAAAGAAAATTAAAAGTAAAATAAAAGAATATAAAATGAAGCAAATAAAAAGTAAAGTGAAGTGAAATAAAGTGAAATCATTTGAGAACAGAGAACATACATGAAAGTATTAACCCCAAAGGTGTCAATATCTGAATTCAAGTCATTTTGGACTAATTTTAAAGGTGCAGCTGCATTGGGAAGTTTGGGTTTGTAAATTCTCGAGATGATGCAGTACCCTGGAGTGATGGATGCTGAATTGTAGTCAGTGTCATAACTGGAAATCTAATCTCTGTGAAATCAAGCTCATGGCTTAGCACTGAGTCATTCCATATGGAGAGGAGAAACCTCTTGGCTGAGTGATATCCATGATGAAATTCAGTTAGGTGTGGGTTTGAACCTGTCCAAGTCCAGTTGAAACTCCTGAGCCTTAGCACAGCCAAGGAACTGAGGAGAATAGAATAGAATAGAGAATAGAATAGAACGCAACAGAACAGTATCACAGTATCACAGTATCGCTGAGGTTGGAAAGGACCTCGAGGATCATCGAGTCCAACCTATCAACACAGACCCCATGACTAGACCATGGCACCAAGTGCCACATCCAATCTCCCCTTGAACGCCTCCAGGGTCGATGACTCAACCACCTCCCTGGGCAACCCGTTCCAATGACGAATGACTCGCTTGGTGAAGAACTTCCTCCTCACCTTGAGTCTAAACCTCCCCTGGCGCAGCTTGAGACTGTGTCCCCTTGTTCTGGTGCTGGTTGCCTGGGAGAAGAGGCCAACCCCTTCCTGGCTACAACCACCCTTCAGGTAGTTGTAGAGGGCAATGAGGTCACCCCTGAGCCTCCTCTTCTCCAGGCTAAACAATCCCAGCTCCCTCAGCCTCTCCTCATAGGGCTTGTGTTCAAGGCCTCTCCCCAGCCTTGTTGCCCTTCTCTGGACACCTTCAAGTGTTTCGATGTCTTTCTTAATCTGAGGGGCCCAGAACTGGACACAGGACTCAAGGTGCGGCCTAACCAAAGCAGAGTACAGGGGCAGAATGACCTCCCTGCTCCTGCTGGCCACAGTATTCCTAATGCAGGCCAGGATGCTATTGGCCCTCCTGGCCACCTGGGCAACAGAACACAACAGAACAGAACAGAAGGAATAGAATAGAATAGAATAGAATAGAATAGAATAGAATAGAATAGAATAGAATAGAATAGAATAGAATAGAATAGAATAGAATAGAATAGAATAGAATAGAATAGAATAGAATAGAATAGAATAGAATAGAAGTACAGAGCATTTGGTGAGTCACCATCACTGGAAGTGTTTTAAAAGAGCCTGGATGAGGCACTTGGTGCCATGGTTTAGTTGATTAGATGGTGCTGGGTGATAGGTTGGACTCGATCTCAAAGGTCTTTTCCAACCTGGTTAATTCTGTATTCTGGAAGCTCCAGCTAACAATAAAACATGGAGCATGTTCCATGGTTTAGTGTGTGACCAACCTCTGTTCCATGCAGGGTGCAGACCTTGGGCTACAGAAGTTGGTATCCCCTTCCCATTAACACACAGGGGCTTTGGAGGCAGCATGGACCCCTTGAACCCGAGCCAACAGGGTGCACTGCAGACTGAAAGCACACACAACATGTGCTAAGGGTTCCTTGGCTGCAATTAAACCACAGATATATGTAGGTCTGTGTAATGGATAGCTAAAGTTTTGCTATTACTGCTGCATTTAGAAATGGAGTTTTTTGACAGACCTGTGATGGGTGGAGGTTTAATAATTCCATATAGATTGGGACCAAGAAAAACAGAGGTCTGTTGAGTTTCATTTCCACTTGTGTCACTGACTTTCTCTCTGCAAGCTTGAGGAGCAAGTAATTTAAGAGCTCTACATGTCTCAGTTTCTACACCTGTCAGCTGGGGGAATTACTTCACAGGGGGATTGGAAGTATCATTATAATGATACTTGCAATGTGCTTTCATATGCTAGGTAGAAGAGTGGGAGCGTTAACATGTACGAGGGAGAAAGAAAAAAGTAGGTTAGCTTGTCTGAGCTTGTCAGGCTTCTACTGTGTCAGCAAACTCAGGGAGACAAGAGAAAGGAGAGAAAGGGAGATCAAAAGAATACATTAAATTAAAAAGTAAACAGAGAAAGTTAAACTTGAAGTGGCAAGTAAGGAGTTGCACAGGACCTGTTCTGGGCTTAGCTGTGTTAATCTTGCTTTTCCGTCACATGCTAAGGCCTTTGGCATCACCAACAGGCCACCAAAACACCACAAATCAATCACTGTGTCTACCATGAGGTCTTGAGCTCCTGTCAGCTCTGATGAGCTGGCCAAGCTGAGGTTGCTCCACAAGTGAACAAAGACTTCTTGAAGGCAGTAGGGAATGATCCCTCTCCCTGTTCTGGTGTGGGACGTGGTACAGCTCAGATGCTTGGAGATCTCCACTTTCAGTAGGACCATTTGTATTTGTGACTTGTGGCACTTCAGGATGTGATGTGCAGTTGCCCCACACTGTGACAGTGACAGCAATAAGGTAGGGGCTGGGTCCTGGCCTTGCACCATGTCACTGGCAGTGGTGATGCCATGTGCTACGGGAAGGACGGTGTGAAAGTGAAGTTTCTGTGTTCTCCTAGCTCTGAGCAAGCCACACTTTAGGGACCCCTCAAAGCACAGGCTGCATCAGCTGCAATGTGTAAAGCTGATGTGGAACTTTTATGTGTTCTTGCTTCTATCACAGACATGAGAGAGTTAATTTACCTTTCTGTGCTTGCAGCCATACTTCTCTGAAAGCTGCTACACTTACACAAAGCAGCAGGACTGGGAAACAGCTTTCAGTGTCTGCATCCCACCCCCCACCCCACCCCTTTGTTGCGGTAGGAGCAAAAAAAGTCTCTGTGTGGGGTAGCTGTTTCCTCTGGGCTTTGTCAACACATTCACACGAGGCTGGGCTTCTGCACAAATGTTTCCCTCAGCTTCAAAGTCCATGTTTAAAGAAGGCAGCCCTGTAATGTGGTACTGTTGTGCATCATGTTGTGGTAGCTCAAGAAATGCTGCTGTCTCCTGCTGGAGGACAGATCAGGCAGATTGATTTGCTGCCTCCCCGTTTCTGTTCCTGCAATATGGATTCGTTTTTGGGAGCAGTGAATGTGTGTTGCAGTCCTTCAGAGCTGCTGCTGCTTCTTAGCATCTTTCAACAAATGTGCCACTGATGTGCTCTCTCAGCTGTTGGGACACAAGGGAGAGATATGGTTCTTCCTTTTATGTCTTTTCCTTACCCTCTGTGTTTTGAAGGTACACTTTCTTGGGTAGCTGAGGTGACCAGACCCGGATTTGAGCTGTGGTTATGTTCTGTTTAGCTTGATATGGTTATTTTCTGTTTAGCTTGATCTTTCTCTCTGGTCATGAAAGGTGTGATAGGATGAGAGGGAATGAATTTAACCTGGAGGAGGGGAGATTTAGAGTGGAGATTAGAAAGAAATTCTTCCCAGTGAGGGTGGGGAGACACTGGAACAGGTTGTCCAAGGAGGGTTGTGGATGCCCCCTCCCTGGAGGTGTTCAAGGCCAGGTTAGATGAGGCCTTGAGCGATCTGGGCTAGTGGGAGATGTCCCTGCCTGTAGCAGGAGGGTTGGAACAAGATGATCTGTAAGATCTCTTCCAGCCCAAACCATTCTATGATTCCATGAATCTAAGAAATAAGCCAAGGAGTCTTCTATAATATGGCAAATTTTGTGCATTGAGTAGCCTGAGAAGATCAAAAAGCATGTGGGCAAAAAATGTGTGACAGTCACATTTGTATAGAATTCTAGGTCAAACATTAGGCTGCTGAAAGCAGCCACAGCAGCTATAATCTTTCACTGTATCCAGTCAGAAAAGATGAAAAATTGTTCTTCTGCCTTTGAAGAATGGAAATACCATTTTCCATATTCCCTTTGCCCTGTTTTACTGCAACAGATTCTGGATCCACTCATCCTAAGCAGAGGTTGATGGAAACAAATTGCACCATAAAGCTTATCCTGAAACTCTGCCTTGTGCCCCTTCAGCAGCTGAGCAGTTGTGGAAGAAGTGGGCGCTCAGTTTGCATCCTAAGCCTCCTCAGACTGCCTTATCTGTGGCAAAGGAAAGGCCACTTGGACCCATGGGCTGGGTGGTGTAATCTTATTTTTACAGCTGGTCAGAGTGTTTTGCTGTGTGCCACCTGAAATGCACCCTTCCTTTTTGCAAACCACAACCAGCCAGCAGCTTCCGCCGGAGCGCCGGAGAACAGGAAGATGTGAAACAGGCCGAGGTGTAAATCAAAGAGTGGCAGCAATGGAAAAGAAACCTCATAGAAAACAAAAGGGAAGATGCCATCTCCCAGAGACCTTAGAATTGCCTATTCCTGCTCCTGAAAATCACCTGTGCTGAGATAAGGCAAGCCACACCCAGGAAGTCCAGCCCCTTTAAATGGGGAGGGCAGGGCTTGAAGCACACCCGGCTGAATGCTGCTAGGAACAGAGCATAGAAAGTGCTTTGGGACCTGCAAAATGATGCCGTGTAGGGGAAAGCAGGAGGGCAGCAGAAGCATTCAAGCTCCCTAACAGCAGTCTGTGTGCCACTGGCAAAGGAATGGGGTATGGAAAGGTAGACAGCTCTCTGTGTTTGTGTTTTAATGCAAACTGAGCCACTTGTATGTGCAGTGGCAAGAATGTCTTGGACCTATTTTTGTGGTGGTGGTGTTGAGGATGTGAATAAGGTCTGTAAAGGGATACAGTGATGAATCATAGAGTTGTCAGGGTTGGAAGGGACCTCAGGATCATCTAGATCCAATCCCCCTGCCATGGGCAGGGACATCTCACACTACAGCAGGTTGCTCACAGCTATCTCCAGCCTGACCTTAAAAACCTCCAGGCATGAGGCTTCCACCACCTCCCTGGGCAACCTATTCCGATGTCTCCCTACTCTCATAGGGAAGAATTTCATCCTAACATCCAATGTGAATCTACCCCTTTCTAGTTTTGTTCCATTGCCCCTAGTCTTACCATAACCTGACACACTAAAAGTCCCTCCCCAGCTGTCTTGTAGCCCCTTTCAGATATTGGAAGGCCACAATAAGGTCTCCTCAGAGCCTTCTCTTTTCCAAACAGAACAGTCCCAACTCCCTCAGTCTGTCCTCATAGGAGAGGTGCTCCAGCCCTCTAATCATCCTCGTGCAAGAGGAGGTTATCCATGTAAGGTTTTCCATACTATTTCTCTGCATTAGAATCACAGGACCTAGTCTAGGTGACCATCATCGCAGACAACAGTGACAGAGGGAGCTTGGCTTGTACAAATGCTCTCTGGTTGAGATAACTTTTCATCTTCTTGCCCAGAACAATGGACTTTCAACTTCTTGAGCCCCAGCAGGGTAAATCTTAACCAGCTATTTGTCAGATATTATGGAGACTGCTTATGCTAAAAAGTTTTTACCTAGGGCTCTTAGTAAGTATTAGAGGCTGCTTTAGTCTAGAAGGACATGGTTGTGCCACAGTTGTGAATGAAAGCATTTTAAAAGACATATTAAAGATTGCATCTGTGCCTTTACTCAATAATTTTCTATAGAAAAATGACAGTTTTAATTGTAAGATTTCGATGTGTTTGCAGGGGAGGGTAATCCAGCACTGACTTAGGGTTCAACAGCAGGATAAGCAAAATTCAGTGTTGACATCTCTAAGCTGCTCTGATTGTGAAGAAGGGGCAAAGCATGGATGGAGAACTGGAAAAAGGTGTGGTATGAGGCTGCTTACTATTGCTGCCCCCATTTTTGTCTCTGTTCTGGCAGTAGGCTTTTAAGTCTGATACTCCTGTAGGTGTTTCTTGTGTAGTAATACAATAATAGCTCTGTTACAATAGAGTGTGGGCTTGTGTTTGCAGGTAGGAAGCTATCAAAATACTGCATAAAATTAAATCTACTACCACGAAGTCCAGCTGCCTAAATCCTTGGAGGTGTTCAAGGCCAGGTTGGATAAGGCCTTGAGCAACCTGGTCTAGTGGGAGGTGTCGTCCCTGCCACAGTATCACAGTATCACTTAGGTTGGAAAGGACCTCGAGGATCATCGAGTCCAACCTATCAACACAGACCCCATGACTAGACCATGGCACCAAGTGCCACGTCCAATCTCCCCTTGAACACCTCCAGGGTCGATGACTCAACCACCTCCCTGGGCAACCCCTTCCAATGACGAATGACTCGCTCGGTGAAGAACTTCCTCCTCACCTTGAGTCTAAACCTCCCCTGGCGCAGCTTGAGACTGTGTCCCCTAGCAGGGAGATTGGAACTGGATCATCTTTAAGGTTCCTTCCAACCTAAACCATCCTGTGAATTTATGAATCTACACTAACAGCATTACTGAACATGAGAGTGATACAGAAGCAATACAGCTGTGCTCATCTTGTCCAGGGGCTGGCTTTCTTGCTGCTAGCTGAGGTGCTGTTCCTTGTTGTGCCGTCCAGACATGTGCAATGCTGTCTAACAGCTCGTGTTAGCCCCCTTTGCTTTTGTCCTACTCATCGTAAATAACAGCCTTAGAGGGGGGACTTGAGAAAGAAGGTTATCCTGAGAAAAAGGCTCTGAGGAGATAAAGGTGACATATCACTTGATACAAACCAGATGATTAATGGTGAGGCTTGTAGCTCCTACTTTGAAATGTTAGCACTGAATGCAAATGTGAGCTACAGCAGAGCAGATAATAATTTGGCTTTTACTTCAGCACTGCATATGGCCAGTCTGTAGTAGCTCCTGTATGAAATAAGATGGAGGCTGAGACACCCTCCCAGCCTCTTTATTTCATGAATGCATTCATTATGGTGTGCTTAGTTGGTTGATTGTTAGTGATGCCAGAAAATAGAGGCTATCTCTGGTGTTTACAGACTTCTACTTGGTTTCATGGTTCCCTGATTACGCTCTGTATCTGCTTACCCTTCGTGCCATCTCGTGGGGATGCCATCATCAGCTGAACAGCCTGATTCTTGTTCCTCTTAAAAGATTTCCACACCCCCCTCTCCCCCTTCTCCAGTGCTTTTGTGTAATCCAAATAGCAGCCAATTTCTATTTTACTAGTGGTACCTAAACATTAAGGAAGGCTGGCCACTAGCCAATTCATTTAAGTCTCTAGAATAATAGTTAGCTCTCTAATGAATAGTCTGGCTTTAAATCTCTCCATTCAATTGTGGTGGCACTCCTGAAGTTGACAGGTACTTATAAGACACTGAGGAAAGGTCATTTGTTGGGTGTGAGTTTCATTGATTTGTTCAGAGAACCTTCTAGTCATTCCCCTCCACTCTTTAAAAGGGAGGGAAAAAAAAAAGGCCAAAAAAACCTCACCCAAAACAAAAAAAAGGGCAGGCAGAAAATGCATTCATTTTCTTCTATGAGTTTCAGAAGTCACAAAAAATCCATTCTAGGTAAGCAGTTCCCTCCTTTGCTGCTGCTCAGTTAGGGTCTCTCCAGTGTTTCATGTCTTGGTGGCCCATTGTTTGTTATTGGTGGTGCAGCAGCTGACCTGGGGGCTCTGGCAGGTCAGCTTTGCAAGCGTATCCAGGAGGAGTCACTTTCTGGCCCTTGTAACACCACTAGCAGTCCCTGACAGGAATTCAAACCCAAGAAAAGGTGGATTGGTTTCCTGTTGTACAGATGGGGAAAGATTTGCTGATTTGCCTGAGCTTCCTAGCTGCCAGAACAAGGACCTGCAGGTAAGGCTGGGAAGTTAGAACCTGAAGAACAGCGCAGGAGAACGTCAGTGAAGGTAAGGAGTGCTGTGGGCAGAGTGGACCATGAAACGAATGGGAACGTTTCCCACTGCAGATAAGAGGAGAGCATGCCTGAGGTGAAGAGTTCTCAGCCCAGGGAAGTTATTAAGTGTCTGAATTCCTGGCGGCTGGCCTGAGGACATTGTTAAGAGAGGAATGAAGTCAAGCGTGGACCCCCACTATGACTTGCCTGAATGATATTTAATGTTTAAGCTTTTCAAAGTGGAGAGCACTGCGTAGGAGCACCTCTTAAAGAGGAACACAAGTCCTTATTGATGAACTGCTTGTGTTCTCCATGATTTTGGTTCAAAATGATACCAGCAAATTAGCTTAGTCTGAAAAGAAGCTTTGGAGAATTGGTGTTTTCCCTCTGATTCACAAGTCCTAATTGCCTCTTTTCTCTCCTCTCTTTACCCACTATGTTTCTGGGGGTTTGGTTTGGTTAGAGGCAGGGATGGCAGAGTCTGTGGCTCTCACGTGTTTGGGGATTTTTTTTCTGTAGCAGTTTTGCTTCCTAGAGTGAAAAGCATACAGTGTTATGCCTGATTGATAGAGGGAAGGGAAGGACTGGGGACAGGAGATGTAACCCAGCAATATGATAGTGTGGGCAAAAATGAAGTCAAGGTCTGCTCATAGGATAGGATAGAATTAACCAGGTTGGAAGAGACCTTTGAGATCATCAAGTCCAACCTATCACCCAACACCATCTAAACAGCTAAACTCTCTTGCTGGAGGGAAATTGGTCAGACTGCAGATTCTCTCCAGGATGCAGAATGGAAAATCTGTTGTAGAAAGTGGTGATTTTTAGAAATCAGACCATAGTGGAAACTGAAGATTATTTTGTAAGGAAACAAAGCCCTGGTCCAAAGATGAGTGAAGTCACTGGAATTTTTTCCATTGCTTTCCCTGGGAGTATATCTTTTTGTAGCAGTGGTTGGTAAGAGGCAAGATAACACCTGATGAACCATTTCCCATCTCAGTCCTCAGGCTCTGCAGTAAAATATGCTTTTCACTTAGAGCAGGAGCAGCCGTTGGATTTCTACCCAGAACATGGTCAGTAGAGTTCTGCTCAAAGGAGGAGGGAAGAAGAAATGGAGATGAGGGCAAATTGCAGCAACAGGCAGCACAAAAGTGAAAGAAAGCGGAAGCAGAGTGTATTTACTTCTCACCTGCTACAAATTATCCTGCAGCACAATGCCAGCAGAACGCAGGGAGGAGGAGGAGGAGGAGGAAAAGGAGGAGGAGGAGTGGTGGGACAGGCTGTGGTGCAGCCGGCATGCAGGGAACAAAAGGCTTTTCTGTCTCCAAATGCTGTGCACCGAGGTGGAAGCTCTGTGCTCACGCTGCAGCTCTGTGTTTCTCAGGGCTTTGGTTTCACCAGCCAGACAGGTACTATGGAAAGGTTTGGAAAGGCTGACCCACAAGTCTGGCAGATCTTTTGCTCCTTAATGACGCTCAGCCTGTGTCCTGCTATTGCTGGTCAGCATTTTGCTTGCAGGCTAATGTTACAGTGGTACCAGAACTCGTTCCATATTGGTGTTTGATCCTGGGAGAAGGGGAAAAATCTGGTCAATACGGTTCTCATTAGCCAAAAAAAAAGTTGTAACATGCTGGAGCCATTAGTAGTTTGTTGATTGAGTTAACCGTGCAAGGCAGGCTGCAATTGATCATCTACATTCTCATTAAATATGCCACAGCCTAGGAGAGTTTGTTATGAAACTATTTGGAGGACATGAGGAATCTTGCTTTCAGCCAAGAGCAGCAGTTTCAAAGTGAGAGCTTTTAAAGCTCCAACTGTGTAATGAATATCAGAGATGGGACTGAGGTGCAACAGAAAAATACTCTTCTTCCAAAACTGTTGCTGCACAGGGTTTTGTTTCAGCCCACCATGGGCAGAGAGATTGAGGCTGAAACTTGAATCTAAACTTTCTTAGTGCTGCAAGAGGCAAGAGATGAGGATTTGTGGCTAGACGACTTCCATTTGGAACTGTCTAGTAGGTGTTTAAAGGAAGAAAGCATACTTGTGCTCCAGTTGAAGATAATGAGGTAAACTTCAACCAAAAGCCAAATCCACCTTTGTGTTGCTTATAAGATAGGCAATAAGTTAATAAGATAAAGAGAGAGAGAGGTGATATAATTTCCCTTTTAAGAAATGGGTGAACAGGAGTTGCTGAGGAGTGTTACCTTGAAAATATATCATGATCACTTTAAACCTTCTCCATGTCTTTCAGCTTTTGAAATGCTGAAGATCACATCTTGAGGGAATTTGTTAGAGCCTTTGAAGTATTTTTATGTTAGGCCCCTATGGCAGAAGATTGTACAGATCAAGAAAGCACGGCGTAGATTTATTCACAGCAAATGCATTTAAATTACCCAGCTATAGGGGCACACATTCTTCATTTATATCCTGGTGTCTGGGCTCTGAAATCCTCCCAAGAATTGAGGTCATAGAATTTGAAAATGAGCTTCTGTACACCATACTTCTGGCCTTTCAGATGTAATGCAGTCAGTACTGTGTGGTAAATTGGACAGAATTCAGAGAAGAGCAACAAAAACGATTAAGGGAGGAAAGGAACTGACTTACATGGAAAGATTAAAAGCTTTACAAATTTGTGGCTTGGTGAAGCAAAGGCTACTGCAAGTCATTGGAAGTTTCTGGAGACAGGAATGCAGCTTCAAAATCCCCAGTCTTGCCTAAACCTGTTTTTGTTTGTGTGCTTCTTTTAAAGCAAAATCTTTTTAGAGCAATATCCTCCTCTGGTGTAACTTACCACAGTTCCAGTGAAAACAATGGAGCTGAGGGATCCCTGCCAAATTACACTGTCTAAAATTGTGCCTGTTTGAAACTGGTAACAGCAGGAGTGGGAGCAGTAGTTTAGGGAGACAACTGGTGGTTTAACTCCTGCGAGCTAATTCCTGGTATATTCAGTATGCAGAGTGGTTAAATCCAGAAGATATTTGCACATCTTTCCAGGGAAGCCTTAGAGCATCCTTCCAGTACAGGACAGCTGGGGAGGGACTATTTTACAAAGCCTTGTAGTGATAGGATGAGAGGGAAAGGATTGGAGGTTGAGGAGGGGAGATTTAGACTGGAGATTAGAAAGAAATTCTTTCCAGTGGTGGTGGTGAGACACTGGAACAGGTTGCCCAGGGAGGTTGTGGATATCCCCTCTCTGAAGGTGTTCAAGGTCAGGTTGGCTGAGGTCTTAAGCGTCATTTCCATCCTCACTGAGTTGATCAAGATGATGGCCACTCTGCAGACACAAGGAATGAATGGTTCCTGCTGGTGCATGGGGATTGAATTACAGGGAGACTGAGCCATTAAAAACATGGGATGAGTCTTAGGAAGATGAAGTGTGAAGTTCTTCATCCTGTGAAGCAGTCTCAGAAGGGAAGTGATGGAGGCCCTGCTGCTTTGGATCTGGTACATTTTCTAAGGTTGGAGTGTTAACTGAAGCAATTATGGCCACATTTCAATTGAGAAGTTAATTTCTGGCTCCCTTGCATGCTCTTAATTTCAGCTGAGTAGGGAGTTATCCTGTCCCACGGCTAAGATGTGGTGCTGGCTGCACATGGAGTTCAGAAGGTGCCACCTTGCACAGGAGCGATCACTTTTATTAGATGGCTGAAGCTGCCAAAGAGCAGAGGAAGGAGATGGTAGTGCAGTAGCTTCTGGATGGAAGATGCTGCAGATAGCACTTTTCAGCATTATTTGTGTGTGCTCTTCACTGAGAGGTGAAAGAAGCCAAACCTCTATAATATCATTAGGACTAATTTTCAGCCTTGCCAAGTTGCACCAAAGAAAAAAGCAAAAGCGCTGTGGAGGCCATGCTGCCCTGCTGCCTTCATTTCCCTGGGTCAGGAGTGGGGCAGAGTGACCTGCTGGACACCTCATCACTTTGATATCCAGCTCAATGAATGAAGAGAAAAGAAAGGAGAAAGCAGAGTCCTCCTGAAATGAGTGTGTGGGAAATGGTGATTTTGGGGTGTGTGAATGAGACGAGCAGTCAGACAGGAATACCGAATGTGGACCGAAGATGCCAGGGGAATTGTTTCCATAGAAACACAGCCATGGAGGCTCACATGGCTCCCCCATCTCAGACTTACAAATTCATATGATTATCTTAATGGTCAGCATAATGGATTGAAAAGAGGGAGGTGATTAGTAAAATTTGATCCGAGTTTGCCGCAGATGTGGGGAGCATTGTGCTGAAGTCTCCGTCTGATTGCAACTTAGAAGGGCTCATATGCCGAGCTTGTACCCCTCTGATTCGCTGCAGTAAATCAGGATTAACTCCTGAGCAGTGAATGGTACCCTACTGGTGTCAAACAAAGGGAATCAGACCTAGTTTCTTTTAATTAACTTGAAGGGAAAAAAAAAAAGGTCTGCATTTGTTTCTTCATGCATTCTTCTGTCACCTTTGTTGTCCAGACCTTTTGCGTGGCTGCAGACATAATCTTCTGCATGTAAATCAATACCGTTCAGAAATGCCTCAGGAAATATTGTTCTGAAATGTGCTCAATGGAAGCACATGCCTTCCTGGGCCAGAATTTATGAGGGGCCCTGGGAGCCTGTTTTCGCCAGCTTTTCGTGTCCTTGGGAAATCCAGGATGCTTAGTGCTAATTTATGTTGCTCCAGCCCCTTCAGAGAAACTTAACACCTGAAAGTGCTGGGATTGCATTGTGCTGTTAGGCTTCTGAGTACACTGTGTTGGTAGGGTTCTGAGTGTAATACAGATGATGCCATGTTCAAATGACTAAGCTTTGATAACATTAATAAAGGACATTTAACTTGCATTTCATGAAGTAAGAGTGTTCTAGGCTTTTGTGGTTCATTGCATGATCTGATCTGTCTTCTGGTGTGGACAGTGTTCCCAGCTGAGGTTTTTGTGTGGTACTGTTGACACAGGCACAAGCAGAGTGGGTTGCTTCAAACCTTCATGAGCAGCTGAAAAGATGTGTCTTAGGAAGGCTGAGAATCATCCTGTGGGAATTTCTCTCCAAAACATATCCTGTTAGCTCCCAAACAACCCCAAATGCAACATCCATAATGGAGAAGAGGCTAAACCCTCTAGTCTATGCCTGAGCATCCCCAAATGAAACCCCAAGGTTTCAAACCATAGTTCAGATATGTGGCTTGGGCTCCTCTCTGTGAAAACCTGCAGTGGCCTGGCCCATCTCTTGTGATTCCAGAGTTTAAACTGGGCTGAGCTGACCTGGTAAACTAGCTAAACCCATGGCTGTCTGATTTTTAAAGCAGCCAAAACTTCACTACCCACAAGCTTCATGTTTAATGATAGTCATTTGTGCTCTTTTTAGAAGAGGCTGTGTGGACAGGGAGAGATGAGCAGGAAGTGGAGGCAGGACAGTTTTGTACACGATTTCCAGTAACTGCTGTTTGTGAGGAACCTTCCCATTATCCAAGACAGAAATGTCTCTACAGCAAGAAAAATAAGTAGTGTTATCTTTCTGGGTGCATGTGGGGGGAAAGCAAAATAAAGTCTAAAATTATGTGGAAAAATTACTCCCATCTTCCTTTTAGTTTCCTCTACCTCTCAAAACTGTCAAAAAGTTGCTAAAGACCCTCAAAGCCTCAAGACCAGCCCAGCTCCAGGCTGGTGTCTTGATAAGCATACATAATGCTCCTGCAGCTCCAAGAGGAAAACAACCGAGGTTTGGGAAGGGTCAGCCAGGAATGACATAGCTGTGAGTATGAAAGGAAATCAAAGAACTGCAGGGTTCCACCCAGGAGAGGGGAGAGTGCAAGAGGCAACCAGGCCAGCCAAGGCTGAAACAAGATTAACAGGAAGAGACACCCAGAGAGAAGCATTCTCCTCTCAAACCTCACGTGTGTGAATTCAGTGCTAACCTTGACCCATGCTTGCAATTGCCTCGTTTGGAAATGCCCTCCCTTGAACTAATTAGTGAGGCTGCTCTCCCAGTGCTCCTGTGCTGTATGTTTTTGTGGTGAGTTGAGCAATGTTTGATATTTTTCTTAAGAACCTGGATTGTGGAGTGACAGGATGTGTCAGTAGCATTGAGGTGCCCTAATTTCAGCTGGGACCACTTCATGATACTAAACCCACAGAATGCCAGGTTGGAAGGGACCCCAAGGATCATCTGGTCCAACCTTTTCAAATGAAATTCAAATACAAATGAGAATGACCACAGCAAGCCCTAGGAGGAGAGGCTGAAGGAGCTGGGATTGTTTAGCCTGGAGAAGAGGAGGCTCAGGGGAGACCTTATTGCTCTCTACAACTACCTGAAGGGAGGGTGCAGACAGGAGGGTGTTGGTCTCTTCTTCCGGGCAAGCAGCACTAGAACAAAAGGACACAGTCTCAAGCTGTGCCAGGGCAAGTTTAGTCTGGAGGTGAGGAGAAAGTTTTTCACAGAGAGAGTTGTTAGCCATTGGAATGTGCTGCCCAGGGAGGTGGTGTAGTCCCCATCCCTGGAGGTGTTCAAGAGGGGATTGGACGTGGCACTTGGTACCATGGTCTAGTAGTCATGAGGTGTTGGGTGACAGGTTGGACTTGATGATCTTTGAGGTCTTTTCCAACCTTGGTGATTCTATGATTTACAGAAGGGAGTGGAAATGTTTCTGCATTCCCACACAGGAAAGCTGTGAAGTGTTATGATGCAGGCAATAGATTCATTCCTTGATGGTATTCCTCCATACTCTGAGTCTCTTTTCCATGCTGTAGCCTTCTATGAGTCTCCTCTTTGCTGAGAGCAGGGTGGCATTTACAAGAGTATGTAAATGACTTGGACTTCCAAGTCTTATTTAAAAAAAAGTACTTAAGGGCCAGAATTTGGAAGATACTCTGTTGGTAATGACAAGAATGGGTTGAAAATGAGATAAAAGCAAACCACAGAGCAAAGCCTTGGTGTCTAGTGTCTCTTGTAAGAAATGGAAATTTAGTGTTGCAGTGTTGCAGAAGATTCAGTTAGGTTTCTACTACTATTTTTAGGATCCTAAATGCCTTTAAACTGCTGCTGACTTGTAAACCTATGTAAGCATTCCAGGCTTTTTCAATTTTCTCCCTTAAGCTTTGATGCAGGAGGTAATCAGCCTGCCTAACTCCGTGTGTATGTCAAACCATCCTGCATCAGGGATGTGTGTGTGCTGGTTGCGCAGGCAGTATCACAGTATCACCAAGGTTGGAAGAGACCTTGAGGATCATCGAGTCCAACCTGTCAACACAGACCTCATGACTAGACCATGGCACCAAGTGCCACGTCCAATCCCCTCTTGAACACCTCCAGGGACGGGGACTCCACCACCTCCCTGGGCAGCACATCCCAATGACAAATGACTCGCTCAGTGAAGAACTTCCTCCTCACCTCCAGCCTAAACTTCCCCTGGTGCAGCTTGAGACTGTGTCCCCTTGTTCTGGTGCTGGTTGCCTGGGAGAAGAGACCAACCCCTTCCTGGCCACAACCACCCCTCAGGTAGTTGTAGAGGGCAACAGTACAACAGTGGAGGCACCCTGAGCTCCTGTTAAGCCTGCTCTTGGCACAAGGATGCTCAGCTATCCTGCCTCTGGTGCTCTCATCTGTTTGGAACAGTCAGAGGATGAGGAGGGGAGTGTGTGTGCAACGTGTGGGTGGGGAGGTAGTGGGGACTTGCTAAGTAGCCACTCCTGATTTCCCAAAGCAAGGAGACCAAGGGTGCAGCCACTACCCAAATCCTATCTCTGAGCAAACATCCACTCTATTATGAAACCCTATTGGCAAGTAGGATGTTGTTAGTTTACAGAAGGTTTTTCACTCATCAGTTAGTGAGGAGCATAGGTTGGACCAGCTTTGTCTAGCCTTTAATCTGGGGGGACTTTTTATTGCTGAACTACCTCTGCATACCAAATGTAATTGGTTTGCCAGCTCACACTTCCCTGACCCATTTCCAAAGCGATTTCATTTGATTGTGTAGGGTCATCTTTCTGAAATTATTTCTTGATTTTTATCTGAAATCCATTGATAATGGCTCCTTAAGTTCTTTCTGTGCTATCTGGTGGGTTTAATTTCAGGGAGTACATTGGGAGAGTTTAAGTGTATGTTAGTTATCATAGTGATGGATCAGCCAAACAAGGCACATTTGGAAACTCACATGTTCCTTTTCATTGACCTGTGATATTTGAAAGATAAGCCTTTTGCATGCCATTAGCAGTTTGAACATCTATAAACATTCCTCAGCATGTTTAGATTTTGGGTTGGAATAGTTTGGGTATGTATATGTGGGTTTTGTTTTCCTTTAATCCATCCAAGAATATTAATTGCCTGTTTGGTTTGCAGTTTGCCATTTATTTAATAGCTTCCCTTGAAAGCAGCATTGGTTTAGCTTGTGCTGAATCCAGCACACTGCTGAAAGCCAGTACTGCACTGCAAACTCACCTGAAGGCTGTGGATTGCAGTCTGACACTGACACAGACATGATTCATAGGATCAATATGGTTGGAAAAGACCTCAAAGATCATCAAGTCCAACCTGTCACCCAAGACCTCATGACTGCTAGACCATGGCAACAAGTGCCACCTCCAGTCCCCTCTTGAACACCTCATGTCCTGGGTCAGGCTGTGCAGCTCTGAATCTCACTTCATGCAACTCTGGAAGGGTGAAAGTAGCAGCGCCTGCCCCTTGTGAATGTGTGAGACTTAAAGAGTACTGGTACAATATGCTTTTAAAATTGTGGTGCTTGCACTTTATTAAAGGCAGAGCTTCATGCATTTGAGTGGGGCTTTTGTATAGGTTCTTAAGTATCTGAATTATTATTCACAGCTTTGTACTGCTGAGCAGTTCTGTTGCTGGTCAGAACTGGGCATCTGAACATCTTCAAAGGGGAAATGATCCCTTTCTATTGCTGGCATGTGTTTGAGCATCCCAGGTACATCACTGAGGTCATACAGTGGAGGTACAGAGGATGTCCTGGGGGTGCACCTGCCTTTGAATCCCATGCATGGCTCTGTGACTGGATGACAAACCCTTTGGTCTCCAGCTGGATGAAGTGGCGCCGTCTGTTGCAAGTTGTTTCGCCTCATTAACAAGCCTTGTATCTGTGCCAGGCCTTACCCTATTGAGTTTGGATACACAATCAAACTTTAACTATGTCTGGAGGACAGAAAGGAGTCAAAGGGTTGTGCTCTGATGTGACAAGTGTTCAGCTAAAGGGCTTGAGCAAATTTCATGTGCAAGTTCTGTTGTGTGTTATCATATGGTGAATCGGCACATAAACCATCTCAGTTTGGGTTTGTGCTGTTCCACTAGCTGAAGCTGAGGATGTGAATTGACAGTCTAGACATCTCTCTGCCACTTTTAGATGTGACACATTATCTTGTCTCTATACCACAGAAAAATAAATTGAAGTTTGTAGACCTAGTGCTCTACTTCTGCTAAGGCAACTCCATCGATTCCCAGCTTGCATAGGGGTGGAAAGGGCCCTCAAAGGTCATCTCATCCAACCTTCCTGCAGTTGTGCCAACTTTGGCATGAAATAATACCCAGTGGAAGCAGGAACAGCATCAGCACCTTGCTTGTGAGGCTGCTTGGGGTTGATACAGTGTCTCCAAACAAATCAGGAAAAGCAAAAACTGTGCTTAGAATCACCAAAACTAGATATGGGGAAAATTCAGTCATGTAAGTCATCCCAACTGCAGATAAATGCATCTGCCTGTCTGCCTGGCTATCTGTCTGTGTGTTTTCCATAGATACATCAGCAGGTCCTGCCATTGCTTCTAAATTGCAGCTATATGCTCCACTGTTACCAAACCATGCCCTCTATGGTCAGATGTGCTCTCAGTTTAGTGTCTGAGGATCATTTGACACAGACTGCTTTCAGCATGTGTGATTTTTCCACTGTCACCCCAACTTCTTTCAGCTTCAACTCTGTAAGCTGAAACTGGTTAAAACTTGGTCATGAATTGCTGACGATGCTTGATCCAAGGACATCTCTCCACTCTAACTTAGGTGATCCAGATGAGGAATCAATAGAATTACATTTATACCCTCTCCAAAAGCCCTGTGAGGCTCAGTTCACTAAAGTGTGCAAAAAACTTTGTGATCATTGGGTAAAAAAATAAAATCCAAGCGCACAGAGCTGTAGGAGAGGTAAAGAATATCCTTCTCTTTAAAACTCCACAAGCACCAAAGGTCTCCCTTGCACTGCATCCCTGGATTCCCAGTATCTGTGCTACGAGTTAGATCTGGCCCTCTGGCAGAGAGTTAATCTGGACTCTTCTTACAAAACACATCTCTCAAGTGAAACTTTTGCCTATATTTTTCCCAGAAGATTCTTCTCTTTCAGTCCAGAATTTTATCAGCAATTCTTATGCTAACAGGGGTCAGGAGATGAGATGTTTCTCACGTTACACTTGAAGCTTCTCATGAATAATGGCCTGTATCACCTCTATTGTCTGTCCAAAACATAAGCAACCAGACATAAGGCCAGAGGAGAAATTTAAAGAGTGCTGAATAAGCCAGCAGGACAGACCAAGAACTCAGATAGTCAGAGAGTGAAACAAATACAAGGTAGAGCAGATGGTTATTTGGGGAAATATCTGAGCAGATTAACTACCAGGCAGCTAGAGAATGAGTCAGTCCCTAGTTATAAAGTACCCTGAAATCTTCAGAGCGAGATTAGCAGAAGCACAGATGAAGATCACTGTAGCCAAAATAAATTAGAGGTCATTCCCTAGTGAATTTTCTTAAGTGTTAAGTAGAGCACACCAGGCTTTTCACAGAAATCTGGGGAGGAGGGGGGGAGGGTTGCCATACTTAAGACTATCACTTGCTCCTGTGTAAGGGCAATCTGTCCATTTGGAAGCAATTTCCCCATCTTTATTGTCCTCCTTTTCTTTACTCAAATGAATCTCTTTGCCCTTTTTTTCATGTATATATCTCTGTGTGTGTGTGTATGAGAAAAAAAATAGTATTTGCAGTTAGAGCAGGACGATAATCCCCAAATACATGGCCTTGGAAATTGCCATCGTGGAGAAGTTAGTTACCCCTTAGCCCTTCAATCTTTTTGGGCTTTTTGGTGTTTTCTGGGCTATTTTTTTTCTTTCCCTCTTCTTTTTTTTTTTTTCAGTAAGACTGCAGCTGCCATCTGATTTATATTTATATATGCTCTTTGTAGATATTAATGCAATAACAGATTAAACCTAAAGGAACTGTTACCACACAGAGAAATCTCAGGGTCTGATCTCGCAAACGCTAATGCCTCTGAATAACTTTAATCTTGTGCATTGTAGATTTGAATTTAATGGGGGGACTCTCACATGCCAAAGTTTCTCACATATGAGAATGTTTGCTGCAACTTCAGACTTCCCCCATATGTTGATGTCAATTTGTTTTTGCAGCCTCAAGACGGTTTAGAAACCTAAGGCTCTGATCACGGTTTGTGTGTGCTTGGTTCTTTGGGGGTTTATTTGTTTGTTTGTTTGCTTATTTTCAGTTCCACAGGCAGCATTGTATCAGATCTTCAACAGGAAAATAAACAAACAAATAAATGGTTCAAAAACTTCCCCACTGCTAGTGAAACCAGCAACTGATACCAGGCCAAACTTGCAAGGGGTTCTTCAGGCGTTTTCTTTGAGGGCTGAGCGAACTCATAGGTAAAATGGGTCAGAGAGTGGTAACCCTTTTTGAGGTGTCATCTTCTCACCACACATTCTGAAGGGGAATTCCTCCAAGAAACTGGATTGTAAAACTGGGGGGAAAAAAATCATATGATAGCCCAGTAGCCAGTTTTAGTGCTTGTGGAAATAGCTGCCAGTGTCCAGGGAACAGGCAGCGGAGTTGTATGGAACTTGCCTAGCGTAGCTGGCCTCTGATCTCTGTGAAGGGCTCAAGGTAAGCTGCAGAGTCCAGCTTCACTCTGTTTGTGCTGCAGGATCATCTCTTCTGGAAAGTGTCCAGAGAAGGGTCATGAGGATGATCAGAAAGTTGGAGTACCTCTCCTGGGAGGACAGGCTGAGAGAGCTGGGGTTGTGCAGTTTGGAGAAGAGAAGGTTTCGAAAAGTCCTTATTGAAAGGTCACAATACCTGCAGGGGACCACAAGAAAGCTGGTGAGGGACTTTTCAGGGTATCAGGTAGTGATAGGACTCAGGGAGAATGGAGCAAAACTAGAAATGAGTAGATTCAGATGGGATGTTAGGAAGAAGTTCTTCCCCATGAGGGTGGTGAGAGCCTGGCACAGGTTGCCCAGGGAGGTGGTAGAAGCCTCATCTCCGGAGGTTTTTGCAGCCAGGCTGGATGTGGCTCTGGGCAACCTGGTCTAGTGTGAGGTGTCCCTGCCCATGGCAGGGGGGTTGGAACTAGATGATCCTTGAGGTCCCTTCCAACCCTGACAGTTCTGTGATTCTCTGTGAGGGCTTAGATGCCAACAACTCTTTAGAGGATCTAAGTTTGATCCCATTTCCACTAGACTATCAAAATCCACTAGTTTTAGTGACTTTTGATAAATCCACTTTAGATCCTATCTGGTTGGTTTCAGAATACCTGGGGAGAGCCAAAATCCCTGTTTCTCTTGAACTCTAATACACAGGTATTTCAATTCATGCACATCCTCCAGTGTGCCAAAGCAGCATTATAATCCTTGCATTCTGCCCCTGAAGGTATGAATCGTACTCACAGTGCACGGTCAGCCTATTGTAGTCTGCTGCAGAAGGCTGCTGAGTTGAAACACCAGTGGTTAGTTTTAAGTTCAATAATAATGGTAATTTTCCAGGCTAATGCAAGGGTAATCAAGTTTTCTATAAGGCAACTACTGTGACCATCAGGAAAGTTTTATTTCTCCAGGTTCAACAGTTTACATGTGACTAATGCACTCCTGGAGAAGAGGTGACTTCCCTTTAAAACATGCAGCAGCTGACTTACAAGAGCACTGATAGCAGTTAGCAGTTAAGGCTTGCTAACCATTGGCAGAAAATCTGATAAGAATCCAATAGTACCTCAAGTTATTCCACTTCTAAGCTTTGGAGTGAACAAGACTTATTTCTGAGCCCACAGAAATGTAAATAGATGCTTTTTTCTTTTCTGTAACCTGACATTATGCAAGATTAAGCTCCTTTTTCTAAGGGTTATCTCCATTGCACAGAATCACAGAAACATTCAGGTTGGAAAAGACCCTCAGGATTATCAAGTCCAACCAAGAATCTTACTCTACAAAGTTCACCCTTAAACCACATCCAAATCACCTTTCAATGCATCCAGGGTTGGTGACTCAACCACCTCCCTGGGCAGCTCACTCCAATGCCTGACCACTCTTTCTGTGGGAAAAAAATGTCCTAATGTCCACACTAAACCTACCTATCAAGACGAAATGTGTGTGTGAATGTAGGTACACAGGCATAGCACAGGTAGAAGGACAAAAAGAAGGGGAAGACCAAGGTAAGAGACACAGAAAATGATGAAGCCCTTGAAATTAAGAAGCAATTTACCTAAGTAGCATAAATAACATTGTCCAAAACCTCTTGCTGACAGGTTGCCACTTCTGGAATGTAACAGCCTATGTCAAAAAGTTGTGTGGGACAGCTTAAGATATTGACTAGGGCTTTTGAAATGTGCTCTTTCCAAATGACATAGGATGTTCAAGAGTGTTATCAATTTTATGCTGCTGCATCCCTGTAGGAAATCCCAATGTTAGTCAAATACCTTTGGAGAGGATGATCTTGAAGGTCTCTTCCAACCTGGTCTGGTCCGGTCTGGACTATTCTATTCTATTCTATTCTATTCTATTCTATTCTATTCTATTCTATTCTATTCTATTCTATTCTATTCTATTCTATTCTATTCTATTCTATTCTATTCTATTCTCAAATGCCTAAAAATTACTGGTTTAGGGCTAAGCTGTCCAATCAGAATCTAACAAGTGGAGAGAAGAGTCCAAGTCCAGAGAGTGAAGGATGGTAGCTAGTTTAGATCCTGTGTTAGGAAGAAGTGCATTGCCTGTTGGAAGTGTTCCTCTTTCCACTCATAGAGGGAGACTCTGTGTTTTGGCAGCTGATTTTGGTTTTTACATCAAAAGTTATATGAGCACAGTGTCAGCCCTAAACATGCAACACTGATATGTTACAAGTGGTTTAGCTGTTGAAAGATGCAGATGAAGGCCCCTTGGATTATTATTTTGTTGTTGTTGTTCAAAGAGAGTGCCATGATTGGATGTTTCTGATCATCTTTATAGCATCCACAGGCACCTGCACAACTCTTGAAAGTAAAAAGAGGCATGTGCTCATTCTTCCTTAAAGACAAATTTACCCTACTGAATTGTTGGTGTTAATTAAACAACTGAGAACACACCCCTGGTGAGGAAACAAGCACTGATGATTTCTGTCTGGCTGATGATGGACTATTGGCTGCTCCTTTCTGAGCTGGGTGGGACTCAGCAGTGTGTAGGGTGGTTCTTCTGGCTCTCTGCTCCAGAGCAGCCTCCAAATTTCGCTGCCTCACAGGGCAGCTGTGAGTCCTGCTATGGTTTGGTCTTCCACCTCCTCTGATCCACCTCCAAGACTTTGACTCCAGGAGTCGCAATGGAAAAACAAATCCATTGGAGAGCTGATCTCACCAAGTCCCATGGCTTTGAGTAGATTCCAGCAGGAAGATTAAGAGCGGCCAATTAATAAACTCCTTTCTGTGTCTGTTCCCTCCGTGTGTGTTCTCCTCCTGTTTCAGATGAGCCTGAGGACCAGAGCTTGTCCTCAGAACACCACACATACTAGAAGCTGCATTTTTGTATAAATTGGGAACAGAACTGGCCACCAGAGATTGAAAATCTGGCAGGCAGAGCTGATTAGACGTGCTCAGAAGAGCTTGCAGTTTCACTGCCGCATACCCTTTGGTCTTGTGGTGAAAAACAAGGCAGGGAGCTTCCAATATTTGTATATGTGATTCCATTGTTTTAGCTGAGGGTGAGATCAGTCAGTGGAGAGAGACCAGAGCAAAACTCAAGTGCTCTTTTTTATTCCATGGCATCATGAGGAATGTGAGGCTGGGATCACCCTCTACCCCACCCCGCTCTTTATGACTCTATAAACAAGTGCTCCTCAAGCTTTATCCTTCCAGTGGCTATAGTTTCATACAGACCCTGTGCCTCATTTTGGTGCCTCTCTTGGAAATCCCTACCCTTACCTGTGAATGGCTTAGGTTGGAAAGCACCTCACAGATCATCCACTCCCTACCATGGGCAGGGACACCTCTTGACTTGGCTGCTCAAGGACACATCCAACATGGCCTTGAACACCCCTCGGGAGGATGCAATGATACCACATCTGACCTCTTGCAACTTTGTGATCCTATATGCATCTTCAGAGTATTTTGACACCTAGATGACCTTTAAAAGTCCTTTCTAAACCCCAAACCCTCCTTGGATTCACTTACTTCCAGGTTTTCCTTTGATTTTCTTCTCTACCTTTCAATAACGTGGGGTTGTCAGATAATTACTTGTAAAATGAAATATACCTACTTTTATTCTGATGGCAAAGAGCAATTGCAGCATTTGCTGTGGTTTCAATGAGGATTTGGAGAAGACTAAGGGTAAGATTTCTAGATAAGGAGACACAGGGGAGGTTTTATAGGTGGTGGCTGGCCAGCGACATCCTTGCTGAATTGATTGGTTTAATGCTGAAATGTAATTGTAGTATTAATCACATGCTAGAGCACCAGGAGCATTGCAAAGGGGTCCTTTTGTTTACCATTTCAGCAGGAAGGAGGAAAGTGAATAATGACTATTTAAATATTGTGATCTGTAGGGACTGTACCCAGGAGCTTGGTAGCTGAAGCTCCGTGTTTCTGTAGCTACGTTTCCAGAGGTGCTTCCCACCTCACGGGGCAAGGCCTGACTCCCAGAGCTTAGATTTGATTGTGACTTTGAGCAGCCCAGGTGGAGTTTTTGTGTGCCTGCCTGTATGGCAACAAGACAGGTATCTGGCTTTTTCTGTTGACAGGGTCTAACAGAGGCTCCACAGCTTTTGTAGACAGATGCATTACCACAAGGCCAGATGCTGCCTTTGCCGCAGCCACCGAACGAGACAAACAATTACAGAAGCCTTCTCTTTATCAAATTCATTTGCAGTGGTTGCTCCCACAGCTCCTTTGAGAGTGATGAGGAAAAGAATCCTGAGAATACCTACTAAAAGCTTGTCCATACCCATTACAAAAAAACAACCAAACAACAACAACAGAACAACAGAAGAAAAACAGCTTGAAAAAGAAAGAAAATATCAGTGTGTGAGTCTGTCTACAGCTACAGCAGAGGGAAGCAGATGTAAGCAAGCCTGCCCATGCCTTCTGAAGCTCTGTTAGTTCCTGGAAGGCAGCCAGTGCTGAAATAATGGCTCAAGGCGGCACCCCTTTCTCCCCTCTCCCTGACCTACTAGCAGACAAGAGATTTGTATGTTATTAGGCTGTGGAGCACACACTGTGCTCTGCAACTGGACAGTGCAAGGCACTGTTCAGAGCTGTAAATCTCCAGTCACGTATTCACTGTGAGCATCTTGTATAATGTCAGAAATATTCCCCCTCCTCCCCAACTCCTGCAATGTCCCTGGGCTTAAAGACACCTCCCTGTTTATAGATGCTGACAAAAGCTAGTTGGGGTTATTGTTGGTGTAATAGGTCCTGTAAATCAGGAGAGGTGGTCTGGGCTGACTTCTAGCCTGAGTGGCTAGTTGTACCATGGAGGTTACCAAGGTATATGTGCTGCATCTGTGCTCTGAAACCTGCCTTTTCTGAAATGTGGTGGGATCCTGAGACAGATATGATGCTATAGAGAGGGAGTAGGATGCAGTGATGTGCTAAATAAATTCTTTTCATTTGTCTTCCTAGTCAAAGTTCCTTTCAGTTTTACAGGTTTCTCATCCTAGATTGCTTTTTCCCTGTTTCTTTAGCCCACGTTTTATCTTTTTATAAACAAATTGCCTTTGCTTCTTACAAGATTTGTTTATTTATTGTTCTTTGTCTTCCAGTGAATGAGCATCTCTCACTGTGCTATAGTTGCAATTGTTTTGCAGGTCAGCTCATGGGCATTATCTAATTTCACTCATTGCCATGGTGCTTTTGGTTCCACTCCTAGGCCTGCAAGCTTTCGGGCCATGTCTGACTCCATGTGTGGCACAGGTGGATACATTCAGATGAGGCATTACCAAGGCTTTTTTTTGTTCTCTTTTCCCAAAGGTACTGCTGAAATTTGGAATTGCAAAATTTGATCATAAAAGATACTAAAAGGCAAAGCTAGGAACCGTCCTTAAGCACAGTCTTTGGTATTTGAAGGGATTGGTGAAGAAAACCAATCCCGTGTTTGCTGTTGCTCCATTTCTTGTTTTCTCTCATGAAGATTTCTTTTCCCATTCTGAAGATTCCAAAATACACAACCTCACTGAAAGTCCATGGCTCCCAGAAGAAGTTCTTTTTGTAGGTTTTGACCTGGGTCCTATCGCAGCTGCAGCTCTTTGCCTTTGAGGTGAAGCCAAGGCTGCTGAAATAATTGTCAGTGTTGGAGACTGAAGGCTTCATCTGCTCCAGAGGAAGGGGTTAATGTTGACAGAGGCAGCCCAAGTCCAGTTTCCTGTCCAAGGCAACACAAGGGGATCTTTCTGTATGTGAGATGTGTCTCTCATTGCCTGTGACCCACCCTTGTCTCGTGGGAGGTCCTCCAAATCACTCCTTCCTTCTAAGCTGCTCATCGGCCTCAAGGTGGTAAAGCCTTTTGGGCTGGGTTCTTGTTGCCCTGTGTGACCCAGAAAGGAGAGACTTGGCAGCTGTGTAGGCAACGCAGGGCTGCACAATATTCAAAGGGAGGGCGTTTTGTAAGTCAGGCATTTTAAGGTCAAAAAGCTACCTTTTGAAAGAAAAGATAGTTCTGAATTAAATGCTTTTAATAATCACCAGGTTCTGGCTAACCGCAGGTTGGCTTTTGTTGTGTTGCTGTTCTTTTCTGTAGCCTTCGGCTCCTCCAAACAATATCCACAAGGTCTGCAGTAAGGGAATTGAAATGTGCTTGGCAGCTCCATTCTGCAGAGCCTCCATAATTTTTGTCATCGATCCAAAAATCTTATGCCAGCTCACTGATGTGAGGTCACTCTAATTTCATCCCATGGTTGCTGGTAGACTTTTTTGTTGTTGTTGTTGGGGGTTTTTTTTTGTGTCCCGGCTGCCCTCACCCCCTGCCCAGGCTCTCTCCCCCACCTCATTTTGTTGGAGGTTAATCACTGCGTGAGGTAACTCCTTCCTTGGCATGTTCTGTGATCTGGAAATTTTGTCGCTAATTACTGCCTGTGCACCGGAGAACAGCTCTGCAGAGTCCTGCCCTGCAAGCCACCGCGCTTGTCCCTAGCTCAGATTGCACAGAGGACGTTTCTGCCTAACAGGAGCCTGGTGGGGGTTGACCAGTCTGAGCCTGGAAGAAAAATGGACTCCTTGTTATAATCTAGAGTGTCTACCTAGAAAACACTTAGCGCTCCATGTGCTTAGCAGCAAAAGAGAAAATACCTGTCTGGAAGGGAGACTGTCCTGCTTTTGAACAATAAAGCCTGTGTGATTTTCTTTCTTGCTTTGAGCGCTCAGGACCTGGGGTGAGACAGGAATGTAGGAGCAAGGCTTGTACAGAGTGGCTTAAACATCCTTCCCCCACCACCCCACCCCACCCCCCCAAAAAAAAAAAATCTTGCTAGGAGGATGAAATTTTCTTTTCTTTTCCCTTTCTGGTCACGTTTTAGCACTGGAGTTACTCAGCGAATTAATAGGTATAGAAATGCAAAGCTCTTTTCTTATTACACGCCATCGATCTGATTGCAGTGTCATTAATTGAAAGACTCGGGAAATGTGATGGATGGTTCAGTTCAGGATTCCACATTCGTTTTGGCATAGCCCTGCAGGAGAAAAGCTGCATGAAGCTGATTGAAGGGCTCTTTTTGTCTGACATGAATTATTCTTTCATTGTCAAACCTTGTAACAGCATTCAGACATAGGGAGATTTACAATGTGAAATCCTAAATGGGGTCTATTCTTAAAATAAAATTAGAAAGGGGAGGAAAAAAAAAGGAGAAGGGGGGAAAAAAAGGGGGGAAAGAAGAGAGAGAGAGCGAGAGCTTTATCTTGCAATGTTGAAAATAGCTAAGTTAAAAAAAAAAACCACCACCCCACAACTATTTCTACAGATTGAATCTCTTCTGCAAAACCCAAGGGGCTGATGTTTCTCACTTAATTTTAAATTATTCCAATGGTAAGGCCTTAAATGAGCAAAACAATTGCTTTAATCACATAACTGTTGTCAACCTTTTTATTACATTCAAATGTATTTGTTTGTCGGAGAGGGTGTGTTTGTTCATGCCACTGCTGTCATTTACCTAGCCAGACCCATTTGTCTGCTAATCTCTGAAGCCTGCCTGTCCTGGAAAATAAGAGGAGGGGGGGTTTTCTTCTTGTTTTCTTTGGGGAGAACCTAGGTGGACATTGTTTAAATGCTTGGGTTTTAAGGAAATCATTCTGCGGTTTAGGAAGCATAAAGATGTGTCTCTCTTGTATGCCAACAAGATTTCATCTTCCAGCTTGTGTCTGAAGGCAGATCTTATCAGATTTCCCCCCTCCCCACCCTGCTCTTAATACTGATCAGTTATGTTGTTAAATTCCTGTTGCTCTTTTGTCTGTTTAAAAATTGGTGCCGTGCTCCGAGAAGTGTCTGCGACGTTCCGAAAGGTAACAATTAAAGGAGTGGGAGAAGGCTGCGGGTCGGCTTCGCTTTTCCACCTGATGTGGTTTGCAAAGTTAATGAAGAGTTTTGAATGCAAAGTAGCCACCCAACTCGTGGGCTCATTTCAGAATAAAATACTGAAATAACATTGTACGAGATCTGAATCAATGTCATGCCTATTACAAATGCTGGGAGCTGGTAGAATAGCAAGATTACACAGCCTAGACAGATTAGATGAAGAAGAGCATTCGATTACATTACATCTGATTAGTGAGGTCTATTCATCTGGGGGGCTTTGGGAAGAAAGCAGAATTATTTTCTCGGAATGCGGCGTGTTTGAAGGAGCGAAGATGCCAGGGACTCGGAGCAGCAGCTAGAAGAACTGGACGTAAAATAGAGCAGTAAAAACATCCAGCACTCTGCTTTAACTGCCTTCTACCCTCAGCTCCCTTGCTGTCTGCCAGACCTGCGTGCCCAAGTGGTGCTAGCAGATAGATAGCCACGGGAGCGATTCCAGTCTGTGCTATTCTATTTAACCACTTTTCAACCCCAGATAAGTATCGAGCGATTAGTTTCTGTTTGAGCTCCTAAACAAATGCCCCCTTCCCACCTGAGATGTACATTTGCAGGCAACAAGACTGACCCGATAAAAGAGATGAGTAATTCACATATTAAAGTGGGAAAGAGCCTTTGCGGAGGCTAAGAAATAAAAACGCATTGATGGGAAATGTTGTTCTCATCCCCCCCTCTCCTGCCCCTCCCCCTGCCTGTTCTGCATGTAATACCCTGGCGTACGTAGATTTTAAGGTCTCATTGTTCAGCGAAGGGCGAGATTATTTTGTAGTTTTTGTTATGCTTTTGTCTGCCTGCTAGGACCTCTGGCAAAAGGGACGGCGAGAGCGTGGTTGTCTCTGGTGGAGTTGCACTGCTCTTGGTGTTGTGCTGGTCCTCTATGCGGTGTCTTTTCCTTTCAGGGCGCCTAGGATAAACTCAGCGCTTGGCACGTTGGAAATCTTCCGTCTCCATAGCACCTGCAATTCCCAACAGCTAAGTTTTGGAAATGAGACTGCATGGCGGGGCAGCACAACACCCATTTAGCACCGCTGCTTTTGAAAGCCCCTTCTTGCTTTCTCGAACGCTGTACAAGTCAGCTCTGGGACGCTTGCACTCAGAGGCTTCTCTGGGCAAAGAGATTGTTTTACTTGCAGCTTTTCTTTAATCTTGCTTCATTGTGAGCACCTTCAATGCCGTTAGGCAGTGTGGCTGGCTGTAATCTTCTAGCCACTAGCTTCGTTCTTTAAAAGGTGAGGGAGCTGGGGAGCTATTGCTTTAAGGAGGGTATTTCTGTTGTTTTAAATGTAAGGGGGTTTATATTCCTCTCTTTTCCTTCATACTGTTTAAAGATAAATAAACTGAACAGTTTCTTGGTGCCCCAAATTTGGGAGAATGTTTTTCCTTTGGTGCCACTAATTAGCTTCCCGTGGAAGCTGATAGAAGTAGAAAGAGAGCTAACGGTAGAGGGTTACGCAGCGTGCATCCTTGCAGGACTCTGTGAGGATATTGTACGTGAAAAAATGCTTCCCTCTCAGCAACAACAACAACAACAACAACAAAAAAGCCCAAACCAACTTCTTTCTGTCAAACTGCTTTAATTTTCAGAGTTTCCTGCACTTCCAAACGTGGGGTGTAATTCCTGCAAATTAAATTACGGTTCGGAGCCGTAGCCGCGCTTATCAAATCTGTGTAAATAACACTGTCCACAGAACGTGTTGTCACCTCTGAAATGCTCTCTGCTCATGGATAGCAACCTAGCTCTGTCTTTTCTTGTGGTGGAGTCAGGGTGGTGCTGGATTTTGGAGCTTTTCTTCTCGTTGTGTTGGTTTGGATTTTGTTCAAGGCATTTTATTGTTGTTGTTGTTGTTATGGGGGTGTTGGGGTTGTTTTTTTTTCAGTCCGTTTTGACTCTGAGAGTTTTGAAAGGTAAGGCTGATATTTTTTTGAGGTTAAGAAGGAGGAGAGAGTAAAAGGTATTGTATCTTTCTTCTTAATTGTTTGGCTTAAGTCTGAAACATCTGAGGGGAAGAAAAAAAAACAACCAACCAACCAAAACACCCTTAAAATGAGCTTAAAAATGATAGTTGCTTAATTACAAGAAAAAATTTAGCTTACCCTTTTTTATGGACTTAACTTCACAAAATTAGGCATCCACTCTGTCTCCTCTGGAATAATCAGTTCCTTATCTAATATATATGAACTGACCAAATACATCTCCATCGTTAGCATCTTTTAACTCAGGAACAGTTGATCAAAAAATGGAAGCAGGGCTACAGATGAGAGAATCTTTACGTTTAAAGCCTTGAAGTCACCATTTGTTTCCATCTAGTTAAGCTTAATTTCCTTTTATTGTGTTGTTCAAATGAAAATATACAATGCCATGTCTAATTGTGTTAGTATTCACATTAATAACCTGTAACTTTACATAACAATGAGCAAGAAGCATCGAAAAGGCAGAAACAGATGCAATTATTTGTTGCTAGCTAAGTTACTGTACGTGACCCAGGTGCTGTAGTACTATTTGCATGTGTTTCTCACCTTTGTTCACCCAGACACATGGGGATCTCAAGCTATTGCTGACTAATTGATAGTTGTAGTAACTGCTATAGGCTCCTTAGATTAGAAATGCATGCAGACGTGTGTCTTGATTCAAACATTAAGGAACACACACTCTCACTTACTTACATGGGCAGAAAGTCTTCATACTATTAGAGGTGTGTGATGGAGATAGCAGGACATAAAACAGAAGAGAGAGAGACACAGAGAGAGAGAGGGAGAGAGACAGAGACAGAGAGATGGCATGCAGCATATATACCCCTACAAATAGTTCTAAAATGCGTTTGCAAATGCAGAAGTCTTCAGAACCATCCAACAGTTCAGCACACCCTTTTTATCTCTTCTCTGCGGGACGTCTCCATCCAGATTACTCGAAAAAAGCAGAAAAGGTGAGAGCTCTGCCATCTTAGCTCTGAATTCATCTGATTTCCTTTTTTTTTTTTTTTTTTTCCCCTTCCCCTTCTCTCTCCCCCCCCCCCCCCCCCCCTTTCTCCCTTGTATTCCTCATGCCATTGTCCATTCTTATGATGGCAGCCGCCCTTGCTCTTGAATGCAAGTGTCACAGCGGGAGCAAAAAGGGTTCAGGGCTGCATTGTCAAAGCCATGGTTGCCTATTGTTTCTTAGCCTTTCACTGCTCTGCTTTTCCGAGCCTCTTTCCCTATCAGTGGCCCCTGTCAAGGGGAGGAGTAGGGAGAAAATTGCAAGAGTTAGTCGTCCTTTTTATTGCACACTGTTATGATAAACAGCCCCAGCAATACATCCCACAAAATTAGGAATTATAGCAACGGGACGGGGGGAGAGAAAAAAAAGAAAATTCTTTGTAGGTTTGTGTTTTGTCGCTGCCCTTATGTCAAAAGCTTGGTTTCTTAGGAAAGACTTTTGTATTGGTGTTTTGCCCAGCAAAAAATAGAGGCAGCTGCAAAGTGAACAGTGAGCTATTTAGCCACAAGGTAAAAATTTCCTGTTGCTATTTGGATACTGATGCTTTTCAATTTTAAAGGGGGGGGTGTGTGTAAGTTGGGAGGGTGTGTGTTTGGGGGGGGGGGGGTAGGAAGCATGACTGAAAGCATTTCTCTAGCTGTCCATTCATTCATCCATCCCTCCATCTCTATTTTATGTTTTCAAGCCATTGAAAATGATTTTTAAGAAGGCCAGGGAGACCGTTTGCAACTTGGTTTTAGCCGCAAGTATCTCAGCGTAGCATGAGGTTTGTGTTTGAGACGATCGAATCTTGTGCTGGGAAACGAAGTGTGGGGGGGGGATGATATGACTGTCCTGCTTCTTGTGCCAGAAAGTGCTGGTTTGTCAGGTCACCTAAAAGTAAAACCTTGTCACAATTTCTTCTTTTCATGGGGTGGGGGGGTGTGTTGAAATAAAATTCCTACAGGACTTTACTTGAGATTTAAGTATGTGTTTGATTGCCTTGTGTGAACAGGCCGGATTCTCCGGCGCTCAAAACTTTAGGGAGGTTACAATGTCACAGCCTCAAAAAGTTTTTTGGGTTTGGGTTTTATGATTATAATTATTATTATGTGGTGGTGGTGGTGGTTGTTTTAGTGCACTTGCTATTGAATTATTTAGAAGAAGAAATCCTTTCTGAAATGTGGCATCCAAGAGGAAGGAAATCATACCTGATTCTAGTTGTAAATAATCCTGTCACTTCACTTCCACTAGCTTGGGTTTGTTTGGGTTTTTTTTTTGGTGTGGTTGTGTGGTTGTTTTTTTGCTTGGTTTTGGTTTGGGTTGGGTTTTTTGGTCTAAAAAGATCAATCTAACAGAGTAAAAGAAAAGCAAAATGCAATTTGCTTTATGCTTTTCGACTTTTCGTGTGTGTAAACGTGAGCATCTTCTCAACCCTTTAATTTACAGCTCCTCTCCTAACTGTACAGTACATTTAGCAGTTTTGAGATGTCCTTTTTTCCCTCTTTTTTTTTTTTCCTTCTTTTTAAAGCCTCTGATTCCATCATTCTGACTGAGCTATTCCACTATCAGCTATTATAAAAAGCAAACGCTTCAGCCCGTTCGAATATGTGCTCCTTGAGTCTGAATATCTAAGTCATTGCAAATGTCTAGTGCTATTTTATCATGTCTAATAATAACAGGCAAAGTGCTTTCACAGATGCAAATGTGGCTGAGATGGTAAAGAAGCTTGCAGAGAAATGCTCCTTAAACTACTGAACACTGAGGGTCCTGTTTTGGTTCTGCTTCACAATCTCTGGTTGTCTGGTTGTCTAAATGTTTGTTGGGAATTCACTTTGAAAGAATCAGGGGAAGGTATTTCACCTGAATTAACTTTTAACTCTCAGAATGCTGAAACAGAAGCAATTTGATGAAGAAATTCTCTTCAGCTGTCCTACAGACAACTTGCTTTACCTTTTACTCTCCCTATCAGTCTGGGTTTTTTTTTTTTGGGGGGGGGGGGTTTGGGGTTTTTTTTACACATATATATCCCCTTGCATTGCCAAGTTCTAGGTCAACTCTGTGTCTGTTTGGAATATCTTTAGATTGGAAACTTTTTGAAGAAATGATGAAAGCACTCTGGCCTTGTTTTAAATCAAACTCCGAACGCAAGCCGAGGCCACCCTGGGAGCACAATGTTTCATTTCCATTCGACATCTGCCTTATATTTACCATTGCAGCCCAGTGTCAGCCTGGAAGGGGCACTTATCCTTGATAAAAGTTTGGTATCTCTTTTGTCAGAGGTTGTCATTTCTGGTCTCTCAATCTGGGCTGTCATTTTGTGAAATCTTTTGTCACTGGAGCTGAATGGAAAACCTGGAATGTGTGAGAGATTATAGCAACGAGGAGGAGGATTCAAATGGGATGTGTAGAGCAATGCTGGGCGCTTGAGACTCACAGGCAGATGGTGCCTAATCCTGATTTTCCTTACTCCAGTGTAAATACTGAGCTGTCCCACTGAACCCACCGCTGAATACTGATGCAGCATCAGAATCAGGCCTGGCTCATTTCTTTGCCTTTTCTTCAGACTGTGGTCTCATCTTGCAGTGCTTTATGCACGCAAAGCTCTCATTTTATACTTCTGCTGATAGATGCCCACTGAGTGACTTCATGCTGATGGCAAACACACGAGTGTGGATCCTGAGTTTCAGCCATAACTGCAGACTCCTGCTTGTAGAAGTCGTCTCAGGCTGACCTTCCAGAATCCAGGAATAAATACGTGAATAACCTGATGTACTTCCTTTGAGTAGGTCTGGATAGGGAAATATTATCCTCTCCAAAGAACTGAGATGGAATTTCATGTGTCTGGACATTCCACAGTGTCAGTGGGAACATGCTGGTGGTGACTGAGATGTTAGGTCCACCTGAGAGGAGAAAAAAGTTTGTTCAGGGCAAAGGCAGAATCATTTGGCCTCACAGATGTGTTTTGCTGTAAAAAGGTGGATTTAGGAGGATTAACTGGAGAATTGTTACAGCCTTGAGATTAAGAGAAAAGAGAAAACTTCACTCTAGGCTTGATTTTTAAACTGAATGTTTGCTCTTTATTTATGGAGACAACTTTTGTTCAGCTTGCTTTTAATATTAGAAAATAAAAAGCTGAGTTCCCATTCCCCTCCATCAATCCTAATCTCTTCTGTAATCTGAGTTTAAAGTGCTCTGTGTACACTGTCAGCTCAAGGCCCAGGCCCCTCTTCAACTTTCCCCTGTGGGATTTAAGTGAAGTACAACCCTTACAGGCATAGGAATAAAATTCTTTCTTTCTTTTTGTCTCCCCTGTAGGATTAACTTGATGATTCAGTGAGACTGGCTCATAAACAAGAAAGAGAAGGGGTCATCTGGGTTCTTCTGAAGGTAAGAGTCAAGGCCAGAAGTCTCCCTGAAAGTCCTACCCAAGACACAAGAAGAGGGTCTCATCTACTAAATGAGAGTACTAGATGAGTACCCATCCTGCACTGAGATCTAGGCAAGTGTTGGTTTTCCCTTGATTGGAGCATCACTGGTGAGGCATTTGAAGTGCTAGCTTCTCAAATGTATAAATGTTGTCAGTAAAGTTTTGTAATGGCTCAGAGGGCAGATTCTTGTACCCCAGTGTGTCCTTTCAGACCCTGCCCACTGGCCTGTGTGACATTACATGGTGATGAATACGGGGGGTTAGCAAGAAGAGCTACTCCTAGTGAGCTGTGCTAGGAAAAGCTGAGCCATCGAATCCTTAACCTTTACTACTTCTAAATCCATATCCTGTTACCACCTGAGATGCACATAGGTAGAGTAAAGTCACTTGAAATCACTGATTAGGTGACCCACTGCATTTACAAGCATCCTGAGTTTTACAAACCACCAGCAACAAGCCATTGCAATGAATTTTGTATCCAGGTAGGCTTTGCATGTCATGGGCAGCATCTTCCCCAGGGACTGGCACTGGTTTCCATGTGCTTGTTTATAGAATTAGGTGTTATTCAAGAGGAGCAAAGCTATTTGAGCTTGACAGGTAGAGAACAGGGTGGTCACAGCCCTGTTAAAAGTGGAAGCATCTGAAATAAGACATGGAAGAACACTTTCATCTTCCACTGGGAAAAGCCTGCTTGAATGGACTCATTTAGCCTTGGGAAGCTGGGAGAGAAGTGTGGAGTGAAAGACTAGCCAGGCAATTATTCTACTAATGGGTAAGATTATGTTGGTTTTCAGTAAATCAGTGCAAATCTGTGGTAAACTCTGTCTGTTGAAAAGATTCTGAATACAGAGAGTGTAAGGGGACAGACCCTTATCTGATGAAAACTGCCACAGTGTTCACCATCCATTGGAGATCTGCTTTGGCTGCAGGATGTGAGGCAGATTGAAGTCCTTCTATGAAGCTGCCAGGGACTCTGTCTTGCTTGGTTTGGTCTTCCCTGAGGTTGAGACAGGGTTGTGCTGGCAGATTTCATTCTTCCTTACTCAAAACATGTGACATAGTTTAGCAAAACCAGAACTTTGAAAGCCATTAAGTGTGTCAGCACAACAGAAAACTTCCATGTGACAATTTTTGGCAGGAAAATAAGAAAAGAATGACTTAATAATTATTGCTTTTCACTTCTAACTCAGGCCAGTTGCTGCATTTTGATGCCTCACATGCTCAGATACGTATTTTCATGCCTCCTATGCTCAGATGTGTATTTTGATGCCTCACATGCTCAAATATCAGCCTTAATTCAGCTTTGCCACAAGGTGATTTTGGTAGGAAAATGATTTGTGGTACAACTTCAGTTGTGTTTAGGCCTTTGAAATCTACTCAGCTGCTTTCTCCAACCTGTGTGTGGAATCCCTACTTCTGTTTATTTAAGTGCATTTTACCCAACCAGGAAAGTCAGTGTGGAAATGCTGTATGTGTGTGCTGAAAATTGTGGACATTATTTTGCTTCTTTCTGATGACCTTGACTGTGATGAAGGACTTAACTCTGGGGGTGAGTTAACAGGTTTACAAAGAGCAATGCACAGGTAGTGTTTCCACCTGCCACTTGTTCCTTTGGGTGTTCAACATATTTTTTCCCCCATGGTTTGAGAAGGGACTGAAGTGTAATGGAAGGCACTTGCCACCTTTTAAGTCTTGGTCTGTTTTTTTCAGTAGCTACAGAACATGCAGTCATTACTCTGAGGTCCAGAGGCCTGATCAAACTTTTATCAAAACAAACAGCAAGCTCTGCACTGGTAGTTGTTGGACAGGCCGGGGTTGGTCTCTTCTCCCAGGCAAGCAGCACCAGAACAAGAGGACACAGTCTCAAGCTGTGTCAGGGGAGGTTCAGACTGGATGTTAGGGAGAAATTCTTCACAGAGAGAGTGATTGGCCATTGGGATGTGCTGCCCAGGGAGGTGGTGGAGTCACCATCATTGGAGGTGTTTAGGAGGAGACTTGATAGGATGCTTGGTTGCATGGTTTAGTTGATTAGGTGGTGTTGGATGATAGGTTGGACACGATGATCTTGAAGGTATCTTCCAACCTGGTCTGATCTGATCTATTCTATTCTATTCTATTCTATTCTATTCTATTCTATTCTATTCTATTCTATTCTATTCTATTCTATTCTATTCTATTCTATTCTATCTTCATCCTCTATTACTTGCCAGAATGATGTGGGAATGTGATTAAGAGACTACATAATGTGCTGTGTAGAGGGAAGGTATTATCAGCTGAGAGGACACTGAACGCAGGTGTGATCAGGCCCCAAGTGCCTAAGGAAAATTCCAACCTAAGGTTTAAATGCTGAGAGAGCACTAAACCGTTGCAAATCATGCTCTTTACACAGAATTTACCTCAGTCTTTGCTCATGGTTCTATCTCCCTCCATCCTGCTGATGACACCTACCCTGATATCCCTCTCTGGCTCATATGCTTGCCTGTGTGTAGAAAATCCTTCCAGTCTTTGCCAAGTCATCACCTTCTCAACATGCAAATCCCTCCTAAAACCTCACTTTTCAGTATTGACCATATGGGGTGATTTATTCTTCTAATATATCAGCATATTTGTCAAGGCTCTGGATAGATTAGCTGGGCAGTAGGCACATATCTAAATGAACTGCATGATATTTTTCACTGTAGCCATGGCTTTCCCCTCCCCTTTCCCCCCATTTATTTATTTAACTTTCTCATTTTGCTTGGTTTGTTGTGAAATAAGCTGACAAACTGCTCGAGTTAGGACATGGTGTCAAGTTGTTTCATTTCTTCTTGTTCTACATTTTGAATCCTGAATAAATGAAAGATAAGTGGTTAAAAAAAAAAAAGAAAGAAAAGATAATTAATTCAGGTGCAAGCTGCAGCTCAGAAAAATGCCCAGTTGGCATTGAGCATTCAGCAGCAGGCAGTGGGCAATAGAAATCAAACAGTGCTGATGATCACCAGTGGAGGATTGCTGAAAGCTACAGAGTGGATGAGGGCGTTGGTCTCTTCTCCCAGGCAACCAGCACCAGAACAAGAGGACACAGTCTCAAGCTGGACCAGGGGAAGTTTAGGCTGGAGGTGAGGAGAAAGTTCTTGACAGAGAGAGTTGTTAGCCATTGGAATGTGCTGCCCAGGGAGGTGGTGGAGTCCCCATGCCTGGAGGTGTTCAAGAGGGGATTGGACGTGGCACTTGGTGCCACGGTTTAGTTAGTTATGAGGTGTTGGGTGATAGGTTGGACTTGATGATCTCTGAGGTCTTTTGCAACCTTATTGATTCTATGATTCTAAGGTGTCCCTGCTCGCTGCAGGAGGGTTGGACAAGATGACCTTTCAGGGTCCCTTCCAACCCAATGCAATCAGTGAACCTGTGGATGGGGCCTTGAGCAACCTGGTCTAGAAGGAGGTGTCCCTGCCCACGGTTGGAACTAGATGATCTTTGAGGTCCTTTCCAACACAAACCATTCTGTGAACCTATGAAGCATGCAACATTTCTTCATTGTAACAGTTGCCTTTATAACATAGCTAAAGCCTTTTAAAATTTAGTTTTATTTTACACCTGCAGAAGCTGTTTGAGAGGAGAAATGATTTGCCACGTTGTAGTAGTGGATTCAGTCTGAGCCCATGATCAAAAATAAGACTTTAATTTAAAGCACAAGCTGTCCAGGAGTTTTGCAGTAATCCATCTTTCTAATGAAAACTATAATGGGTTAGTGAATTAGATCCTGGAAGAGATTTTTTCCCCCCACCCTTCTTTTTAAATATCTTCATGCAAAGAAAGGGAGAAAAGTTCAGGTCTGCTATGTTTTAAAAAATGCTGGGGGGGAAAAACACTAAAACAGAGAGGGAATGGAAGAAATGGCAGCATGAGTTCAAAGAATAGTTAATCCAGTGTGCATTTCAATTCAGAAGTTAATAAAGTAATGTTGTGAGTGTTCAGCAGTCAGATATGTATGGAAAGGGAACACCTCATGTAACATAAACCCTCTTCCTTGAGTGCTGATGGATGGGTGTTCTTTGATGTTTATGTTCCATATATTCACAGATTGCATCAGGTTAAAAGGGACCCTCAAAAGTCATCCTGTCCAACCCCCCTGCAGTCAGCAGGGACGCTGCCAACTACGTCAGGATGCCCAGGGCCACATCAAGGCTGATCTTGAATGTCTCCAGGGATGGGACCTTGACCACATCCCTGGGCAGCCTGTTCCAGTATGTCACCACTCTGATTGTGCAGAACTTCTTTCTCAAGTCCAACCTAAATCTCCCCTGCTCCAGTTTCAAGCCGTTGCCCCTCATCCTATCCCTACAAACCCTTCTAAACAGTCCCTCCCCAGCCTTCCTGTAGGTCCCCTTCGTATACTGAAATGTAGTTCTAAGGTCTCCATGGAGCCTTCTCTTCTCCAGGCTGAATAGCCCCAATTCTTTCAGCCTGTCTTTGTAGCAGAGGTTCTCCAGCCTTCTGATCTTCTTTGTGGCCTCCTCTGGACCCGCTCCAGCAGGTCCTGATAGTTTCAGGCATTAAGACAATATTTTGTTTCTGAGGACACAGATCCCTCTTTTGGAAGCCTCCATTCAGAAGGCGACAGAGAAATCTAAACCCTGGTAAATGATCTTTTGGGCCATCTGCTTCTTACTTGTTTAGAAAGCTGCACTCAGAGGAGTAGATTAGATGAGGGACTCGGTGACAAACCTTCATTGTTCTGAGGTTTAAAATAAACTTGTTGCGGCTAAAGCTGACAGTGTGAGTTTCCCAGAATGCTTGTTGCCATTTCAGTGCAGTCTGCTTCACCAGCCAAGCCGTGATTAATTGCAGCAGGGGCCGCTCACAATTTGAACCAGACATCCAGTGCTAATCTTTGCCTCAATGTACAGATCAGATGGGGGCTGGCTGCGCTCACAGTTCGTCCTTCATCCTGCAGTTGCTGCTGCACACTCCTGTGACTGTGCTCATGGGAAGGGGCCAGTTGAAGCCACTGAAACTCCACGTGAGTCAAGGTCTGTAACCATGTGTTTGTGTAACCCGTCGGTATGTGTCTGGTGTGTGTCCTGGTTTACTGGCAGCTTAATAAGTGCTGCTGACCTGTGTCTTGCCCTTTCACGCACTTAAGCAGGCACACAGAAATACTAGTTTGTCTGGCCTGTTGATCAGCCAGCCTCCCCAGGGACCAGATTTTCTGCCTTGTGAACTGGATCTGGCCCCTGAACTCACCAGCTGGCTATTCCACTTGGTGGGTATCTGCAACCGATACCCAATCAGAGGACAAACTGCAAAGGGGTTAGTTCAGGTACTCAAAGCAGGACCAGCCTGGCTGATGCAGAGGCTAATTGTGCCAGGTTGATGTGGCATTATATTTTTTAGGTCCAGCTCTAGGTCAGGCTATAATTACTTGCGTGTCCTGGCCAGCACTGTACTCATCATAATTAGCGGAATCTCGTCAGAGGTGCCCCAGGCCAGCCTCTGCTGTTCAGAGAAGGGTATAGTCTGTGGGTTGGTGTGTGATGTGCATCCCTTGAGTGCCCACATCTCACAGGAACTGGATCTCTCTTGGCTCTTAGACTTTGACCTTGAAGCTCAGGTTGTAAAGAACTATTTGTTTAACAGTTCTCATATGAAGGCAGGCTGAAAGAATTGGAGTTGTTCAGCCTGCAAAAGAGAAAGCTCCAGGGAGACCTTAGAACTGCATTTCAATATCAGGAAGGCTGGGGAAGGACTGTTTAGAAGGGCTTATGGTGGTAGTTTGAGGGGCAATGGCTTGAAACTGGAGCAGGGGAGGTTTAGGCTGGACATCAAGAGGAAGTTCTGAGCAATGAGAGCAGTGAAACACTGGAACAGGCTGCCCAGGGATGCAGTTGAGGCTCTGTCCCTGGAGACATTCAGGATCAACCTTAAACCTGGGCATCCTGATGTAGTTGGAGGTGTCCCTGCTGACTGCAGGGGGGTTGGACAGCATGACCTTTGAGGGTCCTCTCTGACCCAATCCAATCTGGGAATCTGTAACTTTGGAGGTTCTGGATGCAGTCCCAGGACAGCTGAGCAAGGTAGCTATGATAAAGCAGCCAGCTAAAAAGCCCCAGGCTGCACCTATGTAGATAAAAAACATAGGAACTATCAGTATGATTTTGTTTCTGTGACATTAGAGGCTGACTACAAGAGGAGAAGAGGTGACTTTAAATGTGTTCATGAACTGATCCACTGCAAAACTGGGCACTGATTAGGATGCTCACTGGTTTTATTACAAGAGAAATGGAAAGAGTAAACCTAATTCTCGTCTCTCAGTGCTTTGTCTCTCATTGTAACATCATTGCCATGCAGGGGGATTCTCCACTACAGGCCATAAAACAAGGACATTAGAGTGGCTGCAGAAGTATGTGGGATATTATGGAAAATGGATCAGAGTGACACAGAAAGTCCTCCCCGCCCCAAGGTTGTAGGGAATTGGCAAATGAAGAAACAATCAAAAAGAGACTGGATTTGGTGCAAACTGGCATAGGGCAGTATAAAATCCCAGCTCTTTCATCAAGGAGGAATGTTACACATTCATTCCTCCCTGAAAGCATTTAGCTGAACCCTTCAGCTAAAAAAGGCAGTGCAGATTCTGCTCTTCAGCTTCCGTGGCTATACCTGCCATGTGAACTGGTGAACCAAAGACAAGATGCTCAAGTTATACAATTACTGTAAATTATGAAATTACTGTAAGTTATGAAATTACTGTAAGTTATGAATCTGTTCTTGATGTCTCCTGGATAGAGTTCAGTGAAGTCCAAAGCTTGGTGTGTTTGTTGGGAAATTATTTTGGCTGCCAAACACCAGCAATCAGTGCAAACTAAAAGTAAAGAGTGGGCAATTTATGTTCCAGTGTCTCACCACCCTCTCTGTCAAGAATTTCTTCCTAATCTCCAGTCTAAATCTCCCCCTCCCCAAGCTTCAATCCATTCCCTCTTATCCTATCACTGCAAGCTTTCATTGAAAGTCCCTCCCCAGCTTTCTTGTTGTCGCCTTCAGGTACTGGAAGGCCAGCAGAAGGTCTCCCGGGAGCCTTTTCCTCTCCAGGCTGAACAGCCTCAACTCTCTCAGCCTGCCCCCACAAGAGAGGTGCTTCAGCCTTCTGAATCCTAGCAATCTTTAGTAAATACATTATTTCCCTCTTAAGAGTTTTAAATGAGAAGGATTTAACTTCATGGTAGCTGATTACACAGCCCAGAAGCTGGCAGAGGTCTTCAGGGAGCTCTGATAGATTTTGGATCAAACTTAATATGTAGGTTATCCTATAGCTACTATTTAGAGTGGAGTTTTCACCCCTCTAAACAAGGAGCTGCTGGCTGAAACCAGCCACCAAATGGTACAGAAGAGCACTTCATTAGGTGGTGGATTCACCATCCCTGGAGATGTTCAAGAGGGGACTGGATGTGGCACTTGGTGCCATGGTCTAGTAGTCATGAAGTCTTGGGTGAGAGGTTGGACTTGATGATCTTTGAGGTCTTTTCCAACCTTATTGATTCTAGGATTCTATGATTATTTTAAAATGCACTGGGCTCTTTGGAATACTCCTCAGTAAGCTGATCCTGTGTTTTGCAGCACTGTGGTTCAGACAGCCTCTTTCAGCTACACCAGGAAAGTCACTGTCAGGTCAACAGCGTTCACTTCCTACTGAGTTTTCCTGGAGAGTTGCACCACATCTCCGATCAGTCCTCAGGACCGCTCACAGGAAGAGCTGCAGGAATACCTCAGCCTGTTCCCTGGGTTAGTCTGGTCCAGACAGATGGCAGTTAATTCACTTAGCACTTAACTGAAATTATGAAGGACTTTCTTATTATTTTATTTGGTTTACAGAATGACCTCAGTGCCGCTAATCCTCTGAGCTCAGGGATGGGGCTGATTTGAACAAAAGCCCTCGAGTACCACAAATGTCCCCTCCTTCCTCTTTATGGTTTCTTCTAATGCTCTTCTGGTCCCCTTTGGCTCAGTAGCTTCCCTACTCTTCAGAATTACGAATTAGTCTCGTTGATTTATTTCCCTGTTTCAGTGGCACTGGAGACAGATTAGAGCAGCCTGGTTTAAAAGGCAGAGAAGGAACCTACAAGCAAAATTTGTCCCACAATCTGTATTACCATTCTAGTACTTATCCAAAAGGTGAGGATTCTGACAAAAGGCCCTGATTAATTGGTAATGATGTTATTTTGCAATCATTTTATATAGGGTGAAAATGGGCTCATTATTCCTTGCCCATGACATCAGTCTTGGCCCAGGACCTTAGCTGTTGTTTTCTGAAGCAGCTGAGATCTGGGTGTGGTAGCACTGCAGTGCCTGTTCTCCGTGGCCTCAGGCAAGCCCCTGAATTTGAAGAAGTGATTTAGGAACCTATTATGTTCTCAAAAATAACATAGCTTCATCTCAGAGTGGTGCATTAATTTGAGGCAATTAACTCTCATTGCTTTCAAAGTTTTTTAGCCTCCCAGTAAATTACCCCTCAGTCACCCCTCCCACCTTCTGCATGTGCAGTAACAGAAATAACAAGGCCTGGATATTTAGGGAATGGGTCACAGGGACTCTGTGACAATTTTAGAGGTCATGCTCATTGCCTGTGCTGTATCTTGCTCAGGCAGAAGCCTTTGCTATCACCAGAACCTGTGTCTCTGCTCAGACTTCCTGCCCTGTTGCATGGTGTACCTGTGCTCACAGGTGTACAACCTTCCCCTTGTTTGCTGTTGTAGCTGCTGCTTTTAGGTGTTCAGTGTGCAGCAGAGTTACTATTTTGTTCTACCTGGCCTGATGTCAAGGACATATCAGCTTGGGCTTGAAAACAGCATTACTGTTTTAGTGGGGAAGTCTGTCCCAATTGCTAAATGCTATTTCTTTTCAATGCTTTTTAATCTGGCTGGTACCTCCTCCTAATCAGCTGTTTTCCATCCACTGTGTACTGGGCTGGCTGTAGGCTGAAAGTCAGCCTGGCATCAAGTGTCCAATATACGTAGACAGAAAACTCTCATGGACACTGGCTCAAAATGACACAACAAACTGCTGCTGAACCCAGTGACCACTGTGGAGCATCCCAGAGGGTCACCCTGGCTTCATTCCAAGAACAAAAATATCAGTGGAGATTTGAGGACAAAAGGTCACCAAAATGTCCTGCCAGAAAGAGCCCAGGAGAAGATTGGAAAAGCTTTCTGAAATCATCCAGTCCAACCATCAACCCAGCACCACCATGGTCATTAAACCATGTCCCCAGGTGCCATGGCCACACATTTCTGGAACACCACCAGGGATGGGGACTCCACCACCTCCCTGGGCAGCCTGTTCCAATCCCTGACCACTCTTTGCATAATGAAATTTTTCTTAATCTTCAATTTAAACCTCCCCTGGCACAATTTGAGGCCATTTCCTATCCTATTCTATTCTGTTCTGTTCTGTTCTATTCTCATAGAATCAGTCAGGGTTGGAAGGGACCACAGGGATCATCTAGTTCCAAACCCACTGCCATGAGCAGGGACACCTCACACTAGATCAGGCTGGCCAGAGCCTGGTCTTAAACACCTCCAGGGACAACCCACCTCCCTGGACAACCGATGCCAGGGCTTCACCACTCTCACAGTGATGAACTTCCTCCTCACATCCAGTCTGAATCTCCCCACCTCCAGCTTCATTCCATTTCCCCTAGTCCTATCACTACCTGAGATCCTGAGAAGTCCCTCCCCAGCTTTCTTGTAGACCCCTTCAAATACTGGAAGGCCACCTGATACTAGGGAGAAAAGACCAACCCCCACCTCTTTGCAACCTCCTTTCAGGGAGTTGTAGAGAGCAAGGAGGTCTCCCCTCAACCTCCTCTTCTCCAGACTAAACAACCCCAGTTCCCTCAGCCATTCCTTGTAAGATTCATTCCCTAGACCCTTCTTGCCGGGCAGAGCTTCAGCTGCAGGAGGTGGAAGGAGCTGAAAAGCACCAAAGTCCTGGAACAATAACTTGTTCTGCTTAAAAGGCAGAGGGAGAAAGATTATTCACTCTGATCTGCATCCAAGTTGTCTCTGTTTGCACATATTAAATGGCTGTGTTTGCTGTGGTTGTTATTTCAGGTCGGTGCTGTCTCCCTCTGTACAATGACAATTTTTTTCTGTGGGAATGAGCAGATCCTGGTCCCTGCCGAGTGATAGCAGCCCTAACCATTTGTAGCCCTGACTCCTGCCACATGAAGTGCTCTTACCAGCACTCCTGTGCATCTCACCCTTATTATATAGTGTATTAGTGATGGTGGAATTGGGCCCACAATATTATGTCACCAAAGAGAAAACACATGACCCTACACCAGCTGTAATAGCATAATAGGATAAGTGCGAGGGAGAAGCAGCAGGATATAATAATAGGTACTCAGCTGCTTCAGAGATGGGGCCTCTGTATCTACCTTGATAGAAGGAAGCTGGAAAACTAGGGCAGCATAAGAACAGAGTGACAGTGTAAGTGCTCCAGGAGGTGGTTGTGGGTGAATTGAAAATGCAGCAATATGGGATGTTTTATAATAAATAATAACAATAATATCTCTGCTTAGGCCTGCTCAACCTGAAATACTTTGCCCAGCTGCTTTACCCAGCTCAAAGTAGTGTTGGAGCTTCTTTGGTGTTAGCTTTCTTAATATCCTCTCTTCTCCTGCTCTGTAAAAGTCTCTCTGTGGGTTTTGTGCTATGTTATGAGTAAAGGGAAACATTCACCTGCCTTTCTCTGCCTGGAAGACCTGAACTTCAGTTGTGGGGTAGAGAAAACTGCATGAATGACCAAGCCTGGCCATGCTTTGTGATGTCTGAGGGTGGAACTGATGGAGACACCATATCTGAAGGGGACCTACAGGAAGGCTGGGGAAAGACTGTTTAGAAGGGTTTGTAGTGGTAGGATGAGGGGGAAGGGTTTGAAACTGGAGCAGGGGAGATTTAGGTTGGACATCAGGAGGAAGCTCTGCACAAAGAGAGTGGTGAAATCCTGGAACAGGTTGCCCATGGATGTGGTTCAGGTCCCATCCCTGGAGACATTCAAGATCAGCCTTGATGTGGCCTTGGGCATCCTGACGTAGTTGGCAGCATCCCTGCTGACTGCAGGGGGGTTGGACAGGATGACTTTTGAGGGTCCCTTCCAACCTGATGAAATCTTTGTGAGAAATCTCAGCATGTCTTGCCCTGTCTTCTTGGCAGCAGTACTCCATCCTGTATCCCAGGAGGGGTTTTGCTGCAGATTGCAGAAATCTGGGTTCCTGTCTTTGGTTTCTGTGATGGCAGCAGGCCTCTGTGTTGCACTGTATACTCTTTCAGGCCAAGACATGACTTCCTGGCACTGGTTACCATATTTAAGACGTGCTTCCTTATGCCACTCTTTGATGTACACTCTCATCTTCGCTCCTGGCTTTGCAGCTTATCTAAGTTACCCATTTTCCTTTTAACTTATTTGCTGACTTAGGTTGAGATCCTCCTGCTTAAGTGATGAGTCATTTTTACTTGCATAGAAATTTGCATTTTCTTCCACAGAGGCACTTAGGAACAGGTTAAATGAACCATTTAGATGATTGAGAGAGAGAGATGCCAGGGGAAGTGGTAACGTGTGCTATGAAGCTCTTTTGTTACTCTTTGATTCAGATTACCTCTATTCACTTGCTTCCCTAGATGTGAATTGCTGAGCAGTGCCTTCCTCCCCATTGCCTCCTTTTCCTGCATGTCTTGGTTTGAACTGGGTTAAACCATATATATCATAACTCTTCTCAGGTAAATGTAGGTTCTCACCTGGCCTATATAACAGTATTATCAGGGTGTGCCCTATTTTGCTTCTCATAGCGTTCCAAAGGCAGAATGCAGTGCTGGTGTCCTGCCTTACAAAGGGGAAACTGAGGTACAAGGAGACTAAGTGACCTGAGCCAAAGTTAAAGAGAACACAATGACATTTTAGGGACTCAGATGAGGATTCTTTCCCATTTTAGGCTCAGACATTCTTTGTGGCATACTGGCAACATCTGTATTGCTGGCTGAGGTTTAGGCTAAATGTTAGGAAGAAGTTCTTCATAGAAAGAGAGATTGGTCATCAGAATGGGCTGCCCAGGGAGGTGGTGGAGTCACCATCATGGGAGGTGTTTAGGAAGAGACTGGATGGGGTGCTTGGTGCCATGGTTTAGTTGATTAGATGGTATTGGGTGATAGGTTGGACTCTTGAAGGTCTTGTCTGGTCTGGTCTATCCTATCCTATCCTATCCTATCCTATCCTATCCTATCCTATCCTATCCTATCCTATCCTATCCTATCCTATCCTATCCTATCCTATCCTATCCTATCCTATCCTATCCTATCCTATCCTATTCTGATTTGGGTAGGTGCATATTTCCAGGGAGGTGGTGGAGTCACCATCCCTGGAGGTGTTCAAAACACTTGTGGCCATGGCACTCTGGGACATGGTTTAATGGCCACGGTGGTGTTAGTTTGATGGTTGAACTCAATGATCTTAGAGGCCTTTTCCAGCTGAAAGAGCTCTGTGATTCTGTGATTCCCATATGTGTAGTGTGAGCACAGAGACACAAATGCACAGACAGCATTCAGAAGCTGGAATGCACTTCAGTGGTGAGGGGGTGGTTTGGAAGTGGGGTTTGTTATTAAACAGCCTCTTTGAGTGGGCAGTATGAGTGTGTTTCTAAAAAATCCAGTGTCTCTTTGCTCTTCACCCATTTTAGGCCTTCTAAAAGAAAATGAAGGGGGGGGGGGAGGGCAGGGAAAGGGATGTTAAGCATCCATATTCAAACCTGCCTTACCCACGGCTCGAGCTTGAAAAGACATTTTCCCGCAGCTGTGGGAAAACCTCAGACTGCCAGCCCTGCCGTGTCACATGATGGGCTTCAATCAGATTCCAGGCTGCAGTGTGTGGAGCACAGAGGCTGTTTTAACTGCATTTGCACTGATTTGCTCCCTGCAGAAGACACGAAGTTCTTTAGCATTATTGATTCCTCCTGACTTATCGGGTGCATTAGTTGCCGTTGACCCTGGCACCTTGCTGGAACAGACTGGCGCGTCATGTGAGACTGTCTGGCTTTGTCCTTGCTCCCAGTCAATTCCTATTTTACTCAGCAGATGTCTTTTGTTCCTGACAAAGATTGCTCATCCGATTGTTTGGGAGGGGGGTTAGTGGGTGTGCCCCTTCCAGCCTGGGGTCCTGGGGCTCAGTCTTTCCTGGGCTCAGACTTGCCCTCCCTGCCCCCCCCCCCCCCCCTTCCCAGTCTGTACTGCGGCTGCTGGGAACAGCAGAAGGAGCTCGGTTTGCTTTTGCTTTTTTCCCCCTCTCCTTCTCCCCAGGGGTCTGGCTGGATTATTTCTGAAGCTGCCTTCTTCCTTCTGTGAAAGTAAGCCAGTGAAAATAGAATTGGGTATTTTTTTGCTAGGGTATTTTTTTGGGGAAGCACCTGGGGGCAGGGGGGGGGGCACCTTGACTAAATGAGCATGCATGCATCCCTCCTTGGGTTTCATTTTCCTTCCAGGAAGAATCTGTCCCACAGTGTCTAAAGAGACTTTTTTGTTTGGCTTTATTGACTGCAAGGGATAGGGGAAAAGTTGGGGACTGTGGCAGGGGTTTGTGTGGCAGTCTAGAGGATTTGGTTCACGAGTCACTTCCCTGTGTCACTGTAAACCAGAGTGAGAGTCCTCTGTCATTACAGCTGCAAAGCTTTGGGTGCCTTGAGGGCATTAGAGTACCTTGTGTGTATGCTGCTACAGTGAGTTTTTTGGGGTCTTTGAAAAGAGCAGGGATCTGACTACTGTGCAGTGTCCTGGCCTCTCTGAGTTAGGAAAATGGATGCAGGTTGAGGTGACGGGAAGCAGAGAGGGAGTGAGAGCTTATTGCAGACAACACACCACCTAAAGAATGGCTCCTGAGACTGCCACCTGGGGCAGGAAAAGCTGAGAAACTCTTCATTATCTGCTGATGGCTTTAGAGTTCCAGGTCTCTGCCTGAATTCTAAGACTTCTCTTTGGCTCTAGAGGTTAATTTGAAGACTTTCACTGCTCGTGAGGTACATGAAGTCTGGACCAGCCCAGGGGTTGGTTTCTCCTCTACTTCAGATGGTGCTGATAAAGTTTCTGCTCAGCTCCTTATGCGGGCTGGATTGCATTTTATCTCAAAAAAGGAAAATAAAATAAAGAAAAATATCAATGGGTCCAATCTCTGCACAGGTTTACTGCTGCCAGGCTCTGTTCCTCAGCGTTGTACTGCTCCTTCTTTGCAACTTTATGTGTGGAACCTGAATCAGGTCCTGTTCAGAAGCCTGTTACTTTCCCTTAATTACTCCTTTTTCTGTTCCACCATTAATTTGTCTCAGGAACTAAATATTTCCCCTTTTAATTGTTTTTCCCTTTGAATTTATCGAGCCTTAATTTGAACCTACACTTTCCCTGCTAAACCCACAAGAAATTATTGTATTATCACTTTACCTCACTGCCTGCAGCTTTGTTCACATGGCACAGGGATTCTTGGAAAGGGGCGTGGGGGGGATTTTTATTATTGGGTTTTTTTTTGGTCCTTCCCATTTTTCTGTCACCAGTGGGATCTGGAAAGGGGGGTGGGGGGTGGGAGGGAGGGGGAAAAGCAAAATTAAATTAATAATTAAAAAAATCTTGCTAAAGGAAACCCGTTTCTGGTGGCAACCTCACCTTTTGGTCAGCACTGTGTGTGATCCCCCTCTTCTGGAAGTCTGTGGAATTGGCCATGGAGCAAAGCGGGGCAGACCAGCAGAGACAACGGGGTTTTGGCAACGCCGATGGCAGAGGGATCGTTTTCATTACCCTTTTCTTCCTTTCGTTTTTTTTCCCCCCCTCTTTGGAATTATATAGCAGGATGTCATTTTGCTCTGTATCAGATTCACCCTGGCGTAGCTCACTTGCTGGTGGTAAGGGAGCTGAGCTGGTTCTGCCTGCAGACGGATGCTGCTTGGCTATATTTGGCCTGGCTCTATTTTTAGTGTGCCTTGCAGGACTGACAATGGGGGAGAGAGGTTCTCCCCTGTCTGGCACCTGGCACTGTCGTTTGTGCCTCTGAGAAGTCAAGGTGTGAAATGCTGCCGTTCTGGTTTGGTAGTGCTTTGAATGTTATTTGCCTAGCTCAAGCTCGTGATGGGCAGAAGGCAATTTAGAGCCACACCTAGAGCATCCTCAGGAGGGGTTGTGTGAGGCAGGAGTAGACAACAGGCAAAATATTTCACATCAGGTGCCTGATCTGTCTGCCACGGGCAATCTTGGTAGCTAAGAGCAAAGTCATCACTGGGGGAGCGGGGTGAGAAAATGAAATGGAAGATAAGGTTTGAAACTTCTGGGCTGGAAGTCTTGCAATCTTTTTCTGGGTGTAGGTACTGAGATTTTTGTTCAGTGCAAAGCAGAGTTAGGAGCAAGCAACCAACTTTATATCAACATCCCAGCTTCATCTTCCAGAAACTGAATCTAATCATAAAGGTCATTGAGCTACAAATATGTCCCTGACTAATTGTTTAACATCTGCCATCTTGCTCCATCATATTCCTCTCCCTTTTTTTGCAGCAGTAATCACATTGGAGTTCATAACCTCTCCTCAGACATTTTAAAGGAGGCAGGAAAAGTATTCTGGGGAAGGTATTCAATTACAAACTGTGTTTAAATTGAAAGAGAGCTAAAAGCACAGAGCTCACATCATGCTCCCCTGCAGCTTAAGGAAGTAGCATTCCCTTACTGTTAGCCATGCTTCCCAGGCAGAGTGATGAGCTGAACAGTATTCTCTTTCCTTTCCCCCCTCCTGGGCTCAATTTAATGTAACTCCTGGTTGCACATGGCAGAAGAGATGGGACATGGAAGTTGAACCCACTGTTGTGTATGAAATAAGTCAGAGTGTTTTCCTGGAAGAGAGGAATACTCTCTTTTTCCTAGGGCCCTAGATGTCCTGGCTGGAAATGGAACCCTTTGAGAGAAGGTTCACCTGGCTCCTGTCAGGTGTGGAAGTGTTGGACAGAATTTAGTTTCACACTTGTGTCAACTGGGGGAGACATTTTCCTTGCTGCAACGGGAGACGATTTCTGAGTGATGTAAATACCACGTTTTCCAGAATGTTGTAAGGTATCATTGTCCCATGTGCCCAAGGAAGGTGTCCTCTTGGCCTTGGGTAGAAGGAGCTGGTTGTAGGGCTACAGACTAAGTCACCCAGACTCAGGGTGTCTCGGTTTTGTTGCTGATGATGTCGGCACTGTGCTTTAAGTCACCTTGCCTCTCTTTCTTCCTCTCCCTTTCTTCTTGCTGTGTCTTTCAATTTAAATATTGAAATTTGTGCAGCAGAACGGGGCCTGTGTGCCAAATAGTGCCTCTGGGAAATGCTATAATGCCACCAACATCCACGTGACCCTTCAGATTGAACCTGCTGGTCTTAAATCAGGAGCCCTCTTACCTTCAGTGGAAGCTGTGTGGAAGGAGATGAGTCAAAAGTCTGCAGGGGAACTGCAGGAGATGCCTGATTGAAACTCTGGGCTCTGCCATAATGGATCCATCTCCCTTTCTGCTAGAAAGTTTCCGAGGAGTAATAAATTCACTGTAGGTCTGCACTGAATGCAAAATTGATCAGACTGCAGGAGCCACAGGGAATCAATTTTGTGTGTGTGCGCGCGTGGCGCCTGCGCCCTCAGCAGCGCAGTCTGTGCGTGCCCTGCATGTACATTTGCTGCCTTTCTCTGCTTCCTCCTGCAACTGGCCTGCAGATGCCATGGGGGCGGGGGGGGGGGGATGATAATAATTAACAAAATTATATTTTTTCCCCTTTTCTTTTTATGAAATAAAAAGGTGAACAGTGGCATTAGCCAATTCTGAGCCATCTGTCCTGCCAGGATTCTTGGTGGAGGGAAGGCAAACAGGATGGTGATTTAGAATGATTCACTATTAAAGAGGCACAGAGATTGCAAGCCAAAGATGTATCCTTCTGTTTGAGAGAGAAATTGTCTTTTGTTTTGCCTACAAAACCTGCCAGGAAGCACAGCTTCTCTTTCTCTTTGCACATCCAGTTGCAGGGGTGTTTTGGTTCCTTGCTACCAAAGAGGCTGATCCTGCTGAGGTGCTGAATCGTTCCTGAAAGAGCCAAGCACCTGCACCGTCGCCTGCATACAGGGCACATGGCAGCTTCCGAGAGCCCCTGAGATGCAATCAGATATGTCTTTAAAACTCCCCCAATGCAATAATCTGCTGAAACAAAGCAACAGATGCTGAGTCAGGACCCAGCACTTTTGTACTGCTCTGTTCGCTCAAAGGAGCTGGAAACCTGTTGACTTTCCTTGCCTCGGGAAGTAGGAGAGGACAGGAGGGTATGCAAAGATCTGGGGACAGAGTAAGGGGGTTTGGGTAACCTCTGTACTGTTTGTGTGTTTTCCAGCACTGGTGTGTCTTTGAGCATAGATTTTATTTATTTTTCTCTCTTTTTAATTTTAATTTCTCTCTTTTTTTCCTTGTCGTTTTAATCTTAGATTGGTTTAGTTATTGGGGTCTTGCTTTTCCTTTCTAAATTGCCTCAGATAATGGGGTTCGTTCTTTATTTTTCCCCCTTTTCTTCCTCTTTTCCCTTTCCTTCCCTCTTTTTCCTTTCTTTACCTTCCCTCTTTTTCCTTTCCTTTCCTTCCCTCTTTTTCCTTTCCTTCCCTCTTTTTCCTTTCCTCCCCTCTTTTTCCTTTCCTTCCCTCCCCTCTTTTTCCTTTCCTTCCCTCCTTTTCCTTTCTTTCCCTTCCCTCCTTTTCCTTTCCTTCCCTTCCCTCCTTTTCCTTTCCTTCCCTTCCCTCTTTATCCTTTCCTTCCCTTCCCTTCCCTCTTTATCCTTTCCTTCCCTTCCCTTCCCTCTTTTTCCTTTTCTTTCCTTCCCTTCCCTCTTTTTCCTTTTCTTTCCTTCCCTTCCCTCTTTTTCCTTCCCTTCCCTCTTTTTCCTTTTCTTTCCTTCCCTTCCCTCTTTTTCCTTCCCTTCCCTCTTTTTCCTTTTCTTTCCTTCCCTTCCCTCTTTTTCCTTCCCTTCCCTCTTTTTCCTTTCCCCTATTTTACTGCAATCTACAACCAGGTTTTCAGCTGCTGCCATAGTAGAGGACATTTCAGAATCACACCATGTACACAAACTGCTTTAAAGTAAAAAGAAAAAGAGATTCCACTCTAGCTCTTCTATATTCCACTGATGCTCACTGTGCCTTGAAGAAACCACCAAGTTTTTCGGGGGAGAGATTTGACTTCCAGCCTGCAAACCGTGCTGTTTGGCTTTCCAAGGGGCGAGCTGCATCTTCCTTTTCTTATTTCAATATTGTATCATGCTGAAGAGCCTCTGTTTTGAGATCATGTCAGAGATTACAAAGCCCCAGAACCCTCTTCTTCCCCTGAAGAATCAATCAACCTAAACTAATACTTTAATGACTCCTTTCCCTACCAAGGAAACAAATTCAGGCACACACACACACACAAACACACAAAAAAACCCTCTCTCTCTCTCTCTCTCTCTCTTTTTTTTTTAAAGAAGCTAGGGGCTGAGGAGGACCTCGTCTGGTCAATGAAAGAAAGAGACGGATGTCTGGTGCCATGGCAATGGAACAGGGATTACTTTGCACTGGAAAATAGGTTCCTATTTTTTTTTCTCTCTCTCTCTCTCTCTCTCTCTATTCCAGTGTTGGTTGGTTGTTTTTTTTTTTCCCCCTCTCTCAGGCAGCTAAGAGTTGTCACCGAGTCTGAGAGGCCCATTTAGAGGAAAACGAGCCTCTGAGTAGAATTGAATGCTTGCTTTCACCGGCTGCTGCTTGAACAGTCTGCTTTGCTTTTCGGGCAAGTCAGGATGCAAACACCCATATTTGTTTAGAGCACTTTCACAATCCCAGTGTGTGTGCATATGTGTGTGTGTACATATCTATACAAAATAAGAGGAACTGGCTACAGACTTGGGCTAGAGGAACATACACTGTGCAAACATTGGGTTGTAAAACGTATCTAACGCGGCCAGATGCGTGCTGCGTGGCGCTGTGTGAATCCAGCGCTTTACTGCCAGGGGTGTTGTGTCTGATCTGGGGGCTGGTTAGCGTTTTGTTGCCATTAGGTTAGGTTCTGTCAGGGATTAATTGATTTCCTTCAATGCAAGTCAAGAAGTTTTCAGGCAAAAGGCGGTTGTGGCGGGAAATGCTGCTTTAGGGAGTCTTCTCATGAGAAGCACTTCGCTTCTCTGCTCCTTCCCCTTTACTCTCAATTCAGAATGTTTTCTTTTGAAACAAGTGACAAAGTTTCAAACTGAAGGGAAATATTTTGGTCAGGACAGTGGTGTTTTGAAATTTCATCTTACGACCTTAAGTGTTTTACAGAGAAATTGACCGATGGAAACCTGCCCAAGTGACACTGTTTGCAGCATGAGTGGGTTGGGGTTTTTCTAACTGCACTTTGAGATTCTGTACTTTCTAGAGACTTTTAGAGGGTTTGGGGGTTTTCTTTGTTTGGTTTTTTTGCCCCCTCCTGGGGTGAAAGAAAGACTTGCTTGCAAGTGTGTACCAGCCAAGGCACGAAGGTATTCTCTGATCTGACCTGGTTTGTAGTGAAACCGCCTGCTAGCCTCAGAGAAGGAGGTACTAAAGTAGACCTTTTACAGCAGGTACAATCATAGAAAGGTTTGGGTTGGGAAGGATCTTAAAGATCATCCAGTTCCAACCTCCCTGCCACGGCAGGCAGAATCATACCACTTATACAAACTGCTTTGAAGTAAAAAGGAAAAGAGATTCCACTCTAGCTCTTCTATATTTCACTAATGCGAACTATACCTTGAAGATACTGCTGGGATATATCTGGCATGTGTGATGGGAAGAAACACTCCTATCATGTGGGATGGTAAACAGAGGGATATTCAGCAGGAGAGGGAAATAAGAACCATGATCAGGACCCCTGCTCTCACGCAGCTTCCAGTTGCTTCCCTGCTATGGGCAGGGACATTTTCCACTGGACCAGGTTGCTCAAGGCCTCATCCAACCTGGAATGAAAGAAAAGACCTATATATGACTTTTCTGAGCTAGCTGAGGGATTCCCAGATGATAGCAACTGCAAGCTGTGTGAGAGCAGGGGGTCCTGATCATGGTTCTTGTTTCCCTCTCCTGCTGAATATCCCTCTGTTTACCATCCCACATGACAGGAGTGTTTCTTCCCATCACACATGCCAGATTTATCCCAGCAGTATCTTCAAGGTACAGTGCATATTAGTGAAATATAGAAGAGCCAGACATATAACTCAGAAGTTAATTCCACTGTAATATGTGGCCCTGATTCTTCAGTGCTTTGGGCCTTCCCTAGCCATGCACTTTGGAGGGAGCTGGTTTGATCTCTACCATTTTAAGGGCTAGAGAGTGTATCAACTTTGCAGCCATGACTGCTGGGTCATGCAAACACAGGTTTCACTGGCATCAACAATGGCACAGGTTGCAAAATATTTACTTCCTCCTGGATGTTCTGAGATGCTGTTGCTTTTCAGCAGAGTAAAATTGTTTAAAGCATGAGCTGAGGTACGGTTTTCAGCTATGGCAATCTTATTCTAGACATGCCATAGTTGTTTGGTTTGGGTTTTTTGTTGTTGGGGTGGGGTGTGGGTTTGCAGAGCAGGACCACCTCAAAGCCTTTGAAATCTTACTATAATATTTTGTGCTCTCTGTCCTTTCTGGGCTGAGTAGATGTTATAAGCTATGTTGTTGTAAATGGGGTGTGTGTATCTCTCTCCCTCTCTCTCTCTCTTTCTTCTGTCTGGAATGAAAAATAGCTTCTCTCTTTGATCTTCCCTCATTTGCTAAAGAGTAACCCAAAATACCTCCCCCCACCCCCCACCCCTTTATTTTTCTGTGTTGGGGGTAGGTGGTGAAATGTGCCAGGACTAAAAACCAAAATATGTGACCCTCCTATTCAGTGATTACTAACTGTGAAACATAAAATCCCTGTCCAGGTAAAAAATTTGAGTTGTCATAGCAACAGCAGGATGGTTATTTATTTTTGGATTTCCATTTTCACTGATTTATTTAACACATTGACAATCCATTTATAATGAAGAGGAATTCAAGAGGGGGTTTTGTTTCGGGCTGGGTTCAATACCAAACCGAGGTTGGGTTACTTTGCTTCGCAGAAAACAAGCAAAGATAAAAGGGGTAAATAAAAAAGAAACCTTGTGGCTTTCAGGGGCTTTTCATGCAGACAAATACAGGTGCTGAGTGGTGTATGGGAGACCAAAAAGGGGAAAAAGACTGACTTGTTTATTTTATGTCTTTTAGAAGAACTTTAGTGCTATAAAGCAGAACAAAGATTTAAGTCCAGCGCAGCTGTGAGGCACAGGAGCTGTAGAGGCTGCCCTCCACCTGCCTTTGGTTGCATTCATACACTTGCTGCCAAGAGGTCATCCGAGCCATTGCAAGTGATCCTCCGGCTCCTCCTCCTCCTTGTAGAAGTCAGGGAGTGCCCCAAGGCCATGAACAAAAGGCGTCTTTCTCATGTTGGTTGTGACCTCTGCAGCTATGCTCAGTGCAGTTCAGTTCACTCTCAAGGCTCAGGATCTCAGGATCAGATTTGCCTTCTCTCCGCAGTGTTCATGTGCAAGCAGGCATCTGGACTAGGGCTTGGAAGGAGCCACAGAGCCTGAACACACTCCATGCTTGAGCATGGGTTGGGTCTAAAAGTGGTAAAGAGGGCCCTGTCTCATTTTGGGTCTTTGTGTTAAAACGGGCTGTGCTCCGTTTTCAGGAGTGTTAAATGTTTGCAAGTCCAGTAGCCCTTCAGGAAGGAGATCTGTCTGAAAGGTTTTGTGTCTGGCAACTTGAGCCATCCCTGGATACAGTCAGCATTGGATCTAAGCAAACAGGCACTCACAAAATTAGTGGTATCTGGGAATTTTCATGGGTTACAGCAGTCAAAGCATTTTGACAAGGCAAGCACAACAGGAAGCCAGCAGGTGATCAGAGTGAATGTTGCACTTTCAGTCCACTTTCTGGTCATTTGTGAAGCATGGGCTTGGGTTTGGAGCAGCCACTTCAGGAGAAGGTGGGCTTGGACCTGTGTTAGATAGAATCAAGCATTATTTCTGTGTATGCTCTCGAGTGTCTAGAGAAGAGAATATTGTCCATCAGTCACCGGTGCTTCCCTCATTTATCCTGGGGGAGGATTCAGCTTGCAAATTGTCTTTGGGACTGAGAGTGGGGGAAGGGTGGGAAAACCCAAGAAATCATCTTCCAGACATAAATACAATATGGACAAGTCATAAACATTATTAAAGCAAGTCTGTCCCTGCGGGGCAGGTTTTTCCTCATAATGCTTTCCTGATTACGCTTCCGCAAAGCTGGGGAAGTGAATAGTGAGCTGATTATCCATGGACCATGATCTACATCAGTGTAAAACTGTTTCCATTGTATGTGAGAAGAGAACTTTGCATATTTACTGGAAGGGAATAACCATCCTGCTACTTATTCCGTCTTCAGATTCACAGTGGGCCTGATCCAAAACACAGCTATGTCAATGGGATTCTTTGTTTGGGCTCTTCTTATGTCCTCACATTACCATTGCAAAACCTGCCCTGTTTATCATCTTAAATATACATGCCATAAATGCATCTGCTCTTGACATGGTATGTGATCAAACTCCAGACTGATTCACCAAACACTTTGGAGAATAGGTGGATCAATGGATGGGCAACTGAGAGCTATTTGTCCAAAGGCTGAATGGGGGGGGGGGGGGGGGGGGGGGGAGGATAAGAAAAAAGCCCGACCGAAAAATGACTGACTGTGACATATTAACAGAATTGTCTCTAATTGTTCTTTCTTACAAACCCAAAAGCCTGGAGGGAAATCCAAGTCCTTTCACATAATGCTTTCTTGGAGCCAGACTCCAGTTGTCTGGCTCATCTTTTTGTTAAAGATTTTTACAGCCAGTGTGGCACTGCTTGCCTTGAGAGGCCGAATCTGATCAATAGTCAGCAAGAACCAGCCTCTGCCTAAAGATTTCTGTTGGCAAGCCTGGCACAGCAAAGACCACTCCTGCTTGATAGTGGCAGGGCCTTTTTAAACAAATGCACTAGGTGCATTAGTTTCATTATTCAATTATGACAGATGTTTCCCCACCAGCTTAATTAGCTTTCATTTACCAAGTATGAAACCCATTTTTTTCCCCCCCTCTTCTTAAATGTAAAGATCACTGCTAGGAGCTATACATTCTGAAAGATAATTGCACCATGTAATTCTGGTGCTGTAAGAATTTATACTGAAATGTTGATGGATATGCTCCAACAGTCTCTCTCTCCTTTTACCCCTCCCTTCCCCCCCTTCTTCACAAGCACATTTCATAATCTTTTAAATATCTTCCCTGAAATTTGTAGTGTGAAGTACAAATCCTCTTATGTAACAGAAGTTTAATGCATCTGGCTATGGCCAACCAAACAAAAGTGGCTCAGGCTGATTTCTGCTCTCAGAAATGAAAGAGGTTGTTCATATAAAGTACTGTAAATATGAGTTTGTGAGGAACATGCAATAGCAGAAGGGCATGGCTAAGGATTCTTGAAAAGTTAAGGGCACCACTTTAATATTAGAAGTAGAGAGCAGCTCTTCTGATTTTCATTAGCATAACTAAGAATAAAATAATAATAATAATAAAGAATCTTCCATTTTCAAATAGAAATTTAATGCTAGATGGCACTTTGCATAATCTCCTTAGGAGAGTCACTCTGTACTCTTCCTGGCTGTGCTTTGGTTCTAGCAATGACCAAAGCCTTGGGTAATGAAGCAGAACTGTGAGGAGGTTAGACAGGGGTTGGAGCAACACTTAGTTCAAGTGGGGTTTGTGTTTGTCGTGAAAATAAAACTCTGATAAAGCAAATAATAGCCTTTATTAAGTAACCAGGGTACAGAATATGGTTGTGAGTCAATGCAAACTCTGCAGAAAGTGCTTGAGTTTGCTTTGGGAGGAAACGGTTGGAAGGCTCCAGAGTCCTGAGAGCTCTGCCTCAGGCAGTTGGATTACTTGAGACAGAAGGGTTGAGGGTTTACCTTTAACACTGCTCTTGGTTCCTAGTGTGTGAACAAAAGGTAAACCACAAAGACCTGTGAATTCTACTGAGCATTCCTTGGATTTGCTGCAGTGTCCTGCTCACTTCTGTACTCACAATGTAGTTTCTCTTTCTGATGACCTGGGTGTGTTCTGCTGTCCACTCAGCATGTCAAGCCAGGATGTTTCTCTGCTTATCTGCAGAGCTGTCTTTGCTACCTTTGACAGTATTCTTTCTCTTTTAGTACTTTCAAGCACTATATCTCCTCTTCCTGCATCCTGTCCCATCTACTAAAGAATTAAGCAGGACTTGTAGAGGCAGCAATTCTGAGCCCTGCTAGCTGGCCACTCTGTCCTGGAAAGTCCCCTCCGCTGACAATGAGACATAGATCAACCTTTCTTCCCATTCAGCCCCTGACTTCTTTGGTAAGACCACTAAGATGGATGCTTACTGTGATAATGGTGCTGACATTTGCTCACCAGGAATTGGAGTGAGACCATCATTTCATGTCATATAGGTCTCCAGTAACAATCAAATGCTAATGAGTGCCAGGCCATTAGAAGCCTGGTGTGCTCTGTAGCTAGTGACCTAAATGGGGTGTCCTTAGCCCATTACCCATTGTATCTGCTAGGTACTGCTGCAGTTTGCCCCGTCAGCAGAGATGTTACACAACCCACTAGTGACCACCCAGGGCTATTCTGTTTAGGCTGGGTGCCATCTTTTCTGGGCAAGTGTACAGATCATGTCTTGAGCTGTGCCAGACACGCTGCTTGTGGTTCATTTTCTGCTTATAAGCCTGGCTTAACAAAAAAAAAGGAAAAGGCTGTATGTATATATATATATGTACCAGTAGTGTTCACATTTCATACAATCTGACACCCAGTAGATGGTCCTTGAGGATTGTAATGAGGCACCCACTGCTCTACAGCGTGTTTTGGCAACCAGGAGGGCTGGCAAATCCCCTGCCTGTCTTCCCTTTGCAAGTCTTTGAGCTTCTTTTTGGCACATAGATGCAACGAAGCCCAAGATGCAAATAGCGCCAGAGCTTCTCGTAGAATAGATGACATTTATATTGTTATGCAGTTTGCTGATCTAAACATACCATTGCCTTGCCTTGATAGCCCAGGGCAAGTGCTAATCAGCTTGTTTGGTGGGCACCATGCCATCTGAAAGGGTGAACACAAATAGAGACAGTATGTGCATCATCTTAAGAGCTTTGCAAGAACACGATTCCCAGCTGAGAATATCCAAATGTGTCTGTCTCCTGAGCTTGCATGTTGGCATGTAAAAGAGAAGTGACAGCGTTAAATATAATGCATTTGGAATAAATCAAGGTTATATTCCTTAGCTGCTTCAAGCTCGTTCTCATTATATAGGTCACACCATCAACTGATGTAAATTGGCAGAGCTGCATTGAAAGCAGTGGGGTGCACCGATTTTGATCTGCTGAGCATCTGGCCCCCTGTATGTGTTCTCTGTGAGAAGCTTCCCTTCTCATTTTGCCCTCTAGGGCATCGTCAAAGGCTGTTTAGTCTAAAAGGTAACGTGTAAGATGAGAAGTTTGGGTTCCTATATTGCCTGCACAGCTCTGTTACTAATGCTCCATGCTGGGCAATTTGCCCTCGTGGTATCTGTGTGCCTTGCTTCACCTTGTGCATGTAAGAGTACTTTATTTAATGAGTAATTTGGTATTAAGGGCTTTAATCAAGGTTTGCTGCAATGGCAGGGGTGGCAGAATAGTTCATGTGACTGGAATGTTATGATGGATGGATGGATGGATGGACGGACGGACACAGCACTTCAATGAAGATGCACATGGAGAACAAGGACAGAAGGTTTCCTTTGTGCAGAGGAGTAGCAGTAGCTGCTGGGAGCTTGCACATCAGGATCAGAAGTCCACAAAGAGGGTGTCATGGTGGGCATGTAGTATCATAGTATCAGTCAGGGTTGGAAGGGACCACAAGGATCTAGTTCCAACCCCCCTGCCATGGGCAGGGACAGCCCACACTAGATCAGGCTGGCCAGAGCCTCATCCAGCCTGCTCTTAAACACCTCCAGGGACGGGGCCTCGACCACCTCCCTGGACAACCCATTCCAGGGCTTCACCACTCTCATGGTGAAGAACCTCCTCCTCACATCCAGCCTGAATCTCCCCACCTCCAGCTTCATTCCATTCCCCCTAGTCCTATCACTACCTGAGATCCTGAGAAGTCCTTCCCCAGCCTTCCTGTAGTCCCCCTTTAGATACTGGAAGGCCTGTCCTGTAAGCCACCCAGCTGAGAGGAAGAGTTTAGGAAGGCCTTCTAATAACAACAACAAAAATCTTCTGTCATAGCTGCAGCAAGGGAAATCCTGCCTGGATGTAAGGGAGGGGAACCCAAACCTGGGCGAGTGGTGCAGCAGCAGAGCAAGGCTCCATTCTTAGGGCTTTGCAGAGCTCAAGTGGACTACAGCAGAATCAGTTTTGAGAGTAGCCACATTTTGAGGAGAAGGATGCTTGGGTGACTTGCAGCAGCATTTTATGACCTCCATGCAAACTACCATTTCTCTATAAACCTCTGTGATTCTCATGAGTTAGTTCTGGATTAGCAGGCAGAGAAGGTGTAGCCTCATCCTCAATTTTCCAGTTAGCATCTGCAGCACCCTCAGTGCCATCTCTGTCTGGTTTATATAGTTTATTTCATAGTTTCATTCAGGGTTGGAAAGGACCACAAGGATCATCTACTTCCAACCCCCCTGCCATGGGCAGGGACACCCCACACTAGATCAGGCTGGACAGAGCCTCATCCAGCCTGCTCTTAAACACCTCCAGGGACGGGGCCTCGACCACCTCCCTGGACAACACATTCCAGGGTTTCACCACTCTCATGGTGAAGAACCTCCTCCTCACATCTAGCCTGAATCTCCCCACCTCCAGCTTCATTCCATTCCCCCTAGTTCTATCACTACCTGAGATCTTGAGCAGTCCCTCCCCAGCGTTCCTGTAGGCCCCCTTCAGATACTGGAAGGCCACAATGAGGTCACCTCGGAGCTTTCTCTTCTGCAGACTGAACAGCCCCAACTCCTTCAGTCTGTCCTCACAGGAGAGGTGCTCCAGCCCTCTGATCATCCTTGTGGCCCTTCTCTGGACATGTTCCAGCACCTCCACATCCCTCTTGTAATAGGGGCTCCAGAACTGGACACAGTACTCCAGGTGGGGTCTCACCAGGGCTGAGTAGAGGGGGAGGATCACCTCTCTCAACCTGCTAGCCACACTTCTCCTGATACACTGTCCCTATTCCTTTTTCTGTGCTTTTCTTTCCACCCATTTAGCTTTTTTATTCCTCAGATCGGATTTTTTTTTTACTGGTCAGGTTTTCTTGTCTATTCCATGTAAATAATTACATTTGAAAACCTCCAATGATGCACTGGAAGTGGATACTTGCATGAAATAACAGGGGGGAGGGGCTTTGGATGTACAAGTACAACTCTTAAGAGCTGGCTTGAATTGGTTTTGGTAATCTGGCCTTCATCCCAGCCTTTTTGAAAGACAATCATCATTCAAAGAGAGGTTTCCATTCACTATAGCAAACACTTTATATTTCACTATGTAATGTAACCCTCCATACACTCAAGGAAAACAATTTACAGAGCTAATTGCTGAACTCTGCAGATACAAGCCTTTAAATGGGTTATGTTAGATAAGAGTTGATGTGGGGGAAAAAAAAAAGAAGAGATGTTCTAGAGGAAAATTATTGTTTAGGGAGCATTGATTTGCATGAATTAATGTTTTCACTTGGGCTGGCAGTTAAAAATGGAAACTTAAGCTAAACCACATTGTGAGTGCAACATAAATGCTTCATTAGTGATGAACCCAGGGTGTGAGCTGAAGTCCACTGCTTGGTTGGTTTTTTAAGCCTTCAGTCTTCAGTTGGCATTGGGTCACAGAATCAGCAAGGTTGGAAGAGGCCTCAAAGATCGTCAAGTCCAACCTGTCACACTATGCCAAAGTTGTTTTGTTGTTGTTGTGTTTGGTGGCTTGTTTTGTTTTGTTTTGTTTTAATTGGAAAACCACTTCTAGATAGCTCAGAGATGGGAGGGTACTTTGGAGTTCTCATGATCTGGTAGTGATAGGGCCAGGGGCAACGGTTTGAAACTGGAGCAGGGGAGATTTAGGTTGGACATCAGGAGGAAGTTCTGCCCAATGAGAGTGGTGACACACTGGAACAGGCTGCCCAGGGATGCGGTTGAGGCCCCATCGCTGGAGACATTCAAGATCAGCCTTGATGTGGCCCTGGGCATCCTGATGTAGTTGAAGGTGTCCCTGCTGAGTGCAGGGGGGACAAGATGACCTTTGAAGGTCCCTTCCAACCTGATGCAATCTGTGAATGATTACTTACTTATTCACTTCAGAAAGTCCTCTCCACCCTTCTATCTCTGCCTACTTATCAGTAAAACTAGGGCCAGTGTTAATGATCCTACCTGCCACAGTTATGGCAGAAACTAGCTGATGACTGCCTGGACAGTACAATATTTGAACAAAGGTGGTGTATTGCTTGTACTGGAGAAGCAGCCCTCTGTCACACACAAGCATCTCTCAAATGTAAAGACTGCAATGAATATTTTGGGCCTGGGAAGTTAAGTAACTTTTGCAGAACTCAAATTTGTTGCTGCTGTTGTTCTAGACTTGTTCCTTAGATTTCAATTCAGAATACAGCCCAGCTCTGTAACTGCTGTCAATCACTGTGGCTTTACTGGCCCTGTAGGTTGGGGTTATAGCACCAAGTGTCTATGTAAGACTTTCAGTGTTGTTTAGAAGGTGTTTGTAATGAACTAGACATAATGTTTGAATTTCATTAAAATTCATTTTCTCCCATGTAGCTGAGTGTTGATGACAGATTGAGAGAGAGAAGGAGTAAACCACAGCACTGTGTTTAAAAGCAGCCCAAAGGAACAAAGGGTATGTAGATTTGTTTTCCATAGTTCTCTTGAATTATCTTGTAACTTCTGTCTTGCTTATCTTGATGGGGTTTAAAGGGAGGTGGCAGATTAAGATATATCTGAAAAAGGAGATGATATTCACATGGGTCTGGTTCTTAGCCCGTGAAAGTTCAAGTGTGAGCTGGAGCTGTGGAGTGCTGAGTGGACCAGGGCTCCAAAGGCAAGAATTTGACTCTGCTGATGGTCAGCAGAGCCTTGAGTTGAGGGCTCACAGCTGCTGTGTTAGGAAGCTCTGCTTCTCTAGAGTTAAGGGCTATGCCTAAAGGTCAACAAGTACCTTGAGCTACCTGCCTTCTGCCTGTGTGATTCTGCTGATCTAGGTAGACAAACACTGAAGAAGGCGGTGTAGCCCACTCTGACCTCAGGCATTGTTTCAAGTCAGAGGCTCTGGCTCTTGATTAACTTGTACTGACAGGCACATCCTCTGCAGTCAGCTGGACTCTCAGGCACTCACAGGTGCATTGAAATACTGAATTCTTCAGGCCTAGGCTCACTCACATTTTAGGCATGTATCAAACTTTCAGCATGTGAACAGAGCTGGGCTCTGCAGAAGTCAATGCCTCAGTAAAATGTGGAGATCACAACTAATTGCACTACTGAGTGTGAGTTTCCTTTTCTTTCAGGATCTACCAGCACTGGTGAAGTCCCTTCTGTGAACCACATAACAGAAGCTGCTCTCTCAGTCACTGCTTCCCCCTGGCAAACAGCCTAAGGAGGAGCTGTCTATAGGTGAGATGTTCAGCATCCAGTCAGCTGAAGTGATTAGCTTTTTGCTCCTCTGTATTCAAAAAACCTTACCAATTGTGGCTTGAATTGGTAATTAGGAGCTCAGAAGCCCTTTGCTGTATTTGTACAAAGGTATTAAAAGGCTGAAGTGTATTCCACAAGTCCCTTGCATCTACACTGTTATCTTTTTCTTTCTTCCTCTCTGCTCTGTGCATTTTTATTCTTTGCATTACCTCCTGCCACATCTTGTGATTTGTTGCAGCAAAAATTGATCTCACCTGTGAATTTACCACTGCAACTCCAAAGGCACTGCTGTGCCTCTGAGCGAGGGTCAGCATGGCACTGGCACTTGCGTGGGTCACTGAAAGCAAATGAAGAACAGCAGGGTGGACTCAGTGTTGAACAATCATGTAATGTGGAGGTAATTCACAGACCTAATCAGAGACAGGAATAAAAGGAAGTTATCTTCTGGAATGCAGAAAGTCTGGTAGGATGAAAAGCAAACCTGGAAACAGTGAATCTGTTTTTCATCAGTGAAAGCAGAGGAGTCCTACCTGGGATTACTTTGGCCATTGTCAGTGCTTGGAGCTGCAGATAAGATGAGTTCCAAAGCAACAAACTTTTACCTTGAAATTACAGGGTGTAAAGGTGAATATTAACTAGAGGATGGACTTGAGTTTCACTGAGATCATTAAAAAAAATAGCTTTATTTTATTCTCCACCCACTATCCTGCTCAGAAAATGGACTTATTGCTGAAGTCCTTAATTAAGGAAGAAAATTTAATGTTAGGCAGATGCTATCATTTTCTTCCTACCCCTCCAGCAAAAACCCACATGTAATGTGCTGCACTGGGCTCTTGAGGCTGTAGGATGGGTTGTCAGTGATAAGCAGCTGCAAAACCTGCAGCACATGCCCGGGGACTTGAAGTCAGATGAGTCATACGTTGCATGGGCCAAGTTTAATCCCAGAGAGAATGTTACAACACAGGAAGAAACCCCTGAAAATAACAGGAATTGGTACAGTATTTGGGGTGTAAACACAGGTTAGAACAGTCTGGCTATTTGCTTTAATCCTCTCTGATTCTATTTTGAATTGCAATGTTCCTGCTTGCTAAACCACTTTCCATTTTCGCTCTCTTTCACCGTGGCATAAGGAGGAGGGATATATTGGAAACTGGAAAACTGCCACTTGCACCAGAATGGCATGCCACTAATTTTTGCAGGTTTTCTTGAACTGAGCATTGCCACTCTGAAAGCTCTGTCAGCTTCTTCCTCTAGGATTCCCCACAGAGATCCGCACCCTCCTACAAGGTAGGACATGGCCCAGGTTCCTTTCTCTGCAGGCTGTGCTGTGTCACTTCCATCCATAGCAGGCACTTTGAAATGATGAGCTGAATATCTGAGAGGATGAGGGAGTTTGGAGGGCTTAGCAGAGCAGATGCAGTGGGCCCAAACATTGCCCAAAGATCAGGACTGTGAGTGCATCTTTAGTGTGGACAGGATGAAAATTACTCTGCAGTGTGTCTGGATGCAGTTTAGCATCATCACTGCTGTTGGGGAGGGACTTTTACAAGGGCTTGTAGTGATAGGATGAGAGGGAATGGATTGAAGCTGAAGATTAAGAAGAAACTATCTTCAGTGAGGGTGGTGAGAATAGGTTGGATGAGGCCTTGAGCAAGCTGGGCTAGTGGAAGGTGTCCCTGCCCATGGCAGGGAGGTTGGAACTGGATGATCTTTAAGGTTCCCTTCCAACCCAAATCATTCTATGATTATATTTCAAGCAGAGGTCAAGCTAAAAGTTCCAACCTGCCATGAGGCTACAAAGGCTTTGGCTTTGTTTTCATAGCAGAGAGGTGGCAAGGAACAATCAGGATATCAGGTAGTGATAGGACTAGGGGGAATGGAATGAAGCTGGAGGTGGGGTTAGGGTTAGGGTTCAGGCTGGATGTGAGGAGGAAGTTCTTCACCATGAGAGTGGTGAAGTCCTGGAATGGGTTGTCCAGGGAGGTGGTTGGGGCCCCATCCCTGGAGGTGTTTAAGAGCAGGCTGGATGAGGCTCTGGTCAGCCTGATCTAGTGTGGGATGTCCCTGCCCATGGCAGGTGGGTTGGAATGAGATGGTCCTTGTGGTCCCTTCCAACCCTGACTGATACTATGATACTATGAATCAGTATAGCATATGGGCTGGGATGGAAGAGAGGTGCTTGTGACAGTCCTAGCCAGGAAAATGCCTGATGGTGGATATTTCAGTGGCTGATGTAGTAGCTCATGGCAATGAAACCTGAAAGGTAGGTAAGAGCTGGAGGTGAAGCTTGATTTCTGCCTCCCCCCAATACAGTCAAATATTCCAAGGGTCTTGCTTTGCACAATTGCTGACTTCTGCTGTGCCGCATGTTTGAGTGTGGTTTAGTAGGCATGACAGGTAGCCAAGGCTGAGGGAGACTCAGAAGGTGTGCAGTGCCATAGCAAAGCCTCTTTTATAGAGTGGTAAACAAACCTCACATCTGCTTCTTTATTTTCCTTCCTTTTCCCTGGAGCTGAAATGCGGGAAAGTCATTTCATGTCACCTAGTGAGTTTTAATGGAGGCTTGGAAGGAGGAGGAAAAGAACCCTCCTGTGTGTCTGCTTGTTTCTTAGGTACACCACATTACCCACAGCTAGGCTCACCACTCCCAGAGCAAGTTTGTGTAAGGCCTAAAATAATTTCATTCCACTGGCCCACAAATATTCCCATTTGGTCAGCCTTATATAGAGTAATTACTGTTTAACATGGCACCACAGCTGCCTTAGGGCTTATTTTGGGTTAGGAGATATAAAAAGCTGTTTGTAAAATAAAAAATACATTAAATATATATTAAAAAATAAAATAAAATTAAGGATTGCTCTGTTGCTCTGTCATTCTAAGCAAATGAGTCAAGAAATTAGTTAGTTTGCTGCTGCCTTGCACTTGTTTGGCTTTGAGGGTGAGCGCTGACATTAGGACCAAAGGTCTCCAGCCATCACGTCCTGGCTCGTTTGGAGGTGCCTGCACTTCAGCTGCAAAGAAAAATGTAATTGTTGGGTAGCCAGGTGTTGTGGCAGCACTGAGTGAAGATTGTGGGGTGGCACATGCTCAGGAAAAAGGGGTCAGGGTTTAACTGGTGGAGACGTGGGAAGCTCATTTTCATGAGCAGGTGATAGGTGGGAAGAAGCATCTTGAGGGAAGGGTCTTGGCTCTGTGCTCTCCTCCAAATATGGCTTTGCTTTTTCTGTGCCTGAAGTGCTGCACACAGAGCAGGCAGTTCATTCCCACAGCTCTGATGGGGTGGAATTAGCATGGCTTTTTTTTTTCAGATCATGACAAGTCCAACATCAAAGTTCCTTCTGATTTTAATAACTTTGATATTCACATACATATATGGATGCATTTTCTGTTTGTGCATATATATATATATATGTGTGTGTGTGTGTGCAGCTAGAAAGGAAGTTGGCTATGTATAAGCATGTGCCATTTATATTCTGCTAACAAAATACAGGTGTCTCTGTGGTAAACAAGTTGCTGAGCTGTTTATTTGGCCTTCCAGTACCTGAAGGAGGCTGCAAAAAAGCCAGGAAGAGACCTTTTACAAGGGCTTGTAGTGACAGGATAAAGGAGAATGGATTGAAGTTTGAGGAGGGTAGGTTTAGACTGAAGAAATTCTTGACAGTGAGGGTGGGGAGACACTGGCACAGGTTGCCCAGGGAAGCTGTGGATGTCCTCTCCCTGGAGGTCTTCAAGGCCAGGTTGGATGAGGCCTTGAGCAACCTGGGCTGGTGGAAGGTGTCCCTGCCCATGGCAGGAGGGTTGGAAGCAGATGATCTTTAAGGTCCCTTCCAACTCAAACCATTCTATGAATCTATGAAGTTGGGAGTGTTCTAGTCACTTAAACGATTTCCCAGGCTGGGTTGGTGATTTCACCTCAAGAATTAGCATCCAAATCTGTTTCACAGAGGACCCCAATATTTTTAGTAACCACAAGAAAGAATGCTGTCCACTGGGACAGAGCAAGAGGCTCTGTGGATGAGGCCTCAGGATTTGGTTGTCTTTTTCTACTTACTTTATGGCCTGGGACAATTCTTAGCATTCTTCTGTGCCTCTGTTTCATAGCAAAATGGGGACTCATAACACTGAGTTACCTTGCAGAGAGCTATTTAAAGATTAGATTGAAGTTTGGAGACCTTTTTACTAGCCTTTGGCACCAGAGAAATTGAGCACTTATGAGAAACATTGCTGTGGTTTGGCTTTATTAATGATATGAACTCCTTGAGAAATTGTGCTAATGAAAAGGAGCTGGGGAACAAACCAGAAGCAGATAGTCAGAATTCAAATCCCTGCATGGACTGCAGGGATGCAGGGACTACAGTGGCTGCACCCTTGGATCTTTTCCTTGTGAAAGCCCTTGACATTCACATGGAAAATAGTTTCCTCCCTGTAACAAAACCAACAAGATGTCTGCCAATTCAGGCATTTTTTAAGGTGAGATGAAGCTGAGGAGAAATACCCTGGGAGCTATGAAAAAATCTTTCAAACTGGAAAGCTGAAAACAAAATTGAACCTGGGATCGCAGATTATTGACTCAGAAAGAGCTCTCAGGTTTCTTGGCTCCTCACTCTCTGTCAGCTATGCCAGACAGGTGGTAAATGGCAGCCTGGAAGCCCTGAGGTCCAAGCCTTTGGACCAGAAGCAGATACATCATGATAAGCAGACCTGGGGTGGGGAAACAGAGCAATAGACACAATTTTTCCTAGGATTGGGGTTTCTCATCAGCTCATCCATCACACTATTCCTTACATTCATTCTGCACATTGGCCACAACAACCCCATGCAGTGCTACAGGCTGGGGTCAGAGTGGCTAGAGAGCAGCCAGGCAGAGAGGGACCTGGGGGTGCTGGTCGATGGTAGGCTGAACATGAGCCTGCAGTGTGCCCAGGCAGCCAAGAGGGCCAATGGCATCCTGGCCTGCATCAGGAACAGTGTGGCCAGCAGGAGCAGGGAGGTCATTCTGCCCCTGTACACTGCACTGGTTAGGCCACACCTTGAGTACTGTGTCCAGTTCTGGGCTCCTCAGTTTAGGAAGGAGGTTGACTTGCTGGAACGAGTCCAGAGAAGAGCAACAAAGTTGGTGAGGGGTTTGGAACACAGCCCTGTGAGGAGAGGCTGAGGGAGCTGGGGTTGCTCAGCCTGGAGAAGAGGAGACTCAGGGGTGACCTTATCACTCTCTACAACTACCTGAAGGGAGGTTGTAGACAGGCGGATGATGGTCTCTTCTCCCAGGCACCCAGTACCAGAACAAGAGGACACAGTCTCAGGCTGCGCCAGGGGAGGTTCAGGTTGGATGTTAGGAAGAAGTTCTATACAGAGAGAGTGATTGCCCATTGGAATGGGCTGCCCGGGGAGGTGGTGGAGTCGCCGTCATTGGAGGTGTTCAGGAGGAGACTTGATGGGGTGCTTGGTGCCATGGGTTAGCTGTTTGGGTGGGTTGGATTGGTTGATGGGTTGGACACGATGATCTTGAAGGTCTCTTCCAATCTGGTTTGGTTTATTCTAATAAAGGTTTATTCTAATATTTCTTCTCCCTGTTCCCCCAGGTTGTGCCTGCTAAGCATTGAAGAAGTGCACACCCAGCCTCCTTTTTGCCCCTCTTGCTGAGGCCAGGTACACTGTGGTCCTTCAGGATGGAAGGCATGGCAGGTAAGGGAGCAAACCTCCCTCCCTGGGTGCTGGAGTGAGCAGTCAGAAGTGAACTGTCCACCATAACAGTCACAGCAGTGTAGGTTATAACATCCCAGCTCTGCCTTTCTGTTAGGTATTTCCTGCATGTTCACAGTAAGAACCTAATTATTTTTCCATCTCCAGCAAATCTACCAGCTCCAGGTAAATGTTGTTTAGTTACTAACAGTAAGAGGAAAACAAGTCTGATCCCAGGCCACCAGGGACCGAATATTTTTCATTGTGAGTTGCTTCTTGAATCAGTCTGAAAGAGCTTTCATTTTATTTAAGAGCCTTCTATTGATCAAAAAGGTTTCACGAGTGGCTGAAGCAGGCTTAACTCGTGATAGAAGTTCTTACTTGAGGTCATTTTTTTTCATCTTAGTTGTTAAATTTCATGCTTTTCTTCTCTGCAAAGGTAACTGGGATGGAGGCACATGGTTTAGAGATGTGAAGGGGAAGAAAAAAAAAGTCTAAGTTTCCTTCCAGTCCATTAATTTCCTTTCATGGAGCTCTGTACCAATTTGAGTGTACAATTGGGAGGAATCAAAACACAGACATCTAGGCTATTACATAAGATCAAAAAGAGAACAGATTTGTTTTTGAAGCTGGAGATAATGTATTTGTCCGAAGCCATGAACATTTTTGAGAGCTCAGAGTGTTCTTCCTGTTCAGCCTCAGGATGAAACTTAGATCATACCAACTGAAGAGAGATCCCAAAATATTTGAAGCCATTTAAATAACTACAGACCTAATTCAAAGGCCTTACTGAGTGAGGCCAAGCAGGGATTTGAACCTGATTTGAAATGCACACCCTCTCCTTCTTTTTCCTCCTTTTAACTTGAAGTTCCACTTATGTGGAAGAAACCATCCCCATGGATTTTGTGAAAATGGAATTATTCAGGTCAGACATTTAGATCTGGTTTAACTGAGCCAATGTCTTGTGTCCAACCACTCCCACCCCCCATATAAACAAATAGATTGGCTGTGGAAATTTCCATAGCAAAGTTTCCTGTCTTGCCTCATAACAGGTTGGGCTTGATGATCTTCAAGGTCTCTTCCAACCTTGGTGACTCTGTGTGATTCTCTGTGTGTTTGTGTGTGTGTGATAATTGCATTATTTTACAACAGTTCAATTCTCCTTAACCAAACCTCTTGACAATGTAAAGGAGAGAGGGAGCAAGTGGATTGCCCAGGCTAGCAAAATGTAGTGTTTAGGGGACAGCGTGCATCCAATATGTGTGGATCCAAGAGCAGTGGATGGCTTTGCTGGGTTCATTGACCTCTTGTAGCCTGTATACATGTCCATTAGGAAGAGGCTAGAAGCTGGACTGAGCTCCTGCTGCTGCCAGTCACTTGCAGTCCTGAACAGAAAAGGAAACATCAGTTTTCCTTCCCTAGTCCGGATGCTGACTCACCTGTGTGGTGAAAGAAAATAGCCAAGGGGTTGCTATTTCACCAATGTGCCTGGGGATGTTTCATCAACTGCTTTACTTGGGTGAGTTAAATTGCAAAGCTTTGAGGTCTGAGGTCAGTTCAGTAGTTACAGGGGGGGGTTGGTCTCTTCTCCCAGGCAACCAGCACCAGAACAAGAGGACACAGTCTCAAGCTGTGCCAGGGGAGGTTTAGGCTGGAGGTTAGAAAGAAATTCTACACAGAGAGAATGATTGCCCATTGGAATGTGCTGCCCAGGGAGGTGGTGGAGTCACCATCACTGGAGGTGTTTAGGCTGGAGGTGAGGAGAAAGTTCTTCCCAGAAAGAGTAATTGGCCATTGGGATGTGCTGCCCAGGGAGGTGGTGGAGTCACCATCCCTGGAGGTGTTCAAAAAGGGATTGGACGTGGCACTTGGAGCCATGGTTTAGTTAGTCATGAGGTGTTGGGTGAGAGGTTGGACTTGATGATCTCTGAGGTCTTTTCCAACCTTATTGATTCTATGATTCTACACTCAACTTGGTCACGCACTGGTATGTGGTGTCTGAGGTTTCCATCACCCAGAAGTCAGTTTTATTTCACAGTTGGTTTGAAAGCCATTGAAAAGGTGTAGTTGTTTTGCATTGGGGTCTCATTGATGCAGAGTGTCACTCCAAGCCCATTTTGCTTGTAGCTGGAAAGCTATTCTCACTCATCTGCCTCTTCTCAGTGACAGGACAAGAGGAAATGGCCTCAAGTTGTGCCAAGGGAGGTTCAGGTTGTATATTAGGAAAAATGTCTTCCCAGAAAGGGTTCTCAGGCATTGGAACAGGCTGCCCAGGGTGGTGGTGGAGTCACCATGCCTGGAAGTATTTGAAAGATTCATAGATGTGGTGCTGGGGGACATGGTTTAGTGGTAGTGGCTTAGCAGTAGTGATGGGATTGTGTGCTCTAGGTGAGTGGTTGCACTTGATAATCTCAAAGATCTCTTCCAACCTCAACAGTTCTATGGTTTTCTGTATCCAGGTCCAGGCCTTGACCTGGGCTGTGGTAGGACTGGGGAGCTGTCCCACAGCTGCTGTGTTCCACTGTATAATTAACAAGGATTTGGTGGGGTGGGGAGACCCAAGCTGAAAGGGCTGCTACTAGATGAAGGAACCACTGTTCCCACATTCCTGAAAGCTGGCAGTGAGCAAGCAGTGCTGATTCAGTAGCTGACTGTCATTGGCCATCCTGGTTCAAGCCAGGGAAACTTTCTCTTGCCTTGTGGGGTGTTTCCATGCTCTCTGCCAGCTCTAGAAGGCCTCCAGACACCTTCAGATCAAGCAGCTTTCTGAAAGCTTGCTGGAGAGGACATGATTTGTGATGCTGCAGGAAGGATTTCTTTCCTTTTCCCTTATTTTCAGAGCCAGCTGTCCTGAGGAGTAGATGAGCTTGAGACACTAGTTCAGACAGGCTACCAGAAAGGAAGTTTGCTCTGTGCCTCTTGTTCAGTGCTCAGGCAGGATGCTGATGGTCTGTTTTGCAAAGTTGGGCCCTGAGCTTGTCGTCAGGTAGAGCCTGGCCTGAAGCTCAGGACTGGGAGTGCCTATGCTGACAGCTCCCTGCAGCCACGCTTCACATCTGCGAGCGTGGCCAGGCCACACTTATCTGAATGCATAGCCATGGGCTGCAGGAGCTGTAATGCAAATGTAGCACTGCACAGCCCAGCTCCTTCTCACCAACTATTGATTACGTGTCTGATTTGCTGTCCCCTGATAGTAAGCCATAGGCAGAAGCCAATAGAGTAAGGAGGAGGAGAACCTGTCATGATCAGTCGATGCTGCTGGTGAGCCAATGAGAGGAGAAAGCCTGTGGATTGGGCTGGAAGAGAGCAAAGGTGGGGGAACTGTCTTAGCAACAGCAGAAAGCAACTCTTCCCCCCTCCCACCATGCAGCTAAGCTGGAAAGTTCCTGATGATGTTCCTTAATGTTTCTGTCTGGCTCGTGCCAAGTCTGTACGTGATTTGTGTGACCTTGCCCAGTGTGCCAGTTTACCACTTCTCTCTGTAGTCCTTTGGAAAAGGTAGAAAGGAATTTTTCCTTTGTCCTGCTAAAACCAACTGGTGAGCTCCAGGTAAAGGGATCTGCAAGCCCTAAGAACAAAAGTGAATTTTGTATTGTCTTTCTGGGGTTGGATATCTTCCTCTTGACATCTTTCCAAGGCAGTCTGTTGTTGACACAGTCAATTTCTTAGCAGTCTGTTGTGACAGTGGGAGCTGGACACCTTGACTACACTGTCACCTCTGCTCAAAAGCCCTTATATGAAGCCAGGTGAATCCCTATCCCTCAAAACCCACCTCACTTCATCAGGTTGCTGGGCTCCCTGGTCTGGGAATTAGCAGAAAAGCTTCCTCAGCTGAGCCCTCCCTGTGATCTGTGGCCGGAGAAAAGCCAGTCCAAGGCACCATATTGCTTTGCCTCTTATGTTTTATTTGCCTTACAGCAGGAAATGTCCTTTCTGTCTCTCTGCCTCTCTTGTGGTCAATCTGTCATTGGTTTAACCACCTGAAACTGCAAAGGGCACTTAAATGTGTCCGAACCATTTGAACGTCTCTCGGAACCAAACCCTGGCACTTTCAGCACTCCCTTGGAAATGACCTTCCTTGTCCTCCCCTCACCTGCTGCCTCCTCCTCCTCCTGCTCATAAGCATGCACACGTTTAGCTCACTATTTGCATGCTGATAATGGACATAGATTTGGTGAGTCCTGCATCTGTCGAGACGGCGGCGACGGTAATAGAAGCACCGTCGGGACCAATATATATTGGGCTTAGGAGTGTGTCCAATAATGTCTGGGTCAGGGAGCCTTTAACTGCAGTGTCAGGGAATTTAGTCAGCTGTCATCACTTCTTAATTAAAAATAGCTGGGACTCACTCACATTCCATTGCTGTGTGTTAGCTCATTTGTCATCTTGTCCTCTGCTCTCCGGCAACCCCTCCCCACATCCCCCCTAGACACCTTCAAAACCAGACAATGGATAGAAGTGCTTGCAGCAGGTAAGGAGACAAGAGAGCAGAGAACTCGTACCATAAGCTGATCTTAGGGGCAGGAGAAGGACAACAAAGTTGGTGAGGGGTTTGGAACACAAGCCCTATGAGGAGAGACTGAGGGAGCTGGGGCTGCTTAGCCTGGAGAGGAGGAGGCTCAAAGGAGACCTTATTGCTCTATACAACTACTTTGTTTGCAGGGAGGTTGCAGACAGGCAGAAGTTGGTCTCTTCTCTCAGGCAACCAGCACCAGAACAAGAGGACACAGTCTCAAGCTGAGCCAGGGGAGGTTTAGGCTGGAGGTTAGGAAGAAATTCTACACAGACAGAATGATTGCCCATTGGAATGGGCTGCTCAGGGAGGTGGTGGAGTCACCATCTCTGGAGGTGTTTAGGAGGAGACTTGATAGGGTGCTTGGTTGCATGGGTTAGTTGATTAGATGGTGTTGGTTGATAGGTTGGAAGTGATAATCTCGAAGGTCTCTTCCAACCTGGTCTATTCTATTCTATTCTATTCTATTCTATTCTATTCTATTCTATTCTATTCTTTTGCAAGAGTTCAGCAGGATTCAACGGGGTGGGGCGGCATGGCTCTGCAGTATGAAATGTACTGCATGTATCCACGTTGTGTCTATATAAATATATATAAACCCAGCCCCTGCACAGGCATGTGTCAGGAATATAAATCAAACAGTAACCAGCCTGGGGTTACAAGAATATTTCCTTGTGGACAAACCAACTTCTGTTTTCCCATCTTGAGCTTCCTGCATCTTCCTCTGGTCCAGCACTCACAAAGAGACCTTTTTTCCCCCCCCTTCTTTCTATATGATCCAGTCAGCCCTTTCCTACGTACATAAGTGATTGGATTCCCAAATCCTTGCCAAATGGAATTTACTGGTATCTGTGATTGCTCTCACCTTCCAGTAGATTTCACTAATGTATTTGTGATATTCCTAAGGGGACAGGAAGATTGGAGGTTATGCAGAGGTTCAGGAGCTGCAGAGGGAAATAAATAGCACACTGTAATATCATTGCAGGAAGAAAATGTATCCCTTTCTCCCTGCTCCCTCCCTCCCTCCCTCCCCCACCCCCAAGAAAAATAATTTATTGTGATTCTAGTTAATGCTTGGAGCCAAGGGAAAGCTTTTGGCATGGGAAGAACTTTCCTGGCTTCCTTTTTTACAAGTAAATCAGAGGTGGAAGGGCATTAGACCGACTAACTTCCTGAGCTGGAAGTTGCATCCGGATTACCATATTTAATTGTCTGAGATTGGCCTATCTTCCATGAATTTTCCTAATCCATTTTGGAACCTCTTTCTATATTTGGCCTCCACAGCATTGGGTGATGATGCATCCCACCATTAAATCTCATATTGTTTGAAAAAGTTCCTCCAGGATGTCCTGTACAATGCTATCAATCTGTCCCTGTGAGTTAATGGATGGCTGTTGCCAGGGCTTCAGGTTCCCTCAGCCCAAATTGCTAATTCCCCTTGAGACCACATCCATCCCTTGCACTCAAGGAGGGGAAGCAGCACCAAACCACCAACACCCAACTTGGGGCTGCATGGAACCAGTGTTACTCCCCCAGAGGGCAGCTTCTGCAGTCCCACCTTCTAAATAGTGATTTTTTTTTCTCCTCTCACCATACAAAGTGATTCCCCTCAGGACTGGGTCCCTGCTGACTTGCCTGAAGATTCAGTGATTTTTGATGATGTTTGAAGAGTGTTCTGTTTCCTGTAGAGGAGAAGATTCACATGCAGCTTGTGGGACATGGGAGAATTTCAGATACTCTCTCCAATCCAGGCAGTTGTTTTCTGAGTCCAGTCCAAGAAAGCTCAAAGGGATAAGCAGGGAAGCCCTCTGGTTTGGCTCATTATTGTGTGGGGATTTTGAGGGATTTTGAGGTGTGCTGGTTCAGAAAATCATCAGCAACAGCTCGTCTGAACCCCCAAAGCATCAAGCTAAGGACAGACCTTCATGTTGGCAGAGACATTTTCAGACTGCAGAATTGTTTGAGAGAGCCAATTAAGCTCTGATGACTTCAGCTGCATTTCCAGCCTCTGATTAAGGCCACAATACTAATTAAACTCCTGAATTATTAAAAATGCAAATAGTCAGACCTGTGTGCAACAGCAGAGTTGTGTTTCCATGCTCCAGGAATATTTGGCAGAGTGCTCTGTGGCCACAAGTTTTTTCCTTTTCCTTCTTTTTTGTGTTGGTTTGGTTTGGTTTGGTTTGGTTTGGTTTTAATGGCTGCACTTCACTTGATGCAGAACTCAAAGTGTCAGCTGCTGGGGAAAATGTCTCAACTGCCTTGCAGACAGACAAGCAAGTTTGATTAAAACACAGCAAAAAACAGTTGGAAGGAACTCTGGGTCTCTTGACATCCAGACTGTGGCATTTTCACTGGATGGGCTGTTGGGATTGAAATACCATTTGGTCCTCAGAGAGTGACTCTGCTTTCAGTAGCAAAACTCTTAGAGCTGCAGTTAAGCTACCTATTTTGTTGTCATAGTTCAAGAGCAAGATAAATTATTTAGACCTCTAGCTGTTCTCCCGGATGCTACCCAATGAGTCCAGAGGAGGGCCACAAGGATGATCCAAGGGCTGGAACACCTCTGCTATGAGGACAGGCTGAGGGAGCTGGGGGTATTCAGCCTAAAGAAGACTCCAGGGGGACTTTAGAGCTGCCTTCCAATAGGAATAGGAATAGGAAATGGAATGGAATGGAATGGAATGGAATGGAATGGAATGGAATGGAATGGAATGGAATGGAATTAACCAGGTTGGAAAAGACCTTTGAGACCATCAAGTCCAACCTCTCACCCAACACCATCTAATCAACTAAACCATGGCACCAAGCACCCCATCCAGGCTCTTCCTAAACACCTCCAGTGATGGTGACTCCACCACCTCCCTGGGCAGCACATTCCAATGGCCAATCTCTCTTGCTGGGAAGAACTTCTTCCTAACCTCCAGCCTAAACCTCCCCTGGCATAGCTTGAGACTCTGTCCTCTTGTTCTGGTGCTGAAATACCTGAAGGGATCCTGCAGGAAAGCTGCAGAGAGACTTTTCATGAAGTTGTCTAGAGATAGGACAAGGGGGAATCATTTGAAGCTGAGGGAGTGCAGGGTTAGACTGGATCATGGGAAGAAGTTCTTCAGTACAAGGGTAGTGAGACTCTGGAACAGGCTGCCCAGGGAGGCTATGGATGCCTCCTTCCTGGGTGTTTAAGGCCAGGTTGGATGAGGACTTGAGCATCTGAGTTCACTTGAGAGGTGTCCCTGCCCAAGGCAGGGGAGTTGGAGTAGATGATCTCTGAGGTCCCTTCCAACCTAAGCCATTCTATGGCTCTGTGATTCAGTGCTGCATGCACCTTCAGTGAGACTTCTACCCTAGAAGGTCTGACTGTGGCCTTTCCTGCAGTGCAGCTATGGTTTGGTCACGGCACTACTGAGCAGTAGGGGACTGACTACCCCCTGGTCAGTCTTTTGGATATTGCAGCCATTCTTCTGGTGGGGGGCAGTGGCCTCTGGGTCTCAGAAGTGTCTGTCCCATCCTGTAGCCCTTTTGCCTTGCCTTTTTGGAGGCTCTGCTGGATCTGGCAGTGTTTGCAGCCAGGATCAGCTGGGATGTTAGAGGGATATATCAGCAGGCAGCCTAGTTATAACCTGCCCAGAGGGAAGTTTCTTCCTAGTGCCTATTTAGTTCATAATAAAGACATACATTAAAAAAAAACCAAAGCCCACAAGCTTGCACAAGACACTGTTCAGGTGCAGCAAGTGGATGTCACGTTCTGTAAGTGGTAAGCCTTGCTAGTGTGAAGTGACAACAATTTATTGGAGTCACTTACCAGGTAAAAATATGACCCAATGTCTCCAGTTCAGTCCAGTCCATGGCAGGTGTGATGGCAAAGCTATGCCATTTTTTTTGCTTCCCCTCTCAACTGCCTTCTAGTGAGTTAAAACAGAGCAAGAAGTGGTCATTACTTTACCTATATGAGAACTGATTTGTTGTTGTTGTTGTTTCATCCTCCTGCTCTAATGGGCTGCAGGTGTTTCCCAGGCTAATAAGGACAGACATGCTGGCCACATGCCAAAATTATAACACTGTCCAGGGAGAGAAGAAAAGAAAAGACAAAGGCTGTGGGTGGAGGGGTGGGGAGGAGAGAGAAAAAAAAGAAAGCAGGGGAGTCACTCCATGCTGAGATTTTGTACTTTTGTGTCTCCTGGAGTGAATACATTAGTCAGAAATCAAAGGTTTGAAAAGTCATTCAACCCCTCCAAATTAGAAGGTGAACCATCTGCACGCCAGGATGGAGCTGCCCTCAAAGGCTGCAGGCCAGGGCTGATCTCAGTGAGACCAGGGTGAGCCTGGAGTAGCCCTACCAGAGTTACAACCAGCTCGCCCAGGAGCTCAGGTTCTGGCCTGGTGCATGTGACTTGCTGCCAGAATAGCATTTTGGACCCAGCCCTTTAGTGTTGTATCACCATAGAGACAGGCTCCTCTGTTCCAGAGCTGAGGGGGAATCTCTGTGGGGTAGTCCAGTGTTAATTAATCCTCTTTTAAGCAAAATTTGAGCTCAGTGGAAACTGCAAAGACAAGGCAGCCCATTCAGAGCTCTGCAGCTTCTCATCCTCTTCAGCTTTAGCAATATGTCTTGCTCTCAAGTCCCACATGCCACAGCAAATGCTTTCTGTCTCCTGGAGTTAGAGCCGTGCTGGAGAGTCAGTGGGAAGGCAAGCTGTAGTGTATGAGAATTGAAGATATGCTTGTGTCCTTACAGCTGTACAGATAATGCTCTTGGGAAAGACTGGGTTGTGATGCAGACTTCCCAAGGTGCTGCATTCTTGTGTGTGAGCCAAGCAGCAGCCAGGATAACCCAGCACAAAGGAAGAGCTGGATCTGAGGCACTGGCTGCCTTAGACCATTTGACTTGAATTGCCCTAAGGCATTGTAGCTAATGGTGGGAGATAGGTCTCTAAATGTATCTCTCTTGCTGGTGATTGCATGAATGCCTTGGGGTTGTCCATCACCTGAGCTACCTTAGGCTGGTCCCTAAAGGTAAGTTAGATGTGTCCAGGCCTGAGGGCATGTCCACAGGGAGAAATAGATCCCGAGGCTAGTCCTTCCTAACTACAGTCAGCCATGGCACAGGGTCACAGAGATGCTCTGATCCCAGTAGCTAAATGCTCTTGCTGAATTCTCAGGTAAAACCAACCTGAGTGGATCTCCTTGTGCACTGCTCAATGTTTCTGGGTCTGGATTAGCCCTCTGGAGTGTCCCTGACCCCCAAGCACAGACATAGCCTCTGGGCTGCATCCTGAATGATTACCCAAAACACATCACTCTATCCCCCAAGTGATTTGGGGTCCAGATATCCTAGTAATGGACACATCTGAGGTGAATTTACCTCACTGGATTTAATATGACAGATCTCAACCACAAGTTTCTTATCCAGATTTGGTTGGAGCCAGGATTTGGTTCAGGCCAAGTGTTTTGTTTTGCTTGTTTATCTAAGATTAGGGTTTGGATGTTCAGCAGGGGGAAAAAACAAAAGCCAACAACAAACCCATAACTGATGGATGATAATTATGTTCATTTCAGATCTGCCTCTTGGCAGCTGGCTGAGAAGGGAATGCCACCACGAAGCATTACTGAGGCAAGGCTCAGGTTGTATTGGAAGGCACCACAGGAGCTGTGCATGACACACATCACCACCACCACCACCACAGGTCAGTACCTTCTCCCAGGAGGCACTGTCAGAGCTCTCTGAGAAGCATCTGTGCTAACTCAGTCAGACTCTGCCTGTGGACTTAAAGGTGATAAAAGTGCCACAACTGAAATTCACTTGTTCCAGAAAGGAATGACACAGTTGTAAGGCTTAAATGATCTTAATAAATGGGTTTAGATCAAATGTTTTATGGTAAGCAAAGGACTGATGAAAAGAAGCTTCAGAAAGTGCTTTGCAATGAGGCAGACTGAGATGGCTTTGATTTTTTTGTTTGGTTGGTTTGGTTTGGGGTTTTTTTTTGGATAGCCTTTGGGTTTTTGCATTAAGCCTATTAGATAGTTTGCTTGGAGAAGTCTCTGACTCCAGAGAAGGGCAACAAAGCTGGTGAGGGGTTTGGAGCACAAGCCCTGTGAGGAGAGGATGGGGGAAGTGGGACTGCTTAGCCTGGAGAGGAGGATGCTCAGGGGAGACCTTATTGCTGTCTACAACTACCTGAAAGGAGGTTGTGGCCAAGTGGCTGTCAGTCTCTTCTCCCAGATAACCTGTGACAGAGCAAGAGGACAGAGTCTCAAGCTGTGCCAGGGCAGGCTTAGGCTGGATTTTAGGAAGAAATTCTTCCCAGAAAGAGAGGTTAGCCATTGGAATGTGCTGGCCAGGGAGGTGGTGGAGTCACCATCACTGGAGGTGTTTAAAAAGAGCCTGGATGAGGCACTTAGTGCTATGGTTTAGTTGATTAGATGGTGTTGGGTGATAGGTTGGACTTGATGATCTCTGAGGTCTTTTCCAACCTGGTTAATTCTGTTTTCTCTATTCTGGGTCATTGTGTGCAGAGTGCTGAGGACACTCTGACATCTCTGCAAATACAAATAATAGTGCTAATGAGCAGCAGCTTATCAACATTTGTGTGTATGTGATGGCTTGGAAATCTGTGAATTCTTTTGCTCCCTGCTTCACCCTTTGAAGTATCCTGTGATTTGATTTCTGTCTTTGGATGACAGCAATGTGCAGCTAAGCTCTGGGGCTGTTCCTAAGAAGCAGGATGCTGCTTGCTTTCTTTGAAAGAGTTTCAGGTCCGCAGGTGGTGCTAACCTGTCTTGGGTGGCTGCAGAAGAGGTTATTCCCTAGCCTGGCAGTCAGGGTTTGATCCTCCCAGTCAGAAATTTAAGCTCCTTGAGCAGCTATATGCAGCTTTATGATGGCTTCCTGGTGCTGTGATCATTCCTTTAGTTAACTTCAACATGGTTCATTCATACTCATAGAATAGTAGGGGTTGGAAGGGACCTCTAGTCCAACCCTCCTGCTAACACAGGTATGCCCAAATCAGGTTGCACAGGAATGCAGCCATCTGCTAAGCAAACCAGGTGCCAGTGTAAACCATTCACACTTCTTGCTTGTGGCTTACTTTGAGGCTGAAAACTTTTCAGGTGCCTAGAGTTTTATAGTGCAAATGCTCTGGAGCAACTCCCAGTCTCTTGTACTCTGTGTGCAAACCCCTTAGTTGAAGACAGAACAGAGGAAATGGTCTGAAACTGTGCCAGGGGAGGTTTAGGTTGGATATTAGGAAAGTTTCTTTCCTGCAAGAGTGGTCAGGCATTGGAACAGGATGTCCAGGGAGGTGGAGTCACCAACCCTGGAGGTTTTCAAGAAATGTGTGGCCATGGCACTCTGGGATGTGGTTTAGTGGGTATGGTGGTGTCAGGTTGATGGTTGGACTCAATGCTCATAGAGGTCTTGTCCAACTGAAACAATTCTATGCTTCTGTTATTAGTCATAGAGCTCACAGCATACCTTTGGGTGAGTGGAGAGAAATAAACACATGGAGAAGGCCACTTAGATTTCAGGAAGATTGAATATTGCTCTGAAAGTATCCAACTCTCCTGCTGACCGTGGTGAGAGCTGAAGACAGCAGAAAGAGGACGGATTCAGGATACTGCTGTGCAGGCTTTTAAACATGCTGCAGAGAAAGCTGCCAGATCTCCGTGTGGAGTGTCCTGGTTTGGGGACTGCTGTGGAGATGGGATGCAGAACCACATGTACATTGGTTGGCAGGGGCATGGCTTCATTTTCTTTTCTTCTGAAGCTTATCTGAGGGGAGGAAACTCTAGACATTATCTTTTTCTGAGTGGAAAAAGTGATCTCAAGTACATATGCTTGAAACTAACAGCAGCACGAGCCAGGTTAACTTGACTGGGAGGCCACAAAATCTGACTGAGCCTAATTAGAAACCAAGATGCCTCCCAGCACTTAAAGTCTCCTTTTAAGATTATGATGAGCTGACAAAACATATTAGTGAGAGGTGGAATTGGTATGAGCCATGTTTGGCATTTTACTACTTAGTGGCAGCAACAAGAGGCCCTGCACAGAGATCAGAACCACACGTGTGCAAGCCTGGATTAACTATCCCCACCTGCTCTCTGGTGTTTAACACTGGTGGCTAAGTCACTTGCACAAAGCTCTCAGAGCCAGTGGAGTTGACTGAATCATCTTTGGAGATATGCTGCTGATCTGCTGTGGAGCCCAAGAAGACTATGTTCTAAACAAGGGGGCTCAGTTAACTTGCCTACACCTCACTGGGAACGCAAGCCAAGGTGCACTGCACCCATCACAGTGAGACAATGCACGGCAGGAGAATGCCAGGCTCTCAGGAATGATTTGCAGAGAAGAGACATCACAGCTGCATGCTGCTGGATAGATTGCAAGCACACATGAGGATTTAGAGAGCTGAAGGAGGGCATGGTAGCAGTTCTACATATTTCTTTCCAAGGATTTATTTTGCTTTGAGGCAGTGCTCCCATCACTACTAGGCTGGATTCCTCTGCTCTGCTTGGAGCACATGGCATTAGCACAGGCAGTGCACTGCCCACTGTTGAGCCCCAGCCATCAGCCTGCTGGGGAGATCCAGACAGCCCTGCTGGAGCAGGGCCGGATCACTGTTGTGCCCAGCACAGCCAGGCTGCCAGCGACAGGCAGGGCTGATGGATGCTGCCTGGCAGTGGGACCTATTGCCTGCTAAATGCAGTCCCCTCCTTCCATGCCAGCAGGTGCTTTGCCTGGCCGGGCACTGCCAAGCTTCCTCCTGCTGTATTCTCGTGAGTTCCAGTTTTCCATCTTTGCTTGTGCTGCTGCTGTTCATCCCTCTGCCTCTCTCCCAGCCCTTGGAGTCTGCTCAGAGACTCGGTCTCCTTTGCTGCTGTCCTGGTGCCAGAACTGTAAGTCGGATGCGATGGAGCTGCCTGTGCATGGGGAGGACTCGTGCTCGCTGGCTCCACCGTCTGGACCTGGCCCTGAGCACAGAGCTCAGCAACCCCTAACAGGTCCCCTTGCTTTCCCTCCAAGAATATGATTAGAGGTTTGAAACTGAGCAGACAGCTGGTATACTCTCCCAGGGTAGCCTCTGTGTCTGGGCCTCCATTGTTTTTGTCCAAATCATATCTGATTCCTTTCCAAAAGCGCTTCACTCCATAAAACCAGACCAGGTGCCTTTGGTTGCACTCATTCCTGACATACTAGCTATGAACAAAAGCATTTTGGGTTGGGCTTAATATCAGTACAAAATTAATTTCAACCTGGATTTTTTTTTCTCCCTCCCAGTTAAAGTCTTTGAATCTCCCTTTCTGCTTTTCCAGATAGGAAACTGCCCTCATTCACCTGAATCCTTGGTCTTGTACCTGATTTACTGCATCCTCCTCTGCTAGATCTTCAAAACTGCTCCGTGCCATGCTGCAGTCTTTGAAACCTGACCCCTGTGTACATTCCTTGCACCTTGGCCTCTCGGGTTTTTTACACAGAGTAAAAGTACCAGCAGGTCAGGCAAGAGGTTTTGCAGCAATGTGCTTTCCCATTCTGCTCAGTAATTTCCCAGAACAGTGCAAAAAGCAAAGTAAACCGAAACAGCCTCGATTGGTGGAGGTGTTTAAAAGCCCAGGTGGCCTCTGAGCTTTGGTTTAGTTCTGTATCCCTGTTAACTGCCAAGCTCGGTGCTTTGTCCTCCAGATTGCCCTTTATCTAACCATCTTGAGCAGCACCACTGGCACCAGGGCAATGGAGGGGCTCCTGATGCTGCCAAGAGGATGGGCCCTGCTTAGGAAGCAGAGATCTGCCAACCTTCTGTGCTGGGGAGTTTGCAGACTTCCACAATGCATCTGTTTTGTTTCAGGTCATGGATTGCACTGAACAGTCCCTTTGTGTGCTCGCTCTGCAGCTACTAAAACTGGCTCTGAAGAAGCCAGAGATAAATATGACAGCTACTGTTATAGAGTATCCCCTGGATACTACAGCCTGACCTGTACCCACTGTCTATCTTAACATTGTCAGTATTAATGTTTATATTGCTGTGTCAACTTCATTTCTTATCGTGTAACCAGAGATGGACCAAATGAACGTGGAAAGCTTTTCTGTGCCTCTGCATTCAGGGTCATTTGGAGGTCCACAGATGGGACAGGCACTTTGCCACTGAACTGTTTACTCTGATGAGTGCCATGATATTCCATGTATCATTCAAAGGGAAAACAATACTGTTTGACATGACAGCAGAGCATTACAAGGGTAGACTGCAGATTGGCAAGTCTGCCTGCCCACAGTTTGTGTTGTTACAGAAGGTTTTGCAGAGGTAGGCTCTGTCCACAAGAGGAAATGGCCTCAAGTTGCACCAGAGAAGGCTTAGGTTGGGCATGAGGAATAATTTCTTCCCCAAAAGGGTTTGTCAAGCCCTGGAACAGGCTGCTCAGGGCAGCGGTGGAGTTGCCATCCCTGGAGGGGTTTCAAAGCCATGGAGATGTGGTGCTGAGGGACATGGTCTAGTGGTGCCCTGGCAGTGCTGGGTTAATGGTTGGACTTGATGAGCTTAATGGTCTTCTCCAATTGACATGCTTCTATGATCACCTTCCAGACTTGCTCAGGTTCTGGGTGGTGGTGGGGTGGTTCAGTAACACTAACCACAGCATTGTGTCCTGTTCATGTGCATTGCTAAAGGGGCTTCATTTTGAATTGCAGAAATCCTTACACTTCAGTGGCAAGGGAAGTGGTTTTGTGTACCTGTCACTGGATAAAGGTATGTTTGCTTATGGCTGTATCAACAGCAAGGGAGTGTGAGTGCTCCTGGCATTACCTGCCTGGGGGTGCCAGGTCCCAGCAAAGTGCTGTAAAGATGAGGGCTATTTCATTGCCCCTCCGAGCAGCAGGTCTCTGAGGCCTGAATAAGGGTTTCCTTTGGTTCAATCTTATCTCCAGAGAGTGGGCAGGTTTGAAAATGTGACCCATTTCATTTGCATCTGAGCACAGGAACCAGACAGAAGTGCTTGTGTCTCTAGTACTTGCAGTTCAGTTGCTGGAGTGTCACCAGTTCAAGACATCACCCAGGCAGAGCTACTGGGAGCACAGCTCTCTCGGTGCTGTCTCTGGACAGTGTTTGATTAGACTGCTTTTATCTCTCTGGTCTGTCTGTGGGAGTTGAATCTTTGTACAGAGACTGCATTGCTTGGCATCTAATCTGCACTAGTTGACTCAGTCAGCCTCAGAAGGCAAGGGGGGGAAGGGAGATAAGTAGGAGGAAGAAAGGTGGGAGTGGAAAATAACATATTTGAGGGGACAGCAGGAAGCCTGGGCTCATTCGCATCTTGGGAATTGCTCAGGACATGACCAAGTGAGTGTTTCCTGATCCCCTCTTGTTCTTTGGTCTTGTTTTGTTCCCCTGTGGGCCAGGGAGAAAGGATACCTAGCAGAGCGCAGCTGGGGGAATCCCAACTTGGGTAATTCCCTTAGCAAATGTCACTCTAGAAAGCCAAGTGTTGCAGGCTGGGTGGTCACCTTGACCTGCCAAGGTAGCTCAGTGACAAAGATTTCCTTGATCCTCTTTTCTGTGGTGTCTGAATTTCCACTGAAGATGATCTGTTCAGTCCAGTCCCTGCTCAAGGGGTTCTCTTTGGGGAGGATATTTTTGTTTGTCTGTTATTGTTTGCTTTTGCTCTCTGGGAAGATGAATCGAAGTGGAGACTAAACGAGGTTCCTCGGTGAGGGAAGGGGGAAGTAAGATTAAAAGCCTTACTGTTTTTGGATGAAAGGGATGGGCATTGTTTCAGCCTTGCAGGTTGAGAAGAGAGAGGCCATTGTGGAGGTGGAGCTGTGAAGCAGGACAGGAAGGAGGTGGTGTAGAGCTGTGTTTCTTTTCAAGTACTTCAGGACACTCCAACATAAAAGTCACCACGCAAATGTCAGACCCAGCTATCTACTGTTATTAAACTTGGGGTCCTGCTCACACTTTTAGAGATCAATAATCCCACATTCTCTAAACAGCAGAGCTGAGATCACAGGATGTTCATTGCATGTTCCATGTACTTCAGGGATAGATTCTCTCTTTTCTTTGTCTGCCCTAATTAAATCAATAAGTGGCCTTTATAGTCACCTGTGTAGCGGGTGACAAGTTGAGCTGCTTGAGGTCACCAAAGAGGGCATCCTGGCAGCCTTTGAAAAAGAAAAGGATTTTGATCCAGAATAGTCATCATGTCCTAGTTTCCTACTCCCTTGAGCCAGCTTGTTCCTAGAACAGGGCTCTGAAAGCAGATAGAAAAGAACAGAAGTGAATTGTCTTTGCTCAGGGATGATCTAAGAAATCTGGTATCTCTGTTTCCTTAAATCTCTCCCCTATTTACTCCAGCTGTCACCTGCTCTGTTTCTTCTCTGCTTCCCTTATTTACATGTTAGCAGTGCTGTGATGATTAGGTGAGCAGGGTATGCGCTAACGTTGCGCTACACATTTAGTTTCTGGTTGTAGTGTAGCGACTCCTGGGCGTAAAGGCATTGCTGGGGACTGCGTTGTGCAGGTTGCTCTTTCTCAAGGTGAGACCATTTGAAGTGGAAGAGGGTAGAAAGAAATTGTGATCCTGATTCCTCTGGGCCATCTGGTCGTTTGAAATCCGGATCAGCTCCAAATGGATCCAAATTGTACATGCAATCCATGTTTCACCTCAATTCAGCCCCAGTCTAAGGCTTGACACAGCCTCATTCTCAGAGATGAAAGCAAATGCAAATCCATGTGCCGTGGTTTGTTCTCCTGGATTAGCCCATTTCCCCCTCCCCACACTGATCCAAGGGCATTTGCAGGTGCTTTCTCTGTGGTAGATCTTGTTTGACATGGGGTGTTGGCATGCAGATGTTAGGAGAAGCAGCCACTGTGGCTGAGCTAAGGCTGCTACTCACCAGCAGATTTTTGCCAGCCTCCTAGGATAACAGGGGGTGTGCAGCAACCTCACCCTTGCCATGTCCTTCCTTCCCTGGCACTCTCTGAGGCAGCTCATCACTCCTACAACCTCGTGCCCTGTTGCAGCGCTTGAAGGTTATCAGTATAGTGTAAAGCAGCACCAGCAGGATTGGATTTGGGGGGTTTGGGGGTGGGTTTTTTTTGTTATTTGCTCAGGGGTATAAAAAATGGTATCTTTTAGCTTCTCAGTGTGCATTTACAACACATCTGAGGTTTGAAAGGGCCTGTCCAAAAAGAAACCCAAGGGTAATAAGAGTGTGTTAGGAGAGCCAGTAGGCATTGAATAGTCTCTGTGGTGGTAGAAAAGCCTTAGGCTTCAACTGATTGCTAATTATGTGGCTCTATTCCTTATTAAGAAAATACCAGGCAAGGTTTGTGAAGGAAGTAAAGTGTGGAGAGTTACCAAGTTTGGGACTGGTGGGGGTTGGTTTTATTTTGTTTTTCTTTTTTTTCCCCTCTACTCCCCCTCCCCCCCCCCCTATTTTTCCCCTTTTTTTCTTATTTATAATTTTTTTTCTCTCTTTCCTCCTCTTTCTTTCCTCCTCTTTCTTTCCTCCTCTTTCTTTCCTCCTCTTTCTTTCCTCCTCTTTCTTTCCTCCTCTTTCTTTCCTCCTCTTTCTTTCCTCCTCTTTCTTTCCTCCTCTTTCTTTCCTCCTCTTTCTTTCCTCCTCTTTCTTTCCTCCTCTTTCTTTCCTCCTCTTTCTTTCCTCCTCTTTCTTTCCTCCTCTTTCTTTCCTCCTCTTTCTTTCCTCCTCTTTCTTTCCTCCTCTTTCTTTCCTCCTCTTTCTTTCCTCCTCTTTCTTTCCTCCTCTTTCTTTCCTCCTCTTTCTTTCCTCCTCTTTCTTTCCTCCTCTTTCTTTCCTCCTCTTTCTTTCCTCCTCTTTCTTTCCTCCTCTTTCTTTCCTCCTCTTTCTTTCCTCCTCTTTCTTTCCTCCTCTTTCTTTCCTCCTCTTTCTTTCCTCCTCTTTCTTTCCTCCTCTTTCTTTCCTCCTCTTTCTTTCCTCCTCTTTCTTTCCTCCTCTTTCTTTCCTCCTCTTTCTTTCCTCCTCTTTCTTTCCTCCTCTTTCTTTCCTCCTCTTTCTTTCCTCCTCTTTCTTTCCTCCTCTTTCTTTCCTCCTCTTTCTTTCCTCCTCTTTCTTTCCTCCTCTTTCTTTCCTCCTCTTTCTTTCCTCCTCTTTCTTTCCTCCTCTTTCTTTCCTCCTCTTTCTTTCCTCCTCTTTCTTTCCTCCTTCTTTTCCCATGCCTCAATTTGGTATTACAGACTGGGCTCTGCTATTAAAATGAAGCCACATTCCCCAGTTCTGCCATCCATCTCTTAGAGGCACCATGTGAAGGGCACAAGTTATTCCACCTTAAAAAGAAAAGAAAAAGGTTGGGGGGGAAGGAAAAAAAGAAAAGGAAAAAAAAAAGCAAACCCCACGCTGTGCTGAGAGGGAGAGAGTTACAGAAAGTGGGCCCCCTGCTTTTTTCAGAGGGGGAATGTAAGCAGATCCTGGCTGAAACTGCTGCACTCAGCAGTTTTCAGCTTGTTTTAATTGGCCTGGCCTGAAAGAATGCTGAATGCTGTACCTGTGCCAATGAAAATGCAAATGTTTCCCCGAGACGAGGCACTCGGAGTGCCTGTGCCCCAGCTCTGATAGCAGCAGCAGGGGCATGGAGACATATATGTGATGGGAAATGGGGAGGCCTTGATCTAACTCAGCTTAGAAAACAAAGGGCTTTGGAAAATGAAGTGTGAATAAAGGCAGAGCAGGGCAAGATGTAAAGGACCAACTGGAGCTCCTGCAAAGCCAGGAGCTTTCCTGTGGTGGTCCCTTACCCTCTCACCTGGCATTGAAACTTGATCTCTCCTTCCTTCTGTTTTTATTTGCTTATTTGTTATTTACTGTAGATGGTTTTCTTGTCAGAATGAAGGTTGTTCTTTCATGTGCAGAGATGCTGTCACTGAGTGCATCCTTACAGCCAGTGGGTACGGTGATGTGAGGTACCACTCGGGAGACTCTTTTGCTGCAGGACAGCTGAGGTGACAAACTGATCCCAGATGCTTCCTACTGACAGGAATGAATAGGGTGAGCTGGGAGATACCAGAGATGTTTCTGCATGGATCTGGATGCTCCCTCTGTAGTCCCATAGTCCATATCCCAGTTTTATGCTATTCATTCCCTTGAGATGAGGCCCTACACAAAGCTGTCCTTGATCCAAACCCTTATTTTTTGCATATATGTACAGCTCCCTGAGGTAGCTACATGGAGACAAAAGACTTCGAACTAAACCAAACAGTCATCAAATCATTTTGAACTACTGAGTCTCATGTATGTCCTGTGTCTTGATACTCCCCACATGGCCCTGGGTACCAATATAGAATAGAATAGAATAAACCATGTTGGAAGAGACCTTCAAGATCACCGTGTCCAACCTATCATCCAACACCACCCAACCAACTAACCCATGCAACCAAGCAACCCATCAAGTCTCCTCCTGAACACCTCCAGTGATGGTGACTCCACCATCTCCTTGGGCAGCCTATTCCAATGGGCAATCACTCTCTCTGTGTAAAACTTCCTCCTAACCTCCAGCCTAAACCTCCCCTGGCACAGCCTGAGACTGTGTCCGTCCTCTTGTTCTGGTTCTGGTTGCCTGGGAGAAGAGACCAACCTCTGCCTGTCTACAACCCCCCTTCAGGTAGTTGTAGAGAGCAATAAGGTCACCCTTGAGTCTCCTCCTCTCCAGGCTAAGCAACCCCAGCTCCCTCAGCCTCTCCTCACAGGGCTGTGTTCCAAACCCCTCACCATCTTTGTTGCTCTTCTCTGGACACGCTCCAGCAAGTCAACCTCCTTCCTAAACCGAAGGGCCCAGAACTGATCACAGTACTCGAGGTGTGGCCTAACCAGTTCCTCATCATTTCCAGTGAGAGTGGGGAGACACTGGAACAGGCTGCCCAGGGAGGTTGTGGATGTCCCCTCCCTGGAGATGCTCAAGGCCAGGTTGGATGAGGCCTTGAGCACCCTTGGGCTGGTGGGAGGTGTCCCTGCTCACGGCAGAGGGGGGTTGGAACCGGATGACCTTCAAGGTCCCTTCCAACCCAAACCATTCTGTAACTTTACGAATCCACTGAAATTCTTCATGTGCTGGGCACCTCTCAGCATGACCACTCTCTCTCCACAACATCTGTATTACAAATTACAGCCCCACAAAAGCACCTTCTCATGCATCCATCAAACATCCCTCCTCAGAAAGGGCACATTCTAAAGTTCTGGAATGAGTGACTATGAAAAATTACCTGGCTCAGCTTATTTTTTTCTTTTCTTCCCTGCCTCCTGTCAAGTTCCAGCCCAGTTGTGAATTGGGACAAAGAATTAATTCTCAATAAATGGTTGATCAATTCTTTTCTGCCTTTGTGCCTCCCCATCCAGTACTGAATATGCATTCCTTGCATATTTTTTTTCCCAGATAAATATCCAGCATCTTAGGGTATTTAAAATTAGCTCTGTATACATTTGCAGAGCAGTGATTATTCTGAATTTCATCTGAGGCAATTAAAAAGCATCAGGATGACATTTAAGGTGATATTTTTCTCCCCTATGTTAAATAATTATAAATAATAATAATGATTAAAAGAAGAAAAAAATTATTCTGTTCCTCCCAGCCTTGGATCAACCTTTAGGTTAATAACCCAAATCATTAAAATTCATCTGTCTCTCCAAGGGTTGAGTGGTTAAAAAACAAATTGGAGGAACCTTTCAGCAGAAGGGTGATTGATAATTGCCAAAGCAAAGGTGTTTTGTGCTTAAAGAATTGTGAAAGGCTGAGCAGATTGATCGGGTTAGCTATTGGTCAGGCTGGGGAGAGATTGGCAACAGTTAAACAAGTCACAGTTTTATCAGCTGATGCAGAGGAAGTCCAAGCTTGCTTCTTAGCAGATTGGCTCTCAGGAATTTGTGGTTCACAGCTGCAAACTCACTGTGTGACCTTAGGTCACTGATGGCCACTTTTAGGGATTATTATTTAATTACAGTGGGAGTTAGGCTCTTGCATATCATTCCTCCCCTCCCCCCCCCCCCCCCCCTTCTTTCTTTTCCCCTTAAATTGCCTCTGTGAATGAGATTTTTCTTGACTAAGTTCAGTCATCTAAACTCCATCTGTCTAGACCAAGCTACTACTCCTCAAGGGAATAACTAGGAGTATCTATCATTTCCTTCTGCTTTAGGGTTGGTTGACTTGTCCCCACATCTCTTTATTTGTGATACAAAGCACCCAAACAGTTGAATCATCATAGAATCATAGACTGGAGATCATCTGCTCCAACCTCCCCACCATGGGCAGGGAGACCTCTCAACAAAGCTCAGCTCCTCAAGGCCTCATCCAGCCTGGCCTCGAACAAACCCAGGGAGGAGTCTTCCACAGCCTCCCTGGGCAGCCTATTCCAGAGCCTCACCACCTTCCTACTGAAGAACTTATCCCTAAAATCCAGTCTAACCCTACTCTCCCTCTGCTTAAAACCATCTCCTCTTGTCCTGTCTCTAGACACCCATATGGAAAGTTCCTCTGCAGCCTTCCTGTAGGATCCTTTCAGGTATTTGAAGGCAGCTCTAAAGTCTCTCTGGAGTCTTCTCTCCAGGATGAACAACCCCAGCTCCCTCAGCCTATCCTCATAGCAGAGGTGCTCCAGCCCTCGGATCATCTTTGTGGCCTCCTCTGGATACACTCCAACAGCTCTGTGTCCTTCTCATGCTGGGGACACCAGAACTGGATGCAACTGGATGCAATTGGATTCGAGGTGGGGTCTCACATGAGCAGATTAGAAGGGCAGAATCCCCTCTCTTGCCCTGCTGACCACACCCCTCTTGGTGCAGCCTAGGATATGATCTGCCTACTGGGCTGTATGAGGGCACTGCCAGCTCATGGTGAGCTTTTCATCTCTCCGTGACAATCAAACCCCAACTTTTAGATATTTATGCCTAAAAAGGTGAATATGTCTCCAAGTCATCTCTCAGCCTCTATAACCATCAGCATGCTTTTCCCATCCACACTGCAAAGATCATGTGGTAAAAACTCTGAAATACTCTTCAGCTTCTCTATTGACAATAGCAGCCCAAGATGACTACCTGAAAGGTACATGGACTCTTTTGGACTTTACATGTCTTGAGATGATTAGAGGCTTGCTTGGCTACAAAAAGCTAAAGAAGAATGGATTTCCAATGCAGAAAGGAAAGATAAAGCTTCCCTGTGGGGTTTATTGGATTGTGAATTGCTCCACCTATTTGCAGAGTTTCTCAGAAGTAGCCTGCGTTCATCCATCTTTCCCTGCCTCCCTCTGGGCTATTAAATCTCTTCCCACTCTGCTCAAACCAAGCCTTCATGTTGTCTTAATAAATTGCTTCTCTTGCTGAACGTGATAATGCTTTGGAGGAAAAAGTAATCAGCACCAAATAGTTCCCTACATACAGAGCACAGAATTAGAAGACCCTCTCTCTTTTTTCCTTCCATTCTCTCTTTTCTCCTTCCTTTCTCTCTTTTTTCCTTCCTCTCTCTTTTTTTCCTTCTTTTCTCTCTTTTCTCCTTCCTTTCTCTCTTTTCTCCTTCCTTTCTCTCTTTTCTCCTTCCTTTCTCTTTTCTCCTTCCTTTCTCTCTTTTCTCCTTCCTTTCTCTCTTTTCTCCTTCCTTTCTCTCTTTTCTCCTTCCTTTCTCTCTTTTCTCCTTCCTTTCTCTCTTTTCTCCTTCCTTTCCCTCTATTTTTCTTCCTTTCTCTCTTTTTTCCTTCCTTTCTCTCTTTTTTCCTTCCTTTCTCTCTTTTTTCATTCCTTTCCCTCTTTTTTCTTTCCTTTCCCTCTTTTTTCCTTCCTCTCTCTTTTTTCCTTCCTTTCTCTCTTTTCACCCCTTCCTTTCTCTCTTTTTTCCCTTCCTTTCTCTCTTTATTCATTACTTTCTCTCTTTTTACCTTCCTTTCTCTCTTTATTCATTACTTTCTCTCTTTTTTCCTTTCTTTCTCTCTTTTTTCCTTCCTTTCTCTCTTTTTTCCTTCCTTTCTCTTTTTTCCCTTCCTTTCTCTCTCTTCCTTCCTTTCCCTCTTTTTTTTCCTTCCTTTCTCTTTTTTCCCCTTCCTTTCTCTCTTTTTCTCCTTCCTTTCTCTCTTTTTTTCCTTCCGTTCTCTCTTTTCCCCTTCCTTTCTCCCTTTTTTTGTTTTTATTTGGGTTTTTGTTTATTTGTTTTTCTTTTACTCGGGTTTTGCTTTGTTTGGTTTTATTTTGTTTGGTTTTATTTTATTTGTAGGGTGGGTTTTGTCTGTTTTATTTTGTTGGTTTATTTGTATTTTCCTAGTTCTCAAACGCATTTGCATACTCCCATCTAGTTTTGCTGCTCACACCTCCTCCTTCACTTTCCCCCCACCTCCCCTGTCGCCTTATCTTCCTGGGTGTCCCTGGCAGATCCGCGCTGCTGCAGCGGCGCTCTCGCATCTCAGCTTTAACGTCCACCGAGACTCCTCACTCCAGCCCCAGCATCCAGCGGTTGCTTGCTGCAGACGGGCTGGCGTTCCCTGGAGAACAGCCCTGCTCAGGAAATGTAGCTATTTCCGCTCTCGGCTGCAGCCAGGAAATGAGGAGGCAGCAGTGAAGATATTTTTTGAATTTGACAGGATTTTCTTTTTTCCCTTCCCCGCCCCCCACCCTCCCTCCCTTGCTTTGTCGCAAGGAATGCTCAGGCTGAGCGGGTCCCGCAGCGACGGCTCAGTTTGAAACCCCGTGGCCGAGGGAGGTGGTTGTCTGAGTTTGGGTTTGTGTCAGACTCAAGTTCAGGTGGAGGCTTGGGATTTGAAAGCAGCAAAGACATAAATAAGTGAGCAAATGATCCAAAGACTTGAAACCAAAATAGTCAACATGACCTCATAAAGCGTTTCTGCTTTCTGCTGCTGCTGCTCTTATTTGCTTGCTTGTTTGATTTTTACTCTGCTTGGGCTTTGGGCTGGTTTGAGTTTTGGTGGGTTTGGTTGGGTTTTGGTTGATTAGTTGTTTCTTGTTTGTTCTGTGTTGGTTATGTTTGGGATTTTTTTGTGGGCTGTTTTTTGTTGTGTTTGTTTATTTTGTTTTGTGTGTGTTCTTGTTTGTCTCTTTTCATTTGGGGTTTGGGTTTTTATTGACACAGAATTAAAGGGTTTCAAGTCCCTTCAGAATCCAGAGCCTTCTGGATGTTGCACTTAGAATCATAGGATCAATAAGGTTGGAAAAGACCTCAGAGATCATCAAGTCCAACCTATCACCCAACATAAATCATAGAATCAACCAGGTTGGAAAAGACCTGAGTCCAACCCGTTACCTAACACCTTCTGACTAACTAAACCATGGCTCCAAGTGGCACTTGTTGCAATTCCCACGTGGGTTTCAGATCCCACGCTCTGCTCCTGGCCCAATTCTACTTTAATTTGAAATAGACTTTCTTAAAATGAATCTCAGGAGAATTTAAAGCAGTGGAGGGTTTTAATGGAAGTTTTAATGGAAGATGTGTGGCTAATCCCCTAGATTGTTTGAAAAATCTCTTTCTTATTAGTGTCAATATCCTGCAAATTTCTGCTGCAAGCAGAGGTTAAAGCACTGGAAGTCAGCATTTCCAGTCAAAGTGGAAAACTGGCAATCATTCTGCCCCTGTACTCAGCACTGGTTAGGCCACACCTTGAGTCCCGTGTCCAGCTCTGGGCCCCTCAGTTTAGGAAGGAGGTTGACTTGCTGGAAGGTGTCCAGAGAAGGGCAACAAAGTTGGTGAGGGGTTTGGAACACAAGCCCTGTGAGGAGAGGCTGAGGGAGCTGGGGTTGATTAGCCTGGAGAAGAGGAGGCTCAGGGGAGACCTTATTGCTCTCTACACCTACCTGAAGGGAGGTTGTAGCCAGATGGGATTGGTCTCTTCTCTCAGGCAACCAGCACCAGGACAAGAGGACACAGTCTCAGGCTGCACCAGGGGAGGTTCAGACCGGATGTTACAAAGAAATTCTACACAGAGAGAGTGATTGCCCATTGGAATGTGCTGCCCAGGGAGGTGGTGGAGTCACCATCACTGGAGGTGTTCAGGAGGAGGCTTGATGGGCTGCTTGGTGCCATGGTTTAGTTGATTAGGTGGTGTTGGATGATGGGTTGGAGGCAATGATCTTGAAGGTCTCTTCCAACCTGGTCTGGTCTGGTCTGGTCTGGTCTATCCTATCCTATCCTATCCTATCCTATCCTATCCTATCCTATCCTATCCTATCCTATCCTATCCTATCCTATCCTATCCTATCCTATCCTATCCTATTTGGTGAACTTGGGTGGCATTTTAGAGATGTGTTTTTTTCCAGAGCTAAACAGAAGATAATTCTTGCAAAGCATTTCAGAGTTAGCTCTTTGCAGAAACTCTTTGGAGCCTCTGAAATTTCCCTTTGAGAAATTTCTCTTTGAAATTCTCTGGAGGAAGCTTTTTCCTCTGCTTGTCCCTCTCCTCAAATATATTTGAACAGAATTGTCCACTCCATCAACATGTCTACTGTTTAATGGAACACAGTATGGATCTACTAGCTGGATTAATACAATTCTGTGTTGATAGAATTTTGGCTTAATCTATGAATCTGCTGAGTTTTTGTTTCATCTCTGAAAATATAGAACTAACCTAGTAAATGTCAAAGTAAAAATAGAGCGATTTCTAATGAGAAAGAAAACATCTGAGATTTTTTAATGGCTGTTTATACAGTATTTAAAGGGTTTTTCCCTAGTTTGTATCCACACACAAAGGTTGTTGCAGCATTAGCCTGATTTTTCTCACCGTTTCATAGACTCATAGAATAGTTTGGGTTTGGAGAGACCTTGAAGGTCACCTCATTCCAACCTCCCTGGCACTGGCAGGGGCACCTTCCACCAGACCAGGTTGCTCAAGATTCTCTGATGACAGATAAAATGTGAGCTACCTTTGTTAATGTGTTGTCTTTTGGTAATGCTTCAAACCAGAGTCACAAACCATGGGGCAAAATCCTGCCACAGCCTTGCAAGCACAAACGGGAGCTGGCCGCTGCCCTAAGCGTGCATCTTGCAAGTTTGCTCTGAATCTGTGACTTACTGTGGTGCTCTGGCACTGCCTGCAGTGTGGTGTTTTGCTTTCCACAGGTAGATCTGTGTTTAGCTTGGCAAAGCACACTGGGTGTCCTCTTGGTGCAGCTCTGTTGCTCAAAGCCTGCAGACTGCATGCCTGGAGGGACAAAAGGGAGGGAGAAAAGGGAGGAGCGACTTGCTTGTAGTCATCCAGAAGGAAAACATAAATCTTCTGACCTGCAGCACAGTGCTTGTTCCCTTAGCACCCACTGCCTCACAAGCCATGTCCCAGATCTTTGCTTATGTGATAGTCCCACTGTGTTCAATTGTGGCTAAGGAAACACAAATATTGTTGCTTACATGTGGCGAGTTGCTCATGCACTAATCAGATGGAAAACAGAGATATCCATCTCAGCCCTAATAACTTCATCACCCAACTCATCATTGAAGTGGGTAACGAGGCTCAATTAGGCACTTGTGAGTTTGGCGAGGGCCTGCAGGATAGTGTTGCCTTGTGTAATTCTGTTTGGTTTTGGTTTTATATAGTGAAGCACAAATAACATTTGCTCATGAGACAGACTGGGGACACACTGCCAGAAATAGAGGCTCCCGACAATTATACAGGATGTTGCTGTGGTGTTATCATATGATTCATCCACTATGAGTATGAACAATCGTTAACCTCAAGACACTCTCACTTTCACGCCCTCTGACACACATACCACTGAGGACAAATATCCTCAGGATGAGTACAACGTTAGGACTGCAGTGTTAACTCATGAGGGTTCAGCTCATTGCAGGTTCATATGGCAAGCCTTAACTTTGCTGCCCAGTCCTTGAGCGTGGAGGATTTTCTGCAAGTGGCGTGTTGTGCTTGCTTAGTAAATCGCAGAATCACCAAGGTTGGAAGAGACCTCAAAGGTCATCAAGTCCAACCTGTCACCACAGACCTCATGACTAGACCATGGCACCAAGTGCCACGTCCAATCCCCTCTTGAACACCTCCAGGGATGGGGACTCTACCACCTCCCTGGGCAGCACATTCCAATGGTGAATGACTCTCTCAGGGAAGAACTTTCTCCTCACCTCCAGCCTAAACTTCCCCTGGTGCAGCTTGAGACTGTGTCCTCTTGTTCTGGTGCTGGTTGCCTGGGAGAAGAGACCAACCTCCTCCAGGCTACAACCTCCCTTCAGGTAGTTGTAGAGGGCAGTAAGGTCTCCCCTGAGCCTCCTCTTCTCCAGGCTAAACAATCCCAGCAATCCCAACTTCCTCAGCCTCTCGTTGTAGGGCTTGTGCTCAAGGCCTCTCACCAGCCTCATTGCCTTTTGGGATGCTGATTGACCATAGTAATAGCTGTTGATAGAGGCTGTTAAAGTGGTTTCCATGGTGGAAACCACTGAAATAAGAAACATAAGAAGGACATTGAACTGCTGGAGCAAGAGCAGAGAAGGCCACAAAGATAGAGGGATGGAGATCTTCCCCTGTGGGGACAGGCTGCAAGAGATGGGGCTGTTCAGCTTGGAGAAGAGAAGGCTCCAGGAAGACCTTTGAGCAGCCTTCTACTACCTGAAGGGGCTACAAGAGAGCTGGAGAGGGACTTTTGACAAGGGCTTATAGTAATAGGATGAGAGGGAATGGATTGAAGCTTGAGAAAGGCAGATTTAGACTGAAGATCATAAAGAAATTCTTTCCTGTGAGGGTGGTGAGACACTGGAGCAGGTTGCCCAGGAAGGCTGTGGATTCCCCGTCCCTGGAGGTGTTCAAGGCCAGGTTAGATGCGGCCGTGCGCAAGCCGGTCTAGTGGGAGGTGTCCCTGCTTATGGCAGGAGATTGGAACTAGATGATCTTTAAGGTCTCTTCCAACCCATGCCATTGTATGAATCTATGAAATCAATTAAAAAGAGAATACATTTGGCCCAGATGGGCTGATACAACTGAGCTGAACGCAGGAAGTAGTAATACTGAGGGAAGTCTCTGGTAAAACTGGAAGAAACATTGACTAAAGGCATTCAGGTGCTTGCAGTAGTGTTGTTCTGGTGAAAGATTTCTGTGCAGTCTTTGTCTGGATTTAAGCTTGGCAGTTATGCATTGGTAGAGCAGTAACAGCTTGTATTAGAGAGCAGCTGGACACTGAGACTTGCAGTTGCCAACTTGCATGTCCTGAACGTCCCCTGCCTTGGACAACAGCTGGATAATGGATGAGCCTCTATGCAAGCCCTTCTGTTTGCAAGCATTTTGTTATCTTGTGTCCCAGAACGCTGATCTTCCCCGTGAAAGGCTGAGGACCAGCACTGGGGTGAGGTTTGCAATTCTTTTTGTTGAATTGCATGGAACTGCCTTCGGGGCCCTGCTTGCAGAAGTTGAGGCAGGCAAAGTGCTCTTGGTCAGCCATCTTTCGCCAGCCGCTTTGCCTTGCAAACTCGCAGCACTAGATGGCAGTGCAATGGCAAAAACCTGCCCTGCGCTGCCGGGAGGGGAGGCAAATGCCACCTGAGACGGTGAAAATTGGAATGCAAAACAATCACACCTTAAAATGCCTCCTCGACATCCTTAACGTCCTGGGATGCTCTCCATGAAGACCTGGGAAAAGGTCTTCACTTGTGACCCGAAGGAGCGTAGGAGCTCCACCAATTGATGCTACACACAGATTTGGCCCACAAGAGTTCACACCATAGTGGTGTGGTTTGCATGCATATGATATCAGATCAGGAAACATGGGGATGGTTTAAAATGCAGGAAGAGTAAACAAAAAACCCAGGCTGTTTGCATTCAAAATTCAGTTTTTACTCACAGCTCCCCCCAGGACAATGTTTGGAGTTGCTTTGCAGTCACAGACTTTGCAGGGGCAAGAAAATTAAGCTGCAGGTCATCTCATTTCAGTTCTCTTGGACTGAAAAAAATAAAAAAGGGCTGTGCAGCATGCAATCCTCTTTTGTGGCCCAAAGGGGAGTTTAAATGGCATTGGTTTGGTTTTCTGCAGGGAGAACTGCATCCTGTGAGCCCGTGTAATTGAGGTCTATGGAGTACGTGCACCGGCCTCTGTTTTCTTAGGGCTGGATTAGCACCCTCATTTATGACCAAGTTTTTAACAAGGAGGAAAATGTCACAGTATAGAAAAAATAAACATGGTAAAAATAAATGGCAGAAAGGCAGCCTCCACCACGCTAAACATCGTCCTTTTTGGACGTCACCAAGACAGCTGTTGACTGAGAGTGAGATCTGAAGGTCTTTGTTAGGAAACGTTATTGCTGAGATTTTCACTGTTTGGATTTCCTGTTTTCCTCACTTCTGAACCCTTTAGCTTTTGTAATCTAAGCAGGGTCAGGTCTGGTCATCCGTGGGGAAACAGACTGACTGTGAACAACAAGGCTATGTGCTGCAAGAACAGCGCTGGGCAGTCAGTAGGTGACCGGCTGGGTAGGTTATGGAGGCAGCCAGGAGCCTCATCAGAGTCTGCTCTGACCTTCTGTGTAATGCTGGCCATAGGACTTCCCTGTCTGGGTTAAAAAAAACCACCAACAACAAACCTGTCCTTGATTTTAACATGTTGAGTGATGGAAAACCACCAACTGTCCTTCAGAAGCCCTTCCAGGGGTTAATTGCCTTTGACTGTTAAAAATTAGTGTCTCATTTTGCTCAAAATCTACTTGGCTTTAACTGCCTTGCCCCTGCATGTGGTTATACCTCTGTCTGTAGACAGAAGGGCTCTTGTGGAAGTCATTTGTAGACATCTCGATGCCTACAAATGTGATATGCTCCAGAAGATTCTCCAAGAGCCATCATCTTCCAGAAGAGATGGGAAAGTCAGATTGAAACCATCTGATCTCTCTCAAAACCCATACTTTTGAAGGAATGTGTCAAGATCCATTGTTTGGACTACCCCCAAAGTCCCCCTCCAGGACCAGTGTCATAACTTTTAACAGTCCTGATCTGAAGCTGGGCCCCCCTGCATGCACTTGCCTTTGTGTCCCCACACATTTATGGAGCAAATCATTGCTGTCTGTCAGTCCAGTTCTTTGTGTAGAGCCTGAAGGAATGACTCCTGTGGTGTACTGAGTTCATTTTGACTCCTGCCCATGCGAGCTAAACTTGGTCTTGTTTCGCTATCCCTGGAGTCAGACCAGGCGTTCTGCTTAACCAGCATCAGTTCTGCTTAGTACCACTTCTGCCAGCATCATTCTTTTCCTTTCCACCATTCATTTTCTTACTCCAAACACTGATTTATTTTTTCTTCACCAGTGGATAGGTTCGATCTGCTCTGGAAAGTGGTCTTCACAAAGCTGATGTGTTTCCTTCTCTCCCTAATTTTGCATGGCCTCTTTTCCCACAGTGATACCTTGGCTTTTCTCAGGGTTATCATGGCATGGCTCATCCGTGTTCTCAAGGTCTTTTGTGATAGTGAAATCCTTAAGCTGCAACTGTGACTGAGTTCAACTTTTTTTGAAGGTCAGCTGGGAGGACTTTCACAGGGTGGCATTGAATGGTTGGATTTGTCCCAGAACCTCCACCCAACATCTTGGTTTTCACTTTCAAATTCATAGCTAGAGAAAGTGCCATGCAGGCATTTTAGGACTTGATTCTCTTCTCACTTACAGTGCTGTCTTGAAGAAGGGCAGGGAAATCACCTGGGTTGTATCAGTGTAATTTGTGTGTTTGTAAGAAAGAGGACAATTGGGTTCTTGGATGGATAGATTCAGTTTCAGTCAAGTTATCAGGTATCTGAAGGTGTCAGCACTATTCTGCAAACTCAAGCAGGATGCTGAATGAGAGGACCTGGGGTGCTGCTGTCTTCTCAGTGTACATGCCTGAGTGGGGCAATGCACCCCATCTCTCCTTCTCCAGACAAGGTGGACTGGGCAGCAGCTCCAGTTCTCCCACTCACTGACCCTCTTAGCAGCGTTGCTGCAACAGGACATTGTGATTTACAAGGCCAGGCCAGCAGGAAATTCCTACCTCCGCCCCCCGGAGAAAGGAGGAAGCAGGAGAAGCTCTGTGACTCAGAGTCACAGCTGAGTCACAGCATACAGGGTTCCTGGGGTGGTTGGTGGTCAGCTCCCACCAGCCTTTACCCTGACCCTGAAATGCAACTGGAATGAGCTTGCACTCCTGAGCTGGTGCCTGCTGTTATTTGAGGGGGACAGATGAGAAGCTGCTGGTTCAGTTAGTGCTGAACAAACAGCTTAGGGCAGGTGCCTAGCAGCTTGTGATCATCAATGGGGCATTTATTTGGGAGCAGAAAATATACTTACTTGAGCAAGTCTCTCATCTGTCTTTGGCTTACCACAGACTTGCTGAAATTGGATGGGGTCATTTGCTGTCTAGTTCCAGATAATAAATCAAAGGGCTGAAGAAAGTGCAGCAGAAAGGGCATGAACTGCCCTAACATTTAGCTGATTGTAGTAAGCGTCAGCCCAGCCAAAGTGAAACTTTCCCAGCACATTTTCACTTATCTCAAACCCCGTTATTCCCTGGAGGCAGCTGAGTTGTCTAAGTAAATAGAGGTCACTTTACCTTGACTAAACAATGACTTTGCTATAGTCAGTGCCAGCTATGTCACAGTTACAAAATGTACTTTAAAGGCTCGTTGGTAGCAGGCTGCCAGGCTGAATGAACCAGTCAGTCTGGTCTACTTTGGGCAGGATTTAGGATGCTTAGTTAGATGAAGCTGTGGTCGGATCAGCTGATCCTGTTCTTTGAGTGGGGATATAGTATGCAAACGAGCAGCCGTGTATAAGGAGGAAGCGAACGGGAGCTGGGGGAGTGGAGAAGGGATGACTTTCCTCTGATGTCAAAAATCCCATCATTCAGTGCTCGCAGTGAAAAAGACAAGAGGAGAAGAATGTGGAGAGAGAGAGGGAGAGAGGGAGAAGAAATGAAGGGAAAGGACACAGTCATTTTTCTCCCTAAACCTGTAGGCTAACACTGTCCACCCTAATAGGATGGAGACATGAGCCTGATCCCGAGTGCCAAGTTCTGAACAGCCTTCCAAGCCCCAGGGATTGTTTCACAGCCCCATCCTGATCTGGACTTGGTTAGTACTGTCTTGATATAAATAATCAGGTAGATAAAGATTGTCAAGAAACTTACTGCAGTTTCCTCAGGGCTCTCTTTTGTGTTATCTTTTATTTCTGGCAATTTTAATTTTCTGCTCGTTGTCTGTGTTTGTCAGAGGCGTTAGATCTCCAGCTCTCCTAGGATTTCTGCAGCGCTGTGGGAAAGGACCAGAGCTGCCTGGAACTGAATTAGATCGAGCACCAGGCGCAGGGGAGAGCTTGGGGTTGCCTGGAGCTCCGTCCAGGTTGCTAATTCTTCCTTTCCGAGGGGGTTGGTTTCGAAAGACGCCAGATTCGTCCTCGGTGCGTTTCGCTGTGTGCCGCTGCCTGTAATTAGTTTCTCAAGTGAAAAAGCTTTCTCAACTGGAAAAAGGAAAAGGGAAAAAAAAAATGAAGAAGGAGGAAAGAAAGAAAAAGGGGGGGGAAAGGTGGTGGTGGGGGGAAGCCAAAACCCCTCAACCCCCCACATTTTTGGCAAAGGGTTGTTTTTCTAAGCGATTAATTAAGCGCTGATTTTAAAAGAATTTGAATGAATCCTCTTCCACTCTGTGTCAAGCATGGATTTGGTATTAATCACTTCACTACTTGCTGACTGAATAAGGACTGGAGGGGGGGGGTGGGGGTGGGGGGGGGGGAAATAAAGGAGAAAAAAAAAACAACCAGAAAGATGCATAGAGTAAAAATTTCCTCAGGAAATGAATCAGACAAGGAACCTATGCTTCATCTTGCCTCCTACAAAATGAGGAAAGAGAGGATTTTTGTCAATGGTGGGTCAGTTTACAAATGTGTCCTTTGCAGTGTGAGTCATAAGCAGTGATCCATTTCACAGCAATGCAACCCCAGATGCAGTTTAAATCCAGGAGTGAATGCCAGCTAAAGATAAATAGAAATGAATCCTCATGCCTGTAATAGTAATGGGAATGAAAATGCAACCTGTCAGATCTGCTTGCATGTCAGCCAGCCCTTGCTGCTTTTGAAACCAGTGTTCAAACTCTCGCTTTCATGGGAGCAGAATAATCCCTTGGGACGTGGTCTTGTGATTTCCATTTGCTGATAAGCAAGGCAGGGATGTGGATTACAAGATGGAGATGGTAGAGTACCTACCCTGCTGTGGGCACCTTTGCTACACAGGAGCCTTAAGGAGAGGGCACAGCATTTCTGCAGAGTACAGTCTCTCCAGCGGAATGTGAATTGCTCCCAGGGAAGCATCACTCCATGGCAGGGAGGGGATAAAGGAATCAGGAGCAGGTGGGAAGCAGTGCTGTCTCTGGAACTGGCTGCAATGTGTTACTAGCATTGAGATCTCCAAAATGCTGGATGAGTTTGTATTTCTTTCTTATTTCCCAAGAGCATCAGCCTTTGTTAGTGTTATAACTGTTAAGAGATGTGTAAAAACTGTTGTCATGAAACTACTCCCAAGATTTGTTGTTGTTGTTGTTTTAGCTGTGGGTGAGATAATGAAATTTAACAGAAAATCTGAGCTGAAATGCAGAAATTTGAATAGTTTTCCCTGCTGCCACTTTCCCCAGTGTTTCCTGAGACTAACTCTTGTGTGTCAGCACTGATCTTTTTATTTTACATTACTTGAGTTTCCTTATAGTCATCTCTAGCTCACCAGGCTTTAAAATGTTAAGCAAGAGAGAAGACATTGATCACAGTCTTAGTGGGTCCTCCAAAATCAATGATCCTGTCACAATTGGGTGTCCAGAGAAAGGCCATGAGGGTGATTAGAGGGCTGGAGCACCTCTCCTGTGAGGACAGACTGAGGGAGTTGTGGCTGCTCGGTCTGAAGAAAAGAAGCCTCTGAGGATGTCTACCTTCCAGTATCTTAAATGGGCTACAAGAAAGCTGGGGAGGGACCTTCTAGGGTGTCAGGGAGTGATAGGACTGGGGGGGATGGAAGAAAAGTAGATATGGGTAGATTCAGATTGGATGTTAGGAAGAAGTTCTTCCCCATGAGGGTGGTGAGAGACTGGCATAGGTTGCCCAGTGAGGTGGTGGAAGCGTCATCCCTGGAGGTTTTGAAGGCCAGGCTGGATGTGGCTCTGAGCAACCTGATCTAGTGTGAGGTGTCCCTGCCTGTGGCAGAGGGATTGGAACTGAATGATGCTTGAGGTCCCTTCCAACTCTAACAATTCTATGATTCTAATTCATTACTAGCCAAGATCCATCCATTGGTGTCCTAAAGTGTGATTAGATGAACAGCTGAGATGCTGGAGGTCTTGTTTGTTGTTGCTGTTAAGGATAACATCCATCCTTGGAAAGCTCTTTGTATTAAACAAGTTTGTAGTATATTGTAGTGTATTTCCACAGATTACCACAGATTGTAGTATATTTCTTTATTAATGTATCTGCAGGCTTTCAGTCTCTAGGCTCAAAGGCCATCATCACAGCTTGCAAATGTTGGCACATTGCTTTGTAAAAGTGATGCCACTGGGGTGGCACCAAAGCATTTTGAAATGGGGTGGAGCAGAAAAGGGCAGACCTGGAGTCAAATTGAAATTTTCTGAGTCACTGGCCAGCACTTTGACCGTAAGATCAGTCCTCTTCTCTTCAGGGTAAAGTGATTCTCCTTACAAAAAAAAAAAGAGCCAGAGGCTCTTGATTATCCATGCAAAACAGGCCAGGGCTTTGATTTGTAAGGTTTTGTCTGACACAATTTAAATGGATGAAGCTCAATTTAGATTCCAAAAGGAAAATCTAAATGTGATGGTTGAGAGCCATAGCCCCACTTTTCTCTCTTATCCTGAGGCACCATTCTCCACCCTTCCCCTTTCCTCCTCCTCCTCCTCCAAAGAAATAAAAACCCCACCAAAATGATACCGCCTAATGCTTTGAACCAAGAAAGCATATTTCAAGATCAGTGTGGAACAATTAAACCAATGATCTGTATGCTTCAAGGAGAAAACTGAGCTGCAGTAGCTCTGCTTTGACAGGTCTTTGGAGGATTTCAAGGAAGTTACACCCACTTCATTCATGATAATCGGCTGTTTAACGCAGAGCCGCTCAGTGTTATGAATGAAAGGGAGCATGTTTTGGCTTGCAGAACAACTCACAAATCTAATGCTTCACTCATCAAATAACCAACCACATTTAAAAGGGGGGGGGGGGGGGGGGGAGGTTAAAAATCACCAAATAAAATAATTAAATATATCTGAGTTCATTCTTGAAATGAAATTAATGAATGCAAGATTCAGTAAAAACCAACCAAAAACCCCCAAAACCAAAAACCAACAAACCACAACCAACCACCCAAAACTACAGAGAGATCCAGAAACATTTTACCTTTCCTTACTGTCAATTTGTGAGTCACTGTGGCTGGACAAGTTGGGGGGCTTGGGGGGAAGGGAGGTGAAATATGCAGCCTCTGAATGCAGCTTTTGATCAAGCCAAGGCCAGGTCTTGGTGGGGTTTATGCATTTGATTAGAACAGGCTGAATTGCTGAATTTCATAACATTTTGGTGGCAAAGGGGAAACAGAAGGAAATAAAATGTGTGTGGAGTATATGGATCTATAGAAGTAATCTATTTTCATTGGGATGGGGTTGTAGGGGCTCTGTTCTGTGCCTAAATAGCCCTGCTGATCAGAAATCCATTGGTTTCTTACTTATTGAACCCAGCTTTCTGGAATACCATGCTTTTCCTAGGTGTCTTGCAGCTGCTGGAGCTGCCCTGCATTCAGATTCATGCTTTCTGGCAGCACTGGGTTTATAGACTCTAGAGAGCCTTGGATGATAGCAGGAATCCTTGGAGGTTACTGTAGGTGAATTCAGTTTAGGACCTCTTGAATTGAAGGCAGGAGCGAAGAAGAGTTAAGGCTGTGTTTCTGCCTTCCAGTGTTCTCAGTTGCTTTGGTAATCAAAAAGCTCATTGAAAGAGCAAAGTGCACATCCAGCCCACTGTCTCCTTTACCAGGCCATCATCTGCCTGCGCCTGGGCAGGAAGGAGCACAGTTAGTTGCTTTGATCAAATAAACACCCACAGGAGGTTGCAAAACCTTTGACGTGGAACTAAACTGAATGTTTGCTAATTGTAGTTTTGGAAGAAATGTTTATAATCATTTCCCTTTCTGGTTCTCATCTGGATTGGGGGGGGAGGGAAGTGTCAGATTAATAGATGTTATTTTGAATGGTATTTTACAAAGCATTAATTGTTTTCACCATCTTTCTCCTGAGGGAAGTATATCATCAAGTTTATCTGAGAAATACATGGTGATATAGGTTGAGTAAGTGTTTTTACCAAGAATGGGTCGGTGGTAAAGACTGGGATTAACTTTCTAATCCAAAAACCATTACAGCAGATGTGTCTTTTGAGCCTAGGAACATCAAAGCATATCTTAGTGCCGGGGTAGCTCCCAGGTCCGTAGTACTCAGGCACCCCACAGCACTTCATCACCATGAGCTAGGGCAGTGCTTTATGTCTTACCTTAATAGATGGGGGACTGATACACCAAAAGAGTCCATGCCTTACCCAAAGTCTTGGGAAGAGTCTGTAGAAGAGGTAGTGTGGCTTTGATGGTCTTTGTATCCACTTGATTGCATGCTGCCCATTTATGGTCCAGTGTAGTAGCAATAATTAGTATCCAAAATTAACAGCAAGAAAAAAGGAAATGGGGAAAACTCCTAGAAAATGGGACAGTCCTGGAGCAGCTTAAAAAACTAAGGCCTAGGTTTCCCCACACTTCCATGTTAATTATTCATAGATTCATAGAATAGTTTAGGTTGGAAGGGACCTTAATTAGGAGAATAAATGATTTTTCAAGACGTTTAGGAGAGTGGGATGTCTATTTTGGTGTCTGCTGTGCTGTCACTGCTGTGTCATATGGACAGAGATCTTGAGGGACCTCTCTTGCATCTGCAAAAATCCCAGAGAATCAGAACACAGAAGCAGCTGACTGACTTTTAATTATGCAGACAGGGCAAGAGGCTGAGGAGGTGCAGTTTGCCTGTAGGTTAGAGTGATTGGGGAGCCATGCATCCCTTCATTCTTAAATACTCCAAATACTCAAATCCAACACAGGCACCGCACATTATGCTTCCATTTCTTGAGCTGACCTTTCTCTGCCAGAGTGAATTTTACTCAAAAGGAGGCTTAAACAAAATCAATGGGAGAAAAGTCAATTCCACGTCTGGACCTTTCAACTTTGTTCAGCAGCAGAGAGTTTCTGCTGGACGGTGGGAAAACAGTTTCTCTCATCCTTTTTAAACCAAAATAATTCCCAGACCAATATTGAGCTAAAGCCAGGATCTCACTACAGCCCTTTGCATTTAGCAGTACAGAAAAGAGCAAACCTAAAGCAACAAAAAAAACCCAACCAAACCTAAAGCAAGGTGCCCCGTGGGGAAAATGGTGAAGGCAGAGCGAGGCAGAGCGAGGCAAAGGTGGGTTGGATGGTGCCTAGGAAGGGAAAGAGCGTGAGGGATCACTTCTTTGTCTGCTGCATACAATAAACTAATGTCCTTCCTTCTTTCTTTTTCTGCTCTATAGAGCTGTGTTTGGGGAAATCAAGAACTGAACAGATCCTTTTTTTATTTCCACTCATTTTCAGGGTGAGTGAACTCTCTTGTCTTCACTACTGCCGTCATGTCCTCTGCAGCTAAGAAGTGTGACTTAAGGTTCAGGGGAAAATCTCTCCTTTTTTAATCTTTGCACTGATAACACTGTGCTTAATTTAGCAGCAGTGAGGCAGAACATTTGGATTTGGTCATCCATTTCCAAAACTATTGTTGGCTTATTTCTTTGTTCCTACCCTACTCCTTGGTTTAGCTTTACATTGTAGTGTAGGTGCCAAAAGATAAGTTATTGCCAGGGTGATGATGAATTAACTAATACTTTCCTCTGTCCTAAGGTGGAAAGCCTTTATCTAAGCAACCTATTAATTATTGTTTTATTTATTACTGCATGGGTACATCTAAATGGATTGCAGTTCTGCCCTCCTGAGAAATTTGGGCAGGAATTTATAGTCACAGGGTGAAAGAGCACCAAAGGAACCTCAAACTTGTTATCAGAAAGTGTGTCTTAACGTTGGGATAATGTTTATCTCTATTTTGCAAGCCCCCAGCAATCTATTAGTGTCATTGTCAAAAGTGACTGGTAATAGTCCTGAGGCTTTCCAGCATGCTTGGAAATGCAAAAATCAATACAGAGCTTGGTTTTCAAGAGGCTGTGAGGATTGCTCAGGCATTCTAAAGGTATCTCAGCCTAGCTGCCCAAGGTTAGAGACAAGCTGTAGAAAAAGCACTCCTAGGAGACTTCCAGCCTACCTGACCTATGCCATGAGGATACTTTATGTAGGTGTCCTTACCAGAAGCCTCTTCTCTGCTAGTAGGTGGTACAAGTGCCTTCTTTCATGAGCTGGTAACTGGCAGCAGACATCTCATCACAAGTTAGCATCATTCCAGCAGGAGATTTGGAACTCAAGATGGAGTTCAGAGCTTCCTCCCACTGTGGGAAGCGTTATTCAAAGTGTCATAAATGAAGAGAATAGAATAGAATAGAATAGAATAGAATAGAATAGAATAGAATAGAATAGAATAGAATAGAATAGAATAGAATAGAATAGAATAGAACGGACCAGGTTGGAAGAGACCTTCAAGATCATCGTGTCCAACCTATCATCCAACACCACCCAACCAACTAACCCAAGCAACCAAGCACCCTATCAAGTCTCCTCCTGAACACCTCCATTGATGGTGACTCCACCACCTCCTTGGGCAGCCCATTCCAATGGGCAATCACTCTCTCTGTGTAAAACTTCCTCCTAACCTCCAGCCTAAACCTCCCCTGGCGCAGCCTGAGGCTGTGTCCTCTTGTTCTGGTGCTGGTTGCTTGGGAGAAGAGACCAACCTCTGCCTGTCTACAACCCCCCTTCAGGTAGTTGTAGACAGCAATAAGGTCACCCCTGCATTAACACCAAACCATAGAGGGGAGTAGATGAAGAGGAAGGAGGGAAACCGAGTTGACCTGGCAATAAATTTATTGGTGGTGAGATTGGTTACCTCATTCTCTTGAAATGAAGGTTAGACAGTAGGAATGAGGTAACTGCTTACTTCATGGCACTGCTGAGAATCTTGCCTATGGGCAAAAATTAATGCTGTGGAGGTGAGAGAGATTACACACACCAGGAAAAGTTCCCACCCTGAAGAAATGGTAGGGCACCATGTAACAGCCAATGCTTAAGGCACCAGTTGTAAAGGGCTTCATCTTTGGGGATTTGACATCCTTCTCTTTGCACTGAGTATCATCCCCTTCTGCTTCTCCACTTATGTATGTTCTAAAAGATGGATCATATGTCTACTTGATGTCCCCAAGTTAGGTTAGGCCACACCTCGAGTACTGTGTCCAGTTCTGGGCCCCTCAGTTTAGGAAGGAGGTTGACTTGCTGGAACGAGTCCAGAGAAGAGCAACAAAGTTGGTGAGGGGTTTGGAACACAAGCCCTATGAGGAAAGACTGAGGGAGCTGGGGTTGCTCAGCCTGGAGAAGAGGAGACTCAGGGGTGACCTTATCGCTCTCTACAGCTACCTGGAGGGGGATTATAGACAGGCGGATGATGGTCTCTTCTCCCAGGCAGCCAGTACCAGAACAAGAGGACACAGTCTCAGGCTGTGCCAGGGGAGGTTCAGGTTGGATATTAGGAAGAAGTTCTATACAGAGAGAGTGATTGCCCATTGGAATGGGCTGCCCGGGGAGGTGGTGGAGTCGCCATCATTGGAGGTGTTCAGGAGGGGACTTGATGGGGTGCTTGGTGCCATGGGTTAGCTGTTTGGGTGGGTTGGATTGGTTGATGGGTTGGACACGATGATCTTGAAGGTCTCTTCCAACCTGGTTTGGTTTATTCTAAATAAAGTTTATTCAAGTGCTATTGCAGATTAAATATTGACTGCACACATGCCTGCTGTGTAACACAGTGAGTGGCACATATTGGTGGAGGTAGCCTGACAATCACAGAACTGCTTTGATTGGAAAAGGCCTCTAAGATCATTGAGCCCAACCATCAACCTAACACCACCATGGCCATTAAACCATGTCCCCAAGGTGATATGTCCACGTTTCTTGAACACTTTCAGGGATGGTCACTCCAAATCGATGGCTTGCATACTGCATGCCTCTGGAATAAGCATAGCAGCTTTGTTCTGCTGCTGTTGAATCCTGGGCCCAAATGCCTTCTGCTTTTGGTAAGCCCTGTGCATGAATACGTTGGCACCTGTTAATCTGCCTAAATTAGAAGTGTACCAAGCTTTCAGAAGTCTTATAACTACTCTTGACTTCAGTGGGATTGTTCTATTCCTGCATGAGGTGAACAATGGGCTGGTTTTAGCGGGGAGTGGCTAAGGGAGATCAGTAGTGGATTCAGGAATTTATGGCAGAGGAGTCTACCTTTTCTCTTCTCCCCAAAAGAGGATTTTTTACAACCACACCATTTTAAACACATCCTTACCATAATATGTTTGCCTGAGCTTTCATAAAGCAAAATGCAGAGCTTTAAAGACTGGATTTGACAAGATGAAGGAAAAGAGATAGGCAGCAGCAGCAGTCGTGGTAGCATCTTCATTTCATGGAGTGTCTGAGGAGTTAGTGCAAGCACCTCAGATGTGGGACACCCTGGTTCAGTTACCTCCCCTGCCTTTGGGAAATTTGAACCACATCCAGCTTGCAGGAATGTGTGCTCAGCTCCAGCCTACCTTAATCCTGTTCCACTTTGCATGAATAACTAAGTATTGAGGGTGGGTATTCACCTTCCTTCCTCCTCCAGTGGTTGCAATGATCTGACTAGTGAATTGGTTTATTTCAGTGACTATTCATATTGAGATTTGAGGACTGTTTGTGTATTTAATTGCTGACTACGTAATACAGAAGGGATATGTAGCCCTTGAAGCAGGGATTGAAGCCCTGCTGAAACTTCTGAGCCCTTTCCTGCACCAGTAGATGGTGAGCAGAACAGCAGTGCTTGGGAGAGATCTTCCACTGTGATTGAGCAAGTTTCTGTTCTTCCTGGTAGGGAGAAACAACTCCTATTGCAGGAGTACCAGTACCTCTGTGCTGAAGTTTTATGGAGGTATCTAATGCAGAGGTTTGAGGTGTGCTTTTGGGGTGAAGTGGGGATTAATCAGGGTAGGGAAAGCCTGAGGAAGAACTGTTAAGGGGTTTGATCAAAGTGTCAGCAGGATCCCATGAGCCTCACCAAAAGGGTGAGTCTCACCAAAAGGATGAGTGTTAAAGCAGCCTATTCAATCCACTTCTAATGAAGAAAGCCGACAGAGAGATGGGACTCCAGAGAGGCTTGCCTTTTTTGAAGGGGTCTTTGACCAGGAGGAAGAGGTGGAGATGGTAGCTTTGGATCCATCTGAGATCTGTCCAAGGTCTACATGCTCTCCTAGGGACTTAAGTCTCTTGTAGGAACTGGTTCTCTTTCTTTAGGTCCATGACCTTTCCTAAGCATCTATCCTTTGCCCCTAAGCCTGTGCTCTTTCCTAGAGATCTACACTCTGGATTCTGCTCTTGCTGAGGATCAGCTGAGCAGGCTACAGTAGCATAGAGCATCATCACTGTTAGTGTATTTACAACATCAGAGAGGGCAGAGTTACACACTGCAACAGCTATTGAGGCACACAATTATCATGACATTTGCAGCATCTGAGAGAGGAGGCCTGTGGCTGCAATAACTGGACAAGACTCAAAGTTATTAGCATCTTAATAGCATCAGGGAGGAAGTTTGGAGACTACAATAGCTGTGGAAGCTCACCATTACCAGCACATTTGCAATATGAGTGAGGCAAGGCTCATGATGTTTATTATATTGCCCATCAGTCCGTGTCCTGATACTGCTCAGTCATGCATGCTAGGAACAGCTTATCCATGGTGCTTAGAGAACAGTATGCTAAAATCCTCTTGTAGTCCATCAGCAAGGCTGTCAGAAGACCTCACAAGGCTGTAAAAGGAACAAAACTATATTAGTACCTGTCTCTCCTTTTCCTTTCCAACAAATGGGGGTATTCACCACGATTAAATTGTTGGGGCTTTGTGGGAGGTTAAGAACTTAACAAAGGGACCTTATCACACAAGGAGGCCTGTCAGGAGAGATTCCCCAGAGAAGATCTCCCTCTGAGATGTTCACATACCTGTATTCTGGCTGTCACAAGCCCATCACAATACAGTCCTACCCAATGGAAGAAGGAAAAGCACATTAAGTTTGTCAGCAAGTCACACGTGGTTTGGTCACACGTGGTTTCCTCACTTGTGGAAATAAGATGAGAGTGCCACACATGAATTTTATGCTCCAGATTTCAGAATAGAATACAGAATACAGAATTAACCAGGTTGGAAAAGACCTTTGAGGTCATCGAGTCCAACCTATCACCCAACACCTTCTAATCAACTAAACCATGGCACTAAGTGCCTCATCCAGTCTCTTTCAAGTGAAATAGTCTCTCTGGGCCATGCTTCTGAGCTGTCTGCATGCCATAAACTTTGTGCCTTGCTTGTTTGTCAGTGAGTTTTCCAGTATCCTTTGAGCTAGATACCGAGAGGACAAGCACACTTAGTGCAGCAGTCAGGTATGGGTGTGGGACCACAGAGACACTCGCCAATAAAGAGCCTTCAGTGTAGCTGTCTTTCAAATGAAACACAGACTTCCAGCCTGTGCCTGAACCACAAGACTGAAGGGAGGTGAGAGTATATGTTTTATTTGAGCCTCTTGTTATGTTGCTGGCAATGCATTGCTAGTTTCCATCCCTGTTTTTCTGTTCTCTTAGCAAGCCATTTGCTTTCGCCGCTTTCTTCCTCGCTCAGCCGGTAATCAACACACTCCGAAACACAATGGATTCCTTTTTGTGGCGAATCCCCTGCTTGATGCAAACATTTGCTGCCCTCATTTCTTTGGGGTACATTTCAATGGGAAGAAGAGGGGAAAGTATTCCTTGTTCCTGGTGAAAAATTGCACTGGCAGCCTGGGTTATTTTGTCGGACGTGTGGCTTTAAGTGACGCCTTTGCCATCTGTTCTGTCTGCTAATTATGAATGCAAAACAAACGTAGCCCACAATTGCTTCATTTAGAATAAGGGAGATGGCAGTGACCAAAATAGTTTTATTTTGGTGTCAGATGCTCTTTTTATTTCTCCTGTCTCTTCCTAATCTAAAGCAGGTCTGAAAGCGCTTCTCCCTCTTCCCGTTTGCAGCAACAGGCATCACTGTGCTGAAGGAGAACATCTTCTCCCTGTTCATCTTTCAGGCCTTTTTAAGGGACAGTTCCACACCAGCAAGGAAAGGGAAAATTCTTCATTTCTTCAGCTGTGAGCAATGGTTACAGAGTTCTTTTTTTTTTTTTTTTTAACTTCAATTATGCTGGTCTAAGAACTGCAATTATCTCTGAGAGACATCAGGATAGCTCCAGAAATTTTGACAGCAGGGTGTGAACCACTCTCTCAGTCTGTTCCATCCCTCTTCCCTCTTATCAGAGGCAAGTTCCACCATCACTGGAGGTGTTTAAGAAGAGACTGGATGAGGCACTTGGTGCCATGGTTTCGTTGATTAGATGGTGTTGGGTGATAGGTTGGACTTGATGATCTCAAAGGTCTCTTCCAACCTGGTCTGGTCTATCCTATCCTATCCTATCCTATCTTATCCTATCCTATCCTATCCTATCCTATCCTATCCTATCCTATCCTATCCTATCCTATCCTATCCTATCCTATCCTATCCTATCCTATCCTATCCTATCCTATCCTATCCTACCCTATCCTACCCTACCCTATCCTATCCTATCCTATCCTATCCTATCCTATCCTATCCTATCCTATCCTATCCTATCCTATCCTATCCTATCCTATCCTACCCTACCCTACCCTACCCTATCCTATCCTATCCTATCCCCATACTGGAATAGCATGGTGACAATGAATGATGCATTCTCCTATTGCTGTGTCCAGCAAGCAAAGAGGTGAATTCCTTTTGATTGTGGGCCTGAAGGCTTTCCTCCACCAGGGTAGGTTTAGGCTGGAGGTCAGGAAGAAGTTCTTCATAGAAAGAGTGATTGGCCATTGGAATGGGCTGCCCAGGGAGGTGGTGGAGTCACCATCACTGGAGGTGTTTAGGAAGAGACTGGATGGGGTGCTTGGTGCCATGGTTTAGTTGATTAGATGGTGTTGGGTGATAGGTTGGACTCGATGATCTCAAAGGTCTTTTTCAACCTGGTTTATTCTATTCTATTCTGTTCTGTTCCTCAAGTGAGCCATGGCTGAACGTAGGTGAACCATCTCCTTCAGTGGCTGTGTGGAGACAGGGTTATAAGAAGACCTCTCCCTTTGCTAGTGAGACGCTGCCTGCTGTTTAGCATTTCCTAAGTTGCTGCTGACTTACTTCAAGCCAGGGCTGTGGCAAATCACAGACGTATCACTAGTAGCACAGCCACAGATTGAGGTGACCTAGATTTAGAAAATGGAGATGAGATAAAATGCTCCCTGCACTCTGTTCTAAGGGGACATGCAGCCAAAAAAGCTGAAGTGCTGGAGCAATTTCTCTTTGAGTTGTCTGAAACTGAAAGAGGCAGGTTTTTTTCCCCATTAGGTGACTCTATGATGTGTGCTAATCTGTGACCCCATTTATTTCACTTGTCCTTTCTCTATGTCTCAGGCCACAGAGGAGATGAACAAGCTGCCATGGGTGTCGTGTGTGTGTGTGTGTGTCCCACCAGCAAGACTGGCTGCGTTCAGATATACATCTGCTTTGTTTCAAGCCTCCTTGCTTTGATATTGAGCATGTAGACACATGTCTCTCATCCCTCCTCCTTTCCCTCCCCAGCCATCACTCTTGTGGTGATAATCAACATGTTTCATTTTTTTTTTCCCTGGCTGCTTCTGTGTTGAAGGGAAATGGGATTACATTATTGTCATACCTACTGCAAAGCAGTGGTTCTGCACGGTAGTAGTCCTCCCTTCTTCCTCCCTACAAATCATCTCCAAGAAAGCTTGGTGGTTTGGTGCTTAGATATTTTCTTTCCAAGTGATTTTGAAACTCCACTCACTGCTTTCCAGTTTTCCTAAAGTTCTCATGGTTTCATATTTTTCCCATTTGAGGCTGTCCAGTGAAGGAGAGCACAGGCTCTGAGTAAGAGATAATTGATCCAGAAAAATCTCTTTCATCATTTTCAGCTCCCAGCAAACTGTCACAGCACAGCTGTGGCAGAAATGTGTGGGCTTCCACGTCATGTCCAGGGTGTGAAAAGCCCAAGTCAGATATTACAAACAGTGTGGGTTCTCATCCAACAGACAGGGCTCAGGCTCTTTCTGTCTGTCTTTGAACGCTGGGCAGTCTGATCAGGATCCTGCCCCAGGCTGGAGGCCACCTCTCCTGCAAAACAATTATTGAAAATTCTTCAGGATCTTACTGCATAGGAGTTAAAGTCTTTGTTGATGTCCTAGGCCTGAAGGATGATCTTGTGGTTTAAGCATTTGGACTAGACCCAAGAGATGTGAGATAAATTCCAGGCTCTGTTGTGCACTTCCTCTGTCAGCTTCTGAAAGCCACTTCTCTCCATGCTCCCATTCTCTGCCTGTAAAACATCACACTCTGCTCTCCCAATTTCACTGGCAAACATGTGACACTGAAAGCTCCTGATTGATGACACAGGTAATGTTCTGAAAGTCCTAACTTCAGGGTTATAACAGTGCTCTGACCCCCATGCATCTACAAGGGGGAATCCATTTGAAATGGGAAAGTAAGGGCACAAAAGCTCAGGCAAGTTTGAAGGACACAATGATTAATGCTATTTACTCAGCCTGATGACAGAGAGAAACAGCCTGGTTCTGAGTGGTTGAGGGGTAGCAAAGCTGGGAAAGGAAGGTAGGGTGCATTTTTCCCTGGGTTCAATTAGATGTCCGTGAGCAACACTAAAAGGCTGGTGAAGAAGAATCACTTTTGTATGCCCACATAGAGATATTTTAGTGAGTTTTAAATGCAGCAGTTCTGATTGTTTGGGTCCATTTTTATGGAGAAGTGCTTTGCAAATGGCAGTCACAATCTGAAGGAGAAGCCTGAGATGAAGGTTTATCTCATTGGTACCTGATGGGGAAATATTAAGGGAAGAGGAAAAGGAATTACTGGAGACTTCTAGTAGGAGTGTCAATATCTATTATTCTGTGGTCCTGTGATCTATTTTATACTAAATGAATATGTACCTACTTGTAGATTTGTGTATCCAGAGTAACACACAGTTGTCCTGTTTTGAATTCAGCATTTCTTGTTTCAAGCTTTGGAGTCACTTAAGCATGACAGCAGCCTTTAACAAATCATCTGCCTCTCACAATTTATATCTGACTTTCAAATCTGATGCCATGCCAGTCAAACTTTTTTCCTTTGCACTGACCCTCAGAGGGCTGCTTTGCTTGGAGCTCAGTGATTCAGGGGCCAAAGGAATGAGCCTTCCATGGAATAATGCAGAAGGAATGTGTAGGTGTGTGCACTCGTTCTTCCCGGGAGGCACCGGCAGGCAGTGGCAGCTCCTGGTAGGGCTGGGCAGACTGGGTGAGCTCTATGTGCACCCACTCTGGTCTCAGCACCCTGCACACCTCCTGATCCTCCTCCTAGGATGTGCTCATTCCTAAAGAAGATGCCTGTCCAAAGGGCTGTCCATGGACTGACAGGTTGTGACTCCATGTAGCTCATTGTCTTCTGTCTTACAGCCAAACCATGAAGCAGTTTCATATACCTCTTTTTTCTTCACTCCTTGGTAGAAACAGAACTCGCTGTCAAAAGTGTTTCCAGTGGAAGCAAATATTTGCACAGATTTTGCTAGAAGGCTCTACCTTGACTACAAGCTAGGAACAACCTGTTGGCTTTCCCAGAGGTGTTGTATGGAAAATGTGGGTTTATGGCCATAGCAATGGTTGAACTTGGTGATTTTTGAGGTCTTTTCCAACTGAAACAGTTCTATGATTCTATTCTCTTCTGCTAGGAATTCATCCTACTCTTTGGATGCTTCCAGTTTCTTTTTCTAGGTGGCTTTAACATCTGACTTGTAAAAGGTTTGCTTTTCCTTTCCTTGGGGGTGCACTAGTTTGTGCCAAATGGTAGGCATTATCCCAAAATATTTGCTTCAGGGGAAGCAATTCTCAACCCCCCTGTAAGGATTTTATCTCCTCATCTTCAAATTACACAGTTGAAATACACAGATAATGACACATGTAATGACAATGAAATGTAAGTGTGACTGCAAAGAGTAACAGTTAAAAATAATGAGATCCCTCTAACTAGGTCTTATAAAAGGAGGTCTTAAATAGCTAGAGAGAAACAGATGCTTTGAGGGACTTGTGGATAAAAATAGTGGCTTCCAGTTTGCAACCAAAACAAAACTATAGCCCCACTTAGTCAACCTCAGCACTAGAAATTCTGAAAACCTTAGAGCCCAGGACTGGGAAAGCACATGATTCACTGGTACTGCATCTGCAGATCTTGGCCTCTTCTGCTTTGCCTTATTACTTCTTCAGTTTGTATCCATGTTTGTTCCTTGCAAACGCCCTATGTCACTGGGCCTGGTGTGATTTAATAGGTGCCTAGTGGTCTGAGAACTGTGGATTCTGGTTTCTTTGGAGAAACATTGCAGTTGTGGGCAGATTCTGCATGCAGGGTTTGCTGCTTGGGGGTCAGTATGGATTTGGACAGAAGCAGTGCAGGTACAGTCAGTCACTTTGCTCAATGCTGAGCATGTTCCTTTAGGCAGGGCTGCTTGGGGCTCCATTGTCTACCTCAGTGATGAAAGACTAGCTCAGCCTCAGCAGAGCCAGGTATGTCTGCTCTGCAGTGGAGATTTCCAAAGGCAAGTTACAGATGGCTTGCTAGAGGAGAAGACAAATATCCTCTTCCCAGCTTAACTGGACTGGTTGAATGTCTGAATGTCTGCAGGCAGCTGTCCCCACTGCAGCTCACCCAGGGCAAAGAGTGTGAGCAGTCCTTAATCCACTGCAGCGACTGGTTAACCACCTCCTTTGCTGGTTTGAAGGTAAAATGTCTCATTTTTCAGTGACACTTGTGAGAAGCTGTGGGCCTTCTCTTGGCTCTGCTGTAGAAGCAGTAACAGTAAAGGTGCAACATCTTAAACCTCCTATCAGCCATGTGTAAGGATGTGGACCCTGTAAACTTGGTGTCCTGCAGGCAGCTGCTTCTGCCCTGTATTGTTGGGCTTGGAGCATCTATCTGTACAAAAGAACTGAGCAAGCTAGGGAAAGGGAAATCTTTATTTTATGTGCTTTTGTTTAACTCAGAAAAACACCAGTGACTGAGGAAGAATGTTTTTAATGAAGATTATCACCTTTTCACTCTCTGCTAGGGCAAAAGCCAAAGCTTTCTCTTAAATTAATAGTTTTAACTTGTTCATTTGGTATTTCTGTTTCAGGTGGTTCTTCCCAAACAAAGATAAGCAGTCAGGTGAGTGAAATGTTTCACTTTCCAGCTGATGTCTGGTAAAGGGATGAGAAATGATGAGTGGAGGCAATGCCAGACACTTCTGAATTTCAGGGAGTGAAGCTCAGGGTGTGTCTATAGCCAGCTGAGCACTAACCCACTGGGAGGCATTTTTTCAGTCCATACCTCACTCTCTAGCTTCTCCACTGTGACTCTGCAGTCACCTGCTTTGGAGCCCAGATTTAGTGATTAGAACTTTGTAATTTTCTCCTCTGTTGGTAATGCCCCCACACTGTCATTTGGAGCTGCCAGAACTGGCCCCACCAGGTGCCATGATAATAGTCTTATGAGTGAGACTGTCATTAGGTTAAGTGGAAGATATCAGTAGAGTTGTTCTTGATGGCCAGCCTCTGCTTTCTCCACGTGATGCTCGGAATCCAACTGTACCTTTTCTCTCAGATTTCCATTTTGTCCCTCCTTTATGCTTTGTCAAGAGTATTAGTCACAGTTATCCATTTGCATCTTACACTGCAACTGAGCCAAAGCCCATGGGATATGTGGCTGCTCAGCACCCTCACCCCTGCTGTAGCACAGGGTTTCAGTCCCTCACATGAATAGCAAGTGCTGGGGTGGGGAATGAGTGTCTGATCCTATACACCTGATGCATGGTGATGTTTCTCCTGGGTGGAATGTAACCATGGTGTGGCACCAGCAAAGCTGAAATGAAGGCTCTCAGCTCTGGCATGGAAGCCTCTGAGGCTGAGCAAGTAGACTTGTTTCTCCTGGGAGTTTGCTGGCCTCGCTATACAGTGAAAATGGTGCTGGTTAGGGCAGTCTGGGTTCCCTTTCTGGACTTTCCGCCTTCAGTGAGAGCCCTCAGTCAGGCCTGAAAGCTGGGTAATGCTCTAGGACTAGCTCCAAGGCACAGCCCATGAAATTGGCTTTTCCTGTATGTGCTGCTGTTGAATTTGCAGCTTACTGGGTTCCTCATGTGAGGATTGAAATCCTTGTCTTGTGAAATGCCGTCTACAAAAAAAAAGTAAGCAAAAGGCAGGTGTTGAATGATTGTACCGAGCTGCCTGTCAGTGAGGAGGATTTGAGATTGTAAGAGATGGAAGAATAGCTTAAAGAAGGAGATTTCCTGCACCCAAATAACAAGGAACAGACCGGGGGGAGGGTGGGGGACATTTGTCCCAGCTAAGACCTGGTGCATTGTTATTGAGAGATTGGTTGTGCTGTGTAGCAGCAGTCACCTTCCACAAGCAGTTCAGGCTTTGATTTTAATCTACCCTTTGCTACAAGCAGAAGGTGAAAACATTCTCTCTAAATATATGGTTTAGGACCACGCTCATCAGGGACTGGGGAGGGGGGGTGGTGAAATAAAATTTCCATCTTTGTTTAATATGTATTTATGACCCCACTGTGCTGAGAGAATGAGCTAGTCTGCAGCCCCAAATGTCTGGTGGCTGCGAGTGGGTCCGACATTGTTAGATCTGGCAGGGTTTCAGACATCTGCCAGGGGACGGATGGGGGATTTTGTTAGGAGAAGTGGGAGAGAGAGAGGAGCAGGAGAGACAGAGCGAGGGAGAGACGCAGGAGAGCTGGGGAAGGCTTGCAGCTTTATATATATATGCCTGGATAACACTTCCTCTTTAAAATTCCCTTACTAAGCTCGGCTCCTATATTTTATATTCAGCACGAAGGTTCCCGCCCCCCCTTCTCTCCCCCACCCCCTCCCCACTCCAGCCCTCCCCACCCACCACCACCCTCTCTCCCTTTAACTTGTTAAGTTTGAAAGATGATATATACACACAGTTTGCTTTGCCAGTCAGCCCGTTTAAGGCCAAGATTAATGCAGTGCATTGGTGCAATCGTGCCGCAGTGGTGCGTGATCGGAATACGAGATGGAATATAGGGGGAAAGGCCAGAAATGTGCCTGCATTCTGAGTTTACACAAGTCTCCTTAGCAACTTGTCTGATTTTTTTTTCCCCTCTTATTTCCCCCCCCCCCAAATTTCTGTTTTGGTTTGGTGTTTGGTTGGGTGTTTTTTTTTCATGGGGGGTGGGGGTGTGGGGTGTGTGCATTTGTGCCCACGTGGGAACGTTGTCCCAAATCACCACTGAATAAAACATTCCCTGACTTTTTGAAGAGCTTTGCTTGGTAGACTTGTTGTGGTTTTGTTGGGTTTTATTCTTTTTTTCCCCTCCTTCTCCTTTTCCTTTTGTTAAATTAGGGCCTAATTTTTTTAATGTTATTATTTTAATTTGTTTTGTTTCCCCCTACCCCCATCCCCCCCCAGAGGCAGGAGGGTACAGGCTGCGGAGGGGGGGGGGAGACCCCAAAAGGAATGGCAATGGGGCTGGGGGTGGGGGCACCGTAATAGTTCTCATTGTGACTTCCAGAGAGTTGGTTTCTTTCCAGTGGTTCACATCTCAGCATGTGGAATGATTGTGCTTTCTCCTGATTTGCCACAGAATTGGCAGCAGGCTGACTTTGTTAGTCATTTGAATTGCATTTTGGAGCTGGGGTTTTTTAGTTGTTTATTTAGTTAGTTTGTTGTTGCATATTTATTTCTTTCTAAGCAATTTCTTTTTTCATTTTCCAAATATGCACAATGCATTTTCTTAGGCTGTAAAATGGAGGAGAGACCAAAACGGGGGGGGGGGTGGGGGGTGGGGGGGGGGTGGGGGGGGGGTGGGGGAAATAACTAAAAGAGGGTGAGAGGATTGTGGCAAGACTGTCTCCAGAACCATCCCATTATTCCCCTCCCCGTACTATGGTTTTTTTTAGTTGCCTACTGAAGAAACCCCCTCCCTCCCTACAGGAGGGAGTGGCCTATTAGTGATCAAGGTAGGTTGGCTTTTTTTTTTTCCTCCTTCCAGTTTCTCTGATACTTTATTAATAGCATGGGGCAAGAGAAGAGGCTGTAGGGTGGGGAGAGCAGGGGAGGAGGTGACGGCGGATGGAGCGAGAGAGAGAGAGAAAGAGGAAAGAGTTATCCTCGAAGTACTGTACCTTGAAATAACTCAAGGGAAAATAGTTGCTGCCTCACTTGAGTCGCTTTCAAAACCTTGCTGTGCACTTTTACTTTTTCTTTTACTTCTGTTTTATCTTTTTTTTTTTTTTTTTTGGCGGGGGGTGTGTGTTTGCTTTTGGGTTTTGTTTGGTTGGTTTTTGGGTTTTTTTTTGTTGGTTTGTTGATTATTTTTTAAAGAAAAGCTTTCTAGAGGGAGGGTGTAAGGGGGGAAAAAAACAACAACAAAGGAAAGAAAGAAAAGAAAAGGAAAAAAAAAAAGAAAGAAACTGAGCCAAAAAAAAAACCCAACAATATTTGAAGGCTTGATCTTGGCTTCTCTACAAACAGATGTTGCCTGTCATTCCGTTGTTAAGCAGGCAGCAGATTGGAGCAAGCAGCAGCAGTTTAGGGGGAACCGCAGCAGAACTGGAAAGTGGGAGAGATATAGGTATAGAAATATTTTTGTTACTGTTTTCTTTGTTCTACACATAAATATTTTTCCCACCCCGACCCTGGAATTCTCTCTAACCACAACATCTCTATTTGATTTTTTTTTTTTGGGGGGGGGATCTTTTTTGCCTTTTTCTTCTTCCTTTCTTTTTCTTGTTTCCTTTTTGTTTTCAAGTGGGCAAAACAAATCCAAACCAAAATGGAAATAAAGCTCTAGGAACTCTCACTCAAATTCTACCAAGGCAGCTATCTTTTGGGTTATTTTTGAGAGCTTTTCAGTTTACTTTTTTTTTTTGGTTGGTTTGTGTTTTGGTTTTGTTTTTTTATTCAACATAGCTGAACACGTGTAGGAAAGGGGGTTATTTTGGAAGTGTTTAAGGCATTCTCGGTAAGTGAATGTTTGCAATGAATTAGGTCAGGGATTCGGTTGTTTTTCTTGCTGGTAACCCTGTTTCTGTTGGGTTTGCCCTGGAGTTCTTGCTGTACGTGGAATTGTGAAGGTTGAAGGCCTTTCTGTCTCCTTTCCAAGTTATAGCAATGTTGTAAGAACAAGAACCACGTTGTTTATACAGTAGAAGTTCTAACGAAGCACCGATACGCTCCATATCGTGGCTCTTTTGTGCTCTGCATGTGCTTGTGGGTTTAATTCCCCCATTCTTTTTATGCTCTTTTTTTTTTTGTTTGGTTGGTTGGTTGGTTGGTTTGTTTGTTTTTATTTCCCACTTCATTTTTAATGTCTGCTTTCTGATTTGATCGTAATGTGCTTGGGAGAAGAGAGGAAACAGCGAAACACGGGGAGTTTTGAGCCGAAGGAGTTAAAAGTTTCTTGGCACGAGAGCAGCAGTTTAGCAACAGATCAATTCATTTAAATGAAAGAAATCACAGACCAAGCCATCTGATTTTGAAATTTCACATCTTATGCTTCCACTTTAGAACAAAGCTTCTGTTTTTCTCCCCCCACCACCACACCCCCACCCTTACTATTACATGCTGCTTTTGTTTAAGACTTGGTTTTCATAGAAACTTGAAGTTGTCTGTAGTCTGTCTCTTCCCCCCCCCCCCCCCCCCCCTTAAAATATTAAATACAGGAGGGTATTCATCTCCTGCTAGCTGCAGTTAGTTCTGCTGTAAAGTCAGCCGTAAAGCTCTGCACATCCAACAGCTGGTGTCAGAGCTGTTTGCACCCTCGATTATCCTATGTTTGAAACAGCTTCCATTTTCCGTCTCGCAGGCTGTATAAACAGTCACCTATGTACTGTGAATAATAGTCCTATTTCCAGCCATTCTGCTTACCCTGCCTGGAGGTCTGGGGAACTCAAGGAGCCATGTCTGAGGGGGGAATTTTCTTTACACAGATAGGAAGTCTATGTCCCTCCAACATCTGCGGCCAGAAGCAGTCGTTCAGACTGACTCTGCGTGTGTCTCATGGAAGAGGTCTATCATTCTATACTTTAGAATGCATACTGAGCATCAGCCGTCATCATGCTTCTAATAGTCAAATTCTGAGGAGGATCACAACTTTTTGCTGCTGCTTGCTCATTTAGATGCGTGTGAGCCTTGATTCCAGTCCAGCAGTCCTATTGCTGCATCAGGTCAGATAAAATAAATCAGCTCATACAGAGGGAAGTTAGGGGTTTGTAGAAATTGAGTCTCACCTTCCTTTTACACAATTGCGTTAAAAAAAAAAACCAAAACAAACCCAAAACAAACCAAAAAATCGGTTGCTTACAATAAATGAAAGTGTTTGATGAAAGAATTCGCAGCCCCAGACTGAATTTGGGTGGAAGCTTTGGCGCCGTGGTGCTGAGCCCCTCCAGGGTGGCATCGCGTCCAAAGAGAAAGGCCGCGGCGTTTGGGCATGGGCGAGCTCCTACCAGAGGGAAGCGGTGAAAAGGTGGTGTAGGAGTCCATGTGCGGGGGGAAATCCTTTTGTCAGGCCGCTTCCCTGCACCCCCTGGAAGAAATCCTCAATGAGAAAGAATGGTCTTAAATCCACAGAAAAGTGGATTTGGAAAAAAAATAAAAAATAAATAGATGGGTGGTGGGTGGTGGGGGTTGGAAGTCTCAACCTCCACCTCTAACGTGACTACAGCTGGTCGCAGGTCTGGATGTGTTTTATTATTCCCTTCCCTTACATCAGATCCCAACCGCGTTGTAGGGAAGCACCAGGGTTCTGAGCGGCGAGTTCATCCCCCCCAGGATTGGAAATACTTCTGTGGGTGTCGTTGTGGTTACATCACAGCGCGCTCCTTCCTCATCTCCATTCTCCTGCAAAATTCAAATAATTCCCCCCCCCCTCCCCTTCTCTTCCCTCCAATCCCCCCCCCCCCCCCCAACAGCAGCTGTGCATGGTTTTTTTAAGTCGGTCTTTAACGTTGCGAAAGGAACAATAAAATGAAAGGCAAAACCGGCATCTTAAAACTTGGCAAGTGAAAGCAGCTTGGACTGGCAGCCAAGAATCCTGCTGTGGTGCAAAAAGAATAGCATCCACGAAGCCACCACAATCCGGGGGTTTCTTCTTCTTTTAACAATCGCATCGGCAGAGAGAAATAATTATTCCTTGTATCAGTGTTTAAAAAAGAAAAGAGTCAAAAAGCTTAACAAAAAAAAACAAACAAAAAAAAAGCCTTGCTTGGGGGACCTTCTCAAAAGCAGGTAACGATATCCTCCTCTTTGATTCCATTTTATCAAAGTTTAATTGGATAAGGGAGCTGTCTCTGATAACTAAGCAGTTTAAGAAGTTGGAGCGTTGGCGCTAACTAGCAAGGATTGCCTTTGCTTGTTGCAAGCCTCCACGGTGCTTGCTTTTTGCTTTTCTGGCTTTGGTGGTAATAGAATTGGCAAACTTCTGAACCGTTTGTGTTACAAGAAAATGTTTTTCTTTCCACAGATTGAACTCATGGGGGTGGGGTGGGGGGGGGGGTAGGGGGGGAGGGAGGGCAGGAGTGGATTGTGGGGGGCGGGAGGGTAGGAGTGGATTGATCCAAGGTGGAACATGGAAAATAACTTTTCTTCCCCCTCAAAAAAAAAAAGGGGGGGAAAAAAATCATAATTAACAATTGGGATATCAGGATGGGGGAGTAATTTCTCTCTTAAGAACTTGCCTGTTCCTTTTGCTTCTAAAGCTGTAGCCTCTAGATGGATAAAGGTGGACTCCACTTCTTGATAATATACCATGAAAATACCCATGAATATTTTGTCTTCCAGAATACCTTCCTCGAAGAGTTGGGCCTAGCAATATGGCAGCGCACGTTGGATAAGAAATCTCAGTGAAATGCTGCTACTCAGGTAATTTGGCTTCTCATACATTCTCCCCTCAGTAGCTTCCTTTTCCTGATCATTCCTTAAATATCATTGGAAATACAGAAATCCATCAATGCAGGTCTTTAAACCTGAGATGCAGTTGTTGTGTGTATATGTATAGAAATATATGCATATTTATAGGCCTAAATAGATTTTTTTGGTTAAAATCAGAGGGGAGGGGGTGGGGGGAAAAGAATGGGAATTATTTAGCAGTTGTGTTTCTTATTTGTCTTATTTTTGTGGCAGAAGTATGAAATGGCTGCAAACAGCTTTTTACTCAGGCGCACAATGCATTCCATAATGATCGATTTTCCTGGACCAGGGCATTTATGCTTTGGTGGTTTGCAAGAATACCACCCACAGACCAAAACCCAATGTTATGTCTTTAGAGATTTTAGTTCTCCATGTTTCCTTCTGTACTTCGTTGGCTAGAAATCTATCCAATGCCAGTCTCATACTGGATTAATACTAACGAAAGTGGATTATGTTTTTTTGGCCGTCCCAGGTTCTGGTACCAAAGCCTTATTGATCCTGTGATCAATGAAATATTGTAAAATTGATAGTGAAGCAAAGTAACCTTAGGATAAGGCTATCACAGTCCTTAATATCTGATCCTTAATGTACAGATTGAAACTTTTTATTTGTGATCTTAGCATTCAAGGCAACTACAGTGTGAAGATGATTGATTTGTTTGCTTATCATGGATTTCCTGCCACTGTGTATATGTTCATCAGGTTTTCAAAAGGTACAATAGCTGGATGATTAATCAATGTAGGGAAATGTTTCAGAAGCCAGATCTTGTGATAATCTACAGCTCTCTTTCAGTCTTCCTGAATATATTTGAAATTAGTGAAATACATCTTAAAAAAGGAGGGGGGGGGTGGGTGGGGGGAAAAGCAGTGCTCATTCCAAAAAGAAAAAGAAAACCAGCACCAAACCTAATTCAAACAATAATTCCCTATCCTTGGAAACATAAAACTGTGTGTGTTTGCTGCTGACTTTAGCAGCCCACTGGCTCAAAAACCGTCCATGAGGTTGTCTTCCCAAAATGTATGAAAAGGAGTATGTTGGGTGCTGGGTGCTTGTAATTTACAGCATACAGGTGCCACTAAACAGAATCTCTGTGCCACCGAGCTGCCTTTTCTGCCGGGCTCCCAGGAATGCAGAAGTGGTCGATCAGATTTGTAGCAGGGATGTGCTCGAGTGATTTATTTGGCATGCATAGGTGCTTTGCTAGAAATAGCTATTGCTGCTTTCTCTTTTTCCCCTCTTTCCTTTTTTAACAACTGAAACTATGGCGATGGATCCTGCGACTCCTTCTTCCCTTTTGTTTTGTAAAAGCCAATCAGGTAGCAAGGGAGAAGGAGGTGGTTGCCCAGAACTGCAGCAGAGATCAGCCCTCCTTTAGGCAACTAAATAAAGGGCGTATTTTCTGTGTGGGTCAACACCTAACAGCTGCCCTTACAAGCATGTGATGGGCTCTCAGAAGGTCTGGCTTAGTTCTGTCTCTGAGAAGAGCTGCAATAATTCAGTAACAAGGAGCAGTTGCTGGAGTGTGTTGGGTGCCTGCAACTTCCATTCAGACCAGTCAGAATTGAGGACACGTGTCCTATACCACAAGGAGGTATGTACAGGCCACCCAAATGCTACATCTTGGTTTCCCTCAAGGACTTGAACTATCCCAAGTGGTTAGAAAATGAGCTTGTGAGCTATTAAGGGGGGGAAAGTAGTTTTAAAGCTAGGAAAACCTAGTGAAAATATATCCTCCGCAGGTTATAGGACTTCAGTGAGATCTCTGCTTTTTCCCTGTCCCATGTGAAAGGACTAAAACCTTCCTTTGCCAGCAGAGAGACATGCAAATTAGCTTACCTTCCTATACATGCATTGCTATAAATAATACTATGCTCATAAAGAAAATACTCTGCCTTGCATGGTAGCATGAGAGTGACATGCAAAAAGCCTGATGGAAAAATTCCTTGCCATTGTAAGAAACACTGGGTACACGCAGCAGCAGCAGCAGCGGTCCTGGCTTCTAGTGCTGTGCCCTATCAAGCCCTAATAGAAGAATTAAAAGACAGTTTGAATTTTAATCTGAGGTTCCCTTAAATAAATGAGCTTTGTAGTTGGAGGGCTGGGGTTATTTTTGGTAGGGTAACATTTGTTATATTCCATTTGCAGTTCTGTTCCAAAGGAGTGCACAATACGTGTATTTGTGCAGGATGTGATTCTGTTCTGTCTGCAGGACCACGTGCTCCCTGACCCATTGCCTTGACCGCTGCACAATGATTGCAGGGCTAGAGCCTTCTGAATGCTGGGTGCTCCTAAATTGCATTTAGGCTCCAACATAAAAGTTGTCCTGATATTTTGTTATTATTTTTTTCTCCCCTCCCCAAAGATGCTGAAGCTCTGCAGCTCCTTGTGCTTGGCATGAATTCTGAGTGCTGAAAACTGGACTCTTTTAAGGTAGGTATCGGGGTATAAGCATAGGAATCTAAACTTAGATGATCACTTTTGCTAACCTTTTGGACAGATGGTGCAAGTTTAATGTCTCTATTGCTGGATGGGAGCAGGAGTTTCTTGTGAGCCAGCCCAAGCAGCAATACCAATAAAGGAAAATTGTATTTTTTTAATTGCCTACTTACCAGGCTGGAAAGGTTGAAGTGATTTATTTTAAGAACCTGCACCAGAAGTGGGGAAACTTTATGAAAGCATCCAAATAGCAAAATTATTTTCCAAGTGTTCACTGGTTTTCATTTTATGGAGGATAAAGTTGGCTTGCATTAGTAGAGTTTACCTTCTGAAGAGAGGGAAGAGGCAGAAAGAGAAAAAATTGGGACAACACTTCAAGCAACAATTAAATCCACTGATTTTGTCCACCGGTTCTACGTGGAGCTTACAGCCAGGTTGCTCTTCAGCCTCATTCCCCACCAGTCGCCCACCCAGTAAAATTTCATCAATGGGAGATGTTAGTTATGCAGGAAAGAAAACTTGGAGACTTCAGGGGAAGGAGAGGATGCTTCTTGCTTGCAGTGGTAAAACTTCACTCGATGGCTGTTTTTCAGACAGAAAGGTCCTAAAGAAGTTTTGTATTTGTCTCTTTTTAGCAAGAAATGCAGTGAGACAGCAGAGAGCTGGAGCTAGGAGACCTTTCTAGATTGTTTAGCAGAGACAAAGTTTTCTTTTAATTTAAAAAACAAAATAAAATAGAATGAAAATAGAACTCCAGAGCAGCAACAACTTCTCTGAAAGTTAGAACAACTCTTATCCAGTTGTTTCTTCTGTTTTAACCAGGCTGCCAGAATGGAAACAAAACAACTTATCGCCTGTGCGCTGCAGCTCAGATTACACACAAAATAACTTTGCTGTTGGGATGATTTGCTGCACTGTTAGCTGTACACCTCCAATGTTGGCTCTTCATTCTTCAGCCCCGTGTGTTCAGCAGTAATTCTGCCCAGCCTACCAGCGCCTACCAGAAAGAAGCACAGAGCTGGTTAGTTTTGCTTCTTTTAAAATGTCTTTCATTTTGCTGATTTTTTTTCTTTGTCTTCAAAGGGTTGCATGGGAGTGAAGGAGGCTGTAGCAACAGAGCTAATGTTGTGAGCAAAGTCAATAAGAAACTCTTTCCCACCCCCCACCCTATCTTGCAAAGTGCTGAGGAGAATGAAGGCTGCTACTTACTAACAGCTCTGAAATTCCATCCGCAGAAATGTTTTTTACCTCTTGGCATCTAAAATCAAAAGCCCCAAACCTAGCAAATTGCAGAAGAGATCCCTGCCTGTTGCCACAAACCCGTAGATCCGAACTTGTGGTCATACTCCACACAAGCTTGTATCTATAGGTATGTGTCTGTCTGGCAAGTGCACAAAGCCTTGTGTTGAAGCATTTAAACTGACAACGTTCAAGTGCTGGTAATCTTTTGTCTAATGCCTTCTTCCTTCCTCCCCCAACACCCCCTTCCTTTTATCATTTTTTTTCCCCCTTCTGAGAAATATAGTTAGAGCTGCAACTCTTGTCCTACAATTATCATATCAGCTTTCAGCTTTGGTTAGCCTTCAAATACACTCATGCAAGCCAGCAACTCATTTGTGCCTGAGTAGAACGGGCCGGGGCCGGGGAGGGGAGTTGTTTGACATCAGACCGGAGAAATGAAATCTCAGCTACGTTGTGCAGAAGTCTGTCTATGGAGACATGGCAAGGACTGTTCTTGGGTTGTTTGCAGCTTGAGGTCGTTGGGAAAGCAGATAAAAATGGTTTCATTTGTCAAGTGATGTGGATCCATCCTTTCTTTGCTTAGTGGTGGCAGCGGGTTTGTGAAAGGAAAAGACACTTCTGCTCTCCTTCCTATCATGTAACTTGGAATCGCTGAGAGCACTGCAAGCTCAAAGCTCTGTGTGTGACAATTGCCCTCCAACTCTTATTCTCTCTCTCAAAAAAAAAACTTAGTTTGTTGCAGAATTCCATTCCTTCCAGTTTCGTGGCATTTGTGTCTTTAAAAGTAGTTTATAAAGGGAAATAACCAGACTGAAAGCACCAAAGAACTGGTAAAGCAGGGGGGAGGAAAAAAAAAACCACCGCCGTGCAAGCAGGCAGCAGAAAACCTGCTGCATGAAACTAACATTTTGAAAGTTGTGAAAGTGGAACAATTATTTTGGAAGCAGTCATTAAAAAAGAAAGGGGAAAAAAAATAAAAAAGCCCAAACCCCACCAATATACAGATTCTACATGAAAATAATTAGACTGTAAACTCAAAATAAACTCTGACTGTTTCTTTCCAGCAGCTTTCAGTGTTAATCCTACCAGAGATTTGGTCTGCATTTCCACTTTTAAATTTCTCTGGGTTTGAACTTGGCTGCTGTGACGCACACTGCTGAAGTCCAAAAAAGGGTGTTTTTTTTTTTCTTCCTCTCCCTTGCTGAATTTCCAGCGTTTTCTACGTGTTTTCTATTTACTGTAGAAGGCTTCTGCTAATAAAATTGTGGTTGAACTCTTCTCCTTTCTCCCCGTGAGTTGGAAGTAGCTGTTGAAAAGGAGAACAGAATGCACGGTTTGGCATTCTGCGTGACCAGGCAGCTGGGGACGGGAACCAGTGGTCACTGAAGCTTGAGGAGGGCAGATTTAGACTGGAGATTTGGAAGAAATTCTTTACAGTAAGGGTGGTGAGACACTGGAATAGGTTGCCCAGGGAGGTGATGGATGTTCCCTCCCTGGAGGTGTTCAAGACCAGGTTGGATGTGGCCTTTTGCAACCTGGGCTGGTGGGAGGTGTCCCTGCCCATGGCAGAGGGGTTGGGACTGAGTGATCTTCAAGGTCCCTTCCAACCCAAACCATTCTGTGAATCTATGAATCCATTGCCCTCCCAGATATATAGGAAACTAAGTTATCAAAGCTGCAGGGTAGTGGATGTGTGGCTTCCAGAAGAGCTTTGGCTGCTAGGCTGTCTCTAGGTGGTAGTATTTCAGGTGTGTGCTCTACCTTTGCCATGGCACAGAACCAATGCTGGGCATCACCACTCTGGGTTCAGTCACACAACTATGAAAGGCCTTTGATGCCATGTCCACAAGTAATGCCTTGGCTCCTCAGAAAACAGACAGTGAGAGGTGACTGAAAAGGGGGAAGCATAAAACTCTTTCAAGTGAGAGTGCTGCAAGGCCACGCTGAAACCTATGTGTGGGATACTACCCAGGATATGGACCTTGCATCAAGATCTGCTTTGTGGTGTGGTATGGTTCTGCTTTTGCTTTGGCTTTCCTACTGGTCATTATATCATCCATAATGGAATGAGTAGTGTGTCATCATAGAATCATAGAGTGGTTTGGGTTGGAAGGGACCTGCAAAGGTCATGTAGTACAACCTCCCTGCAGTCAGTAAGGACATCCTTCATTAGATCAGGTTGCTCAGAGCCTTGTTGAGTCTGACCTTGAATATCTCCAGGGATGGCACCTCAATTACCTTCCTGTGCACCCTGTTCCAGTGTTCCACCACCTTATGGTGCAGAACATCCAATCTAAATCTGCTCTTCTCTAATTTCAAACCATTGCCCCTCATCCTGTCACTGCAGGCCTTTGGAAACAGTCCCTCTGCAGCCACCTTGTAGCCCCCTTCAGGTACTGGAAGGCCACTATTAGGTGCCCCTGAAGCCTTCTCTTCTCCAGCCTGAACAACCTCAGCTCCCTCAGCCTGTCTTTTAGGAGAGGTACTTCAGTCCCTTGATTATCTTCATGGGTTCTGATAAGCAGCAGGGAGAGTTTGCATCAAGTTGTGACAGCAAAAACTGTTCTGCCCAGAGGGGCTGTTAATATTCTGCATTGGGTTTTGTTGTGGGGTTTGGGCTGGATTTTGTTTGTTTGGTTTAGGTTTGGAGGGTTTTTTTTTCAATGCTGTGAGTATTCCCTGCATTAGATTCCTATATTCGTGGCTATAAAGGAAGTATTGGCTCATTTAGTCTAACCACCAAAAAGAAGTGAGCTAGTCAAACACAGTTCCCAATATAATACATATTTTTCCCTGGTGGTCTCCTCTCTGCAAAGCCATGTGGAAAGATCAGGCTTCTGGCAGAATATGCTGAGAACAGCCTGGAATTTATCACAGATGTTTCTGGAGGCTGGCACTTCAGGTGACGTTGCTTTGAGAGTGCCAAAAGCCCATGGCAGGGGAATTGGGCAGATGTTTCACAAAATGAGACACCACAGCTGGGTTTGAAAGCTTATTTTTGGATTATAAGATCAATATTTCAAGCAAAGAAGAGGAAACAGATTTATCTTGGTAAAACATTTTAGTGTAGTTTCTTACCATGTTGGGGCCTGCTAACCAATATCCAATCTGTGATGGAGAGGCACTGGAACAGGATCCTCAGGAAGGTTGTGGGTGCCCTCTCCCTGGAGATCTGCAAGGGCAGGTTGTAGGAGACTGAGCAACCTGGGTTAGTGGGAGGTGTCCCTGCCTATGGTGAGGTGGTTGGAACTGGATGATCTTGAAGGTCCTTTCCAACCCAAACCATTCAGTGAAGCAAACTTGGGAAATGTGCAGTCAGAGGTGGGAGTAAGATGCAGGCTCTTTGCTGCTGTGAGTAGAACCCTGGCATTGTATTCTGAGGCTAAGCATGTTTTCTGGTTGCTGCTGTTTTTCTGCTCCTTGGCAAATCAAAAAGGGTAGCTGTGCCACTGTGTGGGCATGTGTCAGCTCAGCCTGACATGAGCTTGGTGATGTTGTGGCCTCTGCTTTATGGGACAGGGTAAACATGCCCAAGGAAGCCTCTCGAGCACTGTTGTCTTCTGCAGCAAGAGGTGCAATGGTGTGACTGCAGAGAGAATGCCAAAATGGGCATTGGTAGAATCAGCACTGCTGTCAGCAATGCCTGCATGGCTTCTCTGAGCACAACAGAGCTGTGGTTTCTGCCACAACACTGCCTGTAGTCTGAGTCTTTGTATTGAAGGGCTCCCTCACTCTACCTCTTCGTTTGACGTTGCTAAGGCTGCACTGTCTGAGACAAAGTTAGTGCTTGGAATGGCCTGCCTCCAAATTTTGCCTTCCTTCCACTATCTCCTGTGCCTTTCTGCTCCAACTTCTGCCTTCCTGCCACTAGCTCATGTGCCTTTCTCCTCCCCTTCCTTCTCCTTTTCATTTACTAGGTGTTATAATTTGTTTGGGGTTGTTTCTTGTTAAACTACCCCTCTTCTTTTTAGCTATAGCCTCTAATATTCTCCCCCACCCCTTTGTTTCTCAGCTCAGCCTTTTGAAAAGAACTGCATTGTGGTTTCAGCATTCATTTGTGTTTCTTTTCTGTTGGTTGTATTCACTTCATTAAGTTTTAGAGTGAAACTGGAGTCTGACAAAACGATGTGAAGAACCTTGAAATGTGTCTTTGCTTTGGGATGGGAAAAAACCCTAATTGGAATCTGTGGTGCTTCTACCTGTATGTTCCTTATGAATTCTTTCTTCCACCCCACCCCCCTCACTTTGCTGAGAAGGAGCTTACATTTATGCAGCAGCTTTGATCCCAGTGCCATACAGAGTGCACAGAGATCTCTTCATCTGTCACTGAGGCACAGTGACTGCGTAACAGTGCACAGCCGTGCTGCAAAACTGCTCAGGGCAGGAAGTGCTGAACGCTTCACCCAGTTTGATGTTGCTGGGGAACCTAAAGAAATAGAGAGCAGTTACTGTAGCTGGAAACAAATCAGAGCACCTGAATGTAAAAGTACCAGGAAGGCCCCAAGGACATGAACAAAAAAAAAAACACCACAACCCAAATCCCAATATCCTCTCCAAAAAATTGGGACCTTAATTAATGCAGACCCTTTCCCTAGCAATAGGCAGAGTCATTGCTTTGGTACCTCCTGAGAGGAAAAAATGCCTACATGGCCCTGTCTGCATCTGAGGAGGCTTTGCTGCTGCAATTCCATTCCATTTGAGCAGAGTTGCAGTTTGAAACAGAAACAATAGTTCCTGCCTGAAGAAACCACCCAAAGCTTTTCCCAAGCAAACTCCTCTATTTCCCCCCCCCCCCCCCCCAGATTAGATAAACCATATCTTTCTCCCTCAAAATAACACACCCATTTCTCATTTCTGTTACTGACATCATTCACTGAAAGCACCTGTGAGGTCTCTTGCAGACAAGTACGTTGCATGGTATCCACTGGGCCATGAAAATGTTTACATTTGTGTGTTCCTCCTTTATTTCCAGCATTGCCTGGTGTGGAGCACAGTGAGCCCTTGTCAGCAGAGGAGCACACAATAGCATTTGGGTAATTAGAGTAACCATATGCAGTGGCAAATGGGATGGATGATAAGCAGAATGGAATTGTGTACCCTGGAATTTGAACCATATCCAAATACTCTTATTCAGATAATCAAATCTGGTTAAACTCTTAAAAGGCAGATAAATAACTATCCCAGTAATCTGATTTTTTTTTCCCTCCTCCCTATTTGTTTATTTACTTTTAATCAGTAAGGAGAGGATGCTCTTAAAGGAGGAATCCAAGATTAAGTAAGACACCTGTCCTTGAGTCAGGAAGTCTCCATAACTTAGGAGCATGGAATAAGTAGTATTAGCCACAGGGATCTGAAGGAGAGATGAGCCCCAAGATGGAATAAGTAGTATTAGCCACAGGGATCTGAAGGAGGAGAGATGAGCCCCACGAGGTCTGCAGAGCCTTTGGTTGTAGGTACACAGTATCATGATGAAATGCAGCCTCACCATACCACCCTGGAAATGACACCAAGCTTCAGCACAGCTTCCTGGCAACCACCTATGAGCTCCTTTACTTTTCAGTGTGCATATGAAAGCAACCCTGCTCTGGCTCCTCAACATGCTGTCCAGAACCCCAAACAAGAGCATTCAGCCTGGGTTTGCGGAGCTCACCAATCACAGAGCAGGCCCAGGCTAAGCAAAACTCTAAGTTTTGGGGTCATCTGGAGTAATCAGCCTTGCTATTTTGTGCCACCTTGCCCACCAGCATCCCTGATCCACCCTTAGACCCTGCAAGGAGCATCTATGCCACGTGTGGTCTAACCCAGAGCTGATGCTGCACTCCAGCTGCTGACAAAAAGCAAGATGCTGTTCAGGAGTGAGGGCATGGCTACCCTTGCCCTAGAAAGTACCAGATAATGGAATGCAACATTGAGTAAATCTTCAGATTGCTGAAACTCCTGCTGAAAGTTGAGGCACAGACCACATTTGTAATGTGTTGAAAAATTTTGGATAGCTTTCAAAATGTTTGCTTGACCTCAATTTCAGCTGAGCCCAGATGAGACTTCATTCCTTGTTTTGCAGATTCTTGAAGTTCCAGCCCTGTTTAGTGTCTCTGAAAGAATTATAGGAGAGCTCTGTGAGCTACAGTAAGCCTTTGAACCTCTTGAGTTTCCTCATCACAGGCAAGTTCTAATAGCAAAGCTTCATCACTTAACGCTGAATGGGTGAGATAATCAGCAGGGATCATGTCAGCATTCCCATGGTAAAATCTCTTCTGTCTGAGGTTTATGGAAGTCAGCTGTAAAACAGATCACTCTGGGCTGAAATTTAGCAAACAAGATTTCAGACCTCAAACTGGAACAATATCATTTGTGGGTTTGGGTATTTCATGTTATTTTTTTCTCAATGACTTAGGGCAATATGTTTGCTTCTTGAGTGTTTGCTTCTTTCCACCCCCTCCTTGGCTAGCCCAGCAGCAGTCTGCTTGGGATCTGAAAGCGAAGGTGGCTTCTTCTGCCTTCACAGCCAGAAGGATTCAAAGTCAAGCTTCAGCTTGAGATTTTGCAGATGATAATGACCAAACAGAATTCAGCTTTCTTGAGCAATTCTGTGCTGAATTTCCATGGTACCCTTAATGTCTTTCTTGTGTCTGTAAAGTCAATAGGACTGGTCTGTAAATGCACAAGAAGTGTGGTATAGCTGCAGGAGATTAATGTGTGAGGCATTGATTTCTGTGTTATTATTTGGGAATACTCTGCCTTCTGAAACCCAGCTGTTCCCTGGATCATAACTAAATTGCTGCTTTGCATGAAGGGTGTTTTGAAAATAGAATATTCCCGCCATTCAATCCCTGAAAAACACTCTGGCCTTGAATTCTCTCCTCTTTCTCAGGCAGGGATATGAAATTCAGGCCCATGTAGTGTAGAGTAGGGGAAGCAAGTGTCTGGATTACCATTTCTGAACACAGGAGGTTCCACTTATAAATGAGGAGACACTACTTTATGGTGAGGGTGATGGAGCTCTGGAGCAGGCTGCCCAGAGAGGTTGTGGAGTCTCCTTCTCTGGAGACTTTCAAAAGCCACCTGGATGCATTCCTGTGCAGCCTGCTCTAGGTGATCCTGCTTTGGCAGGGGGTTTGGATTTGATGATCTCTGGAGGTCCTTTCTAACCCCTGAAATTCTGTGATTCTCTCACTTGAAGTCCATGAAGGGAATAGGCAGTAAAACGTGTGATGCTCCTGTACAACTTCCCAGTCCCGACTAAACCTTGCACTGCGATCTCATGTCTTCAGAGGTCAGTGGCTTGGGCTGTTGTTAACTTCAGTGATAGAGACCCTATATCTGCCTGGGAAGAACTGATGCAATGCCATTTCTTCTCCATTTGAAAGCAACTATCCACTGAACCTGAATTCTGTCTCCTCTGTGATAGGACAGCAGTCTTCTCCAGAAAGCAGAGGGCTACACTAAGGAAAAGGACACCAATTTTTGATGACACTGCTCCTTTACAATAAAACTGGCTGGGCTGGGGCAGAGATTTCCCTTTTGTCCACAGAACTGTGAAATAATTTCTGTGATTCTGAAGAAAAAGACAACCCAAGAGGCCTAAAAGGGTTCAGTAATAAGAGGTGCTGGGGTACACGAACTTCCATAGGAGCACACAGCTCCCCACATAATGCAGTTCTCCCTACCACAATATGTGAGAGGAACTTTCCTGACACCAAGATGTATCGTAATTGAACATTGTCATTAAATGACATATTTACCCTAATTACATAATTAGGTATGATTGTGCTAATTGGGTAAAGACATAATTGACAAAAATCACCAGAAAACAAACACAGAGATTCATGCCACCAAAAGAAAGTGGCTTAATAGGGACTGGGGCTGTGGATCTCTCTTGCTCTCCTCCCAGAACAAGAATGTTTATAGTACACAGCTAGTTACCGGTGCCAGGCATTGATAGATGTTGTGAAGGTGCAGAAGTAACAGTAATTAGATGATTTCTGGTTTAATATTTGATCTCAGTCCCTAAACTCACTACTTTGTGTCAGTAATAGCAGCAGATACTCTAACTGATGGAATGACACGGGGTTTTTTTTCTGCTTGAAATTACAGTTCCTCTGGGATGTAAATACACTTTCATCTGTCCAAGCTTCACAGGAGCTTAAAGTGATGGGAACAAAATACCTCTAATTCTGAAACCAAGCTCTCATAAATGGGGGAAAATTTGCTAGGATAATCTGTGCAGCAGGCTGCACAGGAGGTGTCTAAAAATTGACCACAGCCTGAGTTAGGCATCAGGCCCTGAGAGAGAAACCACTTTAGTATTTACAAAAAACTTTTGTCTTACACTCTTATTGCTGTCTACAACTACCTGAAGGGAGGTTGTAGCCAGGAGGGGGTTGGTCTCTTCTCCCAGACAACCAGCACCAGAACAAGAGGACACAGTCTCTAGCTGCACCAGGGGAAGTTTAGGCTGGAGGTGAGGAGAAGGAGAAAGTTCTTCACTGAGAGAGGTGCTAGCCATTGGAATGTGCTGCTGGATGTTAGGCTGGATGCTGGATGTTAGGCTGGATGTGAGAAAGAAGTTCTTCATAGAAAGAGAGATTTGCCTTTGGAATGTGCTGCCCAGGGAGGTGGTGGAGTCACCATCCCTGGAGGTGTTCAGGAGGGGATTGGACGTGGTACTTGGTGCCATGGTTTAGTCATGAGGTCTGTGGTGACAGGTTGGACTTGATGATCTTTGAGGTCTCTTCCAACCTTGGTGATTCTGTGATTCTGTGTGTGATATTGCTCTGTGAAGCTAGAATAGGTTTCACACAGGTCCATGTGAAAACTTCCTTATTACTAGGACTTTTGTTAGAGAGATGTTGGCATGTGTGGGAGCTTGGATGAGAATATTCCCTCACTGAGGACCTTCTCTCAGCCATTTGTGCTCGGACGCTGCCATGGCACCTTGGAGCAGGTCTTGGTGCTAGCAGTGGAAGCACAAATGGGGCACAGCTCCCAGGCTCAATATAGTGACGGGGGAGGGAGTGAGAATGCTCTTTGGATAAGTGCCAGCATGGAGCTGACAGCTCAAGGATTTGTAAATGTGGTGATGAAGAGGAAGTTGAAGTTGTGACGGAGGAGCAGCAAAGAGAGGTGGCAAGTCATGAGCAAAATGGTCACAGTGGCATTCGCCAAGCTGGGAAGAATTTAGGTTGTTTAGGCACAAGTTGAGAGTAAGGAATTTATTCACAATGAGTGTTCCATTGTACTGTATCTATGAATTTAGGGTGCAAATCATGGAATCATAGAATGGTTTGGGTTGAAAGGGACCTTAAACATCACTGAGTTTCACCCCCCTGCAGTGGGCATGGACACCTTCCACTAGACCAGGTAAACATTTCTTGCTCCACCTTCTATTTTAAAGCCAGCTCTTGGAGAATTGTTTTGCTCAGCTCTGCTTGGTCTGCAAGATGTGCCTGGGTTAGTCTCAAGGCAGTGGTGATGTTAACCATAGTGGCCTTAATTAAACTTATCACACATAGATAGTCACTTTTAAATGTGACATCTAATATCCATTACAAGATTGAGATACAGGAAAATATTTGCCAGGACTAATTGTAGGGGAAAAAAAAAGGGGGGGGTAGGGGGGAAGAGTATCCTAGCTGTATGAGACTGAAATGATCTAATTTATAACTGCAGAAGATGGAATAGGATGTTTTCAAGGGTTTAAAAGGAAGTTATGTCTCCTGTGTCACACAGAAATTGGGTGGGATTTGAGATCTCCTATCACCCTAAATGAGCACACAGGTCGTTGGCTTCCTTAGAGCTACCCTATTTCCATCACTGGATTTCATGTCAGAGGACAGATGTCCAGTGGACAAAAATGATGATGTTTCATTAAAGAATTGGGGTTGGTTAGGATGCTTTTAGACACTAACAAAGATTTGTGGTTGGATCACAGCTCTATACTTATAAAATGGTTAACAGTGACTCTACTGTCAGGGTACTGCACTGTGCTGGTAACTAAAACAATGTGTTGCATTTCCACACAGCCTATCAGGTCACAGTAGACTTTACCAAATATGGAGTCATTAGAGGCTCCACTGATACTATCAACATCATCTACACTTAAACCTTGCAAAAAGACTGGGGCCTTTCTCAAATATGCCTCTGCTGCTGCAAGGTGAGGTCTGCAGCGTGGTGCTGTTTCTCAACTCCCTCCTCTCTTTCTCTCATCAGGGCTTTGAAGGTAAAGGTGGATTTTTCGTAGTCAGCAATGCTTTTATCCTAAGAAAATCAAACCAACCAAGGTGGCATCTATTCAGCACAGCTCAGCATTCATTCTGAGGGTTTGATTCCCTGGTAATCCTCTTCCAGCACGAAGCTGCTGTGCCTGAGGAGGCATTCACCTGAGAGGCAGGATCCCAGGACTGGTTTAGTTCCACTGTCTGCACTGGCATATTTTAAGATGCTAATCCCTGTTTGTAAGCCATCATAAATAGGCAGCATACTGTTTTAAGTAGTGCCTCGGTGGGTTAGGGGAATGACTCACAATGATAACATCCTGGGGTTTTTGACTGTGAACTAACACAAGTTTAAAATGTACCGTGTTCCTTGTTAAGGGAACACCATCTTATTTGGGCTCCTGAGAAGAGGCTTCAGTGCTGCATTTCTCAACTCATTAATCTTACCAAGTCAGAGCTACGTGCGGGAGGAACATTTACTGCAAGCTTTCTCCCCTTTTGCAGCTCTTCTCCTAATTCCGCTTCTGCAGACATTCTTTAAACATCCAGGAGCCAAGGTGCGTGTTCCAAGGTCAACATTACATGTGTTCACAAAGGAAGAGACATGCTAGGACAAGTTGCATCCTAAGCTTTCTTTAAGTGCTCTAAAAAAAAAAGATGTATGTGTGTGTTCTGGGCTGTAGTGCAGATGTGTCTGCTGCAGAGGGGGAGAAGGACTTTTTATGGCCAGGGACAAAATTCCTTCTTCTGTGAGACGTGACCGTGATCTTGCCTACATCTAGCAACAATAACCATGACTTCTGGTGTCTTATCTATCAAAGTATACAGTGGGGGGAGCTATGTTTGGCTTTGGTGTTGTGTTTTCTTTCTCCCCACCAGCAAAGCATTTATTACTTCTAAATTAGCACACTGAGAACTTTGAGGACTGTTTTTAACTGGGCTCCCCTGACATTGTGTCTGCTGTGAAGTGGTGGGTGGCTTTCAGCATGGTTTTGTGACTGCATGCATCCAGGTTGAGGTAGTAGGTTGTATAGTTTAGAATTACACCAAGGGAGATAACTGTACAACCTCCTAGCTTTCCTTGGGTCTTGCACAGAACGGCGTGAGGAGCGACCATAATTGCTCAGCAATCTTTGCTCTGGACACATGGAACAGGAAAGAGCAGGTAAGGCAAGCTGGAAAATGTTTTGGTTTGTGGGGTTTTTGTTTGTTTGTTTTCTTCTGCCTCTCCAAAAGTTCAGAAACGTTCATTCCCTGAGCATTTGTTACCTGTTGGTGCTAGGTTATTGAGCGTTTAGCCAATTCAGTGGGCTAGTAATGCTTGTCTGTCTTTACCAGCATTTGAGCAGCACAAAGTGTAGGTTGGACTTGATGATCTCTGAGGTCTTTTCCAACCTGGTTGATTCTGTGATCCCTAAAAAGCACCATGGCAATGTAGCTGTGTTATTGTCTTCATGGCCAGCAATCAGAAGTCTTCAAAGGTAACATGAAAAGCATCCTGTATTCTATCTGGTATTGAGGTGTAGGGAAGCAGGCTTCCCTTTCCTTTAGTCTTGGACTGGATCAGTTTAGGTCTGCACTAGGAGTTAAACAAGGCTGTGCCCTGTAGCAGTATGAGACCTGGCAGGCTCATTGTCTCTCAGGAAGCGTAGGAGGTTGGTGCTGATGCTTCCAGATAAAGCCTGTAAGGGTTTTTTTTTGAAAGTACCTAAATCTACACAGAAGTCCTCAGGAGAGCTGGTCTTAGGGAATATCCATTAGTAATCACGAAAACAGTCAGCTAAAACCATAATTATTGGGGGGTTTTGTGTTTATTTATTTTTTTTCTAGGCTTGTACTGTTACCTTAGGTGTTTCAAAGGCTGATGCTTCTGGACACATCCAATACAGGTGCTCTGCTTCTCCCTCGCAGCATTTTGGATTAAGGAGCTGTGGAACCACCCCAAATTTTGTGGAGGAGCTGTGTGGAGAATGGGCCCATGGTGAGCCAGCAGTTCTGGGCAAGAGACCACATTTCTAATGTATCTTACATCTCTAAACTGCAGAGAATATAGCAAATACACCTAGCTGCTTATGAGAGCTGCAGTTTTATTTTGCTTAAGTATTTGAGGCCTAAAAACCTCCCTGAAACTCTGGCTTTTATCTAGCACAGTTTGAACACAAGAGTCAAGGCCTTCATGTCAGCAGAGCTCAGGTCCCCTGGCAGCCTGGATGAAGGTGGTGGCTGTGATGCTTAATCAGAAGCCAGAAGATGAGCCAGCTTACATCTTTGTACTACATATATGTTGAATTCTGGCAAGAGTTTTTGAGATCCCAGAAACAAGAGAGACTGTTTGATGACTTTCTAAGTTAGCAAATATAAGTAAAGGGTAGGCACAGGGTTCATTTTTTTAGGCTAATCTAGAAGTGTGAAAAATGATAACACTAGTTCAAGGTACCTGAATAACCCAGGGGAAAACAATAATGGGGTTTATCTGGTAAAATAGCACATTAAAACTTTAATATCATCAAATCCTTGTTTACTGAATGCAAAGAGAAGCTGCTGGTTTCTGGAGTGTGCTCAGTTATTAGTTATTGAAAGAGTGGATTAGTGGGATTTTGTTTCATCTTGTTTTCAGTGAGGTTATAGATATCACTACCATGGTTTATAGCTCTGCAGTTCCTTAGGACAAGGCAAGGATCCAGGCTAACACAACAGTGCTGCTGTGTTTCATCAAGGCACAACATGCATTAAACACATGCAGGTAGTGGGGAAAAGAAAAAGAGGACTCTTTTTGGCACATTTTAGGCAGTGCCTTATTTCCACCCCCCGCCACAAACCTTTTCTTTTTCTTTCCTTTGCAGATGGAAGTGCACATTTTCAGCTGTAAATCCACAAGACTCACATCCTATGTAGAGCTGTTGCATACCTAAGGGTTGATTTCTTTTTACCTGTTTGGTGCTTCTCTGGGAATAGATTCAAGAATGGGTGGTGAAAACTCCCAAAGGAGAACAGTCTGCGTTATTTTTGGTCTGTCCTGCAGAAGTCTTCATGAACTTCAGGAGGTTCCAAACCAGAGGTTAGTTATTCTGGCACACACGTTCCCGTGGCTGTCAAACTTAATCACAGAATGGTCCAGGCCAGAAGGGACCTCCAAAGGTCATCCTGTCCAACCTCCCCGCAGTCAGCAGGGACATCCCCAACTCGATCAGGTTGCCCAGGGCCTTATTGAGCCTCACCTTGAATATCTCCAGGGCTGGGGCCTCAATCACCTCCCTGGACAACCTGTTCCAGTGTTCCACCACCCTCATAGTAAAGAACTTGCTCCCAACGACCCAATCTAAATCTGTTCTTCTCTAGTTTGAAGCCGTTGCCCCTCATCCTGTCACCACAGGCCTTTGTAAACAGTATCTCTCCATCCTTTCTGTACCCCCTTCAGGTACTGGAAGGCTGCTATTAAATCTCCAGGCTGAACACCCCCAGCTCCCTCAGCCTATCCTCATAGCAGTGGTTCTCCAACCCCCTGATCATTTGCATGGCCCTCCTCTGGACCCTCACCATCGGGTCCATGTCCTTCCTATATTGAGGGCTCCAGACCTGTGCACAGTACTTAACTTCATGTTAAGTGTGTTAATTGTGTGATGTGCACATAAAATAAGCTCTCTTGCTCCAAAGAACAAGGGATAATAATTTAAAAGGAGGATGGTCAGTGGCACATTGGAGCTGACAAGAAATGTAACTCAGTGTGCATATTTTTCTTCTGAACAACACAGCATTCCAGCTCTCCCTGTGATGAGAGGAATGTATTGTCAATTAATTAGACTTCCATCATATGTCCTCGGATGCCCTTCTATCATATGCCTTCCATATGTCCTGATGTCATATGCCTTCCATATGCCCTCTATGTAATTAAGCTTCTATCATATGGCTTCTATCATATGCCATTTAAATAGATTTCCAGGAGAATATGGCGATGTTACAGTTATGGACCTCTTGCAATGAGTAAAGGAGCAGCTCGTGAACTGCAGATTAAAAGAGGAGGAAGCGAAAGGAAAGTGGCTTGCCCTGCACAGTTCCTTTAATTGCCAGTTTTGTTTCTCTCAGCTTAGGCAATGAATGGACAAAAGTGTCCTATTTTTCCTTGTTTTCCATGACTGTTTCATTCCCAGTTTTTATTCAGTTAAGCCCTGCAAAGAGTCAGAGAGATAGCAACTGTTTTGCAGAGCGCATTTTCCACTGGAATGTGAAAGGAGAGGAGAAACAATCCACCTCCCAGAAAACTGTTTGTCCTACGATAATGAAATGTAAACTCTGATCTTATTTTTGTTCCCTTTGAGTCTGGAAGACAAAGTGAAGCACTAGAAATACCATGGCGAGAGAATTACTGAAAATGAGCTGGTTCACTTGCCTTAAGCACACATCCTTGTTCTCCCTCATGGACAATGGGTGCAGATGGGATTGTGCTTTTCTTGGCAGGGTGATGGCTTGGTGGAGAGTGGCCTAACGTAGGAGAACAGGGAGGGAAATGGATTTCAGATTTACTGGGACTTGTTAAGGATAAAGACCCAAAATAGGCACTGATGCTTATAGATGTAATGAAGCAAACTGCAAGCATCCAAGGAATGATGAGGTCTTGGAATGGTTTCCAGTGAAGAGACAGCTAGTGTGCTCCTTTGCCTTGTGTACATTTGTGTGTGTCTGTGCCTGCTTTCTTCCCAACCGTTTCTGAGACTGTTTTCTAATCCCAGTCAGATCTGATAGAGGAGCAGTGGCTTCTGAGATTATTCTGCTCCAGCAAGCCTTCCAGAAATGACAGAAATCACAGCCACACATCCAGCAGTCAGGAAGAAGGTTGGAAGGACAAAGAAAAGGTAAAATGCTAACATGTGCTGAGCTATGAAAAGGAGAGCAGTTGGTAGCATATGCCAGTTTACCTGGATTAACTGCACCCAATGAAGTAATGAGAACGGTTCCAACAGCTTCCCACTGGCTGGTAACCAGTGTGTCCCTGAAGACTTTGTAGTCTAGTTGCTAAAGCATGCCAAAACCCATACCGTCATGACTTCACTGCTATTTTTATGTGCTCTGCCTAGATTAAGCCAGAATATACTGAACAATGCTCCTGTATTTTGCTGTGTAGGCAAACTGCTAGCCACTATTTGTAATATAGATGAATTCCTGAAAGATAAGGGGCAGGTCTTATTTTGTCTTAATCTTTTCACTTTCAACTCAGTGCTCACTTGAAGCACACAAAACAGAAGCAGTCCATCTGCAAGCTCTAGGCCATTAGGGAAATGATATGGAAAAATTCATGTTGTGGTCCTGCACCATGATTAGTTTGCTGGTGCCACAGTTGTAAACTGCACACTAAGGGAAACCTTGAAGCCACTTGTAGTATACCACTGAAATTATCTGTCAAGAATAATTACTGAAGTGTTGCATTCAGAGATGTGGGGTTTTTTTTTTCCCTAGTTTGCTGGGCAGCATGAAAATACCCTTGCAAATGCTCTTTTGCTTCTGTGTGTTCACATGGCTATGATACTTGTGAAAGAAAGTCCACTAGCAGCCCTGAAGAGGGGACTCTGCTTGTCCACAAAATTATACCTGATGGCTTCTGACCCCATAAGTGTCTTCTGATCATTCTGTTGTGCTGCCTCACAGTTCTACTTGGAGAGAGCCAGCCTGTGACAGTCATAAAATCATAGAATCAATAAGGTTGGAAAAGACCTCAAAGATCATCAAAGTCCAGCCTATAACCCAAGATCTCATGACTGCTAAACCATGGCTTCAAGTCCAATCCCCTCTTGAACACCTCCAGGGATGGGGACTCCACCACCTCCCTGGGCAGCGCATTCCAGTGGCTAACAACTCCCTCTGTGAAGAACTTTCTCCTCACTTCAAGCCTAAACTTCCCCTGGCACAGCTTCAGATTGTGTCCTCTTGTTCTGGTGCTGGTTGCCTGGGAGAAGAGACCAACCTCCTCCTGGCTACAGTCTCCCTTCAGGTAGTTGTAGAGAGCAAGACGGTCTCCCCTGAGCCTCCTCTTCTCCAGGCTAAGCAACCCCAGCTCCCTCAGCCTCTCCTCATGGGGCTTGTGCTCGAGGCCTCTGAGAAAGCTGAGGCAAGTGTGGCTTCCTGGCACCTATTCATATGGAAAGGCAGCTGAAACTCAGAAACTTTCACTGTTAGAGAGATTTGTTTGTTTCTTTCTTTCTTTCTTTTTGTTTAGTTTTGTTGGTTTTTTTTTTATATTAAGAGGAAACAATTTCTCTAATCTTTTTCCACACCCAGCTGAAACTCTGCTTGCAACACTTCTGCTGCTAAATTAAATGCATTAAGTAGGGTCAAATTTGTACATAAAAGTTTTGTAAGAACTGGAAGTATGAAGTAGAATGGAATGCCAGAAGCAGCCATTGTTTAAGGAATAAGGCCTTAAGTGTTCTATTGGTGCCATTTATAAATCTCTATAAAATGTATAGGATTCATGTCACAACTGGAATTCCAAGCACAGCAACCTTGTGAGCTGAATTATGATGATGACAGGATGCTGCTGTGCAAATTAATATGAACTCTAACAGGCTTCTGCTTGAAAACTGCTCAGACAGTTAAATAAAAAAGAAAAAGGACAATTCCATCACAGAGATTCAAAGGTCAGACCTCAGAAATGCTGCTGCTCTCCCCTTGTGGAGTTGTAAATTACTGGAGAAATTCTTTTAGTGCATGCTAGAGCCAAAAGGTATAAAATATAAGGGAAACAGACCTCCTTTCAATGAGATGCAGATATCAGTTACAGTGCAAGGTGCAGCTGGAAAAGAGAAGAATTAGCTGGTACAGAGCAGCTTAATATTTGGAGCTCTTCTGTCAGAAATGAACAGTCTGTGGTAGGTCAGAGCAGAGAAGTCTTATTGACTAACTGGAGCACGCAGCCCAGGGGGATTGTGGAGTCTCCCTCTCTGGAGATACTCAAAACCCACCTGGATGAGTTCCTGTGTGACCTGCTCTAGGTGACCCTGCTCTGGCAGGGGGGTTGGACTTGAGCTTTTGAGGTCCCTTCCAGCTCCTAATATTCTGGGATTCTGTGAACATTTTTCTTCTCATTCTGGCTTTCCCCTGTCCACAGCTTGGTGGCTAAGATATGAAACAAAGTGAAGCTTGACATTTCCAGCATGAGTTTTTGAGCCAAGTTCTACATCCATTCCTAGCTCAGTCAGAGACAAACTCACATATGTGTGGTGTTGGGCTACCAGGATTTAACACTGCCATAAATAGAATAGAGTGGAGTGGAGTGGAGTGGAGTGGAGTGGAGTGGAGTGGAGTGGAGTGGAGTGGAGTGGAGTGGAGTGGAATGGAACGGAACGAAACGGAACGGAACGGAATAGAATGGAATGGAATGGAATGGAATGGAATGGAATGGAATGGAATGGAATGGAATGGAATGGAATGGAATAGAAACTAACTGAACCAGACCAGGTTGGAAGAGACCTTTGAGTACTTCCAGTCTGAGCTGGAACAGAAAGGAAATCTGATGTTTGGAAATTTCCCACAGCAGAGGAAGATCCAAAATACTTTAGCTGGGGAAAACAAACAAACAAAACCACCCAAACCCACCCAAACCCAAACAAACAAACAAAAACCCCAACCCAAACTAAACCAAGCCAAGACAAAACAACAAAAAAGCCACACACAAAATCCCAAACCCCTTCCTTTATGTTTCTTCCTTTCTTAAACAAGGCAAAACTTCTACCTGTCCTGACTCCACTAATGCTCCAGACAGTCCCAGTTGCATAGATTCAGATTTCTATGGTCACAATATAAAATGTATTCTCCCTGAGCAAGTAACTTTTTTTACATGCAGTAGGGTGAAATTGGCCTCTTTGTACAATGTCATGGCCCTGTTTCTTGGTTAAATAAGTTCATGAATCAGGTTTCTGGGGCACATATGGAAAGAGATTGAAATTCTGCATTCTGTTTTACATGCAGTGGCACTTCCTTACCACCACCTCTCCCTGCTTCCTTCTCAAACTCATAGACAACAGCTTCCTCTCCTTAGGTGATCCAAGGTTGTCTGAGGTGTACTGCAAATGAAATACCACTGGCTAAAAGCAGGAGGGAGCTGCTACTACTGTTAGGGATGAAGTCACTATATGGGAACAGGCCAAGAGAGTTGGGGCTGTTCAGCCTAGAGAAGAGAAGGCTCCAGGCAGACCTTAGAACAGCCTTCCAATAACTGAAGGGGGCTACAAGAGAGCTGGGAAGGGACTCTATAAAGGCTTATAGTGGTAGGAAGAGGGGGAATGGACTGAAGCTTGAGGAGGGCAGATTTAGACTGGAGATTAGGAAGAAATTCTTGACAGTGAGGGTGGTGAGACCCTGGAACAGGTTGCCCAGGGAGGTCATGGATGTCCCCTCCCTGGAGGTGTTCTGGGTCATGTTAGATGAGTTGGACCCTCAAGATCCCTTCCAACCCAAACCACTCTATGAATCTATGAAACACAGCAAACATAAAGCCCTTGATTTCCTTTTTCCATCTACATTCTTGTAGGTTCCTGCATTCAGGCAGCCAGCCTGCTGCATCCTGCAAGAGAGGAGCAAACATTGTGGTGCAGGGTTCTCCCTTGCTCCTCTCGGGTCACTGAGGATAAGTCCGCTCCAAGCATGAGTCACCTTGCTGCCATTTTTCCTTCCGCTCTTTGCCAAGGTCTGATGACAAGACTGTGATTCCTCTCAGCTTCTCTTTGTTACAGGTGTGACACACAGCTCAGAGGGTTTCATTATGGCTTTCATAATGTATTAAGGAAATGTCAGGATCAAGTCATTTATAATTAACAGCAGCGTGTACCTGTCATGTCGAACAGTTGTAGTGTGAGGGGATTTTTGTGAATGGGCCACATTTTACACAAGCAACTGTCAATGACCAAAAAAACCCACCCCCTAACCAATCAGGCAAATGTTTAGTGACTGCAGGGTTGCTTTTTTTCCCCCTCATTTGTCTGTCTATTTACTCCTTCTTGAATTCTTGATAGGCAGCTGGAAAGTTGTTGCCTGTTGCTCTTAGATCCAGTACAGCTATAAAGCTCAAACCATGAATGGAAGCCTCTGTGAACATTTGGATGTTTGACCCTATTATAAATCTGGAGTGGATAAACCTCTGCATAATGCAGATGTGTGAGCACTGGCTGTATTGTTGAGACCAGAGACAGTAAGACCTGCAGCATAGGAGCTGTGCTATACAGTAATAGAATCATAGAGTGGTTTGGGTTGGAAGGGACCTTAGAGATCATCCAGTTCCAACCCCTCTGCCATGAGCAGGGACACCTCCCACTAGCCCAGGGTGCTCAAGGCCCTGTCAACACCTCCAGGGAAGGAACATCCACACCCTTCCTGGGCAACTTATTCCAGTGTCTCACTATACTCAGTGGAAAGAATTTCTTCCTAATATCCAGTCTGGGAGAGAAACTGGAAGCCTCAGTCTCTGTGGTCCCTCCACCTCCAAATACCCACTTGACAGCCATGTGGTGAGACTCAAAACACCCCTACTGTAAAAATATCTTCTGAAATTTTGGACAAATGCATTAAAAATTATAAAATATCAGCAGCCTGGCATGGGCAGGGCACACAGATGGAGAGTGGCTTAAGAGCAACAAAGTTGGTGAGGGGTTTGGAACACAAGCCCTATGAGGAGAGGCTGAGGGAGCTGGGGTTGCTCAGCCTGGAGAAGAGGAGACTCAGGGGTGACCTTATCACTCTCTACAACTACCTGAAGGGAGGTTGTAGACAGGCGGATGATGGTCTCTTCTCCCAGGCACCCAGCACCAGAACAAGAGGACACAGTCTCAGGCTGCGCCAGGGGAGGTTCAGGTTGGATGTTAGGAAGAAGTTCTATACAGAGAGAGTGATTGCCCATTGGAATGGGCTGCCCGGGGAGGTGGTGGAGTCGGCGTCATTGAAGGTGTTCAGGAGGAGACTTGATGGGGTGCTTGGTGCCATGGGTTAGCTGTTTGGGTGGGTTGGATTGGTTGATGGGTTGGACACGATGATCTTGAAGGTCTCTTCCAACCTGGTTTGGTTTATTCTAATAAAGGTTTTTTATTCTAATAATCCATTGCCATTAATTCCAAAGGCTTAACACTGGAGCACAGCTTCACTATCCTGGGATACTCAGTTCTGAGAAGAGTGGCTTCTCCTGAGAATAAGAAAAAAAGAGGCCAACAAAAATTCTCTGAAGCAGGGAGATTCCTGAAATTGAGATACCATTCCCATTAGAAAGGAAGACTAAATTGCTGTTATAAAGAACAGAAAAGAAAGAATGAGGAGGTAGACCGAAACATTTTCTAGAGCTTCACAAAGTGCACCTGAGGAGATGTGCAAGGAAACTGAATGGTGGCAAATGGAAAATGTTTTAAGAAGTTTTTTCTCCACTAGTATTTCATTTAAAAGTGAACCTTATTGCTTTTAGAAGTTAGTGGGAAGTTTGCAAGTCTAGAACAGATTGGATGCCTACAGTTTTATTAACCATACATAGAAATATGGTGGTTGATTATCAGAAGAATAGAATAGAATAGAATAGAATAGAATAGAATAGAATAGAATAGAATAGAATAGAATAGAATAGAATAGCAGAGGATAGAATAGAATAGCAGAGGATAGAATAGCAGAGAATGGAATGGAATGGAATGGAATGGAATGGAATGGAATGGAATGGAATGGAATGGAATGGAATGGAATGGAATGGAATGGAATGGAATGGAATGGAATGGAATGGAATGGAATGGAATGGAATAGAGCAGAGCAGGCTGGAAGGGACCTTTGAGGTCATCAAATCCAACCTCTCACCTAACACCATCTAATCAACTAAACCATGGCACCAAGCACCCCATCCAGTCTCTTCCTAAACACCTCCAGTGATGGTGACTCCATCACCTCCCTGGGCAGCATATTCCAATGGCAAATCTATCTTTCTATGAAGAACTTCTTCCTAACATCCAGCCTAAACCTCCCCTGGCACAGCTTGAGACTGTGTCCTCTTGTTCTGATGCTCCTTGCCTGGGAGAAGAGCCCAACCCCCAGCTGGCTCCAACCTCCTTTCAGGGAGTTGTAGAGAGCAAGAAGGTCTCCCCTGAGCCTCCTCTTCTCCAGGCTAAGCAACCCCAGCTCCCTCAGCCTCTCCTCACAGGGCTGTGCTCCAAACCCCTCCCCAGCTTTTTTGCCCTTCTGTGGACACATTCCAGCAACTCAACATCTTTCCTAAACTGAGGGGCCCAGAGCTGGACACAGGAGAACTGGTTTAGGATGTTTCAAAGTTTAGGATGAAATGCAGCAGTTCAAGACTGGGGGGGGGGGGGGGGGGGGGGGGGAACAACAAGTGGGGAAAACAGCTCTTGTGGGTGCAGCAGCTCAGGCTGATGCTAGGTTTGGGGAGACTACAGTCAGTCCCCTGGGGAGTGTAGGCAGACCCTTTGTATTCCTTAGCTTAAGTGAGATTTAAGGAATTGCTGTAAATAGCAGGTCAAACCCATTCCCAGCTTAATGCCACTGCTGGGGCTTTCTTTGAAAGTTTGCTTTTCTTCAGTTTGAAGTGGCCTCTCAAGCAATAGGAGTTGAGGCAGCAGGGAGTGGTTTGCAGCAGTGGTGGCTGCAGTCTGTCAGAGGCCACTGTTTCCCCTTGGCTTTCCAGCTCCTTTCATAAGTGAGGCTGCTAGATTTGGAAGACAGAATTTTTTTAAAGAGTGAGGAAGAGCAGGGGGGGAAAAAAAAGGGAGGAAATGGGAAGGGAAGAAAGCAAAACAGGATTGCTCTCTGCTACAGATCTTGTGGTTTGAGTTCAATTTGAAAATTGCCCTCCCAATAGCTTTTGAAATGTGAAAGGAGAACTTGTAAGAGCCCTAAGATATTTCAGTCAAGTGTTTCTCTTCATTTACTGAATGAGGAGGTAAACACTCAAGTCTAAATGGGAAAAACAAATCAGAGTCCACTACTTGCTGCGTTAGTAACGATCTAGATGCTGAACCACATCTGTCCTAGGGTAGAAACTACTGGTCAGCACTCTAGAACCACGCTGCTGTCATACATTCAAAGGACTCTGTGCTGGTTGCTGCATTTCACTAAGTGACCACTCAGGGTTTTGCATCAGAAGTAAAGAACTGAAGTGTGGCTAGCAGGTCGAGGGAGGTGATCCTCCCCCCTCTACTCAGCCCTGGTGAGACCCCACCTGGAGTACTGTGTCCAGTTCTGGAGTCCCTATTATAAGAGGGATGTGGAGGTGCTGGAACGTGTCCAGAGAAGGGCCACAAGGATGATCAGAGGGCTGGAGCACCTCTCCTATGAGGACAGACTGAAGGAGTTGGGGCTGTTCAGTCTGGAGAAGAGAAGGCTCCCAGGTGACCTAATTGTGGCCTTCCAGTATCTGAAGGGGGCTACAGGAAGGCTGGGGAAGGACTTCTCAGGATCTCAGATAGTGATAGGACTAGGGGGAATGGAATGAAGCTGGAGGTGGGGAGATTCAGGCTGGATGTGAGGAGGAAGTTCTTCCCCATGAGAGTGGTGAAGCCCTGGAATGGGTTGTGCAGGGAGGTGGTTGAGGCCCCAGCCCTGGAGGTGTTTAAGCCCAGGCTGGATGAGGCTCTGGCCAGCCTGATCTAGTGTGGGGTGTCCCTGCCCATGGCAGGGGGGTTGGAACTAGCTGATCCTTGTGGTCCCTTCCAACCCTGACTGATTCTATGATGTGGGGTGCTCAGTGGTGCAGTTCTGTCAGCTCTCAGTACCAGGGAACTCTCAGTCATGCTGCAGTGAAGGGCTAAATATTTAATCCATAAATTAGTGCTCAGAATTAAGGAAGACTACTTGACATCTGAAATCACAGGGAGGCTTTTTTTTTCCCTGTGTAATGAAAAACCCTCTTCAAATTATTTAAAGCATGCTTCTCTTGCATTTTATATCGGGGGGGAGGAGGAAGATGTGCAAGTGAGATGGGGCAGTTTTTCTCTTGCTTAGTAATAATTTAGTTCAGATAGATGACAGCAGGATCTTTCTCTTTGTCCTGCCAGGGCTTGAAAAGGAGCTAGATTGCAAAGAAAATGCTTCCAAGCTGCCATTTCCACAAATCTGAGCCTCGCTCATTGAATCATTTCATTTGGTCTGTGAGTTAGCTTGCAGGCAAGCACTAGGCAACAGGACCCCAGCATATCTTTAACAGCAATTGCTCAAGTAGAGCCTTGAGACCCAGGGAGGTGCTGGATTCTGATGTAACTCTTCACATTTTTGTTCGCTTCTTGCCTGACGCAGGCCTGAGACTGCAACAGTAATTTGCCAGAGTAACAACGAGGACAAAATGAATCTCTCTCTTTTTTTTTCTTGCCTGGGTATCTGAGTGTGGCATGTTTAGGTTTTAATATTGGAGTGTGGGGGGTGTGTGTGTGTAATTCCAACCCACCACACTGAGGGAGCTTTAAAAACTCCAAACAGGGCAGAATTCACTTGGGAAGTTCAACGTCTGCAGCGCGCCTCCCTTCCTTGCTGCGAAGCTCTCGGTCTGCCTCGTGCCACATTGCATTACATCTCCACACAGGCTTTGCATTAGAAATTAATGTAGATTTGTCCTCAGATACCCTACTGTGGAGAGGCCATTTTAAAGTCTTTAATAGGGCATTAGAGCAATTTGTCTGCGATTTAGTTTTAAGTGGGCAAGGAGAGTGGTGACAAACGAAGCTGGGAGGCCCTAAAATTCTTTGAATATTCCATGTTTTCCTGGAACTGTTGGGGAAAGGCTGCCAGAAAGGTCTTGGCAGGTTTTCTAGGTGGCTGTCCAAGTCTGAAGCAAATGTGGATAGTGAATAGGCTAATGCAGTACACAATGCAGTCCAAGTATGCATATATAACATAAGTTTTTCATTTAAGAACTCCCATTGCATGGAGGAGCAAATGTAATGCTAATATATCTTCCTGAAAGAAAATAGCAAGGGGAAAAAACGCTGTCATCTTGTAACAATAGAATGGGGGATCTTTTGCCCTTACTTTTTAGGGACTGTGTGTTGTCAGTTGAAGGAGAGAAGCCTTAGGAAATGAAATCAGTAGGCAGGCAGTGGCTTTCCCATGAGGGCCCCCCCATTAATCAAGAATGGCTTACATGGCAATAGTTTGTGTCAAAGAAAAAAGCCAGAAGTTGTTCAAAGAATGGATTTCCTTTGCTGGATTGACTTTTTGTTGTTACCATGCAAGTAATTAAAAATAGCAATTAAGCAGGGAAGTAAACAAATTATCATAGTATCATAGTATCAGTCAGGGTTGGAAGGGACCACAAGGATCATCTAGTTCCAACCCCCCTGCCATGGGCAGGGACACCCCACACTAGATCAGGCTGGCCAGAGCCTCGTCCAGCCTGGGCTTAAACACCTCCAGGGACGGGGCCTCGACTTGGGACCTGCTGCTGCAGTTGGTTCCATGCAGACAGATAGTTCCACTCCCAAGCATGAGGCCATCTGTTTGGGTCAAATGGTAAGAATGCAGTGCTGCTGCTGAACCATCCCAGGTAAAGGCTGCTTTGGGAGGGCTTTCTCTGTGCACCAGGGTCAGAACCATGGGGTTCTGTGGCCACAGGCAGCCAGAGAACGGAATGTTTACATTGGGGGTGTTTAGGAGGAGACTTGATGGGGTACTTGGTGCCATGGTTTAGTTGATTAGATGGTGTTGGGTGATGGGTTGGTTGTGATGATCTTGAAGGTCTCTTCCAACCTTCTCTCTTCTCTCTTCTTCTCTCTTCTCTCTTCTTCTCTCTTCTCCCTTCCCTTCCCTTCCCTTCCCTTCCCTTCCCTTCCCTTCCCTTCCCTTCCCTTCCCTTCCCTTCCCTTCCCTTCCCTTCCCTTCCCTTCCCTTCCCTTCCCTTCCCTTCCCTTCCCTTCCCTTCCCTTCCCTTCCCTTCCCTGGTGAACAGACATCTATGAAGAAACTTTTCACAGGGACTACCTCCATGCTGACATACACCTACACAAAGTTAAAACTGACAATGTTTGTCATCTAATATATACTTTTATAGAAGCAAAATCAGCTTACAAAAGTTTACTATTACATTTAAAAACCCTAATGAAGGTTTTTTTCCCCCCTGGTCACAAGTGATTTGATATTCAGGTGGCTTTCTCCATGATGTATCTCACAAAAACATTGCGCTGTCTTCTTTTTTTCACATCATAAACCCAACTAAATTGAAGTTTGAAGGTGTATTGGAGCCTGCAGTGCAACATTAAGTGATGTGGAAGTGTGGCCTGGCACCAGGAGTGTGGAGACTGGCTGCTGTGCTTGCGTCCCGCTGCTATTTCTGGCATACAGAGACTGAGCAGTGTTCGACGGGCCAAACGTAAGTCCTCGGAGGCTGCCGTGCCATCCTCGCCTTCTGACGCTCATTCTGTCTGTCACATGCCTCTTGATATGTGGCTTTCTAATTTTTAATACACTCTCAACTGAAAAGAAGTTCCTGTGTAGTAAGACCTCTGCATCTGGTTTCACAAGAGATAAGGGCACCTGGACTTGCATTCAGCTTGCCCCTGTGTTAATGTGCCCAAGCCTGTTATTTCTTTGACAGCAATACCTAAATGGCTTGGCATCCCATAGATACCCTGTGAGAAGAGACTCCCTGTCCCCAGGAGCTTGAAGTCTAAATAGATAAGGCAGGCAGAAGAGGAAACAAAAAGAGATGGAGGGACTTGCCCAAGCCACTTAGCACATTGAGCAGCAGGACTGGGAAAAGGAAGAGGTCTTTTGAATTCTCACCACTATCATCACCACTGGTTTGGGATTCCTCTGCCTGGTTCTGTGCCAGCTTTTTTCTGTCCCTGTGCAGGAATCAGTGGCTTGGGCCCACTAACCAGCTGGAGAAAATATTTTGGTGCCCTACCTTGTGGTATCATTCTTAAGCAGTTTTTTTGTTTGTTTGGTGGTGTTGTGTTTGTTGGTTGGTTGTTGGGGTTTTTTTTTGAGGTAAATATGCCCTCAAGTTGTTTATCTTTTTCAATTGTGTCAACTGCAGGGAGCTCTGTAGCTGGAGTACTGGTTGTTTAGCCTGGAGAAGAGGAGGCTCAGGGGTGACCTTATTGCTGTCTACAACTACCTGAAGGGAGGTTGCAGCCAGGAGGGGGTTGGTCTCTTCTCCCAGGCAACCAACCCCAAAATGAGAGGACACAGTCTCAAGCTGTGCCAGGGGAAGTTTAGACTCGAGGTGAGGAGAAAGTTCTTCACTGAGAGAGTTGTTAGCCATTGGAATGTGCTGCCCAGGGAGGTGGTGGAGTCCCCATCCCTGGAGGTGTTCAAGAGGGGATTGGACGTGGCACTTGGTGCCATGGTTTAGTCATGAGGTCTGTGGTGATAGGTTGATGATATTTGAGGTCTCTTCCAACCTTGATGATTCTGTGATTCTACATTTCCTGCCAGGTCAGATTCCCAAAATGCCCTTAAACTTTATGCATGTTTCTGAAGCTGACTCTGGGTTCAGCAATTCAAATTCCAGTTGAACATCTCAAATATGTAATTTTTTTTTCCTGGCTTTTTGAGGAAAAAAAAAAAACAAAAGGGAAAGAAAGAGCTGGATGAAGAACATCATCTCTTTTTTTTCTCTCATGCAAAGATCCTATTGAAACTTCAAGTAAATTTCTTAAAAGCAGTAAAATTTGACCAGACAGAAAGCCTTTGTAGCAACCTTGTAGGTTAACATATTAATAGAGTTCCTTCACTTAGGAAATAGAATATTTCATGATTTGACAGATTTTTCTGTATGAAACCCAGGGGTCAGTTCTGGGCCCTGTCCTCTTCAACATATTCATCAATGATCTGGATGAAGGGGTAGAGTCAGTCATCAGCAAGTTTGCAGATGACACAAAGTTAGGGGCAGATGTTAGTCAGTTAGAGGGTAGAAAGGCTCTGCAGAGGGACCTCGACCGACTGGACAGATGGGCAGAGTCCAATGGGATGGCATTCAACAAGTCCAAGTGCCGAGTGCTGCACTTTGGCTACAGCAATCCCATGCAGAGCTACAGGCTGGGGTCAGAGTGGCTGAGAGCTCCCAGACAGAGAGGGACCTGGGTGTGCTGATCGACAGCCGCCTGAATATGAGCCAGCAGTGTGCCCAGGTGGCCAGGAGGGCCAAGGGCATCCTGGCCTGCATTAGGAATAGTGTGGCCAGCAGGAGCAGGGAGGTCATAGTGCCCCTGTACTCTGCTTTGGTTAGGCCGCACCTTGAGTCCTGTGTCCAGTTCTGGGCCCCTCAGTTTAAGAAGGACATCGAAACATTGAACGTGTCCAGAGAAGGGCAACAAGGCTGGTGAGAGGCCTTGAACACAGCCCTGTGAGGAGAGGCTGAGGGAGCTGGGGTTGTTTAGCCTGGAGAAGAGGAGGCTCAGGGGTGACCTCATTGCCCTCTACAACTACCTGAAGGGTGGTTGTAGCCAGGAAGGGGTTGGCCTCTTCTCCCAGGCAACCAGCACCAGAACAAGAGGACACAGTCTCAAGCTGTGCCAGGGGAGGTTTAGACTCGAGGTGAGGAGGAAGTTCTTCACCGAGCGAGTCATTCGTCATTGGAACGGGTTACCCAGGGAGGTGGTTGAGTCATCGACCCTGGAGGCGTTCAAGGGGTGATTGGACGTGGCACTTGGTGCCATGGTCTAGTCATGGGGTCTGTGTTGATAGGTTGGACTCGATGATCCTCGAGGTCCTTTCCAACCTAAGTGATACTGTGATACTGTGAAACCTCAAGCTGAGCTTAAAAACGATGGCACCAGCTCCAGACAGGTTAGATTTATCTGAGGTTTCAGTGAGGTTTTTGGAGCTTTCCTTATGTTTCAAGTGAATGGAGTTGAACATTTTGGTGGACCTGAAACCATGTGAAATGTGAAGGCTTTCAGGTGCTTTGTGTGATTATGGAAATGGCAAGTCATGCCAGAGGAGATGTAATACATTTTTGTGTGTGTGAGTTCATCTACATAAATTCGAGTCTCACCTGGAGTTTCAAAGTTAAGTCTGGTATGTAGAGGAGAGCTCATGGAGAAGGGCAGATTGTTAACTCCCCACAGAGAAAACACACATAACTCTAGGTACTGCACTCCCACTTCTCCTACTCTTTGATAGCAGATGAATTCATCTCTGTAACCTTTCTTTTCAAATCCCTCTGTTATATTAACTCAACTTTTGTTGAACTCTTCTCATTTCCCTAAACTTGCTTTTCCATCAGAGCATCGAATGGTGCAGTGCTCCAGAGCCTTGCATCAGACTCTGGTCACTAGGAGGTGAGCAGCACTGGTTTACTTTTGGTTGCTTCACTCACTTTGGGATTGTTTTATGGCTTGCTCACCTTAGTATTTTCATTATTCTCCATTATCCTTGGGATTGATCTAGTTGGTACTCAAAGATATGTCAGGATAGTGGTTGGGTGAGGTAATTTCCTAACACATGCCTTGTTGGATTTGGAGGTGAGAGCTGATGGGTGAGTCAGCTTGAAAGGATTTGGTGGTGAAAGGGAATTTACATGGTCTTCAACCACATTCCATCCTCTGTGTTGACTAACAGGGTATCAAATGAGGATACCAAAAGTAACCTGGACATAGCAGCTTTCTTCCAAGGACCTCCAAACATTCCAAGGACAAGGTAAGCATTGTCACGATGATTCTATGTTATGGGGAAGCAAGGTAGGAAGTAATTCTTTCATCACTGACTTGGTGTGGAATTGGACAATGGGGTACCAAACAGTGAGGTTCAAATAAGAAGCTTCTGTTTGTCAGATTCCTCACTTGGCAGGGCACTGAAAGCATTTGATTTATTTGCAAACTATTCTCCTATATTATCATATATGCAGTCCATGGAGCTGAGATAGAACTTGAAAGATGTTTCCTAAATGATGTCTGTATAGTTTGTCTAGAGGGAAGTTACTGAGTTGTCTCAAAAAGGCCTTAAGTTTTTATAGTTAATGCATAGATCCCTAAATCATCCTCTCTGGCTGAGCATCCCTTCTCCTTACATGTCTTCTCCTTTGAATTGCTGATTCCAGTTGGTCTCAGAATAATTAGTAATAGTTTGTCTTCCCTCTGCTTCCTGCTATAACTGTGCACCTTCCAAGGTCTCTTCTTCCTCTGAACCTGTCTCCATGATTAAAATTCATTCTTCCTTTCTGTTTTCCAGCTTCTCTCTGCAAACTTCTTCTCACTCCATTTCTGCAAGGACTTCTCCTGCAAGCCAGGTCCCTAAGAGGATTAGTGAAGGGGATACCAATGTATTTATACCCACCTCAGCACGGTAGCAGTCAAACATTATAAGTTCCTGGATTATTAAATGGCCTGTAGTGCATGAAATAAGCTTCAGTCTTCAGGTGCAGTTCAGAGTGGACAAGTATGTACCTCAGGGCTGCTCTGAACTTAGCCCCAGTTCCGGTGTTTGTGTTTTTCCCTTCTTAATGTGTTCACATTGGCATGCTCAGGATTAAGTGGGCAGCAAAGCCATGGCCTCTTTAAATGTGAGAACAGTTTTCAGGCCTCTTTCCCTTGCACTTATTTCAGTAAAAACAACACCGGCGAAAGCCCCAAACAAACAAAAAACCAGAACGAAAGGGAAGCACAGATGAGGTGTAGAAACCCCTCAAGCTTCCCCAGTTTAAATTCCAGATTCCTGGTGGTTACAGTGCCAGGTGATGTTGGCATTGGTGTTTGCTGCTGGAGTGCCCGAGTCGAACAATCCCAAAGCAGCGAGTTAAATACACGGCTACGATCAAAAGAGAACGATGCCTCCAGTTTATTTTTTGTGGGGTTTTTGTGGGGGGTATTTTTTAATGCCAGCCTGGAGGCCCTTAGGTGGTGGAACTGAGTCTTTGAAAAAACAAGGTGACTGGACTCTAATAAAATGAAGTGTCCGGATGTTAGTGATGATTCATAAAAGCAATTAAAAAGGGAAAGTGCTTTTCCGCTGAGCGTAATGTCTTGGTTTGAACATGCCCTTAAAGAGTGTGTGTGTGTGTGATGCTGCAAAGAGTGGTCAGTGGATAGTGACCACTCTGCATGACTCTCTTTCCAGCATAACACTTCTCTTTTTTTCTTTGCAGGGTTCTGATGATCAAAGCCATTTTTTAATTCATTGTTTCTTCTCCTAGTTGAATCTTTCTTATTTAGCTTCTATTTCAAAATAGTTCCCATCTCTTCTTAAATCTGTGGGGGACAAAAAAAAAACCCAACCTACTGAAGATATAATATTTTCCATGGGGTTTGCAATGTAAATACTGGAGGTGGTTGAGGCCCCATCCCTGGAGGTGTTTAAGCCCAGGCTGGATGAGGCTCTGGCCAGCCTGCTCTAGTGTGGGGTGTCCCTGCCCATGGCAGGGGGGTTGGAACTAGCTGATCCTTGTGGTCCTTTCCAACCCTGACTGATACTATGATACTATGATAGATGGCAGATAACTGAAACTCATCAAATATGACTTACTTTCTCCACCCTCCCCCCCCCCCCATCCCAATGCTACTCTCTTGCAGGTCAGCCCTGACCTTCCACAGGCACAAAACACCTCATTTGCAGAGCTTTCAAAGCAATTTGCAAGAAGCAACTCAGTGGAAACATGATTAGGGTTATTGTTGTACACAAAGATCCATCAGCCCAACCACATTACCTAAGCAAGAAGTAGACCCTGAGGCATGCTCTGCAAGCTCCTTCCTAGGTGGCTTTTCAAGTCGTCTCAACCAACCTGTTAGCTGTTAGTGCTGGCTGTTAGGCTCTGCTGCTGTTCTAGAGCAACCACTTCCAGCCTTCCTGCCTTCTCCCATTGCTTCTCTTGGGACATTTGCATATTCCAAAGGCTGGGCCTTCAATTTGCTTTGCCCTCGCCCATCGCCCTTGGCTAGCTCATGAATATATGCTAAGGGAAGCAAAATAGTTTAGTGATGTATCATGGATCATTAGGTGGAGTATACTATTCTTAAAACATCACTGGTATGGATACAATAATTAGAGATGTGCTTTTGTTAACATTGCCAGCCTCTACCCTCTTGTACGGTACCCTTGGGTACTAAATAATTACCCACTTTTGTGTGGTTATCTAGCTCACTAATTACCCACAAAAATTGGGGTCAGGTGTTAACTGCTCGAAATAAGTATCCTCCAAAGACTTGGTTACATGGCATAAAGAAATTATGCATTTGCAACAAAACTTTTAAAAGAGGAAAAAAAGGTCTAACAGGTCTTGGGGGGGAGGAAGGAAAAACAAGGGAACATGAAGAGGACAATGGAGGTAGATCGCTCTGTGCGATGGCGAAAGCTTGCAGGCTGCTGTGGTGGTGAGGGAATCTGCGAGAGGAGCGAAAGGATGGTTGGCAGATACAGCCTCTCTAATCCAGTCTACTTCTCCCAAAGATTAGATCCTTCAGCACACAGGGTTTGATTCTTCCCCTATCTAGGCTGGTGTCAATCAGGATTATGTTGGTATAAATCAGAAAATTTGTGTCGATGGGTTTCTGGGCTGCCTTCACTGCGTAATCCCACCTCTCCCATCACCTAGGAACCTCTGCATTGCACCCAATAATTTAATTAGCTATTATATATTTATTTCCATGCGGTCTGCTCCAGTTGTTCCCAACTCTGCAGGCATGCAGAATTTCATTCTAAGGCTGCTGCTCATAAAATGTAGCTTGCTTTGAGTAATAATTTAATTCCTGTGTTCAGGGAGTTACCCCAGTGAGTCAAAGATTTCTAGATAGCCCCACCCTCCCCAACTTCCCGAACACTTACACTGCAGTCACTTTCTCTTTGCCAGACCCACACAAGTTGTCTAACTAGCCAAAATCCCAGCGGGCAGCTTCTCCTGCCTCCCCCAATATGAGCCCCAGAAAAACCAGGAAATGAAGCCACAGGAGCCCTAAAACACCCAGCACATGTAACAGAGGGGTATTTAACAGCCCGTCTTGCTCACCTGCCCTCCTGCATAGGTGCTTTCTGTTTTCAGTACAAAGGAAGCAGGTTTCAGGGGAAGCTAAGAAGGTGTTTCTGAAAATCCCACTATGCACCCATCAGGGTCTTTGGATTCTCAGACACCTTGAAGTCCTAAGCATCTGTGCAGCACACAGCATAACAAAGAAACTGTCTTCCCTACTTATTTCTGTGTTCTGCATTAGGTGCTTCCTCTCCTTTCTAGCAAGTACCACCTTCTGTTCTCACAAGCAGCTTTTTGAAGCTTATGCAGAGTCAGGTATTTAGGCATTACCAGCCTCGGCTCCCAGCCCCATTTCCACCGTGGGGGTTCAGGTAAGGCCCCACATGTTGGGTATGTGCTGTCTTTGGGGGCATACCTGCGCTCCACATTGTGTAGCACATCTCTGGAAAACGCAGGGATCAGCCTCATAAAGCACAATGCAGATTTAGTCGTCATCTTTGTCTCTCCCTCCCTCTCCTCCCCCCCTAGCTCCCCGCTGATGTTAACTGTCTGTATTATTATTTATTGTTATCAAGGGATTTGGTTTGATCAATGAAGTGTATATGCGTCTGACGGACATTGGGAGAGGAAATGCTTGGAGAATGAGTAACATGTCTGCAGTGAAGGGTGTGTGTGAGGGAGAGAGAGGGAGCATCGGTACTAGAAACATTGACTGATGAGTTCATTTTAAAATCCAAGGGCATATAGCTGGTAAATTAGCACATATTGCAAATATAGTCTGGTGTGAGAGGCAGCAGTGCTGCCATTGAGCAGAAAGGGGGGGGGGGGGGGGTATTGGGAGGGATGGGAGGGGGTGCGTCGAGGAGAGGAGATTGTCAACTCTAAAGTCATCACGGGCATGAGCCAGGCAGTCTGCCTGCCTCTATGCAGACGTGGGGCGTGCGATTTCCACGGGCGGCTGCGGGCTGCAGTGTGGCGGAGGGGCGGAGGGGGGAGCGGAGGAAAACCGAGATAGCAGCGGCGGATTTTATTGTTTTAAAATCCAGATCCAGGCAGAGGGATGCTAGGCGAAGGGCTGCGATCCCACCACTTTCCCCCACCCCTTCCCTTCTCAACACTTTGCACCCCCTTAGGAGGGCAGCGTGAGGCTGCAGTGGGTGTCCGGCTGCCCGGGAGGGTCCCGGGGCCGGTGCCCGGCGGGGACTGGGCAGCCGCTCCGGGGATGCGTCGGTGGCCGCGGCGACGGGTTTCTCCCGAGAGTTTAAGAGCTTACTGGGGAGGGGTGAGTGGGGCTGGGGGTGTGTGTGTGAGAGAGAGAGAGGCTGGCGGCGGCGGCGGGGGGAGCCAAGTCCTTATTCTGTTAAAGATTTAAGTAGGCATGCAAGGAATCTCTAGGATAGTTGGCAAAGGGCGAGGGGTGGGGAGGGGGGGGAAGGATCCAAAAGAGTCTGTAACCAGACACTGAAGCTTTCCAGGAGTGAGAGTGTGTGAGAGAGACGGAGACAGAGCGAGAGGAAGAGAGGGGGCAGTGTGGTCTAGTACATTTTCATCTGGTCGTTGATTTGAGCCTGATGCTTGCTGTCCCTCAACAGCCTCCATTGCCTGTATTTTTTCTTTCCCCTTCTCCTCTCCTCTCCTTTCCCTTCTACTTCATCGAAGCCTAGGGGAGCCAGTAAAGATTAAATGTGCTTTCTAAAAGGCAGCCACCTCATGCAGCTATGTCTACTACCCACCTCCCCCCTTCCCCCCGCCAGCTACCCCCCGTACTCCCCCTTTTTGAAATAATAATAATAAAATAAATAAAAAGAAAGGGGAAAAAAAAAAAAAAAGAGGGAGAGACAGGGAGAGAAGGAGGAGGAAGAGGAGGACGGGTTAATGATATCGGGACTGGCTGATCCAGAAGGAGGGGGAAAAAAAAAGGAAAAACAAAAACAAAAAAAAAAAAACAAAAAAAAAAGGAAAATGTTTGAGATCCTGGACGAGGAAGGACTTTGGTGAATGGGCTCAGACTCCTGAGGTGAGAAAAGGACGGAGTGAATGATGATGATGATGATGATGATGGTGATGATGATGATGATGATGATTCCGTAATGGTGCCTGTTACCGCTGCCCCCGGCCGTGCGGTGGCGGGGAGCGGCGGGGCGCGGAGCCGAGCTGGCCGCCGTGCGTGGCCCGCCGCCGTGCGGGGCCGGGGCGGGGGGAACCTGCTTTCGGCAGCGTCGGGCCGGCAGCCGAGGATATTTCGCATTTTTAAACTCGGGCCCTCCGGTACGTTTCGGCTTCTCCCCGCTTATGCCGCTGGGCCTAGAGCGGTTGCAGAGATGGGTGGAGGGTGCAGATCCATATTATTTATTTGGGGAGGGTTGGGGGGGGGGGTGGGGAGTTTGGGGGGAAGGGAGGGGGGGAGGTGGAAAGAGGGAGGAAAGGGAGGGAGGAAAGGGAGGGAAAGGGAGAAGAGAGGAGAAGGAGGTGGCAAGCTGGGGACGAAATCCTGCTCTCGGTTATGGCCGGCGTAAATTTCCATTGGCTGGGGTTGCACAAGGTGCTCGGAGAGGAGTCGGTGCAGGATGGAGTCCCTTTTGTGTGTGTGTGTGCGGGTGTGTGTGTGTGCACGGCGCTCGGGGACCCTCCTCTCCCGGGGAAGCGGGTTTTTCTCCAGGTTTTTCTTTGAAAGCCCGGCCGGCGGCTGGCAGGGGAGGGCGGCCAGGCTGCGGCGGCGCTGCCCGCACCCTCCCTCCGCCCTCCTGCTGACAGTCGGGGCTCGCCTTCCACCGGGCTGGCCCCGACTCCAGCCGCCCCCAGCTGATGCGGGACTTGGAGCGGGCCGCAGCTTGCAGACCCCCCAGCCCCGTCTCTTAATAATAATGATAATAATAACAGCGACAGCGGCGGCATTGGTGGGAGCGCGGAGGGAGGAGGGCGGCTGGTGAGAAGCTGCAGAGGAATTCGGTTCCTTTTCCTTTTCCCCCTTTTCTTTTCCTTGATATATTCCCTTTAAAAAAAAAAAAAAAAAAAAAAAAAAAAAAAAAAAAAAAGAGAGAGAGAGAGAGATGTTTTAAAAATGCAAGCGGCTTGCCCAGCTGCACACACCCACCCTCGCCTCCCTCCCCCGGCTTGCGCACACCGCACGCTCGCACTCGCTCGCTCGCCCGCGCCCGCTCGGGTGTCAAAACCCGCCGGGCACCCAGCCTGGTTCGGGCACTGCCCCTGCCCCAGCCCCTGCCCCGAACCCGCCCGGGGGTCCCGCCCGCCTACCCCCCCCCACCCCCCCCCCTTCCACCCTCCACCCCCCATCCCTCCATCCCCACCTCCCCACCGCCGGGCTTTTCCCCCCTGCTCTTGGCGCTGAAGATCGGAGCCTCCCCCGCTTCCAAATGGTGAGTTTCTACCTGATTTTCTCGAACTCGGGTTTTTTCTCCATCCCCGCCGGCCGCGGGGCTGGCGGAGGGGGCGGGGAGGCAGCGCCTTTATGCTGCTGCATGCTTTGTGCCAGGCGGCTGGAGGGAGAGCCTGCATATTCCTGCTCTTATTTCTGCATTCCTTTTCGTTGAAACAATGAAAATAATTCCGTCACTGCCCCAAACTTCCCTTTCTTTCTTCCTCCTCGTTTATTTAAATGCGGAGACTTTTCATATATTTGTCGCAAGCGACCTTGTGGGGAAGCTGTAAGGAACCTGCCGCGCCTTGTCATTTTTTTTTTTTGTATAAACGATTAAAAATGGAATGTATTCTCTCAACAGAGGGTCCTTAGAGAAGCTCTTTCCTTCCACCTGTCTGTCCTGTTTTGTAATCTTGAGCCATGAACTGAACTTGCCTGCTATTCTTTTCCTCTTTCTCCTTCTTTTATCTTTCATTTTTGATCCCTGGTTTTTTTTTTTCCCCTAGTTTTGGGGGGTTCGGGGGTTTGGCGTGGGTTTGGTTTCTTTCTTTTTGGTTGGTTTTGTGGATTCTTTTTTTTGCTGTCGTGTTGGTTTGTTTTGTTTTGTTTTGTTTTGTTTTTTTTGCAAGAACTAGTTTGTTGCGCCCCTCTCAATCCCTGAGACCCTAACTTGTGATGTTTAGCTTTTAAATCCACGGGTTAGGCTCTTGGGAGCTGTGAGTTGTGCTTTGACATCTTTATTTTATTTTATAGAGATATATCCTCTCTCTACGTGTGTACAAGTGTGCCTCTGTGTGTGTGTAGAGATATATATATATGGAGAGAGATGTATACACACGCATACAATAGTGTTTAGTAGACCTTTTAAGGGTAAAAACAACAAAAAAAAGTCTCTCTCTCTCCTCCTCAGGGCTGCTCGGCTCGTAGCAGGGCGGTGGTTATGGCCATTTACTGTAAAATCAACCCCACCACCTCACCTCAGATCAAAACTAGAGTCTGCATGACAGCGAGATCTGTTGGGTTTTTTTTGGGGGGGGGGGTTCGGGTGGTTTTTTTCCCCCCCTCTGTGCGTATATATTCAAGAGATAATTTTACAGCTGATACAGATATGGGGGTGTATGTATGTACACATCTAGTGATTATTATATATGCGTGTGTAGATAAGATATACACGATATGGATGCATGTAAATATAGCCGTTGAGGTGTGTGTATAGACACATATGGATGCTACGTGTGTATGAATATGTATGTAGGTAAATAAAGCCCTAGACATGTATATATATTTATATATGGAGCTGTATGGATATACATGCTTGTGTTTGCAGAGAGAGAGAGAGAGAGTTGCCTTGCTGCAGGCCACTGCATATAGCATCTCTCCCTCTCTCTCCTCTCCCCCCCACCCCCCCTTCTTGAGAGCAACACAGAGTACCCTGAGAGCGTAACAGTAACAGCTCGGTACATTGGTGCTTGACCTCAGCTGAAATCCCAGCATGCCTCATGCTTCCAAGTTTAAAACTGAACGATTAATCTTAGAAATGTGCTCTATGGACGCACAGGGGGGGGAGGCAAAAAAAAAATCGAGGGGGGGGAAGAAAAAATCTGGGGAGGGGGGAAAAAAATCGGAAAAAAAATAGATCTTAGATTGGATCTTACAGGTCTTTAGGTGGAAAAAATAAAGACGAAAATACTGAAGAATAAAATACTAAAGAATAAAATGGTTGCATGCACTGTCGGTTGGAAAACTGCTAAAGAAAAGGAGGGGGGGGAGGGAAAAAAAAAGAGAGAAATCCTGAGCAAATGCTGAAGTTTTGGTTTAGTCCTTTTCTAGAACTGAAAACTTTCCTGCTTTTCCGGTCAAAAATGATATGTAAATGACAAATCAGAAATGGTTGGGGTTTGGGGTTTGGTTTGGTTTCGTTTCGTTTAGCCTTTTTAATGTTTCCTGCTGCTGTTTTGTTTTGTTTTGTTTTTGCTTTCTTGCTTAGATTACTTATTTTGCTGTAAAAAAAAAAGAATGCTGGTTGGAACTGTATTTCTTATCTGTGTTCTGCAAGGTAATTGATCCTCAAGTGACTGTACCTTGGTATGGCACCGAATTGCTGTCTGAAATTTGAATGCAAATGCTTTGACTTTCTAAACACAGTGCACCAAATAATAATAATATATTTATATATATTTATTAATGGATGGTATAACATTTTTTTTTGGTATTTAACAGCTTAGGATGTGTTTGATGCTTCCCGTTGTTCAACAGTTCTTGAACTGGAAAAGGTTGATTGTTTGATTATTTAACTTTTTCTTCATCCTTATTTTTTAAAGCTTCTTTTTATTGCCGCTGTAATTTGCTTGACTATTTTACCTCCGTGGAAAAAAAGAAAAGAAAAGGGGGGAAAAAAAAGGAGCCAACAAAGCTTTTTTCATGTTTTTTTTTTTTTATAATTAACTTCTGAATTTGTATATTCTTGCAAATATTTCACACTGAGAAACTTATGCCGACTTGCAGCTATTTTCTGTTACCTGTTTGGCGTTATAAATCAGAACACGATACGCCACAGCCCCAACCACCTTTGTCCAGCCATTATCTGCACCTCAGAGACGTGGGGGGAAAGGAAAATAAAAAAGTAGATTTTTTTCTCCCTTTTTCCTTCCGAAGCTGCTTTTAATCGTTTTTTCCCCCCACCTCGAGCAGGGCAAGGGCCAGCGCTTTTGTCTCGGCACGCCCGGGACCCCCTTCTCCGCGGTCCCCCGCACCCATCTCGGCGGGGCTGCACCGGGGGAGCCCCGGCAGCGCGGCCCGCACCCCGCCCCGCACCCCGCCGAGCTCCCCCCCTCCATCTCCTCCTCCTCGGCCCTTCTCGGGGCCAGCCCGCCCGGCTCCCCCCCGCCTCCCCGGGGGCTGCGGCCCCGCTATTGTCTCCGCCTCGGCTGCGCGGTGCGGTGCGGAGCGGAGCTGGGGAGGGGGGGGGGAGTTGCGCGGGGCTGCGGCAAAACAATGGCCGGGGGCGGGGTGGGGGGGGTGGAGGGGACCGGCGGCCGGGCTGCTGCGGGGGCAGGGCCCGCTCCCCGCTCCGCTCCGCTCCGGCGCAGCGAGGAGCATAATTGGGAGCTGGTTCAATCACTACCAGTCTAGACTCGCCCAGACACATCAATTAGAGGGGCTGGCGCTTTAAAGGGATCGCGGCTGGAAGGAGCCGGGCCTTCGGGAGACGCAGCGGAATAAAATGCAATGGGAAACAATTGGCAGGGATTGGAACAAGGAGGAAGACTAAAAAAAACCAAAAACCTGGACTCCCCCCACCCTCCTTTTCCAGTGGTTCCTGCAAGAAGAAAAAGAGGGAAGAGCAACTGCACTAGAATGCGTTTTCTCCCCGCCAGCCATAGCCTCCCAGCTCCCTAGCTCAGGGCAGGCAGGTTCAGTGGGGTTCTCAGCCAGCTCCGTGCCTGTGAGCTGAAGAAATGTCAGCCTTATTGAAACTTAATTACGCTATAAATATCCAGTTGGAACCATTTCTTTGTAAGCAAATGTAAATCAATCCAGAACTACTCCTGCAGTGGATTTTTTTTTACCTTCTGCAGACAAAAGGATGTTGCCTTTTGGGTTGATTTTTCTTTCCTTTCCTTTCTATTTTATTTTTGCTTTATCCATATTGCTGCAAGGCTTTCTCGTCTCAGCCTTGCACAGTTCCTTCAGTGACAATTTCATCAGTCTCTGTAGTTGCACATTTTTCTTGGAATGAAAGGAAGCTGTGTCCAAATAAAAAATACCAACCCGAGATGGTTTCTCATCTTGAGAGGAAAATGGCAGGGAAAATATGCAGTAATTTAATTTACAAGCAGGATAAGCAAGTCAGGCTCGGTAAGGACGGGAGAACTGACATTCATATAACTTATATTCACATCAGCACTAAAAATAATACTAAAATACCAAATTTGGGGCTAGTTTCAATTAAAAGTACACCTAATATGCTTCAGAGTATACCTAACACGCTTCAAAGCATACCTAACATCCTTCAAAGCATACCTAATATGCTATCAATGGCATTTAATGTAACACACTCCCGAGGATTCTGTGCAATATGTGATGCAAGTAATGTAAAAAGGAGGAAGATAAACAAAGAAAAGGCTCTTTTAAACATTATTTCAACCCTGCTTTTTAAGAAATAATGCAAGCTTTAGCAAAATTCTGGCACCTTGGAGTTCTGTCTGAGCAGCAGCCGCAGCATTTAGCTCTGTGACTTTGGCCTTGTGGTAGCTTAGTTGGAGCTTGCTTTCCCAAGTTGAAAGGCGTGGGGTTTCGGTGGCAGGAAAAGGTGGAAAAGGTTCAAGGCATTCTGCAGTTTCCCCATTGTTGCTCTTTTATCTCAAGGGCTTCAGCAGTACCTAAAGTTGCATAGTGCTGCCCCTCACAGCGAATGGAGATGATTTTTGCTGTCTTTCTTTCCGTGAATCATTTCCAAAGTGCTTAAGAATGTATCGGGCCGGCTGAACCAAAGTATAGTTGAGGTGCTAGGTGCTGATTAATTTTGAATCAACTTCCAATTCATTCACATCACAAATCCTTGCTATTAAAAAGCAGCTTGTGCTGAAATGGCACTGCAGTCTCTTCACCAGGCAAAGTCACATCAACCCAGTTAAAATGATAGCTGAAATTGGCATAATATACCTCTCTTGGGTTTTTTTTTCTGGTCCCAGTTAAAATGTTCTTTGAAATGGACATAATCTACCTCTGTTTTATTTGGTCCCAGTTAAAATGTTAATTGAAATTGACATGATCTACCTCTCTGTTTTATTTGGTCCCAGTTAAAATGTTAGCTGAGATTGACATAATATACCTCTCTCTCTTTTTTTTTGGGTCCCAGTTAGAATGTTAGCTGAAACTGGCATAACACAGCTCTCTTTTTTTGTCCTAGTTACAAGGTTAGCTGAAATTGGCATGATATAGTTTGGGGCTTTTTTTCCCCCCCAACTCTTTGGTCAAATTTGTTAACTCTTTAACTTCTCCACAATGAAGTCTTTGGCCATACTTCAGCCCTTTAAAATAACAAAGTGCTTCCTCGTGGTACATTTGTGCACAGCCCCAACAGTACTCGAAGGTGCTGCCACTCCCTAGAGTGGAAGTGAAATCCGCACCTCCTAACCATCATCAAACAATTTTTGGGCTGCTCTAGCGGCTACTTTCCTTTTGTGCTGCCCTAATTTCCTTCACTTTTCTGCGCCTCAGGTGGAATGCAGGCACACAGTTCAGAAGTTCAAGCCTGGGGGGCTCACCAAAGGTACCAGTTTGCAGGAGGCTGGTGGTGCTCGCCACGCTTGGAAGAAGAACCTCCCTGGCCAACTGTCCTGCATTCCTCCTGCCCTGCCTTTTTTTTTTCCCAGGGCTCAGAAGGAAAGAGCATCCCAGTTCTTCTTCACTCTTGGGAGCGCACACACACATTGTTTCAATAATCCAGGCAATAAATGCTAATTAGTAATGCTTAAGGACCCTACCAGTTGGAGTAATTATCATAATTTACCTCTTCCTTGTTAAAAAACATTCCTTGCTCATCTAAATTTTTTTTGGTGGGGGGGAGTGATAGTTTCTTTCCTTTTCCTCTGGAGAGCATTCCTTGTTATGTTAGCAGTCGCTGTGTGGGTCTGCTGTGGCACTGAAACACAGTTCACATAGTGCACAGGATGCTGACTGGAGCTAGAGACAAACACATGTAAAGATTTTTTTTCCCCACACATAAAAAAATAATTAGTTTAAAGCCAATCATTTTTTTTTCCCTTTTGCCTTCCCTCTCTGCTCTCCTTCTCTTCTCCAGCACCACCAAAAACCACTTACCAGAGGGGAGAACAAAGGAAATCACTAACTATCAAGGCATCATTAAGTATGAGCAGCAACAGCAAGATAGAGTGTGATATGACAACATATTTTATTGCACAAAAGTAGAGATAATTAAATAATTCAGTGGTATTCTTAGTTAATTAGCACAAAGATCTTTCAGAAGCCATCAAGAAAATGGATCTCATCAAATCTAATAATATGCTGCATTTCCCAAAGATCCTTTATTTTTCCAGTGTTGCTGCTGCTTCCCTACCTGGCACAGGAACACAAAAGCTTACAAACAGTTGCACGTTGAATTGGGCTGCTCCTCAAGATAGTATGTTCTGCATAAGGTGATTAGGTATTTAGGGGAAGGGAAGATGTTCAGCTGGAATTTCCAATATTGGTCCATAATAGAGAAAAAGATCAGAGCTTCAGAAAAGCCAGATCCAGTCTGAGTGATCCATTTAAAAGATTAAGTTATAAGCTAAGAGCCGTTCTTGGGTTGATTGTGGTGAGGCTGACTCACTTTGATTTGGAGTTGGTGAATGAATGCTGGAGTCCCAAGATCTTTTTGTAGAGCTAACTGGGCACCTAGATTGCCTGTTTCCAGCTTTTCCTGACATGGAGGAATGCAGGGCAGAGTCTAGGAGAGGTCTGGGACCTCTCATTTAATGGGGGTCTCTAATTTCAAGGCCAAAGAATTGTCTCATTTACTAGTGGTATCAACTGGGAAGAGCTCCATTCTCCTCAGTGGAGTTGGGTTTGGTCTTCAGCAGGATGTCTACAACTATCCTGCATGCAAACACTTTTTCCTCTGGATGCATGAGGGTTTTAGCTGGAATCAGTCTATGTAAATTCATCAGCCCACTCCAGGTTTGCAATCTACAGATCCTATGCAGGGGAACAGGCTGCATGAACAGGTACCTGCAGGGCATTGATAGTGTGGCTGGAAAGCTCTGTCAGGCATGTTCTCAGTAATTAGGTGCATCAAATATTACTCAGAATATCTCATGGTATTATTCAGAATATCTCATTATGCTCCTTTGATCTAAATGTATCCACAAGTTCATGTGATGCATTTACAAACTCTAATTCACTGCCTCTATATTTGATAGATTCAAGATGACTTTTTCTCCCCTGCCAAACAAAGGCTTGTCTGAAAATTTGGCTTTACCAGTTAAGCATCTCCTGTTTCAAGCAGAATGTCAGCATGCAGCTCACCCTTCAACTAATGAAAGGGGATGGGCATAAGTCTTTTAGATATGACATTAGTTCTTGTTTTTAACTCTGGGCCCAAACTGAACTTTACCTCTGTGTTACAGTTGTGGTGTATATTGACTCCATGGACTACCCAGACAAGTAATGCTGTGGGGTAAGATGCTTTGGTTTGTCATTGTTTCTTATGCATGTCAGGTAGAGCTTCCAGGCTCACATTAAAATTGCACAGTGTCCCAAGCCCATGGAAAGAGACTTTTCCCTGCTCAGAAGAAATGGAGACTGGTTTAATGCAAGGTAGATGGAGGGACTTGGAGAATAAAAGGCAGCCATAAGTGATCTGCCCAAGGAAGCACAGCACATCTTGAGCAAAGCAGTAATTCATGCCTCCTGCTTCACAGGGCTGCTGTACTCAGTAGTATCAATTCTCCCTCTGTGGAACCTTCCAGGTTATGAGGAAGGCTACTGAAATGCCAGAGGACCCTCTCATGTACCCCCCCAGAAGTAATGATGAAAAAAAAAGATGTTACTTCTGTGAGCAAGCCATGCATTATTTTTTTTGGTTTCCTTTCTTTTCTTTTGGTGTCATTCACCCAATGCTCTGGCAACTGAATTTAATGTGTGAAGGCAACACAGCCAATGTAAAAAAAAAAGAAAGAAAGGAAAGAAAGAAAGGAAAAAAGGTATTTTTCAAGATGAAAGATGAGTCTCTGATTTGCATGGTAGTCAAAAGTGGCTGTGGAAGACTGAGGGCCACTGCAGTTGTTTTGATTTAACAGCTCTTCCCGCACTGTAGTCAATAAATCGCTAATCTCCTGACACTTATTTGCTGGCCCTTACGTCCATGATCGACTGTGTTGTGCTCCCAGAGCTCCACCTACAGCTGATGGTACACTGGATATAAATTGTATGTTCTTTAAGGAGCAGGGTGGGGGGAGACATAAAAGGATGAGCATAGGCTTTGCTGTGCAATATGTGCTCCTCCTTGCTGTCCTTTAAGTAAGGGGTGGTCTCCAGCAGCAACTGTTGGAGGATGGCTTCTGAGCAGCACAAGGGGTAGATTAACTCTGGCAGAATTTGTTCCTTGCTGCTGACTCTCAGACCGTGGCTGCTCATGTCAAACGGCCAACGTGCTGACCAAAACTTGATGCTGTTTGCTGTTGTGTACCTTTGCAAGAGGGGACAGGCGGGGTGCCCTTTGGTGTCCTGTATGCCAGAGAGGAGGATAAGCTAAGTCAGCTCCCGAGAGAAGTCTCCAAACAGCTCCCTCTGGCTACTACAAGAAGATGAACCGGTGGCTTCTGTTCCCTGGAAGCTGTGTCTGATGATCACAGGCCATTATATACTTCTCACTTGACTGCCCTGCTGCTAACTCCACTTTTAAGATGAATTATGCAAGAAATGGTGTGAAGTATCAGACATTCGGGAGCTGAGGATTGGGAAGAGTCCTCTCTCACTGTGTGGATGCATTTTGGCATAAAGTCTGAGACACAGCCTGGATTCCTGCTTCTGTGGAAAGGACAAAAAAAAAAAATGTGGAAAGGATCAGAAACTAATCAGTGGACTTTGGTTTTCCTGTGCATGTGTGTTTGTATCATGTCTGAACTTGCAAAGAATATACTTGGTTATTCGCAAGGAATCCAGTAAATGGTGAATCTGTAAATCAGTGACTTCAAGTGTGTTTGTCTCATTTGATCAACCCTTTCTCCCCTTCCCCCAGGGTATCCCCTTGCCTTTAGAGCACCTGGTTCCTCCTGAGGACAGGATGGAGTGGTTGGGGCTGGGTTCTTCCTGGGGCTCAGAGAGGGGGAGAATTCCATCTTGGGAAGAGGGTCGGTGGGCTCGCGGAGCACCTCACACACGGATTGACCAAAATTTGCCTCCAGACCTTTTGTTTAGTTGTGGTTTTGCTTCACAAATACCTGGCAGACTAAGGTGATGAAAAAGATGTGCTGCATCTCACCGCTGGGGGCCCAAATACACTAACCCCTCATATTTCTCCTGTGTTTCATGGACAATTCAGAAGTAACAGTAAAGTTCTGGCATAGTTTCTGTTCTCCTTCATCCCCCTTTGACCTAGCATCAGGTATGGATTTTGGGGCTATAATGTAGATTTTGAGAGGTGCTGAAACACAAGTGGAGGAGGAGGAGGAGGAGGGAAGCCCTGGTTTTGAATTAGTGGGATTCTGCTTGCTGTCCTTGCATCAGCATTCAGTCCCTTTTGGAATATATGAATAGAAGAGTTAAAAATAGTGATCAAAACCCAGTTAAAACCACAGCTTTTTGGTACAATTGCCAAAAGTATTCAATAAGAATCTAAAGCCCCCATATTCCTCAGGCAGCCAAATGCTTCTTTTTCTTGGCATGCAAACTGGCACTGCAAAGGCAAATAAAATTGCTCCTTTTCTTTTTTTCCCCTCTCACTCCCTATTTTGGGACAAACCTTCCCCAAATTCCAGCCCCTCAAAGCCTCTGCCTATTGTGCTTGCTTGGAGGACTGTGCTAGAGCACATGTAGCTGGTGCTGGAGCTCTGTGAGCTGGAGATAGGCGAAAGGAGACTCCAGTGGCAGAACCAAAGCTTAAATGACTACTTGTCCTGAGGGATCTCTCCTAGTCCACACATGAAGCTGCAGTGGGACAGTGGGGGAGGTGTGTTTCCACATTTATCTTTTCAGTTGAGATATAAACCCCAAGGTCTCTTCTGTTGTTCAGGGACAGATGTCCAGGGAGAGGTTATGTTCCTCTGGCACATGCCGTGTGAAACTTTTCCCTCCCTTTCCCTTTCCCTTTCCCTTTCCCTTTCCCTTTCCCTTTCCCTTTCCCTTTCCCTTTCCCTTTCCCTTTCCCTTTCCCTTTCCCTTCCCTTTCCTTCCCTTCCCCCTCCCTTCCCTTCCCCTTCCCCCTCCCTTTCCTTCCCCTTCTCTTCCCTTCCCTCTCCCTTCCCTTTCCCTTCCCCCTTCCCTTCTCCCTTCCCCCTTCCCCCTTCCCCTTCCCTTCTCCCTTCCCCTTCCTCTTTTCTTCCCCTTCTCTTCCCCTTCCCCTTCCTCTTTTCAAAAGCAAAATAAATAAAACAATCTTATTTTGGTTTCACTGCCCCCAAAAAGAGACAACAGTGTTGTTGGAACTCTCTCCTCACCTCAGAAATAAAGAGACAAAATATTCTGGGATGTGTCTGGTCCTCTCCAGGTTGGAATGTATCTGTCTGTTGGAAAACAACACAGGGCTTAATGTTACAAAACATATGGAGCAATATGTGTTTTGTTCACATATGATGGTACCTCATTATTTAGTAATGCAGCACTTCTACAGCAAGTTCCATCTGTGGATCTCAAGGCACTTTCTGCAGAGAGCTGAATTAACTCTCACAAGTCCCTTTGTGAGGTGGGTATGGAAATGTTCCTGGTCCTTGTTCACATGAGGGGAAACCACAGGCAGAGAACTGAGGCCCTTGTCTTCAAGATTTTTGACCTCTGTGTCCTTTCCACATTTTCATTTTCCTGATAACCACAGAGTAAAGCTATTCATTTTCAACCCAACTAGCAAAAGATGTGTGTCTCGAGTACAGTGAGGTCAAATATAGCCTGATTTGATGTCTGTTTGGTTATTTTCTTTGGGCAGGGTTGGGGAGACTGGTTTTCAGCACAGAGAATTTGCTTTTTTTCCAGAGGGCTGGAGAGCTCTCACTCTGCACAGAGCTTGTGGGGTGGGGACATGCTTAGTACCTCTGAACACCAGCCTGACCTAAAAGCACTGATTAGGAAGTTTGGCTTAAGCATTTTGCCTGAGATGGCAGAGCTGATAACTGGATTTCAGTTTTCTGAGATCCAGTCCATTACTACAGCTATAAATCACAGTGCCTGCAATCACCTGTCTAATGCACCCTTGGTTTTAAAATGTTTCCTTTACAGCCTTTTCCATCTGTGCCTCTGAAGACACCTCCAATATAGGTAATACAGCAGAAGAGGGATAGAACTGTGCCTTCAGCAGCTCTTAGTGCACTGCACTGTAGCCTGTTGACTCCTACTTAGCATTATCTCTCTCCATAAAGCAGTTTTGGATGTTTAGTTGAGTATGCTACATTTGGCAGCTGGAATAGATTTTACACCTGTAAAGATATTACATCCTAGGCAGGAGAGTGACTTCCTTACATTTATTGGGTCACATTAGGCTAATTTCAACACAGACTCCCTCATCATCTGCACCATTTGCTTGCTCTTAACTTGAGCCTTCAAGACAAAGAGATTTGCTCTCTGCAGCAGGTTCAGGCACAGGATGGGGACCTGCAGGCTCCATCTACACCACTTTCAGCACCTGACCTTAACCTTGGGTTTAAGCTGGTGAGGTCCTGTGAACTGAGCCAAGTGCCAGATTCAGCTGGGTTTGCAATGCCAACTAGCTCCCATTCTGTGGGGAGCATCTGGGGTTACAACTTAGCAAAAATAAAAGTTGCTGCATTAACTCACATTAGCCTGTATAGGACAAGCCCCACAGAAAAGGTACACACACAAATCATTGCTCATCAAGACTAACTTCAGAGCCCAAGCTGATTCTGACCTCCAGCTGCTGCCTGCACACGTGAGAAGTCCTGTTTCCTTTTTTGTTCTCCTTTTGTTTTTAATAGAGCATGATCAAATCCTCACTGACTGACTCTCTTCTCTCCCTGAATTTTGCCTTGCAGGTTAGATTGACAGCCAGGCCTCTTTTTAAATAAACACAACAACAAGGTAAATCTGGGAGAAGAATGCAGGATCAGGGAACAGCCCAGCTAAGGTGGTAGCTGACGAATAAAAGTGGAGTTTGCCAAGGGGAGCGTGAGCCTAGATGAAATCCTGGGATCCCTTGCACTTCATACCTCCATCTCTGCTATGGTAGAGTCAACAGAGTGGCTGCAGAGCTCCATTAAGTCTTACCAGGTGGTCCAAACCAGCCTAGCCCAGCTGGATTTGGGAGCTGTGATTGGGGGATTAAGTGGGAGGGGTGTTCCAGGAGAGAACATAGCTTTGAGGTTTGGTATCAGCCTACTCCTACTACTGTTTACGTTGCCTGGGCCTCTACATCCTTGCGTATGGACCTCAGCTTCTCCCTGCTTGCTGCTAAAACAGAAGACAAAAACCTTTCTGGTGACCTTCCCTGCTGCTATCTCTAGGTAACTCTTCGTATCTTCAGCTTTGTTGATGCATATATGTGTCTTTCATAATACCAAACATTTTTACTGCTTTGGGAGATGAACACATAGAGCTATTGAAAAGAATGAGCACTTCCACATGCTGGATTTTAGTTCCCTCTTTTAATGATTTCCCCCCCCCTCCAAGATTTGACTTTTTCCTCTGCTATTGCTACCTTCAGAGGGACCTGGGTTGGGGTAAAAAAATAGACATGCAATGGGAGAAATTCTTTCTTAAGTGCACACTAATGGTATTGTCAGAATTGTACCAGACATGATTTTGACCCAGAGACAGCGAAATCAGATGTTAAAGCACTGAACCAAGAGCTGATCAGCAGGAGGTCTTCTTCCTGCTGAGATTAGTCAAGCCCACTCCCCTAAACATTTTTTTATCCATATCAAGAGGGAGCTTGGAGCTAGATTTAATCTATTTCCCAGAAGCTGCTGATGCTCTCATGTAAAATGTGGAGTCTGTTGTCAGGACAGGAACGAATTTTTGGAGCCATTAGGCGGCTTTCCCTGATGGATGTCTCAAAGAGATGGACTGACTTGATATGTGATGGCCACAATAGTTGTTACTGTCTTTCCAAACACACACAGCAAATTCCTTTCCTACCTTCACACACCAACAGCTCCTGTCCCATGCTCAGGAGCACACATCAAAAATGAAGAATTAGGCTCTACCTCCCCACTCAGTGTTCCTAAAGAGATCCAGCTGAGTAAACCAAAGCAATTGTGTTGATTTTACCACTTTCTCCTCTTGGCTAAATGAAGGAATTCACTGCAGCAGTGCCCAACCGTTTGTTGTCGTGCCACGTTATTAATGAATTATTCCAGTTTCATGCTTCTTTTTGTGTTGGCACATAGCCTGTGTTAAAGTATTTGTAAAACAAAAGAGAGGAACTTGGGCTTTCCACTTCCTGCCTGCCTGTCTAGAGCTGTGCATCCCAACAGTTTCCAGCTTTGAGAATCCAGCCGATAATTTATGGGAGCAAGGGATGGAGTGAACCAAGAATTTGGTCTCCATAGGCTTGTGTGTGTGTTCTAGGCAAGTTCTAATCCTGTTCCTGCTCTGTGGAAATTATCATTACTGGCCCATCCCTAGAGAAATGTAGCAGCTGGGTCTAGTTGAGAGGCAGGGAGGTTGGGTGGAGTAGATGATCTCTAAGGTTCCTTCCAACCCAAGTGATTCTGTGAAAGCCAGAACCCACGTCCTGAGACTCCTTACGCTGCAGGCAAAATTTGGACTTGGACTTAATTTATCCTGCCTGTCATTCTTCCCTTCTTTTAGTACACCCAGCAAAGTGTGTTGAGAAGGGTATGTCCAGAGAAGGGCAATGAGGCTGGGGAGAGGTTTGGAGCACAGCCCTATGAGGAGAGGCTGAGGGAGCTGGGGTTGTTTAGCCTGGAGAAGAGGAGGCTCAGGGGAGACCTTATTGCTTTCTACAACTACCTAAAAGGAGCTTGTAGCCAGGTAGGGGTTGGTCTCTTCTCCCAGGCAACCAGCACCAGAACAAGAGGACACAGTCTCAAGCTGTGCCAGAGGAAGTTTAGGCTGGAGGTGAGGAGAAAGTTCTTCCCAGAAAGAGTAATTGACCATTGGAACGTGCTGCCCAGGGAGGTGGTGGAGTCCCTGTCCCTGGAGGTGTTCAAGAAAGGATTGGATGTGGCACCATGGTTTAGTTGTCAGGAGGTGTTAGGTATTAGGTAATAGGCTGGACTTGATGATCCCTGAGGTCTTTTCCAGCCTGGTTGTTTCTATGGCACCTTTTGATGAACAAAATCCTGTCACTCCCAGGCCTACCCAAACCACTTTCCAACAATAAAACACAGAGGTAACATTAAGCAGTGTTACGTGGTAAGGCGAATTCCCCTGCCTCTTCAGCCCCAGTGGATCAGTCCATCTAATATTGCACAAACTGGCATCTCCACTCTAAAAATAGATGTCTGAACATGCAGTCAATGGAGTAATCCAATTGCCTAAACATTCCTGGGTGCTTATCATTTAAATGGTAATAAATCTCCGTGTGCCCCAAGCTGCATTGAGCTGCATCAAGTTACAGTCCCACCACTAACATGCGGTGACCAGATGAAATCAGTGTGACATGATGTAATTGAAGTGAAAATTCAATGCATGCACTGTTTTGTCTTCAAAAAAAGTTGGCTCCAGCAGATCTCTCTAAAATAAAAAAATTAGGGGGGATTTTATTAAAAATCACTGCCCCTGTCACATTTTCACTCAGTGCTTCTCCCTGGTATTACTTTGAATAATGAGCACATGGGGCCTGCCCTTCAGTCCATTGGAATCTATTGAAAGGTTATTATTGATTCCAGACTTTGGGGCTGGCTGATTGGGGATTTTGCAGTCAAATACAGAAGAGTAACTATCATGCATTTTGCAGGGCAACTGGGCTAGCACATTAATACTCCCCTGGCTTCCCCAGGGTTATGCTTCCACACGTTAATGCCTACCATTGTTTGAAAAACTTTCCTGATGTTTAGGATGAGAGGGAATGGATTGAAGCTTGAGGAGGGTGGATTTAGACTGGGGATTAGGAAGAAATTCTTTACAGGGAGGGTGGGGAGACACTGGAACAGGTTGCCCAGGGAGGGTTGTGGGTTCCCCCTCCCTGGAAGCATTCAAGGCCAGGCTGGATGAGGTTTTGAGCAACCTGCTCTAGCGAGAGGTGTCCCTGCCCATGGTAGGAGGTTTGATTCTAGGTAGGTCCCTTCCAACCCAACTTGGTGCCGTGGGTTAGCTGTTTGGGTGGGTTGGATTGGTTGATGGGTTGGACATGATGATCTTGAAGGTCTCTTCCAACCTGGTTTGGTTTATTCTAATAAAGGTTTATTCTATTCATTCTGTAATGCTATGATTTTCCCCCCTGCCTTGTTTCTTAAGTAGTTGTAATGGGAGAAATGAATTTTAACTCTCCTAGGCAGTCCCTTATTTCTCACAGCAGTATTTCTGTGGACCACCTTAATGAATTCCCTTTTCTCCTTGGTTTTATACATGTTTCAGCTATTTATACAAGATGTCTGAACTTAAAAGGATTATTCATAACATTGTTGTTTCTGAAACAGGAGACTAAAGCTAAACATAATCTGCTTCAGTCCCCAGCTGATGTAAATCATTCTAGCTCTCCTGGAAGTTGCTGATGAATTCTCTTTTTGTGCACCCGGTTACGAATTGTTTTCTGCAGGGAAGGGAGGAGGGAAAGCACTGAATAAAAGTAGCAGGAGAAAGTTGTGCCACCTGTGATGATGTCTGTGGATGCCCAGTGTGCTGTAAATTCGTTGCAGAGCTCGGCTCTGCTGCCAGAGGTGGAGGTGTGATGAGATTATGGCTTGGTCTACCAGAGCCAGTATTACTGCTAACAGGTAACAGTGGGGTAGAAATGCAGGAGCATAGAAATTCGACTGACCCAGTTACCTGAATAAATATGCAGGGCCCTTACTGAGCCAGCTCGTGGTGAAAAGCATGCTGCGTGTTTTGGATGGAATGTTACTAAGTAAGCTAGCTCAGGCCTAGCTGCATGTCCTGCTCTCAATTGCTGGGGCCCTTAAGCCCCTTAAATTCCCCTAAGCAGAATTTAATTCTGCTAAATTTATTGCTGCAGAGATGCAATGTCAAAGCTGAAACCCCTCTGGGGTTGAGGTTGGTTGGTGCAAGCTTGCAGCGGAAAGAGCTGAAGCATAAGGGGGGGGGGATATTACACCTGGCTCATTTTCCCCAAGGTAAGAGAGCTAGAACAGATCAAGAGAGGTAGTGACATCATAAGGAAGATGAGGATTACATAGGAAAGCAGAGGAGAAAAATGTATCCCTTGCTGATATGCTTCCCCCCTTTCCCACATCTCCATTATAAACTCTGAGCCCACCTTTAAAAAGGTTATTAGCCCCTTGTGTGCAGCTCATTCTTGAAGTGTAGGGTCACTGATGAGGCCCTGGAAGTGCCCAACTATGGGAGCAGAAGTCATCCCTATAGTACAACTATAACAGAGGGCAGAATTTGGCTTCCTCACTTCCAGCTGAGCAACCCTGGCAGCCCTGATGCGGGTTGCAGCCATGACTTCCCTTAGCCTGCTCAAAATGCTCCACTGCATATCAAACTTGTTTGGTTTTGTTTTAAATAGGACTTTTAAACCCAGATTAAGAAAAAGCTAGTGTATGCAATTGTTCTGGCCCTCATAGTGGGAGATATCTCCCCTGTCTCCTCCCCACTGAAAGCTGCAGTGAGCAGCAGCTGCTGGCAATAGCCTTTGAGAGAAGCTCTGCTGCAATCATAGCTCATGAGCATCCATGAGCTTAATGTTCTACCCTTAGAAAGAGAGATTGGCCATTGGAATGGGATGCCCAGGGAGGTGGTGGAGTCACCATCACTGGAGGTGTTTAGGAAGAGCCTGGATGGGGTGCTTGGTGCCATGGTTTAGTTGATTAGATGGTGTTGGGTGATAGGTTGGACTCGATGACCTCGAAGGTCTTTTCCAACCTGGTTAATTCTATATTTTCTTTGCCTGCTTTAGAAAAGTTAAAGTGGGCTAGGATTTGGAAAGTGAGAAGTGCCACTGCCAAATCAGCTCAGCACTGTTCCCTTCTCTCTGACCAGAACATCAGCACAGACCTCACTCCTGCTACTCACGTACTGTATTTCCACAAGCTTAATGATTACAATGTGGTAATGAGCAGTAGATGTTCAGATAGGATGGATCCAACAGCTGTGCTGCAGCTTGTGGGGGGAAGTACAAACATTATTAACATCCCCTCCTCCTCCCCCCCCATTTTATGGGCACAAGAAAATGGAATTATTTACTCCAAATCTTGCATTGTCAGCAGCAGAGTGAAGGAAATGGCTAAGGTATTATTGGCAGCAGTGAAAACATGCCAGGATTTCCTCAGGTAGCTGTAGATTCTAACAGGTAGGGTGTGTAGTGAGGCAGTGAGTGTGCCAAATTACTGCAATAAAGAGAAGATGCAGCTTAGACTGCAGCTCCTTGCCCTCCTGCACCGGATGAGAGTGTGTAAATATCACCTTGTTGTGGAAGAGATTTCCAAGACCTCTCACATCCTGCAAAGTCCCAGCCAGTTGTAATGCAGTGAAGCAGCAGAGACAAAATCTTTTAACAAGTGGAGCCAGGAAGGAAACAGCTTTAATTCTCTGGCCAGAAAGGCTCTCTGATGAGCAGTGGTTTACATGACTACAAACAGACAAGAGCCCTCTGGGCTTTTTTTTTGCCTCTTTTTTTTTTTAAGGCTTGTGGTCTTCATATTTATAGGAGAAAAATGCCAAGAAATATCAAAGCTGTATCTTGTCTTAGTTTGTTAGCACAACTCCCTAGCCTGCAAAGTTGATTCTTTTTATTGGCCATAAGGAGCCCCTCTTTTCCTGCCTGTGTTCAGCGAGGGCTATCTAAGCTTGGCACCGAGGCCCTCCAACAGCTTTCAGTAAGTTCTTCAGCCTCTGGCCTTGAAGCTGAGAGTTACCATGGTCCTTTCATGCTTAAATTCCTGGTAGGAAGTTTGGTTTTCATGCTTTACTATGGTTTTCGTACAGACTTTGATCTTCACTCTTGGGAGTCTCATTTACACTCAGCTGCATCCTCATCCCTGGCCTTAATCTTTCATAACGGAGTGGCCTACTTATCAAAGTGTGACAGCTATCTTAACCCCCCACCCACTTGCCAATGGAGATGTAGGAGACTCTCCAACTGTTATGAAAACAGCTAAGTTAATTGACTAGGCTGTTTCTTGTCATACTCCAAATATTTGCTCTCCGTTGTCACTACAGCTTGAGTCCCTCAATTCCCTATCAATACAGTCCCACATCTCCAAGGCATCTGAGAGTTTGGTCTTTTTTAGAGGAGCGTGTTCCCATGAGCAGCTGATTGGTTTGCACTCACCACTTTGTTAGATGTTGCTTTATTCTTGAAGGGGCCATCCTACCACGTGTGAAGACTAATGATGACTGTCTTCTGACCATGTATTCATAGAATCAACCAGGCTGGAAAAGACCTCAGAGGTCATCAAGTCCAACCTGATTCCTAACACCTCATGACAACTAAACCATGGCTTCAAGTGCCACATCCAATCCTTTCTTGAACACCTCCAGGGATGGTGACTCCACCACCTCCCTGGGCAGCACATTCCACTGGCCAATTACTCTTTCTGTGGAGAACTTTCTCCTGGTATTAGTTATCTCAGCCTGAGTCAGCAATGCCATCATACTGGGATGTGGTAGATGAGTAATAAACCTGCTTCTCTACTAAGTAGAGCCTTGGGCACTATCTTCTTTTTCAAAAGACTTGCCCTGGTGAGACCACACTTAGAATACTGTGTCCAGTTTGGGGCTCCTTAATTCAGGAGAGACAGGGATCTGCTGGAGAGAGTCCTGTGGAGGCTATGAGGTGCCATGGTCTAGTCATGAGGTCTGTGGTGACAGGTTGGACTTGATGATCTTTGAGGTCTCTTCCAACCTTGGTGATACTGTGATGGTTAAGGGACTTGAATATTTCTGCTATGAAGAAAGACTGGAGCTGTTTAGTCTGGAGAAGAGAAGGGGATCTAATCAATGCCTATAAACAACTGAGGGGTGGGTGTCAAGATGAAGGTTTCAGTCTCTTTTCAGTGGTACCCAGTGATAGGACAAGAAACAATGAGTACAAGCTGGAACACAGGGAAGTTCTAGCTGAACATGAGGAGAAACATCTTGACAGAGCACTGGAGCAAGCTGTCTAGAGAGCTTGTGGAGTCTCCTCTGGAGGATTTCAAAACCCACCTGGATGTGTTACTGCCCTAGGTGATCCTTCTTTGGCAAGGGGGATGGACTCAATGATCCCTGGAGGTCCCTTCTGACCCCCAACCATTCTACAATTCTATGATTCTTGGGTCTGTGCTTCACTAATGGCATGAAGCAACCATTGTGTAGGAAAAAGCAGCAAGAGTGGTTAGAGGTTTATGAGTAATGGCTTTTTTTTTGGGGGGGTGGTGGTGGGGGAATATCTGAGAGAACTGGGAGCTTTTATTCAAGCAAAGGATGAAAGTGAAAATTGCCTTCAAATACATGAAAGACAGACACAGAGAAGGGAGCACATTGTTCTCAGTGTCCACTGGAGATGAGGTCCACAAGACAGTTTTGTGATTCCTCTCAAAGGGAAGAAAAAACAAGCCACATTGTGCCAATACAGCCTGACAGAAAGAGGATCTGCTGGACTGCAGGGTGCAAACACTTTGCCTGCATTTGTTGGTCTGCTGTGGACTAGTGACAGGGTTTAGGGTTTTTTTTTCCTACCCTAGCTTCCTTCTTGACAGCCCATTTCAAAGTGGCTCATGTTTTGTTATTACCTCTGATGGTCTGCAAGCAACCATATCTACAAGCTAACTCTCATTTCATGATCTTCTCATAATGATAAAGTGGCTCTTTTAAGAGTCCTGTTGCTTGCCAAAAGCTTATTATTGCAGAAGCCTGAAGCCATTTCCAAAATAATTTATTGGATGACTGCACTCAGAGTAAGAAGCACCGGGAAGGCTCTCATTTAATACCAGCATTTAAATGCATTTTAATGTACCCAGAACCAGAGTATCCAGGTGTCATCTATGTAAGCACAACATTGTGTCTCTCCAAAAGAACCATTTTACTCAGTCTCATTTGTATGTACCTGAGCTGGCTCTCAGCAAGCAGTAGGTAAGGATTTCTCTACTTAAGGTGCAAAGAAACCAAAGTCTCTTTTCCCTGTGTCCAGAGCTGGCCAAACTGAACTGACTGTGATCTGGAAGCCATGCAGCCTTGTTAACATATTAGGATACATAAACCAGGGTTGGGTCACATCCACAGCACAGCAGTGTAAGTCCCTGCCCATGGAGTAGCTGATCTCTGAGGTACCTTCCAACCTAAGCCATTCTATGAGCAAATTCCATGGAAATTAAAGGAAGATATGAACCTTGCCACAAGCAGATTGTTCATAGTATCAGTCAAGGTTGGAAGGGACCACAAGGATCATCTAGTTCCAACACCCCTGCCATGGGCAGGGACACCCCACACTAGATCAGGCTGGCCAGAGCCTCCCAAAGACTCTCCATGAAGTCAAAACCATGCAGGGTGGTTTTGGGGACCAGGTACACAATTAATTAGGTATATGAAGATATGTTCTTTGTGAGGGTATCTATAAATCACTCTCCTTTAAGCACAAGATCATTCACTAAGGGGAAATCCTTGCTAATGGAGTTATTTCCTTTCTCTGAGCCTCTTAGAGTAAGAATTAGTTGGGGCTTTTTTTTTTTTTTCCCCCCTCTCTCTTCTTTTTAAGCCATCACATGAGTTCTGTGACTCACAAGGGTTGTAGGTGGTATTATTTGTTGTGGTGTCTGGAATCCCAGTGTCAAACGTGTCTTTGTCAGGAGATTGATATGACGTTGGTTTTGGCGAGAAGCAGGGCAGGAGAAAGGACATCACTTAACAGATACTTAAAATGTGGTCAGGCTCTGAAAAGTGACTCTTAGAAATGACATTGTGGTTTTCCATATTTATTTTCTCTCAACAACTTCCAGAAACAATCTGCTGAGCTCACAAATCTAAAGGTGATTCGTTGAGCTGTCACCTCTCCAGGCTCGGCAGAGGGGTTTGGAAACCCCACCCTTCACCATGTGCCTCTTCCATCATCGCTGCTAATAAGGATTCCACAACTGGAAACTAGCTGACATGTTGCTGATGGATGCATGAGGCCAAGTTAACTCCAGTTTGCTCTCCTACAGCTCCCTCTGCTTATCAGGGATAAGAAAAGTCATGATTCAGCTTCAGCTTGAGTTAACAGAGAGGTGCACAGAAAGAAGGTTATAAAGCAGCAGTAGGGTGGTCCAGTGGTTAAGATGTGGCTTTGAAACTCAGGAAGCCTTAATTCAATTCTCATCTCTAAAATATTAGGTAATCATGATGGCTGTGTTCCATACTGCCTCAGCAACCATGGGCTCAGCCAGAGCTAGTAAAAGCAGTTTAGAATTCATAGATTCATAGAATGATTTGGGTTAGAAGGGGCCTTGGAGATCATCTAGTTCCAAGCCAGCTGGCATTGGAAGGGACTCCTTCCACTAGATCAGATTGCTCCAAGGCCTCAAGCAACCTGGTACTGAACACTTCCAGGGAGGGACCATCCACAACCTCCTTGGGCAACTTCTTCCAGGATCTCACCACCCTTCCTGTAAAAAATTGGTCAATGTGACTAACATGCAGGTATTTTCTTCTAACACAATTGCTTTTCCATTTGACCACAGCAGGTGTAAGGGGTGCCCAGTGCTTAAAGGAGCACTTCCCAAAGCCTGGTTTCCATAGTTGTGCCCTTCAGCAGCAGGATGTCCCATGTGGCAAATGATACCTCTGCTAAGTGATGATATGTGACAGTGGAGGAATAGAATTGGCATGCAGTAGCTGGAGAAGTGCTGTACTTGAGTGTGTTCTCCAAATCTCCTGATTTTGTGGAATTAGAGTCAGATAAAACAGAACTTTTTTTCCCCCCATTCTCATGATGCAGAAACAGGAGGATGCAGAAAAGATGGAAAAAGCAGGAAATGAAAAAATTTAAATGCTGCTTTGTGGACATGAATCAATTTAAGAGTTACAAGATAACATCACCAAGAGTAAGACCTTCACATTTTGTAAGTCCAGTTGGTAACAGCCAAATTATAATGAAGATTCCTATTGCCTCTTGAAAACTAAATGGAAAAGCTGTGCAGGAAGAATAAGGCAGCTTTCAGATGAAGGGTTTAGAAAGCAACACGCAATAAAGACAACTTTGGGTGACAGAGCACTGGAACAGGCTGCCCAAGGGGGTGGTTGTGGACAGGCAGAGGTTGGTCTCTTCTCCCAGGCAGCCAGCACCAGAACAAGAGGACACAGTCTCAGGCTGCGCAAGGGGAGGTTTAGGTTGGATGTTATGAAGAAGTTCTATACAGAGAGAGTGATTGCCCATTGGAATGGGCTGCCCGAGGAGGTGGTGGAGTCACCATCATTGGAGGTGTTCAGGAGGAGACTTGATGGGGTGCTTGGTGCCATGGTTTAATTGATTAGGTGGGTTGGATTGGTTGATAGGTTGGACGCGATGATCTTGAAGGTCTCTTCCAACCTGGTCTGGTCTATTCTATTCTACCTCTCTGGAGATATTCAAAACCTGCCTGGAGGAGTTCCTGTGTGATCTGCTCTAGGTGATCCTGCTCTGGCAGGGGGGTTGGACTGGATGAGCTGTTAAGGTCCCTTCCAGCCCCTAATCTTCTGTGATTCTGTGAACTTTGTAATTGCTCTTGTGACCACGTGCCTGAACAGAGACTGATGGAGTAGCCAGACTCCTTCAGCCCCCGACAAGCAGTTGCTGGCTCCCTGGTACCTGTGCAGGATGTCAGCTAAAGCTGAGTGTGACATGCAGATGATACTAATCTGTCTCCAAGAACTTAGCATAACTGTACTGAATGCACCAATCTTGCCTGAAAACCAAAGCTAATTAGTCCATGTGGAACGAAGCTGCTGATGCAACTAGACTGCGGCTAATGCCAGAGCTAGCAGGGGTTCCTCTCCTCGATGCCATGCCGACACAGTCACAGGATACTAGTCAAGCAAAAATAAATCAGGATAGCTGAAATGTCTTGCATTTGTCATGGCAAAAGAGAAAAAATAAATAATAAATCCACCATGTAAGTGATGATATTGAGAAAAATCACTTCATTCTTCCACGGAAAATATTCAAAGTCAGTCAAGATGCCAAAGAATTACTTAATGCTTCTATAATCCATCCTGCTGGCTGTCTATGGAGAAACATTAGGGATGATCACTTCCTTTAGTTACCTTCAAAAATCAGGCAACTGCTTTCCCCCTGTGAAGACATGCATAGGTTAGGAATTTTTATTTTAAGAACATGTCATCTCTATGACTGACGTGCTTAATTTGCCTGTGCAAAGGTGGAGTAATTTGGGAGAAGCACCATTTATTGCTTTGCATTCTTACTTAATTGAATTAACTCTCTTTTAAATCATTGTGTTGAGAGAATGCTTGTTGGGGGAGAAATTTGGCTTATTGAGGGCTGAAGTTGTGAGCCAGGAATACCGAGGTCGTATTTCACGGTGCTGGGGGAGGCTGTTAAAGCCTGGTCCAAACCCAGCTGAAGTACAACCAAAGAGTCTCATCGACTTCAAAGGGTCTGACCTGGGCAGGTTTTCTGTGTTGGTTTCCTCACCTTTAAAGCTGGCAGAAACGCCTGCTGCTTAGGTCTGAGAACCTACTGATTCACCCACACCGTGCAAAGATCATGGGGAGTTTTGCCTGAGGGACAGCAGTGAAATTACAGGAGGCTTATTTCATCAACAGTTCTTCCACAGAATGGCAGGAGCAAGGTTTTTATCTGATCAAGAGGTTGGTAAGAGAAGACCTCCATAAAAATCCAGGGAAACTAGGGAGGAGGGTGGCTCTGAAACACAAATATGACGAGGTTTCAGGTTACAGTGCTGAGGAAATGTGCTACAGGTTTAGCTGACTTGAGCAGGCAGAGTTTTTTGCCTCAGCTATGAATGCTATTGTGCATTTGTGGAGCCAGTGGCTGCATTACACTGTGCATCAACAGTTTGAGCTTTGCAGGTTAGCTATTTTGTCTAAACCCAAGACTTATGTGTGTTTTCACTCTGTGTCATTTTGGGGTACAAAGGAGAAGGTAGAGTGGTGCAATTTTAGCTCGTCTCCAAAAGGTCTAAGCCTAAGCAAAGTCCAGATCCAGGCACCCTGTTGTTTAAAACCTGAGCATGGGTTGGAGTTTGGTCACTGAACGATCTTCAGTCTGTCTTCTTTCAACCCATTGCTGAATGCCCTCTAGCTTTGTGGCTGTGAACCAAAACTAGTAGCTCTATGGCTAGGTCTGACCTGGGAGGACTTCACAGAAACCATGACAGAGACTTTCCCAGACAGGTTGGAGGTATTGCATGAATCCTTGAGAAGTCCTTGGGTTGAACAACTCTATGGTCAGTAAGGTCCCACTGCCCACCATAAACTACATAAATCAGTGTTGGTTCTCTATCCTCAGCTCTCAGCTGCAGCCTCTTTGAGGCTGAGTGGGACTGGGAGGAAATGGAAGCAACTGGTTGGGATGCTGCTGGGTGCAGGACAGAGAGCAACATTGGAAAGCCCTACTGTAAAGGTAAATGTGCTGGAGAGGCCCCTCTGAAAGGTGGTACTTAAAACTTTCCCTGTATTTTTGGAACAAAGAGAGTGGCTGGGAAAAGAGGGCTGAAAGCCTGTTGACAAACGCTATCTGAGGCTGCAATACAGACATATGCAGACACACATATACTACATATTACAGTCATTTTAATTGCTTGTAATGTAGCCCCCTCTCCCTCCCTTGCTCTCTCCTTCCTCCTCCTGTGCTCTCTCTCTCCCCCCCCCCCCCCACCAATCCCCCCTCTACCCCCCGAGTTAATCTGTCGCTAGATTCTCAGCTTTTCTTTTGCTTCTGGTTTCATTTTCAGATGACAAAATTCAAGGCACACAGCTCTGCTGTCTGGTTGCCCTGGTAACGGCAGCCTATTATCGTACCTTGTCATTCATCAAGAAAGAATTGCACTTGACAGAGATAGACCAAAATGCCTGCAGTCTGCAGCATAAAAAAAAATAAAAAGGAAAAGAAATAAAAAGGAGGAGAGAAAAAAAAGGGAAGGAGAAAAGAAAAAAAACTGTTTTCTTTTCTTCCAAGTATGTAAAATGCCTTTAATGCCTATTTAGCTACATGTTTTATTTAACATTGCTTATTATCCACTAAAGTGATTGTCAATAGTCATAGAAACAGATATTTCCTCCTCCTCTTCCAATAAAAAAAATGTATTTAAGGCAAATCTGCAATTCTGCCCTGCTTTCAAACCCCCTTCCACCCTGCTGCCCGCCACAGAGGAAATGGTTAACTGACGAGCGTTTCGCGTGTTGAATTCACCAAGTGACCACACAAACGCTGCCTTTCTGCTTAATGATGCCTTGTGTTGGTTAGCTTTCCTGCTCTCTGTATAGAGCTTCAAAAATAATTAGCAGGATATGTAATAAATAATTGAATTTTATCTTTAATTAATCCTTCAAGTGCAGAGTGTTACGGAATACAGATAAGTGGACGTGAAGTCCGCGTGTAGCTCGAGTGTGTACCCCTCCATATGTTGTATGCATTAAAGGGGGGGGGGGAGAAAGGTAGAGGTTTGTCTGGGCATTAAAAAAAATCTGTAATCACTCTTCCTGAAGTTGGACCAGTCCCAAGTTCATTGTTCTTCAAAGGCAGGAAAAGGTAATTGCTTGTTATTTTGCCCACCTCATCTTTGCCATTTGAATCAGCCCAAATGAATTCCTGAAATCTGTGGCCTCGTACCTTGTGGTTAGCGCAGTGCTGCTTGCTCCCAGTCCTGGGAGGTTTTGAAATCTTGAGGGTTTTTCCTGGGAATTCTGTGGCCATTGAAATAGCTGTAGTTGAGGGATGAGGGGTGGGATATTTTTGGTCTGGCCCTCCTTATAAAAGGGTTTTGGGTCAGTTTTTGCTTGCTTTGGTCAATTTGCTTGTTAAAGGTGAGATATGTTGTAAAATAGCTTTTATTGGCCATGTGGTATTTTAAGTACATATCCTCCTTTGCTTTGGGGTTTTTGCATCTCTGATTGTTGAATCTTTTGTCCTGGAGATCAGAGGAAAAAGGGAAGAGAGATAGCAGGAGAGGAGAAAGATAGAGAGCACATTAGAAAATAAAAAACAGTAAAAAAAGGGAAGGAGAGGAGAGGAAAAAAAACCCTTTTCCATGCAGAGCCTCTAGTGCCAGCTCTGTTTATCCTTGGTGTTATACCCAGCCCGCAGGGTGAGCAGCTCTGAACTTTGGAAGTTCTCTGTGCACTCCCCCACCAAAAATAGCAACCTGTGTGTTGCTCTCTTTCCCTGAGCACTCTGTCTACACAAACTCCCACATGGGTAAGGGATACATGGGGGTGGGGGGGAGAGGGAAATAGAGGCGGTTGCAATGGCACCAGATCAAATGCAGAGCTTTTCATCAGAGGGGTCCCTGGCGCGCACGGGCTCGGGGAAGGCTCCCGAGGACACATCCTGACCGCTTGGGATGCGCAGAACCCAAGGCGTTTGGCCATGAGGAGTTTTGGGTTTATTTCCAGCAGAGACCCAACAACAAAAAGAGCAGAGGTGGGGGGAGAGGGGGAGAGAGAGAGGGAGAGATGGCACTGAACCCACCGACTAACACACCCAGTTCCTAGAGCCACTTCTGAACTTTCTGCTTTAATAACGCCGCAGCACCAGTGTTCATTTCCTGTTCAACCTCGGTCCTACCTTTTGATTTTTTAAAATCTCCCTTAGGCTAGTTGGTTTCAGAGGACAAAGAAATGAACAGGCAGAAGCAATTAAAGTAGCAGATACAGTGAAAACCAACACCGCAGCTCTTTTGCAGAAATTGCAGCGTACGAGCGGATTCCGTCCTGTATTTGATGTCTCAACGGCCGGTCGTATCCTCGCAGTTTCTTCCAGCCCTTCCTCTTGGCTGAAGGAATTCTGCTGTCCCTTAGGACCTCATAAATACATAGAGGCAGTGGAAATAATATGATTTAATTTTTTTTTTCTCCCCCCCCCACCCCCTCCCATCTCCCCTCCTGGATATTAATATTACATGATAATCTCATCTAAGGAAAATAAAATGCTCGATCTAGATCTCCTCAACTGCGGAGTGGTCCTTTTAAAGCCCTTCTAAATGTTCGCATATGTCTTTATGAAAAATTGGGATTTGGAATGTTTATACAGCCCTGAATAGTGCAAGTGAATAGCCTTAAATTAGCTTTTCAAGTTGATTTACAGCCTGAAAATTCTGTAACAAGACACGAGTGTTATCTGTTAAGAAAGGGATAGGGGTTGGTGGTGGTGGTGGTGGTGGCGGGGGTTTGCTGTTATTGTCTGTGCGTCTTTGCTGGGAGACAAAACTGGGAGCCAAAAGGCCGGCTAGGAAATGAACTTCCAGGAGGAGGAAAGGTTGTGTGGGAATTAACAAAGAAAGAATTAACTTAGTAAAAACAAAACAAAAAAATAGATAAAATGCCTCTTGATTTTTGATGTAGAGTATTTTAACCAAGATTTATTGATCAAAACCTGCATCTAGGGGAGGGAAAAAAAAAACCACCCAAAGGCCCTGAGAGTTGATATTTGTTTTACTCGAGCAAAGACCAAATATCCATCAGATCTAATGAATTTGTTCTATCTATTGATGTGTGTATCCTTTATCTCACTGATTTTTCCAGACTCTTATTGTTATGCATCTAGTCTTGGTATCTGAGCATGTGACAGATGAAGGAAATAAGGGCAGCAGGACAGAGCTTTATGTATTTCTGAGCATTTTTAACCTTATGTTCTGATTCAGCCTCACAACAACAACAACAGAAAGGTGGTTGACTGAAATTTCAGCTGGGTGGATGGAGGTGTATTTGTAGATGGTAAAGCCATAAGAGACCCTCATAAACAACTTGTCTGGCCCCTTCTGTAAGGGTAGCCAGGGAACCTCACTCAGTAAACTCCACACGCAGTGTTTCAACAACTGCTTCAGCTTTATTTGTGCTCTGGCACATGGGGAATCGTTGGTTCTCCAAAGCCAAGTTTTTAAAGCACACTTGGCACATCCCTTGGTTTGAAGTCACCTTCCATCCCCAAAATAAGTGTAAGGCAGAGGGATGCTTTTTATGGCTCTGACACAGTAAACAGCCCTCTCCTGCTGCAGCAGGAGGGAAGCCCATGCAAACCCTCCCAGGCCTCCAAAAATTGACTCTGGAGGTGAGGAGGGCTGCTGCGAGATATGAGAGGAGGTTGCTCTGTGTGAGAGCCAGATGGAGATTTTATTGAATCCAGCCTTTGGGTATCGACACAATAAAACACCTCCTGTAAACCAAAGTCTTTCTCTTTCTTCCCCTTTCTTTCTGCACCCCCCTCCTCCCCCCCCTTTTTTCCCCCCCCCCTCTCTTTCTTTTTCTCTTTCCTCCTACTGCAGTGAAAATTTAAGGAATGTTGTGAGTAGACCAAAACCATGGCACGGTGCGTGCTTATCTAAAGTTCAGTCAGAACAGAATGACTTTCCTACCTTTGAATGTGTCTGAAATTAAAATGTCATGGCTCAGATTCCCACTTTTGCTCATGATGAGTTATATCCTGTCCTGCAAATATTTCCTTGCAGTGACTGCTATTTTTCTGTAAGTGAAATGTGATTGTGAGACAGATAGAGGAGGGCTCATATTAATGTCTCCTTGCTTCACATGGATATAAAGTGTGTACTTTTTTTGGTCCTTTTTTCTTCTTTGCATGTAGAATTATCATTTTCAGCAGCTCCACTGAAGGTGAAGGTCTAGAGCTAAGGAAGGGACTCAGAGAAGTCAGCTTTTCCAAGCCCTGTTTCAACCATGACAGCTGTGACCTTCCTCTGGACAGCTGAACACTTTTTATTCTTATTAATTTTAAGCTTAGTTAAAAAGGAATGAAAGGAAGTGAGAGATGTAGTTGGAGAGCTGAGGAGCAGTACGGTGACAGTGGCTTTTTTTCTCTTGAATGCTGAGCAAGTAACCCAGTAACACCATTGGAGCAGCACTGGGCATCCAGAATCTTGCTGGGGTTATTTGCATCAAGTGAGAAACATAGATTTTTATCTGTTGTCAAGTATTTTTCTCCAATGTGCAACTTTATCCTTTTAGATTCTGGCATGATGACCTCCAGATTTTAGGTCTGATTTTCAGCTGCTGCCATGGGATGGATGTGCCATAGGAATTTACTTCTAGCACAGAAAATACTTTTCCATTAGTGGATGAGGACATTGTCTGCTCCCTAAGGACTGCAGCGGTTTTTACTTACTTCACACTAATATATTAACTCTGGATCTGGCTTTTCTTGGGCCTCTCTGGCTTGAAGTTGTGCTTTATTTGTGTGCTGTCGTGGTGGCTGAGGTTAGTGGGGAGGGCTTTCCTGGCAGCTGCTGTACCAGAGCAGAAGAGGCTGAAGCAGCCACTAGAATTCCCTTTCTGCCAAGCGGATGCCGATTTGCCACCGGGCATGCAAAACAGATTATTTGTTTTCTGCTTGCAGGGACAATTGCAGGGCTACCATGCACTTCACTGGCAAGTGCTCATCTCTAAAGCAGCCTCTGAAATGTCTGAAGTTAGAAAGTGCTAGTGAAAGGTGGTTCTTCTGTAGTTCTTCCCAGGAATACTTTTTTTCCTGCAGAAGCAGCAGTGGCTATGGCTCATCATTAAGGATCTTGGTCTTACGGAGTTCAGTGATGCACTGTAAACTCTGAATGGCAAATGTGAAGTTCTGAAGCTCTGCAGATACATTTGCACCCTCAGAAACAGCTTGAAGAGCTGAGATAAATCTTTCAATAATGTTCCTGTGTCACAGTGAAACCAAAGGAACATCATCTCTGCCTGTATGGTGGACAGTACCTTTGTTCCTGGCTGGGGGTTATTAAATCCTTAGAGATAGCTCATTTTACATATGGATAAGATAGATTGTTCTTATATATATATTTTCTTCCCAGGGCAATTTTAAATTGAATTAATCCAACTAGGGAAACCTTCTTTCTTATAGCAGGACTAAGCAAACAGCCCCATTCAGACACTCTTTCGATTTGCTTCCCCACGTGGACCAAGGCTCAAAATTTCTGAGTGGGGAATTGGTTTAATGCTTAGGTGCAGTGCATTGCCAGACTAAATATCCACAGCAGTTTAGCGAGGCATCAGTGGGGTGTTTTGCAGGCTCTCTTCATGATTTAATCTGCAAAAGACTAAATGTTGCTTTGTTTCATTATCATCAAACTGTGTTGGCAAGGACTTCAGCCAGATTTTGCAGCCTTTCCACCTTTTCCCCTCCAGTTCCTGCAATCAGGCTATTTTCAGAGCTGGTATCTGGTTATCCCTCTCTTAGTTTCTCCCCAAAGCACATCATCTCAGCAGCAAAAGGTGATTAGAACTGCTAATGCTGTTGAATTACCCCACCTTTACAAAGCTCCTGTTTAGAAAACGAGACAAAAGTCCAAAATTGGATGAGGATTTCAATTATGGATAGAACTGAGCTTATAAAAAAAATGCCTTTAATGTTCTTTTCTTCTTCCCAAGCTCATTTTAGGTGTGATAAAATGGACATGCAAAGGATAGAAATTTCACACCACCAATAAAGGGCATGTAGGAGCTTAAAGGAGTTAGAGCTGGCTTTTGCCACCCAGCTGCTTGGCTGCTAAATAGTTCTTAACTTTTGATTTAATGACCAATATGGGTTTGCATAGAAAGAGAAAAATAATCAATGGAGGAAGGAAAAGTGCTGAGATTTTGATGCATGTATGGCTACTACAAATGTTTCCCCATGCACCACAGACCAAGGGTGAGTGTGGCTCTTTTGGCTGATATTTTAACATTATTTTTCAGTATCAGCCAGGCTGCTCTTTTATAATCCTCCTTTTCCTTGCCAAGCACTTTCTTTTGGCACCTTTGCAGCAATGAGGTGTGGGTGTGGTGCTGCTGGCTGAAGCATCAGGTGCCTAACATCATGCCTCTTGTGGGGCTACAGGGCTGTATGGGACTTACTGTCACTGCCTTCTGCCTTTTGAAATTGCCAGTTCTGTTTAGGTTACATTTTACCAGATCATCTTCCCTTTTCTAGAGCCCTTTTAATTAGCAAGGATATTGTCACAGGTTTTTGGAAGCTGTGCTTCATGGCAGACGCTGTGAAAACATCGTTGAGCTTGTGGTAAGAGCATGGTGGCAGGAAAACTGTGTCACTCTCTGGAGTTAGATGTCTCTGAGCTGTTAAAAGCATTTATAGATTGTGGGTGAGGGACACGGGGTCAAATATTGCAAGTCTTACCTCATCTGTACTCAGATGAGTCTCTTGCAGCTTTGGTGGGAGCTCAGCTGGAGTGAAGAGATGAAGATGTGTCCTACTTAGAAGGAGCGACCCTGTCTTGTTGGCAGGGAGTTGTTTTGTTTAGTTGTTTTGATTTGGGAAGCTACAAGAGATAAACACTGCTTGGTGAGACAAAGGGAGCTATAACCAGGCTGTGCTCATTACAAAAGCGTGGTGTTTAATGATGGGAATTAAACAGAGCAGAAAATACTTTCTCTTTATTTTTTTTTCTGGTAGTTCAGGTGCTTTTTCCCCTACTCCTCTTGCACATGAGTGTGTGAGAAGCATTTAGATGTGTTCAATTCAACCTGTGATTTTAGGGCAGGATAATTTCTCCTCGAGTTTTAGCGAAGAAAGAAACCAATCTAGTGTGGCAAAAAGTGGGTTTGCCGGGGCGAGTTTTCATCTCAGGATTTCAATGGATGTAAGATCTGTCTCAAGCATTTCTATCAAGGACCCCTTGAGGAAAGTGGGGGGAAAACAAAAAAAAGATAAAGGCAATTTTAATAACTACATTTTAAAGTGCTTTTTAATGAGCAACTCTGCTAAAAGCCTCTGTAATTTACTTCCAAATAAGTTATCTGGAAGGTTTGGTGGGTGCTTCACAACAGTTATTTGCAGTACAACCATATTGTGTGTAGTTCTAAGCACTCACAGTTTCCAGCAGAAATCCTGTTGAAACCCCTTCTGTGAATCCAGGTTCCTCCCAGGAGCAGTGGGTTTTGGACATTTAGTCTGCCTGGATGTAAATAACGCCATCCAAAACCTCTTGCTCAGTGTAGGGACTGAGCAAAGCTCAGCCAGAGCTGTTCTGACAGCAGACCCTTTGACCAGCCAGACATCACCCTTGGCTACGAATGATAACCACTTCCAAAAAAAGCAAACCTTGCAGCTTCTTTGTTGGCTGCAGAAACTGGTCACTTCCATGTGAAACAAGGAGGGGTGAAAAAAGGGCAGACTCTAATCTTCATTATTTCTCTGTTATCCTGGAGAAATACTGTTAGGTGCAGAGCAGCAATTGTTCCCCAAACTGAAAGCATCGAGGAAGGCACAGGAAATCTTTATTATTCCAAGCAATCTGATTTATAGAGTAGGGATGAGTGCTGAATAGGTAGGTAATTATTGCAAAGAATTATAGGAAACATTCCTCTCCTTCCCTGTGTCCTGTGCAAGTCTTGTCTCCAGTAACTGCTTTCTGAGGTTACTGCACATGTATCCATATTCTGCCACGGACTGGGTATATTCTGCTTAGTTGAAGGACAGAGGGAAAACTCAGAGCAAAGGGATTTTTGGTCTTGTTTGAACATACACACCCCCCCCCCCCCCCCCTCAAAATATGCTTCTCTCTGTCTTTTCAGCATCTTGGTTTAAAATAAATGGCCTAAACCCTATGATTCTTTAAAACAAAGAAAAGCTCTTAAAGGGAATGCTCTTAAACATAAGGATATGAGATAATGAAACTGGCTACTGGGATAAGCATATTTATTGGGTTTGTTATGTATCAAATGTAACAAAAGTGAAGTGTCTGAAGAACTCCATGTGTGGTTCCTTCACACTCTTTGATCACACAATTCCCCCTTTAATTCAGATGCAGTAGAGCTTAAGTGGCTTCATTGATGTGTTAAGTGTGGAATGATTTTTGTATAAAATAAAAAAAGAAGGGGGGGGGGGGGAAAAAGAGGAGGAAGACAAGAAAAAGACGGGGGGGGGGGAAGAGGGAGAAAAAAAAAAGAGACCCCATTATGTGTCCAGAAAAGCCTTGTGTGCACTTGTTTATTGAGACAGGAAGTCGGTTTCCCACACCGAACAACGGTGCTGAAACACTGGAAAAATTGTGTAGGGAAGAAAAGTAAAGGAAACTTAATTTTCTACCTGGCAGAAATCGGCCTCCAGAGGAAGAAGTAGACAATGAGATTGGGCTTAAACTGAATAATAGAGCCTGATTGATTTTTCTTCTCTTATTTTTTTTAAGGAAAATGCTCCACACCATTTATATGGGGGGGTTGGGGTGTGTTCATGTGCTGCTTTTGTTAGTAAAATGCAAGGCTTTGCCACAAGCCTCTTTGTAGTCAGCCTGCTGCTTAAGTATTGCTTCCACTGTTGCATTGCCCAGAGGAGAAAACACCCAGAGGAGAGGCCGTCAGGTAGAAACCCAGCATTTAAATATATATTAAAAAATAATAATAACCCACACCCCCCCCCCCCCCCCCAATACACACCACAGTGCACTACTTTTAGGTTGTTTCTTACCAGTTTATTGCTGACAGAAATCTATGTGAGGGCCTTCTGAACAAAGGCTTGGATGCTGCGGTGGTGTAAAGCGGGATAGTTCCTCTCTGATCCGAGACAAAGGAGCTGCTCGCCGCTCCCACACCTGACGCTCTGGGCCAGCCTTTTCACACAGCAGCAGAGTGAAAAATGGCAGTTCTGGAAGACCTGAATGTTAATCTTGAAAATGAGAGCAAAAATAAGTACATAAAATTCACACGTGGAGGTGTTCAGGCTGATAGCTGAGATGTATTTGCTAACACCTAGGAATTTGGGCGTGATTAGTAACAGGTCCAAATGTTCTGATGCAACTCTGTCTCTCATTTGGTCAGTTATGGGCTGGAAGTGGACTATTGGGTATGGACACTTTATTGGTGTTTTGAGAAGCAGATGTAAGTCCCCAGAAAGGTCAGAAGTGCAGCAGGCCCAGTGCTGCGGGCTCAGAGCCCAGGGTTTTAATCAGAGGAAACAAACCCGAGGTCTGAGGAGCAAGATGGGCACAAAAGACATCAAGTGACTCGCCAGAGGTCAGATAATTCTTTGGTGGCGGAGAGCAGAATAAATAGCAGAGTTTGCAGGTTCTGTAGCTTGCTGCAGTCTCATACTCCTGACTTTTCTTTGGTTTTATTCAGCAAATAATGGTGCCTTGCTTTTGTGCTCGGCGCTAAGGTCTCTCTTCTCCTCTGGAAACTTGTAAAAATGTGTGGTTTCCTAGAGTCTGGTGCCAAAAATGAGGCTATTCAAAGCAAACAAATAAAAAAAGCCCTCCAAAATGCAGACTGGGCCTTTGAAAATCCCTCAGATGGATTTGTGCAAAACAGTTACAGGGGAGAGGACAACCCTCTTCCCTTCACCTTGAACCAGTGGGATTGCAGGTCCTCGGTGACCTCCGCCATCAGAGGCTCTTCCTAGCTGAGTCTCTCCAGAGGTTAGCAGTAGTGCACAGCACTTCAGCACTTGCTCCTTTTACCTGAATGCCAAACCTCCCTCACAAATGCCTGCTTGTATGTAATCTGAACCTAAGTATTCTTTACCAGCCTCTTTTTTTTGTTAATCCTTGTAAGGCAGGATTTGGAGGGAAAGTGCACATTTTCCTGATGGCCATGTGCTCTCCCACTGGCTCCCTCAGCTTCCCTTTCCACAACATTGCTCACTCTGAGCCTTTTCCAGCCCGTATAAAACTCTTCTTCCTTTCAGCACCATCTCCCCACACCCAGCACATTCCTTTCATGTGCACAGACCGATGGCCTTATCTCTCACTCTTGCCCTAATTATGAAATGTGTGGTATGTTGCTGCTCCATGAGAACAGGGAGAGCTGCAACCGGGCAGAAGTTAGGCGACTCCTCTTAGCGCTCCCCAGGCAAGGCAGGTTCAGGGCAAACTGTCAGTCCTTGTTTGCTGGGTAGTGTTTGTTTTTTAACATTTCTCTTTCCTGGAGAACACAAAAAGGAAATGGGAATGATCACTAAACCCATGAGCTATGCCTGGCTCATAAGGATGGCTTAGGGAACATTGCTGGCACCGGGCTAACCTCTCTGGCACTGAATATGGGTCTGAAAGGTTCCTGCATTTGTTTGGCACACCCGACAGACTGCAGATGATTTGGATGCTGAGCTCCTCAGCTCGACCTGGAGCCCAGGCTGTTTTGGTCTTGCTGCATCTTGCCATCAGCACAGGTCACCACAGACATTTCTCTCTGTTCTTGAAAGCTGCAGGACCTCAGTACATAGCAGGAGGCTTTCTGTGTCTGGCAGGCATGTGGTCCTTAAAATGCAACTGTCAGACGCTTTGCAGGGGGATTTTCAAAGCGAATGACTACTGGCTTATGTCTGCTTCCACTGAAATTGTCTGTAGCAGCAAGACAGCTAGGCCAAGATAAACGCCTTTGAAAATCCCACCGTGAAACACTGTGTCTCTGAGTGCTACACCTGAATTGTGCAGAACGCACTTCCCCCCTGCTTCCCCAATTATCCAGAAACATAAGCTAGACTGCGCTGGCCTGGTCATCCGTTCCAAAAGAGGCACATATTCGTGACCTGCCATCAATTGTCAGCCCTTAGTGAACCCAAAACTGGCTTTTCTGATTTGAATCACGGTTCGACCTGATGCGATTTGAAATGCCCGAGTTCTTAACCCCCCCTGCCCTGCATGATGGGGTTTTGTCTAATGGAAATGCCAGCAGCCTTTAAGTCAGGCATGGCAGTGCCCTGCCAGCCGCTGCAGCCAGCATGCTAAATAAATGATAAATATTGTTGCACATATGTTGCATCTGCCAAAAAGTCTCAGTGGCACGCAAGCGGCGTGTGGCCTCTCTGAGGTGATGAAAGGAGCAAACCCAACAACAAACAGCAGACAGGCATTAGGTGTTCTCTGCCAGTGCAAATGAAATAGCCTGCGAGTGAAACACGCTTGCAGGAAAGTTGAGTAGCAGTCACAGCAACATTCAGGTTGGAAAAGACCCTCAGGATCACTAAGTCCAACCCAGAACCCTACTCTACCAGGTTCGCCCCTAAATCATAGCCCCAAGCACCACATCCAAACCACCTTGAAACACATCCAGGGTTGGTGAGTCAACCACCTCCCTGGGCAGCACATTCCACTGCCTGACCACTCTTTCTGGGAAATCTTTTTCCTAATGTCCACTCTAAACCTACCCAGTTGTAGCTAGAGGCCATTCCCTCTTGTTCTATCACTGATTACCTGGGAGGATAGACCACCACCAGCCTCTCTACAATGTCCTTTCAGGACAGGCAATGTGTCCTCCTCTTTTCTGAACTAAACATCTTCTGTTAGCTAAGGTGAAGGACTGAAAACAGCAGACGTGCTCTAGGTTCAGAGTTCTCCATCAGGTCAAGCAGCCCCCAGGTTCCCTGAGTCCCTTACTCTGCAGTGGATATGGTGCTGTTGCTCTTTTCATGCAGGAGGTCCCAGGTTTTGCTTTTTAACCATCAGGTTCAGGTGTGGGAGAAGAAGGGAAGGTGAATAAAGACAGCTCTTAAAGATCTGAAGTGCCCACGTTGCTTCTGAATGTGTGATGTGCAGTCCCACATCACACTGAAACATTTCTGTCTGCTGAAGGCTGGCATATGCTGTTTTCCTCAGGACAGGAATTTTTAGTGTCTCTTGCTCTATAAGGGACATTTGGCCAGTTGCAGAGAGCATGAAGGCAAGGCTGTGATCAGTCTTAATGTCACAGTTCAAGAACATGCAAATTCCTAGCTTCTCTGAGGTTTTGTCAGGGTTACCTTGAAGGGCACCCCACTTCTGCAAAGGCCTTGCTCTGCCTGCGGGAAGGAGAAAGCAGGGAGAGGGTGAGCAGAGGGAGAAGGCTGTCAGTATGCTGAGCCATGACTCTGCTCCTCTGCACCAGCTGGATGCCGGGGAGGAAGGTTGCTGAAGTGCTAATGCATCTTCCTCCCCTCCAGCAGAAATGAATCGCTGTGGAGGAGCAGATCCTCAGAGGAGTGTTTCAGAGGCAGCATCCCTCCTGAGGGGAGGAGTGGAGGGGAGGTGGAGCTGCTCCACCTCTTGCCCAAGGCTCTGCCTAAAGGCAAAATCTCAGCCCAGGAAACATATTCCTCTCTCTCCCTCCCTCCTTAAAAATAAGGGTCACAGTGGCATTTACCTTGAAGTCTATTAAAAAACATTGAACTCCCAGAGTGTGGCATGTGTGTTTCCTATTAAGAAAGCAGTTCCAGACTAATAACCATTTTTAATGGCTGTTGTGCTTTGCACTAAATGATATCAGCCATTATTAAAGGAGAAAGGAAAAGAAGCCCAAGAAAATGAAATTAAATCTTTCTGTGGAAATTTCAAAGGAGATCAAAGATGCTCCCCAGCTTTTGCCTGAGCCTGAGCGGAACATTTCCTAGTCCCATTAAGAAAGGAAGGTACTTCTGCACAAAGCAGGTCTAATTTTCCCTTTCCTCCTTTGTCTTAGCTCAGGTAAGTATTGGAAGTCAGATAGTGTACTTAATTAAAAGTGAGAATATAATCTAATCCACTGAGGTTTAGGAAGGTCAGTGAGCATGGCTAGTGTCAGAGGGCAGGAGGAGCGGTGTTTGGTCAATCCTTTGAGCAGGAGTGCACGCACATGGAAGTCCCAGCCCCAGCCAGCCTCACTGGCTTGAAGCATCCTCCTAGCATTGGATATGACACATTCATCATCCTTCGCTGATAGAGAATGGTGTTAGTTGCGACTTATAATCAGCATGTACTGACATCTAATTTTCTCTGTGTTTACTCCTCTGCTCTCACCGTGTGGATGCTTGCAGGAGTGAGTGGATGTGACAGGTCTTGCAGCCTGTGGCTCTAACACTTGTGCACTCTCATATAGTGCAGAGCAGCCGAGTGATGGTTTCCCTGCGTAAAGCATGCAGACAAGGTCCCTGCTCTTGTGGCTTCTCTCACTCAGAGGTAACCCAGTATTAGAGACCAGGGTAGAGCTTGAACTAGTAAATTCTGCTGGGTATGTCTGCATCTGACCTAAATGTCTAGAATCAAGGGTGCTCTGCAGAGGAAATAAATGTAGGATGTGATTCACCTTCTCCTAAAGTGCTTGCACAGAAGAGGTCTGCTGTAAAATGGCTGTTTCTCTTCTTTGGCTGCAGCAGGAACCCAGAATAACCAGGTCTAAGAGTAAAGAACTTACCTTGAGAAATGATGGGGAGTCAGGGATGGGTTTGTTGACCTTCACAATGTGTTTCACATTAGTTGTAGACTATGACTGCAAGTGGAGAAAAATTCAAACCAGCCTGATGGTATTGAAGCAAGTCAGGTTTGGTTGGGGCCAAGTGGTGTGTAATTTAGTTTAAAACCATTACCATGGTCTTAAAAATTTCAAACCGTGCATCTTGCTGGCAAGTTGAGCACCTACTAATAAATAACTTGGCAGGGAAAGTAGAGAGAGGTTTATCCCCAGTGCCCAGCCCTTCCAAAGTTTGAGCTCCCCAAACCTCCCACCACTTCTGTGGGCAGTGCACATCACTTTGCAGGATCTGGCCCTAAAGATGAGCTGCACGCTCAAAGGGATAAATCACCTTTGTCCCCTTAACTTCAGCTGAGTTGCCTCCATTTAAACTGCATGCAGAAACACAGAGAAACTCTGCAAGTCAGGGTGATTCATTTTGATTATCCTATTAAAAGGATGCAGCCTGCTTTCAAATGCACAGAAATCGAACTTAGTTGCTCTAATTAGTCCCTGCTGCAATTTCCACCATGCTATTAAAATATGTTATACTCCAATGCAATGAAATGCTTGTAAATCAAGTGAGATTAAAGATCCCTTTGGCTGCAGAGAGGTGTTCATCATAAAGACTTGAACATCCTGGGTTTTAACATAATGCTGCACACAGCTAAGGGAATCAGGGTTCACAGGCAGGAGCGGAGTGTTCTTGCATCCTCTCATGGACCCGAAGAACAAAACAAAACCCAAAGCAAAGACCAAATTTTCAGGCACGGAAACCCTGGACCCGTGCAGGAATGATCCCAGATGGAATCACACAGGAAGGAAATGCTTGCTGTAAAGCCAGTTTGGGAGTGAAATGAGTCCAGCTGCCTGTGTGATTTCATTGTAGAGGTTTGGACCTGGCTTCACATGTGCTGTGCCCAATACCACCTTCCTATCAGAGCTCTTCAGCTGTGAGAACCATGACTGTGCACACCCAGCTTTGTTGTGACTTCCCTTCAGATCCTGCTATCATGTGCTCCTTTCTTTAGCACAAGATATGTGAAAGTTGTGCTGTTTAGGTTGAAGGGAGGTGTTGTTTCGTGCACATGCAGAACCTCCTTGCTGGTTTTCATTTCCTGGTTCAGGGTTGGGTTTGAATGATCCTAGGTCTGAAAGGGAACTGGAGAAGATTATTACCTGTCTTAATCTAGTGCTTTTAAGTACTGTTATGTTTACATTTGAGGAAGGAAAGGAGACAGATCCTCATTTAACAGAAATTACTTTGTCCTTTAAGGCTATTTCAGCAAGACTGAGGTATGACAGGTGAGACCCTTATCCAAGAATTTATGCTGGTCTTTATGCATCATTTATCAAGCTTATATTTAGTTATATTAGTTATATACTACTAATACATTACTATAGATACATAGTATTACTATATATACTATATATGTACTACTAGATATGTAATATGTATATATGTGTTACTATATATACACACTATATATATTGCTAATTATATTAGTTAGTTACATATTTAGTCTTTCTTTCCATGGATTCATAGAATGGTTTGGGTTGGAAGGGACCTTAAAGATCATCTAGTTCTAACCCCCTGCCATGGGCAGAGAAACCTCCCACTAGATCAGGTTGCTCAAAGCCTCATCCAGCCTGGTCTTGAACACCTCCAGGGAGGGAGCATCCATGACCTCCCTGGGCAACCTGTTCCAGTGTCTTCCCACCCTCACTGGCAAGAATTTCTTCCTATTCTCCAGTCTAAATCTACCCCACTCAAGCTTTAATCCATTCCCCCTTGTCCTATCACTATAAGCCCTTGTAAAAAGTCCTTTCCCAGCTTTGTTGTAGGCATCTTTCAGGTAGTCTTCTTTTCTTTTGGATCTGTTTGGTTACATCCTATTTGGGTATACAACCTCTCTTGCACTCCCTTCTCTCCTCCCTTTCTGTGTCAAGGACATGGAGGAAACGGTCCTCATATGTCCGAAATGTGCGAGGAGCTGGCAGGATTTCTCCCAGGTCCAGCTGCTGAAAAATCAGTGGGGGAAAGGCTGTGGCTAATCTTCAACCAAACCTCCCTTTCTAACACCTCAGAGAGCAAACTGGTTAGGTGAAGTTGCGCTGTTTATCCCAGCTGAGCACTTCCCTCCCTCGCCCGCGCCTCGGCAGCGGCGGCCGGGCGCGTTGCTATGTTGCTGGAGAGCCTTCCTCTTCACAACAGTTGTGCAGAAATCGCTCTCCTCTGCCGTTCCTTCTCGGCAGCAGCAACTTGTTCTCCGCCAGAAATAGCTGCAGCTCAGCACCTGTTGTGCAGCCCGAGAGGCTATCATCTGGTGCTGCACAAACAGAACTTATGTTCACAGGACTGGACCAGGATCCTCTCCTTTTGTTGTTGTTGGTGTGTCCCTCCCCCCCGCCCCAGAATTCTCCTTCTGTTTTACCAGACAAATAATCTGTTGCGACTCTTATTGCTTCTTATCTTTTGCAGCTTGGACCAGTTCCATGCACCATTTTGTTCTCAAAGATGCCTAAGCTGATTCTTCAGTGCTAGCCAAAACAAATGAGAGTCTTGGCTGCCGGCATGGTAGCAGCAGCTGGTTTTACTATGGCTCTCTACACCTAACACTGGGGCAGCTTTGACTTAAAGATCCTTTTTCCTCATTAGGGGAGTGGGAAGTGCTGGGGAGCAGGCAGGAGGGAAATGAAGTCCTGGAAAGTTGTTTGGCTGATCTTGTTTTCAGGGGAACAGTGGAAGTCTTTATTAGAGGTGCTTGTTGATTATTTGTTGTTCCAAGACATCTGTCACGATGGCCTCCCAGGGAAGAGTAGGGTTGAATGGATAAGGCACAGGACTGGGGAGTGAGACACCCAGGATCTGTCCCAGACACTCACCTGCTGTGTGACTTTGAGTTTTCCCTGCTTTGCCTTGCTGTCCCCATTCAGACTGCCACAACTTCACAGCTGGAGCTGGCTTCTGTTGCACGTCCCTACAAAGTAACATAAAAGGAGCTTGGTCCCAGCTGGGCCCTACAAGCATTGGTACAATGCAAACAGTAATATATTTTGTCCAATTTATCAGTCCTGGTAGATATAGTAGAAACAACAACATCCCCAGGAGATTTTAATGCCTACAGTGAACACTATTTGAATTAAGAAAAAACAATGAGGAGGTGTAGAAGAGAGATGGTGGTTCATGAATAGAGACTGCAAGAAAAAACAAGGTCCAGCAACTTTCTGAACTTCTGAAAAGTTCCAATCTAGACTCAGTTTGGATCAGAGCTCCCTGATTCTGTATTACCAGTCACTACTATATAGGTGTGAAGGAATGATGGGAGCTGAATGAGGTCTCAACATCTGTTTTGCAGATTGAAATCCTCCTCTCCATGCTCTACGTGTCCCTTTATCTTTGCTGGAACAGTTAGGAAAAAAGCAGAGCCTTTTAATAGGGAAGTCCACAGTAAACCAAATGGGTTTTGGGACTCCCTGTGACTTTGGGCAATTTTCTGGTCTCATTGATTCCCCTTAATGCCCCATCTGTAATAATAGCATCTTCCTACAGGATAAAGATAATAAAAGCAGCAAGGTGTTTGACTGCATAGGGACTGTGAAATTTGGATGGATGGATGGATGGATGGATGCAGTATGGGAATGCCAAGCCAGTTCCAAACTTCTAGACAAACTCTCTCTTCTGAGCCCAAAGGGCATTATGCCACCATGACAATGCCATGCATTTTATTTTAAGAGGACATTATGGTAAGGTTGCCACCAAATCTCTTAGTGCCTTAGCTTCAGGACCTGATTCAGTAAAAACATGGCTGGACTCCAGCATTATGAGGAGAAGCAGGCTATCTGTGGAGACTCCTCTCCACCTGTAAACCTTCTATTTCAGAGCACTTCTGAGCCCGGTCAGAGCAGGCTTCTGTTGCTTGCTGTTGAACAGGGAGTTTGCGAGGGGGGTCACCAAAAAAAAATATAGCCATGTGAGATGATGTTTGGGTGGGGAAAGCTAATTGATTTGACAGTTAATCAAAAACTACTAAGGGAAAATCAATATAGAGTAAAACAATCTAGTCTTCTGTTCTATATCCTATTCCCAGTGGCATTGTTGATTGTATAGCATCAATGTCATCTATTTTAGATGGAAATGTTACCAACTATAATGCCACTGTTGATGTTTCAAAACGATTCTAATCTCATTTCAATAATAGCTTCTGTCTCTCTTAGTGACACACATGCCATAACATCCTTGGCTAAATTGACAGCACTAATAACAGACTCACTTTTTAGATTATTCGGACCACTGTCTGCATTTTCCAGCACTCACAATATTGCACAGCGCAAAAGGGCTTCCATCTCCCCCCACAACTCCAGGTGAGGGAGTGCTGCTAGCACCCTCACAGCCCACCTGGACATTGCCAGTGCTGAGCTGCCACTTGGAGGGTCAGCTTCCCCACTAAGAAGGATTTGGGGGCCCAATGGAGGCCCCCAAGCTTGAAAGTTCTGACTCGAGGTGATTTGTTCAAGGGCACAGGGAGTAATTCAGGAAGGGCAAGGTTAGGGCTGAGCTGATGGTCAGCTTGTGGTTTAACTGCTGCACCATGAAATACCTCCCAAGGTCTTGAGTCTTTCAAAGTAGACTAAAAAAATGTTCCACAAGGAAATTCCTTACTGGCTTTCTGGAAACTCTCTTCCTTTGCTTCAAAGCCTGACAAGCCAAACTCAAAGCCTCTGGTGTGGTTTTGTGGCACGTTTTTTTTTTTCTCATCCTGCTCGCACTCTGGAGCTGACAACCAAATGTGCCAACAGCCCAGATGCTGCAAGGATGGGCAAAATTTGAGATCGACACCTCATGGTGAATCAGGTTCCCCAGACAAAGCAAGGAATTTTCAGTTCCTGGCTGTCTCATTCAGATGGAATTCAGAGCGCAGCTCATAGTCCTCTTTTGGGTGGACCAAGCGATAGTTTGATCTCGGGATTTAAGGAGGTCTCTAGAACTTTTTGTGTGGGGAAAATTCTGGTCTCTCAGCATGTTTACTATCTTCCCTCAGCCACCTTCTGTGCCAGGTTGAGCAATAAATGCACTGACCAGGAAAAACACTTAAGCAGATGCTTAGCTACGCACTTCAAGTCTGCTGAGCACAGCTCAGGCTTAAATTTTAGCAACCAGAAAAGTCTCCTTGGAGTCAATGGACTTAAAGTCTGTGCTGAATGTTAAACACGGGCTTTGTCAGAGCCCTGCACTTGAACCCCTTTCTGGAATATACAGTACATAACTTGGGAACTCAGAAACAAAATCTTCCAAGCAGATCCTTCATTTAAAGCAGCTTTCCTCCTCAATTATCAGCTGTGGATTTAAACGAGATGAACAGTCAGTCCTTTTCTTCCTGATTTTTATCTTCTCTCTTCTCCTGCCTTTCGCAGGGGAATTTTCCCTTTATTAACTTTCTGAGCATAAAACGTGGAAAATAAACGAACAAACAAAACCTGGAGCAATATGCAAGGGCCTTTAAACTAATTCAGCAGTCATTATTACTGACATCAGGAGAGAGAAATGCAAGAACACAAGCCTATTGCTTTAAGCTGGGATTTTCAGAAGAGTCTGTTGGAGTTTGGCACTCAAATCCCATGAAATCCTCTTTATACTTTTCACTTCTCTTTTCTTTTCCTTTAATTTCTTTTTCTTTTGTTTTTTTTTCTTTGACATGGGAAAGGCCTTGGTGTGTTTTGTTAGTGTGCATTATTACACCATGTTCAGGATCAGCATCTAGGATTAAAGCAAGTTCAGGGCCCTTGTAGTACACAAAGTAAGAGACAGCTCGTTCTCCGAGGATGTGATGTCTGCAGATGGATGTGGAGCCACGTTTAACTTCCCAAGCTGTTTATTACCTCCCAGTGGCACCAGAACAAGGGGACAGAGTCTCAAGCTGTGCCAGGGGAAGTTTAGGCTGGAGGTGAGGAAGAAATTGTTCATAGAGAGAGTGACTGCCCATTGGAATGTGCTGCCCAGGGAAGTGGTGGAGTCACCATCCCCAGACGTGTTTAGGAGGAGACTTGATGGGGTGCTTGGTGTCATGGTTTAGTTGATTAGATTGTGTTGGATGATAGGTTGGATACAATGAGCTCAAAGGTCTCTTCCAACCTGGTCTGGTCTATTCTATTCTATTCTATTCTATTCTATTCTATTCTATTCTATTCTATTCTATTCTATTCTATTCTATTTTTTTTCTTCCATCTTGGCTGGATTTGGACTGAAGCAGACCAGGAGTCTTTCTTCAGACATTTACAGCTCTGGGGTGGAAATGCTGAGGGGAGGAAACAATAACTGAGATTGTTTCTCAGATCTGTCTCTGCCACTGCTAGATAGATAAGAAGGAGGGAAACAGGACAGAAGCGATGCTTTTCAAGTAGAGAGTGAGAGAATGGAGGAAAGGTAGCCATGGGTGGTGACAAAGCACCTGTAATGAGGCATAGAAGATGAGAAAGGCAGGAGGGTAGTGTAAAATATGGCCACTTTATAGACTTGAGTTCAAGCCCACAGCCTTGCTGCTATGAGGTTTCTCCAGGAATCCTTTCAGCCAGAACACACAGCTGATGCATCAGGCTTCAAGGTGCCGAGCGGTGCTGATTAGCAGTGGCCACATCAGTGTGATTTCCTGCCCTGCCTTGGAAGATGTTCTGAACTGTTTCATTATGCTGCTTCTTTGTTATGCCTGGTGTAGGGACCTGCAGATCCCACGCTGCAGCTCGTGATTGAAGTGAAGAGCCCTATCCCACTATCCTAAACACAGCTTGCTGGGCAGCGCAGGGGGCATGTTTTCTTATTTCCCAACTGGGGAGAAACTTGTGTTTGTGTTACAGGAATATTTTTGTCTTTTGTGGCAAAACATCCATCCTGTTGGGACAAGCCACCCTGAATCTTCTTCTAGTTAGTTTAGCCTGCCCTGAGCTTTATTTCCCCTCAGTTTCCTGACAGCGGAAAATGTGTGTAGTAGAATTTGCATGGTTTTGCCTCTCACTTTTGTGTGTAGGAATTGCATCTTCCACACAGACCAGGGGCACAAATTAGTTTCTCTGCTCAAAAAGATTTCAGGACTGTGGCCTATCTCAGCTTTTTGGTTTCCTACACCACTCATTCCCTCAGCCTGGCAACCACTGCGCTGATTTCTGACCTCATTACAGTATCTCTCATGAAGATGAGGTACCCAAATTTAATGCCTGATGTAGCCTCTGCAGTGTGGTTGTGTGTTCTGACCTTTTCATTATCCTGCAGTTTGACTGGCTGGCTACCCCAGCCCTTTCCCATAAGTTGAGGAGGCTGTAATCATTTGAGGAATGGAGCTGCTAGGTAATCAGCATACAGCACTCAGAAAAGGTCAGGACAATCCAGTAAACATAACAGATGGATGCATGGAGAGGTAATACACAAGCAGAACTTCAGGACTGGGTGTGTGTTTTCTAACCTTCACAGGAAGTTGTGCTCTTTCTCCTGTTCCCTCCCTGCCCAAAGAAACCCACAGACTTGTTGTTCCAAATATGCATGTGGTCCTTACAGTTTCTCATACACCACAGGCAAAATGCATTTCCTGCCTGCTTGTCTGCAAGACAGAAGCAACAACATTGAGGGGGAAAATGTTAGCCTGGAGAAGAGGAGGCTCAGAGGAGACCTTATTGCTGTCTATAACTACCTGAAGGGAGGTTGTAGCCACGTGGGGGTTGGTCTCTTTTAGGCAAGCAGCGCCAGAACAAGAGGACACAGTCTCAAGCTGTGCCAGGGGAGGTTTAGACTGGATGTTAGGAAGAAGTTCTTCACAGAGTGATTTGTCATTGGAGTGTGCTGCCCAGGGAGGTGGTGGAGTCACCATCACTGGAGGTGTTTAGAAGGAGACTGGATAGGGTGCTTGGTGCCATGGTTTAGTTGATTACATGGTGATGGGTGATAGGTTGGACTCGATGGTCTCAGAGGTCTTTTCCAACCTGGTTAATTCTGTTCTATTCTATTAGAAACCTTTCAGCATTGATACTTCTAAAAATAAAATCAAATTCAATCATCTCCTGTTCCCTCAGTGTTCACTCTTTTCATTAAAAAAAAAATAATAGGAGAGGGGGAAAAGAAGATATTGGCATCCCTGACCGTGGCAGGGAGGTTGGAGGAGATGATCTCTAAGGTCCCTCCCAACCTATGCCATTCTTATGCTGATGATTCCATGTATTAAAATAGATGTTTCTGATGGAAGCTTGTTAAAAATGCCATCTGGAGCATTGTGAATGGATGGGACAGGTCATTTCTAGGTGATCACTCCTGGCTGGTACCACATTGCAGTGTTGCATCTGGCTAATTCTTATGAAGACTGACTAGGTTTGTTTGGAGGTTGGCTAGACAGCCACAGATAATTGGCTGGGTTGATCCCTTTTAGTGCTGCAATAGCACTGTGCATGGCTTTCCCCACACCAAATTGCCATTTGAATGCATCTTAATCTTCCCTTTTTCTGCAGTGTCATTTTCCTGTGAGGGCAGCAAGGCTTGAAATATTCATGTGTTTGTCTCTTTCCCTCCAGTCAGACGTACCATCCCAGCCTGCTGTGGTAGGAGGGCAGATATCACCTCCTGCCACCTTTTTCGTGAGGATTGATGCCCCTTCACTGCTCTCTTTTTGTGTAACTAAATATCCACTAAACATTTAGCAGATGTAGAGCTTCATAGTCTACCTGGCGAGGGTGAAGCTTCAGGCAGTGGTACCGGTGATCAACCTGATAGTGCCAGGACAGAGCAGGATAAATCTCAGAGAGGATTGTCTGTCTGATAGCTCTGGACCCGGTCTCAGTTAACCACACATTTAGTGGTGAATGTCTGCTCTGTGGGGAGATATGAGCACTTCTAGAGATGATTTATCCTCTCCTAACAGAAGTGCTCAAAAGCAGTGGGATGAATTGCTGTTTGGTAGTGTCTTTGCCTTCCTTGTGTGATGACAGGAGACTGTAGGTAGACATCCATCTATCTTGCAATCTCAGCTGGCTGCAGTGATGTGTGTGTGTGTGTGTGAGAACAGTGAAGGGAGGCAGGTTGGTCCTGCTGTGATTCGTTCCCCTTTTTTTTTGATGCAATTTCTCTTCTTCCACGTCGCCTCTGACTTTGGGAGAAAACATAGGTGAGGTTTATTACTGAGAAAAGACATCAAATTGCAGTGATTAGATCCAGGTTAAATCTATAGTTTCTCTTAGCCCCACAGCCTCTTCTTGCCTATATTCCAAACACCAAGGGAGAACAGCTTATGAACTCAAAACTCAAAGGAAAATGAAGCAGCTTTAGGGAGTGAGACCTGTGCGAGATGGGACCTAAATTAATCTCTGCTGTAAATCCACTGTAGTCCTAGACAGACTGGGCTGAGAGCAATGCAGGTGATGAGCAGTAGGCAAAGGCATAGTACAGGCTGACTTATTTTTTCTGCAAAACCTAGCTTCTATCTTAGCCATTGCTGATCATGTTATAGACCCCCTGTATTTAATAACACTGGGACAGAGAGCAGTAAATTTCCAGGCTCTTACTCCTCAAGGTAGTCCTTAAATCTCAGGGGCATTGCTCTGCCCAGTGCAAAGCAAGTTTCCAGAGCTTTCTGCTGTCTTTGATTGACAGCATCTTGCCTTACTACATTTTATCCTGCAACATAAAAGTATCAGCACAGCAATGTTTCATGAGTGAGAGGGTGAGGGATGAATGTAGTTAAAGGACATGATTTGGGAGACAGGGAACATCCTCTGCTTCCCCTGGACGCATTTTAGGGGTAGGAAAAGTGAAAAGTGGAGCTCCACTATTAATGTTTCATGGGGAATCTGCAGCAGCAGTAAGGACAGATCTGTCTCCTGAGAGTCCTGTGTCCCTTCCTCCTCTGAAGGGGTCTACCTCTGGAGCTTCATCTTGGCTCACGTGGCAAGGAAAGAACAGCCACAAAACTTGGCTTCACATCAGTGCTCTGACCAGGAACATCCCAAACCCTGCTTGGGAGATCTGCAGTACTTTTGCTGGAGCTTATGTCTAAAGAACAGTTTGTCTGCCTGAAACAGGGGCTTTGCCTTGGCACCTTCCTTTGACCCCTGCTCCATGACCTCTCTTTCTTTTTCCCCTCTTTCAGAGCAATAACTGTAATTGAAGAGAACAGGTATGGCACACAAATTATGAGTGTTACAAATATGGCAGGCAATTAATTGATTTTAATTTAGCCCCTACTGCCACTTAGCTATAATTGAAGTAAAGATACAGTCCTCAAAGCACCCAAAGTGACTATGCAGTATACTTTATGTGACTGTTTTCCTTGTTTGAAAGCAGTTGAGTCTCAGGAAGCAATTACAATGAACTGAATGCTTGTGCAGGAGCCAGGTAAGAGAATGCTCAGGTGGTGATGTGCTCCTTTCACATAACAAAGTAGAGAATATAGGTTATTAATCTCACCTGAGCAAGGCCTTTTTAATCCATCCCCACTGTCCAGACTAGAGTTAAATGTTGCATAGAACAGCTAAAAGGAAAAAAACCAAACAGTACCCATTTCTGGACAGTTTAAAAGCAGGAGCTGGTACTGATCCAGAAAAGGGAAACAAAAATGATGGAAGGAAAGTGGTTCATCACAGGTAGATCTGCTGAACTGCTTCAGTCAGCTTTGTACACTGCTGCTCCTTCCCTGCTCTGGTGGGAAGGAGCCAACGATGTTCCAGCCCTAGCTGCTCTTGCCCCATCTCAGAGGATGATCAAAACAATGTTTAATTCTGCAACTTTTCTGAGGACAGTTGGAGTTTAGGCTAGAGAGGGTAAAGCCAGGTCCAGCACACACCAGACCTAGTTCCACATTTTCTTTTCTATTATCTGATCCATCCTATAAGACCATTCCAGCACCTCAACACCACTAGAGAACATTAGATTCCAGCCTGTCAGGTTTTCCCCTCCCATTGCCATTACCTTCTAATGTTTTATAGACCACAAAGCACCACGTTTTCCTTGGGCAGCCTGTTCTGGTCCTGTGCAGAGAAGAAAGCAGAGAGATGAAAGCAATGCCAGCTCTCCTGGCTCTTCCCAATCCTGCTCATGAGAAATAAGGAGGACATTTCTTGAGAGAATCAGCCCCACACTTTCTTGTTTTGCCAACCTCCCTCAAAAAAACCCAAACCAAACACCCTCCTGCTTGTCTGATGTCCTCCATGAACACATTATTGGTTGTGATCCTTTCCCCCAGTTCACCTGGCTGCAGTACAGTTAAAAAGAAAATGACCATTTCTCCCACAGGCAGATGAATTAGTCCTCGTGGCAAATCCCAGGCAGTTTGTACCTTGTAGGGGGCTTTGTTTATTCCTTTTGGCATCCCTGCATGAACTCATCTTTGGGTTACCCATTCACATGGTGAACTTGATATATAGCAGCGTGGAGAATCGTGTTACTGAATCCAGGGCCAGCTACAGGGGAGGACCATTAATAGCTGCCCATGCCGAGACAACATGGCTCCATCCCCTTGCCATGAGTCATTCCAGCTGCTTGAAAATGCTATCTTTGTAGATTCCCCTTTGGTCAGGAAGAGGAGTATGGAGATTGCCCTGGTTCAGCAGTGAAAATATCTCACAGTTTGTAGACAAGAGAGCTCTTTCAGAGACATTCTTGAACAAAATACCTAATAGTGCTGTGCATGGCACAAACACACTCCAGTTCCCAAGGCCAGTGGATAAAAGACACATATGCTGTCACAGATTAGATATGAAATGAGCACATGCTTCTGCACAGAATCAACTGCAGAATTAAGGTTGCTGGTCACAGGACAGGCCCCTGGCATATGTACAGGGTGAGAGTGCATAGGTACGAAGTCAAAAGGCTTACCCTGCTCTGGAGCTCTGAATCACAGGCAGGGTTGGAATGACAGCAATTAGAGATGGAGGTTAACGCTGCTAGGCCTGGGAACATAATTTCAGTGGAGTCACTTCTGATTTACAAGAGAAAATGCAGGTCCAGCAGCTCCACAACCTTGCAGAGGTCTGCTTCATATTTTCCCTCCTGCCATAACTAAACAGTACAAGACACATACATACATGCATGCACCCACAGAGAGGACTCCAGCACAGCGTTTCAAAGAGTGGGTATGTTTTAAATTTCATCTAAGTCCATGTCAAACGCTACCTTTTGCTTTCCTTGCAGCAGAAGTGAAACAGCTTCTAGATAATCAACTATTAAGTTAGCTCTCCAATAAGAGGGCTAAGCCAAAGTGAGCTTTATTTCCATTACATCAGTTGTTACTGCCAATTTGCAAACTCAGGTCACTGTTCAAAGTGGGCTTTGGATTAGGTCATTCTCACTTTCCATTTCCATTGTAGACAGCCAACAAACTCAGCTGCAAGATGCTGACCATCCCATAGATAGATTCTAGTGTTTCAGATCTTAGTAACTGAAGGTAACCCCAACTTGGCCAGTCCTGTCATGCTTGCTTTCTCTGCTCCAGTTGCTGCTAAGCAACTAAGGCACTTCTGTCTACTTATGTAATCCTTTTATTTCTTCTTAATTTCAAGGAGCTGTTTGCAGTTAAACACAACTCAACATTTGACTTTAAGATCATTAGAAACAAAAAAAGACCAAGGGGAAAGCTGATCTCCTGTGCAGTGGAAGAAGAGTGGTGCTTGGTGCCATGGTTTAGGAGTCATGAGGAATTGGGTGACAGGTTGGACTTGATGATCTTTGAGGTCTTTTCCAACCTTATGGATTGTATGATTCTATTCTATGATTCTAAGAGACTTGATGGGGTGCTTGGTGCCATGGGTTAGCTGTTTGGGTGGGTTGGATTGGTTGATGGGTTGGACATGATGATCTTGAAGGTCTCTTCCAACCTGGTTTGGTTTATTCTAATAAAGGTTATTCTAATAAAGATACTATGCAATGGTGAAAAATCTCAGGGTAGTGCCTCTTCTTGCTTGTTTTTGCCTAGTGTTGGAAAGCTTGACATCTGAAATGCATTTGGCCTGATGAACTTCATCTTCCATTAGTTACAGACCTCTGGGTGCAATCTCTGTACTATCAGCAGCTATCTCTGAGGGTAGGTGGAAGATGAGGGAAAGGGCACGTGTGATACTTTGGCTCCAAAAAAGTTGTGAAGGGGAAGTGTGAAGTTCAGGAAGGGAAGAATCACAAACTGATCTTTACACTGTCAGCCCATGGAAAAAAATAATTGACCCAAGTATTTGTTCACAAGAAAGGAGAACAAGATAGCATTGATTTGTTGAGCAAATTGTGTGTGAGCAGACTGACCTCCTGTTATGGATACCCAAAGCTAAACTGAACTGAAATCAGGAGTTACAGCCAAGGTTTCAGGCAGGTGATGTAGGATATTTTGTGCTCAGGGTGGCTCACAGCAAAAAGGAGAATAAGATGGCATTGATTTGTTGAGCAAATTGTGCGTGAGCAGACTGACCTCCTGTTATGGATACCCAAAGCTAAAATCAGGAGTTACAGACAAGGTTCCAGGCAGGTGATGTAGGATATTTTGTACTCAAAGTGGCTCACAGCAAACATAATAACAGTATCTGCCTCCAAAACCACACTGTCCTGTGCTTGATTCCATTTCACTATCAGAAACAAGCAAGGACTTATTCTTGAAGGTCCTCTGTGAGTCTGGGACAGCTATATCAGAAAATCACCTCCTGATTCACAGATGGCTGGGACAAAATTGCTCTTCCCAGGAAGAAGCACTGAAGAGCCAGAGATTTTAGGGGGGGGGGGGGAGGGATATTTGCTAAACCAGTGAGTTTATGAGGTTATCCTGAAGTGTTTCCATTTAGCCACACACCTTTGTTTCAGTGCTGAAGATCCCCTTGTGGTTTTTTTTTTTCCCCAAACAAAAAATGATTTGATCAATTAAATGCTACCAATCTCTGGATGCCCTAACCACAAATTTGCTAAATTCCTGAGCTAATGAAAGGCTGCCTCGCTTTGACATGAATGGGAGGTTTGTTTGAGTAACAATTGAATAAGGACTTGGCCCAAAGACAGCAAGGAAAACATTTAGATGTTAAATATGTATCCAGAAGACCTTTCTCCAAACCTCTGCTGCTGCAGCAACAGGATAGGAATTGTGTTCAGCCACGGAGGGACAGTCCAGTGAGACATCCAGCACCTCGCAGGGTTTAGCAGAGTGAGCAAGAAGCTATGCAAATATTTTAGTTTAGGAATACTTGCAGCTCCTTTGCAAACAATGAAAGCCTCAATTAAAGCCAGATCTCTGCTATTTAAAAATTCCAGGCAGCAACTGAGAGAGAAAGGGAGTGAGTTTCATTTTTTTCATTCCCCCCCCTCCCCAACCCCAAACACAGAGTGCAAGGGATTGGAGGGTTAGCAAAATTGTGGCTGACATTAAAACTGTGAGAGCTGAGGAGTCTGGAGCTGTGATTCTTATCTTCTAAAGAATTTTGCAGTCATCAATACCTGAAGTAAGCTGAAGCAAAGAAATAGGTGACCTTAATAAATATAACTCTAGATGGGTTCATTGTAGCATGAAATTAAATTTTTAATCTGGATTGATGAACAAAAATGCTGGTTTGATTCTCCCCCCCACACACACACAATAGTCCAAATAGCTTGGTGAAGATTTCACTTCCAGAAGCTACCTTCCCAACGAGATCAGTAACAGAATAATCCACGTCATGGACCGTGAGCTGGGATGATCCAGAAACAAAAAGGTCTTTTGAGACTTCTTTTTTTTGATTTGTTAAATGATTGCAAGGGAGGTTGAGGATTACTGGGGAGGTGGAACATGTCCAGAGAAGGGCAACAAAGCTGGGGAAGGGTTTGGAGCACAGCCCTGTGAGGAGAGGCTGAGGGAGCTGGGGTTGCTTAGCCTGGAGAAGAGGAGGCTCAGGGCAGACCTTATTGCTCTCTCCAACTCCCTGAAGGGAGGTTGTAGCCAGGTGAGGGTTGGTCTCTTCTCCCAGGCACCCAGCACCAGAACAAGAGGACACAAACTCAAGCTGTGCCAGAGGAGGTTTAGGCTGGATGTTAGGAAGAAGTTCTTCCCAGAAAGGGAGATTGGAATGTGCTGCCCAGGGAGGTGGTGGAGTCACCATCACTGGAGGTGTTTAAGAAGACTGGATGGGGTGCTTGGTGCCATGGTTTAGTTGATTAGATGGTGTTGGATGATAAGTTTGACTTGATGATCTCAAAGCTCTTTTCCAACCTATCCTATCCTATCCTATCCTATCCTATCCTATCCTATCCTATCCTATCCTATCCTATCCTATCCTATCCTATCCTATCCTATCCTATCCTATCCTATCCTATCCTATAATGATGCTCTTTGGCTTCTGGCAATTTACAGACATAGGGAGGGGCTAAAATCTGACGTCACTGAAATCAATAACCATTGAGTCTTTTGATGAACTTCAACTGGCTTTGGATGCAGGTCCAGGCTTCTGTCTTTTGCCAGTGGAAGCCATCAGTTTTGTGTACAACCATGTTCAGCAACACCTCAGCCTCTGAGCTTATCCCATTTCCGCAGGCTTCCCTTAAATGAAGCACTTCTTAGAAGCATGCCCTTAAAATACTTACTGCCAGGCTAAATTCAAAGCTAATAAAATCCAAACATACTCTGGCAAAGGAAAAAAAAAAGAGAATGAAAAATAAGACTTTATCTTCTGTATTTAATTTTTAAAAGCCAACTTATTGACAATTATTTTTTCTTCCCCCTCAAAGTTCATCAGTATTAAAAATGCCTCTCAAGCCATGATTGATTTATTTTTTTTCATGGTTTCTTTTCCCTTGCTAAAGGGATTTGACAGAAGACTGAGAGGGGATTTAGTGAATGTTTATAAATATCTGAGGGCTGGGGGTCAGGAGGCAGGGGACAGGGACAGGCTCTGCTCAGTGCCCCCGGTGATAGGGAGCAATGGATGTAAGCTGCAGCACAGGAGGTTCCACCTCAACACAAGGGGGAACTTCTTTCCTGTAAGGGTCACAGAGCACTGGAACAGGCTGCCCAGAGAGGTTGTGGAGTCTCCTTCTCTGGAGACTTTCAAGGCCCATCTGGATGTGTTCCCTTTGTGACCTGAGTTGGATTGTATGGTCCTGCTCTGGCAGGGGGGGTTGAACTCTCTACATCTCTCTACAACTACCTGAAGGGAGGTTGTAGACAGGCAGATGTTGGTCTCTTCCCCCAGGCAGCCAGTACCAGAACAAGAGGACACAGTCTCAGGCTGTGCCACGGGAGGTTTAGGTTTGTTGTTAGGAAGAAATTCTATACAGAGAGAGTGATTGCCCATTGGAATGGGCTGCCCAAGGAGGTGGTGGAGTCACCATCACTGGTGGTGTTCAGGAGGAGACTTGATGGGGTGCTTGGTGCCATGGTTTAGTTGTTTAGGTGGGTTGGATTGGTTGATGGGTTGGACGAGATGATCTTGAAGGTCTCTTCCAACCTGGCTTATTCTGTTTATTCTATTAACTCCATGGTTTCTTTGGGTCCTTTCCGACCCCTGCCACCCTGTGAGCCTGTGACAGATAAAAACACACAGGGGAGGGGGGAAAAAATGATATAATAAAATCCTCTCTTTCTCATCCAGCTTCATTGGTAGCAAAACCTGAACTTGGATGTGTTGGTCAGCTGAAGCTGTCAGCATGGCTGGAGGAATTATCTGCTATTATCTGCCGAGTAAACAGCATCCCAAAGTGAAAACTGATGCCATAGCATTTTTTATAATGCAATAGGCATGGCCCTCGCTGCCGAGTATTGGAGCCAAATGTTCTGCCATGGCCCCTATACAATAGCACTCTTTGACAATAGCTCAGCCTTCGGTTTGTTATGAAATCCAGGCTATTTTGGGAGGGCCCTATTGTTTCCATTTTATGTGTGCTGCAGACTTGCGTCTCGGAAAACACGGAACCAATTGCAGCAGAAAAAGCTGAAGGTTTTATCCCACCAAGAGTGGAGGAATGCCTTTCTGCCAGCTACAGCCTTGGAGGCAGCTTGGTCCTGCACATGCTTTCATCAGTGCCTGGGGGAAGCATCAGTAGTGAGAGCTGCCCAGCAAAGCTGATGTTCGAGTACTGTGTCCAGTTCTGGCGCCCTCTGTGTAAGAAGGACACAGGACTGCTGGAGCGGGTCTAGAGGAGGCCACAAAGATGATCAGAGGTCTGAAGCACCTTCCTTATGGGGACAGGCTGGGAGAGTTGGGTCTGTACAGACTAGAGAAGAGAAGGCTTTAGGGACACTTCTAGAGCAGCCTTCTAGTACCTGAAAGGGGGCCACAAGAAAACTGGGAAGGGACCTTTTACAAGGGCTTACAGTGGCAGAATGAGAGGGAATGGATTGAAGGTTGAGAAGGGCAGATTTAGTCTAGAGGTTAGGAAGAAATTCTGTCCAGTGAGCGTGATGAGACACTGGAACAGGTTACCCAGGGAGGTTGTGGATGTCCCCTCCCTGGAAGTGTTCAAGGCCAGGTTGGATGAGGCCTTGAACAACCTGGGCTGGTGAAAAGTGTCCCTGCCCACGGCAGAGGGGTGGGAACTAGGTGTTCCTTAAGGTCCCTTCCAACCCAAACCACTTTATGACTATAGAATTTCTACAAGTTCCAATGTCTATCTTGAAGGTATCTCATCTTCTCTGATATTTCTCAGAGAAGTATCTCACTTTAGCACTAGTCCCTGAAGGAGAATATAAAACAGTAAGAGTAAATATCTGTCTCTTAGGACTCTTCCTTTCCTGAAATAAGGTGGTTATGGTCCCATAATGAAGCTGACTCATTGCTGCCATTAAATAGGAGAGCAACTCTGTTCTGCTCTCTCTGATCCTGCTCTTCTCTCTCTCACAAAGACAAGGTCATGCCATTAAATGAATACAGAAGTGAGAGGAACATGAGCTGATTGTGCATTCTCCACTTATCTTTCTCACGTGCACCAGCTCCCTTCTGCTGTTATTTTCACCATGGAAAGCAGGATCCTTATCAAGAAATGACTGCAGCATCAGATTGAATGCTTTTGCCAAAACAGGTCATTGGGCAGCTCCTGTGGGATGCTTCATTGCTGCAAGAGACCCCTGTGTCTGAATGTGTCCATGTGCCTACTCGAGTCCCAAAATGCCTGTGGCTCCTTTCTTGCTCTTCTCTGTAGACCCATTGCCTGAGCCCACAGCTGTGCTTGCCTCCCTGAGAGACAGATCAGCTCCACAGGTCAGCTTCACAGATCATCTTTTATCTTTCTCTGGCATTGAAGCATTGCTTCATTTAGCAGTTTTGAGTAAATCAATGACCTAGGGGTGTAGTAGGTTGCTCAGGCAATCCCAGCCCTGGCCTGGTTTTGAGAGAAAACAAAGCAGACAAAGATTTGGTGGGGTTATGAGAAGCAGAGAATATCAGGAGGAAAAAAGTCTATTTCCTCTGCCTGGTTTTATTAGTGGGCAGTGATGCCCAGTTGTTGGTGAAGGGGACTGCTGTTAATATTTCAGATATTCATTAATATTCTGACTCATGGTGAAGCACTGGACTAGTTACTTCACTTCTGCTCTATTTCTAAGACTATGAGAAAAGAGACATTAATATTCAACTCTAGAAGATCACCATCAGAAGCTAGAAATTTATTTGAGCTCATCAAGATGAATAAAAGGAAAGAAAAAAGCCTCATTGGCTCCTTTCTTTAGCTTTCATTTGATTTTGCTTTAGTTAGTTTGCTTGTTGCTAGATAATTACTGACTTCATAGTCCCCTGTATACTTATGCAGACACCTTTTCCAAACCTGGGCACTCACAGTCAGATGAACAAGTGGACAGAGGTTGGCAGTGAGACTCATGAGGGCTTTTAAGCTTAGTAATAGCTCCACAGAACAAAAATCTTTCATTATTTTAGGCTTGAATGCTGCTCTCTTCCCTCTTGCTCTCCTCTTCCCTCTTGCTCTCCTCTTCCCTCTTGCTCTCCTCTTCCCTCTTGCTCTCCTCTTCCCTCTTGCTCTCCTCTTCCCTCTTGCTCTCCTCTTCCCTCTTGCTCTCCTCTTCCCTCTTGCTCTCCTCTTCCCTCTTGCTCTCCTCTTCCCTCTTGCTCTCCTCTTCCCTCTTGCTCTCCTCTTCCCTCTTGCTCTCCTCTTCCCTCTTGCTCTCCTCTTCCCTCTTGCTCTCCTCTTCCCTCTTCTTCACAGTTACAGAAGTTCATAGTAGAGATGGGAGCACTTTGAGGTCCAAGCCTTTCCTAGTCCATAGAAAGTGTGTTTGTGCATCCTCATGCCCTGCTACTCAAGTTACTGTAAGTTTGAGCACTCAGCCTTTCTCTGCTGAGATCAATCTGAGTAAATTTAAAGCTATCAAACCTCATGAAATATGTATTGATGTTTGTTATATGTGTATTTTTTCTTCCCCCCCCCAAATGATCCCAAGTTTGTGCATTGCATGCAGATCAGGAAATGAGAGCTGACACAGAGTTTGCAGACAAATAATGTTGGTGCCTGTTTCATGCTTGCATTTTAGAAGGCTGAAGAAGTGACAGGTAGCACAGGAGTGGTTCATTCTCCTAGTGACAGAATATTCTGGTGGACTGTGCCCTCCCCTGGATGCATCCTGTGAGCTTTAATGGAAATTCAGGACACATACTGAGGAGAGTGGAGGTGGAGCATATGGAAAGAAATATTTGTTATAAAGTGTTTGTGTCTAAAGTGGGTACAGGTGAAAGGAGCTGGACTGACAGCTCATGGGAAGCACAATATGTTCTCACATGCAACCCAGCATGGTGGTAGCAGAATGCAGGAGGAAACTTCTCCTGATTTCCAGCAGTGATGATGTGGAACAGTAAGATCTGTGGTTTAGCTTACTCATGGGCTGTGAGAATCACCACTGAGTGATTTCAGGGATGAAAGCAGTTTGATGTGCCCATGTATGTGTTTGCACATGTGGTAAACCTCAGTTCTCCAGGGATGTACTCCATCTGTAACATAAACTGTGTTGTACTCCACCCTTACCTGGTAGGAATTGGGGGTACTCTGCAGAGGATCAGTCCCAGAGGTAGATGTAAGTGTGCTATCTATTTTGTAGCATTGTACAAGAAATGGTTTGCTTTGGAAGCTCAACAACCTTCCCATTCTAACTTTGGATTGCTTACGTGCACCAAAGCATTTCTAAATGAAACATCATAGAATCAACAAGGTTGAAAAAGATCTGAGAGATCGCCAAGTCCAACCTGTCACCCAACACTTCATGAGTTCAAGTGCCACGTCCAATCCCTTTATAAACACCTCCAGTGATGGTGACTACACCACCTCCCTCTTCCAGAAAACATTCATATCCTCTATTGACTGGGCTGGTGTAGCCCCAGGTACTTAAAACACAGCTTAATCTGCAGCATCTGGGCATTTAATGTCCATACATTACCCTGAAAGGCAGGCATTTTCCATCTCTTCCTTAGGCCTCCCAGTACAGAGAGCAAAACCCGAGAAGACATCGCCTGAAGGGCCCCTGCCTTCTATCTAATCATGGGAACTATCGCTTGCTATTGATATTGCCTTATTAAAGCAATTAGCCAAGCATTTCAGAAGCTTGTTAATGTTTCTAGAGTGACTTCTAATGAGGGATAATGGTAACAAGCATGGAAGGTCTCCGGTGAACTTTAGATAATGATGTAAATCTGAGAAAGGTCAATGGTGTTCGTGGATTCAATGTTGGCCATTCCATTTCCATCCATTTCCATTCGTTACCCAGTCCAGCTTTTATTTTTCTCTTCCTGGGCCATTTGCCTCTGCAAGAACACATTCCTTACCCAGTCTGGAACCCTACCACTTGGTTGACCTAGCTTGATTGACCTAGCTGCAAAGTAAAAGACTCTGAGCCTTGGCATTCCTTGTAATGAGCTCAAGTCTGTTGATAGAGGGAAGCAGATACAACAGGAGGCACTGTGACAATGTTCTGCTATGTAAATGCAAAACGTTCCCCCAGGAGATCCCAAAACAGGGATCTGGACATTAGGAGGAGTATTGTGTGGCTGTAGAAAGGATAATGGCCAGGGGAAATGTGATCAAACAGAAAGTTATACAAAGGTCCTAGGGGGGGAGTAAGAAATGGAGCTTCTTTGCCAGAATTCTAATGGAAACTTCAGGTAGAGGAGTAAGGTTTAGAACTCTAAGAATAGAATAGAATAGAATAGAATAGAATAGAATAGAATAGAATAGAATAGAATAGAATAGAATAGAATAGAATAGAATAGAATAGAATAGAATAGAATAGAATTAACCAGGTTGGAAAAGACCTTCGAGATCATCAAGTCCAACCTATCACCCAACACCATCTGATCAACTAAACCATGGTACCAAGTGCCTCACCCAGTCTCTTCTTAAACACCTCCAGGGATGGGGACTCCACCACCTTCCTGGGCAGCACGTCCCAATGGCCAATTCCTCTTTCTGGGAAGAACTTTCTTCTCACCTCCAGCCTAAACTTCCCCTGGCACTGCTTGAGTTTGTGTCCTCTTGTTCTGGTGCTGGGTGCCTGGGAGAAGACCCCAAACCCCACCTGGCTACGATCTCCCTTCAGGTGGTTGTAGACAGCAAGAAGGTCTCCCCTGAGCCTCCTCTTCTGCAGGCTAAGCAACCCCAGCTCCCTTAGCCTCTCCTTCTGGGGCTTGTGCTCCAAACCCCTCACCAATTTTGTTGGCTTCCTCCGGATGCATCCCAGCAACTCAACATCTTTCCTAAACCTATTTGCATTGGTGTTAAACAGACATAGAAATATCAAGTATGTTGGCTCCATTTGTAATCTATCCCTGTCTCTGGTCAAGGACTATGGGCCTGATCCACAGCTAGCAGCATGGTTCTAACTTTGGACAGGACCACAAAACAGCCCTGCAAAAGCCATGGAGAAATCTGGAAGGGAGCTTGAAAAGGCTGCCAGGGTCAGCCTGGGCACTGCTTCAAGCAGTCACATCAGGTTTTGGCTAGGGTCTCAGGCTGGCTGTAGGAAGGGGAAGGGAATTTCCACATGTACACAAAGTTATGGCAGGACCTGGCACCACACACAACTCTGATATGAACGTTGTGTTTTTAAAGAGCCGCAGAAGTAGTTGAAGGGGTAAAGGAAGTGCCTCTCAGTGGCAGACTGAAAGAGCTGTCTATTTAGGAAGCAGAACAGAGAGAGATGACTTGATTGCTCAGTGCTGGCTCTCCATTGGTACATTCATGAGAGGAAAATGCCAGATACCAAAAGGCCATTTAATCTACTAGAGATAAGTGTAAAAGGCTGTTACCAAGGCAGGAAAACTCTAAATGGAAATAAAGTGCACTTCCCCCCCGCCCCCCAAAGATGACAGCAACCAGCCAGGGGAAGAACCTTGTTAGGAGGCTGTTAAAATGCCATTTGTGGTTGGTTAGGGACCTGAGAGCACCAGTAGATGTTACCTAGGACAGGGATAGATATCCTGCTGCTCCTGACCTTCCAGTATCTGTGGCCTTCCAGTATCTGAAGGGGGCCTACAGGAAGGCTGGGGAGGGACTTCTCAGGATCTCAGGTAGTGATAGGACTAGGGAGAATGGAATGAAGCTGGAGGTGGGGAGATTCAGGCTAGATGTGAGGAGGAGGTTCTTCACCATGAGAGTGGTGAAGCCCTGGAATGGGTTGTCCAGGGAGGTGGTCGAGGCCCTGTCCCTGGAGGTGTTTAAGCCCAGGCTGGATGAGGCTCTGGCCAGGCTGATCTAGTGTGGGGTGTCCCTGCCCATGGCAGGGGGGTTGGAACTAGATGATCCTTGTGGTCCCTTCCAACCCTGAATGATACTATGATGATACTATGATGACCTGTACACTGGTCTTCCCAGATTGATTCTGGACCTTCTGTCACCTCACCTTCACTAGAGCTGTGGTGAAGCTGCCCTTCTTCCTTTCCTGTGCCTCAGTTTACCCATCTGTTCAGCAGACCCAGTTGTACTTCTATTGCTGACCCAATAGGTGCTGTTATGAAGATTAATAATTAACAATGGGATCTGTAAGTCTGGGCTGACTCTGCAGAGCTTGGAGAGTTGTTCCAGGCTTGTACAGAAATCAAAGGAGGCAGCAGGTAATTGTAAATCATTTTCAGGAAGTAGTTTTATGCCTTTGGTGGAAAGAAATATGTAAGGGAAATATCTTACACAGAATGGTTTCCATTCACACACTCTTTACTGATATTTTGAGTCTGTAGATCACCTTTTGATTCTTAGTGCAAATATTTGCTCTTTGTTTATTATTCTGCATCTCTTTAAGATTGAAAAGGAAGGGAAGGAGGAATGGCAGGTGGGAAGGACAGGCAGGAATTATTAAATAAGTAAATTAAAGGCCAGGCATCACATTAATCACTCCAGTCCCCACTCTGTAAATATCCCCATGCTGGTGATCCCCTCTCCCCAAGCACAGTGCCCATGCTGGACATGTTTGCTCTCTGGCAGGAGCTGCTGTACTCCTGGGACCAGGCTCTTCACCTGCATCTGGCACTCCTGTGCCTGTCCCTGTTTTTCAGCCCACAAGCCCCTGTGTGTTTGGGCAGCACTGAGCACAGTAGGGGAGCTGACTCAGTCTCATGGCTACTGAGATGTGTAGCAAGAGAGAGAAGGTTGTTTGGGGAAAGAAGGGGTATTGCTGTGTGCTCAAGCTGAGAAAAGACAAGCCACCAAGGCACTGTAGAAAATGAGAAATTTCATGTGCTGGAGACAGAAGAAAGCTTGAAGGGGAGATGCAGAAATGAAGTGACTTGCCCAAGGATATTTGTTTGGTTGAGCTTGAGTAAACCACACCCCAAGGGGATCCCTGCTCCTTGGGCTACTGCACTTCTCCAGGTATGTGATTTCCCAGCGATAAGCTTCTTCCTCAGAAGCCTCCCTCGGCCCTGCTTTCCTTTGAGATTTCTTTCTTGGCTTATTCATTTGAGTGCATCACAGCCAGAGGTTGCCTGAATATGTGCTCTATTTGCCCTCTGCAACTTTTACACTTCAGAAGTTCTTATGGAAAACAAATACCCAACACCCCCCCCCCAAAACCACCCCCAAGCAGCTCACAAAGCACTGCTCAGCTTTGCCATAGAGCACCCCTTGCCTGCTCCCCGCCCCCCACCCCCCAAGTTTGTGAGGAATGTGTGAAGAATAGGAGTTACTTCATGCTTTTGGATGAAATTATGTATCTTTATTAGCTTTCTGTTCTCAGGAAGCAATTTATTAGGCACAAGAATGTTGTGTTACACTACCTCCTCCTCCTTTTCTTCTCCTTCTTGCCTGGGAATTTACAGTTCACACACTGCACCAGCGCATAAATCCAGTTTTATTTCTCAATTTATTCACCTGGAACTAAGTGGATTAAATCTTTTTATCTTTTTCCCCCCTTTCCCCCCCCATCCCCCCCCCCCCCTTTATTTTTTTTTAAGGGGACCAGCACTGCATTTTCAAATAGAACCACTGCAAATAACCACGATTGTTAGGCAGACAAATTAGAGGTGGCTGTGGACATGCAGTCGCTTTCTATGCAAACTTTTATGCTTACCCAGTTTAAATGGTGATTCCCCCTCCCCACCCCACTCCCCACCCCCCCTGCAAAATTTACCTTTAATGACCCTCTTTCCCCTTAATAAACCAGGATTGATTAGAATTTGGCTTTAAGAGATGAAAGGACTCTGCAATTATCTACTTGTATATGCCCTTCAGTAAACTACCTTGTCTCCCCCCCCCCTCCCCTCCTTTCCTCCCCTTTCTACCTCCCCTTCTTAAGAAGACTTTCCCAGGTCCCTCTTGGCTGCGGTTGAACGATGTTGGCTCATGTCCATGCTGCAACAAAGACCTGGCATTCCAGCTGTCTGCTTCTAATCTCCAGTGTCAGCTCTTGTTAATGTTTCAGCATGAAATCAGAGGGGGCAAAGCTGCATGGAATATTAAAACCATGATCAGAATTCCACTGAAATGCTGATAGTCTGCAAGCGCCATTAGGAGGGCCGTCAAATCACTGTCTCGCGTTAAATAAGAAAGAAAAGATTTCCATCGCCGGGGCGCAGGGGAAGTACAATCAGTGAATCACCGAGCTAAATTAGCATTTTTTCAATTGGGGATCGAAGTTGATTTATTGTTCTACACAACATTAATGTAACTGTGTGCTTGACCTGTTAAGGCAGCTAATTTTTCATTCAAATGGGCCTCTTTCTGCATGCAGGGGGAAAGAGGGGGGGGAAAAAAAAAAAAAGCAAGCTTGCAATCATATTTCAACTTTGCAGGAGTGGTCAGGGAAGCGCTGGGCTGCTTCAAAATTGTCTGAAGGAGCTTCCCTTCCCCTCCCTGCCCCCCACCCTTATGCCTAGTGGTCAAGGGCAAGCGGCTAAAAGGGGGGGAAAAAAAAAGTGAATAAAAAAGCTGTCTCAAGTAATAAGCTTAATTGTCATTTGACTTGAGCTGGTTTACACCACTTTGGCCATGTAGAAAAGCATTTCAGTGGATGTATCTTTCACACACACACATGCCCCCCCAAGCCTTGCAAAGGGAGCTTAGTGTACAAGGAGGATCTGTCCCATTAGTAATTTCAGGTTTTGCAATGGAAGGGATTTTGTTGTTCTCCCACCTTTCTGTTTCCTCTTGTCCTAAGTAAGCAGTAGCTGGATCTGGCCATAGGTATCTTGTGTTTTCCATAGGGTTAAAAACAAAAAACCCACCCCAAAAAAAAGAACAAAAAGGACTCAGAGTTCAGTGGCAGCAAACTGAGAAATGTAGGCCAACACAAAGCTCAGTACACAAATGAGCAGGGCAGAAATCCCTGCTGGTTTTAGTAGACTTTGCAAGGTACTGTACCTGTAGGGAAAGAGTTGCAGTTTTCTGGGGAAGGTTTGTTGTGCAAAGGAAAATGATAACTTACTGGAAGTGAAGCTGCCTGTGAGAAAGTGTTGCTGAAGGGACTGGGGGGGAGGAAAAAAAAGAAGGCATTTCTCTCCAAGAGGAAGCCTGCTTTTCTGGCCTGAAAGGCCACTTCATCTTGCAAATAGAATTTATAGTTTGGAAAGAGAGCAATGGGGTTTTTAAAGGCAGAAATCCAATCTGTGTGCGAAACCTGCTGAGGTTGCCCCTTTCTTCTTGCTTCAGGAAGGTGAGGAGATGGAGATCTGCACTCTCCAGCGCTGGCAGGATGGGAACCGATTTCCCATCTGACTCCAGTATGTTTCCTGTTCAAAGGTGCCTACTTTAAACCTGGTCATTTCCAACTGTTGCTGCCTGCAGCCCAACATCCCAACCTGGGAAAAAAAAAACACAACACTTTTGTGTAAATTGACATTCTCCAGATGACAATATGGAGCACCCCTGGTGCCTCCTCCCTAACAACATGAAGATAACATACATTTCCAATTAGTGGCACACATTCTGGTCATGTTCTCTTTTTACTCCCTAACTATCTTTGTTTTGCTAAAAAGCTGTTCGGTCATTAATGAAATCCTGCAGTTCTGCTAATCCGAGATACAATGCAGCTTTTCTCTGGCAACCTATCCCTGACATAAAACTACAGTTACCCAAGCTCCCCACCACATTAAGATTCGTTGTCATTTGCCTTTCATTACATACCTGATGTAGCACAGTAGCAGTCAAATGTCCTTGGCAGGCAAAGCAAAGTATTTAATTGTATTAGTTTCCGCTTGCTCCGCCTTAGGAATGATTTTGTTCTTTGGCTTGGGAGGGAAGGGGGGAGGTAAAAAAACCCACCCCCACCACCAAACCCAAGGAAAAAAAAATACTGTATCATGGAACCTTATACTTTCTGGTTGGATGTAAATGTAATTATACTTAAACTCTCAAAGCAATCTTGCAACCCCTCCCTCCCTCCCTCCCTCCCTCCCCAGCCACACTGTATTGCCAGTGCCATATGAAATGCCTCTCGGTAGAGGCGAACAATGAGGCATTCATCAAAGGGGAGCTGGTGATTAGATGTTTTTCATTTTCAGAACTTTAAGAGATAAATAGGGGCCCTGTTCCTTCATTTGATGTACAGTACAGTTGGGGATTCAATTAATCTCCTCTGATAAATACCAAATTTCTGCAATATTGTTTTGGAAGGAGGAGTGTAACCCGGGATGGTGACTTCAGTTCCTCGGCACAGGGGGGCTGGTTTTCAGGGAAGAAATAGATTAGAGAAGGCTTGGAGGACCACGAGGCCACAGGGCTATAAAGGTGTGCAGCTTTTCCATGAAACAGTCCTGGGTTTTCCCAATGTTTCCCTTGCTGTCTACAACTACCTGAAGGGAGGTTGTAGCCAGGAGGGGGTTGGTGTCTTCTCCTAGGCAAGCAGCACCAGAACAAGGGGACACAGTCTCAAGCTGCACCAGGGGAGGTTTAGGCTGGATGTTAGGAAGAAGTTCTATACAGAGAGAGTGACTGGCCATTGGAATGTGCTGCCCAGGGAGGTGGTGGAGTCACCATCCCTGGAGGTGTTCAAGAGGGGATTGGACGTGGCACCTGGTGCCATGGTTTGGTCATGAGGTCTGTGGAGACAGGTTGGACTTGGTGATCTTTGAGGTCTCTTCCAACCTTGGTGATTCTATGATTCTGTGATTCAAAAAGGATATTGGATGGAATAAGGAGTAAAATGTCAAAACTTTGTGGTTTAGGAGATCTGAATTCTGGTTCTGGCTTTCCTGTGGCATTACTGAGTCTCTTGGTGTGTTTGTGCCCAATTCTGTTAAAGGAAGTTAATCATCTTTGTCTTTATCAAGGTGTTTGAGATGGAATTTGTTTTAAAACACTTTGGAAATGCTCAAGTAGTAGAGTTAAGCACTGCAGGGATCTCTATAGATAAGAGCAGGTACTATGTTTAATATCTTCATCTGAATAAGCAAAACTGCCCCCAAAAGGAGCTATCAGTGGCTGGTTGCTCTCCAGGACCTGTGAAAAATTAGTTGGTGCTTTCAACCCTAAAGTACAGTCTGGGGTTCACGTCTGTGTTTCCAAAGCTGTCCCTGCAATTGATAATAATTTACCCATCTATGGCCATTGACAATTTTATTAATAAGATCAATGACTGGACAGGCCTCAAACACTGAACATGCATCTTGTCATTGCTGGAGAAAATGAGGGATATTGATGGAGCAGGGTGGTGTAGGCTTGTGTTGCTGCTGCTGTGTGGTACATTATTGGTGGGTGGACCAAGAAAATAGGTCAGGTTTGATCAATAGGCCTGCTTCCCTGAGTACTGAATCTACTGATAGAAATGGATCAGCTCAACTCTGAAAAATAAATAAATTAGCTAACTATCAAGCCCAATTTGGATTTAACCTAATGAAGGACCATAATGAAGGACTAACTACACTCCTGGTAGTAATGTTTGTGTGACTGCGGTGAGGAAGCTGAGCAAAGGTGATACATAGAATGGATTGGGTTGGAAGGGACCTTCAAGATCATCCAGTTCCAACCCCCCTGCCATGGGCAGGGACACCTCCCACCAGCACAGCTTGCTCAAGGCCTCATCCAACCTGGCCTTCAACACCTCCAGTGAGGAGGCATCCACAACCTCCCTGCACAGCCTGTTCTAGTGTCTTCCCACCCTCACTGTAAAGAATTTCTTCCCAATTGCCACTCTAAATCTGCCCTCCTCAAACTCCAATCTATTCCTTCTTGTCCTTTCTCTACAAGCTCCTGTAAAAAGTCCCTTCCTGGCTCTCTTGTAGCCCCCTTCAGGTACTGATGCTCAGCAGAGGTCCTCAATGGATGTCATGGGACACTTGGGTGGATATTTCAAAGCCTGTCCACAGTGCTGTGGAGGACTGAGACCCTCAGCTGGTGGGACCCTGTGGGGTGATGCACACCCAGATCAGCACAAGCCAAAACCTGTCATATTGTGCACACATTTTAATGAATCTGGCTTAAATTGCCACCACTGCTTTTGGGTCTGTTTGTGAGTTTTATCATGATGACATCTCACTGGTGAAACATTTACGAACTGGTTTTCCTTGTGATTATTTTGCACTCAAAGTACTTTCTTTGCATGTTTTTGCTGTGGAATGAGAAGCCATTTGTTTGGAGTGGCTCACACTGCCTTGCCAGCACGAAAGGCTTAACAAATGGTGTTCATTAAGGGTTTGATCCTCCTCCCATTTACCTCTTTCACAAATCTGCCACTGGTTTTGCTAGAGTAGGATCAGATACTGATTAAATATGAGTTTAGCAGTGAGGACAAGATAAGGATTTATGGTCAAATGCTGCAGTCAGTTTTCAGAGCATCACAGAGATATCAAGGGACAGGTGACAGCTGCACCTATGAAACCAGAAACAGTTTTGGCACAAATCTTCATCTTTGCATTTTAAAGGTGCAGCGGCTCCTTTGTAGTCTTCAGGATTGATGTTGGGCTTGTTGGGGTCAACAGGAATCTTTCAAGAGATTTCAAGGGCTTTGGATCAAGTAGAAAGCCCAACTGCTCATAAAAAGTCAAGAACTAGACATAGATTTGGGGAGGGACAAGGAGGTCATTCAGTTAAAAAAAAGAAGTGGATTTTCTGAATGTCTCCTGGCTTTACCAGGTGCTTGCTGAATGCAGCTCAGCTTGTATTCTCTGCCAGATGGTCTCTTCTCCCAGGCAAGCAGCACCAGAACAAGAGGACACAGTCTCAAGCTGCACCAGGGAAGGTTCAGACTGGATGTTAGGAGGAAATTCTACACAGAGAGAGTGATTGGGCTGCCTGGGGAGGTGGTGGAATCACCATCATTGGAGGTGTTTAGGAGGAGACTTGATGGGGTGCTTGGTTGCATGGTTTAGTTGATTAGGTGGTGCTGGATGATAGGTTGGACTCAATGATCTTGAAGGTCTCTTCCAACCTGGTCTATCCTACCCTATCCTATCCTATCCTATCCTATCCTATCCTATCCTATCCTATCCTATCCTATCCTATCCTATCCTATCCTATCCTATCCTATCCTATCTATCTCAAGCTGCACTGATGGCAGGATCTCACATTGCATCCCTTAACACAAAACATGTAGAAAATGTTGGAAGGTTTAGTCTCTGGATTAGCTGAGTGGGAAACGTGTTCCCTTGCAGCTACAGATGGCCCCCAAGACAGGAGAGGAATCTAGAGAAGAAATCAGAGCCTTGTCTTTGCAACTTCATTAGGTTTTGCTAAACCCTGAATAAATCTGTTCATGAAATGAGATGGAGCATTATCATTTTTTCGTAGTTCATCATCCTTTTTCATCTTCTTCCTGTTTTCCCTAACAAAAGGCTTTAAATGCATTTCTCATTATAAAACTCTGAATGTGGAAACAACCAAAATAAATAAATAATTGAGGGACTTTTAATTTTTCACTCTCTAGGAGAAGCTAGCAAATCTGGAAAGCTGCCTTGCAAATCATGTGCAAATGTTAGAAACCCAGTTCTGAGTTTCAAACAATGGAAAGCAGCAATTTGATGATATTGGATTTCTGGTTTGTTTTGTTTTTTCTCTGTGAGATTTCTCCCCATGAGGAACTTGATTCTTCCTGTGCTGCAGTGAGATTGCTGAATATCTGGTGTCATGGGGATTCCCACTCCTCTGTGACAAGTCATGCTTCGTTATGACTACCATCGAAATAGCAATCTTTTTGCTGACTGTATGGATAATCCAATGGAGACTGGAGAGAGGGAGACAGGGAAAGAAGGGTTTGGCTTGGAAGGGATCACCTAGTTCCACCCCACCTGCCATGGGCAGGGACGCTTTCCACTAGACAGCTGATCAAAGCCTCATCCATCCACCAGGGAGGGGACATCCACAACCTCCTTGGGCAACCTGTTCCAGTGTCTCCCCACCCTCACTGTAAAACTGCCAGTCTGCTCCAAATTTATCCTTGATAGGAAGCTATCTCTGTCCAGGTTAAAGTGGGACCTTTGATCCTAACAAGACCACCAGCAGTGAGTAAGGTATCTGAATGCAAAAGCCCTTCCTGTGTCTTGTGAAGAACATTACTAAGACATCTGGGGTGATTTTCATTTAGTATCTCAAGCCTGTGCTGTCAAAGGATTATACATCCATGACAGAATATTTACCAGTGAGAAGACATCTCAGCTTTGTGGGAAAATGTAAAACTAGACCAGCCAGCAACTGCAAAGGAAATCTGTAGCCTGTGTTTGGAGCACATTAATAACCTGTGACCTTTCTGAAGACAAGAAACGCGTAGAATCGATTGTCCAACCCAGGAGTTGTGCAGAGCTATAGATTGGTTATTTTCAGACCAATCTTTGTTGTGGTCACGTTTTTCTTTTTGGTTGTTTTGGCTTTTTTGGCCTGTGCAAACTCAGTGTGGATAGAGTTTAGTCTGGTAAATCCCAAGTGCAGCCAAGGAAGGAGAACAATGCCTTGGTACTGCTGCCAAAGGTAGCTGATGGCTGTGCTTGAGCTTGTATGTTCGAGAGTTTCTCCTAAAGAAAAGTTAAAAGTCTCTCTTGATTTTGAAGCTGCTGAATCTCACTGTTCTAGATTACACAGATACACACACACTGGGCCCCTGGGCCCCTCAGTTTAGGAAGGAGGTTGACTTGCTGGAACGAGTCCAGAGAAGAGCAACAAAGTTGGTGAGGGGTTTGGAATACAGCCCTATGAGGAGAGGCTGAGGGAGCTGGGGTTGCTTAGCCTGGAGAAGAGGAGGCTCAGGGGTGACCTTATCACTCTCTACAACTACCTGAAGGGAGGTTGTAGACAGGTGGATGATGGTCTCTTCTCCCCGGCACCCAGTACCAGAACAAGAGGACACAGTCTCAGGCTGTGCCAGGGGAGGTTCAGGTTGGATGTTAGTAAGAAGTTCTATACAGAAAGAGTGATTGTGCTATGGAATGGGCTGCCCGGGGAGGTGGTGGAGTCGCCGTCATTGGAGGTGTTCAGGAGGAGACTTGCTGGGGTGCTTGGTGCCATGGGTTAGCTGTTTGGGTGGGTTGGATTGGTTGATGGGTTGGACACGATGATCTTGAAGGTCTCTTCCAACCTGGTTTGGTTTATTCTAATAAAGGTTTATTCACTAGATTTTTTCCATTATGATCTGAGAGAAGGATGGTAATTCAGGTCCCACGTAGTTCCTAGTATTTTGGTAACTCCATGTTTTATCAGAGTATAAAAATCCCAGGGGCTGGTGTCCTCCTTTATTTGGAATTAACCCCAAGGGCAGCTCCATAGTTCACTGCTTTGAGAACCCGTAGGGCCCAGATCTAAGGCTGGATCAGATCTGCTGGATCAGCTTTACTGGTAGGTTTCTCCAGCTTGAGAGTCTTTTTAGCAGCTTTCCAGGGGGGTAACTAGAAGTCAGAGAGGGTTCCCTGGGTTATGTCACATCTGCAGAAAAAAAACCCAAACCCTCACTGGAAAATGCTTTGATTTTGCAAGCTAGCTGATTTGACAAAACTCTGATTTTCTTGAAATCCTCCCTCTTTCTTAGTAAATACCTGCCTCTCCTGCTCCCTTAAGACAAAGGGAACAAAGAGATGCTGTGTTACTTGCTGCAGGCCATGGAAGAGATAGGGGAAGCATAATACTCCCAATTTCTCTCTCCCACAACTGTAGCAATGGCCTTCTGTAAGTTCTAAGGTAGCCACAGATCCTCCAGACCCCTGTCAGACCTCTCTCTTTGTCCCTGTGCCTAAAAGCTCTTGTGAATTCTTCTCTTTCCTTGAGAACGCAACCAGATGATAACACCCATGTGGCATGGGATTAGATGGTGCCCCTTGCTCTAAATGCCTCTTAAAATATTGGTGTGTCTTCCAGTGCAGCAGAATATCCAGGAAGGTTCATTTAGGGAGCAAACAACTAGCCTGAAACCTAGGAGGTAATTTTCCTGTTGGGTTTCCTGCGTGAGGGCAGGTAATTGTCTGGTACCTAGGAGTGGAGTGGATGTCTGCTTCCTGCGTGTATCCAGGAGTAATATACAGAATCCATTAGAGAGATGCCTAATCATCTTAACCTGTCAGATCCAAACCACCCTCTTTTAAGAGCCAATTTGTTTTCCTGCCAGATCGATGTTCTTATCTGTAATTGCACAGCCATGAATGGCACCCAATAACCAGTTAATATTCAGTTCCATTCCATGGCAGGGTGGGGAGCAGGGAAATGTCTTAATTTAAACATTTATTGTACAACTGTGAAAATGTCCTAAGTGAAATTAATTGAAGCTCAGGGAGAATAACTTATAAATCACCTTGTCTGGCTTGCATGAAATGATATAAGGATATGCCTGAGCCTTATCACCGAGCTCTGTGGAGCTGGAGAAAGCTTTAACCCTAAGGTTACTGCTGTTATTCTGGCTCCAAGATGGAAGAAAGCTGACTCCTACAGGTTAGGTGGTAAAGGGAGGACCGATCTAATTAATAACCCATGCTTTTCTTTTTCATTCTTTACTGTTACTTTGCACTTTTCCAACATCTCTCTGCAATGGCTCGTGCGAGACAATTTGAATGTAGCGTTAATGCTGTCAGCCATTCAGCCCTTAGACTTCAGCAGCACTTTAAAGAGGGGTAATAATCCCATCAGACTGTGCTTTTCACAGTACAAATATCACCAGAAAATGGGGTGGGGGGGGGGTGGGGGGAATAAAATAAAAAGCCAACAAACCAACAAAAATCCCCAAACCAACAACCCCAGTGACATTAGCTGAATAGGATATAAACAATACTGGCTAAAACACAAGCTGGAAATTAGGCAGGCTAATGGGGAATGTGAAGAGCACATAAAGACACAAACAACTCGCAGAGAATTTATTGATTTGCTAGAAAACAGTGGGGACTGCAAAGGAAATACTTGTTACACTTGAGGAAGGATAGAAGAACACTTAAGGAAAATAGCAATATTGCAGACAAATAAAAGCCACATCTCCCCATTAACTCTTGTGAGAGCGGGCCTGAGAGGAAGACGCAATGCAGTGGCAGAGAGGGAAGCACTGAGACAGGGATGGAGGTTTGAGATGGACTGCGGCTTTTCATTTGCTTTTGTGCAGCGTTCAGCACTGCAGAGGCCTGGTTTATGGCTCCTGTCTGCTGCCAGAATACGAGCAGTGGAAGAGCAAGAATTTACAAGGATCAGAAAGCACATACCTGTGATTTGTGAGAGATGTGACCGAGCTATTGGGAAAGAAAAGAAAAGGGAAAGTGATAATCCTGCTCAGATCAGATGCTCTGTAGGAAGCCTGCAAAGGCTGCCTCTTTGGAAACATTCATCCTGCATATTGCAAATCAGCAAGGCTTAATTAAGCACTGGGCAGGCTGAATGAAGAGATTATTTAAAACACAATTCGGTAACAACCACTTGATATGATACAGATGCAGCTCCTGTAAAGGAAATCCACATCTCTATAACAGACATTTGGGAACAGGTCAACAAACCAGTGAATAAAGGAGGACTGGTTGACATAATTTATACAGACATGCAGAAAGTCTTTGGACAAAGTCCCTAACAAGAGGGAACTAAGGAAGGCAAATACCCAAGGACTGACTGGTAAAACACTGTCATGGATTAGCTGTGAGTAAAAACCTTCCCCCACCCTCCCCCATACACACATCCTGAGATGAGATTATTTTTAATGTGGCCAAAAAAAAAGAATCAATGCTGTACCTAGTGTTTTGTAGCTCCTTACATATATTTACTGGTGAGTTGGAAAAGTGAAGAGTAAGGCAGGAAAAGCTGGTTTGGGCTAAGCTTGAGGTGGCTGAATGGTTTTGATGGAACCCTCCATAAATGGGAAACCTGAAGGGCAGGGTGGAAATTCCTGGCTGACTACTCCAAGGGACTCTTCAAAAGAGTATTTGGACAGCCCATATCTCTCCAAGTTATCACTGAAAGGGGGGAAAGAAGGAGGAAAAAAAGAGGTCTGTAACTGAACAGTTCAATGGTATCACTGTTCAGTCCACAACAGTGGCTAAGAAAACAGCAGTGAAGTGGTAGGGGAAAAAAAAAAAACCAAACCAACTACTCTGGAACATGATATTGAAAATATACAGATATTCTATCAGTGTCCCATGATATTGGTCACTGCCATGCAAGTAGGAGACAGAATAAATAGAAACAGCTGGGACAACAGGCATAATGAGATGCCTGCAAAAGTCCTCTAAAGGGGGCAAGAAAAAGAGAATTCTTGAAAGAGATTGTTCAGAGGAGAGAACATAGGAGGGAAGGAGCAGGGAAGGTGAATTGTAGCACATTCAAATGGGTTTAAAAGAGCTGGGTTTTGTACAGTTTACAAAAACCTGTGGAGCTCTTTGTTTCTTGACATGGCTGAGGCCAGGGATCTGGTGGGACTGAAAAATTCATTGAACATTTGTACAGTGAATGGAAACATCTGCAGCAAAACGGGCGGGATGCTATTCTTAGCAAAGAACCGGCACCAACCCTCCTACTTTAGGGCACAGTTTCAATAGTGGCTGAGGGGAAGGCTCAAGAAGAAACTTCCTCATTAAGGTTTTCTCCAGGAAGAGATATGTACTTTTTTCTTCTGAAGAAAAAAAGATGAATAAATTTGTTTGTCAGTGTCAGATCACTGCAATAGGTTAGCTCTTGGTTCCCCACAGCAAACTCCTGGCCAAGCTGTCAGCCCATGGCTTGGACAGCAGCACTCTGTGCTGGGTTAGGAACTGGCTGGAGGGCTGAGCCCAGAGAGTGGTGGTGAATGGTGCCACATCCAGCTGGTGTCCCCCAGGGATCACTGCTGGGCCCCATCCTGTTCTATCTCTTTACTGATGATCTGGATGAGGGGACTGAGTCCATCATCAGTAAATTTGCAGATGACACCAAACTGAGGGCAGGAGTTGATCTGTTAGAGGGTAGGAGAGCTCTGCAGAGGGACCTTGCCAGGCTGGACAGATGGGCAGAGTCCAAGGGCATGAGATTGAACACATCTAAGTACCAGGTTCTACACATTGGCCACAACAACCCCATGCAGTGCTACAGGCTGGAATCAGAGTGGCTGGACAGTGACCAAACAGAAAGGGACCTGGGGGTACTGGTTGATAGTAGGCTTAACATGAGCCAGCTGTGTGCCCAGGTGGCCAAGAAGGCCAATGGCATCCTGGCCTGGATCAGGAATAGAGTGGTCAGCAGGGGCAGGGAAGTCATCACTGGTTAGGCCACACCTTGAGTCCTGTGTCCAGTTCTGGGGCCCTCATCTTAGGAAAGATGTTGAATTGCTGGAACGTGTTCAGAGGAGGACAATAAAGCTGGTGAGGGGTCTGGATCACAGCCCTGTGAGGAGAGGCTGAGGGAGCTGGGGTTGCTTAGCCTGGAGAAGAGGAGGCTCAGGGGAGACCTTCTTGCTACAACTACCTGAATGGAAGTTGTAGCCAGGTAGGGGTTGGTCTCTTCTCTCAGGCAACCAGCACGAGAACAAGAGGACACAGTCTCAAGCTGCAACAGGGGAGGTTCAGGCTGGAAGTTAGGAAGAAATTCTTCCCAGAAAGAGAGAGTGGCCACTGGAATGGGCTGCCCAAGGAGGTAGTGGAGTCACCATCCCTGGAGGTATTTAAGAAGAGCCTGGATGAGGCACTTGGTGCCATGGTTTAGTTGATTAGATGGTGTTGGATGATAGGTTGGACTTGATGATCTCTGAGGTCTTTTCCAACCTGGTTCTATTCTGTATAAATAAACATAGTAACACCTGGGTTTTTTATTATAGCATATTGTCACCTTGTCCAATTTTGTGTGCATGTGTGTGAAAGAGAAGGGTGGTTTCAGAGTGAATTGAAATCCTTCCCAGTGGCAATATGGCATCATCAATGCACATCTGCACCCACATGCTTCAGGCAGTAATTGAGCAAGTTTATAACACTCAATTAAAATTTAGTGCATAGGTATATTTAAGCACCAGCAATAAATGACAGACTGAGGGAGATTATTTGTGCCTATTCTTCATAGGGAGGATGAGACTCCTGCATGATTTTCAAAGTATTTGTCTAGTTTGGAAAGGACAGAAAATGAACTTAGATTTTTTTTGTCACTGTTATTATTTTTAGTTATTTGGTTTTTAATGGAGCAGACAAGTAGCATTTGTCCAGGTTGAGAAGTCCAACCTCAGCTGAGGTGGAGGGTACAGTGAGAGAGTAAGTGCCTCAGGAATGCAGAACTGGGGGTCCTGGTGTAGGGGCTGGGGGCTGCCTGTTGTTCTTGCCCTGCCCACCTCCCTTGCCAGCCCCTCAGCCCCACTGGGTGCCTCCTCCCAGGGAAGAAGAGCCCATCCCAGATGCTCTGTGCCCAGGGATCGCTTCACAAAACCATCAAAGAAACCTGAGGAGTCCAAAATTCGAGAGCCAGAAATTAATTCCTAGGAAAGAAAAGAAACCAGAACAAAACAGCAAAGCCCCAAACCAGGATCTGAAGATGAGCTGAAACTTGGTGACAGAGGCAATAAATCTGCCAGCTTCTTGCTCCCTCCTCCTGGTGTGATTTACTTTGAACTTCTGCACATAAATGATGCTAAAGCTGTACTCAGGTAGGGTTTTTATGGCCAAGGTTTGCAACTTTCTTGGCAATTGCTGCCACAGAACAGGACACCGAGAGTCCTGTCCACCTTGCCTTACTGCAAAACTGCTGCTAGCTGGGTGGAAACGTACATGCAGGGAGGCAGAATCAGCTCTCTAACTTAAAAAAAGCAGAAACAAAGCATGAAAAGGCAGAAAGAAAAAGCATCCTATTAGCCCCGAAAAATGTATCTGGCAAACCAGTTTGGCAAGCGAAAAGGATGGGGGTAAAATCTGCCTGTGTTGTATCTATATTTTTTTTTTCCCCCTCCTTGTTTTGAGATCCAGATCAGTGCAACTGGAAAACAAAATGCTGAGCCACCACACCAAGCCCTCTGCCTTTCTTTTCTGCCTCAACTCTTACTGAGAGCAAGCGGCGGCGTTTCGTTTCCTGCTGTTGAGGCAGCGGCAACCAAAGCGAGCGCCGGTCCCCGGCAAAAAAATAACATCTCCCCTTCTATTAACGTTTTAATTAATCCCTTTGAGTTATGAAATGTAACTTTACATCACATTTAAAAAAAAAAAATAAATTAAAAAAAAATAGGGGGGGGGGGAGAAAAAAAATTACATGCAGTCTCTTAATCTGCTAATCCTTTCTCCAGACAAGCTGGTTCTTTTTAAATCAACTGCCATTTTATCAACCCAATGGAGCAGAGATCCGGACTCAACTCTATTCAACAATACATTCTTTTCATGAGAGACTGGCCTGGCTAATATGACACCACAAAAGGGCTCGAGGAATTCCAAATACCCAGCTCTTTGGATTAAAAGCATAATAATCCCATGCAGTTTTTTGTTCAGGATTGATAGAATGGTTGTGTAGTGAGTCACACTTGTTTGAACTTATCAAAGTAACAATATATCAAGCATTTTGGTGGGATGATATTTTATTTTCTCAGGTTGATTCAGCTTCTTTCAAGTTGGGTGTCTCTTTTTTTTGTTGTTTGTTGTTTGGGCTCCCCCCCCCCCCCCCCCCTTTTTTCTTTTAAGTGTGCATTTATGGCTGCCAAATGCCCCTGCAGTTAAACAATTAAAACATATAATTAAGCACAGAATCTGATGGCTGTTGGTTTATGACTCGGTTTCTATATGGTTTTTATATAGACATAGGAATTGGGTTTGCCCCAGCAGTAACAGGGCACAGTGTGTACCCAGGGTAAAAGGAATTGAGGCTGTGACTCTTTCTCTTACCCAGAGGCATGTCTTTATTTCCAGGCTACATCGTGGAGCCAAAGCAGGACAGCTTTTGTGTGTCAACAAGCCCGTTGGGAGATAGAGGACAAGGCTGTTAGAATTGGCAGCCCAGTAGCCCTAATAAAATCATCTCACCCACTGGGATGCTATCCACAGGGACCTGCACAGACGAGGTGGGCCAGTGCCAACTTCATGAGGCTCCATAAAGCCAAGTACAAGGTCCTGCACCTGGGTCAGGTCAATCCCAAGCACAAATATAGACTAGGTGGGGAATGAACAGAGAGCAGTCCTGAGGTGAAGGGCTTGGGGGTTTAGTTAGTCAGGAGGTGTTGGCTGACAGGTTGGACTTGATGATCTCTGAGGTCTTTTTCAACCTTATTGATTCTATGATTCTATGATGAGAAGATCAGCATGATTTAGAGAGCAGATTTAGACTGGATGTTAGGAACAAATTCATTACTATGAGGGTGGTGAATCACTGGAACAGGTGGCCCGGGGAGGTGTTTGAGGCCCTTTTCCTAGAGATATTCAAGTTGAGGCTCAACAGGGCTCTGGGCAACCTGATCTATTTGAGGATGTCCCTGCGGACTGTGGGAAGGTTGGACTGGATGACCTTTGGAGGTCCCTTCCATCCTGGACCATTCTATGAGTCGGCAATGTGCACTTGTAGCCCAGAAACCAACCATGTCCTGGGCTGCATCAAAAGCAGTGCTGGCAGCTGGTCAAGGGAGGTGATTCTGCCCCTCCACTCTGCTCCCATGAGAACACATCTGAAGTTCTGTCTCCAACAGCACAAGAAGGACATGGAACTGTCAGAGAAGGTCCAGAGAAGGCCACGAATATGATCAGAGGATGGGGAGGCAGGCTGAGACAGGTGGCACTGATTGTTTAGCCTGGAGAAAAGAAGGCTCTAGGGAGAACTAGGAGGCTTCCAGTATCTGAAGGGGGCTACAGGGTAGTTGAAGAGGGACTTTTTACATAGGCATGAGGTGACAGGATGAGGGGCAATGGCTTCAAACTGGAAGAGACTCAATTTAGGTTAAATGTCAGGAAGAAATTATTCTTCACTGGGCTAATGAGACACTGAAACAGAATGCCCAGAGAAGTTCTGGAGGTGTCAAAGCTGGAAATGTTCAAGGCCAGGTTGGATGGAACTTTGAGCAGCCTGATTTAGTAGGTGTCCCTGTCCATGACAGGAGTTGGAACCAGATGAACTTCAAAGTCCCTTTCGACCCAAATTGTTCTATGATTCTACGTGTGAGGCTAAAGGGTTTGAAAGAAGAGGAGTGAAGAAAAGCAGTGCAGAGCTGTTATTGTCTGCCCCAACCCAGACCTGCTCCTGCTGCAGTGAATCTCTGTCCACCTGGAGGGGCTGGGTTCATGCAGTGTCATTTTTGTCCAGGCATGGTGTTCTTCTCCTTTCCCCTTAATGCTAGCCTGAATTTGACTGACGTGAGTCTAGCCCACATGCCTCACTGTTCTCTCCCACTTTGCTCTGGGTTAAGTGAGAGGAGGCTGAGGCCCAACATTTTCTTTGAGACAGGTTTTATAAGGGCATTATAAAAAGCTCTCAGTTGCAATTACAAAGCAGAGAGCCAGCTAAAAGTGAAGGGAGATACTCATGGCCACACTGCTGTCCTTGTTGGGGGAATGGGTGTGTTTATTACTAATGTGTTTTCTGCTAGCATCAAAAGGACTCTAAGCACATTTCGTGCCTGCAAGTTGGGAGTTAATGGGCTGGAGCACTGTGTATGGATCTGCACGTCAGCTAGCATGGGAAGAGCACATTACAACTGGAAATACTTGATGGGCTCCAAGAGACCAGCCTTATAAGGGGGCTCCTTGGCCATCACTGTCTCTGCAGGCTCCTAGGAGAGCAAGGAACAGGTCTTCCCTTTACACTGAGCAGCACAGGACACCCTGCCATAGCTTTCCATTCCAGTTATGGCCATATATACAAACTAGCATCCCTGATTCAACATCTTTCCAAAGCAGGAGTGTGGGAGAACTTCTTATTCTTGTCATGGGGCAGCCACAATTCCCTATTATGAATAAAAACATACAGAACTTGTCTGGCCAGTGGGGCTGAGCTGGCAAAGTGCTGACTAGAGCGTGGCAATACCAGCCAGAGGGCCTCGGGGGATGCTCATTCACTTGCTGGCCTCCACATTTGCTGTAACAACCCAGCCCTAGTAAGAACTATCCCAGGCCGTTGCCATCTTATCCCTGCACCGCTCAAGGAGCAGAAATTTCTTGTGGCTGAACTGGTGAGTCCTTAGTCATGTCCCCGCAGAGAACACAGAACTTCCTTTATTTTATGTTTTTGTTTTCATTGTCATAACTCTTCCCTTGAGTTCCCATCCCTCCTCCTCCATATGGCAGCTCACAGGGGAACAATAGAGAGCTCTTCGGGGGTTTGTACTATAACTCTTCAGAAGCAAAGTATTCTCTGAGGAGCTGGCTGAACTTTTTTTTCATGAATTTTATCTTTTTTTTTCCTCCCCTCTCCCAATTATTTCAATGTCTCTCCCGAATTTCAAAACCTAAACACACTCAGAGCAGAATTGGCAGCCTTCAAGTGAATATTTCTCATTTTTACTTTCGACCAACTGCGGAGCTCCCCAGAACATTTTGAAATTTGACTCCCTTGCCAAGGCCTGCTGCAAAGAAGGGAAATTGGGGAAGGGTGGTGGCAGAGATGCCTGCTAATTTCCTTGCTTCTTCTCTTTCTTTTTTTTTTCCTTCTGCTTTTTGGAGCCCAACCCCAAAAGCAGCGAGCCCACCTCCTCGGGCTAGGGGAATAAAAGCCTTAATGAGGAAGCAAATACAGTTTAAAACTTCAGTGCTTACAGAGATCCAGGTGGTGGGGTTGGGGGGGAGTGGGGGTCAAGGAAAGGCAAGAACCACCCCATTTATTTTTTTGCCAGGCCAGATTAGTAATGCCTTTCTTTTGCCAAGTTAATATTGTTTGCACGCCTCCTTGAAGGAGGGCTAGGTCCTTCCATCCTCCACCAGTCCCCCTTTAAACAAACACCTCATAACACCAGAGCTATAAATAACACGAGGTGGAAATGGCTGCCTATGTTTCTATGCCCTCCTTTGTATTCACATTTTTTTTTCAACCATATAATCCTGCTGCCTTTTTTTATTCCTAATTTTTCCTTTCTTTTCTTTCCTTTCCTTTTGTTTTTTTTCCCTTTCCTCTTTGCTTTCCCCCTGCTTCCTCCACGTTGGGTGGTTATATATAGAATATTTATAATGGTCCTATTTCCAAAGCAATTTTCACCACTGCCACACAGCAGGAAGAAATTGAGAAATTGCTGGTTGTTTATTTATTTCTTTCTCAGTGGGGATATGCACTTAATCCTGCACAATGTGGGAATATATACTATATATATATATATATATATATATATATACACACACTATATATATAGTATATAGTGTGTGTATATATATATATGTTACATATATATATATGTTACATATATATATGTTATGTTTTATATATATCTCCTATGTATTGAAACACATACAGCATGTATATATATAAAGAGAGAGCTAGAAACATGTTTGTGTGTGCATTTTAAATGCAGACCATATTGATTTCAATGTGGAACTTATAAAGATGGGAGATATTCTTATCTCTGCAGGAAATAAAGGGCTTGGGGTAATATTTACGGGCAAGATGGTGACCAGCTTACACACCCCTCGGCGTGCACAAAGCTGCTTTATTTAAGGCAGGGGAGGTGCGCTGTGGGGGGAGAGGTTGGTGCTGAGTGAGGAAGGAAATTGCAGTCCAAGTACAGAGGTCTCGCCCCCATCCCAGAGTCACTGCAGACCTCTTGAAGCTGGAGGAGTATATTGGGGAGATACCAGTGTACACTTATCCTCCCTTCCTATCCCTCACTAGGCATCTGCTGCTGGCAACTATTAATGGGATATCAGGCTTAATGGCTAATTAGCCCTGGTAATGGCTGTGTAGCCCTATTAGCAGTGCCTCCTCCATGTCACAGGAGAAGGGAAGAGCTTTAAGAGGATCATGGCTCAAGCCAGCCTGACACTGTGGCAGAGGCTGGCAAGGATTTCTGCAGTCTGGGCTGGATGGGAAGCCAGCCACCACTTGGATGGCTTCAGGGTATAGGGCAGCCACAGATGATGCCAGACAGTGTACCTGGGCTCCACTTGGCACATTTGAAGGGTATGGCCTGTATGGAAAGGGAATGGATTTGCTATCATTGAGCTGGGCTTGTGTAGTGCAAAGATGCATTTCTTCAAGACTTGATTCTCATTCAGGACTCACCCTGCCCAAAAAAAGAGAGGATTCACGTGTTTCCATTTTTGAGATCAAGCATGGTGAGGTAGAAAAAGGGGAGGAGAAAGGGGAAGAGCAAAGTCTTTCAGTAGTTATGGCACTTCTGGGTTTCTCCTGAAGCCTGCTGCCCTAAGCCTTAGCAGAGCTGCATGGAAAAAAAATCCTACAGAGTTTAGCTTGTTCAGAGTCTGTCCATAGGATCAGCTGTGTTGTGTTTGGTTCGAGGTCCTTCTCAGACATCTTCCAGCCTCTAGCAGGAGCCAGGAGCCAGTGGCTGATGCTCAGAGAGCTCAAGAACAACGCCAGTGATGCCTTCACAGCTTCCCTGAACATGGTGCTAACTTCTGGCAACCTGTGGCTCTTGTGTGTGCTAGCTCAGGTGGGCTCTTCTTCTATTTATTAGTTCACATGAACTTAAAAATCTCTCTTTTGTCCATGGACTCCTGTGGCAATGAGTTCCCCAAACTCACTGTGGGCTGTGGGAGAACCAGGTATGGCTTTTCTGTGATGTTGTTTCTCGTTCAGAGCGGGAATTCGGTAGGGCTGGGGCTTCCCTGCTGCACGGAGGACGGGAAATATGTAATAGAATAGTAGCAGGTTTGGAGCTATTTTTTTCTTGATTGCATTTGACAAGTCCTGTCTATCAGCTTAGGGAAATGAAAAAAAAAAAGAGCAAGCATCTATCTTAGCCCTTTTTTTTCCCCTCTTTTTTTTTCTTCATTGGTATCAGGCAGCATCTGAAGCAAAGCACTATTATTTGAAAGGATTAGACCCTGAAGAATGTGCATGGGACATGAGAAGTATTGAAGCACAGTGGGTGATACCAGGAGCATCTGTGATCTAAGAAGCCCTCAGAAAGGCGAGGAAGAATGTGTGGCTGTTGCAATGGGTTCCCTGGAATGTCAAATGAACATGTGGGTGCCACCGGGTGCTGGGGAGAATGCAAAGCTGTCTAGGTGGGCGCCAAGATATGCACTAAACAATATGAAACATGCCAGGCGAAGCCACTGCGACAAAGGAGAGAGGGGTGGGGGCGGGGAGAAGGGTGCTGGAATTAAAACAGAGATGAAGCTCCCGGTATGTTTTGCTCTCACTTCTGAAGTATCTGTCTCATGCTGTTCTCCTCTTAATCTGTCAGTTACAGTTAATAGCTGATCAGAGCAGTACTTTAATGAGTCAGCCAGATTGTTTGCATAAACAGTTGCTAGGCTGATGTAACCAACAGCAGTTTGATGCTGAATTCTCCCTGTATGACTTACACCTGCGCTCTCACCCCTTCCTCCCACCCTCTGGGTTGTTTTCTGCCAGAAGGGCACCTGAACAGTCATGGTGAAGTGGTAGCTGCTTGAGTTTGGTTTTTTTCCTTTCTTTTTTTTTTCCCACCCTCCCAAATGTATTTACATCCTTGCAGGATTCCATTTCCTCCTCTCCCACCACCAAGAGAAGATTTCGCAGCTAACACGCTCCAGGACGTGACTTCAGGTGCAATAATTCACAACTGGAGCTTTGCCTGAGTACTGCCTTTTGCAGCTAGGTGTGAATTATTAAGCTCTGTTTCTCACCTCAGAGTGCCTTTATCAAGATTATAATAATAATAAGAGCACAAAGAGAAGAGCTAAGCATGGAGCACAACTCGGGGGATTAAATGGGAATGTTTCTCAGTGTGCTCTGACATATTTACAACTTGGATGTTTTACTTCAAAGTGATTTCAGGGATTTCCTCTTAAGAGAGTCATTCTGTCTGGAAAGGAAAAAAAATATAATAATAATAATAAAATGGTTGCAGTCTTATTCATTAATTACTATTAAGAGAGATTGGAACAACCCAAGGCTTAGAGCTGCCCAGGTTCTCATCCAAGTCTCTTTTCCTTGGCCTCACCTCAGCACTGTTAAAAATTGCTTTCCATTTATGCAGTGCTTTTTCTTTTTTTTTCTTTTCCCTGTGACATTCTGAAAGCCCTTGATAAAAATTAATTAACCCATAATGCAAATCTGTCAAAGCTGGAAAAAGAGCTCCTGACTCTTGCAAGTCTTGCTTTGCATGAATATCTGGGCAGAATGACTCCCAGGATGAAGCTTCTGATGATGCTACCATGCTTAGCGGGGGGGGGGGGGGAAGGTACCTTTTAAACCAGGTTTTTGTGTAATGCTGTGTGGGCAAAGTGAGCATTCAATGATATTCTCTTCCACAGATGGGGGAAAACAGTCACCAAGTGACTAAACAATTTACTCACAGCCACAAAGGAGAAGAACACAGCGTTCCTTGTTCAGACCATGTGCCTTCCCTATTGCTCTCCTGCATACTCAACACAGTGTGGGAAATACTGGCTGGATGAGGCTCTGTCCAGCCTGATCTAGTGTGGGGTGTCCCTGCCCATGGCAGGGGGGTTGGAACTAGCTGATCCTTGTGGTCCCTTCCAACCCTGAATGAAACTATGAAACTATAATACAAAGGTTCAGAGCTCTGTGTTTTGCAGAAGGTGTATGGTAAAGATCTGGACATCTTCTGAGAGCTCATGGTGAGATGCACAGTACCCTTTGACTGGGTTATATGCTCAGACCCTGGGTAAATGTCCATTTGCCAGGTTAATTTTGGTTTCCTAAAATTATGCTCCTGTTTTGGATTAGGTGTTCCTTCCATTTTACTTCACAAGTGAGAGGCTCTGAGGTCCTCCAGAGGGCATGGAAGCATGGAAATGGCATCAAGTTACTGGTGCTAATGAACCCAGAGGATTTCTTGCTCCTCCTTTTAGGACATTTGGACGTTACTCACCCACACCTGAAGAGTTAAAACGTGGTGAGGTCACTGTGCATGGCGGCCTGCCTGAGAATGTTGGCACCAGGAAACTGGCACCATTTGGGTAGAAAGTGGACAGGGTTTCACCTGGCTCATGCAGGGGGGAGGGAGTGTGATCAATGCCACGCACAAGTTCCTTTCAGGGCAAGGTGGGCAAAGAGTGTAGTGCAACAAACCTGTAAAGGTGGATTTCAAAATCACTTTCACACTTCGTTATAGTGTGACTCTACTCTCTGTTCCTTTTGTATTTTGGACCCCATGAGTTACTCAGCATGACAACAGTTGGGCATCATGTGTCTGAGACGGAATAGAATAGAATGGAATGGGAATGGAATGGAATAGGAATGGAATGGGTGTGCTGATCGACAGCCACCTGAATATGAGCCAGCAGTGTGCCCAGGTGGCCAGGAGGGCCAATAGCATCCTGACCTGCATTAGGAATAGTGTGGCCAGCAGGAGCAGGGAGGTCAGAGTGCCCCTGTACTCTGCTTTGGTTAGGCCGCACCTTGAGTCCTGTGTCCAGTTCTGGGCCCCTCAGTTTAAGAAGGACATCGAAACACTTGAGCGTGTCCAGAGAAGGGCAACAAGGCTGGGGAGAGGCCTTGAACACAAGCCCTATGAGGAGAGGCTGAGGGAGCTGGGGTTGTTTAGCCTGGAGAAGAGGAGGCTCAGGGGTGACCTGATTGGCCTCTACAACTACCTGAAGGGTGGTTGTAGCCAGGAAGGGGTTGGCCTCTTCTCCCAGGCAACCAGCACCAGAACAAGAGGACACAGTCTCAAGCTGCGCCAGGGGAGGTTTAGACTCAAGGTAAGGAGGAAGTTCTTCACCGAGCGAGTCATTCGTCATTGGAACGGGTTGCCCAGGGAGGTGGTTGAGTCATCGACCCTGGAGGCGTTCAAGGGGAGATTGGACGTGGCACTTGGTGCCATGGTCTAGTCATGGGGTCTGTGTTGATAGGTTGGACTCGATGATCCTCGAGGTCCTTTCCAACCTAAGTGATACTGTGAATAGGAGGGCAATGGAATGGAATAGGGGTGGAATAGAATAGAATAGAATAGAATAGAATAGAATAGAATAGAATAGAATAGAATAGAATAGAATAGAATAGAATAGAATAGAATAGAATAGAATAGAATAGAATAGAATGGAATAGAATAGAATAGACCAGACCAGACCAGACCAGACCAGACCAGACCATGTCAGCTAGATGTAGATTTATCTCCAGAAGTCCTTTCTATAATTCTTCTGTTTGCAGTTTTTGAACTCCCAGGCCTTTTTGGTTTTGATTTTGGTTTTGGTTTGGTTTCTTTTCAGAGATGCTGTGGATTTAAAGTGGCATTTAAAGCACCCAAAGTGTTTCAGCTTCTGATGGGGATATTTGAGTGGGATGATGTGCTACAGATCTCATTAAACAAAAGCAAGTATTGAACACCTGCTGGAATTCCTGGGGTCTGAATTGCACCAGCACCCTTTTGGTTGAGAAGGTTTATTACAGTAGCCATAAAATCATAGAATTGTCAGGGTTGGAAGGGACCTCAAGGATCATCCACTTCCAACACCCCTGCCATGGCCAGGGACACTTTGTACTAGATCAGGTTGCTCACAGCCACATCCAGCCTAGCCTTAAAAACCTCCAGGGATGAGGCTTCCACCACCCCCCTGAGCAACCTGTGCCAGTCTCTCACCACTCTCATGGTGAAGAACTTCTTCCTCACATCCAGTCTTTAGGGTATCCCATGCACATGGGAAATGAAAGCCTTCCTCTTGCTGTTCCAAATTTCTTCCCTTTCTCTGAAAAAAAATGAAACTTTCTCATGTTCTGGTTCCCTCCTTTCCCCAGAGATTATCAACCCAGTGTGTACCACTACTGTGCTTTCCACAGCAGCTGGAAGTGGTGATTCTGGCTTAGCAGAACTCCAAGAGCCTGTTTCCTAGCACCATTTCTGTGTGGATTTGTCATTGTTCAGTTAAGAGTGACCCTAGTCTTGCTCTCAGTGGTGGTATTCACAGTGTTGTTTGCCTTTACCTGGTCCTTATTTTAGAATCATAGAACCATAGAATCAACAAGGTTGGAAGAGACCTCAAGGATCATCAAGTCCAACCTGTCACCCAAGACCTTGTGACTGCTAGACCATGGCACCAAGTGCCACATCCAATCCCCTCTTGAACACCTCCAGTGATGGTGACTCCACCACCTCCCTGGGCAGCACATTCCAATGGCTAACAACTCTCTCTGGGAAGAACTTTCTCCTCACCTCCAGCCTAAAATTCCCCCGGTGCAGCTTGAGACTGTGTCCTCTTGTTCTGGTGCTGGTTGCCTGGGAGAAGAGACCAACCTTCCACCTGGCTATAACCTCCCTTCAGGTAGCTGTAGACAGCAATAAGGTCTCCCCTGAGCCTCCTCTTCTCCAGTTTTATTGACATTTGCACAGGATGAAGGATCTTCTCCTGTGTGTTCTTGGTTTGCAATTGACCAGCAAGTGGTAGGACAACACAGACTGCAAGAAAGCAAAATTGTGTCGTTTTTGCTGGGGAAACCAGGCTGGCAAAGAATCCTTCTCTTTCACTGTTTGTCTTTTGATCAGTGCTGGTATTTGTCAAGAGTCTTGCACCTTTATTTTCAGTGTTTGCTAACAAAAGGAATGCAAAAGATAACCCCAATGTACACCACGTCCTGGCCATGTCAATTTTATTTTGGTTATCATTGGTAACAGTATCTACTGCCTTTTGCATGTGTAACAGCATCTCCCCACCTTCTTCCTCCTTACAGGGGTTGCTTGGATTGTTTTTAATGCAACCTCTCACTGAAGTCCCAGCAAAACTCCAATAAATATAAGATGAAATAGTATTTTGTCTGTATGTGAGGGGTTTCGGGGGGGTTTTGCCTTTTTCTTGTCAGAACTGCTGGCCCCTAAGCAGCAGCTAAGATCATTTCCCCTCCCTCTGGCTGTATTCTTGATAAATACATAGTGGGAGGCAGGCCCTGCTGGAGTGTTTCTAGTTTGAATAAACACAGGAGGAGAAACAGAGGCATTGGCAAAGCAAGGTAGCACACAGGTAATTAGTGACTGGGCTCAAAGGACAAGATGAATGTCACAATGCTTGAGGCAGTGCTGCAACCTCTGCTCTAAGCTGCCCTCCCTATGGGTAGCCTATAGGTGCTTCTTCCCCTTCACCCACCTGTCTCACTCCTCTCTCCCTCACACACATGCTGCTGCTAAAATATTCACTGGGAGTGTGAAAGCAGCTGCTCCTGCAAAGAAGCAAACTGTGTGTGTTATTAAGAAAGTGTTCCCAGTAGTTCATGCTTCAGCCTGATGTTGTCAGTAGCCACCAATACCTTCCACTGAAAACACAAACCGTGCCCAAAAGGAACTGCTTGTCCAGCCTTGCTCACAGCACTGCTGCAGGAGTCAGCAGGCAAAGGGTTAAAGATTAAGGGAGCTGGATGTGACAGGCTGATGTGCTTTCCAGGTAATCAGGATAAACTGGAGCTCATTATAAAAGGGATGAGCTTGAGCTGCCTGTAAAATACAAGCACCTTAAAGGAGGCTGGGGCTGCTTTCTTGGAGAGCACTAAGGAGCAGAGGCAGGAAGGGGGGAACAGCTTGGGGTTTTATTCCTCCTGGTTAATAGGTCTGACACTGCCTGCTTGCTCATTTATTATTTCTTTAGCGAGGCTATTCTGGATAATCAATATGCTGCAGAGGAGGGTCTGAGAGTGCTCATCCATCCTGGGTGTGGTGTATGGGCTGATCTGAAGGCACCGTGCTGAATCTGCGGTGCTTTTCTTGCTAAGCTGCTAAGACAGATCCCTGTAAGTGGCTGCTTTTGCTTTGCCTTTCCCCACCCCCCTTCTTTTAGTTTTTTTTTTTTTCCCCTTGCCCCCCTTCTCTTTCTTCTTCCCAAGGCAGGCAGTGGGAAATGGCTGCCTTGCTGAAAGAGCCTCTGTGAAGCTTTGTGCTGTGCATCTATCATGATTATTTTCAGCATCCAGCCCGTTCCAAAGGGTGGGATTCTAGAAGCAGGCATCATAGCTGTGCTGCAGAGAGGCTGAGCACTTCTCTTTCTCTGACAGACCTGTGCCATATATATAAGCATCTTCTTCCCTGCAAAGCACTGGGCTCCTCTGCCCTTCCTGGGTGTCACAAGATGTTAGGGGTTGGAAGTCTCAAGCTGCACCAGGGGAAGTTTAGGCTGGAGGTGAGGAGAAAGTTCTTCACTGAGAGAGTTGTTAGCCATTGGGATGTGCTGCCCAGGGAGGTGGTGGAGTCCCCATCCCTGGAGGTGTTCAAGAGGGGATTGGACATGGCACTTGGTGCCATGGTTTAGTCATGAGGTCTGTGGTGACAGGTTGGACTCAGTGATCTTTGAGGTCTCTTCCAACCTTGGTGATTCTGTGAAGGGACCTCAGGAGATCATCAAGTCCAACCCCCCTGCCACAGAATCTATTGCAGGTCACACAGGAACACATCCAGATGGGTCTTGAATGTCTCCAGAGAAGGAGACTACAACTTCCCTAGGGAGCTTGTTTCAGTGCTCTGGGACCCTCAGGGTGGAGAAGTTCCTCCTCATGTTGAGGTGGAACCTCCTGTGCTGCAGTTTATATCCATATGTCAAGTTTAAAGCTTTGGAGCACATTATTTTCATACCCTGTAGGAACTTTTACAAGAGGATTAAGATACTTCTCTGGTGTATTATAGAGAAAGAAACATTTTTCCCTTTAAAATAAAAGTATTGGAGGGGAAAAAAAATAAATGCTTACAAGTGCACTACAACTAAGTATCATGTTTCCTAGCAGAGTATAAGTGCTCTTGCAGGCAGGCTCCTGCTCTTTATAGTGCTCTCAAAGTGGTGCTAAGACCTGCTGAATTCAGTCTGAATTGGATATTAGGTTGGAGACAGGGTCCAGCTGAGGATACATCTTCCAGTTAGGCAGCAAGCACCGCAGAATGGGTGAACTTCAGCCTCCTTTCTACACTTATCCTGTGAAAAAGCTAAATGGGGAATATCTGGCACAGGGAAGGCTGGCAGAGGTCACAGTATACCTTTTCTTGATTCTTTTCCAGTGTAGCCTTCAAATCACAAATGTAATGGTCCTTGGATGTCTTTCTAAAGTCTCTTTTTCACGTTAGGGTCTTTCACAGTTAAGTTCTAGCTGCCCAGAGCAATTCAGAGCTCTCTGATCTCACCTATTCATGAGAAGACTTCATCCTGGGTGTCAGGAGGGAGGGGACAGGCTCTGCTCACTTACTCCCTGTGATAGGACAAGGAGCAATGGATGTAAGCTGCAGCACAGGAGGTTCCACCTCAGCACAAGGGGGAACTTCTTTCCTGTAAGGGTCACAGAGGACTGGAACAGGCTGCCCAGAGAGGTTGTGGAGTTTCCTTCTCTGGAGACTTTCAAGGTCCATCTGGATGTGTTCCTGTGTGACCTGAGCTGGATTCTATGGTCCTGCTCTGGCAGGGGTTTGGACTCAACTCTCTCTTTGGGTCCCTTCCAACTGCTGACATCCTGTGATCCTGAGCCTCATTCTCCCAGGCAGAGTAATGGGGAAGGAAGATTGCTGACATTCTCCAAGGGACTTGGAAACCATGTAAATGCAAAGTGGAATTTATTCTTACAATCTATTAGATCTTTGCAAACCTGTAAAGCAGGGAAGGTAGTTCAGCTTCATGCAGAATTTCCCACGGTCAGAACAGGATCAGTGAATGTTCTGAGATTTTCTTTTTTGAATAAAATAACTTTTAAAATCATAGAATCACAGAATCAGTAAGGTTGGAAAAGACTTCAAAGATCATCAAGTCCAACCTGTCACCCAACACCTCATGACTTCTAAACCATGGCATCAAGTGCCACATCCAATCCCCTCTTGGACACCTCCAGGGATGGGGACTCCACCACCTCCCTGGGCAGCACATTCCAATGGCTAACAACTCTCTCTAGGAAGAACTTTCTCCTCACTTTGAGCATAAACCTCCCCTGGTACAGCTTGAGACTGTGTCCTCTTGTTGTGGTGCTGGTTGCCTGGGAGAAGAGACCAACCCCCACCTGGCTACAACCTCCCTTCAGGTAGTTGTAGACAGCAATGAGGTCTCCCCTGAGCCTCCTCTTCTCCAGGCTAATCAACCCCAGCTCCCTCAGCCTCTCCTCACAGGGCTGTGCTCCAGACCCCTCCCCAGCTTTGTTGCCCTTCTCTGGGCTCCTTCTAGTGTCTCAATGTACTTCTTAAATTGAGGGCCCCAGAACTGGACACAGGACTCAAGGTGTGGCCTAACCAGTGTTGAGTACAGGGCACAATGACCTCCCTGCTCCTGCCGGCCATGCTATTCCTGATGCAGGCCAGGATGCCATTGGCCTTCTTTGCCACCTGGGCACACTGCTGGCTCTTGTTCAGCTGGCTGTCAGTCAGTACCCCCCCAGGTCCCTTTCTGTTTGGCTGCTCTCTAGCCACTCTGTCCCCTGCCTGTAGCACTGCCTGGGGTTGTTGTGGCCAAAGTGCAGCACCTGGCACTTGGACTTGATGAGAATATTCCTTGTGAACTGGGAGCCATAAATGGTTTCCAGCATCCAGAATCTATTTGCTCCTGTAGTACACAGTATAAGGATATCCAAAGTAAGCTGTGCTCTTAGAAACATGGATTCCATACCTAATGTTGGCTTTCTTTTGGCTTTTCCAGATACTTGCATGAAGAAAGTGGAGTTTGCTGGCTTCAGAACTCAGATATTAGGAATGTCACACTTCTGAGAAAAAAAAAGGATCAGAAAATCCCTTCAACATTTCCTTTTAGCTTTTTTTCCAACCTCTTGGCCACCTATCCTCTTTCTCCTTGCTTGACTTTGTCCTAGTTAATATTCCAACAGGTGTTTCCTTTTTCAGTGGAATTTTTTAGGCCAATGTCTCAAGAGGCCTTCTGCATAATAATGCTGTATTCATTATGTGGCAGCCTTACTGGGAGAGAACTTTATTTTCTTAACCCCACCATTTCCCCTTCATTCAGTGAGTGTGGGGGGTGGAGGAGGGAGAGAGCTGTGATTTCCAGCATCTTATGCTGCTCTGTCTTTTGAGGAGACCACCGCCTGGTACCATTTGAGATGAGCCCTGCCAGGAGGGAGAACTGAGGCAGAAAGTTTTTCTCCCACAGCTGGCCAAGCATCTCAGCTTTTGAGTCCTGTTTTGTTTTCTTCTTTGAGAGACCATTGGAAATGAGGTAAAAATAATGAGAGTAAAGCTTCTAGGCAAGAGAGACTCATCCCTCTGTGCCCTCTGGTGCATTTTGATATTGCTAGAAATTTACTGCCGTGACATTTTGGGTTGAGGGTTAACAGAGGCCACTCGTTAATTCCTGCAGCCCTTTGAAAGATGCATTGAGGTGACTTCCCTGCCTCTTGTGAAATTCACCCCTTTCTGTCTCTGGATGATGCTGAGCCGTCGCTGACAGAGTGTGATGATGTCCTACATGAGCATAAAACTAAAGAGCAAGTATTTTGTTTCAAGGGTTTACCAAATTTGATACCTTTTAAAAAGGAGGATGGAGGGATTTAAGAACTCCCTGCCAAAGGTTCCCCCTTGCTCAGGTTTTATAGTGTGTGAAATGCTGGTCCTGTACCAGTGTTGCACTTTGTGCAGCTGTGAGTTTGGTTCATTTCCAGTGAAAAAGCCAGGAGGGAAGAAGGTCAGTAACAATGCAACAGTGTCAGATCCTTGTGTTCTACACTAGCAGCTTGTGATTTGTCCCACACTGGCCAAAGTAAACAGTATTCCCATAAAGCAAAACAGGTAACATTCACTGCCATGTGGCATAACCAAACCTGAAAACTTAGAAGGCTTCAAGGGAAAATGTGGCTTTTGGAGGACGCAGCAGTGAACGTGTATGTGCACATCTGGAGATGTGAACTTGACCTAGGAGGCTCCCAGGTTATATCATAGATTCATAGAATCATTTGGGCTGGAAGGGACCTTCAAGATCATCCAGTTCCTAGCCCCCTGCCATGGGCAGGGAAACCTCCCACCAGCCCAAGTTGCTCAAAGCCTCATCCAGCCTGGCCTTGAACACCACCAGGGAGGGAGCATCCATGACCTCCCTGGGCAACCTGTTCCAGTGTCTCCCCACCCTCACTGGCAAGAATTTCTTCCAAATCTCCAGTCTAAATCTGCCCTCCTCAAGCTTCAATCCACTTCCTCTCATCCTACCACTACAAGTCTTTGTACCATACCCAAGATTCATCACTGTCCTGTACAAGAGAATGTATCTGCTAAGGTTTAGGAGACCTTGAAGGAAGAAAACGAAGTCTTCTAAGATTTCCTCACTTTCCTTTACCCACCCCCTACCCCACCCCCCTAGCTGAAGTGGCATTCTGGGTGTTGGGCATTGATTAGCAGGGGAAAAGTGCTCAGAGAGCCCTTCCAACCCTAAATCAGGACCATATGTGCCATTATTTTCTTGTATAGCATAGATGTGCAATATCTTTATGTATTATGTATGGCAGAGAGGATAAGGAGAGATGTGAGTGCTGAAGGAATGCAGACTATGAATAGATGAGGTTCTTCTGTTATAACTCCATTAAAAATTGAGTGCTCAGTAATGTTGTGCTATTCTTAGTACAAATAACTTTTGTTAAAAGGTTCAGACCAATAAATTTGCTTGCTGATGCAGAGCTCCTACTTCCAGCATGCAGTGGGTTAGGTGACCTCAACGTGATGCCACAAATTATTGGAAAGGAGACAATTGCAATGCTTGGAACCTTTAACATTGATTGCTTAAATAAATCATCTGTTATAGTGGCAATCAAATTTGAGAGGGATACATTGAGCTGAATCAATAAGTGGACCAGATTCAGATGTTTACCAAAAAGGACCAAACCCAAACCCTCACAATGCTGCTCAGTTTGGTTGACTGGCTGCTTACAAACAAATGTGGAAGAGGGAGATGAGATTGCCATATGGATATAAAGCTTGGTTTTGTTCCTCATCCACTCTGCTAGCCAAACATTTAAAGCCAAGGTCCTCCACGAGTCTGGAGCCATTATTGTGGCTATCATTTCTGCAATACAGTCAAAACCAATTTTCACTGCAGAACTCTCTTTCCCAGGTTCCCAGGACAGGAAATTATTAACCCCCCAAAACATTATTAAATGAGGTTAGATTTATTCTACTTGTTTACTTGGACAATGGAAGCTTGAGGAGAGCAGATTTAGACTGGAGATTAGGAAGAAATCCTTGACAGTGAGGGTGGGGAGGCACTGGAACAGGTTGCCCAGGGAGGTCATGGATGCTCCCTCCCTGGTGGTGTTCAAGGCCAGGTGGGATGAGGCTTTGAGCAACCTGGGCTGGTGGGCAGTGGCAGGGGGTTGGAACTGGATGATCTTTAAAGTCTTTTCCAACAGAAATCACTCTGTGAATCTGTTCTTGCCATGCTCAACATGAATTCCTTGCCTACCAACACATTGATTTGGTGTTTGGATCTCTGACTGCTGCTTGTAAAGGCGCACTGAAAATCTCGATCCATGCCAAGAACCCTTCCGAGGATTTTAATGGCTGACAAAATATTGACCAAGTCAAATGCCTCTGGATCCCCATAACCTCCATTTGGAGAGCAATGTGATCCTGCCTCTTTAAGGTGGGCATTGTGTTCTGCAGCCATTACCACTGTTTTTCAATATTTCAAATTATGGATAAATATAATTACCTCCTGATTCCATCCTTGATGTTTACATTGCATAATTACTAGCCACTCTTGATGCTTTGGAATAATTGACTTTATATTGATAAATAGATTAGCTAATACACTAAATGATCATTCCCCCAGTAAATGAATCAGTATGCTTTTGACTTCAAGTGCCATTAACAATAAATGCATGGATTCAGGACAGCTTATGCATTTTACATTAAGCAGCCCCTGAATAAACACCCAGAAAGCAGGGACCAGCGCCCAGTGTTGCTCCTCCTTCCGTGTTGCATGCAGTAACCATTCCTTCTTCTCCTCCTCAGCTTGCTCTTTTGTTCCTTGGTTCCTAAAATTGGTGCCACACCTACAGCCTGGAAGGCTCTGGAGTCGTTCAGATCCTTTCTAAGGGGGAAGGACAGGTCAGAAAGGACATAGTTTCATAGTTTCATAGTTTCATTCAGGGTTGGAAGGGACCACAAGGATCATCTAGTTCCAACCCCCCTGCCATGGGCAGGGACACCCCACACTAGATCAGGCTGGCCAGAGCCTCATCCAGCCTGCTCTTAAACACCCCCAGGGACGGCGCCCCAACCACCTCCCTGGACAACCCATTCCAGGGTCTCACCACTCTCATGGGGAAGAACTTCCTCCTCACATCCAGCCTGAATCTCCCCACCTCCAGCTTCATTCCATTCCCCCTAGTCCTATCACTACCTGAGATCCTGAGAAGTCCTTCCCCAGCCTTCCTGTAGGCCCCTTCAGATACTGGAAGGCCACAATTAGGTCACCTCGGAGCCTTCTCTTCTGCAGACTGAACAGCCCCAACTCCTTCAGTCTGTCCTCACAGGAGAGGTGCTCCAGCCCTCTGATCATCCTTGTGGCCCTTCTCTGGACACGTTCCAGCACCTCCACATCCCTCTTGTAATAGGGGCTCCAGAACTGGACACAGTACTCCAGGTGGGGTCTCACCAGGGCTGAGTAGAGGGGGAGGATTACCTCCCTCGACCTGCTAGCCACACTTCTCCTGATGCAGCCCAGGATCTGATTGGCTTTGCGGGCTGCAAGTGTTCTGAATTCATTCTCTGTCCAAGATGCAGGTCTCTCTACCCACCTCTCTGGCAGCTGTTTTTCACCAAAAGAGAGTAGTTGAGTTTGGGTTGAGTTTGTTTTCTAGGGTGTGGTGGGGGTGGTTTGTTGTTTGCCTTTTTGTTTGGGGTTTGTTTCTTTGTTTGTTTTAAGTGTTTGTGTTTTGGTTGGCTTGGGTTTGTTCTGGAGGGGGGGAGTTTGGGTTGGTTGGTTTGCTTTTGGTGCTGTTAGTGGTAGTGGGTTTGGGTTTTGGGAGGGTTTGTTGTAAGCAATCTAGCCAATTACTCTAGGATTGGCACTTTCCAAGCACATCCAGGGAAATAAGTATCAATGCATCTAGTTTCAGGATCCAACAAGTCATCTCGAGATTATTGGACCCATTTGAGTCAATTCTGGGCACTGGCTTCCTGCAGGACAGAAACCCAGGAGCTTTCAGGGGATTGTGCTCCTCCCCAGCAATAGCTGGCTGCTAATCAAGGCAATCTCAGATCCCTGTTAGAGACTTCGGTACCTGAAGACCCCCTCAGTCTTTTCTGGGTCTGACCCAATCTGCTGAAGGAGTTGACAGTCAAAATGATTTATGGGAGTAAATTCTAGACCATATGTTGAGTGAAATCTTGGCTCCATTGAAGTGAGCTGTGGGGGAGGTGGGGACACTGGCCTGGATTTCATGGCATCAGGTTTACAGCTGCTGTCTGCATGTGGGAAGGGCAATGGGATATAGAACAAATAACTTCTCTGGCTGGCAAGGAGACTGAAGCAAGCTCTGAGCCTTGTTTCCACTATTAAGTCAACAGTAAAATCAGTGTTTTAAAGGATCTGAGGATTGAACCTAGTAATGACAGTATGATTTCCTATGTCTGTCACACAACTTGGGTTTACTTTAGTCTTTGAAGTCCTTTCTTTCCTCTTTTGCAGTTGCTGCAATGCTGTCTAGGGGATGTATAGAACATCAAATTTCAACATACAGGATCTAATCCATAAAGATGCTGTTGCAGCCTCATTACAGCACCAGGATTAGACTAAAATAAATAGGGGGGGAGGGGGAAAGAAAGAAAAAGTTAAAATCAATGCAATAAAATTGGAACCAGCCCTTCAATGGGTAGGAATTATAACCTGGCAGTTCTGCAGCATCTCACCCAATTTGCTGGGTGCCTGCAGTTGCTTTATGTTAGGGTCTCGAATCCTGGAAGTGTTTTAGTATGTGCTTAGGTTTAAGAAAGCTAAATCATTCCCATGGCTGCTCTTTCTGGCCTATGACTCTGTTGGGGTGAAGTTGTAGCTGAACTCAGAATTCTCTGCACTTCTACAGCTTTCCAATGCATTACAACTCCTCCAGATCCCAATGGTAGTATTAGGTGCATGTGGAAAACTTTGAAGATCCCTACTGGTACTGTAGGGAGAGAGGTCTCTGCTCATCTAAAACAGGATACAGTGATGCAAGTTTTTAATGCAAGTGTCCTTCATCCAACTACTTTCAGTAACTGAAGGAAGCCTATGAGATAGCTGGCAGGAGACTTTTGACAAGGACTTGAAGTTATAGGACAAGAAGGAATGGATTGAAGCTTGAGGAGGAGAGATTTAGAGTGGAGATTAGAAAGAAATTCATGACAGTGAGTGTGGGGAGACACTGAAACAGGTTGCCCAGGGACGTTGTGGATGTCCCCTCCCTGGAGTTGTTCAAGGACAAGCTGGATGAGGCCTTGAGCAACTTGATCTAGTGGAAGGTTTCTCTGCCCCTGGCAGGGAGGTTGGAAGTTGAAACATGACATCACAATTGTCCTTGGTGCTTTTTCTCAGCATGCTTAAGTGATAATGCAATAAAAGATTGGTTTGGCTATAAGAGATGAATGCACCTTTGAATGCCAGTGAAGCAAACAGATGTTGATGACAAAGCAGGACTGGAAGGAACACAGCAGTCTATCATCTGCTTTGCAGACCAACAGGGGCTATCAAGGACCTTAGTAAGAGTACTGCCCTTATGTGCCTTGTGCCAGCCCTATTAAGTTCACCTTGGTGATTAGACCTGAGATACTTGAGAGTGCCTCAGACAGCAAAAGCCTGGTAGTTTATGGTCAGGTGAAGAAGGATTGTAGATAGTGGGATGGCTCCAGAAACTTTTTGGATGCTAGCATAGAAAATTGGCCTGCATGAACAGAACTAGGAACCAGTCTGTCCTCCCAAGGTAAATGTACTGCATATGCTAATTCACCCGAGCTTTGTGTGAGATCTTTTTTAAAGCACAGCATGAGAGAGTAAAGCAATCCAGGATGGGCAGATGGTATGGAGGAAATAGTTGCCTACAGCTGCTGGGAGCAGCAAATAACAAAGCAATAGCAGCCAAAACATAGGCACATCCAACTCTGGGAAAGGGAAAGCAGAGACCTGGAGTTCAAGCAGAAGAGTGATAGGTGGGAGCAAGCTCCATTTCAACATTTGATCAATGATGGGCTGCCCATGAGCTGAAATATCATCTTGTTGATTTTTATCATCCTTCTATGCTGCCTCTCATGGAAAATCAGTAACAAAAACAGTGACTACAGAGTGTTTTGTTGTCAATTTCACAGAATAAGCTGACTTAGACCTTATTTCTCTAACCAGCTGGGGGGACAAAAAGGGAAAGATTGATCCCTGAGAAGTGTTCTTGTGTCTCTAGGAATAAGAATGAGCTGTTGACTTTCATCCAGGGCAAAACAACTCTGTTCTTCACTATCAACAGAGCAGTTGTTAAGAAAGATTTAGGCAGAAATGAGCTTGAACCTTAATCTCTCCACAGAGATATCTCCAGTCCCCACCTATTGTGTGGTTCTTAAGCAAATTGACCTTTTAGGAAACTGAGCCTGTGCTTACGATGTAATTATTGATTTCTGGGTGCAGAGACATGAAATCAAGACCCTTACAGAATGGTTCTATGAAATTTAGCACCAATAATAGTTTCATAGTTTCATAGTTTCATTCAGGGTTGGAAGGGTCCACAAGGATCATCTAGATCCAACCCCCCTGCCATGGGCAGGGACACCCCACACTACATCAGGCTGGACAGAGCCTCATCCAGCCTGCTCTTAAACACCCCCAGGGACGGGGCCTCGACCACCTCCCTGGACAACACATTCCAGGGTCTCACCACTCTCATGGTGAAGAACTTCCTCCTCACATCTAGCCTGAATCTCCCCACCTCCAGCTTCATTCCATTCCCCCTGGTCCTATCACTACCTGAGATCCTGAGAAGACTACCTGAGATCCTGAGAAGACTACCTGAGATCCTGAGAAGATAAAGCCAATAAAGCCAATAATGGAAGAGTTTGTGAACTGGAAGAGTTTGCTAGACAACAAGGTTGTTTCTTTTTGGGGGGGTTGTGGTATTCTCCGTTAGCTGTCTCCTAGAAATACACAGGAAGGTTTTGATTGTATTCAATGAAATGGTTAACCAATCCTTAGACAAGCGATCTTTTCAACTGAAAAGCAGAGCTTTTCTACCATTTAGGGGAAAGGGGAAGATCTATAGAATTCCTATTACACCACAGAGGCTGTTCAAAAGGTTTCTCATTTGTGTTTCTGAAGGTGAAATTCTCACCATGTGGGAAAACTCTCTAAATGCACAGGTCAGATATGATACATTTTTCATTACGGTGCTGCACTGAACCCTGACTTGGGGGTGATTTGGAATTCATAGCACTTTGCTTTACTGAGCAGGCACAGTTAGATTGGCTCATTGGTAATAAAAACCCCACACATGATGTCTTTCTAAGGAAGCAATGTCTGTTTTGACAAACTGAAACAAAAGATGCTGGGGGTTTGTTTGCAACAAGCTGCAAGTATGAGCCAAAGCCTCGTGAAATCCTACTTCTTCCAAACTTCTGGGGACTGCATCCTCTTCTTTATCTCCTTGTCTTCACAGTATCACAGTATAACTTAGGTTGGAAAGGACCTCGAGGATCATCAAGTCCAACCTATCAACACAGACCCCATGACTACACCATGGCACCAAGTGCCACGGCCAATCTCCTCTTGAACGCCTCCAGGGTCGATGACTCCACCACCTCCCTAGGCAACCCGTTCCAATGACGAATGACTCGCTCGGTGAAGAACTTCCTTCTCACCTCGAGTCTAAACCTCCCCTGGCACAGCTTGAGACTGTGTCCCCTTGTTCTGGTGCTGGTTGCCTGGGAGAACAGGCCAACCCCTTCCTGGCTACAACCACCTTTCAGGTACTTGTAGAGGGCAATGAGGTCACCCCTGACCCTGCTCTTCTCCAGGCTAAACAATCCCAGCTCCCTCAGCCTCTCCTCATGGGGCTTGTGTTCAAGGCCTCTCCCCAGCCTTGTTGCCCTTCTCTGGACACGTTCAAGTGTTTCAATGTCCTTCTTAAACTGAGGGGCCCAGAACTGGACACAGTACTCAAAGAACTGGACACAGTACTCAACACAGTACATGACAGTCTTGCTGTCATACTCTAAAGACATAAGTCTACATCTGGGAAAGAAGTTACATGTTTTCCCTCAAAAGCTCTGGGTGTTTTGGGGAAAGCAAAGGGCTTGCACAAGTACTAGTTTCAGCAGCCATGAAATGGCTCCATTCCAACTTTACAAGGGTCCTGTTTTCTCTTTTAGCCTGGAGAAGTCATCTCTTCCTCACTAAGGTTTTAGAGGTGTTTGTCTTCTTATTTTGGTATACCCATTGTTTGAGTGTCTGCAGCATCCTCTGTGATGGGATTGTGAAAACGTCCTACCTCAGGACAACTAGAACATGGATGACTTTTGAGTTTGAAGAACTGAAGTCATAAGTGGTCCTGGTTTTGCTGAGGCAGAATCCCAAGCCATTAGCAGCAAGGGCTGCAGGCCGTTAGCAGCTCTGGGTCAGCCAGCACTCAAATTGGCTGCAGGTTTGTCATTGAATCAATGAATGCTAGGGGTGGGAAGGGACTTCCAGAGATTATTTAGTCCAACCCTCAGCAAAGCAGGGCCACTAAGGGCAGGTCACACAGGAGCATGTCCAGGCAGAATTTAGTCTCTAGAGAAGGAGACTCCACAATCTCTCTGGTCAGCCTGTTCCAGTGCTCCATCACCCTCACAGTCCCAGACCATGAGCATCACACGTGGCACAGGGAAGTTTGCTGGGAAGATGGGAGCCTCATTCTAGGATCTCCCGTTCCTCAGCACTTTCCTGCACTTGAGGACAGTCTTCCTGGATTTTGGGAGTGAGTAAATTTTAAGTTTATACACTTTGTATTGACGTTGCTACCAGTTTGGCTGTTTCATTGAACCTGGCTCTTCTTTTCCTGATTCCTCTTCTCTGCTGTGGAGAAGTCTTTAGGTGATAGAGTAACTGCTGTAGTTTAGCCCCAGGTATGGGCTAATTGCAGACATGTCTGTTGGTTATTTCTTTCTTTTTGTAACCAGGGGCTGACTGCCAGAGTGGAACTGAGGGGAGTTGTCTATGACAATTAGAAAGCCCATTTTTAAATGGCATTATTCTCTGCATTCTCCATCACATTACGTGGTTTTTATCTGCAGCTTCAGTTATTTCAGATAACACTGTGGTCCCAAATGTGGTCTCAAGATAGTTCCCCATGTCATACAAGAAGTTTAGGGCTCAGCTTGAAAAGAGACTTGATGCCCTTAGATCAAAGAGCAGGGTTTTCAAAACAGAATTATCCTTTCTTTGAGTCCTTTCAAAATTGTGTTTTGTAATCAGTAAGAGATGGATTTATGATGTGAGAGACTAAACAATCTGTACCTCTCCTTTATCACTAGCATCACACTCTCCTGCATTCCTACTCTGCTCCTCTCGCTCTGATCATCCTGGCTGCTCCTAATCCTAGCACAGATGCAATATCTTAGGGGTAATGCGATACACTGGGCAGCAGACCTGGCAAGCTGGATGTGCCACCAGCCTGCCTTTACTCCTGCTGAAACTCCCCAGCCCACTAAAAGGCAAAACAATTGGTTTAGAGAATAATTTGCTGCTCTGTCAGGATGCATTTGATGTGTGGCAGAGTGGAGGAAGAGTTTTGAAAGCCAAGATGTTTCTTCTTTAAGTTCATAGAAAATAAGTAGCTGATTGAAAAACTCTCTCTCATTGGAGGATGAGCAGCCTCTAAGGGAAGGAACATCCTTCCTCTGCCTCCAAAGTTCTGAGGGGAAAGGCCCTCTGCCTCTGCAAGAAACTGAGTAATTGATGTATATTGTCAATTGAGTCTCTGCATGCGTTACCTCTGTGGTGTGTTTTTGTTAGTACAAAGATCTCCTAATTAAGCCAAAGGATTGTGGTGCTCTGTGTAGTGTTGATTGGTACTAGTTGGACTCCCAAACAATTCAAGCATCTTAAAACAGAGGTAGCACCTCTTACAGAAAGGAATTGTTGGGGATCAACATCACAGCTACCATTCCTTTTCCATGCCTTTATCATAACCCTCCCTTCAAAAACACTTCTTTTGTTAAGATCATTTCTGGACAGCATGGCAACAAGTAAGAGACCAACACCTGCAGTTTTAGTTTCTCCAATATATTGGTGCCAGGTGGGGAAAGAGTGGGAGATGAAGTCCTTGCAACAACCTTTGCAACTGGCTCTTTACAGCAAGCAAGAGAGACAGCGAAAAATAGTCAACATTATTTTGGCACAGTGGGGAAGGAGGGATGAAAGCTCTGCAAATGAATTCATTGTGACAACCTTTGTGAGGAATCTGAGTGTTTGATCTTTTAAAAGATTTAATAACTCTCTTGATAGATTAAAGAATAAACTGGGTGGGAGGAGGAGAGGAAGTTAACTTTCCTTCCCTGGTTCTGTCAAAATAGTAAATAAAAAGAGCCAATCCCTAAATTTAGTAAGCTTCTCCCTACATCAGCTTATTTGGGTGTTGGATGCATGTGAACTTAGTCAGAGTATAAGAGAAATGCTTGGAAATATGATCCTTTAGCTAGAGTTTGTAGACAACGATCTAATGTGCTTATATCCAATGGACACTGACCTAAAAAGCACAGCAATTGAACACTTAGAAATCAGAATTTCCACTATAGAATCATAGAATTGTTAGGATTGGAAGGGACCTCAAGGATCATCCACTTCCAAACTCCCTGCTATGGGCAGGGACACCTCACACTGGATCAGGTTGCTCGCAGCCACATCCAGCCTGGCTGCAAAAACCTCCAGAGATGAGGCTTCCACCACTTCCCTGGGCAACCTGTGCCAGTCTCTCACCACCCTCATGGGGAAGAACTTCCTAACATCCAATCTGAATCTACCCATTTCTAGTTTTGTTCCATCCCCCCCTAGTCCTATCACTCCCTGACACCCTAAAAAGTCCCTCTCCGGCTTTCTTGTAGGCCCCCTTAAGATACTGCAAGGCCACAATTAGGTCTCCTCTGAGCCTTCTCTTCTATATAGTGATTTGGGAAGTCCTAGGCATCTGCAGAAAGCCAGAGCTTCAATCACAGTACAGTTGGCTGTGATTTGGTTTGTGGTTGGTGGTTTTTACTGTTTCTGTTTGGTTTTCCTCCACTTCCCTGTTCTGTCACCTGCAGAGTCCTTTTGGTATCTAAGCAAGGCAGGATTTTTCCTGGCAAATACCTTCAAATGATGAAGCCAAGCTCCAAAGGTCTTTGCTCTGGCACTACTAAACTACAGCTTAGAACAACTTTTTGGTTTCTTGCAGCTTGGAGAACTGAAAACTGTGTCTTAGAGCCTGCTTTTAAAGTCAACTCAGATTCATTCCAGATAATTCATTTTTAATTTCTTGGTTTTAGCTATACATAGAATGGTTGGAAGGGACCTCTGCAGATTATCAAGTCCAATTCTCCTTGCCAGAGAAGGATCACCTAAACCAGATCAAACAGTCCTAAAACCAAACAAATACCAAAACACAACCCTCCAGGGATTTCAGATGGATAATTTTTCTATTAAAGGGCCTGGAACTACTCTTTTTAAAATAAAGAATTTCTCCATTGCAGGCAAATAGGTTTTGGGGAAAGCAAACTTCTCTCCTGTTGCAGAAGTGCTCGTTCCTAAAAATGCACAGAGGATTTTTGCTTTAGGTTGGCCATTAACCTACCTTTAGCTAACAAACAAAAGACAGTTTTGACTGGTAACAGCTGTCATATGTGTAAGTGAAAAGGGTAGGGAGACTGTATAATCGTTTCCTCATCAAATGCTGCACAGCCTTTCACATGATAAGACCCCAGGGTCCCACAGAGTGAGCCAAAACTCATCTGGACCAGAGCTGAACAGGAAGGGCACTCAATATAGCATCTATTTCAAAAGGCTCCACATAATGAAGATTAATTAGACCTTCTTTACCAATCCAAAGTTAAATACACATACCCAAGGCCTTGGGCTTCCTCACGCTACCGAAGGGTTTCCATGGAAAGTCAGGGAGAATAGAAAGAGGTAGAGAGGAGAAAGAGGATCAGCTTGCAAAGTTACTTTAAAAAAAGACCAAGATTGACTTTGCTTATTCACATACAGGCATAAAATGCTGTAACATGTAATTCCAGCACAAAGCAATGCAGGAATCAGATTATGTGTCTGTTTGCACTAATGCTGCTGGCTTCTCCAACCACGTTATGCATAATCTTCTTTCCAGTGGCTGAGGGCATCACTTCTTTATTTCACATGCACCATATTCAGATACATCCAACATTCTTCTTTCCTAGCAAAAGGATAAAGTCATGTAACTACCTCTGATTTCTTCATCTTGACTCTATATTGTGAGCTAGGTTTCAACTGGACTTCAGAGTTTTGCAATCCTAGCATTTCCTGATCTGTTTTCCTCTGGGACTTCACCTGGGCCACAGCTCAAATGCAGTCTAGAGTGAGTTTATTCTTCGATCCTACAGTTTCAGGCCCAGGATCTAAACTAGTCTCCCTTGGAATTGCACCAATGGGGAGTAAGACACCAATGCAGCACATACTGAAACTCAGCATGTTGGAAGGAGATGGTAATGACTTGCTTGTGGTTTTCCAGCTGAAGGATGCATTTGAGTAGTTGGCAGAATGAGGGCCTGTGTCTAATGCAATCAACAAAGGAGGAATAGGGGGATAACTTAATAAAATACTTATTAGGTACAGACTGTCCCCAGTTGCTACTTTGGAAACAACAGGTGGCTGTTATTGGCAGAAAGAAACCTTTGGCCATGAGCGGAAAAGGAGCTGAGCCCTGGCTCCTCACAAAGTGTCTGCAGCACCTTTGGCCGCACAAAATCCTTGTAGTGTCTTATTGTCAAGGCTGCTGACTGCTCTCATTAACTTCAAGTGGAATCGAGTGTGCAGCACAATGGACGACCAAGCCCTTCACTTCTTTAAAGTGATCTTTTGGGTTTCATATTTATTTGCAAACCAGGCTAACACAGCCTGCAAAACCGTTTTGCTCCTTGCCCGGAGTTTGAGGTTAGGCGTGCGGAGGAAACGCACGTTCCCCCCTGCACAATGGCAACTTATGAATAAGATCATACTTGTATTTGCATTAACACGGCTGGCTTCTCCAACCAGTTTTACATAATCTCCTTTTCAATGGGTAAGGGTGTCATTTCCCCTTCATTTCATACAACTGTGCTTTGAAAATGTCGGGAGGAAGTATTTAAAGCAAGTCTGCATTTTCTGAAAGGGAAAATTGCCGCCGTTCCTTTGTGTGTCTCAGTAGGATTTGGATAGATTACTCATACTTAAAAAAAAAAAAAAAGGAAGGGAGCTTTTGCTTTCTCTTCTCCTCTCCCCCCCCCCAACTTGCATTAACATGATGTATTGACATATTACAAAATCCAAGGGATGCCGGAGAGCAAAGCAGCCACCAGTTTTGCCCGCGAGTTGCAAACGAATCCTGCAAGCGTCGTCACCTTCCGAAAGATAATTGTCACATTTTGGAGAAAGGCAACTTTTCTAAGGGCTGAAGCTTCACGTGTTGCATAGGGACAGCAGCGTGCTCCTTCTCACTTTCTCTTTTCTTCCTGCTCAAAAATGAGTGCTCTTTCCTAGCTTCATCTGCGTGATCCCGCCAGCTCGGTACGAAGGCAGCACATTTTAATGGCTTTCCTAAATCGAGCAACTGGAATAGATTTTAATACAGAATTGTATTACTGCAAGAATGCAAGGCATGCAGACTCTAAGCACTAACATTTCTATTAGCTGAATGGAAGCCAGTGCTTTAGCTGCAAGCATGTTAAAGGGGAATAATTCTCCGCCACATTTCTGATGTCAAAGAAATCAAACCTCTACGAGTAACTCGCAGCCTTCTCAAAGTTGGGTGCTACAACTGGTCAGCCACGCTTTGAAGAGTAGGTTTTATTTGCTCTTCATGGCCAGATATGAAAGTCTGCTGAACTATCATCCTCTCTCTGATATTACAGGATCACAGGATGTCAAGGGTTGGGAGGGACCCAAAGAGATCACGGAGTCCAAGCCCCCTGCCAGGGCAGGAGCATACAGTCCAGCTCAGGTCATAGTCTTTGATTAAAGTCATGTAGGAGCAAAACACAATATCAAGCTTCAATGCTGGAAGGAGCTATAAGCTTAGTGGTGTCACTGAACAAAGGTTTTCTGTACTTTATAGGATGCATATCTCCATTTGCTGATCACAGTTTGACACTTGCTAATGAACTCCACATGATAATTGTCATTTCTGTGAGGGACACTTAGAATCGTAGAATCAATCAGGGTTGGAAGGGACCACAAGGATCATCTAGTTCCAACCCCCATGCCATGGGCAGGGACACTTCCTTCTGTGTAGTCCTGAAGGCATTTTATACCCTGAAATTCACTTTGGGCACGTATGTGGCTGCATCTACATGCAGATATTTATGTTTACAAAAGATGTTTATGCTAACACCACTCTTCTTTTCTCCTTTTGATATGCCAGTTATTGTTTGCTGCTATCTTTTTGTTATTTATCAAACTCTGCTCATTGCTAAACCATTAGGATTTTGGAGGTGGGGTGAATTTGCTATGAAAATTGAAGGGGGGAAGGGGAAATGCAAGGAAATGTTAAAGATGTACTTGTAAAAAGGGGGGGAAAAAAAAAACCAAAACAAACAAAATAAGCCAAACAAAAGGAAAACCTCTCCAAACAAATAAAACCCGCACAAAAAAACCCACAACCCCAAAATAAACAAACAAAAAACCCAAACAAAATATAATAAGCAGAACAAAACACTGACAAAACAGCTTGAGAAACACTGAGATAGCTTTCTCTAGAGAGGAGTTTTTGGTGAAGCCTGTGGATGCTATGTTTTCATCTCAATCCCTTTATCTCCCATTTGAAAAGCACTTAGCTCAATAGGGCTCTGCAGCTTCACTGAGATTTCTGGGGAGCATTACCTCAACCATCCCAACACAAGCATGGCTAAAGGGTAACACTATTTGTTATTCCCTCCCAGGAAAAGGAGGCAATTAATTTAAGGCATCTGACTCTGGAGATGGTTGCCATCAAGCCAGTTTGAAGGCACTTCTCTTCATATTTTGGCACTCAAGTGTATTCTTGCCTGCCCTGGCATTCCACAGGTTTTTTGATGTCTTAGACTAGCCACAGTCTGCTTCTCTGAAAATTACCCAAGTGTTGAATTGACTCTCAGGGCACCACAGTTGCTAAAGATAGTATTGGAAGATGTGGATTCCTGAATTTGTAGATTGGGTTCCCAAGACTGTTCATTCATCTTTAGTAATCAAATGACTCCAAAACTTTGTTTCCATTTGCAGGTGCCATATTTAATGGGGGGAAGGGGGGAAGAGAGTCCTCTTCTAAGTATAGCAACCTGTATCTGGTGTCAATAGGGCAAAAAGATAACTTGGGCATGGCAGATTGCTTTTCTGCTGGAGAGGAATACTGATCCATTCTCAGTTTAATTGCCCTATTTATCCTTGTGGACCAGTCTTGGAGCAAGAGTGGTCAAATAATATGCAGGATAATCCCTTCTTATAGGAATCTCAACCTAACCTCAGGGACTGGTACCCAGAGACTGATTCTGGCTCAAGAAGTGACCTCAATCAGAGAGCAGGGCAAAGGCAGAAGGCAAATTATCTCCCTGCTTCCACAGTTTGCTCCCGAAGGACTACAGAACCTTGCATAAACAAAACTAATTATAACAGACACACACACACACGCAAATTTTGTCAAACTAAACCTTTCCTTGCAGGCTAACACGAAGAAAAAAAAAAGGATCTGGAAGAGTGTATGTCACAGTGCCATCTACTGACGCCAGCCACAGCACGGGATGGAGGAAACCCAATTACACTAATTAAATAAATAAGGCTGGGAGCCTTGGAAGGATTATAGCCTTGTGTTTAAAGGAAGGAGGTGACTGCTAATTTAATCTGCCCGAAGAGGAAGCCTCACCTGCTGACAGGCTACACTCACAGTATCGTAGTATCAGTCAGGGTTGGAAGGGACCACAAGGATCATCCAGTTCCAACCCCCCTGCCATGGGCAGGGACACCCCACACTAGATCAGCCTGGCCAGAGCCTCACCCGGCCTGGGCTTAAACACCTCCAGGGATGGGGCCTCAACCACCTCCCTGGACAACCCATTCCAGGGCTTCACCACTCTCATGGGGAAGAATTTCTTCCTCACGTCCAGCCTGAATCTCCCCACCTCCAGCTTCATTCCATTCCCCCTAGTCCTATCACTACCTGAGATCCTGAGAAGTCCTTCCCCAGCTGCCTTGTAGCCCCCTTCAGATACTGGAAGGCCACAATTAGGTCACCTTGGAGCCTTCTTTTCCCCAGCCTGAACAGCCCCAACTCTTTCAGTCTGTCCTCATAGGAGAGGTGCTCATCCACAAATGGTAGATTTGTCTTCAGTGCAATGTGGGTTCTTGGAAGGAGGCTGCTGTGCTGACCACGTCACTCCTAGTGCCAGCTCCCACATTGCTATTCTCTCTTGATGAGTGCTCTATACTTTAGGAGAGTTACAACCCACCATGGTGAGCAATTTGAAAGCATAAAGGAGTTCCATAAAGGAATGCAAGAGCAGAATGAAATCTGCTCAGGCTACTGCGCAATAACTTTACCTGACGCAGAAAATGAGCAGCAACTTGGAGGCAGGTAGGAGCAACATGTAATCCAGCTGACACAAATGAAAAGATGATCCTGGCAGAAAATTGGGCTGCACATGAATGTAAAGGCTGTTGGATAACAGGGAAAGGGGAAATGACATGCTTAGCAGCGGTGAGGGGAAGATGAAAAGTTTAGAAAGCATTTTGTATGGGAGAAGCCAAGTGCAAGTCAACAGAGACTGAAATTCTCTGCTCCTAGAAGCAGAGCTGAATGCTGAAGCCTACAGTCCCAGCTATGTTAAGAGTTGCTAAATGGTAGAGTGTCAAAACAATTAGAGTTGATTCTCTGCTTGCTAATGTGCAAACTGAAGTGGTGGTTGAGATGTTCAGCGAAGGAAAAACATTACCTAAGCAAAATGCTGTATCATTGTCCATATCACTGCCAGTAATTCCAAGATAAGAATGAAATGAAGGACAAGAGGAGAGTGATTGGGAACTGAGAGGCAGACACAGACACACACACACCCACAAAGTCAAGAGGTGAGGAAACTGCAGAATGCTGATTGAAAAGGAAATAAATATGTTCTTAAGCCTTATGTCAAGTATGAGAGTTCAGAAGGAGGGTAAAAGTGAGCACCTGAACTGTACTTGCTAAGATTCATCCTGATATGTTGTGGCAGATGGAGCTGACATCCCGAGAGAGGCTGAGAGGTGAAAGTAATAATGAACAATCTTCCCAAAGTAAAAGCAGAGGAGATGTTAGGGCTGCTACAAGAGAACAAGCAGGAGATGTTTAGATTTATGAGTTATTCTGGCTAGCAGCCATGGTTTGTCTTTATTTCCTAGTAACTGGTTCTTGGTTTGAGCTTCACCAGGTCATTAGATTAGCGCCATCAGCTCTAGGAGGTTTTTTACTCCTTTCTTTGGATCATCTAGAGGGCAGGGAACTAATGTGGAGTATATATATATGATAAGCTTTTTTGAGGGGGGACTGTCTTAAAGTTAAAAGCAGTGGCAATAAGAATAGAGAGGAGATTTTATTATGGCACCATCTGTCTCCTTGCTGATAATCATTTCCCTAACTTTTTGCAATGATTTTGGTTATTGAACTTAAGGATGAGTGTTGCAGTTCAGACCCTTGCTGCTGCTCCTGTCAAGGGATGGTTTCAGAGGAGACCTAAGCCATGATAACAGACTACAGCAGAAAGCAGATGTTCCACTGAAGTCAACTGGATGACCTTGATCTTTAATACACACAACTGAGTCTTTGCTTGGATCTTGGTGTGAGCCTCATGCAAGGCATTTCTCCTAATAATGCTATTTCTCATTCTCTTCTTTACAAGGAAGCTGAGGAGGGACTTTTGAGGGTGTCAGGGAGTGATAGGACTGGGGGGAATGGAAAAAAAAAACATAGTAATGGGTAGATTCAGGTTGGATGTTAGGAAGAAGTTCTTCCCCATGAGGATGGTGAGAGACTGGCACAGGTTGCCCAGGGAGGTGCTGGAAGCCTCATCCCTGAAGGTTTTTAAGGCCAAGCTGGATGTGGTTGTGAGCAGCCTGCTCTAGTGTGAGGAGCCCCTGCGCATGGCAGGGGGGTTGGAACTGGATGTTCCTTGAGGTCCTTTCCAACCCTAACAATTCTATGATTCTTCCTTGTGTTACTTCATCTAAAGTTAGTTAATGACTGTCTAGACTTGAAAGTTCTACATTTAGACAGCACCTAGAACTGTGGAGCAGTCAGCTGGGACAAACACCCATTGAATGCCAGGCAAGTCCTTTGCTTATCTCCTTGTGATATTTTTCAGCTGATCCAGAAAATTCAAATAGGAGGTTTTTGGGGTTTGGTAGTTTGCTTTGTTTTGGTTTTGTGTTTTTCTTTTTAAATGTAGCTGAAGAAAGTAAAGGAAGCTTCTGATTTTTCCTGGTGGATCTTGAATGAGAACTGAGGCAGTTTAAACTCAACTGACCTTAGTCATGCAGGCCACTCTTCTAGAACTTTTGTTGGCCTCCTGTTGAGCTGCTGAAGAGAGGAGTTAAAAAAGAATAACGAACCTAACCCACAACCCCCAGCTTTCAGCTACTAAACCCTCTTTTGATATTGAATTTATACCAAATACATCCAGCTCTGGCAGCCAGAAATGCCAAAAGGAGGAAAACTGTTGAATCAAAAGAAAATCAGAACTGGGAGGATGGTAGGGAATAGGAGAGTAGCACCAGGCAGGTTTATTTGATGGACTTATTGCTGTTTTATATTTGCAGATGATCTCAGAGTAGACATAGGGTTGGGGTGGGGGTGGGGGGAAATTATTCTTTTTATTAGTACTATTTTTTGGTCCTAAATTATTTATCAAATGTTTTATGAGAGCAACTTCCAGCATATAGATTACTTATCACCAGCTCTCTGCTGCTCTTAAATAAGTTCTGCTGCTCTGAGCTGGTCCTGCTAGGCACCAAAAGCTTTAGAACATCCTGGGCTATGGTCTGAGTAAATGGGAGTTCATGGTGCACTGTGCCTCTTGGGTTCAAATCCTATTTGCATGGTGTGGAGTGGCCACTTAAATCATGAGGTTTTCTTTCTGCTGCCTACCTGAGTGACTCTCAAGGGCCTTTCAAATCATTCACATGAATGCTCCTGCCACAAGTACTCAGGCAAACAGAGTAGCCCTGGTACTTTCTCCCTGTCTGCAGACCCAGCTGTACAACCTCATGAGCTGGTAGCTCATGGTGTGGCAGGTGACTGATGAGAAGGTAGTGGCCGTGGCCAGGCACCAGCAGGTAAATGATGTCTGGTATCTCACCTCTATCTGAACTACAATGTGTCCTTCCTCTGGGTCTGCCATGCAGATACTCTGTGTCCCCCTGGTACAGGCCATCCATGGCAGTGAAGGTGGGAACAGTTTGGAAAGTGAACACTGCTTTAAATACTTAGTGTCCTGCCTCCCTGCCCAGGCAGAGTGGGCCTGGATAGACAGGATGGACAAATGGCTCTACCTCTGCAGCCATTGTGGGCTGTGATGGAGCACCTCCTCAGTGTGTGGTGGTGGCAGAATAGTCTGCCAGATTTAGCTTGCAGTCATTTCTCTCATTTTTCAAGCAGAGATTATCTTTGACTCAAGAGGAATCATTTCATTGTGTGTGGTAGTGATGGTAACTCCAAGCGGGCTGCTCCCTTCACTGGAGGTTTTATTGTACCTATTGAAATACCAACCCAAACCTAATTTAACCACATCTTTGAGACAATGAGCAGTCCCTGTGGCATATTCTCAGCTATACTATTCCTGATCCTCCTTGTAGCACCAACCTTTTAAGGAAAAAAAAAAAATGCATTGACATGAGAAAGAGAGATTTTAGGGAAGGTAGAGTGAGAAGCTGGACACATGATGCAGAAAATGCAGACAGCAAGTCCCCTCAACAACATACCTTGATGACATAGGAGCCATCCCATATTTGCTGAGGGTTTCTCAAGTTTGGGCACCCAAGGCCAGCAGGGTCCTGGATTTTCAAGGGAAAAGCTTACAGGTTGGATGGGGCTTTGAGCAAGCTGGTCTAGCAGGAGGTGTTGCTGCCCATGGCAGTGAGGATGGACCCTTAAGGTCCCTTCCAACTCAAACCATACAATGACTTGCTATATTATGATGTAGTCTTGTGCAGTCTCACATCCAGTGATGCAGTGACTTCTGTTCTTTACACTGATTGCTTTGTATCAGTCTACCAGTTATTGATGTGTAATCTGCCAGTTCACTTGGTGACATTTGAAAGGGCAAGAGTTATGACTTTGTAGGTGGTGTAACTGCCGCTGACACAACCAGTGGGGAGCCATTCTTCTGCTGAAAGGGGAAAAGCAGCTCTTACCTACCCATGGCTCTCAGAGCAAGCAGAATTCACACTAGAATTCACATCCTGTCACCTAACAGTTTGAAAGGTTGGCTGATCTAATCTCACTTTTCCAACTACAGAGGTCTTTCTCCTTTGTACCTCACATAATAGTTATTCAGGTGTGCTTGCACCCAAGAGGAGTGTGGCATGCTAGGGCACTCTTTGCTCCTTACTACCCAAGGTTAGAGAGACTCTGGAATACTTTTGGGAGCCTGCAGGAAGACACAGGCTATAAAAACATGACAATAACTATTTTCTTTTTTCCCCTAGCACCTTCAACTAAGGAATTTCTAAGCATGTTTCAAATATCAAAGAGCAAGAAACCCATTCTAATATTGTCCCCTGGGTGTAGGTGGGAAATGGAGGCTCTAAGAGGTAGGAGGAATTGTACAAGGCTAAATGGAAAGCCAGTAGCAGATCAGGAATTGGACCCCAAATCTGCCCCTCGGGTCTGATCCTTGCTGCAGGAATTGGACCCCAAATCTGCCCCTTGGGTCTGATCCTTGCTGCAGGAGTTGGACCCCAAATCTGCCCCTTGGGTCTGATTCTTGCTGCAGGAATTGGACCCCAAATCTGCCCCTTGGGTCTGATTCTTGCTGCAGGAATTGGACCCCAAATCTGCCCCTTGGGTCTGATCCTTGCTGCAGGAATTGGACCCCAAATCTGCCCCTTGGGACTGATCCTTGCTGCAGGAATTGGACCCCAAATCTGCCCCTTGGGTCTGATCCTTGCTGCAGGAATTGGACCCCAAATCTGGCCCTTGGGTCTGATTCTTGCTGCAGGAGTTAGACCCCAAATCTGCCCCTTGGGTCTGATCCTTGCTGCAGGAATTGGACCCCAAATCTGGCCCTTGGGTCTGATCCTTGCTGCAGGAGTTGGACCCCAAATCTGCCCCTCGGGTCTGATCCTTGCTGCAGGAGCTGTCCCCATCTTGCTTCCTCTACTGGGATAATTTTAAGCAAAAATATCTACACCAACACCTAATGTCTGGTAAATATTGTAGGTGTGTCTCTCTTGCAGCAAGAAGGCTTCTCTAGTGAAGCTAAAGCAGTGCCTATGCCTCTGCAAACCAGAATACAGCAAACCATCACCAGAACAAAGTACAGAATGCTCTGCTTTGTCCTATCACTCGCAGAGCTCTATCTCTACTTGACTCTTCTGTAAATATGAAGACACATGATGGATAGCAATAGGTCAAAGCAGGGAAGATCTGGAATTATTCTTTTCATATTCCAGAAGAATGCTCCTTTGTTATTTCTGACAACTTTCACATTTCTCCCCCTCCCCAACCCCCCCACTTTATGGGGCAGATAAGGCTTGAACGTTGAAGAGTGGCACCACGAATTGCTTTTCCTTATGGATCAAGCTTTTAATGTGCCAACAACGAAAACAATGAAACTTGCATTTAAAAACAAACAGCTCTAACACAGGAGCTACATTAAAATGACACAAATAGCTTTTGTGGGTTGAGTTTAGCAGAACACCCATGAGGTTCCATTTAAAAGCAACAAGCTAACAAAAATCAAATTGCATTGTTTTACTAGCAAACAAAATGGTGAACATGCCTTGGGCTACATTTTCAGCATGTTTTCTTGGGAGATCAAAGCTTAAATCTCATTAACCCTTCAAATCTCAGTCTACTGAATTCACTTCTCTACCTCCTGGCTTCTAATGCTTCCCTTAAAGGGAACCAAACTCTTTCCCCACATCTGATGGTCCTTTACCTCCACCTCCTCCTCCTCCAAATGCAGTCAGTGCTTGCCTTGTGTTCCCCCACCAGCATCTCTCCAGAAAGCACCACCCTGTAAGTGGGCAGAGTTCAAGCAGACGATTATCCAGCCCACATTGGTTTCCTATTTTACAAACTTGGAGATTTGGGTAGAAGCCAAAGCTAAAATCATTTATTTTAAACTTTTTTTCCCCCTTTCTTTACCATTCACTGTGGCACTGAATAGCCCACTGGTGAATGGCTGAATGAGGCTCACTTCATCAGCCAGCAGCCTCATGTTTTAAAGCAAGATGGGAGTCTTTGTTGGAGAGCATTGAGGGTGGTAAGGCTCTGGAATGGATTGCTCAGGGAGGCTGTGGATGACTCCTCCCTGGAGGTGTTCAAACCCAGGTTGGATGAAGTCTTGAGCAACCAAGTCTAGTTGAGAGGTGTCCCTGCCCATGGCAGGGAGGTTGAAGTGGGTGATCTAAGGTCTGTTCCAACCTAAACCATTCTGTGATGATACTGATCTCCTCCTCAATATCAGGTACATTGGTGCATCAGTGTCTCACAGCTGGTTGCTCACAGTGAAGGAGAGATGATTTTGTTGATGTTTGTCACATCACTGTCCCCTGTTCCAACAACCACTGGTTGTTTAGTGTGCCTCCTATTTACCTGAATAGATCACAGAATTACCAAGGTTGGAGGAGACCTCAAAGATCATCAAGTCCAACCCATCACCAGATGCCTCCTCCTGAGGGTTAGCTGCTTTCTTGGGTATCATAAACCAAGACCTTCACCAAAGCATGCCTGTTTTGATGTGGTGGGCTGGATTGCAATCTGACTTTACCCTTCTTTCAGATACAGAACTCATCCAAACAGTTATTAATTCCAAATATCCATGTGCCTGAGTATGTTGTGTAATGTCAGGAAGATTAGGAAGATAGAACAGATGCACCCTTCTGCTACTGGTTTGTTCTCACAGGAAAGAGTGGAAAGATGGAGCATTGGAACAGGCTCCATAGAGAGGTGGTGGAGTCTCTGTCTCAGGAGACTTTCAAGACCCATCTGGATGCATTCCTGTGTGACCTGTGCTAGGTCCTATGGTCCTGCTCTGGCCGGGGAGGGTTGGATTTGACGATCTCTGGAGGTCCCTTCCAAACCTAACATCCTATGATCCTGCAATCCTGTGAGTTAGATGCACTGGAGAGCAGCAACATTCTCCCCCTGAGTGCTTGGGAGCCATAGGCTTTATCCATCCCAGTCTGGGATGATACCAGCAGTCCAGTCGGATCCTCAGAGCATTTGGAAGCCTGCCAAGAAGGCAGGGATCAAAAGGGAGGCTTTGCTTGTGTGTCCAGAATTAAACATCTTAAAACATAAAACTAACAAAAGAAGAGAGGGGAGGGGCTGGGGGAAGCAACAGCCTGCCTGAATCTAATTCCAAGCAGCCCTGCATTCGTTAACTTGAGCTGTGCAAGAAGGTGAATGCGTCCCAGCTTCATACAGAAGCAAACTGTACTTGCCGGCTGCGCTACCCTTGCCGGGGCCTCCCGTCGACATGCCAGAGTTCACTCTTAAAATGATTCAGTTACAGTACCAGCCCCACAGCTGTCTACAGCTGTATGCCTCCCAGCTCCACACAACTGGCTTTTCACACAGAAATGGCCCCTTTTAAAAGGGTTCACTCCAACAGATTGCTGCAGCCTAACAATGTGTAAAACACGGTACTTCAGACAGCCTTGCCTTTTTATTGTGTGGGGGCTTTTATACCCCTAGATGAGAAGAGCTATTGCCAAATAGCTCAGCAGCATTTTCTGCCCCCCCCCCTTCCTCCCCTTCCCCTTTAGAAATGCCTCATCCTAGCTTCAGGTCTTGCTAAGGACAAAAAAGATTAAAATATGGAAACTAGCCCCACTGTCCTTTCTTTTGGGATGAAAGGCAAACTATACAAACCAGACTGTGGCCCCCAGGGCTGTCTCCTCCTTAGCACCTGCAGGGAAGCTGTCCTGCAGATGTGGGAGTGCTTGTTTGTCACTGGACAGCACTGGGCACAGTGGGGACCACGGGCTATGGCAGAGTCCTGAGATCTCAGATTCAAACTGCAAGCACAAACTGAATCCTCCCTTTCCACCCTTAACATTGTTGCTTCCCAAGGAATGCCTTAAATCTGAGAGAGCTGAGCAAGAATAATAATTGGCAGGAGGTTCTTCACCGTGAGAGTGGTGAAGCCCTGGAATGGGTTGTCCGGGGGTGGTGGTTGAGGCCCCAGCCCTGGAGGTGTTTAAGCCCAGGCTGGCTGAGGCTCTGGCCAGCCTGATCTAGTGTGGGGTGTCCCTGCCCATGGCAGGGGGGTTGGAACTGGCTGATCCTTGTGGTCCCTTCCAACCCTGACTGATACTATGCTACTATCATACCTGTCGTTTGCCCAGTGCCACACAGCCTAGGGTTAAAGGAGATGCTCTTGCTCAGGAGCGTTGGCAGGCAGAGCAGAAGGTGCAAAGGTTGGTCATCTTCCCTCCTACTTTTACACAATTAGGAACCTGTGAGGAGGAAAACTGCTTTTCATCATGGGTGGGCAAGAAAAAGAGGCATCTTCCAACATCTCTATTTCTGGTAGCTATCCAGGGGTGGTGGGGCTGTTGCATGTAGGAAGGTTGGTTTTGCTTCCCCTTCCTTACAGGCTAGGTTGTGTCTCTTCCCTTGTTTTCCTCCCTTTTTTTCCTACTGGGATGAAGAAATTGAAGAGAAAGGAGGGGAAACAAACAAAGCCAGCATCACTTGCTTCCCTTTGTCTATCACTCAAAACTCCTCCATGTGTTTTGGGGGAGAAGGGAAATTAGAAATTATCTTTAGGCAGTTGATTATCCCTTACCAGCCGTCACTCAAGAGGAGCTGTGAAACAAATTGCCTTTTGCCCACCCTCTGCCAAGAGTTCTCCTTCCCTGGTCCAAGCAGGTCTTGCAGAGGCTTGCTCCCAAACCCAGGCACACCGTGGCAATACCTGCCAGGAGGGTGCCTTTTCTGTGCCTTTTCTGTGCCTTGTCTGCTGGGGGGGGCAACTTATTTATTTATGTATTTTCCTGGGGATTTTGTGAGCGTGGGGAGTTAGAGTAATGCTGTGCTGGAAACCTAGATTCCAGGGAGAATTTCCCTACACAATGGATTGCATTTAAAGAGGCTTGCTCTAAACAGACTGCGGTGGCTGAGTCCAATTTCCAATGTGAAGCGAGGTGTGATTTTTAATTTAGTTTTTATGAATCCTTTCTCTCTTTTTTTCCCCCCCTTTTTTTTTTCTTCCCCCTCCCCCCAATCCCATCATCATTCTTCTGTTCTGAGGCCTTTGCCAAATGCTGGTGTTTGGTATTGATTTGAAAGGCAGCTAACTCTCCCGGTGCCAGCTTGCGTGAAGCAAAGGCTGACCTAGGTCCCAGGTAACTGTGGCCAGAGCACAATAACAGGGCTCTCACCAGACCCTGGGTGGTTTAAATACATTCCCTCCTCTGCTTTTCAATTAGCTGGAAATGCACCCATTTTTTTTACTTGCTGTAGAGATGATGGATGTAGTTTCCACAGCAGAGAATTTCAATGAATTTAGTTTCCGTCTGAGGGCAGTGGGGTCACCAGCATGATGTAGCACAGCAGCCTCACCTCCTTATCGGGTGTTGGCAGTGCCATTGGAGAGGGGATGTGGGGTCCCTACCCCTCCAGGGCTCCCATGAGGTCAGAGCTGAAGCATGCTGGACTCTCCTCAGTCCCATACAGCAAATGGAGATGCTGAGGTTGGCCAAGCTGCAACTTCTCACCGGCCCTACGTTCTCACAACCCTTTTCTGTAAAGGAAAGCTAATATCTTGGCTCTTTCCTTTGGGAAGTGGTGTGAGATACCCAGGAAGTGAAGGCATCAAATGAGCACGACCTTCTGGGATCAGAAGGCATCCTGGAGGCATTAGATATGGATGGTATTTGATACAAGAACTGAGGTTTTTTCTGGCTTATTGATTTAACCTATTTGTGGTTGCACAGGCACAATGGACTACATTATGAGTGCCATGTGGATCTGCACTCCTGCCAATAAACCCAGAACCCCCCCGTGAGGGAGCTGAAGGGCAGATGTTTCCCACCCAAATGCTCATTCCTCTCTCTTAAGGCTGAGAGAGGGTGAGGCCGCTCTGCAGGACCTCTGCAGCAGAAGGCACAGAGCTGCACTTTCTGATTTGGCCCAGCATCAGCAGTGGATAACTCCCTTCCTGTGCAGTTTGCTCACGTTCCTGGCAGAAGGAATGCTTGCTTGCAGGCTGAGGGATGTCAGAGGAGAATGGCTGCTCTCAGCTGGAGTGGAGCATGGTGAGGGCTCTGTAGCATGAACACACTTCTAGGAGCATTTTTTTTCCCTTTTGCAGCATGTCAGAGTAATTTACTGATCATTTGTGCTTGTGTTGGTGTGACTGATAACAACATCTTTGGAGGGGATGAGAACTTCTGCCCAGGTCTTTAAAGAGGGATGTCTGGCTTTAGACTGGTTCCCAGAATGGGCACAGCTAGAGGTGGCAGGGAAGGCAGTGGGCAGAGGATCTGAAAACCATCTGAAAATCTCCATGTCTCAAGCTGAGCCCTTCAGAAGTGAAGCTCAAGGATCAAGAGAGATTTAACTCGAAACCAGCAAGGGCTGCTGCAAATGACTGAGTCATGTGGTTGGTCTTTCAGTGTGGAGCTCTTTTCAACACAAATCTCAACTCACCCAGGCACAGCCCAGTCAAAGGCACATTTCAGGAAGGCAAGAGACCTGTAAAGCTGGGCACTGTACAGGTTGGTTGCTCTCCATATGAATGAGGTACAACCTGGGGGAGCCAGGGTGGTCATGAGTGTTTAATGCAGAAGAGCACAGCAGTGCCAAGAGGAGCAGTTGGTTCCTTAGGGTCTGGGGGAGACATCCTGGACAGAAGGCACAGCCTGGTGTTTGCTCTGCTCAAATGGAGGCTTGTGCTCTGCTCAGCCAGCCATGGAGGTGTGAGAAATGGGATCGTGTTCTTCTGCAAGGTTGCAGAGAAGTGTCCTTCTCCACCCAGTGTGGAAGTAGAAAAGAGAACTCTCAGCCTCTAAACGTTAAGCTGCTGGAATTTCTGTGCTGGGACATCTTTCCTTCAAGCTGTTACCTTCCTGAGAAAAGCTTTTGTTTGGCGGGGGGGGGGGGGGAAGGGAAGGAAAAAAAGAGGTTTTACTGTTTCAAATCAAGATGGAGCTTTCCAGTGAAGCTGAGACACAATCCCCATCCTCTTCAAAATGAAATGCTTCAGTTTTCCATTTGGAAATGACTTTCCATTTCCATTTTTGCATGATGGGGGGGGGGAGGGGGGAAGCCAAAATTGAAATGAAGCCCTTCAAGATTTTATTAGAGTGAAACCATTTTGTGCTGTTGAGGAAATATTTTGTGCTGGGAACAGGGAAGATCTTTACACATAGTCAATGTTTGAGTCCTCCTCCTCCTTCTGATTTTTAAGAAACACTAATGTCAGGAAAACGTGGAAGAGTTTCCAGATTGCAACTAGCCCAAATAAGCAGCTCAGTGTAAAGATCAGCTGTGCATGCTCTTGAACAGCACATACCAGAATATTTTACAGTTGGGACTGAAAGTCTGTATTTAAGTAGCAATAATTTACACAAGGAATTGACAGATTGGAATGCACCTGGTTCAAGCTGTTTGCTACTAATAGCAGTCCAAGTTTTTCTCTGGTGAAAGCCAGTTAGGATACTTTATGGGTATGGAGAGTCATACCTAGGGCTGCTATACTTAAACATGCCCTCAAATTAGACTCATGCTGTGTGTTCCCAGGGCTAAATCATAAAATCAGAGCATTGTTTCAGCTGGAAAAGGCCTTTAGGACCATTGAGTCCGATCTCTGAGGGACAGCTGAGTTCAGGAGGCTCCCAGTGCGAGGGGAGCCGCTCGATGCGGTGGGCGATGCGTGCGCAAAACTGGTCCCTTTAAGGAGCCCTTCAAGCAGGACCTAGAAAATCAAAACCACCCCAAATCACTAGTTGCTTTTGAAAATTGAGGCCAAGCTACTTAGCTGCACTGCTGGCAATATTGTTTAAAAACAATGGGGCTCAATTAGATGAGAATTATTTTAACACTTCGGACGGCTGCCAAGTCATTTCCTTCTCCTTTATTGATTTTTTCCGTTGCCAGTAAGTATACAAGCAGCAGCAGAATGAAAGGAGTAGCATTAGAGAGGAGGAAAAGTTAAGTGTTAAAAAGGAGAATGTAACCAGATATGTCCCTTGAACCTCTGGGAAGGAGGAGGACATTTTAAGACAGAAGGAAGCAAGCGATTCATGGAGGCATTTTGCAGGGTTAGATGCGGTAGCAGACAGCCCAATATTATTTCCCTTCTAGTGCTTGCCTGATCCTTTACTTAGATTGGCTCCTGTTTCTTCCCCTTATTGTGCAGACCCTGCTTGAGCTGGTCTCTATGTAAAGACATTCCACCTACATTCCTTTGCCACCGGGTGAGAGGAGGGGGGGAGTGCAATTATGTGGGCTAGCAAGACAAAAGCCTCCACACCAGAGCTAAAGCTTATAAACTTGAGTTAACTTTTTCCCTTAAAGAAAATAAAAAATAAAGGAATAAACCAACCCAACAATGAACCAACCAACCAAACACACAAAACACCAAACAAACCAACCCAACAAGGTTGCCTACAAGGGTCTGCTTTGCTCCCCTTCTTTCCTTCTAGTCTACGAGTGAAGGCTTTTGAGCTCTAGCTATCCCACCTACAAATATTTCCCTCCCCTGCTCCACAGAATAAGGAGTTTTAACATTTGGGCTATTTCAGTATTGTTCTCTGGCTTTTTGAAGTCTGTCTACTCCATACTAATGGCTAAGGTGGGACCAGCTCTAAAGTGTCCTTGGATAAAAGGGGCCACACGTGATTAATTCTGCAGGGGGATTCGTGTCATATGGGGGCTATTAGAGCATCTCTCCAGCTAGTTACCAGGCTTCAGGTGTGACCCTGTCTTTCTCCATCTTCCCCAGCATCCTCAAGAGTCATGTCACAGTACCATTTATAAATGCTATCCACACCACTGGAAGGACACTTGCTCCAGAAGGAGATGTGGCAGGGCTTGCACTGTGAGGCACGAGAAGTGGATCAAATTCTCCAGCCCAGTAAGCTGAAGAGTGGACTAAATTGTTTAGAAGTTGACACAAACTGGACCTTTTCCAGGTGAACATCTTCAAGGATGTTATCAGTGCAGGATTTGTTATCAGCATTATTACACTTCTCAGCAGTGAACTTCATTAGCTATGCTGCCTTTTCCTTTTTCCCTCCCATGTGCAGGGCTTGCTAAATGTTACTGTCCTGCTTACCATATTGATTTCTGTGCCCCTGCACTCCTCCTTCCCATTTTGTCTAATAAGCAAATTTCATTACCTTGCCTTCACAATTTTTCCTCTGGGCCATTAGAATTGCTCGACTATATTCCTGGCAGAGGCTTTAATTAGAGATGGATCAGAACTGATGCCATTACACTGATCCATTAACCACACTCTTCCTGTGACTCCCAGTGCAGGTGGTTCAAATGAAAATGCGACCTGGATCCAAATCATCATTGAATTCTTTGTGCAAACCTCCTTAGATTGCCAAAGGTGAAGGATAAAAGGTAAATGAAGCCAGTCCACCTCCCTGGACCTTTCACAGATTCTGCCTGAGCGGTCCTGAGCCGGAAACATCTCTGGTTTTATTCTGCAACCAAAGCCTTTCTGATGTGTAAATTATTTCATTTCTTCTTACTGCACTCTTTGGAAGGTGAGGTCCTTGCTCTGGCAAAATAGAAATGTTATTATTTTCCTCTATTCACATAAAAATCTCCTGAGAGACAGACTTTCTTCTTTTGGCACAGACATATCAAGAGTGAATACACATCCCCTGAGCTGCATTTTGTTCTATTCCCACATCTCCACGGTCTCTGAATAAGGGTTGGTCACTCTGGCATAGTGTTTAGAAGTAAAGAGGCAAAGCTGAGCCAGCCAGGACCAAGCAGTCCTGCTGCCTTTATGCTTCCAACCCAGTGTCCCAGCCTTTCTGAACCCCAGGTTGCCTGGATGTGTGTTGACCTTTAACTCCACCTCCAGGGACTCTGGTTTCTGAGATAGTAGAAGCCAGGGAGCCAGGTTTGGTACCTGGAATTTCCTATTTACATTCACTTTGCTTTTAAGAAAGCCTGTGAGAGCTCTCTGAAACCTAGTCCAACTTTTTTATCTCCCTGTAAAACCCAATTAGATTTGGATTCATAGCCTAAGGGCTTTCTGCAGCCCTGGCAAGTGCTGCTTTATCCAGCACTCTGGACACTCGCTTTAAGACAGTTTTCTTTAAGGTTCACTTTCCTTTATTTCTCTATTTCATTTGGGTTTCAAACATCCCCATCAACTAGTGTGTGTTGAGATGGTCAGTGGTGCTCCTGCTCATAGGAGCCTCTGTATTGATGGTCTGTACTCTCTTTTTAGAGCTAGGCATAGCCAGAGGTGGATGCCGAGGAGCTGAACACAATGATCCCAAAGGGGATGCTCTGAATACAGCAGGAGGTTGCTATGCCATGAGAGTGTTGTACTCTACAGCAGAAGTTACAGCATTGAGTCCTGAGCAGAATGGGGTTTTCCAAGCAAAAGAGTCTGCAAAGACCTACCCTTAGCTGGCTATGGTTGTAAACCCCCCTTGAAGTTATCTAGGATTTCACCTTGTACCTCCTATAGCATCCACATTTACTTCCCCACAAGCAAGCCAAGCAAATCCAAACAGCCTCCCTTCCATCACAATGGCCTTGAGTGTTCAGAATTGAACATTGCCTTCTTCTGGGGCTTGTATTTCTTCACACAGACAGTACAATAAAAATAGTATCAGATTCTCCTCTTTCATCCCTAGAATGGCTACCTTAGGGTTCCTCCAAGGATGGCTCAGCACATATCTCACATCATCCACCTCTCAGCAAAGTTATTCCCACCTCTTCTCCAGACAGAGAGGGTTAACTTGGCCTTTCCCCAGACCTAGCAGGGGCAGCACCTGCCAGAAGGGTGGAGTGTTCCCTTGCACAGCTTGTCAGAGGCAGATTATTATTATTATTATTTTGTACAATAACAGGTTCCTTTGTCTGAGTCCTACCCCGCAGCCTTCAATAGATCATCGCTGGTCTCTCAGCCCTCGCTGCCAATTTTGCTGCTTTCCCTGTTTGCAGAAACCTTAATGCTCTCTTTGAATTGGCCTGAAGAATAACTATTTGAGAAGGGCAAGAGACTGAACAAAAAATGGGAGGCTTCCCCCCGTCCCCCCTCTCATCTCCCCCCCTCCCCCCCCCCAAAAAAAGAAGTGTAATTTGCCTTTAAAGGCTCTTAAACAGCAAACACATTCTGTCTGATCCTCCTTAATAAAGTATCCCAGCAGTGCTACAGTGCCTTATTTAAGGTCTGTGCAGTCTCATTAAATTTGATGTGTCACAGAGGGCTTGGACATGTGAAAGGGAGGCTGCAGGAACCAGGATTGAAGTTTGCCAGATTTGCTAAGGAAAAATGATTCATTACAGCTTTTCAAAATGGATGTCCTTCAGGCTCCCTGCTCCATTGATTGTGTGTGCGAGGACGAGGGAGAGACGGGCAAAGGGGCCTTGGCAGCCTGCAGATTTAACCCTTATTAATAGCTGGCTAAATTAAGGATTCAGTTTGATCTCTTAAGATGTGCTCTCACACTTGTGTGCTCTGAGTAAAGAAAAGAAAGGTTATTAAAGATTTAAGGGCTGAATGTTGCAGCTGAAAACTTGGGGCTTGCTCTTCCTGCCGCCGCACCGCTGTAGGGCAGGGAGGAGGGCAGCAGCTCGGGGGTTTGCCTTCCTGTGCTCAGGCCCTGCAAAGTCCTCCGTGACCCACACCTGCAGCCAGGACTGCCTTCAAGCTGTTCAAATCAGCATCCTGCATCCCCCAGTGCTTTGGATGCCAAGAAGCATGTCTGGGTCATCTCTGACGTAGTCAAAGTTGCGGTTCGAGACACAAATGTGCCGCAGAGCTGCAGGGGCTATTGCACAAGGGCCACTTTGGTGGAGCTGTATCTCCTCCCCTCCATGAAGGTTGTGCAGGGATCTAGTTTCATGGATTTCTGCTTTGTCTAGGGACAGGTAGTTAGTGGATGTCTTACAGACTGTCATGTGTGCTGCTGTCTGGGGCCAAAGACACTGTTGACGTGCTGGTGGTTGAACCCTGCTCTGTTCTTGCTCTGGTGCAGCCGAGTGGCTCAGCCCTGAAAAGTCCTTCAGGTATCTGCCCCTTCCCCTTGCTGGGAGGAGAGCCAGTGCAGCCCTGCTGGGTGCCTGCAGAGGGTTTCTCTCCTGCAGTCATTTATGCTGTGCTAGTGGTGGATAAGGAGGAGGAAGGCGGCTTGAGATGTTGTCATAGGATCAATAGCAGAGCAAAGAATTGCTGCTTCCCTGGCAGACTGCAGCTCCCCAGAAAATGCAGCAGAGCCAGGTGAAGCTGGGCACCAAAAAGAGATGGGCCTAGAGCTACTGAAGGTGTCTGGAGACAGTGTCCCAGGTCAATGGCTCCAGGCAGCAGCAGGAGTCAGCGAAGTGAGAGATGTCTCACAGTGTTAGTCCACACTGCCCTTGTGATGAGGGCAGAGACACCACCAGGTTTCTGGGGACAGAAAGGTGCTAATCCTGGGCAAGAGGCTGTAACAGTGAGCTGATGAGCAACAGCCTCACACTCTACATTTCCTTCTCCCTTTTCCCTGTTGTCCACGAGCCTACAACACAGTCCTGATTTCACTTCAAGACACTGGGGTGGGGGGAAGTCAGGAAAACCAATCCAGGTCCTTTTCTTTGGCCAGCAACAAAAAAGAGGGGAGACAACCAGCAAGGGGGATTTCCTGAAGCTGCAAAGATTTCTCCTGACCTGTGGCATCTGAGTTAAGGGGGCTGAAAAGAAAAAAAAACCATTTGTGCTTTTACAAAGGCTGTAAATCAGGCTCTGAATGCTCACCATTTCCATTTTAAGGGAAAGAGGATGTCCAAGCATTTTGCTTTATGTTTCTTTTCAAATACTGGGCACTCTACTGTCCACTTTCTCCAGTGCCTGTGCCATTTAAATCATATTGTGTGTAGCCAAAGATGCAGGGAGTAGCAGTCTCACGTGGGGTGTGTAGATATACACCAATTATTCTTGGGGAATGCAGCTTGCCAGCCTGCTTTGGCAGTACCTGAGAATACAGTGGGCTATGCTGTTTCTGTGAGGCTTTGGGTGTGATCCTTCCCCAGCACAGATTTGAGAGTAAATCCACTGAGTTCAGTGGTGTGACACAGGTATAAAAATCCATGGAAATGAGATCTTTCCATTTTAGCAAGTTTCAGCTGCAGGCTCATGCAGATGCTGTGTGATAAATACAGTCTCTCAACTGCATATTTAACCAAAGCATTAAAGCTTTCACACTTCCTGTTGGAGAAGCATTTTATTCCTTTCCCTTTATTTATACAGCGTGGCAGAGAGAGCAGAAATAAATTTCATCAGCTTCTTACTTGCCTCATCACCAGCAGAGACACACAGGAACAAGATGAAACATTGTTCAAATAAAATGTAAATTTAACTTGCGTGCCTTGTCCAGTAAAACACTGTGAGACTTGGCGAGGAGTAACACAGTGCAATATGGAGAGCTAGACGGGGCCACAGGAGGGATGGAGCTGGTCGTGGTCCAGAACTAAATGAACTGAAGTAGTGGGGGTATCAGTATACAGGCTTTGGGCTCAGCTCCATCCGTAACCTCCGTGCTGGAAGCATGAGAATCCATTCCCTGGGTCCTGGTGCTAATGAAGTTTATTTTCTGTTGGAGTTGTGCCTCGGTTTTGTGTTTTGCTCAGCCTTTAAGAAGGTGAAAGTTCCCACTGAAGCTTTTGCAGCGGTAGTGCTGCTCGTGAGGTGCTCTCTGCTGCGGGTTTGCTGTTCCACAGGCTACAGGGTTTGCTTCTACTCTGACCTGCCAGCAGCTTCGAATATCATGGGGATGTAATTCCTGTTGAGACAGCTCTGCCTTTGGTGAAACTGTTTTAGCAGGTAACAAAGGAGTCAGAGATGGAGATGTGGTCAGCATGACCGCCTGCGCCTCTCTTCTGCAGGAAACCTGTGCCAAACCCAGCAAGGCTGATGATGCAGATAGGGCAGGATCTGTGCCGAGTTTGTGTTTTCTGGACAGAGGAACTCGGTGTGTTCTTAGGAAAAATATTTCTCTACCAGCAGTGCAATGAGAGCTTTGGATTGCTTTGCCCTGAAAATTGAGAGCCCGTCTTGCCCTGCCTTTAAGCAGCGCCTCCTCCCCACCCTCGGGGAAACCACAGGGATTTACATCACCTGAGCATCGGGCAAGCGCGGGGCGAGGTGTCCCCCTTCCCACTGCACCTCACATAGAAAGGCCCAGGGTGAAGGGCAGTGCAAGCTCCTGCAAAGCCACACCTGGACTGGAGTCGTTCCAGCACCTGTGAAAGCCCTGAGTAAATCAGGGGAGAGGAATCCAAGTCATAGGGGATTGGATTTGCAGTAGCTGCCGTACCTTAATTTGTGTAGCTTGCTTTTTCACTGTGAGGCTGGAAACTCAGCTGAGAGACAGTGCTAGACCTTCCCTGAGCTGCCCTCCTGGTTAATTAAAAGATATTCTCCCCTATAGCTTCTAGCACAAATCCCATTTAGCAGGCTTTCTCCTGGGCAAAGAAAGGCTGAAATTCAAGCTCTGAGGCTAAAGAGAGCCACATTGTGCTGTGATTAAAATAAATAAATAAATAAACAGCCCACATCACAATTCAGTTAGCTGCTTAAAAAGCTGCCTTGCTCATTGCCATTGTTATAAAACCTAATAAATCATGAGATTACTTTCTCAGGGTCCTAGAATCTATCCTGCGGGTGGAGAGATTTAGAGAGCAGATGAAATGGGGAGGCTGGCTCAGCACATGTTCAACTCAATGGGCACAAGCAGGCAGCCCCTCCCAGGGACCCCCACCTCAAGACCTGTGTGGTGTGGCTTGCACACAAGGGATTTTGTGCAGGCTGGGGCTTTCTGGTGGGAAGGAAGGCTTGTGAAGCCTCCCAAGCATCTGACCTCTACTGCTTTATAGAATCATAGAATTGCTGGGGTTGGAAGGGACCTCAAGGCTCATCTAGTTCCAACCCCACCCTGCCTTGGGCTTTGTGTCTTGCAGCTTCTGTTGGTGAAGGGCCTTTGCTTTGCAATCACCAGATCCTGTAATACCTCTGACTTCTGGACACAGGCACCCTGAACAATATTCTGCCTTATATTTTATACAGAATATTCTTCAGCTTTTTAACATCAATCGGTCTGACAGCCCTCAGGATTGAAGCTGAAGTAGAAAAGATTATCCTCCTGTTTCTGTGTTGGACTGGGTGTGTCCATCATACTTCCAAATGCCTTGTGACTGAGGATTTACTACTTAACCACTGTTCAGGTGCATGTGACTAAAGAAGCTGTGGGTATAATTCCATCTGTGTTTGTGCTTATATGAGAGAGGACATTTTGATAAATAGCTGGTGGAATAAAATTGCAAAGTATATGCACACAAGGCTAGTTTGTGAAGCTCCTCTCATAAAACCAGTTTTTGTTTGATATGCTGCTCCTAAGCATCCAGTTGATTTCATCTAGCATTGTGCAGGCAATGGATTTGACCTAATGTCCATGTTTTGCCTATAGAAAACCAGCTGTGCTAAACTACAGCTCAACCTGCCTTTGCCTAACAGTGAGATACAATAGTCAGAGCAGGTTTCTGCTGGAGGCAGCATGGTGTGGTGGATGGGACACAGGAGCTCTGCCCAGCTCTGCCATTGACCTGTTGGGTGTCTGGGGTGAATCTTTTAATCTATTCCTCCTGGCTTTCATCTATTTAGATGGCAAAGGCTTTGAGGATGAAAAGGGCTGTGTGTGCATGTACAGTGCTGAGCACAACAGGGTCCTGCTCCATGCTGAGACCAATGTACTGAGCCTCACTGTAATAGAAATGAACCCAGAACGAATTCATGCAACTCCATTTCTGTCAGTGGAGCCACCCCAGCTGACACCAGCAAAGCACCTGGTCCTAAATTTAGCTTAGGACCTGACACACTCTTCAAGCCAAACTGGGACAACCCTGTTCCTGGGCAAGCAGAGAGGAGCAGTTCGGGGAGATAACATATTCCAGGTCTCTCTCATTACAATTCTCCTCATGCAAGATTATCTTTGATTTTTCCATAGCTCCTCCACACTGGCAGCCAGAGGCTTTGTTTAAAACACATCCATCATTATCACTGTAATGTATTATTATTATTATTATGACTTATTCATTCATATAGCATTTTTCCCCCTCAACAACCTAGGAATCAAAGTGGTTTACACTTTGCAGCCTGAAAGCAATCTGAAAGAAATCTTGGGGGGGGGGAGGGGGGAAGGAAGAGAGAGGTAAAAAACACCTCTGTAAATCTGTGAAACTGATTTGAGCTTCACAGAGTAAACTCCAGGTCTAAGCAGAGAGCTAAATAATGGTAAGGAGCTGTGGGTAGTTGAGATGGAAACTCTTATGTGGTGTACATGTTAGATGAAAGAGAATTTAGATGAGACTTTGCCTCATCTCCACCTCCAAGGGTGTTTTCCAGGTAGTTTTGTGATGCACAATACCTCATCCCTAAAACAAGAATCCAAATCTCACTTGAGCATATGGACATCTGGCAGCTAAGGCGTAGATTACCTAGGCATAATTAATAAGGGCCAAGGCTGATGCCTTAGCAGAACACCAGTTCCACTATTTGAAGTTCTCCAGATGTGTGCTTTCCTCTGCAGCTGTTTAGGAAAAACCCCAAATAAACAAACTAAAACCATAAAATACCCAAACCAGAAATAAAATGAAACAAATGAACAAAAAGAAGGGACTTGAAACTGTGTGAGGTCAGTGTAAAGTGCTGGTAAAAGCAGGGGGGGACTTAAAATCCAAAACTCTAGTGATGCCCTGGCCCCTTCTAAAAGAGTAAAACTGTCTCACATCTGCATTATTCCAATCAAAGACAGCAAAATACCCCAAAGGAGATTGTGGTGACATCTTGATTTTACATCTCTCCAGACTAGGGAACCCTGCAGCCTTCAATAATTTATGCTTTACTCCTCCTTATTTCCTTTCCTGCCACAAACATGCACCAGGCAGTGGATTTTATGCTCAAGGTTTTGCTGAAGGTGATTCTGTTTGTGCAGCTTTTAGATGCAGCCTCCTTCCTTTTTAATTTGAATGCAGCGTTTTGAGGGTGTCTCCTGAAAACCTTGATGTCTGCTTTGTGGACTCTCAGGAAGGCCTGAAAAGATATGACTAAGGAAGATTAAGTTATCACTCTGGTTAAGTGCAAATGCATTTGAGAAAATGCTTTGGCTTCTTACCCAAAGGAAGTGACAGATCATCTTTGGCAATTTCATTGATGGATCTTTTCTCTGTTGTTCTATAGCTCCTCATTATTTTCTAGACAATAACAAGGACCAGCATTATTTTTTCTACACCTTTCCTGTCTTCACCCAAAGAATCTCTTCAGAGGAGAGATGTTTGAGACCTGCAACCATCTAACACAGAGGTATGAGGATGTTTCCAGGATTCAAGCATCTGTCCTATGAAGAAAGGACCCTTCAATTTAAGAAGGACATTGAGACTCTAGAACATGTCCAGAGATGGGCAATGAGGCTGGGGAGAGGTCTGGAGCACAGCGCTGTGAGGAGAGGCTGAGGGAGCTGGGGTTGCTTAGCCTGGAGAAGAGAAGGCTCAGGGGAGACCTCATTGCTCTCTACAACTACCTGAAAGGAGGTTGTAACCAGGAAGGGGTTGGTCTCTTCTCCCAGGCAAGCAGCACCAGAACAAGAGGACACAGTCTCAAGCTGCACCAGGGGAAGTTTAGGCTGGAGGTGAGGAGAAAGTTCTTCACCGAGAGAGTAATTTGTCATTGGAATGTGCTGCCCAGGGAGGTGGTGGAGTCGCCATCCCTGGAGGTGTTCAAGGGGAGATTGGATGTGGCACTTGGTGCCATGGTCTAGTCATGGGGTCTGTGGTGACAGGTTGGACTTGATGATATTTGAGGTCTCTTCCAACCTTAGTGATACTGTGATACTGTGCCCAGAGAGGTTGTGGAGTCTCCTTCTCTGGAACCTTTCAAGAGTTCTTCCCCATGAGGGTAGTGAGACACTGGCACAGGTTGCCCAGGGACATGGTGGAAGCCTCATCCCTAGAGGTTTTTGCAGCCAGGCTGGATGTGGCTGTGAGCAACCTGCTGTAGTGTGAGGTGTCCCTGCCCATGGCAAGGGGTTGGAACTGGATGGTCCTTGAGGTCCCTTCCAACCCTAACAATTCTATGATCAGCCATCAGAAAAGCTGCCTGGCTGTGTCCCTGAGCAGCCTGCCCCTGCTTTGGCAGGGGGGTTGCATTTGGTGATCTCTGCAGGTCCCTTCCAACCCCTGACATTCTGTGGCTCTGTGTTCGTATGTCCAGCAATGCAGAATGAACCAAAGTGTCCCTTATGTTCTGAAGGCCATGTGGTGTTTTTCCCACAGGAGTAGACAGAGGGCTAATTACAGTATCAGGCAAATGTGGAGAGACTAAGTCAAATACAAAATATTCAATTCATTTAATATTCCTGATGAATAGGCAAATTACTCTAATCACATTAGTTATTCTATTCATTTATTAGCTAAGAGTGATTAGTAGTGAATAGCTGTAAGAGGATCTTCCAGGTGCAAAAATTAGGCATCTATAGTTTCATGATGTTTATTTTCAGCTGAAGATAATTGTCTCTTTAGTTCTCCTCAGACATACACACACACTGACACGCACAGATACACTCTCCTTTGTCCAGGCATGGGGGGAAAAAAAAGGTAGAAGAAAACAACAAGGCTGGCACACAGGTGTGGAGAGATAAGGACAATTCACTGCAGAATTTAAAAGGATTTATTTAAAAACAGTTGGGAAGAGATTGCTCAAAGATTATGCCAAGTGAATGCAAAGGGATTTGGATCTCTGGTTCCCACCGAGAGCACTGATAATGCCATTTTAAGCACTGGGCTCTACTGCATTCATGCTTGATTTGATTGCAGGAGTGAGCTGTAGCTTGGCTTTATCTGCAGCACAGATATGACCTGGGTCTCCTGCCTGACATTGCCACTGCCATGCTGTTCCATTCTCAACCTGAGAGGGAGCTGGGATTGTTTAGCCTGGAGAAGAGGAGGCTCAGGGGTGACCTCATTGCCCTCTACAACTACCTGAAAGGTGGTTGTAGCCAGGAAGGGGTTGGCCTCTTCTCCCAGGCAACCAGCACCAGAACAAGGGGACACAGTCTCAAGCTGCACCAGGGGAGGTTTAGACTCGAGGTGAGGAGGAAATTCTTCACCAAGCAAGTCATTCATCATTGGAACGTGCTGCCCAGGGAGGTGGTTGAGTCATCGTCCCTGGAGGCGTTCAAGAGGAGATTGGACGTGGCACTTGGTGCCATGGTCTAGTCATGGGGTCTGTGTTGATAGGTTGGACTTGATGATCCTCAAGGTCCTTTCCAACCTAAGTTATACTGTGATACTGTGATACTGTAACCATCCTCACCAGCCCCCAGATGTGCTCTGGTGGTGTTCCTCATGAGCTAAAGGCAAGTGCTGCCTGTATGCAAAGTTGTGGTGGCTAATACATAAAGAACACAAGTCTGAAACTTGTCCTTTATTAGCATCTGCATTGGTGCTCATTGATGGCTCCAAAACATGAGGAAGAGAACTAAACCAGGGGAAGTTTAGGCTCGAGGTGAGGAGAAAGTTCTTTACCAAGAGAGCCATTAGTCATTGGAATGGGCTGCCCGGGGAGGTGGTGGAGTCACCGTCCCTGGAGGTGTTTAAGAGGAGATTGGACGTGGCACTTGGTGCCATGGTCTAGTCATGAGGTCTGTGGTGACCTCGAGGTCTCTTCCAACCTTAGCAATACTGTGATACTGTAAACTGGCTGGAAGTCTGCCTGAAGCAACCTCATCCAACAAGCACTTGTAGGAAAAACCATCACTGTGCTTAGCCTGGGATGGACAGCTAAGCAGAGCCACATCCAGTGGGAGACAGGGACTGGGATAGCTGAGCCAAGCAGAAGGACTCTCTGTGGGCAGTGAGAAGGGAATTTCAGGTGAAGGAGAATTTCTGCTTGCTTCCACTTTGCTCTCACAGTGGCATTGTTGCGTCTTGCAGTTCATACCTTGTGGCTCGATGGATTTCGCTGGGGCTCTGCACCAGTTTGTCTGCAAGCATTGAGCTACAAGCTCAGAGCTGGAATTCCAAGCAAGGCATTCCACTTACTTCAGCAAGTAGAAAATCAATGGGCAATAGTATTTGGACAGTAAATTGACGAGAGTATTTACTTCTATATTGCAGGCAACGTTACCAGGTTGCCTTAATTTAATGTTCCCCTGCACTTTCAGGATGTTATGCTAAGCAAAGGCTGAGCTGTCATTACACTTTTATGAATGCAATGCAGTTTCTAACAGCTTAGGAATAAAAGAACTCTGAAAAATTGATCAAATATCTCATACTTCATTTTTTTTTTCTAAGAGAATCTGTTCCCCTGGATTTCCCTGAGCTGTCAGCTTTCATTGATATGATCTGATTGATGCTGTTTGCCACATTAAGGCACGTCGGAAGCTAATCTGTTTTAATCCCATTCTCTGTTTTTAATATAATGCTCTTGAAGGGAACTGAAGGTTATTACTTATTTTAAATAGCTTTAAATATTTGTGTCAAAACATTGTCCTGAAAGGTTCAAATCCAGCCTTTGCCACAAGGCTGGGGGGGAAGGAAGAAAAAAGAAAGAGAAAACCCCTGAACCACTAATGTTGAGACCATTTGGAATGATCTAATCCATGCTTCAAATCCCTTTGTTCTCCTGTTCCCTCGCAGGGTTGGAGAGTTTGAGCTGAATGCTGTTTATTAGATTGTTAGAGGATGTGCTGGCTGCTAAGTCTCATTTCAAAGATTTTTTTTTTCCCCCCCTCTTCTGTAGGCTGTTTGGGGAAGCTGCATTTTTCAAGCTCACCATTTGCTTCCCCCAGTTTGGATGAGAGCTGCCATATCACAAAGTCATTTTCTATGGCAGGGGCTGAGAATCCATCACCGCACTGCAGGGAATGCTCCATTTTATTAAACTGGTGCTGTTATTTCTCTGGGAGAAAGCTGTGGTTTTTCTGGGACTTTAAAGCCAGTATTTGGGGGAGGGATTGGATGGGGGGGGGTGGGGGTGGGAAATTCATCAGGTAATGAGAGTTGTACATTATCTTAGAGGAATCGTTTATCTCTATGCCAGTTGCATAACTGGGTTTGCCAAGCTCAAAAATTTAGATTTATTGGTGCCAGAAATAGGAATGGAAGCAGTTAATGAGCTTGTGCTCTGCAGTGATGATGAGGAAAAGCACAGGGAAGTCAGGATGTGGCTGGGATTGTGCATGTAAAAGAAAAGAGAGAAAGAGAAAAGGAAAGACGTAAAGAGAGAGAGAGAGAAAGGAAAGACAAAAAAGAAGGAGAGAGAGGGAGGAAGAAAGAAGGAGAGAGGGGGAGGAAGAAAGAAGGAGAGAGAGGGAGGAAGAAAGAAGGAGAGAGAGGGAGGAAGAAAGAAGGAGAGAGAGGGAGGAAGAAAGAAGGAGAGAGAGGGAGGAAGAAAGAAGGAGAGAGAGGGAGGAAGAAAGAAGGAGAGAGAGGGAGGAAGAAAGAAGGAGAGAGAGGGAGGAAGAAAGAAGGAGAGAGAGGGAGGAAGAAAGAAGGAGAGAGAGGGAGGAAGAAAGAAGGAGAGAGAGGGAGGAAGAAAGAAGGAGAGAGAGGAAGATAGAAAAGATGATTTTTAGGAATGAATGCAATGAGTTTGCACTGCTGATGAGACATTGGACTTTAAAGCCACACCTTTGACCTGTACTGCAGCTGTTTGCTGTGGTCAGTGAGCCTGAATCACGACTGTTCAAACTTCAGAAAGCTTTGCCTTCAGTCACAGGGAGCACGTACTGCCTCCATCTTTGCTGTGCTGCACCCAGGGAAGAAGCAGAGCTCTTCTGCTGAGGAACTGACCCTGTGCGGGAGCTGAAATGCTGCATTCATTTGTTCAGAGAGCATTTGTTCAGGGAGGGAAGGGCTGGGGGACTCCACTGCTGGCACATGCAATGACTGTCCCCCCGTGCACCAAGCAGGTGGGGTAAGCTAACTTCTTTAGCACAGAGGGGACACAGTTTGAACTCACGTGTGCGTGGGGCCAGGAGTTGTGTGTAAGCACGATGCCAACCACCGGTACCTTCGTTAGGGCTTGGCTTGGTAAACCTTCCCCTGCAGAATCAGGAGACATTTGCTCCTCCCCAGGTGTTGCCAGACCAGGCACATCTCCACTGCTGAAGGTGCTGGGCTCAAGATGGCTCCCCTAGCATATGCACGTTTGCTTGTGCTTGTGTTTCACTAGTGATGCTGTTGTTTACACCACATGCTAAAACAGGGCTTGCACTGGCTTCGCAGGAGCAGATGTGAAGCATAATCTTGGACGCCTTCCCAGCCCTCGCTCAGCGCGGCCAAGTGCTCAGTATTTCCTGCACGAAGCAAGTCTAGTCTGACACAATGCCAGCTGCACTAAATGTGCTCTCGGAGTGAATGCTCAGTGTCTGGGTGGCTGATAGCTCTCACACAAAACCAGCCTCTCCAGTCGGTCACCATTTCTAGCTCCTTTGCTCCCTGCGCAGCCTCGACCTGCAGTGGCGCAGTGCTGCTTTTGCCGCCTTGGCAAACATCAGAGCATCCCCGAGCGGGAGCCTGGTGTAGGAGGCAGTGGTGCTGAAAGCACGTCCGTGGTGCCCAGCGCCTTCCCTGTGCACCTGCTGCTGCTGCTGCATGACCCAAAGCAGCTGCCACTGCTTTCCCTGGACCCACGGCGGTCGTACCCCTCGGGTTCCACCTCACTATGGCTTCCTGGAGCAAGCTGTGGTTCAAAACTGGGGGTTTCTCCTGCCCCTGTCACCTGCTTTTGATTATGGCTTCAGCCTGAGAGCTAACAAATACATGTGCATTTATGGTTTATGTAGATCAAGCAAAGCAGTGAACATTTAGTTCCTTCCTGCCAAGATTTTCACTCATAGTCCACTTAAGAGCTACAATCTGGTTGCTTCGTTTGCTTTCAAATTCGGTTCCCATTTGTTCCTCCAAGACATTTGGGTAAGTGGCAGCATCTGTCTTATGTTTGTGTTATTCACACTGAATTTCCAAATGGACATCTCAAATGGGTGCAAGATGCTACTCTGGCTTGAAAATCAGACTTCTCCAGGCTGTGCTTGACTTATTAGATGTTAAATAGGCTCAGTTTTGGTGCGGGGCTGGATGGAAGACCTCCAGGGCAGCGCTGGAGGCTCTCTAAGGAGCTTTTCTCCTGCGGAACCTCAGCCAACAGCAGGGCAGTAAGGGCCAGGGCACGGTGGGGGTGTGACAAGGTCACGCACCGGTGGCACCGTGGCTGGGAAGGCTGGGGCCGAGCTCTGTGTCATTATGCTTGCTGAAAGGTCACCCGTCTGTCTCTGCAAAGAACTATCTGGTGTCTAAACCCGGTGGCTTGGACGAGCCCCAACTGCAGGTTAAGGCTTTCCGCTGGCCCAGGGGCCCTCTAGTGGCTTTCCTGGCTCCATCTGCTCAGCCTTCCTCCCCCTCGGGTTCCGCAGTCTAGGGCTGTGTCACTTGCCACTGCCGGCACGGTGGCCAGCCACAGCCAGCCAGCAGGATGCCCGACACCTGCTGCATCCTGTCCCGGGCCCTTTCGAGCAGCAGCAGGAGACCAAGTGTGCTATGAATAAGGCTGAAACCGCAGCAAGGCTCCTCAGAAGCCTACTGGGTCTGCTACCAGTTTTGAGAGGTAAAGGGGTCCTGCACCCCTCCTTACACACCCCTGGTGCCAGCCCCCCTTTCTTAAAGGCATTCCCCTCTCTAACTAATGTAGCTACACTGCTTGCATCCCTGCTTTGTGCTTCGTGCTGCCGCATCATTCCTGGCTGCAGCCTTTTCTTTTCCTGGGAAGCAGACATGGTCTTCACCCTCACCACAGCTGAATGATGTCTCTGCTCCAGGGTGCAGAGCCCCAGCATGGAGCAACGTGGGCACGGGCAGGTTGGGACTTGTGAGCTGGTGGCAGCTTTTCTTGTCTGAAAGGTGCTGCTGGAGCCACAGCCTCTCCAGGTCTCTGTGTGCCAGGTGAAGCATCCACCTTCTGTGCTTGCCTGTGAGCAGGATGCTGTGCTGGCTGTTTTCCTGGCTCAGCAGGACTGAAGAGGGGTTTTGAAGACAGAGAGGTGACTCTTGTCTATTTAGCTTTCCCCTGTTGCATCTAAAATGACTTTTCATGTCCAGGCTTGCTGGTGGGAACCCATGTAAGCAAAGGAAACAACTCTGAAGTTTTATAATACAATAAACACCTGGGCTTCCCTGGCTAGGCTTTGTTCTTTGCTCAATTATTTCTACAGTTTTCCATGTTCCCCTGATTTACTCTCCCCCCATTCTTCAAATTTTCTCCATCAGCACTTTCTCCAGTTTCTAGGGCCCCTTTTTCAGTCTGTTGGCAAATAAATTTGCCACCATCCATCCCCTTTCTCCTTAGACAATCAGTTTTTTGAAGCTGGCAGGGAAATTGTTCAGATGTTCTCCCCCCCCCCAAGCAAACAGAAGCTTTAAGTTGTTCCCTGACAGTTTTACTTCTTAGCCCTTTCATTTACAAGGGGAGAGGGGGGGAAATGCAGATAATTGCAGATCCTGTACATCTCAAACTGGTTTTGCTGGTAGTTACAATTACCTAAAATAATTAACAGAAAGATCTGTGGATTTAATGTGCTGGGCTAAATGAATACTTCAAATGCTAGCACTTTAACAGCCTGTGCTTGTGACAATGCCTGTGCTGGATCTTCTAATATGGGCTAAATTGGCCATGCTGGGTAGAAGGAGGCATAAAAAGGTTTCTGATGTCATTTTAGATTGAGGTTCATCTGAGCAGCTATTAGGAAAGACAGGGAGGAATATCATTTCCACCCATAGGAATCTGCTTTATTTTCACTATGACTGTGCAGCACTCATCCTTCAAAGAGACAATTTTTTTTCCCTGGAAAACTATGCAGAAGTTGTCCAGCCTGTGCTACACAGAAATTCAATCTTCATCAGCGTTCCTCATCCACTCTGCGAGTAAAACCCTCTCCTGGTTTCCTCTGTCTCCACGGGAGGCTACTGCTCCACACTGAAAATGGTAGAAGCTCCCTCTGCTCCATGAAGGGAGAGGTAAACCTCTGTGAATACTGGGTGCACATTCCCTGTCACCAAAGCAGCAGGGTGGAAAGTGTCACTGTCCCTTACAAAAAAAACCTCAGCAGATCAGGATGGGAAGTTTTAGAGATACTGAATCTGGGATCAAATTCAGCCAGGACTAAGTACTCAGGGAAAAAGCTTTGGGGATTGATTTGTGTGTTGTTTCTTTGGGGGTTTTGTTTGGTTGGGGTTTTTTGGTTGGTGGTTGTTTGGTTGGGGTTTTTTGGTTGGTGGGTGGTTGGGGGTTTTTTGGTTGTTTGGGGTGTTGGGTTTTTTTTATGGTGGAACTAGCCAGTGTCTAGATGGAGCCAGTCAAAACCTCTAGGAAAGGGAGACAGAAAAAGCGTGGGGAGGTGCAGACAGGCATGGTGCTTTGCCTGCAGCCACACAGGCAGCCCTGCAAACAGAACCACAGCTCTGGGTTTTGCCAAGAGACCTCACTCCCCCACCAGCCAGACTGTGGGGAGAAAGACATTGGGAGTGAAGGGCTGACAGAGACTGACAGAAGCTTAGCACCCTGCTGGATCCAGCATTTCAAAATCTGCGATGAAAGATAAAATACTCTGCGCTGCGATGGCAGCAAAGTCCCTGGTGCAGCCCTTTGTCTAAAAGATGCCAGTGAAGACTGTGCCAAGGTGCTTTTCCCTGACCATCTGCCTTATGAGCCCACATGCCAGGGTTGATGCAATCTGAAGCCTGATAGCACACAGGCCTGCTGCTTTATGTGAATCCATTTCGCTATTAAACCAAATATTTAGGGCTCCTTCTAAATGAAGTGGCCAAGGCCTTGGAAGGGGAATCTGGTGAATCTGAAAGGGACAGAGAGGCTTCCCTTGCTCTCATGACAGATGCAAACAGCAAGATTCAAGGAGTACAGAGGTCACAGACATAATTTGAAAAATCATGCTGGTCCTAAATAAAACCCAAAAAGGACTACAGAAACTCTAAAAGCCCAGGGGGAGAGGATGCTAACCGTGCTCCTGGGTAGGAGTCACATCTTTTCCCTTCTGCTTGGCTTAGATCTCATACTGCTAGGCAAGGCACAAAAGGTAGAGGCTATCCAGTTATGAGGGATGCTGACTTTGAGTTCATGTTTCCTTTACAGGGTGCCACAAGGCACCTACTACTCACCTGAGGAAAAACTTCCTCCTGGCTCAGGCTGGGTCATCTTTGTACTTCCATCCAAGCTTTCAAGGGCAAAATCTCTTGCAACAAGGTCTGATGCCTCCTGAGCTTCCTTCTAGTGCTACCACCATGTTAAACAAATGCATATGCTTCCTGTGGTTCCTTGGCAGTCCTTTGAATATCTCCTACATGGTAATGATGAGGTCTGGCATGCCACTGTGCAATCCAATGGTCTCACACCCCAACAGAGCTCAGCTGCAGGTCATATGTTCCCCTCTGAACCATATTTTCTGATGAAAACCTTTTTGGCTGCAGCCTCATAACCAGCTTGAGTTAAGTCAAGGAGACAGAGGAAATGACTTGGCCAAGATGAAATGGCAAGTTGGTAGCAAAGCTGGGACTGGAACAGGATCTCTTGACTCAAGGGTGGTTCTTTATGGCTGAGATGAGCACAGTGTGAATGTCAACCCATCATGCACACCTTCATCTGCTCATTTGTTTCTGATGAGCAGAAAGAAGGAACAAAACTGCCTCCTCTATGCATATTGTGGTGTTGCACATCACAGAGATAATCCTTATGCTCCCCCATGGAAGCACTTCCAAAGTGTTGGACTTCCCCAGCTGTGCAGCACTCAGTCATCCATCCTGTGTCTGGGAGATGCCAGCAGTGGTAATGCACATCTTTTGTGTCACCTTGATCCAGAGATGAAGGATGGCCTTTGAGTAATGAATGTTCTTGAGATCCTGCAACTTAATGTGATTAGAGTTTTGGCTACAGTTCCCTAGTGCTCTGTGCTGGTGCTGCCTGCTGAACAGGGGACAAGTGAATTGATGTCTCCCTGTGCTGCTCTCCCTTTTGAAGCTGTGCTGTAAGAAAGGAGTGTGGGACCTCCTTTTCTTTTTTGTCCTGCTGGCAGGGTTCTGGCTATCATTCTCTGTGGATGGTTTCTAGACACACATTCCTTTGTTTAGGAAGACCCTGTATTATGTTGACACAGCAGCATGTGGCACTGGAAAAGGAAATAGGAAGGCTTTTGAACACAAACTGGACTAGGGTTAGAAGAATGCAGGGGTTTGCAGATAGCCCTGCTCCCTTTGCAGGAAGAAAAATGACTAAATATTAGGGAGCAGTGGAAGGCAAAAATTCAGATCTACATCTTTGCTTTCTGAAGAATGTGGGGGAGGAATCCCTGATGATTTATTCCATTTGCAAGGCAGTTACCAAAGCAGGTTCATTATGAATGAAGGGAGGTTCCTCCAGCAGGGCACTGTGTGGATATTGTGGGCACCAAGAACGAGGAAATGCTGTGGAAGTTGCTTGGGTTCTTTGCAAGGCACTGTGTGGATATTGTGGGCACCAAGAATGAGGAAATGCTGTGGAAGCTCTTTGGGTTCTTTGCAGGGCACTGTGTGGATATTGTGGGCACCAAGAACGAGGAAATGCTGTGGAAGTTGCTTGGGTTCTTTGCAGGGCACTGTGTGGATATTGTGGGCACCAAGAATGAGGAAATGCTGTGGAAGCTCTTTGGGTTCTTTGCAGGGCACTGTGTGGATATTGTGGGCACCAAGAACAAGGAAATGCTGTGGAAGCTGTCTTGAGTTTTTTGCAGGGCACTGTGTGGATATTGTGGGCACCAAGGATGAGGAAATGCTGTGGAAGCTGCTTGGGTTCTTTGCAGGGCACTGTGTGGATATTGTGGGCACCAAGAAAGAGGAAATGCTATGGAAGTTGCTTGGGTTCTTTGCAGGGCACTGTGTGGATATTGGGGGCACCAAGAACAAGAAAATGTGGAAGCTCTGTGTTCTTTGCAGGGCACTGTGTGGATATTGTGGGCACCAAGGATGAGGAAATGCTGTGGAAGCTGCTTGGGTTCTTTGCAGGGCACTGTGTGAATATTGTGGGCACCAAGAACAAGGAAATGCTGTGGAAGCTGCTTGGGTTCTTTGCAGGGCACTGTGTGGATACTGTGGGCACCAAGAATGAGGAAATGCTGTGGAAGTTGCTTGGGTTCTTTGCAGGGCACTGTGTGGATATTGTGGGCACCAAGAATGAGGAAATATTGTGGAAGCTGCTTGGGTTCTTTGCAGGGCACTGTGTGGATATTGGGGGCACCAAGAACAAGGAAATGCTGTGGAAGCTCCTTGGGTTCTTTGCCTCATTCTTGCACCGTGTCACTTTGTGGTGCAGTAACTCCCACTCCTAAGCCTCAGTTTTTCCTCTGGGAATATTAATGCTCATTGGTAAAGTGCTTTCAGGCAGGCTTGTCCATGAATTTTTAAAACACAGCAGAATTGCCAAAAAAACTAAACTAAAATATCTGTGGTTTGGTTCCAAGTCAATAATTTCCCACTCCCTAAGGACCATGTCCTCAATCAAAACACATCTGTTGCAGTCAATGAGGCTCCATCAGTTTATAACACCTATGTCAGAAGTTTATCAAAGCTGTTCCTCTAGTCTCTGTTTCCCAAGTTGTTTATTAATGGATTTGCCTCTTGAATGGCCAGCACGTTCAGGGCTCTTTCCTGAGATTCACAGGCATAGCCTTAATTCCTTATCTTGTTGCAAACTCCCCTTAGGTCTGTGCACAAACCCAACAGTAATGCTTTTATTTTTGGAAGCTCCATTTCCATGTCTAACTATTGATGTGACTCAGCTGAGGCACGCCAAACTGATCCCACAGGTACCCAGGCTGGTGTGGTAGAACGGGGAGGTTTGGTTGTTGTGCTTGGGCCCCCAGTGAAAACAGCATGCAGGGGCATTTAAATAACTTTAAAGACATTAAAAGTACTTTCAGAAGAATGCCATAGGGTGAAAGAGCCTTACAGTGTAGGAGACCTTGGTTTAATGTCTCTGTCTCAGCTCTGTAAAATGAGGACAACTGATTTACTTTTGATGTGGTTTTGCTGGGCCAGGTTGTAAGGACTTTCAGGGTAGGCACCTCGCTTCTCTCTTGATGTTGTCAAGTACCTGGCAGGACTGTGCCCCAGCTCCGTGAGAGCTACACCTGGGTGTGATTAGGGTATGGGAAAGGGGCACAGAACTTAGCCAACGCTGTGGACTGCCCTGCAGCCCCTGGGTCTTGCTCTCTGTGCTTCACCTTTCAGTCCTGATTTGTTTATCTCTTGGGGGCCTTTCTGTTTTTAATTCCATTGTTCCTCACCTGGGAATTTCAGGCTATTATTTAATTTCCTTCCACATTTCAGCCCTTCCCCCTTGCCTCTCAGGTCCCCTACTCCATCACCAGCCCCAGCCCCTCAGAAAAGGCATTTTACTTTGCTGCCCCTCTGTGTGAGTCAGTTTTCGTTGGCTCTCACAGCATCTCCTCTTGTCAAGGCATTATCCAGTGGGGAGCCTGATTATTTAGATTCCTCCAGTTTCCCCCTTTTAATATATCTCCTCTGTGTCCTGCAGCCTGACCCCTGCCAAAGGACCTGCCATGAGGGTTGTTTCTCCCAGTCTGAAGCCCTCCCCCAGCTTCCCTTTCATCTGTGTTTTCTAAGAGGTCTGTGCTTCAGGCAGCAAAGTCAGTGAAGGGTTTGGGGCCTCCCGGCCCACCGCCAGATCCCTCCCCCATCACCTGAGAAAAGGCAAAGGCAAAAACCACTTCCAGGGCCAGTCCTGGCAGGGGGTGGGGAGTAGCTGAGCCCTGTAAGGGAAAGAAAACCATTTAATCCCTTTTCTTAATTTGTGTCACGGTTCCTAGCAGCCTTTAGGTGCTCTGGGACAGATCCTGTGTTGTGCTCTGCAGCTTCCTTTTCAGGCTGCAGACCTGGAGAAGTGAGAAGGGGGTCCCTGCAAACCAGAAAGCAGATGCTGTTGGTGCATTGCTGGCCCAGCCTGGGTGTGAGATGTTGCACTGGAGGTCAGCACATGGGAGTGCAATATGCACAGTGTCCAGAGGTACCAGAGTCTTCACATGGGGACCTCATGGGAGGCCCTCACAAGGTTCAACACAAAGGACAGATCCTCAGTGGTGTGATTTGATTCCTTACTCTATAGAAATGTTGTTTAACACTTCTCAGCCACCGATCCCCAGGGGTTTTGCATAACAAGGTATAAGCAGTGGTGGTGCAGTGCCAAGCTGCAGGCAGAGGATGGCTGCTGAGTGCATGCACCCAGCACTTACAGGTCTCTGCAAGTGCTGCACCGCAGAGAACAAAATCACATCAGAGAGTCACATTTTGAAGAGCTCAGGGAGGCTTCTTGAACAGAAGGTACACATCTGGACACCTTTCCTATTCAAGGTGGTACAACTCTCATCTCATTGAATTCATCACATTGCCCCCTGCTTTCACAATCCACTCAGAGCTCCCACAGGGAGGGCTGACTGCAGCTGCAGTTGTTGAGATACTCAGAGCAAATCCCCTCATGATCTGTATGATGGAGAGCATATGCACAGCCCAGCATCTGAAGGAAATCACCTCCCATATAAAGAACATAAACATGTTTTCCTAGCTCTGTCCCAGGGTTTTAGTTGTAAAACCACTAGAGGGGGAGGAGACCTCTGGAGGTCTCTAAGCTCTAGCCCCAAAAGAAATAAAATATGACTAGAATATATTTAACAAAGAAAAAGCTGAACACAGAAAACCAGAGAATGATGGGAAGATACATCCACTGGAAGCTATTGCAGGTTTCTATCCAGAGAGCAGGGTGCTGGCTCAATATTTTGATGAGTGGCTCTCTCTTTGTGGCTTAGGGAATGTGTAAGCTACACACAATCCACTGGGGCTGCTGCTTGTAGTGAAACACAGCCCTGCCAGAGTCCAAGCTGAAAGGCAGGTGGAGGGAAAAAGGTGTTGCCCACACAGCACTGCTGTATGGACACATTGTCAAATAACTTCTCAAATATGCCTCCAGACTGGTGCAAAGTAGCAGCTGGTGGCATTAGATCCTTCTTTAGCTCATACCTCTGGCAGCCCTCTTTGCTGCATCACATGGGAGATGGATGATTCGATCATAGGAAATGGTCTTGTGTTCAGCCAAGCTCTAGGAGCCAGAGCAGGAGATGAAATCTCTCTTTTCATGCCTGGATTTTGCTCTATGATCAGAGCCAGTTGCAGTAATCTTGTGTGGGGACACAAGTGTGCGTGGCCCCTGAGACCCGCAGCTTGGTGTTAGTGCTGAGACCTGCAGCTTGGTGTTAGAGCCAAGACCCGCAGCTTGGTGTTAGTGCTGAGACCCGCAGCTTGGTGTTAGAGCCAAGACCCGCAGCTTGGTGTTAGTGCCAAGACCCTACTGCTAACAACCCTGACTTGGTTTGGTTTTCTTAATCCAGCCTTCCAGCAGCACACAGCAAATGCCTACTCTTGCAGGGAGCTCCTCCTTCGGAATCAGGCAGCACTGATCTAGTAATTGCCACAACTTGTCATTCCCTGTCCCGTCTATCACGCAGCGCAACATGACACCTCAGCCAGGGAAATTCAAAAAGAAGCAGTTTTCTGTCAGCTTCAATTTACCAATAAAGAGACAGAAAGGCTTTGAAAAACAGGGCTTTAAATAACTGTATTCTTGATGAAAAACCTCTTGTATAAAATGCAACAGGACATTTCTCTTGGAGGAGGTGCTGTGCCCCAGAGACAGTTAGACCTATTTGCCTTCTTTCTCTTCCATCACCCAGCCTTCTCCTCCCAGGCCGACAGTGCTATCAGGCTTTTTGATTCTAGTGAGGATCAAGGGAGAGTCCTGCATTGCCCCCTCACCTAGGGATGTGGTCCAGCTTTCATCCAAGTCCAAGCAGCTGAGCAGTCCTGCTGCCACTGCACCTCCCTTTGACATGCAAAGAAAATTTACCAGGACAGAGGAACCACTTTTTGCTGATACTTTCAAGGAGAGGGCTCAGGATCAGTAAAAGAAAGAATTCATCCAAATGTTGAAGTTACAATCTCATAGATCCTTCCAAGTCCTGCATGCCTAAGTATTCCTTTGAATTGCTGACTTTAGTGCCACTTGCCTAAAGGGAAGGTTTGGGCTGACAATGGGTATGTTGCAGCTATGAGAGTTCCATGCCTCTGTTAAAATGCATCTGTATTATCCATGGCATGTTCCATTTTCAAGCATTCAGTCTCAGGACTGCAACAGCTCTGTCATATGGTTTCAAGTAAGCCCCATGCCTCTCCAGGCTAAAGACTGCAGGCAACCACTATTACAGGAAGCAGAGATTTGACAGCTGGATCAAAACTGCAGTGCTGTTAAGTTACCTTTAGGTTTAAAAACTCCCCTAACATTAAACCTAATGCTTGACAGTTACCATCTTGCCTCTCTCCTACCTGTCTGAACAGTGCTGTAAATACAACTTTCTGGATGATCATCTCAGCTCTCCTCCATTTATCCTTTTTTTTCTTTAACCTCTATAGTGAGCTCAGCCTGGGAATCCTTATCAGAAGATGCACAGCAGTCCATGTCCATCTTTCATCTCTCTCTCTCATGCTGTGAAGATCTCAGTCCTTACCTCTTCCTGAGCTAGAAGCGCATGTCTCATCATCTACCAGGTTGATGTCACTTTGCTAAAGGCATGAGGAAAGCCCTCTACCAGAGCAGCTGAGAGTCTGTCTGCCCTTAGTGCTGCAGCATGCTCCTGGGTACCCCCTTGTCCTACCTCTGGCCAGTCTGCAGTGAGGGGAAAAAAGTCCTGAGTGCGAAGGAGTAAAACAACTCCAATTTGCATTGTGGAATCTGTGGAGTTGCCTGCATCCTTTTTAATCTTATGTTTATTTAATACATAGGGAAGTGGGGGAGAACCCACAGGCAGGATGATTCAGCAAAGGGAAGAGCAGGAGTGAGTAAGGAGCCAGGCTGAAGTGTTCAGTGGTGTAAAAGGAGGAAGGCAGTCCCGCTTTGGGGAGGTTTCAGTCACGCTGAGCATCTGGCCTGGGGAGCAGCACAGCAGTGCTTCTTTTCTAACACACAGAGCACATATTAACTCAGAGTTCAAAATTCTCTATTTTCCTTGACATGGGGAGAAGGAGGGCCCTAACATGGCAATCATACATAATACATGAAACAAGTGAAAAGGCAGAAAGCAAACAAAACCGAGATGAAATGCCCAGGGTACACAGCAGTACCGGGCAACCCACCACCTGCCTACTGCTGCTAACAGCCAGCACAGCAGCTCTCCTCCTGCACCTTCCACCCCGGGACCCGCAAGTGTGCTGTAGCAAACAGAGCTAAATGAATTGGCCTCCCAGCACCCATTGGAAGGAAAGAGAGGGGGAAGTGTTTGCTCACCACCGCAAGGAGCAAAGCCACCATTCTGAGGCGCAAACACAGCCACTGTGTAACCATGTGCAGAGGGGCTGCATGGGTGTTTAAGCCAGGCACGGCAAGACTATGCATGCTGCCTAACTGCAGCTGCTACAGTAGCTGTGGGACACCCAGTTTGCTGCTATGATCAATGGAGAATAACTGTTATGGAAGTTGGTATTAGGACAGACTTCTGCTCTAGCCCTTGGCAGAGCTGCTTTCCCTCCATGGCATCTATAGCTGGGAATAGCAGGGCTCTGCCATGGATTTAACTGCAGATTTGGGAAGAGAAATATGTTCCTAGTGCATGCTTCTCCTCAAAATTTCCTGAGCTGCCCTGAGGACAGTCAGCTTGATGGGATTTGGATAAGAATCTCTTTCTCCCTGTCTCTGTGTTCGGGTTGGTGCCTCCCCTTCTCCTGGGCGGGTTTAGCAAGAAGTGTCTGGTGATGGAGACCCGGTGTCTGGTTACATGGGCTCTGATGCTCTTCTGAGCATCCCCAGAGAGAGAAGTGGGTCTGCTTAAACAATCCAGGTAAAAGAACATGCCAAGGCTTCAGATGGCAAACTGTGATGCACTCAGTCCCAAACAAATTAGTTTTGTCACTCTTGAACTCGTGTGCAAGCCCTGAGAGCCTCGTGGGCTGGAAAACAACCTCAGGAGAGGAAACACAGTAGTATCATAGTATCATAGTATCAGTCAGGGTTGGAAGGGACCACAAGGATCAGCCAGTTCCAACCATGGGCAGGGACACCCCACACTAGATCAGCCTGGCCAGAGCCTCATCCAGCCTGGGCTTAAACACCTCCAGGGATGGGGCCTCAACCACCTCCCTGGACAACCCATTCCAGGGTTTCACCACTCTCATGGTGAAGAACCTCCTCCTCACATCTAGCCTGAATCTCCCCACCTCCAGCTTCATTCCATTCCCCCTAGTCCTATCACTACCTGAGATCCTGAGCAGTCCCTCCCCAGCCTTCCTGTAGGCCCCCTTCAGATCCTGGAAGGCCACAATGAGGTCACCTCGGAGCCTTCTTTTCTCCAGACCGAACAGCCCCAAATCTTGGAAGGGTGTGAGGGAAATCAAAGTATTCCTTTAGCCCTTCTTTGTTTAGTCACTAGGTTGTGAGTTTTATGGTTTTTTTTTCTTTCCCCCCACCCCCAGCAGCATGTAACACATCCATCACCCCCCTCCCTCCACACAGGCATGCACACACACAAACATTCTGCAGCAGGGCGACCGCTCCGAATTTTATTGGGAAAGCACAAACCGGCTTTGGCATTCTTACCTTGATTTCAAGACCTCCTACAAGAAACAGGAAGGGTAAACATGAAAGATCTGTTCCCTTTAAATTGTGAGTAATTGTGAGTGTGGGGGAGTGCTTTTCCTGTAGTGAAAGGGGCTGTTTTGCAAAGCCCTAAATGCTTTTGAATTGAACGCATCGGAGTAACGTGCACCCGGTTTGAATTTACAGTTCTGGGTCTCCTCTCCCCCTCCATATGAATTCTATAAGTCAGACGTGTTGCTACAGTGATTCCCACCGGGAAAGTCTGGACCTAGACTAGGAACAGCTGTAGATCTACAATCCACCAAAGTCGGCTTCTGAAACAGATATGAATTATTGTTTCAGTCAGATAAATATGGCTTTGCCTTTCCCCCACAGGCAACCACATATGGCACTTGGAAAGAATTAAAACCTTTACCCTTGGCCAGGTCTGGCTAAATAATGGCTCTTTCTTATACTTTCCCCCCCACCCCCCTCTCCCCATTTCCTCCCATTCATTCATCTTTTCATTTTCCTTTCATGATCTTTTTGGCACCAGCATCCAAAATGTCACCTCCTCAGAGTGACCCTGAATTTTACAGTGTCACCTACAGGGCTGCGGGAGCACAGGCAGGCAGATGTAGGGGGGTGGGGGGAATGCAGCGCTTGTTCAGTGGGGATGGAGCTCTGAAAGGAGGAACAAAACCACCTTTCTGCATGGCCATGCTGAGTCCAGTCTGAGGCTGCAGGCTGAACTGTAAAATCATAGAATTATTAGGGTTGGAAGGGACCTCAAGGACCATCCAGTTCCAACCCCTCTGCCATGGGCAGGGGCATCTCACACTACAGCAGGTTGCTCACAGCCACATCCAGTCTGGCCTTAAAAACCTTCAGGGATGGAGCTTTTACCATCTCCTTGTGCAGACCTCCTTGTGGACCTGCAGGCTCTGACACCCTTCCTGGGGGCAGAGCTTTTACCCTCTCCTACAGCAGCAGTGCCAATGTAGCTGCACAGGCTTCTTGGTGTCTTCAGTGTTGTGATCTGTGTTAAACTGATACAACAACCAAGACCAGTAGTCTGAGACAGATGATGCATTATGAGGAGATGCATGGTGTGAGGGTTTGGCTGCTGCTCTGCCACAGGCAGCATCACCCTGAGCCAGAGCTATGCTCTGAGCTGGGCACTGAGCTGACCCTGTGCTCCTGGCTTCTTCTCTCCCTTCCCAGGCTGCTGCTGTATGTGTCAGGATTTGCCCTGTCAGATCCAAGGTATGCAGGTGAAGGATGACATCCCTTAGAAGAGAATTCAACCTCATAGTTAATAAATGTTCTTACCTACATCTCCTGGGGTCCCTGATATCATAGAATCATAAAATCATAGAATCAATAAGGTTGGAAGAGACCCCAAAGATCATCCAGTCCAACCTGTCACCCAAGACCTCATGACTACTAAACCATGGCACCAAGTGCCACATCCAATCCCCTCTTGAATACCTCCCCTTCCTCTCTCCCTTCTGCTCTTCCACCCTTAATCATTCATTCATTCATTCATTCAGCCTCACAAGCTTGAGGAAGCTGCCCCCCAGCCAAGCCCTCCACTAGGTTTAACCCAGCTCCATTCCTAAAGCTACTTCATGGGCTTTAAAAATCTGGAATTAAGAAACCTGTAACTTGCTGCTTTATCTCATTATCTCCTGTTTTGCATTTTAATGTGCCTGCTCTAAAAAATACCTCATTGATATTCTGGTTCAGCATGTGTTTGTTTGTGTCTCTTGGGAAAATTGGCTACAGATATTACTAAGTCAAAAACACACACAGGAGAGCTTGCTGCATATTTTCCTTTCCTTTTTTTTTCCTTCTTTGAAAGAAGATGTTATTTTCTTCCCTTTCTTGAACAGCATGTGAATTGAAATGGCAGAATTTGGGGACAGCTCAGGATGTAGGATATCAGCTCCTGATCTTGGAGAGCTGTCTCTCCAGCTCTGTGACTGTAGCTCCTAGATTCTTCCTCCCCCTCTGCAAAAGGACTCCGGGATCTCAATCTGAAATGCAGGTCACTGTGCCTGGCAGCCTCCTCCAGCTTTCTGTTCATGTGGCACATCTTCCCCAAGTCCCAACAGTCACAGTGTGAACAGGGACAATCTAAATTGTCCAAAGCAACCCTTGGGGACCCAAGGACTATGTTGAACCAAAGTGACCCTAAAGGTTGGTGTTTATTGCTGTGCAGCCAGCCTGGGAGGGCAACACTGGCCAGGAGCGTGCCCACCAGAACCTGGGGCCTCCTGAATGTTGTTCTCAGCACATCCAAGAGCTGTCCACAGAGCAGCCATATGGGCAGAGGGCAGGCACACTGCAGCATCACCCTGCCTCCCACAGCAGCTCCTCTGGAATGGCCATTTAACTGCAATGGTCCTGACATGTTTCCACTGCACAGCTGTTTGCTGCTACAATCCTATGGTTAGAAGGTCTTGGGGTGAGAGGAATAACCCTCTGGAGGTAGTGATGCCTCTCTACTGGCTAGAGTGGGAGTTTAAACAGCTACTTCAGGCTAGACATTGAATCCAGATGTTTAAAAAGTGTCCTTGAGAATCATAAATGTTAAAATATCTCCCATCAGCCTGGGACTCAGTGTACAAGGATTCCTTGATTGTATCTCCCTGGTTTTTGGCCCTGCCTTTTGTACAGGTGGCATCTTTGTGGGGCAGGGGGAAATGTTGAATGAGGAGGCTCTGAGTCTCAGCACTGTGGCATCTTCAGGGTTTGCCTGGCCAGGGGATTACTTGGTAAGCCCTGCCATCATGCAGGGGTCTGAGTCTGGATAACCCAGTAGTCTTCCCACCCAAAAGTTCTCACTTTATTTAGTCATCTTCCCTGTGTATTACACTGCTGTAAGCAATGAATGCCACCCCTGTGACACAAGACCCCAAGTCCATCCTACTGACTGCAGCGAGGCTGCAGGGGTCTCTTGCAGGTTCTTGCCACTTCTGCTGCTCTTCTTGCAGCCTTGAGGGATGCCACAAACTCTTCCAGCAGTGCCCCCATCTCCCCTGACTTTGCTGTATGTCAGCAGCCAATACAGGTGGTTTTGAAGAGTTTATTTCTCACTTTCTACACTGCAATGCCCTCTACCAATTGAAGCAGCAAGCAGCTTAGTATCAATAATGGCAGAGACTGCAGTGAAGCATTTTTCATCTTCATTGCTTTCCAGGGGCCCAGTGCAGGAGATTAAAGCAGAGACTTTTCACGTGGAGTTTGAGCTCTGGGGCTGTGCTCCACAGCATAGTGAGTCCAGATCCCTGCTCAGCAAATGAAAGTGTCTTTCCTTGCACTCATAGTGCCTGTGGCACTACAGCCACCACCCCAAACCTCTGCTAGGAGGTGGCAGTACTGAACATCTCCCAGTACTGAACATGTCCCAGTGATCAGTGTCCCTGAATTTATTGCAGATGCCTGAGCTAGCAGGCATCCTCCCTGACCTTGTACTGTGTCACAGGCTTGAAGTCTTGTTCAGAGCGAGGTGATTCATACTGCTCTCTTGCTTTCTGGACTCCCAAAGCTGAAGCATAGATGAGACCTGCTTTCATCAGGATGCTCATCAACTCCTGAACTGCAGGGCTCCCTCTCATGGCAGCACTCCCCTGTGGCAGTAACTTTCCCTGCACCACTAACGCTCAACGTCGTGCACTGGGACAGGTGGGACTTGGACCTGCTGGAGGTAGAGAGTGAGCACTTGTAAGTCTGGGCAGCATCCCACCAACACGAAGCCCACACACCTGGGGGCATGCTTGGAGCCAGTCTCTGACAGCAGCCTACCCACAGTGCTGCAACCTATCTCAGCACACCCTTCCCAGGAGCACAGGTCTATGTGAGGCACCATTGTAATCTAACATTTCACTGCTGGTATTTCTGCCTCTTAGGTGTGCATTTATTTAAGTGTTGCAGGGCCTTTTTTTAATGATCTTTCTATTTTCCTTAAGCTTTCTGATATTTCCAGCGGGACTAATGAAGCCAGCACCTTCCTTTTTCACCTTGCACTCGCTGACCACCCCGACACAGTAACCCCTGTCAGAGCAGCAGCGAGCACGAGCGGCTTTCAGGAAAGAAATGGCACTCTTGCCAGATGCTGCAGCAAGCAAACAGAGGTTTTTTTTGGAGCCCTGTGATTTCCCAGTGCTGCGTAGCAGGGGCTGCTGCTGTCCAGAGGCCTCCTGACAGCACCACAGCCATGCACTTAACTGACTTTAAAAGGGACCAAAGCGAAGTAACCCCTGCTTGCTTGCTTGCTTGCTTGCTTGCTTGCTTTTTTTCTTTCTCTTCTTCTTTTTTTTTTTTTTTAATACCCTGTGGTGCCTAACTGCAATTGCAGCCAGAGTCTATTTTCAGAGGCCTTGGTAAGAGAATGTTTTTATCTGGAGATACAATGACTGTCGCCCCGTAGCCTGCCGTTCCCATGCTGGCGCTGCCAGGCCCCATGAATGCTGGCTTTATGAGCCACTCTCGCAGGTGTTCGGGGGGCATGTAATCACTAATGAATGCTTGGGGACAGGGAAACTCGAGGCAGGCTCTGGCACAGGGACCTAGGCCAGGCTTTTTCATTCTGTGAGAAAACGCTGCAGTGCCTTTCCACTGCGCCCTTCACCTCCTTGACTGCCCCCCGAGCTCCCTGGGCTGGCCACATACCCTCCCCGTTTATACCACCACACAGAATTCAACATGCTGCTGGGGGTTTTAGCTTCTCCTCTCCCTCCCTGGAGGAGTTACTGCCTGCAGAAATCTTGAGCTGCTGGAGCAGGCAATGCTTCCATCAGCATGGATTTTGCAGGAGCTGGTCTTTAGGATTTAGCTCAGGATTTTGTGCTTTATTCTCCCCTGCCCTCTTCATGCCATGGCTCATGCATAAAATGAGTCAGGAGCAGTGAGTGCAGAATGAGTGCAGTCCTTGGTATAATTTGGAATGTGTGTGTGTGTGTGTGTGTGTGTGTGTGTGTTATGGATGGGGCCTATTATGATAATGATGATTAATTCACCATTAAGCCTGTCTGATACTTCCTCTTCTGCAACCCTATGACGACCATAAAAGCTTACATGGGTAATGCATAGGCACAGAGGGAGGTGGATTGAGTTGCAGGGGCAGTTGGGATTTTGGCATGCTGGGCTCTCAAATGCTTGCCTTTGCAGCCAGACAACAGGCTCTTAACAAAGTCCAGTGTCAGGTATGAAAAAATAAATAAAGCCAACCCTGAGCAGGGTGTTTTTCAAAAGGGGGAGGAAAGAAATCTCTCTGTGACTTTTCTGAAGCTTCCACTTCTAACTGTTCTAACACAAAAGCTCAGCCAAAGGGGGAAAGTCAGTCCCATTTTATTTTCTGACTCTCAGAGCCAGAGACTTTTTGGATCAAGTGGTTTAAGGCCTCTTGACTTCTAGGGCAGCACAGAGGTGACAGGCACCCAGCAGTCACACTCCATTTTTGCTCAGGGCTTGAGCCTTGTGCCAATCTTTCATGCCACAGATGAGCTGTCACTCACCTGGGCTGTGGCCTGGGAGGGGACAATGGCTTTGTGACCCAGGAAATGCAGAGTGTGCTGCCACAAGTGGCTTTGAGTGTTTTGGCTTGGAGAACCTGAGCTTGAGCTTCAGCTTGGCTGTGGCTAATGCAGGTAGGGTGGACTTGGCCACTGGCTCCCGATGGCAGAGCTGCTGGATCTCAGCATACCTGTGAAATTCAGGTGCAGAACCTCGAAGCCAACTATCCTGCCAAAGTGGTAGGGTTTCCCCTGGGAAACCTCCCAACAATATCTCTTTGTTGTTGTTATTATTATTATTGCCATTACTACTATTATTATGAATAATAATAATGTTAATATGAATATTATTTAAACACTTTCTGGAGGAGAATAGCCCCCAGGTCATGATTACATTTATCAGGCAGTGTCAGAATAGCTGCTACCTCTAAAGCAATATATCTTTAAGCTTAAAAGGAAGACTCTAGTTTGGGGGGGGAGAGGGGGAAATTAATACTCAGGGTGTGCAGCCTAAGCCAATGTTTTTATTTTATGCTCACATTTTTCATTGCCTTTCTTTTGCACCTCAAGCCACACATTTGTGGTCTCCCTCATGGTATTTCACTTCTGAGGTGATGGTGATGCCTTGAGAAAAAGCAGATCTCACATTAATTTGCCCTCCTCAGCCATTAAGGTGCTTGTGGCACAGGGTAGCACAAGTACAGTTCTCAGGTATTTGGCTGTGTTTAGCAGGAATTTGCCATTTTGTGCTTTATTTCTGCAGGACCATAGGCCTCATATTGGGACAGTGCAGGTTTTCTATAGGAATAAAGGGAGAATCAAGCACTCCTTCAACTCCTGGAAGCAGCACCCCTGAAGGATTTGTCCATTACTGCCTCAACTGTTGTCTGAACATGCCAGAGAGAAATAAAACCTTCATCACCTTGTATATGTTTGCAAGTAGGATTTTACCCTCCAGAGGAGGAAGCAGAAATGCTGAGGTGATCTGACAGTTAATGAGGATAATTATTGATGAAGAATGATAACACAGTGCTTGCAGGATCTGTTTCACACTGGTCTGGTGGTGGTGTTCCCTCTGTGGCGGAGGGGAATGGGCAAGGGAAGATGCTCAAGGTCACCTGTGGAGCTAGTAGCATAGGCAGGACATAGCCAATGTAGAGTATCTAGTACTTATATCCCTACTGGATTTCAGACAGCTATTTGAGACCAATTCTCAGTTTATCCAGATCATTTAGAAGGCTAATTCTGCCCTTACCATACTGCAAGTCCCTCCCAGATCTGTGCTGTCCACAGACTTAATAAACACAATCTCTGTCGAGGTCATTGCAGAAAACGCTGAACAGAAACAGAGGCCTTGCAACCACTTGATTTTTGATGTCCACTATGCAAAACATTCCCCAAACTGTGCTGGGTTTAGCATCAGGGAAAGGGAATTTCTGCCTGGGAGATCACAAGCTAGCAGCTCTCCCAAATACTTGCAGCTCTCCCAAATACTTGCAGCTCTCCCAAATTCTTCCAGCTCTGCTTTGCTGTCAGATCTGTGTTTCACCTTAAAAAGAAAGGAATAAAAAAAGACCTCTCCCACACAACTGAAGCATTTTGAGATTTTTTTAGTAGCACCTTTCCACTTGGAAGTAATTGGACCACATATGTACTGAAGATGAGGGTTTTCATTCATAAAGATCTGGGGGATCCACCACAACTCTCACTGGCGTATTTTTACTACCTCCAGCGTGGGGCACGGCATTCACTTTAATGATGCCCCATCTCAATCTGCACATGATTCACTCAAGCCAGGGGTTTATCATTCTGTGGAGTCCCAAAGTTCTTGTTCTGTAATCAGTTGCTTCCTAACTTGAAGTCTTCTCAAATTATAAATTGCTTCTCTAACCCAATGCAAAACACGGCAGCATAATGTCATGATTGATGCTATAGAGAAAACTCTGGTACACTTTGCATGCTATCAAACATAATCCTGGTGCAGGTGGGTGAGTGAAGCATGGGGTAAATGCAGTTGATTAGATATTTTGTCTCATTCAGGATCCTTTTCTGCCAGCACTATATGACTAAATGCATATTGCATGAGGGGCCTGTTCCAAAGTCCATTGAAATGAACTGAAAGGCTCCCGTTTCCCTCAGCATGCTTTGGATCGGGGCAAAACCACTGTCAGGCAGACAACAGAGATGTTGCAGCTCAGCTTGCAGAGGCTGTCTCTTCTAATGACAAAAGCAAATGTTTTCTCCATGATGTATGGAGCTGTTAATGACAGCAATCCCTCTGAGAGCACCATCATTTGCTAATATTGAATATATTTCCACTTTAAAGGGGAGTGGTAGAAACTGAAACATGGAATATTGCTGGAGATGGCCAGATCCTTGGAGAAGAACTAGAGCCTTGACCTCTGCTGTAGCCTAAATGCACAGGGCTAGTTATCTTAGCAGCACCACAGGCAGAATACAGCTGCTGTCATGTTCTCAGTTCCAGCATCATCCCTGATAGGAAAATGGATGCTCTTTCCTTCACACAAAGGCCATGGTAGGGAGGACCTCAGGCCACACCAAACAGCAGAGTGCTCCAGGAAGAGAGCAGGAAAAATTAAGCGTTGGCAGCTTCTGAGCCTCTTCAAGTAGGTGATGTGCCACGGTGCAGGGACAGTCCCAGCCTGTGGCTGGTCTTTAGCAGGAGTCTCATCCCCTGCCCTTGTGCCCATGAGGCTGGGACTTGGGAATTCCTTCTGGAGCCCAGATAGGAGGGCAAGGAATTGCAAAGCAGAGTTTATTTTTCTCTGTGTTTTCCAACTACAATTGCCTGGGGGGGTGGGGGTGGGGGGGTGGGGGTGGTGTTGGTTTTGCTTGGAAAATTTACTTTACCTTGCTTGTATTTATTTACCACTGCTGCTGATGGGGAAAGCAGTGTTGCCTGAACCAGGCTGACTGCTGGTGCTGTTCCTGCTCTGCAGAGGCTAGGCCAAGACAGAAGAGGAATGAGCAGCCAGGAGGGAAGGGGAATTAGTCATGTTTTGTGGGGATCTCAAGACTATAGATGAGACAGATGTAGGGGCACAGTCACCAAGCTAGAAAGAAGGTCCTTAACCCTCACAACCACCTCATTTTGCTTGACTTTCCCCAGCTCAAGAACAAGAGATGTAGCCAAATAAGGGAGGGAGGGGTCCACTGCTGGGACACAAGGGCCAAGAAGAGATGCAAAGTGTTAGTGTTGTGCAGGGAGCCTGCAAAGGAGTGCCTCAAACTGGCAGTCAGGTCCATGACCTCAGCCAGCCACAGCCTGGATTTAGATGAGTTCCTGTCTCTGCTAAATGTTCATATTTATATGTGCAACATTGCTTCTTCTTGTGCCCCTTCTTCTTCCTCCTCTTGCCTTATATAGTCATGCAAGGCATGGCTTCAAGGAGCAGGGGCAGCTTGCCAGAGCCTCTGACCTCCCCTGCCAACGCTGATTGCTCTCAAGAGCTGAAAATTTAGTCAGAGCTGTGGCTCTAATGTGACTATTTGCTGCATCATGAGACATTGTTTGTGTGATCATCCAGGACAAGAAAAGAAAGAAAGGAAGGTGTGGACACCTAGAGCATAATGCAGATCTGTAGCTGGAGGTACAGCCACCGCCTTGCAGCCCTCACTGGTGGGCAATAAAGGAAACTTTGTTCTCCACGGAAAGGCATGTGGGTCCCTTTCCTATTTGCTGGTCTCTAGTGGTGCTTGAGACCTCCAAGAGGTCTGGGCGTAGATTGCAGTGACTTCCAACCTCGGCTCCAGCTCTTTGTGCCAGTGTGGCATTATCTGTGCCTTTTCTTCTTTTTCTTCTCCCCTTTTTTCTTCCTTCTTTTTTATATTTTTCAATAAGCCATAAACCAGCAAGTACTATTCAGTGATTAAGATTATTTGGGTTCACTTCAGTCCTGGCACGGTGCTAAGAAGAAAAAAATGCGAAAGCGTTTGTTCCCTCATTTGCAGAAGGAACCCTCTCCACTATGGGAATGAACAATTAACAACACTTAAATGAGCTGAACTTGGTCCTTTGCTTCCATTGTCTTTGTGCCTTTTTGAATCATCTGGAATTGGATTTTCTCTGCTGTACATTTTCCGGTGCGCTAAAAAAGCTTCTACATGAATTCTAGACCATTCCTCAGACGTAACCCCCTCGTCCCCACGCTCTGCAATGCCTCAGAAAATGATGGAATGCTGTGGTTAATCACCTGGATCCGTTGTATGATTACAATCTTTGCTGATCATGATTTTTTCTTCCCCCCCCCCCCCCCCAAAGGAAACGCAATACAGAGATGGGGAGGGCGTTCTCTCTCCCGTTCCGTATCTGCAGGCATTTCTGCCCTCATTAATTAAAAATGATAGCAAGGAAAGCAAGCAAAAGGTTTTGATCTGTAGATTGAAAAAGAAAGAAAAAAATCATAGGCAGCCCCTGCTAAAACCTTTTAGCAACAGATTTAAGCTCTCCTTTCACATCCTGTGCTGTTTGTACCTTAGACCCTTGCCTCCCTACCCTGGGAGCACCAAGGGATGTGAGGCATTCAGTGAGACCCAGGGTAAAGAGGTAGAGAAAATACCTCACAAGGCTTTTTGTCTGGCCTGTAGGTGTGGCCACAGCTATCCCCACTGGTTTATTTTACCTGGAGAGCAAAGACAGAAGAGGTCCTTTAGCGCTTAAGCAGTTGTAGGGAATTGGGGAGGGGTGTTTGGGTTGGGCGAGTTGGAGTTTGCAGCAGGCAGCGGGAAAGGCGTTTCGATGGCAATGCACTTGGCGGGAGGGAGCGCGCCAGGAGGGAAGGCAGGGAGAGGACTGAAACAGGTTTTCTGCAGGCTGTTAACCTAGATGTGGGGCTGGGAAGCAAGGGGGGAAAAGCTCAGCCGGCGTGCAGCGTGGTGTGGCTTTAAGAACCGAGACTGAAACACCTTAAATGAACTCTACAGCAGACAGCTGAAAAAAAAAAAGCGAGCGCCCTGGCCCCACTGCCGCCCTGCTTCTTCATGATGTCATTTTTCAGGTGTCACTTTGCTGGAGCGAGATTGGAACAGGCCTTGTTGCTAGGACATGAATGGAAAAGTGGCAGCTGATTGGCTGGGGAGGACTTGCCAGCCATCCAATCCTGCAGGAGCAGTCGGCATAGAAATGAGAAGCAGAAAAGCTGCTGGCTTGAGACAATTAATGTGTTTGCAGTGTCAAGAGCAAATCGTGGCGCAAAGCGCGGTGCGGGTACAATTAAACCCCAAATCTTCCCCTGTGTAGGCTGGGGATGCTGCCCTAATGGACCAGCCTTGGGTCTGAGGCAATTAGCAGCCATGCTGCCTTCTGTTTGAGTTGGCAGCTTGGAGTGGCTAGTGCAGAAAGGGGACTTTTCCCCATTTGCATGGCTCAGGAGATCACATAACGTTTTGATTACCTTTCGCCTGCAGAAACAGAATAGGTAGGGTTTGTTTCCTCTCCTTGTTGTAATTATCATCATTTAAGTCCATCATGTGAAGAGAAAAAGTAAAAAATAAAATAAAATATAAAGGACCAGTATGTTGCAGTGACTCCATGTCAGAGGATGGAGAAAGGGGGAAAGCAGCTGGTGGGAAAGGTTGGTTTCCTACCCTGCGCAGGAGTAAGCACTGCAGCAGTGACAGCAAAAAAAACCCCAACAAACCCGACAGGACCCTGCTCTCTGCAAAGGGCTTTGAGCAGAAAGTGTGCCTTTATAAAGTGTAATTGAGTGTGATTCTGTTATTCCAGACCCCAGCTGTAAAAAAGTGTCCTTATTTCAGTTGTTAGTAGTGGCTGCCTGAGAGAGGAATCGCCAGCTAAGCAGATTTGCCTGCCTGTCATCCTTAACTGTTTGCTATCGCCGCGCTCCTGCGACGCCGCTGTAGCAGAGGCTCTCTTCTTACATAACCTCCTGGCTCTTCTGCAGCCATCCCCTGCCCATGGCAGCAGGGCACCTCCTGGGTCACTGAACCCAGTCCCTGGCTTGCCGCCTCCACAGTGCTCAGACTTCTCTCAGAGAGGGTTGGAGCTCCCTCTCCAACATCTGTGGGGCTGCTGCCTCTTCTTCCCATCTCTTCCCTGTTGTTACTCCTCCTGGAAAGTCACCCCAGCCTGTCTCCTGCCTGTCACATGCCTGGATGTGCCACCAGGACGTATCTGTTGCCTCCCACGGCTCTGCAGTGGCACATAGTCCCCCTCTGTGGCCACCACCGCGATGCTTTTGCAAAGCTGTGCATGCCCCAGGGTGGTTCAGGGGAGGTCAGCAGCCCTGTTAACAGAATTGTGTCATGCATGCAGTGTGGGGGCAGCAATGTTCTTGCAGCAGGGCCAGAAGCCATTGGTTGCTCTCAAGAATCCCTGTCATATCCAGGGTCAGAGAGGCTACTGCTGGCCATGAGCAGAGCCAGTGCCTTGAGGCAGGGACTGGCATTCCTTAGGGCTTCATTCTCTGGTCCTGCCCACTGAAGTGGCAAGAGATACCTCCCATGCCAGCTCCAGCTCATGTTATAAGCTTCTGGTTGCTGAGAAGGCCTTGGGGCTGTAGGATGGAAGGAGTAAGTGCCATCACCTGCCCCTTTCCCCAGCACTGCTCCTGGGTTCAGAATCCAGCACTGCCAGGAGGGACAGCTTGCTCTGCAGCCCAGGAAGAATCCTCACCAGTCCTTGGACCGCCTATGAAGCAGTGCATTTATTGATACCATCCCAGAAGCACTGGGTCTAACCAACACCAGGTCCTGTTTCAAAGCATTTACACTTGTGGCCCATGTCCAAAATGTACCAAGAAATTTTTTCCTCTGTGTAACCAGACCTCATCCTTGAAGTAGCTCTTTAACCATTTCAGTTCCTCTGTCACAGAATCTCTTCCCAGGGCAGGAGCTCTTTTATAGAATCATAGAATCAGTAAGGTTGGAAAAGGCCTTAAGGATCATCAAGTCCAACCTATCACCCAACACCTCATGACTAACTAAACCATGGCTCCAAGTGCCACGTCCAATCCCTTTTTGAACACCTCCAGGGACGGTGACTCCACCACCTCCCTGGGCAGCACATTCCAATGCCCAGTTACTCTTTCTGGGAAGAACTTTCTCCTAACCTCAAGCCTAAACCTCCCCTGGCACAGCTTGAGACTGTGTCCTCTTGTTCTGGTGCTGGTTGCCTGGCAGAAGAAACCAATGCCCACCTGTCTACAACCTCCCTTCAAGTAGTTGTAGAAAGCAATAAGGTCTCCCCTGAGCCTCCTCTTCTCCAGGCTAAACACCCCCAGCTCCCTCAGCCTCTCCTCACAGGGCTTTTAGTTGGGTTTGTATCTGTTTCCCTGAAGGGCACTGTGTACCACGTGCCCCAACCCTGTTGCATGCACATGGGTGTGTATAGGTAGCCACAGACTTGCTCTGCCCAGCTTTCCTGCCTTGGCCAGGTCATGCCCACTGTGCATATGGCAGCACCCTCTGATCACATCCCATCCATCACCCACAGCCTGACTACCCCTGAACCGAGCCTACAAAGCTGCGTGGCCGGAGGAAACTTCCATCCACAAGTTCACTCTTTTAAAATATCTGGATTTCCATGGAGAGCTGGGGGGGGGAGGGAGGGGGAGAAGAGGGTTTGGAGACGAAGGAGCTGGAGCCCTGCTGCAGAATTAGGGCAAAAGTCTGGCCTTGTTTATTCTGATGTAAATCAGGAGTAAACCCAGGCAGTGGCGTCACTCCCCGCTCTGACGCATTCCTGCAAGCCCTACTTTCGTAACTCTGTCGTTATTTATGAGCAGGGCCAGAGTGCTGTGTGAGATCAGGGCAGGGCCAGGCCTGCCCACACGTGTGCATGAAGGCCTACAGCTTGCACATTTCAGCAGGGGAGACAAAGGCAGTTGATCATCTTCGTTTTACAAACAGGGGCATAGGATTACACGATCTGCTGAAGAGCGCGCAGGAAGCCAGTGTCTGGTCTGGACAGGAAAACCATTTCCTGTCCTGGGGAAAAAAAAAAAGTTTTCATTGTAGGGGGAGATAAAAAAAAAAAAATGAAAAAAAAAAATCCTGTGTGCCATTTGGGTGAAGAGTTTGAAGGGCAGGAAAAATGTGATCAATAACTGCCCAATGCAAGGCCCAGATTTGAGCTCCTGGTCCGCGGTGAGCGCAGGAAGGATGTGCCCCTCCAAATCCCTCCTCACCCAACTGCTTTCCCCTCACCAGGGGGGGAGGGGAGGGGGCTTTATGGATCCTCCCAAGCACCAGAGCAGTCAGGGGTCTCTGCTGCTTGTGATCAATGATGGGCAGCATCGATTCATTCTCAGTACTCGAGGGGTGCAAAGCATGACGGACAAAGAGTAGAAAAAATAATAACATTGAGCTAGGACAAAGGTATTTTAGAATAAAAAGCAGATCTGGAGGTGAGGAGGAAGTTCTTCCCCATGAGAGTGGTGAAGCCCTGGAATGGGTTGTCCAGGGAGGTGGTTGAGGCCCCATCCCTGGAGGTGTTTAAGCCCAGGCTGGATGAGGCTCTGGCCAGCCTGATCTAGTGTGGGGTGTCCCTGCCCATGGTAGGGGGGTTGGAACTGGCTGATCCTTGTGGTCCCTTCCAACCCTGACTGATACTATGATACTGATACTATGATCTCAAGACAAAAGCCTGTATGCAGTCTATATGCTATGTGTCTACTATATACATGCTGTATGTGTACCTTATCACCTAGCTAATCAACTTCTGCACAGGAAAGTGGCTTAGTTGCATCTTCACATCTCCTGCCCAGGCTCTGGCTGGCATTGCCCTTATTTTTCCTCACAAAAGCTGAGCTGCTGGGAAGGATTGCCCTCACCAACGTCCCAGCTCCTCCATCTCCAAACTGCCAGCCTGCACCACTCTCTCCTCGGTCAGTTGTGGTAGATATCTGTTGCTGGTATTCAAGGACCTCCCCCTGTTTTGTTTTGCCATATTATTTTCCTGTGCTTAGCTGGAAGACTTAAATCATGGAGGGCAAATGCAAATCCCATACAGCAGCCTGCCTTTCACCCCCGGGGTCACAAGTGAGGCATCCACACAATCTCTGTGTCTCGGTGTAATCTCCCCTTGCTGCATAACTCCACACTCCCCCCATCTGACTTTGCCATCTCCAACAGCAGTATCTGCTCAAACCAGAGCAGGTAAATGTAACGCCTCAGTATTGACCTGGGAGGAGAAAAACGACTTTCTAATCTGTGGAAGACGCTGTTTTCTTCTCAAATCAGCCCCATTCCCCTCCTCCTACCATCATGCAATGCAGTAGCCAGGAAAGATGAGGTCTCAGCCCAGGTACTGCAGTCTTTGTTAAGGCACAACGTGTAGACACTGAAAAATACTTGGGAGAGCTGAGCAGGTATCTTTTAAGGAGGGAGTTGGGGGGGTGGGGGGGGGGGGGGGAAGGCAATTAATTAAGCTAAATAAACATATATTAGGGTTCAAAATATGCACAGCCAAAATGAAAGGCACATTCTGGTTCATTAAATCTGAAAAGACTTTACACGTTTTAAGCCTGTAATCATATTCACAGATGCACACACACACACACACACACACACACACCACCCCCTCCCCAGGCTGCCCCCCTCCCGCAGATTTCACACCTTGGTAATGGCTATTGTAAAAAAAGGAGCTGCCAGCTCAGGCAGGAGGAGAAGGTTTGCAAGGCAGGCAGCCGGCTGCAGGGGCTGGGTTGGGCTGGGCTGGGGGAGTGGATGCACAGGCGGCAGGAAAATGACTATTCACTCTAGCATCTCTGTCGGGTCCTCCTTGCAGGCTCTGCCGTTAGCAGGAAGGCTTGGGCTGGTGTGGGTCAGGTGCATGAGGATGAGGAGGAGGCATAAAGCTCAGCCCATGATTTCCTTCCTCACCTTGCTCCTGGTCCTGCATCGCATGGGGGCTGCTTGTTGAACGCCCTGCTTGCAGCCTTTCCCCCCTCCCTCCCCTGAAGGGTGGTATTTTACCAGGGAGCTAAGCTGGAGAACATATGGAAACGTCAGGCTTGTATATAGAGAAGAGGAGTGAAAATGGATGCTCCTGGGGACAATAAACATTAGTGTATCTGCAGGGCTGGGGTGGGGGAATTTCAGCTATTTGCACTGCTTTTGTGCCTTTTTGGCAGTGGTTTTTCACTGGTGCTTGTGAAAAGATAAATAAGAATTATACCTATGACAAAATAATGTATAATGCAGATAATAAAAAATATATAATACACTCGTTCAAATAAACTAGGTAGGGAGGGAGGGAGGTAAGTAGGTAGGTAGGTAGGTAGGTAGGTAGATAGATGGATAGGTAGATGGATGGAGAGAGATAGATAGAGAGATAGCTAGGTAGGTAGGTATGTAGATGGATAGGTAGATGGATGGATGGAGAGAAAAAGATGGATAGAGATATGGATAGAGAGAGAGAGGAAGGAAGGAAGGAAGGAAGGAAGGAAGGAAGGAAGGAAGGAAGGAAGGAAGGAAGGAAGGAAGGAAGGAAGGAAGGAAGGAAGGAAGGAAGGAAGGAAGGAAGGAAGGAAGGAAGGAAGGAAGGAAGGAAGGAAGGAAGGAAGGAAGGAAGGAAGGAAGGAAGGAAGGAAGGAAGGAAGAGAGAGATGTATAGATAGATAGAGGGATAGAGAGATGATAGAGAGATAGGCAGATAGATGGATAGATAGATAGATAGACAGATAGATAGAGAGAGAGAGAGAGAGAGAGAGAGATGGATAGAGAGATAGGTAGGTGGGTAGGTAGATAGATAGGTAGGTAGATAGAGAGAGAGAGAGAGGAGAGAGAGAGATGGAGAGATGGATAGAGAGATAAAGAGATGGATGGATAGATGATAGAGAGATAGATGGATGGATGGATAGATAGATAGATAGATAGATAGATAAAGAGATGGATAGATAGAGAGAGAGCTGATAGGCAGATAGGTAGATAGATGGATGGATAGATAGATAGATAGATAGATAGATAGATAGATAGATAGATAGATAGATAGATAGATAGATAAATAGATAGATAGAATAGATAGATAGATAGATAGATAGATAGATAGATAGATAGATAGATAGATAGATAGATAGATAGATAGATAGATAGAATTTATTCGAATTAGTAATTCTGTCCAACCCAGGAGTCATTCTTTGCATGAAACCTCTGCTTCTCTCCCCAAACAGCCCAGTCAGAAAGGAAGATGCCCTGACTGAGTGCCAGTAGATATTTGTAAGGCGACATTTTGAACACCTGAAGTGATCAGTGTGTTATCAAGAGGTTGGGGCTTGTTCTGGCATACCCTGGGGAGTCAATGCTTTCTGCTGGTTTGAGATGAGAGGAGACCACAATTAAAGTGTTTCTTATGGTTAAAAATCATACAGCTGGCTTTGTTTGACCATTTCTTTTAGTATTCCTTTCCCACCCCACCCCCCTGCTTTTTGTAGAAGAAAAAATACCTAACAAAGATTCCCCTCAAATGTGTCTACATTGCTCTGCAAGAAGCCAGCTTCCTGGCCTGCAGCTCCCTGTATTCTCTCTTTCCAAGAGAGCAGTCCCAAGGAATTTGATGCAATTACTCAGGAAAGTAAGAATTCTCAGGGCAAGGTGGCTAACACAGAAACCTGGATATTGTGGCATCTGTGCCTGGGTATCTTGATCACTTTAAGCTGATTAAAAAAGCTTCTGGGTTCATTCTTGGGCAAGCTGGAAAATGATCCCTGCTTTGTATAATGAAGTATGTTATCTAGCCTGCCCTATAATAAATCGAGAGAGGGGTTGGAAGGGGATTGTCATCTGGTCTAAATTAGCATTGCTCTGCTGATGTTGATGGTGCCTTGACAGTGCTCACCAGGTGAGGATGTGGCCCATTTAGGGAGCTCCCATGGGATTAGAAAAGCAGCATTGAGGACCATGATTTCAGAGAAGGGAAGAAGGCAAGAAAGGAACAGGACAGCTTGCAGGGAATCTTAAATGACATTAATTGAAATCTTATCACTTCCTTCATCTTAAGGTGAACCCAGGGCACAATAAAGAGCAATTATCTGCCATCTTCCTTCCTCTGTCCCAAGTGTAGGGAGGGGAAGAGTATATCCATCACTTTTTCTGCTCTACCTTTTCTTTTTGCCAGTAGACAATACAATATATTTACAGACCTGTCACCCCTTCAAATCCCTCCTTTCAAAGGAGAGCAGAACAAAAGAAGGTGAAAGCAGTGGAGCTGGGAAGAGAGAGAGGCTCTGGAAACTGGAACCCAGTAAAATGGGGGATGCAGCCCTCCAAGAAGCCATTAAAGGGACTTGAGTTACTGCATGCCAGAGGAGTTGCCATAGGTGGTTTTGCTGCAGGTTCAATGGATGTGTGCTGGCAATTAACAGAGCTGAGTGGAGGCCTGGTGCTCTCAGACATGGGGCATGTAAGCTGGGTGCAATGCCTGCTGGAAGCCAGGGACTTTTGAACAGGTCATGGAAATTGCCCCAGCATCCAGGGACTACTGGCAAGTTTTTCCTGCAGAAGGCTGGCAGGTGAAATGCAGCCTATGGCCCCATTTAAAGCATTAGCAGGACTGGCAGTGGTCACCCCTTTCTCTTGGATGGATGTACTGAGGACATCCAGAAGCTGGATCACAACCTGACAGAGCAGGAGAGGGATGGGCTCAGAAGGGGATGTGTTGCATCTGTCCTGGAGATACATGAGGACTGCAGTACTGGGGCTGCTAACCTAGCACCCTTCTCCAGAAATGTTTGAAAACCAACATGGCTATGCAGAGTCAGTCCTGGACTCCCTTTGTTTATGCTATTGTGACATTTCCCTCAGACCCTGCCTAGGTTTCTCACCTGGGATAAGGTCTGGTGTGACTCGGGGCTGTGGCTTTTGCCCCTCACCTTCCCCAGCAGCCAAAAAGAGGAGCAGTTGTTTCCCCTGCAGCACTGCAGGAGTTTGAGGGGAGTGGGAAAGGGCACTGACACCTGAAACAGTGAGTGCAGCCCATTGCAGGGAGTCAGGATGTGAGAGGGGCAGGTTCCAGTCGGCTGGATTTCAACTATGTGTACAGAAACTCCAAGGCCATGTTGCCTTCTGACAGCAAATCGATGATGCTGTAAACACAAGAACAAAGGAGCTTGCAGAGGAGAGGGGGAAGGAACAAGGAAAAGAGAGAGATGGAATTCTGCTCTGCAGCCAAAGCTAAAACAATGTTGGGAAAAGCTGAATTACTTCAGCACCTATTCATACCCTGGCCAAAACAGATTGCTCGCCCATTCCCAAGGCCATCGAGGAAGTCATGGCCTCAAGAGGATTAGGTGTGAGGGCAAGAGCCAGGAACACAGGGTTTGGCTGCTTCTGTGCATGGGAGCCCCAGGCTGCTCTCTGGGAGCGCTGGGATCCACTCCCAAGGTTCAGCAACTGATTCTGGAGCTGAGGGGCTGGATGAGGCAAATGCTGTACATGTGCAGCTGGTTAGGGCTGAGCGTGCCCCTTCCCTGTGAAGAGTTGTGTCTCATGATGGATATCACTGGCAGGGTGAATTCCTATTCATTTGTCCTGTGGCTTTGACAGTGCAAGTGGTTTCCATACAGATCCCACAGGAGAGCATGCTGTGGAAAAATGGGGATTTGGAAGCCAAGATACTGGGACTTTCTTCTTTCCAGCTCTGCAGCGAAAGCGCAGATCTGGAGCGCAGCAGGTTTAAGCTTGCGATCGAGTCTGGCTCCTGACCTGATACTGAGGTCATGTCAATACATGGGTTTAAGGTTTAATCCGTTGCATATAGACTGGTGAAAGGGTTGTTTAAGATAGCCCAGCTCAGAGCACTGTGCTGATCTGTTTGGCAGAAGCACGGGCTTCCACCAGCACTGGTGGAGTGGGGGTGCAGCTTTGCAGGTACAACACAGCATCAGGAGGCTCAGGGCTTCCTTGTTTGGTTGGACTTCTAACCTCACATGTTTTCCCTGCCTGTCATTGGGAAGGACACATGGATGAGCTTTAAGGACCGGTTCTAAACGGGGAGAGAAGAGTTTGGTGCACATAGCTCAGCCTCTGTATCTACCCATCTGTAAAGAATCAGCATAGCAACACTTAATGCACTTCCACCACCATGGCAGTTGTGGGGCTTGATTAAACTGTGCAGAGTGCTTGGAGGTTCTCAGATTAAAGGCTGGGTGTAGAGCGAGCTGCAAAAAGCAAACAACATGAAATTTTCCATGTGTTGTGCTAGAGCCTGTCTGCATTTACCAGAAACAAATCATTTAATGTACCTCTCCCATGTAACTTGTTTATATAGGGCTGTGCTTATTACTCCAGTAGGAGGGAAAGCTGGTAGTTTTGATTATTGCTTCTGAATACATAATCCACATAAAGGCACAAAATTTGAATAGGATGGGAAAATAGTACCAAAAAGAAGGGGGGGGAAAAAATGAAGAAGAAAGGATTTTTAACTCTGTGTGTGTGTGTCTCTGTAATTAGCCATGGGGCAACGTCATCAGTTTTTAATAGGCCTGAGAGATGGTGGGAGGTAAATTTAATATAGTATAAAAATAAAGGTAATCCCAGCAAAAGCCAAGCGTGGAGTGGTTACCAGAGTCACTGCAGGCAGGGACAGTACATGTTTTGTGTCCAACAATAGCAGCCTACGTGACTTGAAATGCTCTTTCCTTATAAAACAAAATACCCACTGCTTTGGCTTATTAGCACTAATCTTCAAAGGCAGAAGCAGTCCTGAGGTTCCTGGTTCAATTCATAAGTTCAGCTGGGCTCTGGCAGCGCTCTCTTGACAAAGTGCCATTGTTGCCCATGGCTGGGGCTGTGCATGTGTGTGTGTGTGTGTGAGGTTTAACCTTCTGCATTTCCCCTTTTTTTTTGGGGGGGGGGGGGGGCTGTGCAAGGAATGCCCAAAGCCGTGCAGAAATATGCCTCTGATGTATAGTTTACACGTGAAAATGCTGCATTTGAACTTGCACTGACTCTGCTCAGAGTGGATCGGGTTAAATGGACTATTACAATGGCAGGAGCTCATCTGGAACTAATAATTTTTGAGGCCACCAAAAGTAAAAAGTGAAAGAAAAAAAAAGAGGAGGAGGAGGAGGAGGAGGGGGAAGGAATCCTGGTGAGGTTGGTGGCCGGTGACTAAAGCTGCTGCTGCCATCTACTGCACACGGGTGGCAGTGAGGCCAGCTGGGAGCTGCTCGCTTTAAAAGCCCACCAGTCCCTAAACAGGTTAAAGAGCAAATTATCGGTTCTGGTCTGGTGTGGATGGAGCAGATTCACAGCTCCTTCGCATGAGCGTAGCTGGGATCTGGCTCGGGCTTTTCCCTAACCACTGCGGAGCATCTGGTGGGGTCTGTGCCAGAGGGAGCAGAACCAGGGCGCTTCAATTGCCGCAGGTTTGGCATTGTGTCGCCGCTCGCTTTTAGGATTCACCACCACGGAAGAAGGTTTTGGCTCCGATTTGGGGGGCCGTTAACAAAGCCCCTCATCGGCTGCATGCAAAAGTGGCTGCATCGCAAATCACACGACAAAACCCAGGCTGGGTGACCGACATCTGTTTTGTCTCAGCCAGCGCAGCACGAAAAGAGCGCTGCCGGTCGGTGGCCCCACCCGCTGGAAGCGGCTCAAGCATTACCGTGCTTGCCGGACTGGCGAGACAATAAACGGAGTCTATTTATTTATGATGGCTGGACTCTCCAGCAGGTCATTGGCACGGTCTCCAAGGGCGATGCATTCGAATCCCTTTTCTCAATTTTCTCTCTTCCATCTCTCCAGGCTGCCTGCTATTCTTTGTGCCTATTCTCCCAGGAGAGCTGGTCTGGAAACAAACAGCTTCGCCATCGGCGTGGCTCTCGGTTGGGAGGGTAAATAAGTTTAGGAGGAAAAGTACATTTGGAGTGGGTGCTGATCCAAGTGAATGAGCCCGGCCTGCTGTTGTCTTTACCAGCTCCCAGTCTGCCCTGGTAGTTTCCTGGGTACATAGACGCGTTGGCTATGAGGTACAGACAGCTACTGCAAAGTGGAACTAGGTTGAAAATGGAGCTGGTCTTGTGACTGAACATACAGCTAGGAATTGGCCTCTGGGCTTCTGTTTCTGGCTTTTCGAGGGCTCTCAGAAAACCACGGGTGGGGGAAAGGAAAGCTGTGTAATTTTAGAAAGCCAGCCTAGCCCCCATGCTGGGCCAGCTGCCCTCAAAGGGAGAGCATGGAGGGTGTTAAGAGAAGAGCTGCCATGCTGCTCTCCACCAGCAGTGTGAGGGGAGTCTCAGGAAGCTGCCTGGGGAAGGGGTGCTAAAAAAAGGGAGATATTTGGCAAGGTCTTCTCTCCAGCCTGCAGCATGGGGTGTATGGATCCAAAGGCAGTGCATGTGCTGCAGGAACAGAAAGGGGCTGCTGTCAGCCCCTGGGTAGGGGACTGTTCTTAGACAAATCATGGGTTTGAAGATTCATTTCATGTAGGCTGTGGTGTCTTACAGTCATAAGACTCAGTGTGAGGTAGTCACCTTGAGTTCCCTTTATAGAAAAGAGTGCCTGACCTATTTTGAGATGAGGGAAAGCACTCTCTGAACTGATGTGCCTTGTCCTTGGCTGCAGATAGTGACCCTCTCAGCTCAGGCAAGATGAATCCTGCCTAATATTAGATAGAGTCCAGGCCAGGAGGTGCCTCCAGCCTTTTATCTGTCCTCTTTGGGATGTCAGACTCAGGGAAACACAAAATGGCAGGCAGCCATTCTCACAATGGGAGGGGAATGGAAAAGTGTAGGAAAACATTTGAGAATGGCTCCTTCAGGTTCTGAATTTCTCCTTGGAGAGGGTGTGCTTCCCTCCACAGGTTACAGAAAGATCCAGGGGAAATAAACCTTCCTATTTGGCTGAGAAACCCTGGAGATATGAGGCTTGGTGATGTGAATTGCTCATCTTGTGCATCTGTGCCTCCGATCCTCCATCTCTACATCCTCTCCTGTAGAAGTGTCAAGTGGTAGCCAGTGTCAGGTTGTAGCCAGCTTTAGGATGCATTTAATTAACACCTGCTTAGCTCACATGCTCACTTGCCATTCACTGACTCCCTTCCTGACTTTCCTTCCCAAATCACTGTCTAGTTCTTTTTTCACAGCCCTCTATCATCCTCCAAAGCAGTGGGATTTTTCCCAGCCCAAGCCTACACAGGTGCTCTTGCTGAATATGAGGTCAGGTCCACTTCCTGCTTTGCTCTGCAGGTCTGCAGGGCACAGAGAGAGCAAATCTGCTGGGCATCACATGAGCCCAACTGTGAGGCTTTGGGGGATGTGGGCTTCTGGCTGGCTATAATTTACAGAGAAGGAACAAACCACATATCCTGCAAGAGCCCTGGTCTGCCATTTTTCATGCATCCCACATTTGGCAGATTGAGAGGTTTATTCCAGGAGCCAAGATGTTGATGGTTAGCATGAATCTTTCCTTCCCACAGACCCTCTCTTTCCTCCTTAGAGCAGAGGCTGGGCTATCTGGGAGCTCTTGGCTTCTCCATCCCAAATTCCAGCTTGAGTTTTGCTGTGAAATATCCTCAGTCATTTCATCTCTCCTGCTGAGAAAGGCTAAACACAAACGTTCAGGAGTCTGGCAGAAGAAACTCGGATTGCTTACTCAAAAGAGGAGCAGTGAGCCAGAACTTCAGCTGCTCTCTCTCAAGATCTATTTGCTGAAATGCTTAACCCATGCTGGGAAGTGCTTCTGTGGTCTTGGCCTTGCTGTATTTCCACCTGGCTCCCTCACTCCTGCAGGCAGCTCACAAAGTCCTAAATCAGTGGTTGTGTTCTGTCCACTGGATGAGGGCCCTGACATTAGTTGTGGCAGAGAGAGATTAGTTTCAGGAGCAGCAGAATAAAGGGAGCCTGGATCCAGGCCTCTGAGCTGTATTTGTGCCATGTGCTTCAACCAAAGCTCCTCTGGTGGTTGGAATTTTCTTCCTTGAGGGGTTCATGTGTGTGTCATAGTAGGGAAAAATGCTTTGCAGCTCACTCAGATCTCTCCCTGCATAGCTGCCTGTTTTCAAGGAACGCTGTGGAACAGTGGTGTCTTCTGAGACCTCTCTCTTTGCCAAATGTCCTTCATTCAGAGGGTGCTAGGGGGAAGAGAAGCTTGGAGAAACATGTGTGAGCAATGCAATCACACCTAACTGTGTTTCTTCATGAAACCCTGACTCTCCAGCGTGGAAAGAGCAAGGGAAAGGCAGCTGGATGCTTCCTGTGACACGCTTGGGTTCAGACCCGAAACAAGAGACAGCTGGGGTCTCAAAAAGAAGATGAAGTCATACAATGAGCAAAGCTGGGAGATTTATTTGGGAGCTGTCAACATGCTCAGTAGTATTGAAGATACCATTATTGGTTAGGAGTCATTGCTTAATACCATCTCTGAAGTGCCTGAGAGCATCATGCTCCCATTGAGTGCATCATGCTGAACTTTCAGGAGCTTGTGGTGTTTAGATGATAGACAATAAGGAAAGGTCATAAAATCAGTAGAAAGGGAGAAGACACAAAGAAAAGAGACAGGGGAGAAAAAATCCAATGCAGACATCCAGGGCAGGTGGCTTTAGTCTGCACCTGTGACTTTCTGGCTGCTCTCCAGGCAGTGGATCTGAAGGTGAGGATCAGGTGAGATCCATTGGGGTCTTGATATAAAAAGTCCACAGGCAGCCCAGGGAAAGGTTTGGGAGTGAGACAGTGGGCAAGAGAAGCTGGGTCACTCAAAGCAATGTTTCTTCAGTTCATCACAGGATCAATTGATAAACACAGGTCTGGCAAAGGCAGTGAAGGATTAAGGGGGAGGAATCTTCCCTATACATACAAATACCTGCAAGTTTTGTTAGGATGGGAGGCACGGACATGTCTCTTTCCCTTCAAGCTTTTTACTCTGTTAAGAGTTTCCCTGTGTCACCTAGTGTTGAAGCTTTAGAGGCAGGTCGTCTGCTTTAGCAGAAAGTAGGTGCATGGGAATGAGGTGTTAACTCCTTGCACCTCCTGGAGGAGTAATTTACTTCAGCAACAGTAGGGGAAAATCAGCTTCATTCATGAAGGGGGCAACGGGGAGGAAGGAATGGCTGTTTGTTAATGTTGCCTTAAGCTAAGCATTAATGAAGTGCAACACTTAAGAAGCTTGCATGCCTCAATTATGTCCACCCAGCTCACATTGCCTTCCCAATTATGTAGGTTAAAAAACGAGGTACGTGTGAGGAAACCGCTGCCTGCTCATTACCTCTCCCTGCGAGCAGCAATTCTGCTCTCCTACCAGGTGTACCTGCACACACAGGGTTTCAGACAGCAACAGCCAACCAGTGCAAACACACCACGCAGCAGTGGGGATGGGGCTGTGCTGGAAATGGATTTTTAACCAGGGAAATAATGTGTGATGTGAGCAGCAAGCTGGGCTTAGCACCGGAGACCTTGTTCTGCAAACATGGAGGGGAAGCACAGGAAGGCTCAAAACGTTGTCTGGTGGCTGAGGGTGTTGCTGGCTGACTGGTGCTGACCTTGAAGGAAGGAAGAACCAGCCAGATACGTGACTGCATTATGAATGTCAGTGGCACCTTCTGAGTAGGACTCTGCTGCTCCTTCTGCAGAAAGCTCAGGGTTTTTCTCTTTCTGGTCACCCTGTTAGGTCCTTCTAATGCAAAACATAAATCAAATCCAGCTCAGAAAAGTCTCCTTTTTATTGCACTAGGCAGTGAGAGGCTAGATAATAACTTTGGAAACCAGGAATTGTTTTGTTTACCCAGTCCTTTTTTATTATTATCATGAAGTATGTGGGGGGAAAAAACCAAACAAAAAACCAAACAAAAAACCAAACAAAAAACCAAACCAATACCTGACAGACAAAAACTCCTTCCAAATTGTGCAATAATAACAGAAATAGGTGAATAAGATTAAAAAAACAGAGAGAGAAAAGGACATAGAGTAGCAATTCAAATGGTGCAGTATTAAACTCCACTTAAGGAACCAGATTAGAAGTTGACACTACCTCTAAAGAGCTCATTATAAGACTGGCTGCTTGTAGGCTGCTGCACAGTTTGGAGGATTAATGATAAATATTACAGCTAGTTCCAGTAATGAAGATGCTCTCTGGGTCCAAGAGTAACTAAGTCAATTGCACCATTTCCCCTTCTGAAGTCCATTTGAAGGAGACTTGAAAGTTGCTCTGGAAAATGTTCTTTTGGTCTTTCCTGAACACACTTTTACACTTCCACCAGCAAATTAGTGGAGTTTGCCATCCAACAGCACTCTGTCTCTACAAAGACATTTCAAGCATGCAGATGCTAGGACTGAAAGTCTGCCCTGCAAGGAAACAGTGTGCTGTATCAGGTGAGGATTCCCTGGTGGCTAATGTGACTTTGGGGCTGCTTTAGATGACTCCAGAAACAGGATTAGCAAAGAATCCTGTCCCTTTGGTTGCCTGTCCCTTTCCACCCAGACAGGAGCCCTCAAGTCACTTCTCACAGAGTTTCTAGAAGCCAGCAGGAAGCAATAGCATTTTGTGGCCACCAAGGTGACCTAGAAGGACTAAGATCCTTTGCTCATGAGGCCAAAAGACAATGGCATGGATGTTGGTTGCCAGCACTGCCACAGCACGCGCTCCCAAACACTCTCCTCCCCTTTCTGGCCGGGTATGTGCTCCTATACATCCATATGGAACTTGAGTTCTGGCCAAGAAAATTAGGTCTTTTCCAAGTACTCAATCTGCAGCTCTCTCCTGCTAATGCTGTGTCAAGGTGGGAGCACATGGAACAAGTTATGGCAGAGTTAGCCAGGCCATGAACGTGCAGCACGCCAGCTACTCTGCAGATGAAATACCTACATGCACAGCTTTCCCCTGCAGTCAATACAACAAAGCTTCCCTCCTCTCTGAAATGCCTTTCAGGCCATCAGCCAAGCTTCCAAGGAGCCTGCTCCTGCTCCTGCTCCAGCTCCTGCAGTGGGTGCTGGACTCTGAGGAGGGGGTTGTGTGTGCAGGGCACTGGGGTGAGCAGCTCACTACAGCCATTTTATGCCAGTGAGCAAAGGAGTGATGGGATTTATCCAGGCTGAAAGGGATTCTTTTTTTTTGACACTCCCCCTCCAAATGCCTAAAACCCCCAAGCCAAAGTACAATAAGCCTCACAGCCCAAAGCCCCACCAGATCTTAGTTTTCAACCTTAGTCTCTTGTTCAAATGGACTTAAGATTACCAGCAAGCATCTGCAGTGAGCTCTGAAATGGATGCAAACACAAATTAACTGGAAGAAATTCCTTCTAACCAGGGTACTTCCTGTACTCCTTTTATTCTGCATGGATCCAAACATTTCCCTGGGCTCCTGCAAAGTGAAACCCAAGACACAACTCGCCACAAGTTAGGGTACCACGTCCATGGCATAAGGCCGCTGAAACAAAAGCAGAACGAAATATGCATCCCCATCCGTGTACCATATTTACACCACAACCCTCCCACCCCCTATACATCTCTGTGAACAAGATTTTCGTGCTTCAAAAGTTCATAAAAAATATACACTTTACCCAGAACTGCATCTCTCCTGCTCATTGCCTGCCTGGGGCTTTAGACTTCTCTATCTCTATATAAAATACGCTAGCCCTGTGAAGTTGCTTTGCCGAGAGCACAGTGGTGATCCTTGCAATGAAGGGAAGGTCAGGGAGGGGAGGGGAGGGGAGTGGAGGGCACGTTGTGGGGTTACAGTACTGTCCACAGAAGGTGAATTCAGCTTTGCACAAAGCCTGCCTGCTGCAGGGCCCCAGAGCCCTGGGCAATGCTGGGTGACTCTGCTCTGTTGTGCCCAGGTCGTGTTGGTGAGGCACAGGTAACCAAAAGTGTTCTGAGTGCAGTGTTACAACAAAATGCCTCACTGAGCTCCATCAGCATCACTGAGCCGTGGCTACCAAGCCTTGCAGAGTGACCAGTGCCCAGGCTGCTGCCCAAAAGCAGCCAACCAAGGGGCTTCTGCAGAATATAAAGTTACAAAGGGTCCCTCTTGGCATCTCTCCTCCAGACAGAGATGGGCTAAATTCTACTTGCATAACTGAAGCAGGATTTACCCTGAGGGGAGGAAAGCAGCAGGATTTAACCAACAGTAATTCTCTCCAGGGAGGTACCAGCTCCTAGGATACTATCCTGTACTTTTCAGTTACCTGTGCCATAAATTTGCTTAATAAGGAAAGGATTCAATATTCTTTACCTCTGTTTTTAGGCTATTTTTTTTCCCCTCTTGCATAAAATCTTGTTATTTTTGTCTTTACAATAGTTTGGCCTCTGGGTCAGGTTCTGCTCTATGCAGCTGTAATTCTAGTCAAGTGGAGCTATACCTGCTGGGTTGATTTACTCAACGTTTTGACTGCTGAACAGCACCTGAGCCACTAACAAGGTAAAAATACTCCTGCTCTGCAAGCTTGCTGCTAGTTATAAAAGTCTGATTATAGTTTGGTCCCAGCTTTGTGGGGGGAGGAGGGGAGGGGGGAAAAAAAATCCCCTCCACCTGTCACCAGGAATGCTAACACCAGTAATTGAAAATAGAGGTAATATTTCTATAGCCTATCAAACCACTCAGAACCTTTGATACCATTTTCTGCATGTGAAACTAAAGGGATCAGTTGTGTATCAAAACATAGGTTTGGCCTCACTCTTTTCATCTGTAGGAAGACTGCATTTGTACCTCAGTTGACCCAGCAAAAATACGTCAGGTTTGAACAAAGGGTGTGAGAAGACTTTCACATTACTGGGGCAAAGGTTTGCATATATAGAGCACAGGCAGGCACAGACCCCCTGAACACCCTCTCTTGGGTTGGCAAGTAGTTGGACTGGTGGTGAGATTTCACATCTTTTGCTATCACAAAAGGAAAAACAAAATGATAAATAAAAGCTTGATCTTGATAGCCAAACATTTCTGCTGCTTAGCTCTGTAGCCAGTGTTATGCCTGCTGGAAACGTGACAGGACTAGTGATGGGAAAATAAGACCTAAGTGGATCTATTTGTTGCTTCTAAAGCTGAAGGGACAACTGGAGGTGCTTTCAGGAAAATGCCAGTGAAGGGGGATGGAGTCCCTGCTGCAACCCAAATGAATTTAGATGTTTAGTAATTACTGCCCTGTATGACTGTGGAAAAATCTGTCTGTGGAGCTGCCTCCTAGCTGCACACAGAGGATGCTCCCCCTTCTGTCCCACTGATGGACTGGCAGCTAGAGCAGCTCCACAGAGGTCCTGATCAGCTGGGAGTTGTGCTTTAAGGTTTGCACTTCAAGTAGTGGCAGATTTTTCCCCCATTGATGTTACTGATGTAAGCTACAGATTAATTAGGCCACGTGTGATGGGCAGGGGCAGCAGCTCGGTAACTGCAGGTGCAGAGGGTAGGGCAGGGCATGCACTGCTGTTACTGCACACCTGAAAGGGAGGGCCAAAGCCACAAAGCCACTACTGCTGCCCAGGGGTAAGCCCTGTCCTGCAGACAGGAGCCCCAGAACTCCTCTTGGAGTGTCACACTCATGTGCAAGGGTCTACATGACCCTTGGCACCAGGGTGTGGTGGTGCCTGGCCGCTTCTAGCAGCAAGGAAGCTAAACACACGTGCTGCAGCATCCTGACCTGGGCTCTGAGAGGGCAGAAAGGTCTTTTAATAAGGTGAACAACAACCCAAAAAGAAGAAAAAAAGATGTAAAAATAAGGCTTTCTATTACCATGGCAAGAACAATGCTGGAGATGCCAAGATACTACTGCCTTGCAAGATAAAGTGGCACATGTTCTACACAAGAATGTGTACAAAGCCTGACGACTCTGGAAACCTGTTCTGGAGCAGACTTCCCAATAAATTAACACAACAAAAATACCTTCATAGAAAACAAAGTCCCAAGGAATTATTATTACTATTATTTTGTTGTTGTTTGATTGTTTTTTAAAGTAAAAGCAAAACTTTCAGGGACTATATTACTTATCTCTCTCTCTCTCTACAATATAGAATCTCCTGAATTTTCTTTTCCTTTTAAATAAAGTCCTTCTTGCCTTAGAAAAATAAAAGGAGTAGCCAATTTTAGTCAACAGAAAAGATCTCACAGACTTTAAAAGCATGCCCAGCAAGCCTTGTAAGACTAAATTAATGTTAAACCAAAGCAATTTGTTACTGAACCAACCTAGCCTGCAATTCACAGCTGACTACTACAAAGTGTGGCTGCAAAATCCTCTTTGCTGTTTCAGTTTGTTGGTTGTTCGTCGTTGGGGTTTGGGGGGGTGGGGGGTGGTTTTTTTTTGGCCCATATAAAAATAACATATTGCAACTCAAAAGTGCATTTTTAAAATAAACCATCGACTATTTTTTATCAAATAAAATCTTTACACCATTTGGTTTTGTTTTGTCTTCTTTTTGCCTTTGTGGTTTTTGTTTTTTACAGTCAGAAGGAAGGCTTCAGGCGATGACCATGGGAACGTCGTCTGAGAATCCAGTGATCATTGGGGCTTCGTCGTCCTCATCTCCTGGAAAAAACACAAAGCCAGACTGCTGTAGTAGAATAGGAATAGAATAGAATAGAATAGAATAGAATAGAATAGAATAGAATAGAATAGAATAGAATAGAATAGAATAGAATAGAATAGAATAGGAAGGGAAAAAGAATAGGAAGGGAAAAAGAATAGGAAGGGAAAAAAGAATAGGAAGGGAAAAAAGAATAGGAAGGGAAAAAAGAATAGGAAGGAGAAGGAGAAGGAGAAAGGAGAAAGGAGAAAGGAGAAAGGAGAAAGGAGAAAGGAGAAAGGAGAAAGGAGAAAGGAGAAAGGAGAAAGGAGAAAGGAGAAGGAGAAGGAGAAGGAGAAGGAGAAGGGAATAGAAATAGACTAGGAATAGAATAGAATAGAATAGAATAGAATAGAATAGAATAGAATAGAATAGAATAGAATAGAATAGAATAGGAAAAAGAATAGGAAGGGAAAAAGAATAGGAAGGGAAAAAAGAATAGGAAGGGAAAAAAGAATAGGAAGGGAAAAAAGAATAGGAAGGGAAAAAAGAATAGGAAGGAGAAGGAGAAGGAGAAAGGAGAAAGGAGAAAGGAGAAAGGAGAAAGGAGAAAGGAGAAAGGAGAAAGGAGAAAGGAGAAAGGAGAAAGGAGAAAGGAGAAAGGAGAAAGGAGAAAGGAGAAAGGAGAAAGGAGAAAGGAGAAAGGAGAAAGGAGAAAGGAGAAAGGAGAAAGGAGAAAGGAGAAGGAGAAGGAGAAGGGAATAGAAATAGAATAGAAATAGACTAGGAATAGACTAGACTAGACTAGAATAGACCAGACCAGGTTGGAAGAGACCTTCAAGATCATCGAGTCCAACCTATCACCCAATACCACCTAATCAACTAAACCATGCAACCAAGCACCCCATCAAGTCTCCTCCTAAACACCTCCGGGGATGGTGACTCCACCATCTCCCTGGGCAGCACATTCCAGTGGGCAATCACTCTCTCTGTGTAGAATTTCTTCCTAACATCCAGTCTGAACCTCCCTTGGTGCAGCTTGAGACTGTGTCCTCTTGTTCTGGTGCTAGTTGCCTGGGAGAAGAAAGCAGCCCCCACCTGTCTACAACCTCCCTTCAGGTAGTTGTGGACAGCAATAAGGTCTGCCCTGAGCCTCCTCTTCTCCAGGCTAAGCCACCCCAGCTTCCTCAGCCTCTCCTCACAGGGCTGTGCTTGAGGCCTCTGCCCAGCCTCATTGCCCTTCTCTGGACATGTTCAAGAGTCTCAATGTCCTTAAATTGAGGAGATTGGATGTGGCACTTGGTGCCATGGTTTAGTCATGAGGTGTTGGGTGACAGGTTGGACTTGATGATCTCTGAGGTCTTTTCCAACCTTATTGATTCTGTGATTCCAATCCCCCTGCCATGGGCAGGGACACTTCCATTAGAACAGGTTGCCCAAGGTCTCATCCAACCTAACCTTGAACACCTCCAGGAAGGGGGCATCCATATGTCCCTAGGCAACCTCCTCCAGTGTCTCACCAACACAGCCAAAAGCATGAGAGAGGAGTTAGGTCTTGTGCTGATTTCACATCCTTAAGACCATCCTGCGTGAGACCAAGGGTCACTTACTTACCTAAATCATCTCCTGAGGAGAATATGGCCGAGCCCAGACGGGAGCTGTAGTGGCTGTTGGCAAAGGCAGTGAAGCTGTTCTGCAGCCGCCTGTGCCTCATGTACAGCAGCACGAAGCCAATGCCTAGGGTCACCAGCAGCAGGAACAGCACCGGTACCACGATGGCAGCAACGTCTGTAGATCTACCAGCTCTTGCTGCAGAGGAGTCTTCCCCTAAGAGCAGGGAGGGAGAGAAGTGTATTTAGCACTAAGGAGGCCACAACTTAAATACTGGGCTCACTTTTGGGGCCCTCACTAGAACAAAGACATTGAGGTGCTGAAGGGTGCCCAGAGAAGGTAACAAAGCTGTTCTGGAGAACAGGGCTGGTGAGGAGCAGCTGAGGGAACTGGGGTTGGTTAGTGTGGAGAAGAGGAGGATGAAGGTAGACCTCATTGCTCTCTACATCTCCCTGAAAGGAGGTTGGAGTGAGTGGGGGTTGGTCTTTTCTCCCTAGTACCAGGTGATAGGATGAGAGAAAACAGCCTGAAATTGTGTGCCAAGGGAGGTTTAGGTTGGAGATTAGGAAAAATGTCAATGCTACAAGAGTAGCCAGGGATTGGAACTGACTCCTCAGGGAGCTGGTGGGGTCACCATCCCTGGAGGTGTTCAAGGAATGTGTGGCCATGGCACTTTGGGACATGGTTTAATGGCCATGGTGGTGCTGGGTCGATGGTTGGACTGGACGACCTTAGAGGTCTTTTCCAACCACAACAATTCTCTGATTCTGTAAGTGCCATTTGCAACCAACAGCACATTTCTCTAGTGAATTTGTGAGGCTTTCATTACCCTCTGGTAAGGAAGGGAGGGGGAAATACCAGGGGCTTACCAGTTCCTAGCTCATCATAGAGAAGCGTGGCCGGCTCACCGCACATCTGCCCACTATACAGGCACCTGGCCTGCACAGTGAATGAGTAGTTGTGACCTATCTTCAGGTTGGAAACTTTGAAGAAGTTTTCTGTGGTGTTCCCAAGATAAGCTGTGATGTTCATCAAGCTGTCAAACATGTGAATCTCGTAGCCCTGAGAGTTGTGGAAACAAAGACACAACCCCCAAATCACTCAGCTGCAGAGGATGGGTTTGGTTCTTCTGACAGGGCTTTGAAACTTGTTTCTCCTCCAGCGTGTAGGTCTGGTGATGTGTTGGGCTATCAGCCAGGAAGGAGCAATGTGGAGCCTCCTCCAGGCATCCCTGTGAATGTGTATTACCCTTGGCCAGTTCAGGGAGAAGATTTTGGTCTGTCTGGTTCACTCTGTTCCTAGCATCCACCCAAGACCACTCAGAACACTGAGTCCAGTACCAGTGAGGGCTTTAGGGGTGGGGGTTGGGGGAGTTTGCTGCCTGCCCAGGCCCTGAGAGAGAACATATCTCACATTTTCCATCAAAGTCTAAACAATGACAATTCTCAGATGCTATTTATGTGCTTCCCAGCACAGCAGGGCAGTGTCCCATTCCCAGGCCTTTCATATGTGTGACAGTTGACCTTTTCCTGGAGGATAATTGTGTTCCTAACAGGTGCCCAATTGGATCTGTTAGCTTTAGTGCCTTAGGTGTGACAGGAATTGAAGTGAGCTCTGCACAGAGGGCTGCTCAAGGACACGCAGGGGAGCAGAGTGTACTTGGAGCGTTTGAAGGTGTCTGTGAAAGGAGCCTTGCAGTGACCTTGCAGCCCAGGGTTTTCTGAACCTCTGCCTGCAGGGATGGGGCAGGGAGCACAACTTACCCGGCTTTCATTGAAATTACTTTCTTTTAATGCCAAACTCTTCCAAAACAGCAGAATGTGGTCATTTTCTGTTATGATTTTTAAGGCGTCTGGTGCAGACAGGGGAACTGCAAAGGAGGACAAAAAGGGCAGGTTTGCAACATTGGTGACACTCTTCTTATGCAATGGGGGCACTTCTGGAACAGCATTTTTTGAGCCAGCAGCACAGTACTCTGCTTAGGGAAGGGCTGTACTGGAGGAGAGGATATTGTGGCATCTGAGCTGGTGGGAGTTTGTCAGTAGGACCACAATGGTCCTTCATGGCTTAGCCTGGAGAAGAGGAGGCTCAGAGGAGACCTTCTTGCTCTCTACAACTGCCTGAAGGGAGGTTGTAGCCAGGTAGGGGTTGGTCTCTTCTCCCAGGCAACCAGCACCAGAACAAGAGGACACAGTCTCAAGCTGTGCCAGGGGAGGTTTAGGCTGGATGTTAGGAAGAAGTTCTTCATAGAAAGAGAGATTGGCCATTGGGATGTGCTGCCCAGGGAGGTGGTGGAGTCCCCATCACTGGAGGTGTTCAGGAAGAGACTGGATGGGGTGCTTGGTGCCATGGTTTAGTTGATTAGATGGTGTTGGGTGAGAGGTTGGACACAAGGATCTGAAAGGTCATTTCCAACCTGGTTAATTCTATTCTATTCTATTCTATTCTATTCTATTCTATTCTATTCTATTCTATTCTATTCTATTCTATTCTATTCTATTCTATTCTATTCTATAATCTAGAATCTCATTCTATTCTGTTCCATTCTATTCTATTCCATTCTATCCTGTTCCATCCTGTTCCATTCTATTCTATTCTATTCTATTCTATTCTATTCCATTCTATTCCATTCTATTCTGTTCCAACCTGTTCTATTCCATTCTATTCTATTCCATTCTATTCTATTCCATTCTATTCTATTCCATTCCATCCCATTCTATTCCATTCCATTCTATTCCATTCCATTCTATTCCCTTCCATTCTATTCTACTCCATTTTATTCTATTCTACACTACACAGGCAGCCAAGCAGGTGTCTTACTCATCTCCGTCTAGGCAGGAGAAAAACTCCCCAGCTATCATTTGAGAGGTTTCCTCTCTGCTGCTGCTCTGTGGGGGTTTAATTGCCTTCCCAGGAAGCTGCCGGGAGGCCCCTCAGAAATTTGGCTTTGGCTGTGGGAGAGGACTAAGCAAAGCAGCAACACTACAGCAGCCTCCAGCTAGCAGAGGGGTGGGATGCGAGGTGCGTTGGACGGACGCTGGATTCCCTCTAGTGGACAGCGCTGCAAGGACTGGCCCCGGCACCCACCTCGCAGTGCTCCTTCCTTTACCTGTGTTGATCTTCATGCTGGATTCTTTGCTCATATTTCCCAGCTGAACAATCACATGGTATTTGCCTCCCGGTTCCAGTTTCTTAATGGTGTACTCCACTGTGCTGTTCCGGGTTTTCACTTTGTAGATTTTATCTGTTTTTCTTACTAAATCTTTAACTGCAACAGCATATAACTGCGGGGGGGGGGGAGAGGAAAGGCACAGAGTGAAAGCCCTGACCTTCCTGCACGCTGGTGCTGGCAATCTCGTACAATGGCAGGGCATGAGATGTGAGGGAACAAACCCGGGAGTTAAACCATGCCTGCACTCTGCAGAAAGCCTGGGAAGTAAGAATTCCAGCCCAGCTGGATCCCTGCCCAAGATCAGTATTTACAGATACAGCAAATGCAGTTACTGGAACAGCTGAGGGAGGGCAGGAGGGAAATCTCTCAGGTTGTGTTCCTCAATGAATCACAAGGAGGCGATGCAAGCTCCTGCCCTGTCAAAGTTTCCAGTTTTGCTAGGAAGATTTATACCTTTAAATCTTTGCCATTAAAGTCTCTGGACCAGGCTGGGAGCAGAAAGCTTGCTGAGAAAATGACTCTCCTTCAATGGAGCGAGACCTGACTGAACGCCAGCGCGCCAGAAAACAGAACCCAGCTTTGTTGGGGCTGCATGGGCATGGCTGGAGAGGGAGGCAGAGCCTGCAGCCCGGCTGGCCCAACGCCTGTCCTGCTGCCAGCCCGGGCTCCAGGGCAAAGCCAAAGCCCAGAGAAGTATTTTAGCACATGCCCAAGTTTGCTTCCAGGCTCAGTCAGTCCCAGACCTTGAGTCTTTTTAAACACACTGTGAATGTTACAAGCCTGAACTAAGGGAAGAGGAAACACAGGGCTCGGAGGTGTCAGTATCTGGAGGATGGCTACTTAGATGGAGAGCAGACCTATCTCAGGCTCCATTCTCCATCAGCAGCAGGCGAGGGATCTATCTTGGGGCCAGGGTTTTGCATGCAGAGGGGCAGGAGAAGGCACTGTGAGGTGTTACCATGTCCTGGTCGGGTGAGTCGTAGGGCGATTCCCACTTAACGACGGCGAACGTCTTTCCGGTGTGCACCGAGTGGAGGTGCCGAGGGGGAAGGCGGTTGTCAGGGATCATCTTCACCACAACGTAGTCAGACGGTGGCCCTTGGTAGGGAGACATCACACGGACCTTGAAGGGATGACACAGCAGTTAAGCCTGTGCCTGCACCCTTCAGTACCAAACTAGGGCCCGCAGTGCAGGTAGCAGGGGGAAAAGAAAAGGAACCTACCAGAAACAGGTACTGCTCGTCCCTCTGCACGAGCACAGTGATGTTGTGGGAGGTCGTGGTGATGTTGTGAGGACTCCTGTACAGCTCTAGGAAGGATGTTGCATAGAAGATACCATAGACCTATGGAGGAAGAGCACAACAGGGACAATACAGAGTTTGGCATGACCCAGAGCCCAAACTTTCACTGGCTGTCACTTTATAGGGACAGGACACAAAGACCCTTTCTCCTGTGGGCACTCTCTCCTGTCCAAGTTCAGGTTCACTCTACCCACTCACTTCTCTCTCCCCACCCTAAAATCCTGGGCTAAGCTCTGGCAACACAGCAGTCAGCTGAACACCCATCACAGCATCATGCTATCTGTGTTTCAGCCACTGGAGTAGAAGCTGAACAAACAGACAGCGAGAAGACTTTCCTTGATTCTGTCTAAGGGGCAGTAGGTGCTTTCCTTTCTTTTTTGAGCATACCATTCTCAGGGCCTCTCAGTTAAATCCCTACAAATAATCCTGATTTCAAGGTTTTCCTTGTGTTTAGAGGCTCAGAGCTAGACCCCATCCTAGCTGCTGAGAAAAGAGCGTTGGTGCCTTACGACATTCCTCGGTCCCGTCCAGCTGCACTCCACCGCAGTCTGGTTGATGGCCTTGGCTTTGAGACTCGGTGATGCAGGTCTTGTCCCACTGGTCACCACATGTGCAAAAGACAGAGGGCTGTCACCCAGCTCTGTCTTAGCCCAAGCAGAAATTTCATAGGGGGTGTGTGCTGTCAAATTTGTCACTGAGCAAGAAGAGAAACGTGCACTATTAGGTGAGGCAAAGTCCTGCCAAGGCAGGGTGAGAGCGCTATGAAATGGTCAGCAGCATCAAGCAGTCTTAGACAGGAGCCTGCCTCTCTTGGTTTGTGTTTGCCTTCATTTTGAGTAATTTCCTCCATCCAGAAGCACTCTGGTATCTAACCCAGCCTGTGCTCTCCTGTGCCAGGATGCTTTCCCGTATCTAGACTGTACACACCAGTGATTTTTCCAAACAAGAAAGTAATCTGATTAATAGGGACATGCTCTGCATACAAGCCCAAGAAACTGTTGACCTTTTGCAGAGCAGATAAGGAACCACAAACAAAATCCTGTGTGATGAAAAAAAGGCTACTGCAGCTCTGGGGGATAAATCCCAAATCCCCTTGAAATCTCCAGGTCCTAAGAAGAGAGGCCAAGGATTTGCTGGTTTGTCCTCTCACGATTTCCTCTTTCCTAAACAGAAACTACCAGTTGCAGTGAGAGGGGGGGAAATAATCCTATGGCCTTCCACAAACCTTTCTGTTTGGGGCTGACCAGAGCAGAATTTAACACTTACCTTTTTGGATGGACTTTTCTCCTTCTATGATCAGAGTCCTTTTCTCCTGCCTGTGTGTATCGAATGTCCAGTAGATGTTCACAACGTAACCGCTGACCTGTCAAGCAGCAAGAGCACCACAATGCAAACTCTCAGTTCAGCTGGCTTTGAATGCATGGAAAGAGGCACTGCTGAAAGCCTTGGCATTGTGTTTTCCATCCTAATTAAGAGAGCTGGGGTGGTTTATGAGTAGGGAGAAATGACTTGGCAGGAATTGAGTAGTTTCAAGAGAAGTAACTGCAATACTTAACTAGGTGATAGGTTATCCCATCCAGTGTTAACCCAATGCAGGCCTGCTCTTTAAATCTGTTTTAATTTCAGAAGTAAAGGTAAAACTGTTACCTTGACACTAGTAGTCATTTTTAGGCTGAAACTTATGGAGTCCTCGCTGTATCTCTCAATGTGGATGACAGGTGGAGGAATGACTGGAAGGAAAAAGAGAAGTAGCTGTTAGTGCAGCACAGAGAAATATTTAGTCAGAGGGGACAGGTAAAATACAGGCTTTCATTATGACAACCATCCCTCAGACCAGGCATCATCCATCCTTCCAGCCCCAACCTTGCCTGTCTTCATGTCCCTCAGAGAAGGCATTGGCATGCTGCTGTTCCTCCATCATTTTTCAGTCAACCACCCAAAACCTGCCTTATCTGTGCCTTGCTAGGCACAGGCTGGAAGCAGAGAGGTTAAGGCACAGGAGTTTTACTTCTGAACTCAGTGGGACAAGCCCATACCCCAGTTAACAGCTCTGGCCTTCTGAGGAACTGGTGAAAGAGGTCAGGAGCTACTGGTGGGGCTAGCTGCCAAATGCTCATGCAAAACCTGAGGGGAAAGTTAGGATGCCTCTTTCTACCTCTGTTTTTCTGAGCACTGGGTACTCTTGTACTTCCTATTATCTGAATCCTGCAATTCAGGTTGCATGGTGTTTTCTTTCCCTCCACCACAGGGAGGATGCCCTTTCATCTAACAAACTAGCAGACTATTTTGACATCAGGATACAGGTTTGGAAGAAGAACTTGGCACGAATACAAATGGCTTCAAATGGCTTTTCTAGAAACAGTTTGGAAAGAAATTATCTACTGTGTTGTCTGAATGTACCTGCTGTCAGACTGCAATACTGTGATAGCACCTGGGAGCTAGAGGGCTCTTGTGATGTTTTAACCTATGTGAGATGCAGAAACCATCATAGGGATGGGAGAATCACAGGAGAAGAATGAAGAAGCAGCCTTTCAGCCAGAGGCAGCAAAGGAGTTAATGGTAGCACACCTTGGCTATCTGAAGGTAGGATCTAGCCTACATGAGTCAGAAGGAATCCACCTGCAGTCTAGGAGAAAGGGGCACATCCTGAACAGGCTTCTCACCCACTTCCAGCGCAGTACCTCCACCCAATGTGCTGCAGAGCTCAGAGGAAGAGTCAGCAACCCATTCACACTTGCCACTGAACCTTGAGGCAGCCCAAGTTAAGCGAAATAGCACAGCCAAGGTGTTAAACAGTGTAAAATGCTCAGTAGGGAAGAATAAAGGACCAGGAGGTGGTTGTGCATGCTGAAGCTAACACCTCAGGCACACATTCTGCCTTTTTGCTCTGTTGTTCAAGTTGACTGAAACAGCAACATTTACCTTTGCCTTTTATGGTGGTTATGGATTTGGAATCACTCCAATTCCCCACTCCTCGACTAGTTACCGCAGCAACCTTTTCAAAGAAGAAGGTTGGTTAACATGAGCCAACATTGTATAATGCAAACAGAGGAGGAGGTTAAAGCAAGGTTATGGATGTGGCAGAGCTCTTGGGAAAAGGACTTTGAAGCAAACAATAGCTTAATTACTTGGCAATAAAATGCTTATTACAGAGATAAAGCAGACTACTTTAAGTCAATTAAAGGAATCTAAGAGGAGGGTGGTGTGTCCTCATTGCAGATAACTGCTCTCTCATGAGATCTTTATGAGGGGTCCATCAAGATAAGGAGCTTTGGACTCTGATGACCATAGCATAGGTAAGAACCATGCCAGAGTAGCCTGTGCACTGAATCCAGGTCTAAAGCTTTATTCAGGAAGGGATTAGTACAGGAAGGAATACCATGGAAAGAAGGACTTGTTCCAACTGTCTGTGAGAATAACAGTGATTCCTGGGGAGTGGGGGGCTGCTATCCCACCTCCCCCAACAACCCATGCTCATGCAGCACAGGAAGGATGGACAATGGCACAGCAAATACTTCCCAGGGCTCACTGTGCAGGCTTTCATTTCCTATTCTTATTACTTCTGTCTATAATTACCCAGCCTCTCCCATATGCATGCATTCCCCACAGGCAGATCTGCTTCTTTTCCCAGTGCCACAGTGAGGACCAAATTTATCTCTGGCCTAGATCCAGTGCAATTGCAGTGACATTGGAATGGGCAATTAGCAGTGCAGATTTCTTAATACAGCCTGGCCTTCTGGGAAAAGGAGAAAATCAAGGGCCTTAGTCCAGGCCTTGAAACTATGTATGTTAGCAAAGCAAATGCCAAGCCCCCATTGTGGGCTGCCAGTAAAGGCAGGATTTTAACAACATAATTTCTTAGCAAGTACTTGACAGTGCAGGGCTTGTATCAATTAGTGAACAGTGATGAGAGCATGCACAGACACAGCTCTGAAAACACTCACCCTAACGGTGTACAGGGTGTTGACCTGCAAGTTCTCGATCTCGGTGTAGTTCCTGGTGGTTCTAAGGGATGACCACTCTTTGGACCCACTCCTGCTGTATTCCACCTAGGAGCACCAAAACAAGGAATGAAGGCTCCATAGTCAACAAGGTTACAGCTCTCTCTCTGTGTCAAAATGGCAGTAGAAAGAAGTATGAAAGCTTGGAAATGTTGAGGATTGGCTTAAGGGCAAAGGACATGAGTCCCAGGCACATCTGTGTAATTTAGGCCTTGAAGGATTTTCTGTTGAAAATACAGCAATGGAGTAGGGGCTGTGGAAAAGTGCTGATTGCCTGGCATGCTAAGGTCAGGCTGACCTTGAGAAGAGACAAACAAGATAAGGAGGAAGCAAAAGCTGGGAAGAAGAGGAACTAGACTGAGTAGAAAAAAACCACAGAGTTGTGAAATAAACAAATGTAACCTTTCAGAGATAAACCAATTGTATGTGTTAAATTAGAATAGAATTAACTATGCATAAGATAAGACTATAAATAATGAAGTGTGGAACAATAAAGTTGGATGATTTCTATCAGTCATATTGAGTCTTGTCATCCCTGTCTCCGTTCCCACCATGGAAAGACAGAAATGAAATGATGAGCTTGAGGGCTGCATCACTACCTACAGCCCTGCAGCATTTCTTCTCCCAACTTGCTCAATGCTCTCAGCAGATTTCCTGTACACAAAATGCCCTGTTTGTGGCCTGCACCCCTGTGCAGAGAGAGCTGTATTCAGTCAGACCAGTCCACACTGCTGTGAGTCCCACCAGCCTTCCCTGTCCCGCCACCAATCTGGACCGGCCCCAGCTGGGCAGCAGGACTCACGATAAATTCCCGTATGAGGCCATGGGCATTCACGGGGGGACTCCAGCAGCCCATCACCACTCCTTCAGCTTCTTTCTTCAGGGACAGCTGAAGATTAAAGGGAGCATCTGGTACTAGGAAGAGAAACAGAGGTGTTAGTCATATGTGTGTGTCTGGATCACACAGGGGAAAGCAGGGTCTCCCTGAACAGTAGAGACAGTGTGGGAATGGCCAAGTGGTTCTGGCTCATGGGAGATGTCTCACTCCTGCAGCTGTGTCCCAAGTTCCTTTCTCCCCTGCTCTGGAGAAAGGAAACCTTCTTCATAATGTGAAGCTGGAATTTCACTAAGCTCTTTGCTTTATTTTGCACCCCTTCCTTAGCCTGACTTCCATTCTGTAGCTAGAAAGATCTTGCTCCTAGCAGGCAGTACTGACAGCCCCACAGACTCCTCACTGCACTGTAAGAAGAGATGAACTTTCCAGTGACATTAAACCACTAAGTCATGGGCAGGTTGGTAACTCAGTGCAGAACTGACGTTAGGCAGGGAGCCCCCAGCTCCAACACAATTCCCAGGCCTGTGGAAAGACTCCTTTTGTTCATAACAGGGATCTACTTTCTGAGCTGGAGTGGAGTGCATTAGGTGACTGATAGGACCACGCAGGTCTGCTTACGTCCTTCAGGTGTCCGGAGGGTGATGAAATCATTGGTGTTGTAGACTCTGCTGAGGCACTGCACTTGCACTTTCACCTGATAGGTGGAGTCAGGCTTGAGGACTTTCAAAATGCTGTTGGTTTTGTTGCTGTGGGTTTCCAAAACCTTCCAAATGCTTTCACCGACCAACCTGCACGGGAGAGTCCCAGCCCTCCAGTCAGGAGGTGAAACCATCCACTGCACCCTAAGAGCTTGCTGCTCAGTTTTCAGTAAGGCCACACCAAGGGCTGGAAAAGATGCTCTTTGACAGCCTGAACTAAACATAGCTTAGTGACTGTCCTCTGAGGTTTTCTGTAACTGCTGTGCTCTAATTTCTTCTTGACTTTGTTCTCATTGTTAACCATCCCACAAAGAGAAGACCCGAGTGGAAAAATACCCCAAATATAGCTGCATTACTGACTGAGTAAACAACCAGGGAGGAAACAAACACAGCTTTTCACAAATGCCCCCTAGTTACAGCTATTCTGGATCTCCTTTGCAACCAAGTACTAAAAGATTTTCCAAGCAGAACTGGGTTGCAGTCTTTCAGGCCCGGCTCTGTGTGGAGCTTTGCTGTAAATGCAGGCACCCTGATGCCTGTGCTTGTGCCCTTCCTACCCTTTGCTGGATACAAATAGCAATGGATCATGCAATAGACATGTACAGGGTACCTGTAATAGACATTGTAGACACAGGAGGTTGAGGACATTCTCTTTGGGCGAGCCCATGTCAGAGTGACATCACCAGAGAAATCAGCAGTCCACTGGAGGTTCTGGACTTTGTACACGATGGTGTCATCTAAGCAGGCAATGAGGAAAGTTATTCCATTGGAAAGGAATAAGCTCTTTGCCCAGAACAGAAACAGAAGCTATGTTCATGGCACAAACAACTTGTAGAGGTAGAAAGTGTGACTGGAGTATGTGAACCGTTCAAATTAGATGTGTAATTTATGTGGGTGTAGAAGAGCAGGCTCATCAGAAGGCAGTTTGGAGCTTGGTTCTCCCCAGAATATCTTGGTTGCCCTTATGCTTTAGCATGCAAGCAAGCCCTTTCCCTTACAGAAAGATAAAGTGTGGCTGCTGATGGAATACTTTTAAACATCATTTTGGAAGTACATGAGTGAAGGCTGATCAGTGCAAACCAAGGTAATCTTCTGCTTGTGCACTGAATCTGTGCTGTCACTGTAAGCCACCCAGGGCCTTTGTGTGGTTTTCCTTATCATATCTTGTGTGCAGCAGAAGGATCCAGGCAAAAGCTGGTAATTAAGCAGTAGTCTGGGGATTGCCTTGACATGAGCTCTGCAGCTGAATCTGCCATCTGACCTTGGGAAAGGCATTTAGGGGACAACAGCACCATGAAGTCCAGCACTGGCAGTGGGGGATACTGGAGGTGTTTGTTTGAAATGGCCCAAACCCATGCCCTATTCCTGCTAGACCCCTCCCTGCTCTCTCCCTTTGGGGACTGCATGTTGGAGCCTGCATCCAAGTGCTGTGGCCTGGCCCTGCAAGGGTGCTGAGCTTCATTCCCAGTGCTGTACAGAAACCAACTGGAGTGAAGCCAAGCTGCTGCTGCTTCACTTTCCCTACCCAACTGGAAATGAAACCCAGCAGGCATGCAGGTCCATGGACTGGCGCGGCAGAACAAGCTGTCCAAGGGAAATGAGATGGTTTCCCCTTGGCTTAGCAGCTGAGCTGTGAATCTTGGCAGCTCCTTCCCCTTTCCCTGAACCTGCTAGCTTGTCCCAATCAATACTTAATTAAAGAACTACACCCTGATTGATGCTCAAACCCCCAAGCAGTTCAGCAGGCACACGGCTGAACCTCGTGGCTGGCCAGAGGCAGTGATTGATTGCTGTTATCTGCCCAGGGCGGGCTGCTGCCTGCCTCCTGCCTGCCTCCGCAGGGCCACCAAAGGCCAGCGTGGGAGGGCCAGGGATGGCAGCATGACATGTGCTATGGCTCCCAGGGTCACCTTGCAAAGGAGAGCAGAGCTGGAGGTTGTTGCTTCACTCGTGGGCCACAGAAAATCAGGCAGCTTTGCTCCTACCCATCCTAAAGTTGTTTTTCTGTATGAGGTTGCACAAAGACGAATTGTCCGTGTGTTAGGGAAGCTTCACCCAGATGATTAGGTGAGGAGGTTCCTTGGACAACTGAACAGAGGCAGATACATCTAGGATGTTGTGAATGAAAGGTCAGGTATCCAGGACAGAGCAGGGCACAAGAAATGGGAGAGGGCTGCTGCTTACCAGTACAGTTACTCTCATCACTGCTGTCCGAGCAGTCCAGGTATCCATCACAGCGCTCTGTCAGCAGGATGCAGGCCTCTCCATCCTCACATTTATAACCATTAGGGCATGACAGGGTGCTGTGTGTAGCTGAAATGGCAGAAATGGGAGAATGGGTTTAGGGCTTGAGGCAGGAAAGTTCCCTTACCAGCACAGGGCTCCTAGCAAGGCCAGTGCTGCTTCAAAAGACACCTTGGTAGCTACATGACAGGGATGGAACTCAGGCAGAGTGTGTCAGTGATGGGGCTGTCTAGTTCTGGCTGCATCTTCTGGCATGGTGGCATCAGAAGAACCTGGAGCTTATCCCACAGAAAACAACAAATGGACTTCTGATGGGAATAGCACCAATTGTTTGGGCTTTGTAGTTCTGTTTTACTGTAAGGGTTTCACCAGCAGTGAACTCCTTGGTGTCCTCCCTGTCATCACAAAGGGCTTCCAAAAGGAAAGAGCCCAGCAGGGATCTGCTGGAGAGAGTCCAATGGAGAGCTACCAGGATGACTAAGGGACTGGAGCTCATGCCCTATGAGGAGAGGCTGAGAGCCCTGGGGCTGTTTAGTCTGGAGAAGAGAAGATAGAGAGGAGATTTAATAAAGTTTATAAATATCTGAGGGCTGAGTGTCAAGAGGGAAGGGACAGACTCTGCTCAGTTGTGCCCTGTGACAGGACAAGGGGTAATGGATATAAACCACAGCACAGGAGGTTCCACCTCAACACTTCTTCACTGTGAGGGTCACAGAGCACTGGAGCAGGCTGCCAAGAGAGGCTGTGGAGTCTCCTCCTCTGGAGACTTTTAAACCCCATCTGGATGTGTTCCTGTGTGACCTGTGCTAGGTTCTGTGGTCCTGCTGTGGCAGGGGGGTTGGACTGGATGATCTTCAGAGGTCACTTCCAACCCCTAACATCCTGTGACCTGCTCTCCCTTGCTCACACTTACGGCAGTTCCTCTCGTCTGTGCCGTCCTTGCAGTCCCGCAGCCCATCGCAGCGCTTCCAGTTGGGGATGCACTTGTGCAGCTGCTGGCACTCGAACTCGAACCTGCTGCAGCGTCCTGGCAGTGCTGGGGAGGTGGCTGTGGCGTTGGGTCCTGTGCACAGCAGCAAGTGAGGAAACCACCCATGGCACAGCCAGGCTGCCGCTGTTTCCAGCAAGGACTAAAACCTGTCCCCAGGTCCCAACTCCACTAGATGGCAATCTCTTCCCATCCAGCAGGTGGATGGCTTCGGCTGGGATGAGCCTAAGCCATCCTCTCTCCTGACTGCAGAGGGATGGAAAAGCAACTTGGTTTGCAGGGGATGTCCTCCTCCAGCTCAGAGCTCTAAAAGCCTTAGCAAGGACTGCAGCGAGGATAAACTCTCTTTGACCTTCAGCGTAGGTGTGGGTTAGAAACTCCCTCTGCTGCCCTGCTCCCCATGACCCAATACAGTCTAAAATGTGACATTTAAAGCAAGGATCTGCTGCAGCAGTAATTCATACCACATGTGAAGCTGGAGCAGCATCCCAGCAGGTGGCAGAGGGTCTGACTTAAGGGAGAGAGGAGGGCTTTTACACCACAGTGTAATTTAGCCCTGTAATCTGTCGACACTCTGAGACTGAAAGGCTGACAGGCCTTGCAGATGTGATCCCAAGAAAGCTGGGGAGGGACTTTTTAGGGTGTCAGGTAGTGATAGGACTAGGGGGAATGCAACAAAAGTAGAAATGGGTAGATTCAGATTGGATGTTAGGAAGAAATTCTTCCCCATGAGGGTGGGGAGACACTGGCACAGGCTGCCCAGGAAGGTGGTGGAAGCCTCATCCCGGGAGGTTTTTAAGGCCAGGCTGGATGTAGCTCTGGGAAAGCTTATCTAGTGTGAGGTGTCCTTGCCTGTGGCAGGGGGGTTGGAACTAGATGATCTCTGAGGTGGTCCCTTCCAGCTCTAACAATTCTATGATCCCAAAGAAAAAGGGAAGGGGTAGGGAAGAGAAAAACTTACGTGAAGTAGGGCAGACTTCCTCATCCGAGCCATCGGTGCAATCCTTGTAGCCGTCACAGACCCAGCTGTTCATGATGCAGGCACCGCTGTTGCAACGGAAGTGATTGGGCAAACAGGTCGGTGGGGTCGAGGTAGTAATGGGATGAACTGGAGAGCCTGAAAGTACACCAGTGAGAGCTGATCTGAGAGGCCTGCTCTGCTGCACCTGCTCCAAGCTGTGCTCTTCCCAGCAGAACAAGAGCCACTGTCAGCGGAGGGAGGTGGGGCAGCAGGTAAGGCATTGCAGGCCCAATGCTTTCACCTGTGTGCTATCTGCACAGCTCCTGATCAGGATTGCCAGAAACACAGAGTAAAAAGAGGCATGAGAGTGCACACAGCTCATTGATGTGGAGAATTTGGAGCCATGCAGGCTGGAACAGGCTGTCCCAAGCAGCAGATGCTGAGAGTGGTCCTTCTGTGTGCCACCACCCAGCCTTGGCCTGGGCTCCCACAAGCAGAGCAGTGTGCCCTGCGCCCTTACCCTCGCAGTCCTTCTCATCAGACCAGTCCCCACAGTCGTTCTCCTCATCGCACTTCCACCTGTTGGGGATGCAGTGCCCATTCCCACACTGGAACTGGTAGTACCGGGAGCAGTTCGGGGCCTCTGTTGGGTTTTCTGACAAGGACAGGAGAGCCCTGTGAGCCCCAGAGTCACCTCACCAGTCTTCAACACAGCTGAGGCATGGGAGTGTCTCAGGCTGGGCTACAGCTAGCCCAGAAAGCATCACTCTCTTTGCCTGAGCAGCACAGGCAGGGTCCTTCCCTTTTATCTTCAGCATCCCCACTCCTTCCAGCCCTTGCCAGCCTGTGGCCACCACTATTATTATGTCTGCGTGCTGGGTGCTTCATGGCCAGATACTGCCTATGATCTCAGAACCAGAGCAAAACCCAGACAGAGCATGGCAGAAATGGAGAAGCAACCCCTGCAACTCTGAAATGAAGACAGAGTTGCTTCATCTGGCTGGGTACAGCTCCTGCAGCTACCCAGGGAACAGCAGCAAATATTGAGTTTGGCTGCAAACTGCCTGTCTGCTTTAAGCTGGGAATCTGTGGAGTAAATATGGTCACATATGACTTAGGCAAGCACAGTATGTGCCAGCTGTTTTGGATTGTTCATTGTGCTTTAGTTAACCTACCTGCAGTATGAGGAAAATGCTACTGGTCTCCATGTAAGACACCCTGCAATGTGCAAGCAGAATGCTACACACACACAAGAGTGTGCTCTGTGCTCCTGAAATTCAAAGCAGGCTGGAGCTATGCCTTCAAGAGACCTTGAGGTACTGCTCACCACAGTTTGCTTCATCAGAGTAATCTCCACAGTCATCCATCCCATCGCACTTCCACACCAGGCTGATGCATACACCATTCTGGCACTGGAAGCTGAACTGGTCACAGGTCCGGTGGAACTCGGGGTCCTGGGCTGCAGGACAGCACAGGGAGACATCAGAGATTTAGTGAAAAGTGCAAAGCTTTGAGGGAAGCTTATTGCTGAGGAGGGAGGAAGGAAGCAGAACACTCAGAGGCAATCATGGATTTGTAAGCAGAGCACTACAGCTCAGAGCCAGAGATCTGGCAGCTTTCAAATAACCAGACAAGTGCATTCTCCTCTCTGTGCCTCTGGTCTCATGCTCTATCCAAGCCTCATCTCACCAAGATGCCCAGGATCACACTTACAGCAGCCAGCATAGTTGGCATCTTCATCTGACCCGTCTCGACACTGGATGATGCCATCGCACACCATGGAGTGGAACAAGCACTGCTGCCGGTTCTTGCACACGAAATCCATGTAGCGGGTACACAGGGGCTCTGGAGAGATGGGGGGTGAGGAGGAGAGGGGATGGCACCCCTGCTGTCCTTGGCAGCAGGAATGCCACTCGCTGTGATCTGCACAGACCTGTGTGCAGCAACTGGATTTGAGGAAGTTACAGGAAGTTCCCAACACAAATCGCTTGAGCTCTGTCCCTGCCCTCTTCAGGTAACACACTGGGGTGCAAGTGGGTTGGCACAGATGTCAGGAAGGGTTTGGTGACCTCCCTGAATACAGCTCCTGACAGCACAGCCTCCCCAGCCCTCACAGCCCTGCCTACTGTGCCTTTCGCTGACATCTGCAGACCAGCTGATTTCCCAGGGGGCTTGGGAACGCTAACTAAGGCTTTCCCATTATCCTAGCAGGGCTTTTCTCCCAGTGAGCCAGAGACAGGCTTGGCAGACCATGGAAGCTGTCAGCCCTCTCTTGCCAGGGCTTCACCAGCTCCCCATGGCCCCAGGACTCACCACAGTGCTGCTCATCAGAGGCATCAGAGCAGTCATTGATGCCATCACAGTGCTTGCTGGTTGGGATGCAGGTGCCATTGGGGCACTGGAAGCCATTGCACTTCTTCTCTGAAATTCAGAATTGGGAGGAAGTTTTGTGGTTGGTTTGTTTATTAAAGCTGCCTTTATCTGGCTACAAAAAGCCACGGCACAGCCCCAGGTGCCTTCTCCCTGTGTCTGCCTGCTTTTGGGGACTTACAGGAAGGCTGGGGAGGGACTGCTTAGAAGGACTTGGAGTGATAGGACAAGAGGCAAAGGTTTGAACTGGAGCAGGGGAGATTGAGGTTGGACATTAGCAGGACATTCTTCACAAGGAGAGTGGTGAAATGCTAGAACAGGTTGCCCAGGGATGTGGTTGAGGCTCTGTCCCTAGAGACATTCAAGATCATCCTCAATGCAGCCCTGGGCAGCCTGATCTAGCTGGAGGTGACCCTGCCAACTGCAGGGGCTTGGACAAGATGAGCTTTGAGGGTGCCTTCCAACCCAGTGCAACCTGTGAATCATCCCCAAGTCTGCTGCAGGCTCACCTCAGGGAGTTTGAAGGAATGCCTCCCACCCCGTGGCAGAGCCCCCTCCACAATTACCGCAGCTGGCAGGGTCCTCGTCGGAGCCGTCCTGGCAGTCGGCGTCGCCGTCACAGGCCCAGCGCTGTGGGATGCAGTGGCCATTGTGGCACTGGAAGCTGGAGGCCTCACAGGTGTGATATACTGCTGAAACCAGAGCCAGGGGGACTGCCTGAGCCTGGGGCACCACTGCCTCCCCATGCACTGTGGCATACCTTGAGCCAGGCCCTGCTGCTGCACATCCGTACCAGGACTGCACAGCATGGCAGGGTCCAGCTCTGAGTGCAGCTTCAGAGCATCCCAAGGGCCCCAGGCAAGAGGTTGCTGGGGTCCAGGCTCTCTCTGGGTCTTTGTCTCTGTATGCCATGCTCGCTTACAAGCCTGCTGTGCCTCAGCAATGGCTTTTGGAGGCTAGTCAAGTCCTCCCTGAGCTCTCTCAAAGGCAGAAGGCATTTTGCCTTCAATCTCAGCCCCTGGTGTGGGAGAGCAAAGGTGATGGTGGCAGCACCTTGCCAGAGATGGCAAGAAATGTCACAGCAAGCAAGCAAGCCTGGCGAAGAGGAGGTTCAGAGGAGACCTTATTGCTCTCTACAACAACCTGAAGGGAGGTTGTAGCCAGGTGGGGGTTGGTCTCTTCTCCCAGGCAACCAGCACCAGAACAAGAGGACACAGTCTCAAGCTGCACCAGGAGAGGTTCAGGCTGGATGTTAGGAAGAAATTCTTCCCAGAAAGAGAGATTGGCCATTGGGATGTGCTGCCCAGGGAGGTGGTGGAGTCACCATCACTGGAGGTGCTTAAGAAGAGCCTGGATGAGGCACTTGGTGTTGATGAGATGGTGTTGGGTGATAGGTCGGACTTGATGATCTTGAAGATCTTTTCCAACCTGGTTAATTCTATTCTATTCTATTCTATTCTATTCTATTCTATTCTATTCTATTCTATTCTATTCTATTCTATTCTATTCTATTCTATTCCATTCCATTCCATTCCATTCCATTCCATTCCATTCCATTCCATTCCATTCCAATTTCTATCCTATTCTAATTTCTATCCTATCCTATCCTATCCTATCCTATCCTATCCTATCCTATCCTATCTTATCCTATCCTATCCTGTCCTATCCTATCCTATCCTATCCTATCCTATCCTATCCTATCCTATCCTATCATATCCTATCCTATCCAGTTTTGCAAGACCTGGCAGAGCATCAGAGCGCCCTGTGCAGGGCAGCAGAGACTCAGGGACAGCCTTTAATTAACACAGGCAAGGCTGTTCCGTGTGGCCAACACGCATTAGAAATACAATTCCCTTTGGCTTTCCTTGGCAGTAGGGCTCTGGCTTTCCTTAAGCTCCTGTCAAGGAACTCTCTGCCTGTGGGACATCTCGCTTGACGCCTAGCCTGCGTTGTCACTTCGCAGACAAATGCCGCTCTTCAAGGCAGGAGAGCACTCGTCGCTCCCGAGAAGAAAAGCCATGTTCAACTTAATTAAATTGCCTGCTACGGAATTTCAGGTCTGAGAGTGACATGCACTCGCAGATATTTCAAAATAGCAGAATCTGGTGGCAGTAATATTCTATTAGGTATGCAGTGTGAAATGTAATTATTTGAGATAAGAGCAATAATTGCAGCCGGTGAAGTCAAATGAAATGTTGCTCAAATAATTGTGATCCTCTTAGATAATTTCAGCTTTCAGCTTTACAAACCTGATAGGGCTCTTATTTTTTTTTTTCCTTCCCTCCTCAAGTAGCTTCCTTTCCTGAGTAATTCTCTCTCTCTGGAGAAACTCATATGAGAGATAAGTGATACCAATAGAAATTAAACCTGCTCCTGGAGCCGCGCGCTCGGAATACTAACGACCAGGAGCTCCAGCGCCGTGCTAGAAACCCTGTGTGAGCTCAAGGCACAGCAAAGGCCACAGGGGGTGAGCACAAGGGAGCTGGGAGGCCTGAAAGGGATCTCCCTAGCTCCTTGTGCCAGAGCCCCAGGACAGAGAGAGACTGTTTACAAAGGCCTGCAGTGACAGGACGAGGGGCAATGGCTGCAAACTAGAGAAGAGATTTGGATTGGATATCAGGAGCAAGTTCTTTACTACGAGGGTGGTAGAACACTGGAACAGGCTGCCCAGGGAGGTTGAGGCACAGAAGATTTCCCTGACTGCCCAGCAGCCACAGACTCATTCTCCCATTCCAGGGAGCTTCAGAGGCACAGCCACTGCTGGCTGGTGCACAGAAGGTGGGTGGCCCTGTGGCCATCACACAGCGAGGCACGCCTGTCAGTGCAATCTTGCAAGTCCAAGGCAAAGCTGGGTCGCTGTGTGAGCATCACAAAGCTGTCAGCAAAAAGGCAATGCTGGGTCGCTCTGTGAGCATCACAAAGCTGTCAGCAAATTCACAGTGAGCCCCAAGGCCTGCTGAAGGCACTGGAGTGAAGAAACCTTTCACTTTCAGAGCATGACACCACCCTGAGCTGAGCTGCAAGCTGCCCAGCTACCTTGCTGGGTGGCTCAGCTACCTAGCAGGGAAACTGAGGCACAAGACATCGTCTGATGCCTTATAGCACCTCAGGTTGCAAGTAAGGAATGTTTGCAACAGACTATTGATCACATCAAAGGGCTTACCAGTGCAGTTCACTTCATCAGACCAGTCCCTGCAGTCATTATCACCATCGCACATCCAGGAGCGACGAATGCACATCCCTGAGCTGCAGCTGAATTCATCATTTCTGCACTGGTGAGCCTCTGCAAACAAGCACAGCCAGGTCAGATGTCAGGGCCAGGGGAGAGGAGGAGAAAAAGTTTCACATGGGCTGTTGACTGAGGAGAGGAGGCTGGTGTCTTAGAAGTGAGACTCAATTGCCCTGCAAAGCAGACTCATCTTGACAGCATGGTTTCCTGAATGACCAAGAGTTGACTCCCAGCCTCTTCTGTCTTTCAGTTCAACAGCCCAGCTCTCTGACTGGCTAAGCTGGAGGTGGATGGCCACAAACATGGCACCACTGAGCAACCCATGAGCTTGCTGGGCAGCTGCCTAAGGTCAGCTTGTAACCTCTACCAAATATTTGGGGTCAGGTCGCAGCAGTAGCCAAGCAGAGTGGGAGAGCTGACACAGAGGTGTCCCTGCCAGACCACAACAAGGGGCAGAATTAGCACATGGCCTCTCTCTCTTCTCTCATCCCTCACTTCCCAGGACCCAGTAAAGGATGGGAGGAGGTGGCTGTTAGGCAGGATAAGCAGGTAAAGCAGTGTCTGTGAGTAGCACCCTGCCCTAAAACACTGCTGGCTCTCTGCCCTTGCACAGGACAGGACTGCAGGTCTGACTCAGGGCACTCACCACAGTGACTTTCATCGCTGTTATCCCCACAGTCGTCCTCCAGGTCACATTTGTAGGACAGTGGAATGCAGGTCCCTGAGCCCTGGCAGCGGAACTGGGTGTCGGCATCACACACGGTGGTGGCTAATGCAGCAGGGAGGGAGAGAAGGAGGAGGTGGTGAAAGTGGAGGTTAGAAAACGATTCCTGCTGCCTGAGGCTGTGTACCTGGTGCAGGAGAGTGAAGGGAGAGGAGCAGACCCTGCCAGCTGCTGTCAGTGCAGCCCCAGTTGCTATTACTGTATTTCAATGACATTATTGGGCACAAAGCAGAGAGGGGCTAGCCACCTCTCTGGGGATCAGCTCAGCAGGAGGCACACATCCACATGAAGCAGAACAGAAAGTCACTTTTTATCTGCACTCTTTTCCACAGCATTGGCTGTGCCATCAATCAGCCTCAGAACAATTACTGCAAGAGACAAAGATTTGCCCTTGCATGAGAGCTGGCACCAGTCTCTCTCAATTTTAGACATGTACATGGGGAAAGATTGGTCCTTGCAGGACAAGACTCATCTGACCAGCTTGGGATGTCTACCAAAGGAGGATACCTTGAGTACTGTGTCCAGCTCTGGGCTCCTCAATTTAAGAAGGGCATTGAGATATTTGAACATGTTCAGAGAAGGGCAACGAGGCTGAGGAGAGGTCTGAAGCAAAAGCTCTATGAGGAGAGGCTGAGGGAGCTGGGGTTGTTTAGCCTGGGGTTGTTTAACCTGTTTAGGCTCAGGGGAGACTTTATTGCTCTCTACAACTACCTGAAAGGAGGAAGTTGTACCTGCAACCAGTGTCAGAACAAGAGGACCTAGTCTCAAGCTGTGCTAGGGGAAGTTTAGGTTCAAGGTGAGGAGAAATTTCTTCCCCAAAAGAGTAATTGGCCACTGGAATGTGCTGCCTAGGGAGGTGGTGGAGTCACCATCCCTGGAGGTGTTCAAAAAAGGACTGGATGTGGCACTTGGAGCCATGGTTTAGTTGTCAGGAGGAGTTAAGTATTAGGTAATAGGTTGGACCTGATGATCTCTGAGGTCTTTTCCAACCTGGTTGATTCTATGATTCAGTGTGGTGCTCACTGACTCTGAAGGGAGCGTGGCCCCTGGGCTGAGGTGCAGGGCAGACACAGCAGAGCTCCAGCTTTGGAGGGGCCAGCAGCAAGGCAGGACACTCACGGCAGTTCTTCTCGTCGCTCATGTCCCCACAGTCATTGTCGTTGTCACACTGCCAAATGCTGTTTATGCAGTTCCCATTGAAGCATCTGTACTGGTTGGGCAGACACGTGTTTTCTGGTGCCAAAGGGAAAACAAAAACAAGCTGGCAGGAGAGGCTCTCGGGAGACAGGCCCTACCCCTCCTCCCTCAAAGGGCAGCGGAGAGGTCATGCTGACCTTTCAAAAAGGTAAAAACCTTAAGAATCAAGCAGGGGTTTACCTTGCTTTATGCAAGTGTTGTTCTTCATGAGGTAGCCATGAGGACAGTCACACTTCACCTCCCCTGTGGGCAGCACAGTGCTGGACACCCCCTCGGGGCACTTGCAGCTCCTGCCTTTATTTGACTTGGGCAGGCAGAGCAGGCTGCAGGGCTTGGTGATGCAGGCATTCTCTCCTGGCACAAGGGCAAAGAGGAAGGGGACACTGTCAAGACAGAGAGCTGGAGATGCTGCGGGAAGCCCAGCTCTACCTGCCACCCCAGGCTTTGTGTTCACACCCCTGCCAGGAGCCAGCTCTGCAGCACTGAGTGCTGAGGCTGGCTTTAGAAACACACAGAGCCATCTGCTCCAAGGAGATCAAGTGCCTTACATGTCCTCCCTTTCTCTTGCAGGCTGCTGACTGGCAAAGCCCTTTGATGGTCTTATAACCATCTGACAATGAAGCCAATCCCTTCAGCGGATTCATCGTGCAGGAGCCTCCTTATCACAGCCCAGACTCATGACTAAATGGAGGACAAAGGTGGTGCAGCTCTGAGACTCTTTTTTTCCTTTCCTCCTTTTTTCCACTCACACTGCACCTTGCATGGAAAGGCCAGGGTTTGTACCCTAAACTATGAGGTGCCACTACAGCCAACTGCCCCACAGGCTCTGTCCCTGGCAGGGAGCATCTCTCCTGGCAGCCCAAAAGCAGGGTGTGCTGCTCATGAAATGCATGCCTTACAATGGCACCTGGGCACTTCAAACCTTGCAGGAACATATTCAGCCTGATGAGACATGAGCCAGGAGGGCCCAGTGGCCTGGGAACCTGTGGAAACTGCAGGAAAGAACATCTGCACACTCATGCCATTACCTGTTGTCTTTCCCCTGTAAAAGATCTTCATGTCCATGATCCCATTTAATCGGCCAACTAAGATCTCCATTCTTGAGCCGCTGGTTTTGGATGCTCTGAAAATACTTAGCTGTGACCAGTCGTTCCAGTAGATCTCATTCTGAAACACAGGCTTTGCTCTTAGCACTGCCAGGGCCATCAGTGGTTACCTGCACCCCAACCACCTAGGTATGTGGGGCAATAGAGACTGTGAAGTCTCCCCAGCCCAAGGGAAAGAAGGTGAGGAAAACCAGAACTGGGGTTTGAGCAGGAGGGGAAGCAGCATCTGCTGAGCACAGAGTCTGGGGAAGACAGCACAGTGCTGCTGATGGGGCATGCTGAGCATCCCAAGGATGTTGGTCCCAGTTTCAGCTGCACCTGCCTGCCCATTTCAGGGCTTTGTGGAAAGGTGCCAGGAGCAGAAAACAGGCAAGCATCACACCCACTCCTACCCTCCAAACCCAGCATGCTCAACACCCCCCTGCCACCTGTTTCTTACACAGACCAACCTCAGAGCAAGCATGCCATGGAAACACATGCCAAGAGGAAAGGAGTCCCTGCATACCTACCTTAAATACAGCAATAGCATAGGGGTGAGGGAGGCTGTCCAGGATCACAGATCTCTGCAGCCCATTGAAATCAACCCTCTCGATCCTGTCCATGTAGGCTTCGGTCCAGTAGATCCAGTGTTCGTCCACGGAAATGCCGTTTGGCCACCTCACACCCTCTGAAACGATGCACCCAGCTGCTGACCCATCCATGTCACTTCTGTAAATGCCAGCTCTGGAGTCTCCCCAGTCTGTCCAGAACATCAGCCTGCCAACAGGCAGAGGGGGAGTTACTCCAAGTGATAGCAAAGCAGCTCATCAAAAGGAAACAGGTTAGGAAGCAGAGGTTTGAAGGCTTTACATTCCACATCTCTTGCAAGACATGCCTTTGGAGAAGGAGCTCTTTGCAATTCTAATGAAGGCCAGCAGCAGATCTACAAAGCAGCAGCGAGGCTGATTTAGCCTCAGGTTCTGTGGTGAGAGTGCAGCCGCGGGTTACCCTGTGCTGAACTGCTCTGCGTCAGTGCACGCCGGCTGAAGGCAGCCCAGATTTGGCAGTGCTACGTTTGCAGCGCAGGAGCCGCCACAAAACCACGCTCAGGAAGATGTAAACTGCATCTGGCTCTTGGATTTGAGCGTGGCTCAGTTCCTCGTGCATCACTGCAGCTTTCTCCCCTGACCAGAGCAGTTTTTACTGGCAAGAATAGTTATTTACTAGTAGGTATGTATGGGTAGGAAAACAGCACTTGAACTGACAGTACAAACCAGTTTGTGACCTCTGCTCCAAGGCAGCTGGTGCCTTAGCTGGGCATGGAATGGCAGGAGTGGGCTACCCAGGGCAGGACTGTGAGCTGTACCCCACCCCCACCCCTGTCCCTTCATCACACCCTTGAGGGCCAAGCCTCACAAAGCTTTCCATGCAGCACCCTCCTTGTGTTTGCCTCTAATAGGTGTAGTGGTTCAGGAGGGACTGCACCGGTGTGGTTCCCCTGGGGAACAACAGGGCACTTGACTGCTTGTGATGCTTTCTCACCCATCCTGGGGAGCCAGAGCAAGGGCCCTGGGCCGTTCAAGTATGGAGGAGTTGAGGACGGTGAGTCGCAGGTCTCCGTCTGGATTGGCAACCTAGAACCGAAAGCAAAACCAAGAGGGCTGTGCTCCCTGCAGGCAAGAGGCAGGGCAGCTGCACAGGTTCATAACATAACTGCCATGGGCACAGGGAGCACATCCTGTGAGGCAGGTGACAAGGGGGGCCAGATTGGTGCATCCACTGATATGCCCTGGGACTGGGCACACAGCTGGCTGCTGCAGCACTCAGGCTGCACCCCATGCCGGCTGAGCGTGCTGGGCGTGGATGGTGCTTTTCTTCCTCCCCATTTCTGCTGCACAGCTCCACCTCACAACCTGACCCTGCTTTAGGCATACAGGGCCGAATGTTACCATCCACTGTTTGCACTTCGATCCAATAAAGCGGCATGAGGCAATTTAGATCCAATAAAACGGCATGTGGGGCAAGGGTTGGTGTTCAGTAATGCTCCACCAGCAATGAGACATCAGGGCAGCAGCCAGCTCAAGGCCTGGCTGTCCCAAAGAGGTACTGACACCTCTTTGTAGCATGAGTGGCCATAACTGTACCTCAATTTTAGGAATCCCAGCATTGACCCAGTAGAGCAACTGACTGAGAGGTTCAAAGGCCAAAGCTTCCACTGTTTCCAGCCCGGTGCTTATGATTATTTCTTGGCCAGAGCTGCCATTGAGACAGAGACGCTGGGAAAAAAAGGAAACAAGAGAAAAAAAGGATGAGGAACCTCCACAGCCTCAAGGTGAGGGCCATCAGGTATGCAAGGCAAGCCATACCCAAGGTAAACATGGGTAGTTCACAGGATCATAGGATGTTAGGGGTTGGAAGGGACCTCTGAAGATCATCCAGTCCAACCCACCTGCCAGAGCAGGACCATAGAATCCAGCACAGGTCACACAGGAATGGGTCTTGAGAGTCTCTAGAGAAGGAGACTCCACAACCTCTCTGGAGAGCCTCCTCCAGTGCTCTGTGACCCTCTCAGTGAAGAACTTCCTCCTCATACTGAACTTCCTCCTCATACTGAGGTGGAACCTCCTGTGCTGTAGTTTATATTCATTGTCCCTTATATCCAGTGCAACTGAGCAGAGCCTGTCCTCTCCTTCGTGACCCCCAGCCCTCAGATATTTATAAACATTTATTAAATCCCCTCTCAGTCTTCTCTTCTCCAGAATAAAAAGCCCCAGGGCTCTCAGCCTCTCCTCATAGGGCAGTACTCCAGTCCCTTAATCACCCTGGTTGGACTCTCTCGAGTAGATGCCTGTCAGGGTGTGTATGCAGCACCCACCCCTGGTGCAGGGCAGCGATGACCTGGGCAGCTGGCACCGTTCCTCTCCCTGGCTCACCTGAATAATGTCAAGGGTGACATCAGCCCAGTACAAGCAGTTGTGATCGTAGTCAAAGTCCAGGGCCACAGCTCCTCGCAGCCCAGCCAGGGGCAGCTCCTCGCTGACACCAGAGGCGAGGTCGTAGCGGTGGATGGAGTAGCGAGTGGCGTAGAGAATGAACTCATTCTCCTCTGCAAGAACAGGGAGCGCCTTGTTTAGACACCTCTGGCCTGTTTAGGCTACTCAAGGGGCAAAAGAAGAATTCCAGGTATTTTTTCTTCACTCTGACCATGCATTTTAGCACCTCAGCATAGGGGAGGCAAAGGCCCTTTGTCTCTGGGATTAGGTTAATGAGAGCAGGCTAATAGCCTTACGCGGTCCTGCGCACACTCGTGCCCGGGAACACACTGCGGCCCTTGTTTGCTCCAGGGGCAGGAGGAGGAGGTCAGGACAGCAAAAGCTGTTGTGACCTTTTTCTTCACACATTAGTCTGCTGCCAATTAGAAAGGAAACACTGATCTCCTGTCCCTCAGAAAGCTCACCAGAATGATGGCAGTGATGTAAAGCTGCGAGTCCGAGGGCACAGCGGCACCGCAGCAAATATTCCAAAGTAGGTTTTGCTTCTAAATTGCACTGAATCCAATGTAATGGAATCCTGGGCTGGGACAAAGTCTCCTGGGCATTAGCACACCACCACTGAAGTCCAATAATGCTATTAATGAGTAAAGCTAATGTCAGTAAGTAACTCTGGCTGTGCATCCCTAATGAGATTATACGGAGATACGAAACAGATACTGTACATGAAAGTGTTACCATGGTGCAAGCCAACACGTATCTGAGGATGATCAGCAAATACTCTGGGAGCACAGCACTTCAAAGCCCAGCCCGGTGGGGACTGCAGGTTTGTTTTTCAATCAGCAGGGCTCTTCTCGGCATGACTAACACAGCTCTCCAAATAGCTCAAGAGGGCTCAGAGGGGTGAATAACATGTCAGGCTCTGAACGAGGAGGAAAACTAAGCACAACGCTGGCATGAATCCCAGCAGAGGGAACGCTTCCCCAGGCACCCACCAGGACATTTTGCACCTGGAATAGCTTTTGCACCCTAGGTAGGTGCAGGGAAACCTCCTGCTGGCAGGGCTGGCTTCTCTGAAGGGTCTGCTCAGCTACAGCCCCAGGGCTCACCCTGCCTGCAGCACCGGCTCAGCCGCCCCATCCCTTCTGCTTCCCTGTCTTGGGCTGGCTGTGGAGCTGCTGTGTGGAGCTGCTGTGTGAAGCTGCTGTGTGGAGCTGCTGTGTGGAGCTGCTGTGTGGAGCTGCTGTGTGGAGCATGCTAATCACGCAGCTCGTGACGGCAGATTAAATTAAAGCTCTAATGAGCAGAATGCAAATAACCTTGGCAGCACAGCAGCAAGAGGCTGTTTCAGTGCTTCATGTGCTTGAGGAGGAAATAAGGACGGAGGTGTAGTCTAGCAGGCATAGGCATGAAGACCAAAGGGCAGCCTCCGCCTCAGTCTGGCCCCAAGCAGTCGTTCACCTGTATACGGTGGCCTGTCTTAGGGTGGTACCTTCCCAAGGGTTTCTCTGGGATGGGCTTATCTTTGATCTCCTGTCCTTCTAGCTGTGTTCAAGCCTGCTACAGCAAGGATGCAATGGGGATAAGAGGCTTCCTGCCTTCAGCCTGCTCTGAGGACTTTGAAGCAAGAGAAGGCTCTGCACTGCAGGCTGAGGCTGCAACTGAGCAGGTCCCTCAGCAATTCTCTGGCCCCTAGACATGACCAGGAGATGATGAATTTGTAACCCACAGAGACATTTCATCTCCTGCACCATAGGTTTTGTCTGAGAGCCTCCTGGTAAATTTTGTGTTGTCCCTCAGGCACCAGCCAAAGGTTTGAAGAAAGAAGCCCTTGTGCCTGAAGCAATCCTGTTCAGACTCACCAGCTAGTGGACAAGGTACCAGCTCCCCTTCCAGCCGTGACTCAATGTCTCCACCTGCACAAGTGTCCCCAGAGATCTTTCGGTAGCTGCAACAGACACAGCCAGGCAGTTTATTCCATGGCAACTGCTAACACACCCCCATGAGCAGCTAGATGGTGTTTAGTTATAGATTAGATGTTGTGACATACATCCAAACACATAATTTGTTCACTGCCATTTATGGGGTGTGTAGGTTTTGTGGTTGTTTGGGGCTTTTTGCATCACTAATAGGACAAATCTCAGCATCAGAAGACCAAGTTGCCCTCCCAAGTACAACACATACCCACGAGTCTTCTTGTAAGTTGAGCCAACAGGACAAGGGACAGGGGGGTCATATGGTTTCCCAGCAAATTCAGGGTCAGGAACACAAACTTCCAGTGATAAGTCATCACTCAGTTTAAAGCCAAAATCACTGTAAGGAGAAAAAGAGGTGTAAGGAGAAAAAGAGGTGTAAGGAGAAAAAGAGGTGTAAGGAGAAAAAGAGGTGTAAGGAGAAAAAGAGATGTAAGGAGGGAGGGACAGGGGAGAAGGACAAACATGCAGCCATGCTCTCTTATTACTCTGCTCTGGTTTTGCATAGAAGTTTTAAGAACCTTAAGAATCTCAGAGGTCCATTAGCAGTATTTAGTTGCATAATGATAGCTTGTAGGCAGACAGCTTCTGTCTCCAGGATGTCTCAAGACTATTTTGTAAATGTTTTGCCTGAGCAGACATGGGCAGGTGAGGAAGCAAGGCACAGCTGAGCCAGTGTGCCCTGAAAATCTGGCCACAAGCCCCATTTCTCCTGCTTAGCTGGCTGAGGTCACTGCTCTGTCTCTTGGCTTCTCCTCTTGGTAAAATGGGAGTTGCAGTGCATCTGTTCTTTGCAAAATGCTGTGGAAGAGGTTATGTCAAGCTGATTTTGCAGGGAGCCCAGGGCTGCAATTCTGTGGCAGAGATCAGATCCCACCAGCCCTCTTCTCAGCCTGCTCATGACAAGCTTGACTCACCTCTCTGTTTCAGCATTGGCCAGGCAGGTCTGGACCCCTGTCCTTAGCTGCATGTACTGGGCACTCGAGCAGTCTGGCTGTGAGCGCTGCTGAAAGCCCAGTCCCTGAAAAGCAGTTCACTTGCTAACCCCAAACCTTTGCAACAGATTGCCAGAGCATGTTTCCAAATCCTGAGAGCTGTGCAGTGTCAGTAATGAGCAAATTGCAGAAAAAATGATATGGCAGAGCCTGTGGCACCCCTGTGGCTAAAGGGTCACAAAGGTTTTTTAGTGGAGGATCTCTATATGTGACGGGAAATTGTCCACCGTCACTTGAAAGGTGGTGATGGATTAACAATACTTTGCTCTTCTATGGAACCTTTCAGAGGCTCCCAAAAGGCTCTAAAGGCATTAATTAAGTCTCATGCCCTGTTATTAATGAAAGGATGTTTTCAGTCTATTTAGTTTCCCCTTTGCTATAAAAATCCAGCAGCAATACACAGAGCTAAGTAAATTGGATGTTTGTTCACTCTGAGCGACCGGTCACAGATATTAATCTCAGACTTTCAACCCAGACTAAAAGACATTAATTGGTATTTACCATTCAAAGTCTTCCCTTGTACAAGAGCAGTTGGAGACCATGACAGGCCTGTCAAAATCTTCCCCATTGAAGCAGGTTGCATGAGGAGTCCTCCTTTTGAAAACGGTTTTATGCCCCAGTAAGCATTCGTTGCCTCGCTCGTCGGAGGGTGACCACAGCTTGTAGTCATTCTCTGTGCAAGGGACCCCTAAAAGAAGCAGCAGGGTTGGGATAAAAGAAAGGTGCAGTCCTTGTGGCACCCTAGACCAAGGGTTTAAAACCATGAGAGCTTGCAGATGTTCCTCAGTCTCTGCTGTTGGTGCGTGCCCAGCACTGTGCAAAGCGCAGCACCACGTCCTGCACCAGCGCTGCACTGCAGGGACTGCAGGGGTGCAGAGAGCCTTGAGCTCAAAAGAGGTCCAAAAGGCCTCCCAGGGGCAGCTGCAAGAGCCAAGCAGTCAGCCCAGCCTCTGAGGGAATCCATCAAACCTCAGCTTCTTGCCATAGCTACTGGCATCGTGGCATCGAGACCCAGCAGGCACCCTGGCACCCAGCCATGCACCACAATAATGCCCACTGCCCCTTTCCTCTTGCCACCCATGGCACAAAATGAGCAGCTTCCCCCTGACTGCCAGGCTCTAGCACTGCCCTGAGAGAAAAGGCAAAGCAGAAAGCATCCCTGAGCGTGCAGCAGCGCTCGGTGACAGGAGGCAACAAGCAGCTCTGTGGCAGTGACAGTGAAGCTGTGATGCCTCACTTTAATGAAGTCGTTCTGGTTACCAAACAGATCTGTTTCCAGCAGCATGTCAGGGGAATTGGTTATAAATTGTAGTCAAGCAAATTCCTCTGCTGGGTTTAACTGCTCTTTGATTAAAATGCTGCCTTGCAATCAAAGCTGAAATGGGTTATAAAACATTCATAGGCACAAGCCTTCAGGAGGACTTTTTCTTTTTTTTTTCTCTTTTCCCTTTTCCTTTTCAACAAAGCCCTCAGTGAGAAGTGACACAGGGAGAGCACAGGGGACCTGAGTGCCTTCAGCAGCCACGTCCGTGTGGACACGAGGGACAGGGCACCCAAGGGTGGACAGAGGAACCACAGCCCTCACAGGAGATGCCCTCATTGAGTCCATTAGCAGTAAATTTGCTGACGACACCAAGCTGGGGGCAAGAGTTGATCTGCTGGAGGGCAGAGAGGCTCTGCAGAGGGACCTGGACAGGCTGGACAGATGGGCAGAGGCCAAGGGCATGAGATTGAACACATCCAAGTGCCGGGTTCTGCACATTGGCCACAGCAACCCCAGGCAGTGCTACAGGCTGGGGTCAGAGTGGCTGAAAGCAGCCAGGCAGAGAGGGACCTGGGGGTACTGGTCGATGAACATGAGCCTGCAGTGTGCCCAGGCAGCCAAGAGGGCCAATGGCATCCTGGCCTGCATCAAGAACAGTGTGGCCAGCAGGAGCAGGGAGGTCATTCTGCCCCTGTACACTGCACTGGTTAGGCCACACCTTGAGTCCTGTGTCCAGTTCTGGGCCCCTCAGTTTAGGAAGGAGGTTGACTTGCTGGAACGAGTCCAGAGAAGAGCAACAAAGTTGGTGAGGGGTTTGGAACACAGCCCTGTGAGGAGAGGCTGAGGGAGCTGGGGTTGCTCAGCCTGGAGAAGAGGAGACTTAGGGGTGACCTTATTGCTCTCCACAACTACCTGAAGGGAGGTTGTAGACAGGCAGATGATGGTCTCTTCTCCCAGGCACCCAGCACCAGAACAAGCGGACATAGTCTCAGGCTGTGCCAGGGGAGGTTCAGGTTGGATGTTAGGAAGAAGTTCTATACAGAAAGAGTGATTGTGCTATGGAATGGGCTGCCCGGGGAGGTGGTGGAGTCACCATCATTGAAGGTGTTCAGAAGGAGACTTGATGGGGTGCTTGGTGCCGTGGGTTAGCTGTTTGGGTGGGTTGGATTGGTTGATGGGTTGGACATGATGATCTTGAAGGTCTCTTCCAACCTGGTTTGGTTTATTCTAATAAAGGTTTATTCTAACTTCTAGGGGATGGCCAGGTCAATGAGGTCAGTCTCCTGCTAACAGGACTTGAGGGCATCTCTCTTGAGTCCCTTCTGGAAAATAGGGCAGAGGGTAAGAGCAGCAAAGGTGCTCCTGCACCCAGTTCATATTTATGTGCCCAATTTCCCATGCTAGTCGGTGGGAATCTAAGCCTTAGAGGACTCGACTGCTTGGGTCACAGCCTGAGGTCTCTAGGTCAGTTTAGGCATCTGAAAAACCTCTCTCACATTCCTTCCTCAGTCTCAGCCCCCTGGAGAGGGTATGTCAGGCTCTCACTTGCACACACAGAGCTGCTTGAGGCAGGCTGTGCAGCGTGGGGAGCGGATGGGTTATCAGTGTGTGCAGCCTGCAAAGCTGCGCGGTGCAGACAGGGTGGCTCTGCCGCTTGCACGACCGGCATCAACAACGGCCATGCCGCCTGTCCCCTTACCCAGCACGTCAGTGGTGTTGATCTGCAGTATCAGCCAGCTGTGGCCATTCTCTTTGTAGGAGCCAAAGATGGTGAATATGGTGCTCTTCTCGCCAGGCTCGGTCAGCAGGCCGTACACGAACACTGGCTTCTCGGAGAAAGTGAAGGTCTTCCAGGTTTCCCCTTCATTTGTGCTGTACCTGGAGAAAGGAGATTGGGAGGGCTGCCAGGGCCAGGTGCTACCCATCACAGGGCACTCTCTCAGCCCCAGCCTGAGCGTCACTGACAATCCCCTTCTTACTCCCCTACCACTTACTTGAGCTGGTCGGTCTCAGTGCCTTGTGCAATGGCCACAAGAATGCCACCGTGGTCACCCCAGGTGTAATAGTGGGGTCCAGACAGTGCCTGGAAGAGAAATGGTGCTGAGAGGTACCTCAGAGCTGTGCCAAAATAAGGGGAAAGTCTGGCTGGAAAGCATGCTTGGTCAGAAATGCTGCCTGACCAGAGCTAATGTTTCAGGTTGCCTAGGCTGAGCCAAGTACCTTGAGGCACCAGATTCAAGAGTTTATGGGGCAGCACCTGTAGACATGAGCAGCCAGCCCAAACCCCTTAAAGGTGTAGCTGTGTTTAGGAGCAGCACTGTGCCCTGGACTCAGACTCCTCCTGTGCCATGTGCAGGTAAAAAATCAGTATAAAAAAAGCCACCACATGAAATCAGAGTCCATTGCTCCCCATCCCAGCCTGCAGCTCTTTGTCATGCCTGTGAGGCTTTCCCAACACTCCACTTGAACTCACTGCCTTCCTAAGACTGCAGATCAGATCCATGGAGTGCAGGAACAAGCCCCAGAGACAGTTCATTCATCCATCCTGCTGAAAGAAACTTCTTGTATACCACATTGACTCTCAGCTCTGTTTAGTGACCACCACACCTCTGGTTTCCTATCTGGGGAGCCCAGTGCAGCTCAGGATGAAGAGAGGAAGCACAAATGTGCCTGCCCCTGCTCTCAGGACACATTAATGCACTTGGGGACGTTCTTAGGTGGGGCACTGAATGGATTGTTTCTTTCTTCTCTGTGCTGTGAGATCACCCCAGCAATCTGGAGAGCAGCGAGCCTTTCAGTCTGCTGCTTGCCAAAGCTGAGAGAAGGGAGTTGTGTTACTGCTGCTCAGCTGAGGAACTACACTGCTGGGTCATTCTGCACCTCCACTCATGAGACAAAGGGCCCGAAGAAGTCAGGAGCTTGGCACTGTAAACCACGGGTCAGTGTTCAGCACGTTTTAATTGCACTTCAATGCAAACCTGCCTGCAAGCCAGGGGAGGTTGGCACCACAAAGCCTCAGCTTTCCAGGCTCTGAGCACTCCTGTCTTGCCACACAGCTCCTGCAGGGAGACCCACAGCTCCCTACAGTCACTCTCCAGCTGAATTTCAGAGGCAGCCACTCTCAGCCAGGGCCAGCCTCTGAACCACGGTCGGCTTTGGCTGCAGCTGCCCAGCCCTTAACGCAGACCGCGCAGCACTTCTGGGAGGAAAAGGAGGTCACTTAATTCACAGCATTTAAATAGCTTGCAGATGTCAAAACACTGTCTTACACTCACAGCAGAAGGCACAGGCAGACCACAAGTACTGCCACAGACCAGAACCTCTTAGTAAACAGGATCAGACTCCCCACAAACCGAGGGCAACATCCTATTTTTCTGGAAGACCTTGGAGCCTCTCCAGCTACTCTCACATACAAAACCCTGGCTGTCAGCACAGTCTAAAAGATGCCCCAAGCCAGAGGCAAGTCCTGCTAGTTGAAGAAGATGAATAGAGGAGGGAGCTCTCCTGGATTTGGACCCCACCACCTTTACCATGAGGCCCATCTCCATGCCAACACACACCTAGGCCTTCATCTATTTTTGCCTTGGTCTCAAGGGATAATGATCACCCTCCAGCTGGAGGTGATCTTTAATGCCTTAAGGCTACATATCACTTAGCTACATTGCTGCCAATATTCTACTTGCTGCACCACTGCCTTGGCTGAGCTGGCAGGCAGAAAAGCAGCCTTACCTCTCTCCACCTTGCTCCAGCACTACTCGAGACATAGACGTTGGTTTTCCTTCCCATGTTCTTGCCAATGGAGCCTGGGAGCAATTGTGAGGAAAGCAAAATGATTGCTTAAAACAAAGCCAGACACCTCTAAGCTATTTTTATCTGTGAGCAAAATGACAGTGACTGAGGAGCTGATTCTCCACACAATAAACTAATTCCCTCAAAAGCAAATATTGTAAGACTATTAACAAGCCTGAAATGCAGCTGGGGGAAAACCTATGGCTGGAAGCATGCTCAAGCAAAATGTGCAAACATTTTCTTCAGTACAAGAGCAACAGGAATCAGATTGCCTGTGTGTTCAAAAAAACCCAGCAGCAGGGAAGAGGATCCAAATAAAGCAGGCAGGATTTCTCACATCACTGTGCTGCAGCAGAATAGAGATGCTGGAGCTACTGAACAGGGAGAAAAGGCAGCAAAACATAGAGTTTAGCTGCATCTTTGTAAGCTGCATGCACAAACTGGATTCTGCCAAGGTTGTCCTGCCTGGACAACAGTGCACCCCAACCCTCCCCCCCACCCCCCAAGCTGCAAGAAGGAAAGCAGCACCGGTGGCAATGATGAGTCCTGGCGCCGACTCCTTGGAGAGAATGGGCATCCTGCGCAGCTGGAAATTCAGCAGCTGGCTCAGGCGCTGGGCCAGGTGGAGAGAGCAGCCCTGGGAAAACTGGAAAAGCAAAACACAGCAGCATCACCCCTCTGCCCCTCACTTACCCATGCCTTCATCCCACCCAGTCCAGCCCTCTCCACTTGGAAAAGGGAGCAAGGACTCCCTCGTGGTGGGATCGCCATTGCAGCCTCTTTTGCTGCAGGCTTCTCCCCCTCTTGCCCCCTTGTGATAGTTTCAGGCTATGCCTTGAAAAATTTCCACAGATCTTGAGCAGAAAAGTAGTAAAATGTAAACAAACCACTACTGGGTGTAAAAAAGGAAAATAATGATCATTCTAAACAATCCCACATCTACCAGAAGACTTAGTTCCCAAATCAGTTTCTCTCTCTTCTTGCTTCTTCACCCTGGGAGAGATATTAACTTGCTTCTGCCTGACCTTGGCTGCATTGTTTTGAGTAAGTCTAACGTCCCTCTGCTCCTTTCTCTTCTCCTTTTTGTACAGGGGAGTAAGGGAGAGGTAGAGAGGGAGAAGCTAGCAGCTTCCCCTGGTCCTTTGGCCAGGGGGGGTCTTGTGCTAATTATTAATTGTAAATACCCGAAAATATTGCAAATATCATAGAATCAATCAGGCTGGAAAAGACCTCAGAGATCATCAAGGCCAACCTGTTACCTAATACCTCCTGACAACTAAACCATGGCTTCAAGTGCCATGTCCAGTCCTTTCTTGAACACCACTAGGGATGGTGACTCCACCACCTCCCTGGGCAGCACATTCCAATGGCAAACTACTCTTTCTGGGAAGAACTTTCTCCTCACCTCCAGCCTAAACTTCCCCTGGCACAGCTTGAGACTGTGTCCTCTTGTTCTGGTGCTGCTTGCCTGGGAGAAGAGACCAACCCCCTCCTGGCTACAACCTCCTTTCAGGTAGCTGGAGAGAGCAAGAAGGTCTCTCCTGAGCCTCCTCTTCTCCAGGCTAAGCAACCCCAGCTCCCTCAGCCTCTCCTCACAGGGCTTGGGCTCGAGACCTCTCCCCAGCCTCACTGCCCTTCTCTGGACATGTTCAAGTGCCTCCATGCCCTTCTTAAACTGAGGAGCCCAGAACTGGACACAGTACTCAAGGTGTGTATTTTGTACATATTCATTGCATTCCATTGCAGTGTTGCCTGTAAACACAGCTGCCATTTGCTTCCAGCTGAGCTGGTCTGGCCAATTTAATGTTGGGCCGGGGTGGGGAGAGGGAATTTCAACCCACCACAGCCCTGCCCCTTCCTGCCCCACGCTACCTCGCAGTCTATCTGCTCGCCGTAGCGCGTCTGTGCCGGGGGCTGCAGCGGCTCCCAGGTGCCGCCCTTGTCGAAGGTGATGACGGAGCTCATGTTCTCCTCGCTGAAGGAGCCGTTAATCAGGGTGGCAATGTAGACGCCCCGCACGCCTTCGACCCGGTGCAGGTCCGCAAAGGGCTCGTTGGCAAAATATCTGCAAGGAAATGCCAAAGGGGTCAGGGAGGTGCAGCCTCCGTGGATCTGGGGATGGAGGGACTGCGAAGCCCACAGATCACGGCAAGGCTCTGAGCAACCCCAGCCAGCATCGACAAAGGCTTTGGCCGATGTTCCTCTTTAGCGCAGCCAGTTAGGTGCATCCCACATTACCTGACCAAGGTGTCGCTTCCAGCTCCTCCTGGGCTGTAGTAGAGCACATTTTCCAACGACAGGGAGAACTTCAGGCCTTCTGCCTCCGAGATGTAGAGGTTGGTCCGGTTGTTATCGTGGCTGACACACACAAACACCTGATCCTCCGAGGCATCAGCAACATAATATTCCTTTGGGATGTCAATGACAGGCAAGCAGGTTTCATAGATGTGGGCATACAAGCAGGGTTCACATTTAGGCCAGTTCAGCATTTCCTCTTAGATGACTCAAAGTTTTTCCTCCCTCTACTCATTGGTAGTTTTTCTACTTGGCAATTAAGATTCTTCCCTTTGCTTTTACTTTTGTGTTTCCCCTCTTGAACTGCTCTCCTCTGCCCTCCACAACCCACTGGCAGAGTCCCCCAGAAGCAGCACTGAGTATCAAGGTCCATTTGCTCTTGATCTCTCCTGAGGCCAGGAGCATGTTGCAGCCAAGAGCATGCCCCCACTGTTCTGCTGAATGCCAAGAGTGCTCCTTGTGTTCCCTGCCATCCCCACCAGCCTGGGGGCACCACAGCATATCTGCTTCACAGATCACTGACTTTTTGCACACCCTGGCTCTCCCACTATGCTTTCTTTGCCTGCAGAGAAGATGGATGTTCCAGGCAATGCCTGTGGCACCAGTGTGTGCTCAGCAACCTGGCACCCCACACCATGAGGTAAGATTCCCAAAAGCAGAGCCAAAGCACAGAGCACTGAGATCATCATTAGCCCTTCTCTGGGTATGTGATGTTTGCTGCCAGCCCCTATCGGCAGCATGGGAGGAAGCCAATGGCTCTTTCTGGACAGCCTTCTGACACCTTCCTGTGCTTCCCCACAGGCAGGGAGGGTCAGAGCAAAGCACCATCCTGTGAACCACAGGATCGTCCTGTGGATGTTCAGCCAACCCCCGCCACGAGTGGGGTCATACGAGATCCCTTCCCAGCTCCAGCTCCCACAGTGTGTGGTGGAAGGCAAGAAAAGAGCTGCTGACATCTGAAGGCGTCCTTGGCAGAGCAGGGAGAGAGTTCCTCTGGGCAAGCAACACTTACCTTAATTGGGTGCTTGGTTACGAACTGTGCCACGCGCATCGGCTTGCGGTTGAAGGAAACCCAGAGCTGGACTGAAGTGGGCTGAGAGCTGCCTAGCAAACGCTGCAGCAGAGCAGAGGGAGACATTAGGAGTAGCTCTTGACCCCAAAATCACCTTCATCCCCAGTGGTAGCCAAAAGGCAGACTGGGGCAAACCACAAACCTCCTGCCTGGGGCTTCACCCGCCCTGCGTGCAGGCAAAGCATGGTAGCTGCCTAGGACTGACTCCAGGTTTACATCAGCAGAGAGAGAAACTGCCCTTGCTGGCCAATTAGGTGGAGGTAAGGAGGCTGGGTTTAAGTCTTTCTCCTTCTGCAGAGCAGTCCATCCTGTCCTTCCAATTTGTAATGATTTGTGCAAACTGAAACACACCAGCTGGGAACCCAAAGCATAAAAAAGCCGTGGGCAAGCTATTTTGCACAGGATGCTAATGGGAAGAACCTAAACCCAGATTTAGGCTCCAAAAATAAGCAGCCTGAGGTTTTTTTCCCCCTGGTGCTGTATAGCTAAGCAACCATGCCTCCCACGGAAAGGAGCTGGAGTCAAGAGCCCTGGGTGCCTCTGCCACACAGCCTGTTCTCTCCCCAGTGCTGCTCCTGCTGCAGCCAAGGTCTGAGCCAAGTGTCCACTTCCAGATCTGGGGATATCGTTTCCAAACCAGGGGTTTGCAGCTGGGCCAGCAGCCCTCTCAGTCTCTGGGAAGGTCCTGACTGAAACCTGCTTCACATTTTCAGGAGGCTGCCTGCCCAAGCCTGGTGACTTAAGCACAAGCCCCATGAGGAGAGGCTAAGGGAGCTGGGCTGTCTAAAACTATCTGAAGGGAAGTTCTAGCCAAGAGGGGGTTGGTCTCTTCTCCCAGGCAACCAGCACCAGAACAAGAGGACACAGTCTCAAACTGCACCAAGGGAAGTTTAGGCTGGAGGTGAGGAGAAAGTTCTTCCCAGAGAGAGTTGTTAGCCATTGGAATGTGCTGCCCAGGGAGGTGGTGGAATCCCTGTCCCTGGAGGTGTTCAAGGAGGGATTGGATGTGGCACTTGGTGCCATGGTTTAGTAGCCATGAGGTGTTGGGTGATAGGTTGGACTCAATCATCTCTGAGGTCTTTTCCATCCTTATTGATTCTATGATTATGACTTCTCTGCAGAGACACAGACCACCCCCAGTATCTCACCCAGCTCCAACAGCAAGCCTAAGATAAAATCTTTTGCAAACCACAGCAGACTTCAGATCAGGCCTGGAGCCAAAGGGATGGGCCCTAAGAGTGGCAGGCTGTTCAGCCTGCAAAAGAGAAAGCTGAGGGTGCTCTACAAACACATCCCCTGCCGGCACAGAACAACACTAAGGCTGTCCAGGGGGCTGGAGGTGACTCACTGCTTACTGCCTGGGACACCCTGCATCATGGTTTTGCAGAGTCACCCCTAAATGGCAGAGGTTGCTCATGAACACAGACTTGATGGCAGCAGAACTGGATGAAAGCAATGCCAGCACCTTCTAAAAAGAAAACTGCTCCTCAAAATCCATATGGAATAGAAGCTGCCCCTCTGGTGGCACGTCCCTCATCATCAAGAAAGGACTTGCCCTCAGGGAAAGCAGAGATGCTTTCTAGCTTCCTTTCAGGTTTGCCTGAAATTGAGCACAAGCACAGGGGAGCTCTGGCTGCAGAGGGACCAAAAGGCCATTCTTGCTCACCCACATCCTCTTTTCTTCAGCAAGCAAACTGAAACCCCAGCTTTCCTCCCAGGACAGAGCACGTTAGGCTGCTTGAACCTAGGCCACGTTTGATGGTAATCCTTCCTGACAAGCGGCCTCCTAACCACCGAGCTGCTCAGCCACATCCTCCCTTCCCATGCCACCCCCACCCCTCTGTCCCCTGCCTCACTGCTTTTCCCAGGCATCCTCTGTTTTTTTTTCCCAGGTCCCAGCACTTCACAGCCTGACCTACTTCTGCCCAGCCTGCTGAAGCGGTGCCGTAGCCAAGCATCAACCTCCGCCCTGTGCCTTGCTTGTGTCATACTCACCACAGACTTTGTTGCAAACATGTATTTGTCCCTGAGCTGGAAGTCTTCAACATCTTCCAGGATGATTTCTTTGTTTTCTCTGCTCTGAAAGAAATCAGTGCTGCGAATGACAGTGGACGCCCCGGAAGGCTCGTGCCGCTCGATGTACACCGTGTTGGGCTGATCGTAGGGCTCAACCCCCCTGGAAGGAACAACAAAGGTGCTGGTGGTATTACCTCAGCACTCACAGAGCAATGCAGACAGCAGCAGGTACCAAGGAGCAGGAGCTGGGCAACTAGGGACCGGGGTGGGGGGCAATGCAGAGTACCCCTGGATGCTTGTGTCAGGGCTGTCTCTCATCACCCCCACATGGGCAAGGAGAGCGGGGGGCTGCAGCTCACTTTGGCACCCACATCCTTGGTTTGTGCATGGCAGATAATGAGGCAAGAGGCAAGGAGGGAGAGAAGACAGGAGCTGGGTGTAGCACACAGGTGTGGTACGTACCAAGAGAAAGACTTGACGTGTTCCTGAATCATTATCCAGGTCTGGCCAAAATCATCTGATTTCCAGAGCTACAAGGACAAGTGAGAGATGCCAGTGGGACTGGGCAACCAAACAGACCCAATCCTTTAAGAGACCCAACCTCTGGCAGCAGAAGCAGGATGGACCTATGTCTACCACAAAACCATGAGCTCCTTTCATGATTTCTCTTTACATGGCAGCTGCCTGAAGGAACAGCAACCTTCCCAGCCACAGGAGAATAACCCCAACAGGAAACCCACTCCCTTTTAGTCTTCTAACAGGGATTTCCCACACTCTGTTGATCCACCTGGTTATACATCAGCTCAGAAATAAAACCAGCTTGTTCTGACAAACTTGTGGAGCAGGACAGCAAAGGTCAATATCTGAGTCTCCCTCTCAGAGGCCACCACAACCCCAAGCACAGCGACAGGGCTGCTGCTGCAGATCTGCAGGCATTAGCATGGCAAAGGTCAAGAGGAGAGATAGCATTGTTCATTGTGCCAACCAAAGCAGCAGCCATGAACATGCCAGCCCCTCTGCAGATCCCATCCCTCCAGAGCCTCATCTTCCTGCCTGTTCTTTTCCAAGCACCATGGTGGCATCTGAGCTGCAATTTTTGCCTCTTTTTTGCAGCTGTGTGGACACAGCCAGCCAGGGTCCAGCCCCAACACTCAGCCCAGCAGCCCACCCAGGGAAGGTACCACTCCCAGACACCTCTGTCCCCCTGAAAAGGCATCAGCCATGCCCAGCATGCACCCTGATGTGTGTGTACCCTGCTTGACTGCCCAATATCCCCCATTCACAGGCTGGGGTCAGCTGTTTCACCCTCAGGTTTTGCTTATGCTGCCTGTTGGAAGGTGCTGTCATTATTTACCATCTTTACCCAGCAGCTTCAGGGGAAAGAGAAGTTTTGTTTTCAAGAGGCAATTTGTTAAATAAGACAAAGCCAAACCACATGCCCACATGAAATACTGCAGAGGTCAGTCCTGCCTCAGCTGCCAGCACTTGGTGGTGAGTTACGACCACAAGTCAGAGAGATCAATACGGTCAGCAGCAGCCTGGATAAAGGACCAGCAGAAATGCAGGAAAAGGGAGAGGACATGTTTAAGGTAGCCATCCTGCAGGCACTCTATCCTCATCCCTCCAGAGGTCAGGAACCAGATGGACCATAGGGGAAGGCAGTGTCCTGGACAATTTGGGACAGCTCTGCACATAGCAATCCAAGATCAGACACCATGGATGGTCAAAGCACAGCTTCACAGATCGCATTGGGCTGGAAGGGACCCTCGACTGACACCTTGCCCACCCCCCCTGCAGTTATCAGGGACACCTCCAACTAGCTCAGGCTGCCCACAGCCACATCAAGGCTGATCTTGATTGTCTCCAGGGATGGGGCATCAACCACATCTCAGGACAAGCAGTTCCAGGATTTCACCACTCTCGTGGTGAAGAACTTCCTCCTGATGTCCAATCTAATCTCCCCTGCTCCAGTTTCAAACCATTTCCCTTTGTCCTATCCCTCCAATCCCTTCTAAACAATCCCTCCCCAGCCTTCCCATAGGTCCCCTTCAGATACTGAAATGCAGCTCTAAGGTCTCCCTTGAGCCTCCTCTTCTCCATGCCGAACAGCCCAAATTCTTTCAGCTTGTTTTCATAGCAGAGGTGCTCCAACCTCTGATCATCTTTGTGGCTCCCCTCCAACAGATCTGTGTCTCTCTCTTGTATTGGGGATTCCAAAGCACAAACCCAGGTGGTGCTGATGCAAGTCAGGGTAGCTCTCAGCCCACTCTAAGGGCCGTGGGACACCTAATGGGCCAGAGGAAATGCCACAGCAGGGCAGAGGCAGGATGCTGCCCTCCTGTCTAAGCAGAAGCACTCACCTGTTTTTTAGGATGAGACCTGTCAAAGCCCAAGAGCAGGCTGGGGTCCCTGCTGTGCAGGAGCAGGTCTGCTGCTCTGAAGGGAATTGAGAAGCCCTGAACATTGTTGCAGAAGTCGGTGGTGATCCAGAGGTACGGAGCAAAGGCATCCACAAAGATATACTGGGAAGAGAGGGACCAACGAGGAAGAAGGGAAGCAGGCAGTCAGCCACCTGGTCAGAGCAGAGTTCAGCCTAGCAGTAACAAAGCACATGTCCTGGAGAGGGCTTTGGGAGGACAAACTCTGCAGGAGAGATATTGACCTGTGCCTGCAACCCCCTCTCCTACCACGCTCTGATGCTCCTGAGCACCGCAGAGCCATACAGGAGGTACAGCAGTGTGCCCAGCACATTCCACTCTGCCCAGGGACCCCTGAGACAGCCCCAGGGGCTCTTCTGCAAAGCCAGAGGACCATGCAAAAATGACCTTTAGTCTCAATCTGCTGAATGGGTTTGTTCCTCCCCACTGCTAGTTCCAAGCCCCCTGCCATGGGCAGGGACACTTTCCACTAGCCCATCCAACCTGGCCTTGAGCACCTCCAGGGAGGGGGCATCCATTCTTTGGGCAACCTGTTCCAGTGTCTCACCACCTTTACCGTAAAGAATAAACTGGGGCTGGCCTGCAGAGAGCCCCCCTGGGGCCAGCCTTACCCTCCTGTTGTCAGCTGGGCTGTGGTAGAACTGGGCGATGGCCACCTCGCTGCTGTTCCCCTCCCCAAAGCTGAACTTCTCTGATATCTTCTTGAAACTCTTCCCATAGTCATAAGACACATAAACCTGCAAAGGAGAAAGGTGAGAGGCATAAAGCTCTGGGTTCCCTTCTGACAGATTTGGTCAACACTCAGAACACTAAAAGAAGCCTTAGAGAGGGCCTGAGCCAAACCTTTCAGAGCTCAACCCCACGGATAACACAGGGGATAGGAAATGAGGCTTTTTTCCTCCCAACTCAAAACTCTTGGGCCTTTCTTTCATCTTCCCATCATGAGAGGAAGGCAGGCTGCAGCTCAGCAGCCACTGCCATTTTACCTGGCACACAAGCAGAGCAGGCACCCCATGCCAGTGCCAGGCTGCGTTACTTACGTCGCTGTTTTTGGGTCCCAGCAAAGACAGACTGTCTCTGGCCAATGCCACGATCACATTGCTCTTCTCTCCTGCCCAGTGAACCACCATCTGATTGTGGGAGTCATTGAGGCTGACCTGCAACACCAAGGGAAAGGGCATCCTGATCACAGCCTTGCACAGCCAGAGAGCAAATACCCACTCCCATCACCCCTCCTCAGAAATACACAGACTGTGGGGAGACTTGTTCAAACCAGGGGCAGAAGTTAGTGCAGCAGGCAAAGAGCAAAGGAGCACTCTGTGCTCATCCCATCCAGATCCTGGAGGGGTTGGGGGAAGTGCTCGTGGACACACTTGGGGTGAGCTCAGCTCCAGCCTGGAGTGCTGAAATGCAACAGCCCCCCAGCTGTCAGATGTGTGTCAAGGGCTTTATCTTTCCACCTCCATCTTCCAAGGCTGCTGTGCCTTTGTCCCACTTCCATTTCTCCCTGCAGTCTCATTTAAAGCCTCCTCATTTAAAGCCCAGCCAAGCAAATCAAAGGCCACTCAGAATAACAGGGCTTGGAAACCTCTGCCAGTGTGACAGTGCCAGGGCTGCCATCACTTGTACCAAGACCACCACGGTGGGGTATGCAAGCACTCACTGCAAGCCAACAGTTAAAGAGAAAGCTTCCCTGGGGAGCTGGCATGGCCCCACATGAAACAGCATCTCTCATGGTCCTGTCAGCAAAATGCACCTGCTTTAAGGGCTGACTTTCCCCTTTATTCTTCCTCAAAGACAGAGGATTTGGGGGACAATGAGAATGAAAACTAAAACCAAGGAATGAGAAGTGGTTGCAGATGCAGGCTGCCTAGGTGAAGGGTCACAGGGAAACAGCCACCTTTCTACAGGGACTTCTCTACCCTGAAGGACACACTGGTTTCCAATGCAAACACAGCCAGAGCCAGCACTCCCTGTGCATTCCCTGGGCCTGGCAGTGCTGGTTGCAAGGGGCCTGTTCCTATGGGGAAGCTATCGCAGCATCGCTGCAACAGGAGCCAAAGCTGCAGAGCCTCTGCACAAACACAATGCCTGGAGCGACTGCAGGCACAGGCAGCACTGCCAGGCAAGCTGAGCAAAGTAGATTGGCAGTGGCCACAGCCTGGCCACGGATAGGCACCCCAGTGGCTGCAGCAGTGGGTACATGTGCTTGGACCCTGGCATGCCACCACAGATGGTGGTTGGTAACCCCTAGGCTCATGGCCTGGGGAAGCTGTAAAAATCCAGGACTAAGCCTTTCTCAGGCCCCTGATGCCCCGTGGCTCCTGCTGACCCCAGCATCAGTGAGGAGCTCCACCCGGGGTAAGGGGCTTGGTTTAACCTCCAGCACTGAGTAGTTAAGTACAGCACTTGGAAAAAACAAGGTCTTTATTCTGGAAGGGGGGGCAAGCAAAGCAGAAGCTCTCAATCCCTCTTATGCAACTGGCTCACACAAGGGGGGAAAAAAAAGAAAGAAATCAAAATGTGGCAGGGAGGCAGCAAGGAGCAGCCCCCAGGGCCAGTGCCCCCCAGCTGCACCCTGTCTGCCCTGTCAGGGAACCCCCCTGCGGGCAAACCCTGCTGTAGCACCCAGAGAGCAAAGGCAGCAGGGATGTAGGTCAGGCAGCAGCAGCTACAAAGCAAGGCAGTGGTAGCCTTGTACACCCACCAGGAAGAGAGCAGAGACTCTGTTTGAGGATGCAGGGAAACAGGACGGAGAAGAAGGAACTGCTGATACCCACTGAGACAGCACACAGCCTCCAGCCTGACATCCAGAGCAGCTCTGTGCTCCCAGCCCCACAACCCCTCCCCTCCTTTCAAAGCAGAACAACCCCAGCCAAACCTCCTCCATCTGTATTTTGGGTGCAGCTTCCATGGGGCTGAGGCTGCTGGCTTCAAGCCAAGGACTGTGTTTAAGGTTTTGATGTGATTTGGTGGGGAGGGGGCAAGCGAGGGGGAGCCCATCACTGCATTCAGAGACAGGCAAGCAACCCTGCCCAGCCTCCCTTCCTCAGGAAAGCCCCTCCAGATGGAAATCATCTGCTCCCCACAAGCAAAGCCAAGGTCCAGGTGTGACAGACCTGCCCTGCACATGCCCTCCCCAGCTCCCCTCAGCCAAAAGGGTTTGTTACCCCCTCCACCTCTGTGGCAATTTTAGCAGCACTTTGCTATTTTGCTTTCTGCAAGAAATCCAACACTAGGGCAGCTTCAAACCCAGAAAAAACACAGGAAACTTCTGCACCTTGCATTAATCTCACTAAGAAACCTCTGCAGCTTTTCCCCCATGATCTGAAAGAGACAGCAAACCCCTTCCTCAGAGCAGGGACACCTAGGAAATGGAGCAAAAGCACAGCACAGAGCCACCACGTTTGGGCTTGGAGGAGCCAGCTCGGTCTCCTTACTCATTAGGCAGCCTAATTAGCACAGAGCCCCAGCGTGAAGGCCAGACAGGCCATGAACAAGTTTTGGCTTCCCCCACAGTGCTGGGGGTTGTGCTGAGCAGGAGGTTTAGGAGCAAGTCTTACTAAGGGGTATAAGAAAGCAAAGCTGCCAGAAGGATGCCTTATGCTTTAAGTCCCCCAGGAAGGGCTCCTGCAGCATCATCTCAGGTGTAGGACCCTCACACATTTATCTCTCTCAGTTCCCAGCACGGAGCTTTGTGGGGACCTGAAGGGGATGGAAAACAGGACCCCAGGCTTTGCTGTCCGTGCAGCAGCACTGCATTGTGCCTCAGATGACAAGCACCTGCTGTTCTACCAACCAGGCTGCTCAGCTTTGCAGCACAACTGTTGTTATCACCAACACAAGTAACCCTCACTGCTGCCGGGACGAGGCTCATTTGGCAGCAGCCCACTGTCAGAGACTCCCCTGCCTCCCCTAAGGGGTGAAACCTCCCTCAAGAACTGGTTTAACCTCTGTATGGGTAATGTTGGAAACAGCATTTAGCATAAATTCCACTTAATGGGGAAGTGTTTTGGTCTTTGCCAAGTGATTAAGTGTATATGAAATATGCATGAAATTCTAATTTGTCCTCCTAATAGGTAAGGTGCCAAAGGAAGTCTGGGAGGGGGGAACTGGAGCCAAGACATAGCAGAGGCTGGCTGTATCTCTAGTTGACGTAGCTAATGCTGCTAACCTTTGCTCACACTCTATGTTTATTTTCTGTAACAGTCTCTTCCTAGGAAGAAATGAATCCCCTGCAGAAATGGGGTGAGAAGAGAGCCCCTGGAGCTGCCTTCCCACGGGAGCATACCCCAGAGAGTATGAGCTCCCTCCTGGCTAAAAGGATGAGGCTGGGAAGGAGAATGCTGCCTGGATGCACAGTGCTGCACTGAGACAGCAGCATTGCCTCACCAAGCCTACCGAGGGGATGCCCATGGGTAGGTGAGCAGACCCAAGAGTGTAGTATGTGCTGCTGGGAGGCACGAGGCTAGAAGTGCTCCCAACCCAACATTTCTTGGCACCTGCAATGCCTAAGGCAGCAGCTCCCCTTCCTGTCGCATCCCTCTCAGTTGTTTATCCAGCACTGAGAAGTCAAGGCAGGAATCTGGTTGCCAAGCTCAGCAAGTGGTGCTTCACCCTTCACACGTGACAAACTGCATCTTTAGATAAAGCCCTGAGCTTTCAAGCGGTGGAGGCTGACCAGGAGATGAGCGACTCTGGCTTGGCCATCTCACCGTAGTTACTCACACAGCTGCTGGCTGGCTAGAACAGCAGCAGCTCAGGCCTTCCCATCTCCAGAGGACTCTAAATCCCAGCCTTTGAGCCACCAGCAAGGCCTAGCTGCTCTGTGTGGGAAGCACAAGTTGCCAACGCAGCAGTGCCACGGTGAGCTGTGATGAACCCCAGGCAGAGACACTGCACACTGCTGACTCAGAATGGAACCTGGCACCTGCACATGGTGACAGCCAGCAGGACAGCAGCAGGTGCTGCTCCTGGCATTGAGGGGGCTTAGGAGCTAACTGTATGCACCAATGGCTTTGCTTTGTCAAAAAAAATAGTGCCCCAGCCATAGGAAATGGACCACAGCTCAAACCTGGTGCTTGCTATTCATCAGGAGGTGACTACTTGAGGGATGCTGTAAAATTGAGGGTGTGCAGAACAAGGACTCCTCTCTGCTCAGGTAACTGAAAATGGGATGCCTACAAACACACACAGTACTTATCATAGAATCAGAGAATGGTTGGAGTTGGAAAGGCCTTGAAGATCATCCAGTTCCAACCCCCTCCTGCCATGGGCAGGGACACCTTCGACTAGCCTAGGTTGCTCAAGGCCTCATCCAACCTGGCCATGAACACCTCCAGGCATCCACAACCTCCCTGGGCAACCTGTTCCAGTGTCTCATCACCCTCACTGTAAAAATCTTTTCCTAATCTCCAGTCTAAATCTTCCCTCTTCCAGCTCAAAGCCATTCCCTCTCATCCTATCACTACAAGCCCTTGTAAGAAGTCCCTCCCCAGCTTTCTTGTAAGCCGCCTTCAGGTACTGGAAGGCCAAGTTATAGTTCCTAGGTTATTACTAAGTCTCAGTAAGTCAGAGTACAGGAGAGCAATGAGCCTCTGAGGCTTTCAAAACCATCAAAGATTCACCAGCAGCTTGGACCTTGGCTTGAAGGCTATCAGCAGATGCTTGCAGAAGAGGAATTGCTGAACATTGTACACCCAGCGGCGAGGGGGAACGAGGATGGAGCTAAAGAAAGCTACTGCTGAAGGGAGTCAGAAGGGAAGCTGCAGCTCAGTTAGCACATGGCTTTAAAGGAAAGGTGCTCTCAGCAGGCTCCTCATCATTTCAGCTCTCTGGAAGCTACAGTGGACAAGCCCCAGGCCTTTGTGTCCCCGTTTCCTCTGCCTCCCCCCTGGCAAGGCTTACGCAAGAGGCCGGCATCAGGGATGAGTCGAGTGTCACGGGTGGCTACTGCACTCCCGGCACGCCACGTCCCCCGTGCACTCCCACTAAAGCTTCATTACCCTACCTTCTGCTCCGCTCCCCAGCATCTGTTTCTAGCCCTGCCATGGTATTTTGAAACACAGCCTGTGCCTGCTGTAACGCTGCTTGTGGCTTGGACTGAAAATGCCAGGGTCTGAAATCATTGATATGAAACACGGGTGACTCATTTCGGAGAGCGCCAGGCCCATGTTAATTTTGTTAATGCTGAAATCATCTGCTTGCAGGGCTGTTTGCTGCCTGCCACCACCAACAGAGTGCTCTGGTAGCTGGTGTTGTCAGGAGAAAGGAAAAGGGAAAAGGTGGGGGGTGGGGGAGGAAGATCAGGGTCAAGGCAGGAGCCAGATGCGAGCAGGCTGCTCAGCAAGAGGGTCCCAGAGATGGCAGCATCTTCTAAATGGACAGGAGTGGAGTTGGGGGTAATGGGGAGTCAAGGCTGCCCCAGCATATTTGGGTAAGCACTGATGAAAGTCACTCCCCCATAACCAAGGCACAGAGGAAGGCTGCAGAGAAGGTCTAAAGCACTGCCAGTGAAGCGTGTCATGAGCTAGTCATTAGAGCTACAGAGAGCCTGAGCCATGCCCCTGGGACACTGCAATGCTTGCTCAGTCCAATAGCAGGATCTGTGAAGAGCCTGCCAAAGGGTAAACAATGAGGAAAAACACAAACACCTCTCCTGGCTGCCATGGTGCCAGGAGCAGGAACAGTGTGGCTTCCAGAGACCTGTCTCTCCTGGCAAGCGCAGGTGCAAATGCAAGTGCTGGGAGCAGGGAACATTTCCAGGGTGGCCAAGAAAGGGGCAGGGATGCCCATGCCCCGGGCAGACACAGCAGTGGGGAGGGGTATTTGCCAACCAGACAAAGAAGAAAACCATGAGGGTCCAGCAGCCCATGCCCAGAAGGTTAAAGCCTAATCTGGGAAGGTTTCTGCTGGCTTGGCAAACTAGGTCAGAATTAAGCATGGTTCAGTTCCAACGCAGCGTGATTGACATCTCCGTTCACAGAGCTGGATGGCATATGCCCTGTGAAGCACTTTCCTATCTGAAGGAAGAAAAGCTCTTTGGCCAGTTTGCAAGTTGTGATGGAAGGGAGCTCTGATGGGCTTTCTACCTGGCATGTGCTAATGGCCTCAGAAGAAGAGAAGCTTCAGCCCTCTCCGCTCGGGGACTATTCTGACCCTGTGCTAACAGTATTTTGTGTAGCTCTCCAGCACAATCCAGGTCCAGCACAAGGGCTATGGGAAGGTGTGACCAGCACAGCTGCCAGCCAAGTGCCAGTTCATGCTAGCAGGGGGAGGGTACTCAGTTTTCTCAGTACTCTGCAAGCATGCTGCAGCCCTAGGGATGTTAACAACCCCCACACAAAGCCATCGCTGTGAGGTTATGTTAAAGGCAGACGTTCTTTCTGCCTGCCTTGAAAAGCTTCCTTCTCAGATAGAGATCACTGAGCAGCATGATGGTGTGGTGTGGGTTTTAATCTAAAGCAGGCTGCTGCAGTAGCATGTGGTACTCCAAGTGAGAGCAGCTGAGGAGGAGGTCATCTTAGGTCTTCATCTGTGCAGAGGGGTGGGAAGCGTCAAGGTCAAGCAGGTGGGCTGACAAAAGATCATGGGAATGATGGCAACCCGCTCCTTTACCTCAAAGGCAGGACTGGTTATCAGCAAGAAACAGGAAGCTTGAGAGCAAAGAAAGGAGGTCTCTCCGGAAGGGAGAGAGATGAGCTGATGTTAGGGCAGGAGATAACATCTGTTCAGGGGACAGCAAGGCACGGAGGCAACGGCTGAGCACAGGTTAGAAGGCTTGGGGCCTCTTGGTAGCAGCACAGCTGAGCACCACAGCCAGATAAGAGGACTTTTGTCCCGGTACGGTTTAAGGCAAAGGTTTCTTGTGAGCTGCACCCTTTTGGGGAAGGCTTCAGATAAGCCACTTCCAAAGAAGGGAAAGGGATGTCTGCAGATAAAGGTTAGATGTGCATGTCTGTATTAGCAGCCCAGCAGTGTAAATGCTCTCTGTAACTGTGACTTTCCCTCCTGCCCTTCAGGACTGGCAGATGGAGGGTGGCCTCCTGCCCCAGTGTATCTCCTCACCACCGTGGTTACAACACAATGCTCCTGAGACAGCCAACCCCAAGCTCACAGAAGATGCTTCAACCCAGGTTAGGCAGCTGAAGCAGCTAGTTTTCTTTCCTTTCTTTGTTGCATTAATTGAAGTCCTTGTAGGAGATGTAGTTCCTGGCTGGTCTTCCCCCAGGAGGGCATAGGATTTATGTGGGATGATGGAGACAAGACCTAGAAATATAAAATCCTGGAGCCATGTACCTGTGTCCAGGTCTGAGCAGAGTTGTGTGGGCAAAAGCAAGGCCCAGGAGGGTGGGCTGCAGGTGCAGCCAGGAAGAGGAGGGCAAGGTGCAGTGCTGCAGTTGCCAGAAGGGGTTTGGGGAGCACATCAGCCCCGCAGGGGTGTAGGCAGCAATTTTCTTGCCCTGGAGATGCTTCTGGCTGTTAGCAGCGTCCTAGAAAAGACCCGTCACGTGTTGGTGCCTGCTTCATTATGGTCTGTCCATTGTAACAGTCACCAGAGTCCTGTAGAGGTGAGGGCTGTGCAAGGGAACAAAACCTGCTCTGTCTGAAAGCTGACAGTCTCTGGAGTCATGTGTTTGGTCTCTCAGTCAGGAAAGCCAGGGCAAAGCTACAAAGGCACAGGACTCCAGGCTGCTAGTCTTGTAGCTCACTGGGGCTCCTGACATGTTTTGCTGTAGCCACACACAAGTCTGCCCAGCAAGGACGCAGTAAGTGCTAAGGATCTGGATGAGGAATCTCAAGTAATATTTTGTGCTTGTGTCTTTGGTGTCTAAGCCTGTTGCTGATGTTGCTGAATAAGCTGCACTTGGCTCCCAAGGAGCCACAAAGGGTTTGGACTTTCTGCCCCTGGTGCAATGCATTTCTCCATGTTCCCACGGCAAATTCAGCCACAGCGGTGACAGGCAGCACCAATCTCTCCTGCCACATCTTCCTTCACCTCTGAGCTGAGCCTGGGCTCTTAGCTGTCCTACAGGGTCGTGTTGGGACCGTGGCTGATAGCTGTGGAAGGGCAGGGAGTTTCGTGGCACAAGCCAGCACATAGCATATGGCCAAGCGACCTGTCAAACACAGGGGAGCAGGATGCATCCTAGCGAAGGGACTGCATTGGCATGGCACTAGGATGCTCTGTCCAAGTGCTGCCCCTTATGATGATGCCCCTAAAGCAGAGCACTTTTCTGACTGCATAATATTCTGCTGGTATTAGAGCAGCAGAGACCTGGGGGAGGGGAGACATGGGGATTGTTGGGTGCTCGTGATGAGGCACAAGCCCCCTGAGCATTGCATTGCAGCCTTCCGACTTCCTAGGCATGAGTGTGGTCAGATCTGTAATGTAGGCTAGGACATACGGGCTCCCTCTTGTCCTTTTTGTTAGGGCAGATCCTGACTTACAGCATTGTAGTCACTTGGGAGAAGGCAGAACTGTTGTGTAGTGCAAATAAACTCTTCCTGCTGGCACCCAGTATCTGGGCTTCAAAATCTGTGCATCTTGCCCTGAAGCAGTGGAGGGGGCTGGGGTTTGTACACTACCCTGAAACTGCATGCCATGGTGCCAAGGAGAGTGACTCTGTTTTCCAGGCACACCCCCTCTGAAAGCTTTAGGCAATGAGAAAAGCCCAAAAGGTGGCAAAGTTAAACTCTCACTGTTTCCTCCAAGTCCTGTTCCAGGCAGCACCAGGGCTACCGCACCCTCTTAGATCTGTGGCTGCATGTCCAGGCAACAGAGGCTGCTCCTGCCAAAGCAGCTCTCTACCTGACCCAGGCAGGTGGCTTGGATGAAAGCCACAGGGAGATGGGAAGGAAAAGTGCTACAAATGTCTCTCTCTAGACGAGAGACGAGGTTGGGGTTTTTTTTCTAAAATAGGGTAGCTGTGTTAGGCTAAAAACAGCCAAATGCTGAGGAGGTAGAGGAGGCAAAGCAGATTTCAAGGGGAGCAAGAATAGCTTTTCCCATTCTCTAGAGGAGAACAGGAACAGGACATTGGGAGCAGCACCACTCCCACACATGCCCCTCCAGCAGCTCTAGAACCAGCCTGCCCCATGGCTGGCTCTTTCTCTGCCTACAAGCAGCAATTATAGGGCACCCATAAAGCAAAGCACTAGATGAGAAAGCAAACACAGATGGCACTGAAGGCTTGAAGCCTGCCTCAAGCATGCCTCATCCCACCATGGGCTGGTCCCCTCCACCTCTCCAGCAGTGTTTTTGGCACATGGTGTGACACAGACAAAGAGGATCAAGTGGGGCAACACAGCACAGTGTAGCATGCAGGGAGTTTAAAAATAAAGCAGACTCTTTAAAGGTGATGCTTTCCAAAGCAGGCACCTGGGCAACCCAAATGTAATTCCCCATTCCCCCTGAAGTGATGGTTGTCTGGAAGAGAGGGGTAAGGGGGTACCTTTATGGTCCTGCCAGCACAACTTGCCAGTGAATTAAACCCAAGCAGGGATACTCTCAGAAACAGCAGATTCTGTGTTTTTCTATGATGAGCAACTCCTCTCCCCATCTTTTCTAAGGAGCAATGGAGGATGGATCAGAAACATACAGAGGAGCCCTGCTTAGAGAGAAGGGCACAGTGCCTCACAGACGGCAATGCCTTCAACCAGAAGTCACTTCCCTCAGCTTAGCTTCCGAGAGTAGCAGCGAGCACCTCTAGGTGCAGGGCTGCTGCCCTCCCAGCCGGAGGGATTCGCTTTCCCATGCGGAGAGCTAAGCGAAGGTGACCACTCGCTAGCCGTGCCCTTGGCCGCCCGGCAGCTACCGCTGCTCATCTTGCTGGAAAGGAACCCGCAAGCATAAAACCAGAAATGTCACCGTGCCGCTAGTTTGAGGTGGCTCTGGGAGACACAGGAAGCGGAGTGCAAGCGTTGAGCAGCAGCTCCTCACGTCTAGATGCCTGCCGCTCTGCACGGGGCAAGTTGCAGGCAGCTAAGGAGCTATTAGACGTAGCCAGGGCTGCTTCGGCAGCACCGCCGCTGCCAGCCGCCCCTTCCCTGCCGGGGGGGATGCCGGCCGTGCCCACGCGGGACCCGCTCGAACCCCCGCACGGCGCGGAAGTTCTCTTCCGCGCAGCGTGTGTACAACCCGCCCCCACCCTGCAGCAGACCCCCGGGGGGCTGCAGCGCGTCGCGCCGTCGCCGAAGGCCGACTCCCGTTCCAGCCCACTCGCAGCACCGGCAGCGGGAACGGGAAGGGACGCACCGGGGACGAGCGGCGGTGCGCGGGGCCGGTGCTTTTCCCTCGTCCCCTCCCAAGCGCTCACCGCGACTGCCCGTGGCGGGGGGGCAGCGCCCCGCAGGGTGATGTAACGCGGTATTTTGGAGGGCAAAAGGAAGGGGGTGCGCGGAGGTGGTGCTCCCCCCCGGCCCGGCTCACCTGTCCGTACACCTGGATAGGCTCCGGCGGGCGGGGCGCGGCGCGGCGGCTCCGCGGGGGCTCAGCGGCAGCGGCGGCGGCGGCGGCGGGCGGTGGGGCGCGGAGCAGCACCGCGGAATGGCCGCCCGCCGCCGGCTGCAGCAGCAGCGGGAGCAGGAGCGGCAGGAGGCAGCGGGGGAGCGGGGCGGCCCGGCGTGCCCCGGCTCTGCTCGGCGTCGCCATGTTCGTGCCGCCGGGGCCGGGCCGAGCGGAGCGGAGCGGGGCCGGGCGGAGCGGAGCGGATCGCCGCGCCGCCGCCCGGAGAGAATGTGCAATGGGCAGCAGCGAGGCTCCGCGGCACCCCCCACCACCGCCACCCCCCTCCGCTCCGCATCCCGCCCCCGCCGCCCGCGCCCCCCGGGGCCCCCTCCTCGAAAAGCGGCTTCGCGGCCACCGGCAAAGTGTGGCTCCTCTTTCCTTGGGATGGGCAGCGAAAGCAAAGGGAAGGTAGTTGGTTACGTGAAGTCAGCTGAGATTAAATGGCAAGAGATAAGGGCTAATAGAATGCAAGTTAATAAAATAAAGACAAGTAAAATGAAATGAAAGCGTTGCCATTTCTTCTCTCTGGGGGATACATGAGGATTATCCACCACCCTCCCCCTTCCCCCCAAAAAAAAGCCTTGGCTGCTCTTCTCCCATGCACACCCCTGGATTCTGAGTGAGCTAAGCAAGGGGTCGCAGGAGGTAATCATGGTCCGGGTGCAACAAGCAAAGCCTGAGTCCTCTCTAATGCTGCACCTAGCAATGTGCAGCTTGTCCTGGTGACCTTCTGCTCTTACTGTTTATGAGTTTTGGGATGCTGGAAATTAGGTGCCAAACCTCTGGCCTTACACTCATGTATCCCAGGGCAGCAGCTGTGGTGTGTACACAAAGTAACTGTGTGCCATGTGCACAAAGTAACTGTGTGCCATGTGCACAGGAATCTGTCACAACAGGGGGGCCCTGGTCCTGCTGAGCCTCAGTCCTGGGAGCTAGGAGGGCTTTCTGCACCAGGACCTGCAGAGCCTGCCGGGGGGGGAAAAATGGAACCCACGGTCTCCATGAGTGCTACCTACCCCTGGCATACTCCCTGTGGGAATCAGGTGTCTTATGCCAAGTGAGTCAGGAGAGGTGGTTGTTTTGGGATCAGAGCTGTTCTGGGCATTTTAATCCCACTGTTGACTATGAGGAGGGTGTCCCACAGTGTGGGATCTGCTTCATGAGTGGTTCTGAAGCCTTTTCAGACTTGTGGGAGCTCTCTGCTGCTTGTGTCCATTACCAGAGGTCCCACACGCAGCACTTGCACCTGGTCCTTTGCTCCAAGGCAGTCTGTAACCAGCCTCTCTGGCAGTTCAGGCAGTTCCTGAGATGCAAACTCATCCCCAGGAAGTCCCTGGCAGTTTTAAACCTCTACCATCCTTGTGCAGTCACACGATAAGGGTGTTGATGGTTTTCCATGTCTTGGTTTGAGGCTCCTTGCTGTGTCTTGCATTCCATGGGAAAGAAGAGCAGCTGGTAGAAGCCTGTTTCCTGTAACAGAGAGTTTGTTATATAGATCCATGTTTGTTGTATAGATCCATGCAGTCTATAGGCATTGGGGAGATTACCCTGGGGGTCAACAGGAGGGCTTTGTGTCTAGGTTTTGTCCAGCACTGCTACAAGGCCAGGTGGCTGCTGCAGGTAAGCAGTTTTCCTGGCAATTGTTGACATCTGCTGTGAGGTTGAGCTCCTTGCTGGGGCACGAGGAGAACAGGCTAGTGAGGGACCTGCTGGCAGGGTGGTTTCGTGGGCAGTAACATATGTTCAGGTCCTTGTTGCTGGGAGGCTGGGTTGGGTGTGATGAGGAGCTGCACCTGCCTCTGAATGGGAAGAAGAAGGTGTGAATGGATGTCAAGAGAGAAAAAGACAATGATTTCATACATTATGGTGACAAACTTACCTGTGCTGTGGTCCTGGTAGGTCCCAGAGCTCCCTGTCTTAGTTATTGTCATTTTCCTGCCTGGGCAGAGCTGAGAAAGTGAGCACTGTCTCACCTGAGCTATTAGTGGGAGTGGGAAGCCAGAGACCCTTAGAGTCCTGCCAGGATGGTGCCCAGCAGGAGATTTCAAGCTGTACTAAGGGAGTGACTCTTTCTGCCCAGGGTCAGGGTGCCTATAGCTGTGTGCTCCTCCAAAAAAACATTCAGCAGAGGTCATGTGTGCATGTGGCCCTTGTTCTGGGTATAGTCTATGGCACTGAGAAAAGCCCTTACCTGTTTTTTCAGCCTCTTTCATGTCAGAGGTACTGAGAGCAGACTGATGGGCTGTGTCTTCTCTGCCTTGTGAGCCATTCCAGTGTTTCTGGCACTGTCAGGAAATCGTCAGAGAAAATTGATGTGACCCAGCAGCAAAGGAATGGAGCTTATAAATCCTATGGACAGCCCTGAGGCAGTCTCATTCCCCCTTATTTTGCTTACTCTACTAGCAGAAATGTTGTCCAGAGCTTTCCCCAAGGTGCTTTCACCTAGAAACCTAGTTAGTGTATTTCAATTATCAAGTCAATACAATTATAAGCCCTCCTAATAAAGCTTTTAGTGGTCTTGACTCAGCACAATTTCCCACCGGAGGACCAGAGGTCACCGTGGGCAAGGGCAGAGTCAATCAGGGAGTTTTGCTGCAAGAGAATCCCTACAGCTGTTTTCTCTCTGGAGCAGACGTGGTGGGCAGATGAGAGGGACCCAAGAAGGCCAAAAGCACCACAGTGTCCATCCTGATGCCTGTGAAGAGACCCACTCTGCCCTGCCAATCTCCCCCCAAAATAAGGGACACAGGGAGAGCAGAAGAAGAAATAGCAAGACATGAGGAACTGGCTTCTAAATGCATGGAAGGCTTCACCATCCTCTGCCTGGTCTCTGAGTCATGCTCCTCACAGGGTGCTCTGGTGGCCATGAGGGAGGGAGCAGTAGTGAGGATCTGTTGGGTGAACCTAGCACTGGTAAATGCTAACAGATGAATGGCTCTCTATTTGCAGAGGGAAGTACACATTTCCTTTGCCAAGGTATTTTTTTTTTTCTTGAAAATGAAAAAAAAAAAAAGGAAAGAGCTTGTCTCCTGGTGTAAAGGGGAGGGGGAACAGAGCAGAGTTTATTTTAAGGTCCATCTGGATTTCATCAGCATCAAATGCCGTGAACTCTGAGAGCAAGGCAGGGAGCCCCTGGCCCCTGGGTTTTTCCTCCCATCTCCTCTTTGCCTTTCCTCACTGCAGCTCTAGAGGTCCTGGATGGGTTTAGAGACCACAGGGTCCAGAGCAGCCATCCCCTGCAGAGCCTCACTTAGACAGCAGATAGAAGTATTTAAAGGATGAATTGCATGTTACTCTAATCAGATCAGGGGGTAAAACAGCTGCCCTGCTGTTGGAGTCTGATCTCAGTCCCAGTGGTCTGATCTCAGTCCCAGTGTGATGGAGAGCTCAGAGCACAGGGATGCCAAGGACTGTTGCTGCAGGAAGAAGGCCTGCACGTGTGGCTGGCTGCTGGAGCAAGTAAATCAAGGTGTATGCTGAGCAGGCAGGGCTCTGCACAGGGCTGGCAATGTGCCTGTGTTCTGGCTTACCTGAGAAGGGAGAGAGCAGCTTCCTCCTGGGGAAGTTGTTCCTTATTGTAGCATCACAGAATGCAGGGAGCCATCTCCTCAGTGTGGACAGGGAGCTCTGTGTGCCACAGTGCCCATGCCTTGGGAAGTTTGGCAAGGCACTGGTCTGAGCAGCCACTTGGATATTGGTCTGTAGCCTTGCTAGCTTTGACATGCACAAATGGCAGCCTTTTTGCCAGAAGAGCCAAATCTCTCAGTGGGACAGAAACTGAGCCCTGCCAGTCACTAATCCTTTTCTTTCTCCTCTCTGCGCTCTCAAGCCAGAAATCTCTGGCTCAAAATCTCGAGCAATAATAATTTCTTACAGCTCTCATATCTTGCCAGTCACAGAGTTTCAGCAAAGCTGCTTGTTAGCACTGCAAGGGTAAGCAGTCCCCTGAGACAGCCATGGAGGGAAAGGAGACAGCCTGAATGGGAGGTGAGCATGGCAGGGACAGAGGCACCAGCTGACTGGGAAGACAGACAGGATGGGATAAACCCCAGGTCTGTCATTACCCTATAGTGCTGGCCAGCAGGTTGATGATGATTTGGGCTTAGCTGGACCTGCTCAGGCTTGCATTTCTCTCCCTCTCTCTATCTCTGTCTAAGGCCAAAGGCTGTCAGCAGATGCAGGCAGGGGAAGCTGTGCCCCATGCCATGGCTGTTCTTCAGTGCTGACCTTTACCTTTGGGACAGGGCTCATCAGCTGGACTCCAGGGCAGAGCTGGGGTTGGCAAGCAGGGAGGTCTGTGTCCCAGGTTTAATAACCAGATTAGAGGAAAAGAGTAATCTGGATTATGGCCTGGCTGGCACTGAGGGTAACGCAGAGATGTTTATGCCAGCCCCATGGCTCAGCTCCCCTGGGGACCCTGGGTGGGTCACTGCACCTTTCTGTCCTGCTGCATGGTGACAGCAGTGAGGGTGATTGTGTCACCCCCAGCCACCCATCACTTTGTCCTACCTGTAAGTGCTTGCAGACTGGTGAAGGACAGACAGGCTGGGAATAAAGCCCATGTAAACTAGGGCAAAAGACAGCGTGGCCAGCAGCGTGAGCCTGGCAAGGTCACATTGCACCATGTACTGTGCTCAAGAAGCCACAATACATCCCTCCAGGTCCATGTCTCCCATGTCTGGCAAGCACAGTGGGCAAGAGCCAGGGGTGTTTGGAGCTGCATCAGCCCAATGGCAGGAGTGGGAGATCTCAGTTCCTGCATGTAGCTCTTGCTCCCTGGCCCTGGAAGCCAGGCTGCATGGATTGCTGCTGGGTTCCCTGTGCGAATGCATCCCTGATTGGCTCAAATGCCAAACAAATGGGCTCTATTTCAAGCCCAGGGCCCAAATTCCCCAAGATGGACTTGATGAGGGTCCTGAAGATGCTCAGCAGGAGGGGAGGAGTTTTAATTAATCTGTGATGTAGCCAGAGGTAAAAGCAGTATGCTTGAGATGGAGGCATGGAAAGGTGCTGGCTTTTACGAGGGAGCTGTTTTCTGAGCAGATTGGCCTCCTTATAGCTCCCAAAGTAGAGCAGTCACAGCTACCTTCAGAAGAAGGTAGCACCATGTGGGAAGGATAACCACAAGGTCCATCTGATTCTGTAGGGCAGCACGCCTGCCAAATGGAGCAGAAGGTACTTCTGGAGGGTTCACAGCATATTCGTTTGGGGACACAGCCTGGAAGGATACCATACCTGGAGAGGGACAGTTCATCTGTCAAATTCATGACATAGTACGTTGGAAAGCCCTGTCCCTTGCAGGGCTGAAGATTCTCAGAGTAGGAGGAGAGTCTCATGCTTGCAGCAGACGGGACCCGCAGCTGGCTAAGGACGGTGCCACGCTGCCTAGCGTGTGCTTTGTGAGAGGTGCAGAGACTCGCTGGCTGGAGGGGGTGTCTCAGGGGGGAACGTTTCTTGGGAGCCTGTCCCCAGGCGCAGCTCCTGCTGCCTCTGTGCTGCGAGCAACATCTCCATCTGGTGGTGACAGCAGCAGCAGGGTCCCAGGCACCGTGTGGTGTCTCCCTGCGGCACAGTGCTCCAATCCTGCAGGGCAGGACTCCTCCAAGTGCCTGGCATGGCACATGCGTGACCAGGAGGTCTTGATCTCCTTGTGCTGTGGAGTTGTGACAGTCTCTCGAGCTGTCTGGCAGGCACAGGAGGTGCTCAGACTGTACTCGACCAAGAGACAGACCATGGGAGACTGCACAGTCTCTGCACACCATGGGACAACGCTGGTTTCACTTGGAAGAATTTCCCACAGGGTGCTGGCTTCCAAAATTCACCACTTCCTATGGCTTCTGGATAGGGGGCCTACACCTACCTGTTCTGCAGAGTTTTGGAAAGTGAGGCAGTTCCCTTCAGGGAATTACAGATGTTTTTTGTTGTTGGAAAAGACCTCTAAGGTCGTCAAGTCCAACCATGAATACATGACTCAGGTGCCTTGTCCCTCAAGCTGTCAGAACCAAGTGGTTGTCCCCCACCATGGGCAGTTGCAGGGAAGCAAGCTAATGGAAACTGCCTTTGGTTGTCAAAGCCCAGTGAGGAGATGCCCTTTGCACAAAGGCTAAGGGCCAGCACCAGGCATGTGGGACAGGCTGAACATGGAGAAGCTCTTTGAGGAGGTGATGAAAGAAGAAGGCGAGCACAATAATCAAGGTGCTCAAGGCATCTTTGTGTCCATGTGTGCCAGTGGCATGGAGCTGCCACTAGGAGCTGAGAATGTCCATGAACACATTCAGCCATGTGAGTGCTGGTGTGGGTCAGCTGCTGTCCAAGGAGCCAGCAAGGCAGAGGAAGGGGCCACTTGTGTAGTGCATAGAAACCAGAGCACAACTTGCAATAGAAGTGAGGGGATTTGTCACAGCTGGACAGACCCTGCCACACCTCCTGCCAGCATTTCAAGAGGGTGCAGACGCAGGCAGGTTGCCTGCAGGAGGGTGGCAGAGACCAGCAGCCCCCAGGACATCTTACCTCACAGCCCATGAAGCTGGGCAGGGTGATGACTCCGCTGGGCTCACGTCACCTGCTGGCTCCGGCGCAGCAGGGTTTGGCTGCCTCTTGTTCCCCAGGTGTGGTCCCAAGGACTGGATATCCCAAGCCAGATGTGAGCATGAACCTCCTGGCTGTTACTTGCAATGGTTTTGTGCACAAGGAGTTCAGGCATTGGTGAGACCATTGCTGTGTATGAGGTTCAGCGAAGGCAGAGAGATGGTGCGGTAAGGGGCAGGTCTCTTCCCAAGGGTCTAATGCTGTGAAGGAACTGGGTCCCTGGTTAGCATAGTGGTTTGTAAATGTCAGTGATGTTGTCACTGTGCTCAATTGGGCCTTGCCTTGACCCTTGGCAGTTATGCAGGCTCCAGGTTAATCAGCAAACCCCTGTGCACATGGGAGAGCACAAACCGCTGTGGGGAGATCAGAGCAGTCTGGGCAGGGGGCTGTGCCAGCAGGACAACAGGCCCCCAGGGGCTGTTGGCAAAGGGATGCCACCAGTGTCTCTCGACATCATCTGGTGCCACATGGCATGGCCTCAAGCTTTATGCTGCCCAGAGGAGGGCTAAGGCTGGGTGGGGAGCAGAGGGCACAGTTGCCACTGCAAGGGACCACGAGAGGAGCCTCTGTCCCTGGTGTAGGCAGCACAGTTCTGGCAACCACTCAGGTGACTGTGTGCCCAAGTGCTGGTTTCCCTGAGAAGGGAAGCATTGTCCAGAGGGGGCAGGGGAAGGGAGGGCACCCTGGCAGACTTCACACAGCATCGGGAGTGAGGGCAAAGGGACCAAAAGGCAGCCAGGTTGGCAAATGCAGTTTAATGAACGCAAGCAGAACCCAAAGGCAGGGCAGCCAGGTTTCAGCAGGAAACACACCGGGCATTAAGGGGGAAAGCCAGCCACAAACCCTCAAGTGAGGAGAAGCCCCCACCCCTTGCCTCAGGTCACCTGTTCCTCAGAGTTCTTGTGGTCTCAGAGCGCTTGTGGGACCCACAGGCCTAAAAACACATCTTTGTCCCACAGGCTGGGACCTGTCCTGTCAGCACCCCACAGAAAGTCCCTGGGCAAAAGGAAGGGGAGCAGGCTGAGCACCGAGGGGTCCCACCGTGTCCTGAGGCCAAGCCATCCTGAAGACCCACGCCATCTCCAAAAGGTGTAGCTGGGAGCTGGGCTTTTTTTTTGCAAAATACAGCTCAGAATTAAAAAAAGCCTCTTGACTTGATTCAGCTCAGCTCATCCTGAGGGACCCTGCAGTGCCCAATCGCCAACGGAGACCTGTGGCACGGACGGAGACCCTGCCAGCAGCCAGGTCACTGTTCGGCTTGTGCCACATCATTGTTCTGTTTGTGCCACAGTGCTGCTCTTTTTGTAAAGCAGCAGCACAGTCCTGAAGTAGTGCAGGCAGCTCAGTAGAGATCCAAAGGCGGCCGGGAGGGGGACTGATAGGGGAAGGGCAGGTCCACAGCGTAGGGCGAGGCCTGACGCCGCTGCTTCAGGATTGGGACCAAAGCACTCACCAAGAATCACCCTGTGCTGCTTGTGCTGTCAGGGGCAGGGGCTCTTTGTCCACAGGGAAGTAGTCTTGAGTGGCTGGGGAGGAAGGGGATGAGGTCCAGCCCAAGAATCTCATCCTGGAGAGAGGCTGAGCCATGGGGAGCCCTACTCGGTCTTTGCAACTGGGGAGCCATTGGGTGCCCCTTGGCCCTTCTCTTGTAGCTTGCGCAAGTAGTCGTGGGGGCCTTTGCCCTCAAAGGCCGAGGGGCTCTTGTAGGAGCCCCCAATCTTGTCCCAGAGGGTGAAATACTGCCCATAGTTGTAGTCAAAGTACAAGTGGTGGTCAGTGTGGTGAGCTGAGCCGTTGATGATGTGCCGCAGGAGGCGGGGGACGCGGTAGTCACCGTCGTGAATGGAGATGGTCCAGACATTGACGAAGATGTAGAGGCCCAAGTAGGTGACTTTGTGCAGGGGAAAGAGGAAGGGGTAGACATGGTAGGGCAGGCTCTGCATGAAGCCATCAACGGGGTGGAAGGCATGGCTGGCGAAGGGCGTCGCGATCTTCCAGAGGTGGTGGGGCTTGTGGAAGCGCTGTGAGGAGAGGACACACAGTTGGTTCCTGAGGTAGGGGCAGGCACAGGGCCTGTGTGGGTCAGCCCCTTTTAGGGTTCCCTTTGGCCAGGGACAGACCAGGTGCCTAGAAGCCAAGGGGACCAGGGACCCTCACTGCCTGAAGGGCAGAAGAGGAACGCATGCTGCATAGAGCTCTAAGCTCCTGCCACATCGAAGACCAAGGCCAGAGTGACCCTTCAGGCAGGGGACCAAGCCCAGCCCATCATTCAAGGAGGGCTCAGCTGCAGCCAGGGCCCCATTCCGTGTGAGGGCTCTTGCCCTCACTGTGGGGTCTCATACCTTATAGAACAGTTTGTGGTGTAGACCACGGTGTATCCAGTAGATGCCCATGTCGGTGAAGAACAAGAAGGACAGCATGCTGAGAAAGACACCTGGCCAGCCTGGGGGAACAAGGACATATGGGTGTCACCCCACAAGTGCCAGAAGGCTGCAAGGGCCAGGTAGGGGCTGGGAAGATGTGTTAAGATCCCTCCTGTTGAGGGGAAGTGATGAAAGGGTCAGACAGTCTCCCATGCCTCAGTGAAGGTGAGTTGGGTGCTGGTCTGTTGGGAGATGTGCCCAAGAAAGGGAAGGCCTTCTGTTGTGAAGGGGGGTATGGATCAAGCAGGCCGTTGTGCCCCGTCCCTGAGCTGGGGCATACAGGTGTCTCCCTGTCAGCATGAAGGGAATGTGAGGCTGCAATCAATAGATGGGACCAGCTCAAGGCAGGAGGAACCCCAGTGGATTTTTGGGGGCTCACACAAGGTATGCTGACATTGGCAGAATCAGGGGCATATCATCCATCCCTGGGGGGCTGAGAGAAGTGAGCTGGGCAGTGAGGAGAGGGTGCCAGCCAGGCAAGAGGGTAAGGGGGGGCTGCTCACCATATGGGGAATCCTCAATGTTGTCATAGAGCTTGCTGTAGCCCCGCACCTCGGCGAAGAACAGGGCGACAGTGGGCACACTGATCCAGGGCAGCGAGCGCAGCGCGTAGGTGATCTCCCGACGCACCTGGTTCTGCAGGGGGGCAGTAGAAGAGAGGGGTCAGGGGGAGAGAATGCACCAGGAACTGGGCAGAGACCCAAGAGTTAGGATGCTCTGGCCCCTGAAGAGGCAGGGAGGGCTGGCATTTGGGCTGCTGATCAGCTTTTGGTGTGAGCGCTTTGCCATGGCACCCACACTCTGGCGTGGGGCACAATGTGCTGCCTGTCTGAGGACAGTCTCACCTACAGTAGTGCCTCTGCTGAGCCCAGGATGTTGTGCAGGTAGCACTTGTGCCCAGCCAGCCACAGAACCCAGCATGGGCATGCACTGGAGCACTGAGAGGGGCAGCTGCTGTCAGAGGGTGGGCAGACCTTGACTTGCAAAAGTGAGGCACCAAGATGGGCAGTGGTACACAGACACGTGTCCATGCCTGGCCTTGAGCTTTTGAGTGTGTGAGGGTTGACTGCTGCAGCGAGGGAGCTTGGGCTTCTGTCACCCATGGAGTGAGGAGTGCAGGGGAAGCAGGGTGCCAGGGCAGGCAGCATGGATGCAGGGATGGCATGCTTTTTGAGGTACCAGAGACACTGGGGCTGTTGGCATTCCTGGAACAAGGCAGTTTGCAGCTGGTGAGGGACTGGGTGAACGGGTGGTGTGCAGGATGTGATAAGTGGAGATGTAGGACCAGGTCTTTAGCAGGCAGCATGGCTGCCCACATCCAGAGGGAGAAGTCCCTGCCTTGGGAAGAGTGAGCAGTCTAGCATCTCCACCAGCCCCAAGGTCAGTGGAGGGCTCTGAGCTGTTATTAGTGTGCTTGTGTCCTCAGGGGATTTCTAAGGGCTCAGCATGGTGGAGGTAGGGTCTCAGTAGCAACATGCAGGCCAGGGGCTGGTACATAGAAGAAAACCATCCCTGAAGAAAGAGGAGGCAGCAAAGAGGCAGCAGAGCCAGCCCATGCCAGGCACTGGCATGCATTGTTTGGAATGGCCTTCAGCTGGAGGGCAGCAAGGGGGACACTAGTGACACAGGGCTGAGGTGAGGCAGGGTGCCAGGGTGGTGGCAATGGAATACACCTACCTCTAAGAACTGGGGATGCTTCATGAGTTTGTGGTCAAAGATGAAGTAGTAGCTGAGGGTGCCAAAAAGCAGGTAGAGAACGAGGGCTCCCAGGTTGGTGATGACAAAGAGGCTGAGGAGCTGGCGGAAGGGCTCACTCTCAGGCCAGCTGGTGGGGTACACGTAGGGCGTGAGAAGGTTCCGGTCAGCGGCCTCCAGGACCAGATCCATGATGACTCCTGTGAGGAAAAAGAGAGAGTCAGTGCAACCAGTTGCAGAAGGGGTGCAGGAGGTGTCCCTGCCTGTCCCTGGGGTTGAAGGTGCAGAAGATTGAGTGGCTGGGAGCAGGATGCTGGAGGGCTGTGCCAGTGGAGAGGTTGGCCCTCTCTTCAGGTCACCATAGCCACGCGAGGCGTGCCTGGGAGACGTAAGTTGTGGAGAATGCAGCGTGGGTCGTGGAAGATGCTGCCCTGTTTCCGGGTGCTCGCACAGCGGGAGAGGGCATGCATGGCAGGGACCCACGCTGGGGAACGGCTTTGGGGAGCAAGCACTCCTTCCCGGGCAGCATGTGCACGGGGGTTTGGAGACCGCGGCGGCAGCCGTCTCGGCAGTCCGGGGCCCCTTGCCTGTTTTTCGGGTCCTGTGAGACGATTCCAACGGAGCTGTCAGTGGTCCCGGTGCTATCACGGAAAGCCCCCGGCAGAGACAGGTCTGTGCGCGGGCGGCAGGAAGGGCAGCACCCGGAAAGCCTCGGGCGGTGGCTGTGCCCGGCGCGGGGGAGTCAGTCTGTTTTGGAGGCGGGGGCGCGGCCCGGTGCAGAGGCGTGGGGAGCGGAGCGTCCGGCGGGGGTCGAGCGCTGGGTGACAGCCAGGCGCGGCGCCGCCCCGCGTGGGAGCTGCGTGCTGGGTCGAGCCGCGGGGCTCCCGATCCGCGCCGTGTCCCGCGTCCCTCCCCCCGATCCCCGCGCCCCGTACCCCGGTACCTGCTGCGGGTCCTGGCGCGGCGGTGGGCGGGGAGGGGGCGGCGCCACCGCCCGGTAGCGCCACGCGACGTCACCGCCAGAGCGGCTCGCGCCACCGCGGGCGTTGACGTCGCGCGAGGGCGGGGACAGCTCGGACCGGGGCCGGCCGGAGCCTGCGGGGCTGTCCCCGCACCGCGGCACCTCTCGCGGGCCGGGGGGGGGGGCGACCCAGCCGGCTGCCCGTGCCCGCGGCGGCCTGGCCGCAGGGAGCGGAGCCACAGCCGGTGGGAGAAGCGCTGACGCTGTCGCTGCTGAGCGGCCGCGGGGAACGCGGCGCGGCGGGGCTCAGCCTGCCCTCCGTGCGGCAAGTTGCCGGCTGGAGCCCGGCGCTAGTGTGTGGGCAGACAGCGAGCGTGTAACAGGTGTGCGGGCAGGGGGGGCTGGCATCTGGCTTGGGACAGTGGCTTCACGAGGGTGGCTGGGCACAGGTGGGCTCCTGGGTAACGCAGCGGTCGAGGTCCAGCTAGCTGCACAGGCAAAGCGTTCCTGGCACCCCGTCCCCCCTCCTCCTCGCTGGATGCCAAGGAGCAAAAGGCCTGGCAAGACCAAGTGTCCTTGCAGGTGGGGTTTGAGGCTTGGGAGCATCATTGGAGCCAGCAGCCTGGGGTCCTCTCCTCAGTCAGGTGCAGGAGCCCCGTGACAATATTGGGGCAGGGAAGAGGCAGGGTCAGGGTCATGCCATGGGCGTGCTACATCCGCAGCCTTCCCACCACCCATGATGTGGGCGGTGACCTTGTTACAGGAAGGTGCACATTACAGCCGGGAGAGCTGGCCCCTTGGTTTGTGTCCACAAATGAAAACTTGCTGCTCCTGCACGGGGGATCAGGCAACCCAAGGTCTACCAGCATTAGTAAAGACTGTGGCAAAAAACCATGTTAAGTGTCTTTGCTTTTTCTTCATCCCTTTTAATTGGCTGACTGTGCTCAAAAACTACCAGTACAAACTTACCTTCGCACCCTCTCTCACGTACTTCAAAAAGCCCTCTTGTTACCTGAGACAGGACTGGCCAATAGCAACTCTAATAGAGCTTTGGGCTGTCCCACCTTCTCCCTGCCCGTGCATACCGCAGCTCTGTCATTTTCCCACAGAAACTGACCTCACTTGCAGAGATCATTCAGTTTCTTTTTCCTCTGGAGCTCCCCCATCACCACCCACCAGATAAAGCACAGGCACATCTCCTTCATCCAGCCTCATCCCAGGCGTTCAGCTCTAGCATACCCCATACACAGGACCCCTGAAATCCCTGCTCCCCAGCCCCTCTTGGGGACCATCCCCAGCCTCAACATCTAGCTGGCCTCTCCCCATCCTCACCACCATCACACAGGACCACACCACTTACGAAGAAGGAATACAACACATTTTATTCCCACACAGCCATTTCACAAACACAAGACAGGACACCACCACAGCCCCCCACACACCCACCTGCACTCCAGGGCCATTCTCAGCTCCCAAGAGGTGCCCCGATGCTGCCCCACATCTGCAGACTCCAACACGCCTCTAACCCTCAAAAAACACTGCCAGGGCCCATTATACAAGCATGGGTAGGAATTCCATCCTCCATTTTTCTGGCTCTCCCCCCTGCCCAACAGAAAGCACTTCTATCCAAACATTGGGACCAGCTTGTTAAGCCCACTGGATACTATCAGGCTTCCCAGGCACCCAGGGACAAACTTGGCTCTTGGCCACATGCCCCACCACCACCTCTGTTCCAGAGAGGGAGAGGGCAACACATTCCCCAGGTGCCACCACACCCCACAATGACAATGTGCTGCTCCAGCCTGTGACCTGTGTCACACCTACCTCCAAGCCGAATCCATGCACTCACAAGACACTTGACAGCAGGTCCTGAGGACCATGGCAGCTCCTGCCTGTCCCACGTTACCAACAGGGGTGTGGGCTGCCTACAGCACGTGCTACAAGGAAAAGCCTTGGAAAAAAGCTACAAAAACCCCTCTCAAGCCTCAAATCAGTGATGGAAACCTGCAAAAAACCCACCCCAAGTCCCACATCAATGCCAGAAACCTGCAAAAAAACCCCAAATCCCAAACCCCACATTAATGCCAACAAATCTCTAGCTCTGCCCTGCTGTCGCTGTCGCCGCATCTGCCACGTGCCACGTTCACATCTGGGTCCACATCCAATCTCTCTCCAGGTCAAGTCCCTCTCATGCCTCCATGCAGCAGGATGGATCAGTGGCAGCTTGTCCACTGTGGGGGTGCCATCTCCTACCCTACAAAGACTCAGGCTGACATGAGAACAGTACTTGGCTGGGCGGCAGAGCCGCGCCTACGAGGTCAGGTCCCGCAGAGCTGCGCACAGCCACAGCTGGGCTGCCACCAAAAGGGTCGTTTGGGCACAGTGCTCCCCCGAAGAGCTGGAGGCTGCCAACACAACAACAAGGCTCATGTGAGCTGAGGGTCCCTGCACAAATGCAACAGACACCTCCCTCCTCACACCATCCCCCCAAACTGCACCAGTCCCACATCCTCCTGGGGGACCCCATCTGATCACTGGGCCTCTCCTCCACCCCCAACAAGCCCTCTTGGTGGCCCACACTACACACCATGACCACCCTTGCAAGTGCCTGCCAGCCATCTCTTCAAAGACTGCTACCAATGACCTTGCAGACACCTCACCATTAGGCAGAGCCTCTGGGGACAGCACACATTCATCTCCCTGCCCTCTGCCTCCCTCCTGTCTGTGACACCCCACTCAGCCTCCCCACACTGCTCACCCCTACAGCCCCTCGGCTTGGTGCAGAAGCCCCTGTGCTACACACACTCCAACTCCTCCTGCACCATCACTAATACTTGCCCCTGCAGCTCTTGCCATCCCCCTGGAGCGTCCCTGTCACACAGCTGCACAAGGGTCCATCCACCTGGCTGGTGCAGATCTGCTCACAGCCTCCATTGTCCTCACACCAGTCTGATCCTGCATACAGAAAGCAAAGGAGGACACCTGAGTGATGCTGCCAGGCCCCAAGCCCCTGATCCTTGGCAGCCCGCAAACCAGCATCCTGCCATGGCCAGGTTCCTGCCCCGTGGCACACCACCAGGCTCAGCTTGGGTGACAGACAAACCCTGCAGCCTTCCTCGGGGTCACACCTACTCACGTTTCCTCCTAATAGGCCCCACGGAGAGGATCTGCTCCTTGGCTTCCTCAGCAAATGTGCCGGCCATCCTCGTGTGCTGAGGGCAGTTCTACATGGGGATAAACACCACCTCCATCACTCTCAGTGCCTCCCTGAGCCCCCTCCACACCTCTCCATCCAGCCCAGCTCCCAAAGGAATCCTGCAACCAGGAGTGTAGATCCTGCGGCAACCTGTGCCTAGCAGAGCTCTCCTCCTGGTGCCTAGAGAGTAACAAAACCCTCCCAGTCTTGCCCTCGGGGCTACATCCCCAGCCACCTCTCTGACACTGTGTCAGTCTAGCTCGTCATGCTCTGCCAGAGCCCTGCAAAGCCAGCAAGCTGTGTCCCAGCACTTGCCCCACTTACTATTTTGCATGAGTACTTCTCCGAATCGCAGAGCGAGACGGCGCAGTGCAGGTGAACCTCATCATAATCGCCGATGAACTTGAAGACGGTGACGTGGAAGCGACAGGTTAATGACACCCCGTTCTCCTCTATGCCAATGGTGTTGTCCTTCATGTTTTGGCACCTGCACAAAGCACCTATGCTTGCCCTGGCCCTCTCACAACCGAGACCACTCCCTTGAGGGACACCGCTCACCCCTCTTCCCATAAGGTCCTGTGCCCTGGGTCCTGCAGCAGCACGCATACATCCCTCCGTGCCTACCGCCACCCTCCCTCTGTAGCATGACCTCCCTCTGGCACTTCTGACTTTGTGGTATTCCCAATTCTCAAGACACATCCACCATGATCCACATCCCCCTTGTCTCCTATAGACAACCCAATGCCCAGAGCATCAGTGACATGAGGAAGGCTGCTTCTTTCCACAGCCAAAATTCTACTACACATGAGGCCTCTGGCTACCTTTACACTAAGCAACCTACCTCCTCCACTAACAACACAACCTGCCCTGTTCCCTACCCTTTCCAGATCTCTGTCAACCATCTCAGTGACCTTCAAATGACAACACCACCCCCAGAAGGACCCTCCCCAACAGACAAGACCAAAACCACCAAGGCATGCTGGACCATTTGGCCCACAATCACTCACCCTCCCTCGATGATGAAGTAGCGCAGTTTGTCATTGCTGTCCCTTGAGGGGGTCGCATAGCATTTGTTCAGCATCAAGATCAAGTGGTTGGAGTCAGCCCCAACAACAAAGACCCCCACATAGAGCACGTCTCGGGTGGTGAGCACCACCTCACCCTGTCGGTAGGGGTGTTTGTAGGAAGAATTCTTGTACAGAGCCATCTTGGTCGTGAAGCTCCCTTCCTGCGTTGGCACCGTCAGGTTAATCACGCTAACACGGGCACAAAAATATTGACTCAGACAGAGGAAAGGCTACAACCCCCCAACACAGCACCTCACATGGGACCCTTGCTCCTGCACCTGTGTGACAGGAGAGGTCACACAGCTCACCCCAGCTTCCTACCTGAGCATTGGCCGCACGACCGAATCCAGGGAGATCTTGATGTCCAGTTCATAGGCACAGGAGAACTCCACGTTGATGGTGCGGTCGCGGGTGATGATGTTGCCGGTGTTGTTGGCACTCTCGATCCACACCGTGTTCTTGTAGACGATGTGAGTGCTGTTTGACTGCAGGCAGAGCACAGAGTGCTGCTGGAGACTGGCCCTCCCTGCTACCCTGCTCCTAACACCCTGGCTCCTGAATGAGCCACATGACACCGAGGGCCCTGCTGCATCTCCACCACCTCTGCCCAGAAAGGGTACGGCATGGCAGGGCTAGGAACTGCTGAGCAGCATCCTTACTCCACAAGACTTGACTGTTTTCCCCAACCCCCACCCCAGTGTCGCTCACCTCTGCTCCCAGCCCCACGTGGCTCATGCCTGGCTCACCTGCACCAGGTTGCCACAGTTGCCTTTGGTGTTGTTGATCTGGAAGGAGATGAAGTCCTCCCCTTCGATGCCAGGGCAGTGGCGGTCATTGACCCGCACCCCCTCGCGCTCAAAGCCCAGCTGGAACAGCTTGCACTTCGAAATGGACACCTCCATTTGGGCAGCTTTGCAGGTCACCTCCGCATCAATGATGTCATGGGTGGCTAGAGGAGAAGATGTTACAGCCTCAGATCACAACAAATGGCACTGCACACCCCAGCTGCTGGCCTGCCTGGCCCTCCTCCCCACTACCACAAACAGGTCGGGCTCATCTCCTGCAGCATCCCCTGCCCATCCAATGTCCCTGCTGCTCAAAGTGGTCCCAAGCCAGAGATGCTCATAAGGGAAAACCTGCTCCCACCCTGAACCACGCATGGTTGCAATACCACATCTCAGCCCTCTGCACAAGTCTTTCCCAAGCCCCAGTGTGATGACAGCTTAAGGTGTGCCCACATTGCTCAATGCTAACTCTCTGGCCAGGATCAGAGGACTCACTGTTCCCATAGGGTGGGGGCTCGATGCAGCCACACAGCTCCCCGCCGTTGTCCAGCTCACAGCTGCGGTTGGGGCAGTCGGCACCCACACAGGGATCTTCCACCACTCCTGCTAAACAGCACAAGACGGAGCACAAACATCATCTTTACCCTCAGACCGCAGGGCGGGAACCTCCAACCGCCAAGGGCCGCCTCTGCCCAAGCTGCCCCTCTCCCGCTGGTTGCGGTCCCGCTGGGACGCGGCTCCCCTTGACCCGGACAGCCCCTGGCTCTCTTACAGCAATTCTCCTTCTCGATCCACTCTGTGCCCAGGATGCCAAAGGTGCGGCAGGCCTCGCCATAGGCAGCCAGCGAGCCGCACAGCTGGACCTTCTTGTGGTTGTAGCAGCCGTCCAGAAAGCAGGACTCATAAAAGGGCAGGGGGTCCAGGAGGCCATAGCAGGGCTGGAAGAAGCCTTTCATGTCTGTCAGCTTCAGACAGAAGCTGTCGCTCTGCAACTCCTGGATCTGGACGTTGTCGCAGGAGGCAGCATACTGTGAGTACTGCAGCTCGTTGCAGCTGTGGGCATCAGATATGTTGTGGGGGGTCTCATCGTGACTGGCCCCGCTTCCAGCTAGCTGGGAAGGGTCGTCTGATGGCTCACCTCTTCTGCATGCCATTGGTCTTCCAGCTCTGCGCCAGCACCACGCTGCTGACCGCAGGCTTGCCCCGCAGCGTGGCGTAGTCATCCGTCCTGTCGCCGTTGAAGTTGCCGCAGAGGCCACACACTTTGTTCTGCAGCCGCTCCCCGATGGTGATTTTGATGACGTTGAAGCCGTTGTAGCGGATCTGGATGTCAGGGCTGGAGTCGATAACCAGGAAGCCCTCCTGGCTGAAGATCTTTGTGGCAAGCCCCGTGACAAAGGGGATGCTGACGTGGCTGCCGTTCACCTGGTGCAGGAGAGGACAGCAGGCTGACAGTTCACCCATCTGCCTATGGATGGAAGTGTGAGCCACCCACAGACAGCTCTGCAACTGCCTCCCACTAAAGCAGCTGCCAAAACACAGCCCCTTGGCTTTGGTAGGGGCTGGCAAGTCCCTCTCCTTTTAGCCCTGAGGATCCATCTGGGCACATCAAGTGATGTGCCATTGGAATGGGCTGCCCAGGGAGGTGGTGGAGTCACCATCACAGGAATTGTTTAAAAAGAGAGTGGATGAGGCACTTAGTGCCATGGTTTAGTTGCTTAGATGGTGTTGGGTGATAAGTTGGACTTGATGATCTCAAGGGTCTTTTCCAGCCTGGTTAATTCTGTATCCTGTATCACCTCCTTTAAATGCCTGCATGAGACTGCACCATAAAAGGAACCTGACTTACATGCAGAGCCTATAGCTTGGGACTCATTAGTCACCAGAAAAGGCCACAGACAACACCTTTCAGAGACCAAGTGACACTGCAGCAATGGCCAGCCCTCCGTACCCCTGCACTTAAAAGGGCAGCCTCACCTGCACCACTGAGAGGTGGACAGGTAGGCAACTATGAACTCCTGGGCTGCAGACCATCTTGCTTCCTGCCAGCCCTTATGTCTTGGCTGGCATCCTGCAAAGCCCAAGAGATGACAGGCCCATCTTCAACTCACAGAGTGCCTTGACTGGGATGCAAAGCCACCAACAGAGCCTTCCAGGGCTGACTGGAGCAGACAGACTCCCCTGACAAGACCTTACCTTGACAGTATTCCTGTCACTGATGAGGATCTGCTCTTCGTTGATGTAGAAGTACACAGGGGAAATGATGGTGAGGTTGGGTGAGGACCACTTATCAAAGTTGATGATGAGCTGGAAGGAGAAGTCGGGCAGCTTCTGGCAGATGGTGGAGAGGACGAAGGCACAGTTGGCAGGGAAGCGGAGGAAGGCCCCATCGAAGGTGCGGAAGACACCGCCGCCAGCCGCCAGGCAGAAGGAGCTCCTGGTGCTGAAGCAGCCGCGGACGCCGTTGCGCAGGGCACACTCCTCATCGGACTTGCAGTGCCGTGGGTCGCACTGGATGAGATTGCGCCGGAAGCAGCGGCACCGGCGCGTGCAGTCCCCGTTCCAGAAGAGCTGCTTGGGCTGAAGGAGGCACCTGTCACCAGCCATCAGGGCCAGAGACCCCTGCCCTGCCCTCTGCAGATGCTTGGGCCAAGATTCATGCTCCTCTGTCTCAGGGCGAGTAAGAGTGGGCAACAAGGACAGAGGAAAAGGCACCAAGAACACACTGGCAGCTTGCACCTTGCAACATCTCTGCTACCTGCAGGCATGAGGCAACTGCATGTTTTCACTACCACCACCACACCTTCCTCGACTCTGGGACATGCACAGAAATCACAGCACACTAAACACCTCCTTGACCTCTTTCTTGTGCCTGCTTTGCCTCTCTCTGCCTCCACTTGATCCATGTCTGCCTGCTTTGCCCTTTGTTCCCCCCTCTCTTCCTTGGTGCCAAACCACCAGACTTCAGAGCAATTCCCAAGCATGGCCACGGACTAGCAGACACACATGAGGCTGATGAGAACCTGCCCCTCCAGGCCCTGCTGAGCACTCTGACTTGAGGCTATGACCCTGACAAGTGGACATAGCACAACACTTGGTACCAGCCCAGCCTCTGCCCAGTAATACCAGACAGACAGTGGGAGAAAGCCCCAGGAGAAGGACATAAGCAGCGTACCTCATAGTATTTGCCATCAGAGTAGCAGCCACAGTTGTGGGGAAGGATGCAGCTCTTGCCATTGAGGACATACCCAGGGTCACACTGGCATCCCTCCACGCAGTAGTGGCTGCAGTCACTCTTCAGCCGGATGGCAGCACAGCGAGGCTGGCACAGGGACACACAGCTCTCGTAGTGGCTGTTGGGAGGACAGCTGATGGCTGCAGTGTTACAGAGGACAGAACATACACAGATTAGCTCCCCAGACCAACCTGGCAGCCAGGCATACATGGGGCCATAATCCCCACTGCTAGTGTCCCTGAGCAGTGAACGCCCTTGACAAAGTGGTAACCAGGGATCATGTTACCCAGAGAGGGACCCAGAGCTCCTAGGCATGCAACTGAAGGAAAAGGCAGCCTTCATCCCTCTGTCCTACACTACTTGCCAGCTGCCCAGTCCAAGCTGAGCCACAAGCCTTCCTTACTCACCACCATCTCTGAGCTCCTGCACACCAGTTTCCTGAGAGCCCCTTCCCTGTGGTCCCTGCCCTCCTGCATACTGACACCAGACTAAGAAGAGATGCTTGTGCTAGCCTTTTGGATTTCAGGCCATGCCCTCCTCTGTTTGGGGACATGTTTTTGCTGGGCCACCAGAGCATGAAGCCTGCAAGGGATGCTGCCTGTGCCTGATTAGGCTGCTTCTCCCCATGCCCTGCTGTGAACCATCTGGGGTGCCTTGCTGGATGGCCTCACCACCCCTGCCTTGTGAGAGTGCTGCCCTCTGAGCCATGAGTTTGCTCTTTAGAAGGAATAATGACAAAAATTTCACTCTTGTTAGCTAAGACATTGCTTTCCATCTGATTTGCCAGATAGATCTGCTGCCAGAGAGACCTATGGTTCCCATCCTTGGGAGCCTAATTGAGCATCACATTGTAATCTTATTGACAAGAGCATGGAGGTTCATTAGAGCAAACACACACTGCTGCCTTGGAAGCTGACTAATGTCATTCCTGTTTAGCAATGGAGGGATGGCTGATACCTTCTGAACTTGATGCTTCCTGCTTTCCATCCTTGCTTGTGCTGTACCACACACAGTTTACATTGACTCCAAGAGAACACCATGGGAGGGATGCTGCCAGCCCATCAGCCTGCCCCTCCTTCATCTGCAGACAGGTCAATCTGGTTTGCTCAGCCATGAGTACACACACAGCTACCACACCACTTTAGCTCACTACTTCATTGACTGCTCCCTTGTCTGGAAAGTAAGGAGGGAATCCCCATGGCCATCTCCAGGTGCTGACTGTGGGAACCTGGGATGTGTCTGGGTCGATGGCCTGGAAGTAGCAGGTGCCCATTCATGCTCCATGAGGTACTCTGCTACCTCTCTACAGGGTGAGCTCCAGCCAGTGCTACAGCTAAGGTGGACAATGACAGGAAGCACCTCTAAAGGAGCTTGAGACTGGGTGGTACTTACAGCACGAGGTGAAGTTTCTCCAGCCAGTAATGGCGATGCCCTGTGTTTGGCATGTGCTGGCGTAATTCTGCAGCCAGCTGCAGGCTGTCTGCATGGCTCCCCCATCCACACAGGTGTCAAAGAGGCAGTTCTTGTAGAAGAAGCTGGGGCTGATCTTGCTGTGGCATTTGGCAAACACGCCACTTTGGCTCGGGATGAGGCTGCAGAGCTGCTGGGGTTTCCAGAAGCCTTCCACCTTGCCGCAGGCAGGGCAGCGGTCGCCGCAGCCCACGCGGCAGAATGCATCTCGCTTCGCCCAGCTCTGGACGAATTCAGAGATGCTGGAGGCCAGCACACCGCCCATGGCCACCAGGTCATCCTCGGGGTTGCCATTGTAGCGGCCACAGAGGCCATAGGTGAGGTTCTGGAAGCTGCGTGGGACGGTGACAGAGAGGAAGGTCTTCCAGTCATACACCACCTTCAGCCCAAAGTCTGTCTCAACCACAATGTGAAAGCCAAAGGCAAAGATGTTCACTTTGCCCTGGCCCAGCTTCAGGGGCAGGTAAAGACGCTCATCGTTGACCTGTGAGGAAATAAGACAAGCTGTGAGTGGGAAGGATGTTTGGAGCTGCCAGGGAGGACACAAATGAGGGCAGCTCAGCTCTCAGAGGAATGTTCCTGACAGCTTCACCCCGACATCCAAAACAAGGCAGCCAAAACGGAAGCCTTGTCTAAAAGATGGGCATGGCAGCACCCTAGAGCTGAGCCCAAGCATGCACCCTTCCTAACCTCCAGAAAACCTCATAAGCTGTAAGATCTCATGCCTGGGGAACTGCTCCGTGGTTTGGGAGCCACAGCACAGAGAAATGACCACAGCCCTCATCCCCTGCACTCACCATCACAGTGTATTTGTAGGCACGGTGGATGACAATGTTGTAATTGAAGACCTCCACTTCGACTTGCTTCACCCAGAGGGCCAGAGAGGTGTCCCGATCCTCGTTCCTGGCTGTGACAGTGAACGCAGGGAAAGTGTCCGAGCGCTCTGCCATGGGCCGGGTGATTGTGGTGCACAGGACCAATGCGCAGCTGCTCTGGAAGTCGAAGGAGTAGCCATCAAAAGTCAGGTAGTGTCCATAGCCAGAGATGATGCAGGAGGCATCTGTGCGGACGTGGCAGTAGTAGAGGCCATTCTCCTCCAGGCAGTACTCGTCGTCCTTGCAGGAGACATTCTCACAGTAGACGCTGTTGTCGGAGCCGTTGCAGTAGCAGAGGAAGTGGCAGGAGATATCCATCCAGAAGGTCTGGTTGGTGGCCAGCTGGCGCCCCTCGAAGTTGCAGCCGCACTCGCCGCGGGGGATGCAGCGGCTGCCGCGGAGGGCAAAGCCCTCGTCGCACTGGCAGCCCTCCGCACAGCTGTCCGCACAGACAGGGCCCGTCGCCAGCGTCTCGCAGGTCTCCACGCAGCTCATGCACTCCTCAAAGTGGCTGTTCTCTGGGCAGGAGAGAGCTGCAGGGCCAACAAATGTGGAGTGTGAGTTCCCAGCTCCAGCAGCTCTGGAGCAGCACGGGTGGTGAACGGGCGAAAGGTGGAAAGAGGGTGAAGAGCAACTGACTCAGGGGGAAAAAGGAGAAGGGGAAACAGTCCCAGCACTGTGCCTGCTGCTGGCATCTCTCATCCCTTTTGCAACCCATTCTGCTCTTGTCCACTGCGCTCCTCGCATCACTGCCCTGCTTTGCCACGTGCCAAGTGACACCTCCTCCTGCTATTTCACAGGATGCCAGGTTGGCAGGGACCCCAAGGATCATCTGGTCCAACCTTTCTAGGTGACAGTGTAGTTGTAAAGAGCTGCCCCAGCTGACTCAGCTGTCAAGCTGAGTCTTCAAACTGTCCAATGCAGGGGAATCCACTGCTTCCTTTGGGAGATGATTCCAATCTCTAACTGTTCTCATGGGGAAACATTTTCTTCTGGAGTACAATCTCCCCAGCAGTACCTTGTCCCCATCACCTCTTGTATTTTCCATGGGACTCCTTGTCAAAAAGGAGTCTCCATCATCCTGATATCCACCCTTTAAATAGTAGTCCATAGCAATGAGGTCTCCCCTAAGCCTTCTCTTCTCAAGGCAGAACCAACCCAGCTCTCTCAGCCTTTGCTCACAGCATTTTGAAGAGTATGAGGCTAGGTCTCCCAAATGGACATCTCCCTCAAACCTCTGCAGTGGATCTGTGGGCTATCTCCCATGCTGGGGATTTTTCACATTGCCTTCTGAATTATGAATGTTTCCCATCAACAGCAAGTGTACAGCGACAGCTAAAATCAAGCGTGATTCAAATTATCCTCTGGTGGTGGCATACAGCACTGCCAGACACCATCTGCAGCTCTGGAATGCTCCTACACTGCATGATAAAACTTCTGATGCCTCCTGAAATGCCACCTTGAAATTGCTTCACTGGGAAATCTGTCTTTGCTGGCACGGGCACCGCACAGAAACTCCTGCTGGTATGTGGAGCAGCACTCCCTCGCCTTTGAGCTAGAGTGATGCTGCATTCCTACCATTCCAACCCCAGTTCCCCTTTCCCTTCCATATGCTTTGTGGGAGCTCGTGGCAGAAAGATCTACCAGGCATCATCCTTGGCAAAGTCCATCTTTGGTTAGTTGCTAGGGAAAGAGTAAGAAAATTGCCCCAGATTAGGCATCTGTGCCCCTACCCTTCTGTATGACTTTGAACATCCAACGCTGCCATTAGTGATGTCAGACCAGGGCCTCCCTCCCAAGCAATCCTTCTGCTATTGAGTGTCTGCCAGCTCGACCACAGAGAAGCACTCTGTGGGTAAGGGGCACCCACCAGAGACAAGAGAAGAGGTAAGGGGAAGAGTCCATACTTTTCAGCAGCCTGTAAGAACAGCTGCTTTACCTCTGCACACCTGTATGCTCCCAAAAAATAAAGACTCTGCCTGAGGCTGGCAGGGTCTACATCCCCTCCTCCCTGCCCAAGGTACTTAACAGCTTTGGAGGACTCACGGCAAAAGCTGTGGCTCCTCCACTGGCCAATGTCCACCTCAGCATTCTTGCAGGCGCTGGCGTAGCGTGCCACTGAGTCACACAGCTCTGACTGGTTACCCCCACTCTGGCACAGGCGGAAGAGGCAAGTCCTGTAGTAGGCTGAGACGTTGACCACACTGTGGCACTCCAGGAAGGAGCTGTTGGTGGGGTCGTTGATGATGCCACAGTTGGAGCGACTCCTGTAGGTCTTGAGCAGCTCCGAGTCGTTGTTACAAGCCTTGAGGAGGTCCCCACACTCCCCATTGCAGATCTCATCAAACGTGGTCCAGCTCTCCAGGAAGAGCTCCAGGTTGTCTGTGCACTTGCCCTTGGGTGGGCAAAATTCATCGCTGGCATTGCCATTGAAGAAGCCACACAGGCCCCCGGTGCAGTTGAAGTAGGCAGTGGAGAGGTGGATCTCCAGGAGGCCTGAGTCATAGTAGCCGATAGCCAGGAGCCCCTCTGACTCCATCACGGTGCTGTTGTCGGTACGGTAGATTTCCAGGCGGCCAGAGGGGTGGAAATAGGGCAGCTCCACGTCGTAACCATTCACCTGACAAGTTACAAGCAGATCAAGAGGCTTCACAGAGAGCAGTGCAACTTTCCACAGCCATTCCCCTCTGCTGGCCCCACAGCACTGAGTACACTAAACACTTCCTGACCCAAACTCACCCTCCAAGGCCCAGAGCCTCATCTGAGAGAGGGCCTGCAGCTCTTGCCATGCTTTTTGCCCCAGAGAGAATTTTTTTTCTCCCAAGGGAAAAACAAGTTGTGAGAGTTAACTGCAATGTCAAGGAAGCCACCAGAGCTGACTCAGCAACCAAACAGGAATAACAGTGCTGTGACGACTTCACAGGCACCTAGAGGGCCTCCACAGAGGGAGGAAGCCTGCTTGGGCCATCGAAGTGCCACTGTGGTGCCTGATGCTCTAACCAGGGCCCAGGGCGACAGACCCAGGAGCTGTTCTCCAGAGAGACATTGGATCACAGCATGAGCCCCCACCTCCCACTCTGGCCCTGAGGTGGGATGTCCTGACAACAGCACCTTTACCTTGATCTCCAACAGGCTGGTGCCTCCAATCTTCACCTCCTGGCCAGCCGCCTGGATCCGTATGACACGTGGCCCGTTGGGAGCAGATCCGGGCTTCTTTTGGCTGATGTCCACCTCGATGAAGTCTGGTTTCTCTGGACAGGTTTTCAGCAGTGTGTAGGAGTGCTCCAGTGGATAGGGGAAGGCAACTCCATCAAATGTCTGCAGCACTTGGCTCTGCCCCACCAAGCACAGAGTCCGCCGCTTCGGGTAGCAGCCCCGGTAGCCATTCTCAATGGCACAGACCTCTCCTTCAGGGCAGGTGGTGTTGAAGCATGTAGCCTCCCCACCTTCCTCACAGTGGCATTGCACAGTGCAGTCTGCTGCTGCCCAGAAAGCCTCCCCGATGGCGTAGTAGCGACCGTCGACGTCGCAGCCGCACTGCTGCACGGGCACACAGCGGTCCCTGCTCAGCACGTGGCCCTCGTCGCACTCGCAGCCCTCGGCGCAGGGAGAGCTGCAGGCCAGAGGGGCTGTGAGGTCTGAACATGTGGCAGGGCATCTGCTGGTGCACACCGAGTAGTGGCTGAGCTCTGGGCACCGCACAACTGTCGCTGTGGGTGCAGGGGGAGACAAACAAGAGGAGGTGCATATTACAGCATGGTTTGGGAGCAGTTACCTCTTTCCCACTGACCCACAGCAGACACAACACAGAGCGACCCAAGAGCCCTCCTTGGTGGATCTGACCCCTCTGTTTTCTTCCTGCACCTCACTGGACATTCCCCTCATGCAAGCAATGGCTTCTCCAAAACAGGCCAACAGGCACCAAGCTGTCTGCTGGAGGGCTGGCCAAGAGGTGCACTAGTGTTGGCCAGTCCCTGTCTGGTCCAGCCTCCATCTCTCAGCACAGCAGCTGACCATCTGCAGATCAATGCAGAGCTGCTGCCTCATGCCTGAGTCATGCCATTCTTTTGCTAGCACAAGAGGAGAGGGAGAGGAGGGACTCTCATCTGACTCCTTCCCCTGGCTTTCCTCCCCCTCATCTCATGCACTGCAGAGCACACAGGCAGACCCCTGAAATCGCTTCCCTCCTCCGGCAGGAGCACGCAAACACTTACCGCATCCCGCCAGGGTGCGCCACTCTCCCACTGAGATGCCCAGGCCTTGGCACACTGCAGCATATGCCTGGATGGCTTGGCACAGGCCGGTGCCATTGTCTTGCATGCTGCAGAGGTCGTAGACACAGCTGTGGACAAAGGCGGTGGGGTCCAGGACAGCACTGCACTCCCACAGGGGCCCCCCGCTCTTGTTGATGAAGCCGCAGTACTCGGGGCTGAAGTAGAGGGCCTCGGTGGCAGCGTCACAGAAGGTGCAGTTGTCCAAGCAGCCACTTGAGCATCTCCGCTCGGGGTGCGGCACCTGCCAGCTCTCGCCCAGCTCCGGCACGGACACGGCCAACCTCCCATCCGAGCGGAGGGCATCGTCCTCGGGGTCTTTGTTGTAATTGCCACACAGGCCGCACGTGGCGTTGATGTACGTGCCCGGAACAGAGACAGAGGCATAGTGTTGTCCATCATAAGTCACCATCAGGCCAAAATCAGTCTCCAGAGATGTGAACAAGCCGCTTTGGTAGACTCTTATTGCACCCAGCTCCAGAGAGATGGGTAGAGACACCACCAAGTCATCCACCTGTGGGAACAACACCAGACAACTGAGCTGGCACATTAAATAGTAGAGTTCTCATGCTGGGACAAAGACAGGAGCCATATGAGACCTCTGATGGGGGTCTTAGGGTTAGGGATGTGTGCAGAAAGACAGCTGTCAGTAAGCCACAGGCATTTACCACCATGCCTGTCACCCATGCTCATTCCCCAAGGGACATGCAGGCCCAGAAGTGCCGTCCCACTCTGCACAGGCTGCTGTCACGGTTTTGCTGCCACCTTTAGAGGAGCTGACCCGGTTAATTCTCCCCTTTCAGTGGGGCTCTTACCATTGCTTTCCCAAAGCTGCCCTTGGGGAGGACAATCCTATGCGAGTAGACATCCACAAAAACCTCCCTCAGCCAGGAGACGGAGGAGCCGCCTCGGTTCTCGTTCTTGGCCTCCACGTTGAAGTAGGGCAGCTGGGAGCCTGGCCAGCACTGCCTGGCGAGGAGATAGGAGCAGGAACCCTGGAAGTGAAAGAGGAAGCCGTCGAAGGTGTGGTAATGTGGATCTCCGAACACCACGCAGGTGCTGCTCTCCACCGGCACGCACTGAAAGAACTTGGTCTTCGGCTCGCACGCTTCAAAGGGGCCACAAGCCAGCTCCTGGCAGAAGATCTCATTGTTGAAGTCCAGGCAGCGGCACTTGGTGGTGCAGTTGGCGTTGTCCCAGAAGATCTCCCCCTGACGGAGAAACTGTCCTAGAAAGACAGAAAGGGAAAAACCCACACTACATCACTTCTCTCATCAGAGGAACGTCCTCTACTTGCACCACCACAGCAGCCTTTGGAGAGCTCTGCCAGCCCAGTGATCAAGACCACCACCAAAGCAGCCTGCTACCAGCCCCCTTGACTGCTTTCTTGGCACAGACCCCTGGCAAGAGTCTCACAGCAAAGCACTGTGATCACAAGCTTCCTTTTCCATGTGTGGCGCATCCCCTTTGGGGACTCCTTGTGCCACAAGTCCACTGGATGGGGAGAGTCCTGTTGTGAAAGTAGGGTCAGTGCTGTACCATGCAGGCAGGCTAACTTGAAGGCTCTTCCTTCCGTTATTCCTTCCATCACCCTTGCTCTGCTCCAGTACTGCAGGACACAGGAGCTGTCAGTGCAATTTTCTCAGAGTCCCCCAGTGAAGCTCACAGCATTTGGAGACCATTCCCAGCACTGTCACTGTATTTGTGCTGTCCTCCAGCTTTGCTGCCATCTCCGTGTTCACATAACTTTGCTGGTTGAAGAGCAACTTCACCATCAGCAGCCCAGAGGCGATTCAGTCTAATTCAGAGAGCATCCATGAAACCAAAGAGCTGTTGGTAAGGAACCTTCACAGCACAGAGCAGCGGCGACGGGAAACGCTGAGTGGTGGCGCAGCAACAGACTGAGCAGAGTGACACAGGAGCTATAAAAGGAGGCAGCTCAAGCTGGTGAGAGACTGAGAGGCAGAGAGGAGATGGCAGAACAAGGGTAGCAAATACCCGTGAGAGGTTCCCTCTCCTCCATCTGGCCATCTTTCACACCCCTCTCACACGTGGTTTCCGCCATGTGTGCTGCCTCAATTTACCTCCTCTAAACTTTTTGTTCTCTTCCCTGCCTCCTACCACAAAAGCTATTTTCTGCAACAAACAACATCTCCTCCTGGCCACGACCCACTTACGAGGGCTCTCGTGCCAATGGTCCTGCTGCAGGGGATCTGGGCAAGTGAGTGCCATCATCCAGTGAGCTCCTTTGCCTTCAGCACCTCATGCTGCATCTCCTCCTCTCATGGAGGGCAACCAGCTGTCCACTGTGAAGTACAAACCCAGTGGTGGGATGTACCCATGCTCCCCTTGTCACCTGCAAAGCTGAGACTGACTTCCAGCCCCATTGCAAAGTCCAGCCTTTCTTCCCAGAGTCTGCATCTGGAACTGGCTGGAGCAGTTGGAGCTGAAACCTCCACTGGGGCTGCAAGAGCCTTGGAGCCTCATGGGTCTTCTTCAGGATGGTCCTAAACTAGGACATAAAGACACCACATGTCTCAGAGTAGAGACACCTCCAGTGGCTGTGACAATCCTCTCTTGTTAGAAAGACTCCTGGAGCACAACAAATGTTCCTGATCATTTTGTTTCTCTCATGGTAGTGCAATACTCTCTCTGCAGCAGAGTGTCCATGCTGTGCATCTGTTAATACCTTTATATCCCCACACTGTCAGTGACACAGGCACTCCTGTTGCAGGGACATGGCATTTGTCCTGCCTGGAAATTTTGCTACTCCTCCAGCAGCAACAAGGGAAATGGGACCACTCCATCAGCTGTCCTACTCTGGGAGCAAAAGGAAATTGCTGTCCCCTGGCCTACCCATTGCCCTTATCAACATCACAGAAAAGAACAGAGGTGATGGCTCAGTGGCATTCAATTCCTGCAAAATACTCAAGCTCCATCTACCCAGCACTTTGGGATGCTGCTTCTGGGGGGCAGAAATGGAGGCCTACAGCAACACCACACTGCTAAAATGCCAGGAAGGAGAAAGGCCAGCAGCAACGACAGGTTTGTGCACTGCTGGCTGAAAGAAAGAGGAGAGAAGACTCCCAGGTATGTATGGACCCTTCTCAGTTTTCTCAGAGCTGCCAAGCCAGGCCACAGTGAGAATTTGCTGCAAACACTCCTTGTGAGCCAGGAGCATGTGAGCTGTGCTGATAGCCCTGTGGAAGAGGCAATGCCAACCACAGCAAAGGGCACACAGTGGCTGACGAAAGCTTCTTCATGCAGGCTGCCGAGGATGCTGTGCCACCAAACGGGATGTGCCCACCCTGACACAAATGGCAAAGCTCTCTGTCCACTCTTCAGGGCTTTTTGTGTGTGCAGACTGACAACTGTCACAGAAGTTGGACTTTGCAGAGACTGTGCAGTGACTCAGAGATGTGCCTGGAACCTGTCATACCCTGCTGGTGTGTTTCTGCCCCTGCAGCTGCAGCTTGAAGGAGCGCCTTAGTGAAAAACCAAATCATGTGGTAGGCCAGGGCAGTCAGGCTCCTCTCCACCAGCAGCCCAACAGCATCACCTTTTGCTACAGTGCACCCCAAAGCTTGAAGAGGCAGCACTGCTGTCTCCCCTTACCTCTCAGGCTGCAGCCATTGGCTGGATCTATTTCTTTGCCATCTATTTTGAAAGCCCAGCGCCCAGGGATGTTGACATTGGTTGTTTCTTCAATGTTGACTATGTCTGGAGTTCTGGAGCCTGGGATGCTAAAGAAGTTGGTGAGATTGCCACCATTGAAGCCAGCCTAAAACAAAGAGAGAGAGAGAGAGAGAGTGCAAATGTCATCACACATCTTTGCTACAGGAATGAGATGCATTTCCACACTTCTCTGCCCCCTTCAGAAGAACTCCTGTGTACATCATCTTTAATTTCAAAGGGGCTTTTCATGAATTTCAGATTTCAAGCTGCTTGGATGTGAAAAAGAAATAGGGATATGGGAGCAAAGAGCCTCACCTGTGCCATCACCCCACCAAGACCAGTCAGGGGGTCCCCTCCGCTGGCTGTCCCTGTGGTCCAGCTGATTTCATGGTAGTTAAATATGGCAAAAGATGAGACTCCATCCGTGATCAGGACAGCTTGGAAAGTGTTCACCTGTGGAAAGCCATGAGCAGATTCACAAGGTGAGACAGCTTTGCTCACACTGCTTGCCTGGCCCTTCTGCCACAGTCATTCCTGTCATGGATGAGATGTGGGAGCCTCACAGTGAAGAGAGGCAGAAGCTGAGTGAGACCCAAAACACACTCGTGCTCGCTGCTGCAACCCGGCCAGCTCCCATCCCTGCTGCCACCTCCACCTGGGAGGACGACAAGACCTTCTCCAGCCTTCTCCAGTCCGATTTAACACCAATAGATGGCAGCAGAAGAATGAGCTTGTGGGGATAAAAAAGGCAATCAGCAGGTTTTGGGTTGTTTCCACCGGTTGTCTGCCATTACCCTGTCTGAGCTTTATTCCTTGCCGTGTTAGCTTTCCCACTTACCTTCCACATTCACATCCTACACTACTGTTAACAGTGGGTTACATCCAAGTCAGACATGGATCTTATGCTCTTTGCTTGGCTGCCAAATGTCCTCACTACCTGCTCAGTCTACTGCCTGCATTCTTTCCTTTCACTCCACATTTCGAGCCCCCACATTCCAGATACCTTCACACAACTGCCAGCCCATGTCCCAGGCAGGAGGGCCATGCTTTGCCAGCCAAGGAGGGCAGCATAGCCCAGAGCTCTTCCCTTTTACAGCTGCACAGCAAGAGAGGAGAGGCCTCTCCCCTTGAGATATCTCCTTCTGTCCCTGCAGATCCAGCAGCAGGGCTCATCACTGGGAACTGACAGTCAATCACTTCTCCAGCTTTCTGCACATTCCTGTCCTTCTCTATCCCTGTCCATCCCACACTGCCCTGCACCAGGACCACACCATGATAAACAACTGCTGATCCTGACTTTTAGCAAGCAGGATTTTAGCAGGGGACAAAACATGGGCTGCCCCTCTTTTAATTATTCAAGAGCAATACCATGAGCTCAGCTACCTGGGTACTGCAGGCTGTGAAGGAAACTACAGCCACAGAAACGATTCTCAGGTGATACAGGAAAGGACACTGAACTGTCTCACAGTAGGAAGCCGCCAGCAACCCCCCAAGCACCGTGAACAGAGAGAGTTGAGCTGCTCTGCATCAACAGGTCCCATGTGCTGCTGGACAAAAGGAAGATGCCAGAATCGAGGGGCTGGGGGTCACTTGGCAGCACTTTAAATCCCCTACAACAAACCCACAGGTTCAATTATTGGTGCTGAGGTGAGCATGAGTGCCTGAAGACTGAGGAGAGGACCTCAGGGCTGCACTCATTACTTGCATACCACAAGGGATAGCACTTCCAAGGCACATTAGGCTCCTGCCATGAGAAACCTTGAACAGAGAGGCAATACAGCCTGTACAAGCTGTCAGGGAGAGCGAGAGGTGTGGGCAGAGCTGCCTCATGGCAGCTGCAAATGGCACAGTTCACATCAGGGCAAGGGAGAGAGCAAGCTATCTGGAAGGCACCATTCCAATCCTGCATTCTATCCCTGGGATTCTGCCTCCTACGTTTCCTGGTGTCCTGTTCATCACCTCAGAATGCTTGCTCAGCTTTGCCAAGTCTTTCCTCATGACTGCAACTTCAGAAAGGCAATACCACTTTGGTGTTGTTCTTTGATGGGACAACAAACCCTCCTGTGGTCAGGCACCTCTTGGAGGGTGGTAGGAGCTGATCTGGTCGCTGGCTTTAGATGACTGGCACTCCTCGTTAGCAGCCCTTGCACAAACCACTGTGGGCAGTTTTAGGCCCCTCGTTACAAGAGGGACATTGAGGTGCTGGAGAGTGTCCAGAGAAGGGCACCAAAACTGCTGAAGGGTCTGGAGAACAGGGCCAATGAGGAGCAGCTGAGGTGGGGTTGGTTAGTCTGGAGAAGAGGAGGCTGAGGGGAGACCTCATTGCTCTCTGCAGCTCCCTAAAAGGAGGTTGCAGTGAGGTGGGGGTTGGGCTCTTCCCTCTAGTATCAGGTGATAGGATGAGAGGAAATGGCCTGAAATCATGCCAGGGGAGGGTTAGGTTGGAGATTAGGAAAGAGTGGTCAGGGCTTGGAACAGGCTGCCCAGGGAGGTGGTGGAGTCCCCATCCCTGGAGGTGTTCAAGAAATGTGTGGGCATGGCACTTGGGGACATGGTTTAGTGGCCATGGTGGTGTTGGCTTGATGGTTGGACTGGATGATCTTAGAGGCCTTTTCCAACCAAAACAGTTCTGTGATTCCATGATTTCCCTGTTCACTGCTCACACATGCCAGCTATCTAACAAGGCTCTTGGAAGCTGAACCCACTTGCCTGGGTGTCACTGAGGGACAGCAGCTGCAGCTAGGGGAGGCCACGTTCAGCAAGTTGCTCTCTGCAGCTTTTCTGCATTGCGATGAATCTCCTGCTTGAGTTGCATTGTGCTGCTCCACGTGGCAGCCCTGAGCCCTGGCTGCCTGCTGAAACAGGGAGGCTGCTCTACAACAAAATTAATTGCATTGTGTTGCAAATGCCATTCTTCAGGCAATGCATGAATCTCTGTATTGCCTGCTGTCTGCAAATACATATATATATACATTTGGGGTGGTTGTTTTTTCTGCAAGCACTGCCAGGAGTGGCAAAAGAAAAGTGCATTAAATCTCCAGCCTCTCTAACAAATGGAAAAGAGCAGAACTGTTTATCAGAGCCAACCCCTCAAGACAGAAGAAGCCACCTTTTTGGCACTCACATTATACAGCCTAATACTGAACAACCCTTTCCACAAAGGACAGCACAGATCCCTCACTCTTTAGCTGCACCCAAGCTTCTGCCCAGGCCCTACCAGGGAAGGAACCACAGAGGAGAGTCTGGCCCCATCTTCCTGACACTCACCCATTAGATCACAAGGTTACAGGATCTTAGTGGTTGGAAGGGACCTCAGGAGATCATCAAGTCCAACCTCCCTGCCATAGAATCTAGCACAGGTCACAGATGTATGCATCCAGATGGGGCTTGAAAGCCTTCAGAGAAGGAGACCTCACAATCTCTGTGGGTAGCCTGTTCCAGGGCTCTGTGACCCTCACAGTAGTTTCTCCTCATGTTGAGGTGGAACCTCCTATGCTGTAGTTTACATCCACTGCCCCTTGTCCTATCACAGAGTGCAATGGAACAGAGTCTATCCATCTTCTCCTTCTTGACCCCCAGCCCTCAGATATTTATAAACATTTATTAAATCCCCTCTCAGTCTTCTGCAGACTGAACAGCCCCAGGGCTCTCAGCCTCTCCTCATAGGGCAGTGCTCCAGTCCCTTCAGCATCCTCATAGCCCTCCATTGGACTCTCTCGAGTAGATCCCTTCCCTCTTGAACTGGGGTGCCCAAAACTGGATGCAGTATCTGTAAGCATTAATAAGATCCTCCCTCAGCCTCCTCTTCTCCAGGCTAACCAGCCCCAGCTCTCAGCCTTTCCTCACGAGGGCTGTTCCAGCCCCCTCAGCATCTCAGCTGCCCAGTGCTGGACTCTCTCCAGCAATTGTTTTGTCCCTCCTGAGCTGGGGTGCTCAGAACTGGACCCAGCAGTCCAGGTGAGGCCTCAGCAGCCCACATCCCCACAGCCACGGGGACACACTCAACCACCAAACACCTCCTGCCCGGAAGCACAGACAATCGCCGTTACCGGAGTGGTGCTGCTGCCGCCGTAGAAAGTGACCTCGTCCCAGGTGGCGATGAAGATCCAGAGAGCAGAGAAGGAGGCCATGTCCTTGAAGTGCTTGCGGACGTCCTTGGAGGCTCTCCTCAGCAGCTCGGGGTCGGTGCTCTCCCGGTAGTAGATCTCCCCGCGGATGCCGTTGTGGACGTCCGCCCAGAAGGGAGCCAGGAAGGCCCTGCCGTCGGCCAGGGGGAAGGCCTCGGGCGTGAACTGGCTGACCAGGGCGTTGAAGGAGATCACTCCATTGTTGTTCACCTGCACAGACAGACACGCCTGAGCCTCAGCAAGCCTTTGCAGCCAGCCTTTGCAGCCAGCAGAACGCTGCTGGTTTGTCAGATAGCATGGGGTGAGTGACCTCTGGGAGAAGGTGGATTCTATTCTGACAGCCGGACTGCCCCGGCAGAGACTCGGCTTCAGCTCACCTGTGGTGGCCTCAGGCCGAGTGCAGGAAGCCCCAGGTGAGACAAAAGACTGAAATGCCTGCAGAACAGAGCTCCTAAGGGCCAACACAGGAGAGGGAGCATGCACCTGGCTTGGCTGGTACCCTGCCTTGGGGCCTCAGCCTTACCCAGCCTTTGCGGAGCAGCTCTGCAGCGCTGCCTGGTTGTATGACACAGGTGGCTGTACGGCACAAGGGCTCTCAAGTGAAAGAGATAAAGCATCAAGACCACTGCCCTTGGCTTTGTCATCTCCAACAGATCCTGCAGCTCCCCAAGAGCAGGGTGACACAGGGTGACACAGGCAGCCTCTTCCAGACCTGCTGAAGATGCTCCCCAAAACAACTGTTTTTGCAAAGGGTGAAAAACAAGTGGCCCTAATGCCCTGGATGCTGAAATCTTCCACCACAGAAGGGCTTGAAACCCTCTCTGGATGACAGTTTTCCCAGGATTGCTGTGTACAAACACAAGTCAGGCAGGCAGGGAAACAAGGGAGTCTTTGCCTCTCTCCTGAAGGGCTGGCAGGCTTTGGACCAGGCACATCCACAGAGACCAGGTTACCACAAAACATGGACAAGCTTGGGATCTACCCTCTATCCAAGGCACTGCTTTAATGCACTCAGGTGAATCCTTTCTTAGCCCAGACTGGAGGAGCTGGTGTCCCTTTTGCTAGGCTCCTGCTGTGCCATCATCTGGACCCTTTTTTTTTCCCTGTGGGTCTCTACATGTTCTTGGTTCTTGTCATGCAACAGGAATAATGTCCTCTGTGTCAAGGCCTTAGCTTTGCTGTATCATTTAATCACCTGCAAAGAAAATTTATTGCCTTTTCTATTCCTTCCCAATGAACATTAGCCCATTAAATATACCTTTGACTTCCTTAATCATAAGACCTATCAGTTCATGAAATCTAAGAACTTATCAGGTAGATGCTAATAAATCCTCCAAATCCTCTGCTGGGGAGAGCACATTTAAAATGCAGCTGCTAAGGGCAAGGGAAAGAACAAACGGAAGGTCTGCTTCTCCACTTACATAAATGCTTCTGTATGGGGCTCCAAAAAAGATGAATGGGACTGAGATCTTGATCTCAGGAGAGCTTCCATCATCCACTTTGGGCGTTCTGGTGTCGTTCTGCCAGAATGGATACAGACTTGCCATGGAGTGAGCTGGAAGGAGAGGGAGAAGAGAGTCCTTACGGCAATGCCAGGCCCAGTCCTGACTGCAGAGGCCCTGCCATTGCCCATCCCCAAATATTGACCTCCTGTGAAGAAAGAAGCAGCTGCCTTGCCCTCACTTCTTTTCCTGGTGCAGATGCACTGGGGAGGCTAAAGGTCTGCTGGCCACCAGCCTGCCCCTAAGCCATGGGAGGCTTCAGGGTGGAGGTGAAAATCTCTGCTGTGCACTTGAGGTAGCAGCACAGCAGCGTCCAGCCAAGCCTGTACCTGGCCATGATGCCACACTCTGCATCACAGCCACTGAAGAAAACAGCACCAAACCCCAGCATTGCCAGCAGCCAAAGTCTGTCTCAAGCCAGTGCAGAGGTACCAGCTCTGAGTTCTTTCCTGTTTCAGCCCCTACCAGATCTCTGCTGTCATCTCATGCCCTGTTTCTTTCAGGTAGCTTCTGGAAGCTAATGTTTGCCCTTCCAACCCCTACCATTCTGTGACGCTAAGATCACTTCCCCAGCACAGCTGCTGAGCACCTGGGCTGGAGCTACTCACCTTGTTGCTGTACAGTTAGCACCAGAAGGGCCACCCAGCTTCTGAGAAACAATTGCTTGTTCATCCTACAGGAGAGAAAAGCACCCAGACATGCATCACATCAGTAGGAAACCACATCCTTGAGTAAACTCTGGGTGACGCCAAGCACTGTCGCTTCCCGAAGCTGCCCGACTGCTGCCAACACGCAGACATTTCAGAGATGGAGGTGCTGCACCCACCCTACTCCATTAAGTGATGTATTGAGACTCCCCTGGTGCTAATAGCACAGTGCCCTGCAGGTCTTGTGAGCCCAGAACCACTCCAACTGCTGCTAATTTCATGCGGCCTTTGGAAGCTGTGAACGGTCCCAGCTCTCCATCAGCTCTCTGCTCTCCCCACAGCTCAAAAGCAATTGCTCCCTGATCTGCTTAGTGCAAGGATGGAGGCTTCTGCCTGGCTTCATAGGGAACAGCTTTGTGTGGCTCCAACCACAAGAGCTGTGGTGTGCTCTCAGCTAAGGGGCTTCAGACACCACTTCAGCTGATCCTTTGCGCCGGCTGCCAACCCCACAGCCACTGACTGGTTTGGATGAGCGTGGAAGAAGCACAAACATTTACACAGGTGGGCAACTCCTTGTTGTACAGCAATCAATGATAGACAGAGAAGCAGACACAGGGCTGGGAAATGCAAGCAAAACCCTGTGCCAGCTTTAATTCCTCCTGTGCCTAATGCAATTTGTTACTCATTATTAATCCAATGAGAGCATCACTAAAACACCTGCTTTGATTTCTTCGCCTGTTGTTCCCCTTCGTGACACAGCTCACGCAGAGCTCTCAGGAAGGCATCGTCTGCTCCCAGCATGTGTGTGCTCACCAGAAAAGCACATGAGCAGCTTCAGACACAAACTCTACCTGCAGCCTTACTTTTAACACCAGCCCCTCTGCCTTCTCAGCTTTCTACAGCCCATGCATTGCAGTTGGATGAACACTATGGCTACAAACCCCAGAGTCTCGTAATGCTCTCCCTATAGTGTAGGGGGATCACCAGCTCCAACTCCTAAGTGTACCCATGAATACACTTAAAGCCCCCAGGACTAGAGCAGGGGACATACCATTGTCTGTCCCACATCACTTCCACTTGACAACCATTCCTGGGAGCTCAGAAAGCATGAAAAGTGGAAGGAAAGCACCCATGCATTGCAGTTGGATGAACACTATGGCTACAAACCCCAGAGTCTCGTGATGCTCTCCCTATAGTGTAGGGGGATCACCAGCTGCAACTCCAAAGAGTACCCATGAATACACTTAATGCCCCCAAGACTGGAGTATGGGACATACCATTGTCTGTCCCACACCACTTCCACTTGACAACCATTCCTGGGAGCTCAGAAAGCATGAAAAAGTGGAAGGAAAGTGCCTCCCTGCTCCTCAGCAAGCCACTGGCATCAGCGCCGGCCGCAGCCTGCTTCCAGCAGCTGCGCTCTGCCTTGAGAAAAATTCATTCCACCAAGGGAAGAAAGTTTCACCACATTGCCTATCTTGGAAAGACAAAAGGAGGGTGGCAGAACTTTCTACAGTCACAAATCTGAGTCGTTGCAGATTCCTGGGCAGCAATGGGACAGACAATGAGTAGTGAAGACTATGGCAGCCCCGAGACCCACCAAGCCCGGCGCTGCTTGGGAAACGTGGCAAGGCAGTCAAGAGTAAATTACTTCACACTGCACAGTCAAAGGCATGGGGGGGAAAAATTAACAATAATAATAATTTACCAACCTGTTTTGTAGACTAGAAGAGCAATCTGGTCTGAAATTTTAGACCAACCTTGGTGGAGCAGGGAGAAATCCTATGTCAATGGCGAATGCATGCCGGTCCTCCTTTGCCAATTCTTGCCGATGACTGAAACGCTGCCTCAGTCCCCTCACTCCTCCAATTCAAAAGTCAGTTTTCTTCAATGCTGCTGCAGGGCTGGAGGAGTGTTGAGTTGCAATCACAACTATTGCCTCTATTGATAACCAACAAGCTAATCTGGAGATCAGATTCTGGCCTGGAGAGGGAGAGAAGTCTCTTTCTTCACCCCCTTCAGGTGGATTCAGATGGAAATGTCAGCGGGGCAGAGCTGAGCTCGCGGCTGTGCTGCTCAGCTTCGCTTCTCGTTGAAGGGGAAGGGAAAAAAAAGAAAGAAACCCTGAGAAGAATTGAGCCCCTTCCTCCTTTGTGTGAGGGGAAAAAAAAGCCCATCTATATAATGTTACAGCATTAGCATTAAACAGTGCGAGGCTTAAAGCACCGTTCAAAGGCAGTGCCCCCAAGTTTCAATGGAGTTACTTTTCAGTCCAGGTCTTGCTTTACTCTCTGCGACACAACTGACTCCTGCTCTTACAGCTGGAAGAGGAAAAACTTACCCAGTGCAGCACACTTCCCTCCACTGGGGAGGGTTTCAGTGCTGCTGTTCCTGCTTCCACCCTCTCTGGAAGGGCTGACTGGTGTTTTCTCTCAAGGCAGTGGGGAGTTTCACTGGGACACAGCTGTAAGCATTGATCCTAGAATGGCTTGGGTTGGAACACACCTTAAAGATCATCTAGTTCCAACCTCCCTCCCTTCACTAGACCAGGTGGCTCAAGGCCCTGTCCAACCTGGTCTTGAACACCTCCAGGGAGGGGGCATCCACAATTTTCACTCCTACATCCTGCAGTTTCCACAGCCCTGCCTCTGGTGCTCAAAACTGTGGGTTATGGGGGTAGCTGAGGTGAGAACGTGTTGCCCGCAAGTGTGCAATTATATGCTTGTGGGATGGGGATATAAGGGGCTGAGAGAGGATGCCCTGGCCATCTCTGCCCATGCCCCATGGCCCCTTGACCCAAGCAAGGATTGAGGATGCTTGCTGTTCCTCAGGGCTTGGTGGCAGCTGCTGCATGCTGAACATTCCACCTGTGCTGATGGGTTGGTTCCCACATGCCCCCACTGATAGTGTGTGGAGCCACCACTGGTGCCCAAGAGAGGCTCCTGCCAAAGGTTTGCATGGGCTGTAAGTCTCAAACTGTTGTTACAGAGACCACAGCTCTCCATTCAAGCCCCATCTGTAGCCTGAGAAAAGATCTGAACTGCTTTAGTTCAGTTCATGAGAGAGAAAGAGGCAGAATAGTGGCCAAGGGGTGAAGGAAGCAATCAGCAGAACCCTGATGAGAGCTCTCACTGCCTGCACTGAGGCTCAGCTAAGACAGGCAGTGCTCCAACCCCAGCAGTCTGTCCTAGGAAAACAGCTTTGTTCTCATGGACAAAATTGCACAGCCCAGTCTTGGCACAAGGATTTTCCCTTTGGAATTTTTGGGTGGGGGCCTTTTACTACTACTACTTTTCCTTCTGCACTCCTCATACACCTGCTCCCTGCCCTTCAACAGGAGCAAAGAGAGGACAGGAACGGCAACAGCCAAACATGAAGCACCTAAAAGCCCAGACCATTTTTTCCCCAGGGCCCTGGGTGCTACTAGAATTGTGTTTAGTGAGTTCACCCTCAAAGTGCTGCAGCTCACCACAGCAGTTCAATACCTGAGGACAGTGGGCAGCACACCACCTCCACAGCAAATTCTGGGGCTTGCTTTCTCTTCATCCTCCAAGCACAGCCTTGCTAGCAGAAAGCTTGCTTTGGGAAGTTATTTTTTCCCTCTTTTTTAACTCAACTACTTCAGGAGAGCAGGGGGAATATAAAGCACTGACTGACCTTTCAGGGGCAGATGACTTCCAGCCTGCCAGTCCATGCAACTCAGCTCTTCCTTTCCCTTCAATACAGATTTTAAGCATTCCCAGCCACAGGAAAATCAATGGATTCTTCCCATCTTGCTTTGTAAGGCACAGAAGACTGGTGAGAATAGGTTTCCTTCTGCTCCTTTGTCAGTTTAATATTCTGCTCCTGTTTGTCCTGGGCAAATCTACACTGATGATGTTTGATTAGGTTTCACTGTCTCTTTGGGGACATCTTTGTCTTCTAGGCTATTTTCTTTTGGACAAGGATGCTCCCATCATGCAGTGCTAAGCACATCAGAGCTGCATGTTCAACCATTTCTTCTTTTTTTGCCTTCTAGCAGAAAACTTCCTTCCATGCCTGACCTCAAGAAAAAACAAGCAGTAAAAAATGAGACAAGGAGGTCTCCATCTGCTTGACCTCAGCAGGGCAACCACAGGCAGTGCCTTGGCTCATTCCCATTTCAAGGCTCAGGTCAAGGAAGATGCCCTGGTGAGGAGCTTGCCTAGCTTCTGTGTCTCACCTGGAGGGGCATCTCCCTTCCCCTGCCTTTCCCCAGATTCATTTGGTGCACCTAGCATGGGCTAAGCCCACAGCAGCTGCTTTAGTGGCATCCTGCCCTCCCTAGCAGCAGCTAAAGACCTTTGCTTGAGGGTAAAACTCATTTTGACCCCAAAGCCAGTCCCACTGAGGACACAGAGCAGGGAACAGAGAGCAAGGTGGAGCCTTGTTCCTCACCTGGAAGCGGAGATGAGTCACTGCCACAGAGAAATACAGTCCAGAAGAGGAGGAGGGCTTCAAGCACTGCAACTTCTCCTTTCAACAAGCAGCATCTCCACAGGTGAGGTGGCTGTGCCTCAGCTCACAGCCAGCATGAACGGACAGCAGAACAAAACAACACCTCCCAGAGGCGCGTGTTTAGGCGTGTGGGTGAGACAGAGGGAAGCACTGCACTGCAGGGGGACCCAAAAGTGCAAAACTCAGGACACTTCTTTTGTGTAAAAACTTAGATAAGTTTATTGAACTGATCCAAACCAAGTACTTATTTGGCCTGAATTCCACCACTAAGTCTGCGAGCAAACCAAAGGCAAGTCGTGGGAGTGGGGATTAGATTCCCTGTGAGAGAAACCAGGATAAAAAATAACCAAGATGGACTTACAGTTCTTGATATCTTTTTTTTTTCCCCTTTAAAATTACATATGGATGCATCTTTAATAGGGAGCAAGAAGAGATGTTCATGTTTAAATTAGGTGTGAAGTTTCCAGTAACTGCAGAAAAGCAATCACAGAGGCAAAGGCCCCAGACGGCTACAGCCCCTCGAACGCTGCTCTGGGGAAGGCGTCTCTCTACTGCCTACCAAAGTGCCACGTTCAGCTGAGGGAGGCAGAGTTGCCAGGAATGTGGATTTTATCCCCTGGGCTGCTTTCAGCACCTCCTTTCCATTTTCCACTCCTCACACCAACAGAACCTTCGGAATCTCATTTACGAGCAGAACCGGCAGGCGACGGAGGCAGAGCTGCCGCCGTGCCCTCCACGGATGCAGACTCAAGCAGGTGAGGGCAAACCCAGAGCCTCTGCGCAGCAGCAACCAGTACAGCTCCTCTGAGCTGCTCCAAGCCGCTGCAGGCCACACTGTCACCTGCCACCAGGATGTAAGCAGCTCCCAATAAAGGGGTTACAAATCCCACGGAGGGGACAGAGGCCAGTCGCCAGGCCATGCATATTCATAACATCACCAGCTGAGCGATCTGCCTGGAACATCTGGTCAAAACACGGATATTCAACGGGAATGGATCCAAAAACACCATGGCACAGCATCCAATCTCAGCACAGGGAGCTGTGCCACACTTTGGTATATAGCTGTCACCCAGTTCCTCCCGAACCAGGTGCTTTGCCCGCTGCACAGGCTGCCCGCAGCAGACTTCTCCGCATGAGCTTGCAGGAACAATGAGCTCTGGACAGGAGCAGCCCTCTGATGGCAGGACACAAAAGCTAGAGAAGCTTGCAGCTCTGGCTTGTTTTTCTTTTGCTCAAGCAGGCAGATGCTGACAACACCAGCACACAGCCCCTGGTGAGGTGGCAGCGATGGCAGTCACACCGCTCACCTTCTCGGGACCCTCCTGCATTCTCAACAGGCCCCAAACCCCCTGGCCCCCCAAGACAAGGTCCTCTGCTCAGTGGTAAGGAAGCACACATGCAAGACCCTTTCTCAAAAGCTATTACAAAAGGAAAGCAAGACAGCTTGGGAGATTTTGCCACATTGGTTGCACTTGGCCCTGCTTTTCAAAGTTCACCATCTCAAGGCAGAAACTTCCCCTGGGTTCTGGACCTGGCTCTTTCTCCTCGGGAAGCCAACCCAGATTTTCTGGTCTCCACCCCATGACTGCTCTGCTAAGCTGCACAGAAGCTGAATGGCTTGAAACACCATCTAGAAAACCTTCCCCTGATGAAGTGGGAAAGTGTGGTACTCACAGCATGACTTTTGCTGACACAAACAGACCAGAGGAGCCAGTTGGGCTGTTAGCACCAAATCCCTGACAGCTGCGTGGAGCTTGCTGACCTCACGTGCCAGTAAATGTTCTCTTTTTCCATCTTCCAGTTCCCACCAAGCCTGCCTAAGCAAAGGCATGGTGTACAGACAGTTCTGAGCCAGCACAGTGACAGCACTGCTCCCTGTGAGGGCAGGCTAACCATCTGTGGGCAAACAAACTTAAAAGCACATACTTCAGGCTGCTTTACCAGCCCATCCCACGCTTTAATGCTCTTTGCTTCTTTCCTCCTCTGAAACTGGGCTGAGGAGGTTGGTGAACATTTACAGCATCTCGTTAATTAACACCACTTACAATGCCACCAGGACACTCACACAGGCAGCAGCTGTCCTAGAGAATCAGGTCAGAGATATTTTTGTGTCCCTGTTGGTTGCTTACCTCTGAGACTGAGGGAGGAACCTACTTCAAGTGGATGTCAAGGGGAGCAATAGGCTTCTAATATTAAACCACCCTATCTTCATAAAACTTTGCTTCATAACAAAAATATCTCATTAAACACAACTTTTCTAATGCCTAACCTATGTATATATCATACAGAAGTGTTGGCTTCAGAGTTCTGCTCTAAGGCAGCCAAAGCCTTGCTCTGCCCAAATGGAAAATAACATCTTCAGTAAAGCTCTAGCTTATAAAAGCATCATCTTATGGTACACTGCCACCAGCCCCCTGCTCCATTGTTTCACAGCTATGTGCCACAGCCTCTGCACTGCCTAGGGAGAGTCTTGCTCCAATTACAGAATCACAGAATCACCAAGGTTGGAAGAGACCTCAAAGGTCACCAAGTCCAACCTGTCACCACAGACCTCATGACTAAACCATGGCACCAAGTGCCACATCCAATCCCCTCTTGAACACCTCCAGGGATGGGGACTCCACCACCTCCCTGGGCAGCACAGTGCCTAACAACTCTCTCAGTGAAGAACTTTCTCCTCACCCACAGCCTAAACTTGCCCTGGTACAGTGTGAGACTGTGTCCTCTTGTTCTGGTGCTGGTTGCCTGAGAGAAGAGACCAACCCCTCCTGGCTACAACCTCCCTTCAGGTAGTTGTAGAGAGCAATAAGGTCTCCCCTGAGCCTCCTCTTCTCCAGGCTAAACAACCCCAGCTCCCTCAGCCTCTCCTCACAGGGCTGTGCTCAAGGCCTCTCCCCAGCCTCGTTGCCTTTCTCTGGACACATTCAAGTGTCTCAGTGTCCTTCTTAAACTGAGGGCCCCAGAACTAGACACAGTACTCAAGGTCCTCATCTCAACAGGGACAGGAGATTGACATTTTTGGCATGGGGATGAGGCACAAATTACAACCTTGTCCTAAGAATCCTGCCATTAATTAGTCATTAATCTGGATGTGGAACTACTCCCCTCCAAACAGTCACAACCTTCTGAACCTGAAAGCCAGGAGCTAAGACTTCATCCCCTCCCCACCCTACCCCAGCCCACAACCTAGGTAAAATATGAAGAGGAAATACACAACTCCAAGAATAAATAAAGGAGTTTGGTGATGTGGGCAAAAAGCATCACGGGAAAGAAAGTGCATGTGGGGAGAAGGTGGCAATTCAAAAGGAAGGTCAGAAGTTCACCTGTAACTAGAGCCCTCACTGCACAGCTTCACCAACTTTGATGCAGCTGCTTATAACTAAGGAATCTGAAAAGTCTTCAACTTGCCAGGGGGGGCAGAGTAACAAAGGAGGACATGGGAAAGGGAAACAAGGAAGATAAAGAAAGGAGGATTTCATCACACAAGAAAAGGAATCTGCCCTGCAGGAGAAAACTGGGGCTAGTTTAAGCAGCAGCAGGTGATGCCTACAAGGTGCATGTGGGGGGGAAGCCAATACAGATAGTGAAGGTCTGCTTTACAATAAAGATGACTCTAGTTGCTCTGTTACTCATTTTCTAGCCAACAGTCTCCTAGTTTGGACCCTAAGCAGGGACCCCACAGCCAGGGGCCCCCTGGGGAAAGTGCTAGGTTTCATTTCTGGTGCAACAACAACGAGAAACACAAACTTCAGCTTTATTCTTACTCTCTTCCAGGAGAGCAATTTTTGCCATTCCACTTTCAGTACAAACTGGTAGAAGGTTAAGTGCACACTGGAGGATCTCTTCAGCATCGTGGGGGTGAATCATGGCCTGCTCCTTTCTGCTCTCTTCCTCTAGAAGCCCTTCCAACGCAACATCCATCCACTGCCTTCCAAAATCCACTTTGCAACCTGCCTGGCAAGGGCCCTGTTGCCTCCAGACTGCCAAGTGCTACAGCTTGCAGACACTGGGTGAGATGGGTACGGAAATCAAAGCTTTTTGTTTTATCCCCTATAAAGTCAGAATAGGACAGGGAGAACACACAGCGTGCATGTCGAAGAGAAATGGTTTCTTTCTACTAAAATCTCCCTTTATCCCCCTGTTTTTGTGCACTCCTACAAACCAAACCAGCAGAGTTAAGTGGATGCACGAAGTACCTGAGCTCTGAATCAAGCGGAATACTGTTCTGAGATCTTTTCGGTGAACTCCAGCACAACAAAAGGTTGAAACAGCACCCAGCTGCAAAAAAATACTTCAGCAAGCTCAAGCCACAATCAGATAGCTAGGCCAAAAGGGTGCTCTGGTGGAGCCAAACCCCACCCCCCCCAAAAAAACAAAATGTAGAAGGAGGAAAGAAAAACCAACCCAAGCAAACCAAACAACCAAACTCTGCCCGGAGCTCTCTCATCCCTTCGGGACCCCAGCATTCCTTAGCTTGACCAAGTGACCATTCATGCCAAATCACGAGTATATCGGAGCATCAAAGGAAACAGCAAGGTATTGCACACACTGAGACACAGGCACTGAAGTCAGTTGTCACCTCAAGGTCCCCTGCAGTGGATGGTGGGCATGGTTCTCACATCAGGGCATTTCCTCCGGGCTAAGAAATCACCTGCTACAGAAACGCAACCAAACCTCGCCCAACCAACTGAAATAAAAGCCTTGCAAAGAACTCCTTAATGCATGTGTGTGGGGGTGTGTGTGTGTGTATGAGGGGTGGGAGGGGGGGTGTGTGCGTGGGTGTGCACTCACAAGGTCAAAAGAGGCTATTTCATTCGGGGCTCCACGTAAATTTTATCTCCATCCCGAATGCCGTAGGAGTGCAGCGCTCGCGAGCTGTACTTCATCTCCTCGGGACCGAAAGGAGCTTCCTGGTCCAAGTAGAAGAGCAGCATGTTGCTTGTGGACAGCTGCACCACAGTTTTTAAGTGCTTCTTCAACTCTGCCACAGTCTGATCGAGCCGGATGGACATCTCTTCCACCTTATCCTGGAAGTGGACCTCCACCTTCGCGCTGCTCTGTGGCCGAAGGTCCACAACTGCCAAAGGTTCCAGCTTCCCGTACTTGGTGACCAGCTCATGGTACCTGAAAAACCAAACAAGCCCAGAGTTACAGCCAGAGCCCACTGCAGAAGTAGGTTTCTGTTCTGCTTCATGACAATACCCCACATTTTGTCTTTATCCAGTGGATGCCAAGAGGCTGAGGGCAGGGTCCAAGGTGCAATTCTTCTAAAGCTCAAAACTCCCTGATGAGAGCTAAAGCCAGAACCCAGACAGTGATGAGCTGGCCTCAGCCTCTGTGTCAGGGACTAGCTGGCCTGTGGCTCTTCAGAAACACCTCACAGTTTAAACAGCAGAGTGGATGAGGCTCTCCTGGGTAAAGAGTATCACTGAGCTAGCATCTAAAGCCCCTAAGTGTGTGCCTCTCTCCTGTCCAGCAGTGACTAAAGGGAAACCTCAGCTTTCTTCTCCATTTGCCACCAAATCTCCTCACTTAGTATCATAGTATCATTCAGGGTTGGAAGGGACCACAAGGATCATCTAGTTCCAACTCCCCTGCCATGGGCAGGGACACCCCACACTAGATCAGGCTGGCCATGATGACCCAAAGAGGCATCCATGAGGCATGAATCTGACAGGTTAGAGTCCTGTTTTCTCACCTGCCAATTGTGCACAGGGCAATGTGTTTCTCAGGCAGGATGCTGCACACAAGACCCACAAAGCCCATCCTCTCCAGTCACTGTCTCACAGTCCCCAGGCTGCACTGTGGCACCAACACAAACCCAAGCGACCATCTGACTAGCTAAGGAAGGTGAAGTTATTATTGATCTAAGATATTTGAGCTGACTGGTCTCAAAAGAGATTCCTGACCAAAACTGAACAGTGAAGCTCGCTACTGGGCTCCTACCATTTCAAGAAGCTCCAGTTGTGGCTGCAGTGGGATGTGGAAGAAAGAGAGGACACCACACCGACAGGAATCTATGACTCCTGCTCCAGTGAAAACACTTCACTACAGGGTGCCAGGCCAAGGTGCTGCTCACACAAAAGGTGCAATCCTCAGTCTAGATTCCCAGTGCCTGTGGCTTCACAGTCTGACTGGTTTTCAGGCATTCCTGCTGTCTCCCAAGAGGCCATCTAGGTCCAAATGCTACACCCCACTGAGCACAAGACTCTGACTGAAGGTGAGCTCCTGCAGTTTGGAAGCTGACAACAAACAGTGGGAATTTTACTAGCAGAGCCACACACTGCATGGTCACTTGCTCCTGGGAGCCAAGTTCTTTAATTGTCCTTCACAAGGTTTCTCTTGGGGAACCATCCCCTGCCCTGCAAAGCTCCTCTCACCCTCCTGCTGCCTCCAGCGGGTATCGCTCTGATCAGGCAAGGCTGCATCTGCCCTGCCTGGCTGGGAAAGAGCTGAAATGGCAGCTCAGAACACAATGTGACTGAAATGACAAAGCCTGAGAGCTGCTGAGGAAAGGTAACATTTCAGAGGCTCTCCAGTCTGTGCTGCACAGAAAGCTCTTTTTGTTCCCAGTCTGAGACTGAGCTGAATGCGATCGGTGCTGTGTCACAGCCCCTGTCGAGCGCTGATGGGACCTGGCAGGCTGGCTCACCCCAGGGAGTCCTGCTGAAGGCAAGAATGTTCCTGGAGAACAGCAGACCTTCTGTCTGATGGGAAATGAGGTAAAGGCCACAACACACTAGGATTTCCCTACTCTCACAGACAAAATGAGCCTTCACCAAGGGCAGAGCGTCCAAAGGCAGGCCAGTGCCCTGCTCTCACAGGCGCAGGCTGATAGGATCAGGCCTATTTGTTTGGAGAAGACACTGGTGCTGAGAGGAGACAATGTCCTCCTCACATTGTGTCCACTGGGCTCCCACCTGCAGCAAAAGCCAGGGCTAGCCAACCTGGTGGGATTCCTTGTGGCACAGTTTCCACTGCAGACCAGTAACAGTTCCTCATGTGCCACCCAGAAGTGCTGTCATGATTCCTGTGCTAAGGGGAACTGCAGTGAACAGGGCTGATGGTGGGAAGAGTATGAAGAGGGGCACAAATCTCAAGCAAGCTGAGAAGCTGAGAGAGGTATAAGTGGGCTAAGGCTGCTCAGATGTGTGCTGTGAATACACACAGGGGGCTACAACGTTGTCTTAAATTTTCTCATGTTGAGGAAGGGCAGAACAAGCTTGGCAGCCTGCTCCTTGCATGCTAGCTGCAGCCTGCAAAGATGAGGAGGAGTCTGAATGAGCGGCTTCCCTCAGATCAATAAGGCTGAAGGCAAACTGCTCATTTGCCTCTTTGGAACCCCGATAATAGGCACCCTGGAGACTTTTCTAATCACCCTTTGCAGCCTGGCAGATGCTGCTTGCCAGAGCAGAGGATGCCAAAGAACTGAACCTGGCTGAAAGTGTCTCTGATACTCTGCAGATAAACAGAGGGCCAGACAAGCAGAGGACTCATTAAAACAGCCACAGCCACAAAGACATCACTCAAGGAGACAGCCAGTATTGGATTGTACGCTTGGCACTGCCTTCTAACCCCAGACATCCAGAGAGAGAAATTACTGTGTCCACTCCCCTCCCTTCCCAATCCCTTCGAGCTGCAGCCCATCAAGACATGCAATGCAAGCAGGAGGGGCTGCCAGGAGAGAGCATGCTGCTCACTTATCACAGGCTACACCTCGACAGGCTTGAGGGGGCTGCTTCCACTCCTAAGTTATCCATGTCCAAGTGCATCTTCTTCCTCTGCTTGAGGCAGCACTGCAATGCAGATGCTTGTGCCCCCAGCAACAACAGGCCTGAGTCCTGATCAGATTACAAACCACCTTTGGAGAGACCACACTAGATCTGGGAGCAAAGAAGGGGCAGCTTTAGCAACGAGCACAGACACAACCCCTCTGCAAAGAATGTTTGGCTTCCCTTCCTACAAGGGCTGCTGCGTACGGGTCCAGACACTGAAACCCAGCCCTTGGCACTGGGGACACTCTTAGCCATCTGCAGCCTCCCTAGAAAATAGTCTGTGGTGGCACACAACTCCTCCAGAACAGAACAACCCTCTTTAGCAACTGCACAAGTCTCCTGGAAACCCTGCACAGATGAAGGGATTCAGACAAAGAGCCCATTGAGCAGGAAGGGGGCAGTGCCAGTGTTTAAAGGTTAGGGAATCAGGAGGGGAGGTAACTCTCCTGTACCACACCAAAAGAGCATAAAGCCAGCATGGGGCACAAGAGCAGCCCAGCCTTTTTTGGAGAGGTGAGTTATTACTAATTTCTAATCATGAGCTCCCACCTGGAAACTGATCCCAGTTGTGTGCTGTACTGTGTAAGAGCACACAGCCTGGATCCAAAGGCCCTGTCCCAGCAGTAGCTATACCCCACTGTGTCCTTCCCAACAACATCCAGGACATCCAGGGCACCTCTCAGCACAACACTCAGAGACACAAGTCCAGTAGAAAAAGATCCAGAGCCTGCCAGCTACTTGTTTACCTTCTCTCACAAGCCCAAATCCTTCCTCCTCAGCTCAGGGCAGCACAATTGTTCCACTAGGAACACAAAGAGTGACCAGATTCCATTTGCACCTTTGTCCTCCATACTGGGCCATAGCTTTGACCTTCTCTCCCTCTGTTTGTCCCTACCTCTGGCTGTCCCCCCCAGACACACACACACACATGCTCTTGTTCTACTCCCTTTCTGCAAAGAAAGGGCTGTGAAGCTTTGTGGTCTGAGAGGTGCACGAGGCTTCTAGGGCAAAAGGCACATAAATGCAGTGCCTTGAGGCTCCATGAGCCTTCCTCAGCCCATTAAGAAGCAGTAAGTAGATGCTGGCACTGAGAAGATAGCAATTGAACAGCATCTGTCAAAGTTCATTAGTTTACCAAGATGAACAGATCATTGGCCATACTTTTCTGGCAAAGGAAAGCCATCAGAGTTGTGATCTGCAGGCCTGAAAGTCAGGGGACAGGTTCCTGTCACCAGGCACATTCCCCAAACCAGATGGTCAAGAGATTTAGATGGCCTGGCCTGGCCCCAGAGAGCATGATCTGTACTGGCTTTTGGGGGCTCCTAAACACAGGTGGATTATGAAGCTAGCCATCAGGGAGGCCAGGAAGATCACAAACTGAGGAGTCTTGTTGTTTAATGGCACTTGATGTGGACACTTGAGGCCAGATTTGACTCAGAAGTCATTCTGCAAGTCATCAGACAACAACAGTAACTAAAACAGGCTGAGGAAGGCAAGACAGGAGGAAGGTGAGGGATGGTTATTTCATGGAACACCTAGCCCAGATCTGCCATGCAACAGCATCTGTTCAGTCACCTCTTGTTTTGCCTTGCCACTCTTCTGCCCCTCCTCTTCATTCCATGACAAAGAATCCATACCTGGATGGGGCCCACACCTGAAGGGACCCATACCTGAAGGGGACCCATACCTGAAGGGGACCCATACCTGAAGGGGACCTCCTCCTCTGGGAACTCCATGTAGTAGCGGATGAAGAACCGCTCTGAGTCCTCTCGCTCCCCATCAGCCACAATGCTTCCGTTGAGCTTGACGATAGATGGCAACCTGCATGCAGACAGCCCAAGAAATACAGTCAGCAAGAAGAGAAAACCCAGGCACCAAGAAGACAGCCACCATCAAAAGCTAAGTGCCACAGCAGGAGAATCTGGCCAGAATGCTTTAGTTCCTTCAAAAAAAGAGATTCACAGAATGGCTTCGCTTGGAAGGGGCCTCAGAGATCATCCACTCCAACCTCCCACCATGGGCAGGGATGCCTCTCAACTAGACTTGGCTGCCCAAGGCTTGAAGAGGACAAATTCCAGGCAGTTCTTCCAAGCACATTCAAAACTAAGCATTGTCATTTCCCCACACATGCACCCAGGCAGGTATGAGACTCAAAAGAATTCTCTAAGGAGAAGTTAGACTTAACATTTCCACTGCCCCCACATTCCCACACAACCAAACAAAAGCTACAGTCTCTCAGGGCAATGACTTCATAAAAGCCCCATCTCCTAACAGCCTCTTCCTCCCATTTCCTGCTCCCTGCCATTCACTGCCATGTCATGCTCCTGCTGAGCAGAACAAACAAGAACAGACCTGGCTATTAGGAGCTTCCTGCGTTCTTCGGTGGTGTAGGACTGCAGCAGAGGGATTCCTAACAGCTTCACTTCCTCGAGCTTGGGAAAAGAATTTAACTTGTCAATGTCTTCCCAGCAATGCAGCCCTGCTCAGAAGAAAAGATTTGCTTAACAAACACAGACAATGCATCATGTATCCAAGATAATCAGACACAGCAAAGGACCTATGAGACAAGCAAGTGTCAGCTGCTGTTCCTTTGAGAAGTCTGATGCTTCCTCATGCTGTATTGCAAAAAGCCTCCTTCATTGGCTTACAGAAGTTTCAATTCTCTCTTGGAGTCTAGAAGGATGATCTCCATGGCTGATTAGGCAGCTTAGACTTTTATGGACTGTTCAGCCTTTGGCCTCACTGCTGAGGATTGACTGGCACCAGTTATGATGGCTGTATCTATAAAGGGATGCTGCCTCAAGTAGTATTAAAGTCTCCAGGACTTTGGCCATTCCAGGCATCACTAAACAGCCATCAAACAGCTCTACCTCACACACACAACCACCTTGGGTCCCATTTCTGCTCACAACCCAATGGTAAAAGAGTCCCAGAAGCCATCCAGCCATTGAATGAAAAAGGCTTTCTCTCAATTGGAGGCCCCTCAAGACCTGAGAGCTGGCATCACAAGGCAAGCAGAGAGGGCAAAATACAAAAGCTGAGGATTGAGCCCTGACTACACAACAAGTTCAACACCACTTGTCCTGGCTTCCCTTTGTTGTGACCACTGAAATGTTTACCACAAAGCTGCTCTGCTGATTGTTCCAGAAGCTTACAGTGGCAACAAGAGTTTCAAACAAAACTGCTCTAAGCATCACAGACAGGTAGAGAGGGTTTCCTTTCCTTACAGCACTCAGAACACTTCTGCCAGTGTCACCTAAGCCTAAAGCCATCCTCTGGCTATTGGTAGCAGCCACACTGTGACAAATTGAGCAGCAGTTTGTGACAGGAGAAGAACTTTTCCATCTGATCTCCAGGCTGCAATGTCACCAAAAAACATCCAGTACCTCTCTGAATCACACTGCTCTGAAAGGGTCAGAAGCTGTCATAGCTGGGAAAAAGCTAGTCCTGAGAGACAACCACCTCTGAAGGAGAAATTGCTGTCAGCCAGGGCATCAGCCTTGGCAGGAAAGACTCTTCGTCCCCTCATGACCCCACTCTGCTGTGACTTCACTAAAAACCATTAGCTTTAGCTCAGCTCTCATCTCCACTAAGCTAAAAGAGCTAAAAAGAGACACCAGTTAGGAGTCTTCACATGACAGGAGCTGGGAGTGCAGCAGCTTTCCCTGGAGGGGAATAAAACCAAACAATACAAAACTGTTGAACATCTTCCTTGGGATTTCTGTTTGGCTTTCGGCTCCCTGAACATCAAATGCAACGCAGGATCCAGAGCTCTTAAAACACCTGGCAGCAAAACTGCACAACTGCTTAGCACAGGTGCACTTGCTGCTCAGTGAGACACTGCTTTCCAACCCAGCTTAACAGGCTTTGCTTCCCCTGGTTTAGCTTTAAGCTTTCATTACAGGGATTCCTTGATGCTTGCGTTGCAGAGCACGCTAATAAAATACCTCCTCCCTGAGCTGCCACTTAACCATCACTTGCACAGCACATAAAGTTGTGAGGAACAAAAGAGGATGATGCATTAAGTAGCCCTGCAGAAGTGGCATCTCACAAGCACGTCACAGCCCTCCCCAGCTGCCCTGCAGCTCCCTCTCTCTCTGAGGGGAGGGTGCCCTTCCCAATTTGCCAAGTGCTTGTTCCTTGTCTGGAGTGTTGGCTGGAAAATCCTCTGGGGATGAAGTGCTAAAGTAGCCTTGTGGTAAGCTTCCAATAACTGAGCACAGGTGACAGACAGCTTTTTGCTGCTGAATGCTGAGCCCTTACATGCCACAGACCTACACAAATGCTCATTTTACCCAAGATAAAACAGGGAATAAAAGGCATAATGGGATTCTTTCATCCACTCCACTGCCAGACATTTATTCATCCTCCTCCAGCTAGAAGCACCTGAGGCAGGGACAGGAAACAGATGGAAACTACTAATGTCAGAGACTATCACCACCCCACTTTGAGTAACTGCCAGTCCATGCTCCCCTAACTCCTCTTTTAGAGAACAACTAACTCCCAGAAGCAGCAGGTGAAGCCCACACAGACAGGCAGGTGGATTTCTTGCCTGTTCTCCTCTCCTAACATTAACTTTTTCAGGTCAGTGCACTCCAGGACCTCTGCTTGCATGGCCCTGCATTAGCACCATTAGGAACTTGGCCTTCAGTAAGACAGGTCTGTTGGGACTACCTTTATCAACAGCTTCTCAGTTCTGCCAAGAAGCCAGAACAGACTGGGACAGGCTGGATGTGAGGAGGAGGAGGTTCTTCACCATGAGTGGTAAAACCCTGGAATGGGTTGTCCAGGGAGGTGGTCGAGGCCCCAGCCCTGGAGGTGTTTTAAGACCAGGCTGGACAAGGCTCTGGCCAGCCTGATCTAGTGTGGGGTGTCCCTGCCCATGGCAGGGGGGTTGGAACTAGATGATCCTTGTGGTCCCTTCCAACCCTGACTGATACTATGATACTATACTATGACAGAGGTCACTGGGCATCTTCATCTCTGCTACAGCAACAGAACCATCCCAAAGGTTTAAGCTCTTGCTCAGCACTTCTGCCTTCACCTGCCTCCCTCTATACTTTGCAGGAAGAAATGCTGACTGCAGGCTACTTGCAGGCCTAAGAAACAACCACCCCGAGGCCAAAGTATCAAAGAGCACAAAGCAAAGTGTGTTTTTTCACCTGTTGAGGAGGAAGGACCTGGTCCATCACACTGCACACAAAGCACACTAAAAGCAGGCTGCTGCCAGGCTCTCACCTGACTTGTGCAAATTGATGGATCTCAGGTTGGGGAACAGCCTTGCCAAGGAATCTTCTGACTCTTCGATGGTGGTGAGGTTGTTGTTAGCCAGAATTAGTGTGTCCAGTGATGGAAACATTATCCCCAGTTTTCGAATCTCAGTCCAGTCTTGAAGATTATTGTCAGTTATGTGGAGTAATTTGAGAGACTGACAGCACACTGAAGAACAAGACACTGTTTCATAGTCATTAAGGCACAGGAAGAGCTCCTCCAAGCTGCACAGGGGGGAGAAAGATCACATCAGCAGCCCAACACAGCTCAAGAAACAGCAGCTCTCTTGGGTACAGAGAGCTCCTACATTTTGGGGATGATAATCCATATTTGGGTTTAGATTTGGAGTAGAAGCCAGGCTTTGCAGTGTCACACAAGTTCAGCTTTCAAGGCTGTGTAAAGCTTTCACCTTGCCAAGCACCCAAGGGAGAAAGAAAATCCTTTTTCCCCTCTACTGATCACGTTTGCACCCTGCAGCTCCTCTCATCCCTCAGCATGTGGATTTGATAAGCCAGCCTTGCCCTGAATGCAACAAGCACCCCTTTCTTCACCCAAAAGTCCCCAAGTGCTTACTCTGGTAACTCCTGCAGGATGGTGTGGACTGTTTCCCAGGAAGCTTTGCTGTTGTTGAGCACAAGTTTGCGAACCCCAGCGAAAGAGCCAGCACACCTCCTCTCTAGCACAGACAGGCTGAGAGGGTTGGAACTCAAGTTGAGAAACTCCAAGTGGGGAACATTGGACACAATTTTACTGACCTAAGTGGGAAGGGAGAAATGGAGAAAAAAATAAGAGAGGAAAAAGAAAAAGCAATGTGTATCAGGCAGTAATCAGACCCCAGGCAGTAAAATCCCAGCTCCTGAGGGGGGCTCCTCGGAATCACCACAAGCCAAAGAAATTATATGGGGGGGAAAAAAAGACTTCTGCATAACTACTTGTAATTGATACTGCAGCTCTGCACTGATCTAGATTGATTGGTTAATTGCTCATTCACTTCAGGAGTCCATTCAGTTACACTCTCCAAGCAGCCTGATAAAAGAAAGCCAGACTCTTAGAAGAGATCACAAAATCCACCTCCACACCAAGCTGAAGCGGCGGCATGTTAGAGGGGCCAGCATGCTGTGGGCACATCTCTTGAGCTTATGGCCAACACTCTGACTACTTGTTCAGCTTCCCACTGCTCCCCACTAGCCATAGACCTTGCCATTTGCCCAGAAAGCAGCTCCCTGGACACAGACAATGAATTTCTTACATGATTCCCTCACTGAAAACAGCACCTTTCTTACAACCAATCCAAATGTTCAGGTGACTCTGCTTGGGGCTGCTTTCTCTTGTTGTGTGTACTGATGTGCACCTGAGGGCAAAGCAGCAGAGAGGTAAAGAAGAAAAACTGAGGAAGAGAAAGAAAAGCCAGGCATGATGTCTCCAGCTCTGGATTGTGTGGCTGGGGGGGGGTGCTGACCAAGGCACTGCTGACACGCAGAAAGCTAAGGGGACAAGTTATTTAGGTGATCAATTTGTAGCTATCTAATAATCATTAAGTGAACAGAACCACCAGGCAGCATGAATTTGTAAAGGACACAGCAAATTTTTTCCACTGCAAGGGTGGTTGGGTCACCATCCCTGGATAAGTTTAAAGGTCCTCTAGATGTGGTGCTAAGTGATATGGTTTAGTGGTGAGCTTGGTAGAGGAGGGTTGATGATTGGACCTGATGATCTCAAGGGCCTTTTCCAACCTGAGTGATTCTGTGATCAACCTAATTTTCCTCTTTGACTGGGAAACTGACCCAGTGGGAATTACATAAGGGAATGGCAGCTTCTGACACCATCTGGACACAGTAATGTAGGCAAACTGGGGGCTTAGAGTGCCCAGGACAGTTTAAGTTAAGAGTTCAACACAAAAAGTCAGCAGACAGACCAAGGCAGCACTCTCATCATGTTTTCATTGGCCAAAGTACTCAAACACTATCTGTTTTCTTACTCTGAGGTGACACTGAGGTGGGAAAGGCTGCCATGACATTGTGCTACAAGACCAGAGGCCAAAGTGAAGCCATCAAAACAGAAGCTGAGTTCAAGGACAGTCAAAGTACTAACACTGGGAGAAAAGGACATTCATCCAGAGAATAATTGAGTCAGAGACACCTGGCTGGAGAGCACCACTCCACAAACCAATTGAGGTGGGAGGAGATGGAGCAGACCATGACATACACAGGTCAATAACAGGGCCCAGCTGCCAGCAAAGGAGGACAATTGTCTCATGCAGAGCTGGATTCAAGTGTTGCACACGTGCTGCTGGAGACAATTAGTCTGTCTCACTGCACACCTCATCTTGGGTGATGTCATGGGTTTGGGTGCCACACCTTAAGAAGGAAGTAGACAAACTGGGCTGATATTCAGAGCAACAAAACCAACACAGGATTTAGAAGCAATGGCCTACAAAGAAGTAGATCTTTTTTTACCCCAGTGGAATATTAAAATAGCAAAAGGAGAAAGCTCTTCTCTGTGTGTGTAAAAGGCTGTCATGTAAGAAAGAGATGAATGCTCCTCCACACCTGCTAACAACAGGGCAGGGAGCAAAGGGCTTAAATTGCAGCATAAGAGACTTAGGTTACATAGTTCAGAGGATGAGGTTATTAGCTAGGCATGGGAGGAGGCTACCCAGGCATCTGGAATCTCCATCACTGGCAGTTTGTAAGAGTTGGGTAGATATTTATCTGTTGTGGATGGGCTGTGAGAACTTAATCCTCTCTCAAAGGTACATGGAAAAGCTTTTAATTTCCTGCTTTACTGTGGCTCATGCAGAAGCTGGCAAATTGTGCCATCCAGGGTGGCCTAAAGAGACTGAGCAAACAGCAGAGTGAGAGGCATGCAGCTTGCCAGTGAGGAGTGGAAGTGCAGCTCTGCCAGCTGCTTACCAGACATGAAGTCAGCCCCACTAAGAGGCACAACAGGAGCGGAGAGGGAGCAGCACCTCATCACTGTGGGAGGGGCCTTTTGGGGTCAGAATAAAACAAGTCAGAAGACACCATCCCAGTTCTCAGCATAAAACCATCTTCCCTGGCTCTCATCTCAGCACACAAGCTTAAGATCCCTCTCCCACCCACCAAGCTAATACCTTTCAGGCTAACAAGAAAATAACAGGAACAGGGAAACTCATCCCACTTCTGGCTTTGTGCCCCCTGTGCCCCAGCTGGGACATGCCTGCAGACACTGCTTTCACTCCCTGTTTACAGGCACAGGAGTCTGATGCAACCGAAACACATGACAGTTTATTCACAACACATTCATGTTGCACAGCCTGCTCTCTTCCTCCTATTCCCAACAATAAACACTAACATAAAAGCAGAGTGTAAGGCAGTGAGGAACTATTAACAACACCTGAACAGATTGCCCTGCTTTTACTCACATTCCATTGCATTTATCTAAGCTTATTTCATCCAAGCACTTCAGAGGAGTTTACAATAGCACTTAGCACTAATTAAAGAGGCCTCAGAAAATATCCTTGGAGGTAAATATCATTCAAGCTGGTTTGCAGAGAGGGACACCAAAGCAGGGAGAGGATAAACACCTTGCCCAGCATCACAGAAGCAGTGGCAAAGCTGGGAACCAGCTGTTGCTATCAAAGCAGTTCTTACTCTGCTGAAAGCTGCACTGCTCATTAACCTCTTGACGTCAGGACCACCACTTCTGATGCTTTTGCATGATGAAAAAGAAATACCTGTGTCACCTGCATGGCAAGATTGTAAGTCAGGAGGTAAATGGAGTGAACTGCCCCCACAGATTAAATTCATCACTTTTTATTGCTCAGTTGTTGTCAAAGGAAATAAGCATCAGCTTCAAAGATGGGAAAGAAGGCACAAAAATTGCAAAGCTCTCTCCTCTGAATGAACAAAGCACTCCTACAACCTGCCATAGCTTGGCAGGCACAACAATAGCCATCAAAGTTGTTCAGAAGACATGTAAGCATTTTACCTCGTGCCAGTCTTCCAGTTTGTTGTCAGAGAGGTCCAGCTCAGACACATGAGCGCAGAAGGCAGCGATTTCATTCTCGTCCCCTGCGCAGGTTATGCCACAGCTGTTCAGCACCAGCACGCTGGGGAGGTTGAGGCGATCTGAAAGAGGACAACGAGGAGAGCTGCCCTCTGCTCAGCACTGAATGCCTTAGACACAGAAAGTGACAAGTACTCTGCTTTGGTTAGGCCACACCTTGAGTACTGTGTCCAGTTCTGGGCCCTTCAGTTTAAGAAGGACATCGAAACACTTGAAGGTGTCCAGAGAAGGGCAACAAGGCTGGGGAGAGGCCTTGAGCACAGCCCTGTGAGGAGAGGCTGAGGGAGCTGGGGTTGTTTAGCCTGGAGAAGGGGAGGCTCAGGGGTGACCTCATTGCCCTCTACAACTACCTGAAAGGTGGTTGCAGCCAGGAAGGGGTTGGTCTCTTCTCCCAGGCAACCAGCACCAGAACAAGGGGACACAGTCTCAAGCTGTGCCAGGGGAGGTTTAGACTCGAGGTGAGGAGGAAGTTCTTCACCGAGCGAGTCATTCGTCATTGGGATGTGCTGCCCAGGGAGGTGGAGGAGTCCCCATCCCTGGAGGTGTTCAAGAGGGGATTGGACGTGGCACTTGGTGCCATGGTCTGGTCATGGGGTCTGTGTTGATAGGTTGGACTCGATGATCCTCGAGGTCATTTCCAACCTTAGTGATACTGTGACACTGTAACCAAACAGGACCTTCAGCAAAGATCTACCAGGGACTCCACAATTTACACACACTAAGCATGGATTTAATGACCAGCATCAATCAAGAATGTCTGCTTGTGTCTAACCATGGAGTGCCACTCACTATCAGCACTCCTCAGCTACTCCAAGCATTTCAATCCACACTGCAGCAAGGATGGGCCAGTGCTCTGCAGTTCACACTATGTCTCATATCAGCTCTTGCCAGAATTCATGCTCTTCCCCAGCAGGCATCTGCTGCTGCAGATAGAATACAGGACTAGGTGGACCTTGCATAGGGGTAGACTCCCTTCCCCTCTTGTACTTGGACCCACTTGGACTTCTAACAGCAAGGATGCACTCCAACATTTTGCTCCTAAGCTTTCCCTTTTCAGTAATGTAGAATATTTATTCTTACATCCTGGAAAACCCTAAGTCTTTACTCTGCATTTTATGACTCTGCTTTGTTTTGGCTCTAGATCCTTCTCATGCAACTAAACGTCACAGACAAGGACTTGGATCTCAGTCACAGCCTGACCTCCTAAGGCAAAAACACAAGCAAGATGAAGACTGTGGATTTATAACAGGAAAGCATTTCAACACAAGAAATCCACATTTAGGCAAGGCAAGACATCACTCTTACACTCTCTCACATACAATACACCTCTCCCACTGCTGTGGAGTAGCAGAAGCTGTTCAAATCTAACAACTCCCTGAAAAGGTGGCCCTTTGTCTCATGACTATTTGTCATCTACGTGACCAGAAAGGGAGTCTAGCTGACAATTCTTTGGAGGGATCAGAGCTTGGAAGTTTCCTGGATGCTTGAAGGCCTCAGCTTCCTTAAAGGATTGGAATTCTTTGGGGTTAAGTCATGTCTCAGTCACATCTTAACACTTAGAAACATGTCCTCAGCGTCCAAACAGCTCAGCCAAGCAGGTAGTCACACAGAGGAGAGGGGGCAGTGGCTGAGTACTGCAGCAGGCCAATTTTCTCCCTGTGTTAATTTTGAGTGACATGAAGTACATTTTATCCTCAACTGACCTCAAGCCCTTTTCTCTCCTCTGTCAAACTCAGTTACTGTGCACTTCCATCCAGCCCACTTCCACAGTTGTTTTGCCCTTTGGGGCTGGCTATGATACAAACAGACCTGATGGGAATTTAAACTAACAGATCGAGATGGGCAAAAAGGATACACAAAGTTCTGGGGTGATAAATGTGAACCCCAGACTCCTCTGCACAAAGCAAGAACCAAATGCTAACATCAGGGGGTGAGGGAAGACTACAGGGTGTCAAAGAGCAGGAAAGAGTGACATAGATTCTGCAGCCTAGGAGGCTCAAGGACGTCCATGAGCAGCACAGCACTTCAGACACATCTATCTGGAACTCCCTCAAGGCAGTAAGGTCAGAAGCAAAGGAGAGAGAGCATTTCTCCACTAAGTCAGCACAAGAACAGTCAGAGAGCATTTGATGCATTGAGAAGGGAACCAAAGAAAACCACAAATTCATTTTGCTTGTCACAAAAGAAGCCTAGATAAAGATTCATCACTTGGCTCAAAGTATCACAGAATGCTTTGGGTTGGAAAGGGACCTTAAAGATCATCCAGTTCCACCCCTCCTGCCATGGGCAGGGACACCTTCCACTAGATCAGGTTGCTCAAGGCTTCATCCAACCTGGCCTTATGGTCCACCCCTGTGTGTGCTGGCCTCCTGTACCTGCAGGCATTGATGCAAGTTGATGGAACTGCACAACACCACCACCACACAGACCAGCCTCAAAGGCAGATCAAAAGGCAAGTATCTGCTAGGCCAGCTCTGCCCAAATACCTCTCCTTGCACCCAATAACAAACCAGCATCACTAATCTGAAGAAAATAAGCTCCAAGGACTGCTGAATCCTCAAACCTCAGCACTGCCCAGGGCTTTATTTCCATATTTCATTGCCAGGATGCTGATTCTGTTACACTGCAGAGAAACTTTACTTAGGTTTTTTTTCCACAGCCCCCAGTTCAGTCACAGATGAACTTTCTGCCTTAGAGGCCAGTCTCTCAACTCTTCACTTAGAAACACTGTGAGGTTTCTTTTTCTTCTTTCAACTCAGGCAAGGACAATCTGATCCCACAGAGGGCCCCCTCCACAGATGCTCAGGAAAACCAGCAGCCTACCTTTCATAGGTGAGCCCTGGGGAGTTGCTGGGACATGCACCCCCATACCAGGTCCACGACGATATGGGAAGTTCTCAGGGCTGTATTTCTCACAAAGAACTTGCATGAAACTCCTTCCACTGGGCTGGTCCATGCTCCCTTCTTGGACTTCTAGTTAATGCAGAAAAGAACAGAGCATATAAACAATCAGCAGCTAATAATCACCTCCAGCAGTGGTCCTTGGGAACACAGGACAGAAAGTGACCACATGGGGCATGGGTTTGACTTCTGAACTCCAGATTAGTCTAACAGGTCAGATTTCAGAGTCCTGGGTACAGTAAAGCATTGACTGAAAACAACCCAAAGCCAGAGAGAGGGCCCATGCTACACAAACATGCTCTCAATCATACCATCACAGGACAAGCACAAGATGACCTTGCCCAGCATGCTCTTACAGGACAGTCCCCAATATGCCCCAGAGTGCAAAAGGTGATTTCTGTACCTCACAAGAGTATACTCAAACACACTTCCAGCTAGGAGGGCAAAGAGCAAAGAGTCATTCATGAGTAAGAGAGCTCAAAAGGGTGTTCTCATCCTGTAATTTCCCTTTTGTCTAACTTGGGGCTCTCAGTCAGGATCAGCTTTTTGCATGGGGCAAAAAGAAAAGGAAGAAGGATCTGCTGCTCCCTAACTTCATAACAAAGCACCACACAAAGTAGATTGGCCCTGTAAGACAAGAGCCATGCTGTAAACAGGCTGGAGCCTCTGGCCCACAGAGTGCCATGAAAATACTCAAGTTTGAGAGCAAGCTCACTCAGCATATCTCAGGGCCCTCACCTTTATTGGAAGCAAGCTTGGGCCTCGAAAGGAGCATCATCGCTTCTACTCTGACAGCGGCAAAGAGCTACAGTTCTTCCATCCTGCTTGGGCTTCTAACTGGAACACAACTGCTGTGTCACAAAAACACTCTGGAGCACACATGAGCACATCATTTGGCCAGTCCAAATGGCAAGTTTTGCCAACTTTAAGTTTGCAGCTGCTTAATGTATCTGGAAGATAAACATGGCCCTCATATCAACACATGGCAGGGCACAGCACAGGAAAAAGGCCTCACCACACTGTAGGCTGCTGCTGTGCCTAGAAAGATACTGAGTGGCAGCTGGAAGAATACTTGCAGAGAGATACCACCATGGCCAGCCTTCTGCCAGGCCCTAAGTGGAACCACACTTATCTGTGCTGCTTTCCTGCACATACTCTGAACTTGGCACCCTATGGTTTCCTGCATAATAAAGGAGTCAAGCTTGATGCATGTAGAGAGAACTATGTTGTTCCCATGTTTCACAGGGATCTTGTACTCCCAAGCTGGGCCTGTTACCCACCACAAACATGGAGGAGAGATCCACATCCACCCATTCCAACAACATAAGGCATGAACTTGCAGGAATCAGCTGCAGATCTCCCCATCCACCCAGTCCAACAACACAAGGCATGAACTTGCAGGAATCAGCTGCAGATCTCCCCATCCACCCATTCCAACAACACAGGGCATGAACTTGCAGGAATCAGCTGCAGATCTCCACACCCACCCAGTCCAATAACACAGGGCATGAACTTGCAGGAATCAGCTGCAGATCTCCACATCCACCCAGTCCAACAACATAAGGCATGAACTTGCAGGAATCAGCTGCAGATCTCCTCATCCACCCAGTCCAACAACACAGGGCATGAACTTGCAGGAATCAGCTGCAGATCTCCACATCCACCCAGTCCAACAACACAAGGCATGAACTTGCAGGAATCAGCTGCAATCAGATTTCCTACAGCATTTAATTTTATGCTAAAGCATTCTGCATGCCTCAGGAACAATTTGCACTGCCAGATAAGGCTGAAAGGCCTCATTCTAGAGTGGTTTGGGAGCTCAGTACTGCAGGACAGACAGATACTGCTTTTTAAATGAACATTCAGACCTCCTGGCCTGGCAATTCTGGAATTCCCCCCATGCCTAAGCTGTCTGTCCTTCACACTGCTCTTCAGTCAGCTCCATTCCTCTTTATCTACTAAGCAAACATCAGCTGGGAATTCCACATGAGCACATCAGCCAAGCATCATATCAGAGGCAAAAAAAACTGTGGTTTTCAGCCACAAGGCAAGAGCAACTCAGAACTGAGAAAAACCCCTCACAACATCTACATTCAACAACTTGGAACCACAAACATTTTCTCTCTCAAACTTTACCTTTCCATGCCAATGCCACTGCCAATGTCAGGGAGTGGGCAGTCACCTTTTCCACTTCCCTTCTCAGCAGACTTCACGGTCACTACAACCACCCACCCTGCCAACTGCCTTCTTTGAATCACAACAATTGCTTAAGAGCCAGGGTTGAGAGAATATTCAAAGCAAGCATGACCCCATTCCAAGTGCATGTTGTCTGCACAAGGGCAGGACAGGATGATTTGCAAGGCGCACAACTCTTGAGTGTTTCCCTACTTGACAGCACACGGAACGATGCCTACCCCAAAATAACTTTAGGGCTTCTAAATGACAGCCTAAATTGCAAGAGATGTGCTCAGCCTTTGAAAGATGTCAATGAACAGCCTTTGTTGTCTACTTTTAAGCACTCTGCTGGCAGCCTGTGGCCCCAGTGACATAAAACATGACACGACACTGACTCGAGATCCAAGGGAAACCCAGCGGGCTGCTGCCACTGCTAAGTGAAGTGAAAGCACACTAAAAATGACAGGGAAAATATTTTTCTCCTCATGCCATAAGCCTGTGAGGAAAATATGAGACCTTTCAGGAGATTTACAGCATTAATGGCATTCTAATGAATTCCAGTGCCATTTGGAGCAGGTCCTAACCAGTCACCCACCGAACACACTCTGACATGTTTGCACACATGAAAAATGAAGCATGAGGAATGGATGCAACAGAACAAACAGCTGCCTGAAAGGAGCTGCTCTGTCCTTCTCCTAAGACATGATTCAGGGAAATTCTTTTTTTGAGGTCATCTTGAGAGATGGAGGGGTGAATACTCTCAGGGTGGGCAGACTGAGCTCTGAGCCAGCAGGGCAAGCAACCCAAGCATGTGAAACGCTGTCAGGGTCTTCATCAGAGCAAGCGTAACTCTTTGATCAGCCATCAGAGTACCACACCGCTGACAGCAGCCGATGCTAATGGCAGGGCCGAGGTTGGAACCCGCAGCAGAGATGCCAGACGTGCCACCTGCCGTGCTCCCGGCCCAGACACTCACATTACGCTACTGAACCAACAGTCCCCTCAGGGGCTGCGAGGAAAAACAACTCCGCCGCAGAAGCCGGTGGGGGGTTGGTCTGTCGGTCCCTGCCCAGGCTGCTGGGCCCCACGGCGGGGTACGACAAGCCGCGGGTCCCCCAGCCCCGAACCCCGAGAGGCCTCCCTCCGAGTTCTGCAGCCACTCCCGGCCAGGCCACCTCGAACACGATCGTTTACCGTGTCCCTACCTGCCCTCACACGGCCCGGCCGGGCCGGACGACGGCTCGCGCCCAGTGACAGCGGCCTCCCCGGCTCCGGCCCCGCCGCACGGGCGGGCGGTGAGGGCCGGCAGCAGCCAGCGCCGCAACCCCGCGCGCCCCCCGCCGCCCCCGGCCCCGCTCACCCAGGCCCGGCGGCCGCGTCCCGCATTGACCCGGAAACAGCTCCGCGTCACGTGAGCCGCGGCGGTCACGTGCCGAGCCCGGCCGGCGGCGCCGCCGTTCCCATGGAGACGCCGCCGCCTCCCCACTGCCCCGCGGCCCGGCATGCACCGCGCCGCCCCGCGATGTCACCGAGCCTCGGCGGTGACGTCACGCGCCGGTGGGGACAGGGGGCGCTCCCGTGGCCGCAGCCCCGGGGTTGAGCCCTGGGTCTCCCGTGGGGCGCTGAGCCCCTCTCCGGGGAAGCCCTGGCTGGGGAGAGTTCACCGGCAGAGCCCTGAGCCGCACGCCAGCGGTACCTGGGGCTGCCCTGGCGTGGAACGGCAGAGAGCCCTGGGGGGAGGCAGCTGCATCCCTTTGCTGCCAGCGGCCGGCCCTGCACAGTGTGCCTGTGCCTAGCCTGCGCACTCCCTGGCTGGTGGCACCATCTTTTCTGCGGTGGCTGGTCATGACCTCAGAAGCACGAGTAATGAATCATGCAGGGAGTGAGATCGTGCTGAGCAAACCTGCCTAGCAACCAGCCAGCCCGGCTCCCCATCTCCGTCCTTGCTGGGGTTACACGATAAGAATCAGAAAGTCGCCTGAAACGTGGCCTCTCGTTCCTGCTGCTGGACGGGAGGTTCGGAGAAGAGCTGCGTTGGTCATGGCCAAACGGCTGCAGCACATCCACACACTCTGCCCACCCTGTAACATCATCGGGACAACTCGATCCTGTTACTTACACACTGATCTCTGCACAATCCACTGAGGCAGCAGGATACAATGGCAGCATTGTGGGTGCTACCCCGGGTGAAGGACGAGAAAATGTGTTCGGCATCAGCCCAGAGGGTGAGGGACTGCTTTAACTCCTGCTCTGCCATCTATTTCCATCCTCTCTTTGGACTGACCATGTAGGCTTGCACCACAGATTCACAACCTGGAGGCTAAAGCAGGAGATAGACAACTCAAGCTAGGTCAAAGAGGAAATTCTTCTGGGATCCTCCAGTGCTTAACAAGTTTGACTAAGGATATCTCAGCAGAAAATACCCATCCCAAGAAGCAAAGTGAGCCTCGGGCCACCCATTGGCAAAGTTAGAGCCATCAGCACATTAACTAAACCCCAGCTGCAGAGTTAAAAGCTGCATTAGGCTTAGGCAGAAGTGCTGCAAGCTATTACCGCTCCTAAAATTCAGCTATTCTGTTTCCCATTCCCTGCATCTCCTTGGTGCTGGGTCTTGGTTCACACACAGCAGCTTTTTTTAATGAAGCATTGGGTATGTATCTTCCAGACTTGGGTGGAGAAAGCCTGACTGGCTTGTCAGCCTTGCCAGATGCAGGATTATGGAAGACTCACATTACTGCTGTACATCCTGGGGCAAATTCTACCACTGCTGCTATGCAGAAGGGTTCAGGGGTTTCTAATGGCAAAGTCCAAATCACATACATTATCTCCTCAGGATTCTGCTCTAATTCTCACCCTGTCCTCAGATCCCTTGCAGCAGAGCACCAGCAGCCCAGGCTGTCAGCACTGAAATATGTGCATGGCTTTCACGGGCTTGTTCTCCCTTTTAACAGAGAGAAAAAACACTTTGGTGTTCTTTCTTATTACCCTGTTGACACAACATTGGTTTTATTTTGTTCCTATGCAGGCCAGCATAGATGAACATTGCCTTGCTTCATAAAAAGCCATCTACCTGCATGCTCTGAATGTCTTATTTGGTTCCTTTAATAGATTCTGGAGCATGTGCTTTGTCTCTGCTTTTCCTCCCCCCACTGCTTCTCGTATCTGTTTCAGTGAGATAAAGAAGTCTATTGCATTCAGAGGCTACGCTCTTTTACTAACAATCCTCAAGGTTTTTGCACAGCTTACCTGTGCTATTTAGTTGCTAGAAGGCAGACAGAGCACACTTCAGCTGGAAACTGGCACCAGCAGGCTACGTTTTGATTTGAAATGCATTCCAGTTGCTGCTTTCTATAGTTACAGATCAAGTGGATATGACAGATGTCCGTGTTAACCTCTGCTGGGTCAGTCCTGAAGTGTGAGAAAGTGACTGGCATATCCCCTAGCCTCCATTCAAGACCATTTCAAGGGAGATGGGACAAGTCAGGGAATTGTTAACACAATAAAGTCTTTCACCTCTAGGGGCTGGTTTGAATTCAGCCCGAGCTAGGGCTGGTTGAATGTGCTTATCATCTGCTGGCTGCCTCATTGTTCAAGTGAACTAAGTTTGATGGGTCTCAACCTACTCCTCCCTGGCAGACCAGTATCCCCTTGCTGCAGCTTTTGCTAGCTAGGCCTTCCTGGGTGACCCCTCCTTGGCACGCTCTCTTCTTTCCCACCACCACCTCTTCTGGGATTAAACAGGCCATGGGAACTGGAGTCTTCTCTTTACTTGCTTCCTCAGACTCTGGGTGTGCAGGGGATACCAGCAGTGGCACTCAGCAGTTCACACAAGCAGAACAAGTGCCTCTTAAGAGGCGCTCACTGCAGTGATGTGTCCATGTTACGTGAGAGCAATCCAAATCCGAGTTTATTATTTTCATACTGTTACAGCTGGACCTGATCAACTGCATCAAGAAAAAAACATCCTCAGTACCTGCAAAAAATTCCAGCCACAATCCTTCCCTCATTACTTATGGTTCTAATGCACCACAATCAGTCACAGAATCACAGAATGGTAGGGGTTGGGAGGGACCTCTGGAGATCATTGAGTCCATAACCCCCTGCCAAAGCAGGATCACCTAGGGCAGGTCACACAGGAACCCATCAGATGGATCTTGAAAATCTCTAGAGAAGGAGACTCCACAACCTCTCTGGGCAGCCTGCTCCAGTGCCAAGGGAGGCCCTTCCCAGGAACCAAACAGGTTCATGGGTTCATACATACTGAGGCCAGGAGGAACCACTGTTAGCAGCCAGAATACAAGCCACAGACTCCCCTAGCTTCCATCCCAGCAGCAGCAAAGGGCATCTAATAGATTCTGCTGCTTATCAGAATAATTTTCCCTATATTTTAATCACCACAGGGTTTAGGGGAGGGATTGGATTTGAAACACATGCAATTTCCTACTTCTTTTCTGTTGCTTTTTGATCCTTTAGCTCCTGGGTTTGGCAACCGCAACTTCCTTCATCCTTGGAGATTAGTCTTCCATTCCTCAAAGAGACTTCAATTTTCTCACAAATCTCTCTTCCTTTCACTTAATTTAAACATTTATGGCCAATCCCATGATTTAATAATGAGAAATAAAATTGGAGATTTACTAAGTGTTGAGAGAAGACCTTTCATTTCATCTGGGGATTAAGAGAGGAGGTGAAGGTGCGAATCCTGTTAGCCACGCTGCCCTCACCTGAGCTCCAGCATGCTAAAGAGCCTGATCCTGAGTGCTCTCTGCTCCCATTGAGCCCGGGGAAGTCAGGACTCAGTGCACACTGCAGGTTTGGGCTCCTTTAGACACCATGCCAGCGTATAAATCCACAGCAGTGCCGTCTCATAGATATTTTGCTAATAACTTTAAAGCCTGGCTTCATTTAGTAGTACCAGCAGCTAATCAAATCCAGGCAGCTTCTCACCACACCATTAATTTAAGGTAACAATTCACCGAGATCTTTGGTTCCGCTTAAGCACTTCCCAAATCACTTCAAGTCTCTGTCAATTATCTGAGACTAATGCACCTTGAAGTTACCTTTAAGAGCAAACATTACTCCATGGTCATAATTCTAGCATATCATCAGTGGCCAAAAGATAGGAACAATGCAGCTTTGGACTTCAGAAATTCAGGCTGCACATTCGAATGTCCAAATGAAAAATAAAGCAGTGCTGGAGCAGTCTGAAGATCTATTGGATTTTCATAATTTGGCTATTGCTAGGCATGTTCATAGGGCCAAATGGACCTTGAGCCTTTTATTCATTTGATTTCATTTTCTGGATGGCTACTATTAGATAAAGGCAGCTTCCTCAGGTACTGCTGCAGTGGTACTGGCCAGCAAATTAAGTCTGGCAAATCAGATCTTACACACTTGGGGCTAGACTCACGCAGCTGGCTGCTGTCTCACCCTCTTCATCATGACATAGATCTTTCCTGAGCTTGTGCACATGGCTAGGCTCACTCTTCTTCAGCTGACCTGCTGCACTCAAGAAACTTCCCAAACCCACCTGTGATCTGCTGTGCCAGCCCTTGTTCTCCCTTCTGATCTCACAGCATGGCATTACTCACGTTGGGGAGTGCTGCAGCATGGCCAGGTGCTCGCTGACCCAGCCTGAGCAGCAAGAAGGGGAAAACCTGGGCACAGATTATCCCCAGTACCCTTCTCCAGTTGACTCTCAATCTGTCCCTGCTGCACAGCATAGCCTGGCACCTGTGTGCTTCCCTGTTCAGGACACATCTCATTTTGGACTATGTTTTCCACTCTGTTCAGTCAGACAAAAAGGGCACCAACAGCTAGAAATGAGTCCAGGCATGGAAGTGCCTTAGTCTTCCTCTGCCAAATGCTCTGGGTTTGTAACTAGTTGTTAGGATGAGAGAGAAAAGTGCTCGTTGCTGTCTGAATTTGGAATGGGACTTTGGCTAGGAGAACAGAGCAAAACAGAGGGAGAAGCTGTCTCTTCCTGTCTTGTGTGGCTAACAACTCCATTACAGGTCTGGATCTCATGCAGAGAACGATGCTGGCTGAGAATGTAGGCTGCCAGCGTTCATAATAATTAACCATTAATGTTAGCAAACACTTGGCAAATCTCCACCTGCTTTCATCCAGAGCTCTCAGAGTCCTTTGCAAACATGAACAGATTAAACCTTGCCAGACCCCCTCCAGTCCTACATATTCATCCAAAGAATCTCCTCCACTTCTATTCTCTGACAGGGCATTTAGCAAACACAGTGAGGATGGGAAGTACTGAGGCCATACCCATTGTACAAGGCAGAGAGGAGGCCCAGAGTGGTAAAGCATTGTTCCCAAAGCCCCAGCAAGCACTGCCAGTGCAGAAATAGTGGCTGTGGCCTCCCACCCTGCAGTCAGCACCTTGAACCCTGCACCATCCTCTTCTGCTCAGCAGGTCTTCATCCATTTCTCACTGTCAAGAAAGCCCAATCAGGAAAGGGACCCAGGCTTAGAAACAGGTCAGCAAGCTGCTTTTTCACTGCTAGGACACAATGGCCACCACAGACAGAGCTAATTGTTGCCCAGCCAGAGCACAGCATCCTCTGTGAGAGCATTAGGACCAGATGATCTCCAGAGGTCCCTTCCAACCCCCTACCATTCTGTGATTCCCCTTGGCCTGCTATGGCTTGGTGGCTTGCTCTGTTTTTTAACCAGCCATGCTGCTCCTTTCTAGCAGCTCCTTGTGGAGATGATTCTGTCCAAAAATAAACCACCAAAAGAGGGCTTCATTCCAGAATGATGATGATGCCCCCTTGAAACACATAATCCACGTGGGGAGTTGTAATGAAACAACTTGGTCAGAGTAACTATTAGGTCTGCTAAATCAGCAGACTTGCCCCACAAAACTCTGTTTCAACATTCAAAGTCATCCATTTGACCCAGTGATACAGCCAGCAGCATGCTGGGGTCATTGGCAATGGCCAGCAAACAGCCCTTCCACACAGAAGAGAGCAATCTTGACTCACAGGACATGCAGACACTTGGAAACCTCCAGCTAATGTCTGGCTCCCTACCACGTCATGACCTCCATTTCAGCTGTCTGAGGGCTCAAGATGTTGTGGCTGATCAATGGCTTGGGAATAAAACCAGAGGCTGTGTGTTCACCTCCTTGTCCCAGTTTAGTTCAGCAGCAATAATCAGAGCATTCTCTACAGCTCTGCTCCCCAACATGCAAGGGTATTTGCTGTACATTCTGGAAGAACAATCAGTTTCAGGTAGGTAGATCAGACATCTTAGTGCTCACCTGGGAATAAGAGGTCTTTCTTCTTTTCTTCCCCTAGTTTTTTTTCCCCCCTTCATCTGCATTCACTTTTGGCTTTGAAATAAATTGCTTTAAATCTCAGCTCAGCAAGAGCTAAGCCTGAAAAGCCAGAAACCCACAGTCATGAACATTTCCTGAGAGTTCAGGCAAAAGCCAATCTGAGACCTTGTTTCTGAGACTAGGCAGCACAAGGAGGAGTATTTGGGGGATGAATATGAAAGAGAAAAGTGCTTGGAAGGCAGAGATAGAGAAGACAGAAGATAATAGGTTTGAAAAGGCACAGGCCTGCCCCAGACTGGTCTAAATTGTCACTTTCTCACTAGTGTCAGTGAAATTCCTCCTTACTTCGGTTGACATTTTCTCCCATACAAAGCAGCAAGTCCTCTCTGTTGTCCGTGCTGCACCAGCCAGAATTTTTAGCAGGCACTTTGGATTAGCTGCCCAGCAGATGCAGCCCAGCACAGCTCCCAGTTGACTTAGATGAGCTGAGGATGTGACTCCATAGGGTCCCGAGGGGCCAGGAGAAGCACCTCTGGCTGCTAGGAACGGCCTTTCTCACTGCCTTTACACCCCAACAGACATGTTTGTTCCCTTGCACTCTAAGCTCAATACATGAGACACAGGAAATAGAAACAACAGAAGGGATTAGCCTGTACACATTGATCAAAGTGTGGAAAATACTATTCCAAAGCAGCCCGAGTCAAGAAACAAGAAATGTTAGGGCTCCCATTGTAATAGACCCTCGTTTATCACCTTGCAAAGGGTCCCTTTGAAAGGCAAATGGCCAACTAGTCCCTTTGATACATGGAGATGCTTCAAGATAGCTATGATATAGAAAACCTGGGCAGAAGATATTTACTGCCTAATCTGACAGTTATCTCTTTTACAGCCCAACTACTGTCATTGCAGTCTTTGAGAACTGGCAGCTGCGCCGATAACTGCAGACCTAACGGCAGCAGAGGAGAAAGCCTTTGCTAATTAAGCTCATTTCCCTCATTTTCTTCCTGGCTTGGCCTCAGCAGAGCTTCCAGAGAGCCACTGCTGTGTGGCCCTTTGTGCCAGTGATGGACTGCATGCCACACACCCCCTCAGACAGCTGCATATCGGCGGCAGGCGAGGCAGGCGCTCCTCATCGCCTGGCTGGGATGAAATGTTGTCGTCCTGCCACAAATCAGACTTTTAACTCAGCTGCAGCACAGCAGAGTCTCCCTTGGAGGGTAAAAAGAAAAAAAAACCAAACAAAAATCTCCCTGAAGGATGCATAAACCTGCCCCTTGTCTGATGCAGCTGATACAGGGCTGATTTTTTTCCCCCCTCAGTGTGGTCTCAAGTTCCAGAGGAGTCGATTTATACTGAATTCATCAGTGCTACTTTGTACCCAGAAGAGTTCAGCTCTGTATTTTCAATCAGTTAGTGGCTGTGAAACTCTAATGGGGTTTGTGGAACTGTGGGTGCTTTATCCTCTGCTCAGCAGGCGTTGCAGCATGCTGAGCCACTTGCTCTGCTCACTCTCTCTTCAAGTTGCTGCAACTCATTCCAGGCGGCTCTGCTGGCCTCTCCCGGTTAGATATTCAGCAAGGAGAGACAAAACTCAGCAGACCTGCAAGTGTCAAGTGTGAGCCCAGGCTGTCTTTATACCATTTCTCATGGCAGTTTGCAGCTTCTTTTGTGGATCACTGGACTGCTTCTGCCTCCACTTATGCCTCTAGGTCATCTGGGCTATTTTTGCTCTGGAGCAGGCTCTGCTCCTGATGGGCAGTGGTGTTTTCCCCCTCCAGTTAGAGCCACACAGTCAAAGCCACCATGAGAAATGTCATCACCTTCATTGAATATCCAAGTGAAGTGGAAGAGAGAAACACATCTTGCAGGTAATTAATCTCAGACCTGAATGAAACTAGAGCCAGTGGAGGGGACTTTGATCACTCATGCCAGCCTTTGCATAGCGAAATTGTGACAGCTTCACCCCAAACCCAACACCAAAGCAGCCCATCTTGGCTTCTTCCTTTTTTATAAGCTTTGACACCAGGCATCATCCAGGTCTCTACCAAGCAGACCTTGCCTACAGGTCCCATCGTTTTCATAGATCCATAGAATTGTTTGGGTTCAAAAGGACCTTAAAGATCATCTAGTTCATAGAATTGTTTGGGTTTAAAAGGACCTTAAAGATCATATAGTTCCAACCCCACCTTGCCATGAACAGGGACACTTTCCTTTCCCAAGGGACATCCTAACCATTCAAACAGTTATCACCCAAGAACCATCATAACCAGTTAGCCACACTCCTGTGTCTAGCCCCTGTCACTCTGTGCCCACAGTTGCAGTTACCAGTGCTGGAGGTGTCTCCAGCAGCTTACACACCACTGCTGGGACTTGCATCCCTTCCAGATCCTTTATGTAATGCAAGATCTCTGCAATAAAAAACAAGGCAAAGCAAAACAGCAGCTGCTCCCTTTTCCCTCTTCCTCCAGCTTTTGGGTCACTTACCTGATGAGGCACTTAGGGTTCAAGGAGATGTGTGGACTTGGCAGGGCAGGAGCAGGGAAGGTTTCTGTGGTTTTGAATTGGTTAAAAAGATTCCTGCCTCAGGACCATTATGGTCCAAAGGGTTCAGTCTCTATTTTATTATTTATAGCTCACTGTCTTTCTTCCCAAAGTTGTGTGGGCTCTCACAGTTCACAGAGCAACTCTTTTCTATTTTACTTACACCACTCAGTTCAGTAAATACCCCCAGGCTAGTCCAAGCCTTGTTAATACCTTCACCCATGCAGCCTCTGGGGAGAAAATAGCTTTTTATCGTTAGCTGGAAATGGAACTGGCTGGAACAACACCACAAACACAGCTCACGAGGACAGATCCCAGGCCCTTTAGTTTGGAGCCTGCCAGACCGCTGTGGACCCAGCTGGGCTTGGAGAAGTAAGTGGCTGTGAGGGCAGGGAGGGATGTGAGCCCTTGGCCCACTGCTGGGCTCCCCGAATAGAGGGGGCAGCAGCAGGTTCAAACAGAACAGTTAGAGGGGATAAAAGCAAAGTATTACATTTTAATCGATCTAATCTCTGGCTCCCAGTGGAATTTGCAGAGATATCTTACTAGAATTACTCCAGTTTTATCAGGAGACAGCAATACTGGGAAAGTGCCTTTTGGACAGCAAACCACTCCAGATCTTGAACTGCATTAGCATTGGGACTGGCTGAGCAAGACAGCCCTCACAATAGTTTCAAAGATGAGAGCAAAAACTGGCACGAGAGAGAACATGTGAGATGTAAACCCATCTGGGCATGCAAATGTATATGAGCACAAACCCAGACATATGCATAATGCTGTCTGCTTCCACCTCCCTCCCGTGTGAAACCTGCATTTACCAGGGAGCAGAAAACACAGGACCTGCAGAGCCACTAGAAAAGACATCCAAATGACAGCAGCTTTTATCCATCCACTCCTCTTCTGAGGTCCATTTCTGCTCTGAGTGGTCCTGCTCTGGCAGGGGGTTTGGAGTGGATGATCTTTCAAGGTCCCTTCCAACCCCTAACATTCTGTGTTTGGGTGATACAAAAGAAACCACCCATAAATTAAAACAGAAAAAAGAGGGGAAGAGGGACATGAAGAAAAATACCTTAAAATACAGACCCAGATACCTTATAGGTGGGGCAAGGTAACAGGAGAGATTAAAAGCAAAGACGTTGAGAAACCAGGTGGTTTATGATATTCCCCCCCCATCCTCCCTTCTCCCTGACATCCTCTGTCTGAGCAGATGACTGCAAGGTCTTTGGAGAAGCAGAGGAATAATGTCTGGCTCTGTCAAGATTGCTCTTTATTCGCTGCAGTGAAGGGGTGGATAAAAAACATCAGGTCTGATAAATGATTCATGAAGCCTTTTGTTCTGCTAATCTGTAAATAAATTTTAAAAAGCAGCTTTTTGATGAATATATTCTGCTGCTCGTAAAAATGTGTCGGCCTTTAAACGCGACACAGGCACGCTCAGATGGCTCTGGTGCTGCTGTCAGGACTTTGAAGGCCCAAGGCTGGCTCCTTGCAGAGTGTGGGGATGGAGGTTTTGCTGGTTCACCTTGGCTGAGAATCTACCCCTCAAATAGAATAGAATAGAATAGAATAGAATAGAACAGAACCAGACCAGACCAGGTTGGAAGAGACCTTCAAGATCATCGCATCCAACCCATCAACCAATCCAACCCACCTAAACAACTAACCCATGGCACCAAGCACCTCATCAAGTCTCCTCCTGAACACCTCCAATGATGGTCACTCCACCACCTCCCTGGGCAGCACATTCCAATGGGCAATCACTCTCTCTGTATAGAACTTCTTCCTAACATCCAACTTGAACCTCCCCTGGCACAGCCTGAGACTGTGTCCTCTTGTTCTGGTGCTGGCTGCCTGGGAGAAGAGACCAACCTCTGCCTGTCTACAACCTCCCTTCAGGTAGTTGTGGAGAGCAATAAGGTCACCCCTGAGCCTCCTCCAGGCTAAGAAACCCCAGCTCCCTCAGCCTCTCCTCACAGGGCTGTGTTCCAAGCCCCTCCCCAACTTTGTTGCCCTTCTCTGGACTCGTTCCAGCAAGTCAACCTCCTTCCTAAACTGAGGGGCTCAGAACTGGATACAGTACTCGAGGTGTGGCCTAACCAGTGCAGTGTACAGGGGCAGAATGACCTCCCTGCTCCTGCTGGCCACACTGTTCTTGATGCAGGCCAGGATGCCATTGGCCCTCTTGGCTGCCTGGGCACACTGCAGGCTCATGTTCAGCCTACCATCGACCAGTACCCCCAGGTCCCTCTCTACCTGTCGTGGCTGGCTTGGGTGATTCCAGTTCATACACATCCCACAGCCCCAGTTCCTGGGCTCTGGCAAAGCCTTCCCTCATCTCATACTCTGTCTAGTCAGGGAGAGAGGAACATCAGAGAACTATAGGATGGCTTAGGTTGGAAAGGACCTCAGAGATCATCTACTCCAATCCCCCTGCCATGGGGAGGGACTCCTCTCAGCTGCTCAAGACCATATCCCACCTGGCCTTGAACACCTCCCGTGTGGTGGCATCCACAGTCTCCCTGGGCAACCCATTCCAGAACCTCACCACCCTCGTATGGAAGAAGTTCTTCCTCAGTTCCAGTTTAACCCTGCTCTCCCTCAGCTTCAAACCCATTCTCTCTTGTCCTATCTCTAGACACCCTCATGAAAAGTCCCTCTCAGCCTTCCTGTAGGAGTTGCTGGGTTTTTCCATGAGCAGACAGGCCTGGAACTGTCTCCTGACTTTTGTCAATGTGGACAGGGAAGGGAAAGGGGCGGGGTTGGGGAAGAAAAGGCATGATTATACAAGGACATCTTTTATTTCAGTACATTCAAGACAAAAAAGAAAAAGACCAAAAAAAAAAAAAATCAAAAGAAAAGAAAAAGAAACAGGAAAGAAAAGAAAACAATTCAAGAACAGGATGTACCTTCACTCAAGGCTTTATCTTCCCCCCCACCCCTCTCCATTGTCATCTCCTTCCTTTCACAATCAGAAATTGCATAGAATTTGTGGTTTTTTTTCAATCAGAAAATGAAAGTCATCAATGTAAAACCCACGTCTGTACCAAGCAGAGGGCGAGCTGCTGTCGTTGCTAGGGAAGTAAATATTTTCCTTGCATCGGATCCCGGGGCTTATGGTTGTCTCAAGTGCTGGGTGGCATCGTTGCTGCTAGGACACGGGCTGTAAAGTCAGCCTGCGAGGGGAGGGTGCTCCATGGGTCACAGACAAGGGGAGGTTGTGAGCCTGGGGGGCAGAGCTTGGAGTAACTTCGTTGGGAGCGTGCAGAGCGCTGGCCGTGGATGCTTTGGGGAGTGACAGTGGGCTGCAAATGCCACCTGCCTTCGAGGGCAGGGAGGGCAGCCTTCCCCAGCACTCCCCACTCTCTCCTGCTCCTACCTCACCTTTCTCTAAAGCCTCCCCTCCTCGCCTTCCTCTAAAGCCTCCCCCACCCCACAGCCCCAAAACAGAAAGGGAAAATCAGAAATTAAACTAAAAATGGCAAAAGAGAACCCCAGGACTAAACACAAGACACAGAACCCCTGAAATTCCAGGCGTTTCAAGGCCTCTTTGAGTTCACTCTGTTCCTTGGTTGGGTGTTGGTTTTTTTTGGCATTTTAATAGATATATTTCAATGCATATATATATATTTATATATATATACGTGTCTGAACAGCTCCTCAGGTGGACTCTCAGCAAATGCTGCCTCTCACAGGGGCGTGTGTCCCACCCCTCCCCCTCAGTCCACCTGCCACACTCTGAATAGGACGAAGAGTTCAGCACCTGAAACCTGGTGCCTTGGAGACTAGGTCCTGACGTACCCCAAATAAACTGAAACAAAAGAATGGCTCCTCCCTTCCCTTCCCTTATCCACATCAAATAAAAAGACCCTCCCCACCCTTCCCCACCCCCACCCTTTGAGAACATCCCCTGGTAAGTCTGCATGATGGGGAGACAGCACCAGTGTCCTTTCTCCTGGTCTGGGGGGTCGAGAAGTTGCAAGAACCACTCTTGCCCCTCGGTGGGCAGCATCCGCTATAACCTTTTAACCCAACACATCCCTCCTTCCCCACAGTGGCACCGAGACAGCTGCTGGGGACAGGCCAGCTGGAGGAGCTTGCCCCTGCTGTGCTGGGCTGTGGCCAGACACTCATCCTCTTGGACACCGAAACCAAAGCCAAGCCTGCGCCAGCCCCAAGGTCCGCCTTGCCCTGGAGAAGCTGCTCTGGGGAACTGCTTTGAATTTAAAAACAGGTTGACATTGTACAAGTCCATGTTCTGTAAAATGGAACAGGACCCTCTCGGCCCACCTCGACGCCCTTCCCGCTCGACCCCCCACCCAGGTGCCAGCGTTACTCAGGCTCGCTGCTGTTGGTGGTCTTCTCCCACTCCAGGCTCTCCTCGCTCCGCGCAGGCGAGCCCGTGGCCGGCCGCGCCCGGAGGCCTTGGAACCGGCGGCACTCGGGGCACACCCGGATGTGCGTGCACCCCCGGGCGACCAGGGCGGCTTCTTGCGCCAGTCTTTGTGCCAGGGGATCTGGCTCGCCCCCGCTGCACAGCTTCCCGTTGCTGAGCGTGGTTGTGCTGCGGGCTCGGCGCTCCTCGGGGATAACAGGGCGAGTCCGAACCATTGCCCCTCGCCTGCGACGAGGGTGGAAACTGTCCTTGCAGAGAATGATGTTGCGCAGCTCCGTCACCATTTCTTGGCACACCGACACCTGGAAGGCAGACCCGAGATGTACTGCTCACCCAGCTGTGCCCAGCAGTGCTGTGCCTGCTCTGTGTTCTGGTGCCAAAGCGTCAGGTTCATTGATCTGGGCGCTTTGACTCCAGTGCTTGGGCATTTACACCTGATTTAACCCAACAGAGTCTGCCTCTTGCCAGACACCCTCCTGTGTTCTGGGTCCCCAAATCAATGCAAGACCCAAACCCACTGCAGGTAGAATTCTCAGGTGATCCCATCTCCAGGAAAGATGGGATCTTGGACATGTGCACCTGGACATGATACACATCCCTGTACCCTCCAAAGGCCCTTGGAGCAAGCCTACAGCCTCAGGCTTAGTAGGAGTGCATGAGAAGCTGGTGCATTTTAGACCCTGCTCAATGCACTTAACCTAGTGTGTCTCATTACTAGCAATGCTCAGCTCAGCCTGGGTGCATTACCTGCTCCAGAGCACTGCCCTGCTGAGCACCCAGCAGACACCCATTAAAACTGTCTATCCCATCAGGATACTCTCAGCTCCTACCTCTGACTGCTCAGAGTGCCGAAGGCTCCACAAAAATTCCAGCATTGCCATAAAGATTGCTACGATTAAGCCACAGATGAGAACCACAAAGATTCCACCAATGTTCTCCATTCCCAAGCCTGAAACAGAGCAGAAGGGACAGTGCTGTGGAGAGGGTAGGCACAACAGAAATAGCAAGCATCACTGGAGAGAAATCCCAATGCTTTGCTGTTTAGTTGGCATCACATCTGCCCAGCTAGGGACCAAAAATCTGCCCAGCCAGGGACCAAAACCACACAGCCAGCACTGTCCTATTAATAGCCAATTGCATGACTCTGAGAGTGACTTGCAATAACTGCACAATCGAAGGAGCCTTCTCAGAAGTGATGATTTTGCAGATAAACAGCAAGTACATTGAAGGAGAGTACAAAGCAATTTGTGGACAAACTGAAAACAGGAGAGAGAAGAAAGGAGAGATCAATTGGGCACATTAATCCCTGCAAATTATTCACCCAGCTCTGGTTGCTTTGAAGTTTGAAAAGGAAGATGAGCAATGTTGTTAAAGAAGATGAGATGAAGAAGACAAGAAAGGGCTTTAAAGGAAGCTGGCACCAAGAGAAAAAAAAACCTCCTTTGATTGCATTACAAAGTGCTGGTGAAAAATGATTACAGCTTCTTGTATTGCAGCAGCAAGGAGAGGTTCCAAGACCAAGACCCAACACCAAATGGACCAAATGGAGTCCCTGCCACCTAGGGGTTGGGTAGATTTTGACTGGACATTAGAAAGAAATTCTTTAGAGTGAGGGTGGTGAGACACTGGATGCCCAGGTTGCCCAAGGAGGTCATGGATGCCCCCTTCCTGCAGGTGTTCAAGACCAGGTTGGATGAGGCTTTGAGCAACCTGGGCTGGTGGGAGGTGTCTCTGCCCATGGCAGGGGGGGTGGAATTAGATGATATTTAAGGTCCCTTCCAGCCCAAACCATTCTATGAATCTTTGGGTGCTTTCTAAGTCCAGCACCCTCTGGCTCATGAGGAGGAAACAGCTCCTTCCAAGGGGTGATTTTTGTCTCAGACAACTGGCTTGTAACAGGATGACTCCCATGACTACTGACTGTGGGCTCCATTCAGCCACCTTAGGTCAAATGCTGTGCATGCAGAGAGCTTCATTTAGAGCAGGGACTAAATTGCACACAAACCCCCCGGCTGCCAGCCCTCTCCTCCACAGCTTGTGCACCAGAAACCTCACCAGCTGCACAGTAAAGGCATCCCTCAAGAACCTGGCCTGAGCTTTTCACGAGCTGAAGCTGTCACCTCACTTCCCACCATGACCTCTGTCCCCAAAATGCAGCCTGTGCCTCTGTCAAGCCTTGCAGAACAGGACCATGAGAGGAGGCAGGGAGCAGGGCTGGTCTCAGCACACACAGTCTAACAAACAGCTCTTCTCTCCTGTGCCTCTTGGCTTTGGGTCTCAGATGGACTGAGCCCCTGATTATTGGATTGATTACTAAAAAGCATGTCATGTTTTGCACTGAGGTGACTGTATGAGGCCATTACTCAACAGGAATATCTATAAAAATCTTCCTCTCCCCTCTATAACATTAAATCAAAGTGCAAGTATCAATGATTTATTGCCTTAATCTCTGCGTGGCTTTCAGACATAAAATCTCACCAAAATCCTTGTAAATCGCTGACCTGTTTTGTTCTAAAACTTAGGAGGCCACATTTCTCCCTCCTCCTCTGTCATTCTTTTGGCATTGCCTCTGGAGCATTGGAGTGACTCTGTAAATCAGCCCTTTGTACAGATGTTTCCACCAAGACATCAATTGCAGGGCAGAAAACATAGCCCATAGTCATAGTTTAGACCCAAGGTAAAGGACATCCTCCCAGCAGCTCTCAAATTGGAATTTAGGGCCAGAACCTCTCTGTCTATCCTTCTGCCATTCTACCTGAGTGCCACTTCAGACACCCATTCCCAAGCTCACCTGAGAAGTAATTGCTTCCTCCATATACACAGACCAACAGACTACAGCCTTCCTCATTTCCCAGGTGGAGAAAGTGAACCATAACAGAGGGCAGAAAACAGCAGAACTTGTCCAGGCTCACGGAGCACACCTGCTAGTGCCAGAAACAGCCCAGGAGCCTGCTTCCCAGCCACCTCCATCCAAAGCCATCTCGAGACAGCCCAAAGACCACATTTGACTTTACAGCTGCTTTTTGCACAGTCCATGGAGAAAAAAGGACTCCTCTGTTACCTTCACAAGTGACTTCTGTAATAGGTCAAGGTTTTAGCCTGAGGTCTGATGTCTTAAAATGGGCCAACACCTTCTGTCTTGAGATTAACAACCCAAAGTTGCAGAGTTGCTCAACAAGGAGGACAGGCTCAATGTCCTCATGGAGTCTCATCCAGCCTAGCTCACAAACTGCACGGACACACACACTTATACCTGCTGCAATGGCAAGAAAACCCAAGAGCCAAGGTGGACTCACCGTGGCTCCCCATCTCTGTGCTCAGAAAGGTCAGAAGATTGTCCTTTCATCTGGGGGACCTGCTGGCCTCTCTGAAAACACTCACTGAGGAAAGGGTGGCTGCCAAATCTAAGGAATGCAGCAACTGCATTAAGCTGGCAACTGCTGTCACGCCAGGACATCAGCCTAATGTGGCAGCTTTTCTGGCAATTTGCATATCATTACCCAGAAGAATTTGCTCCTCAGTCTACAGATGTACTAATAATGTCCTTGTGTCCCTTCCTCTGGCTGTTTAAAAGGCCCTCTCACTTGGAGCCATTAACCAGTGGGCCTGTGGTGGAGATACATCTCCCTTGAAGGAACCCAGGATTTTGGTCTGATCCCTTTAGCCATCCATTTTCCCAGACATTCATTAGAAGCTAATTTTCCCTCCATATGCCTCAAATATTTGTCATTTGGTTGTTCCTGCTATCTCTGCCCCAGGCAAAAACACACAGCATGAGGTAGAGCAGAGCTGTTTGGTTTTCTCCTTGAATTGTGAAGGAAGGAATCTCAGGTCAGAGGAAGGGGAAAAAACAATTCTTGGGCAGAAATCCTGGCAGTGCTCACATGCAGATGGACATTCATCCTTCCACTGCTGGCAAGGATGCTTCTACTGCTTGGTCCCTTCAGCATGCTGCCAGAGAGCACTGTGGCTTACCTTTGGCTCTGTGGTCCTCCTCTTTGGGGCATTTCCCTCCTTCCCACCACTTCCTCTTCAGGATTTCCAGGCGGTTGTTCTCTTGCAGTTGGAGAATGGCCAGGTCAAACTCGTCACGAAACACAGAGCCTGCAGTAGCAAGAGGTACCATGGTAAGGCCCTGCCTCAGCCAGCATTCCTCCCCACTCATCCCCACCACCATGCCCTGCCAGTGTGCCCAACTACAGAAGCTCATCTGAATGGTTTGGAAGGGGCTTCAGTCCATGTAAGCCACCAAAACCTGCAGCCTCCCTGCTGGGACTGCCAACTGGTGCATGTCACTTGCAGATGGTAATGTCACCTGTCCACCAAGACCCTCACAGGCCATTTGAAGAGGTCCATTACAAGGGGGAGCTTTGGCTTCAGGGGCAGGGTCTAAACGGTCTGTGCAGTTTGGTGCTGCTGCTCCTCCAGACCATGAAGGTCCTTCTCCTGTCATTCAACCTTGCCCTAAGACTCCATCCCTCAAAGTGGTGCACTGCATCAACAGCAAATGCAAGCTCTACACAAGCTGGAGTAGAGGAGGTTTGTTCCTGTGCTCAGCACCAACCTCAGCTGCACGCTGGATGGTGTCTGCTCCCAGAGATCCCAAAGAAGGGCCGTGGGAAAGACTGTTGCTCTCCTGGTAACCCTGCACTATTGTCCCAGCAAGCAGCTTTATGCTCTTCTTATCTGCTACAGTTTCACTGTTCAACAAGACAATGTCAGAACAAATTTAGTCCTGAAAGTGAGGATTTGTACTCCTGATCAGGTTACTGTGACTTTACAAGCTTACGCATGTTAGCTAAACTGCAGTGTCTGTGACAGCTCTTACGCAAGTCACCTTAACTCCCTATTGCTAAGTGCAGGGACTTAAAGGTCAAGAGCACAGCTTCCTGAGCCTGTGAGACTGGCCAAAAGATCAGCAGATCGCTTGGAAGAACAACTGCTACATCCTCTTCTTTTTTTCCATGCTGCCCTGGGAGATGATGTTCTCTTTCTAGCTCTCATATTTGAAAGGCAAAACCTCTGCGTTCGTTCAACCTGATTATTAGCAAAGATAGTCACTGAATTGCCCAATTTTCTGTCCTGGAGTTTTCAGAACTGTTACAGTTGGAAAGGGGAAATTTAGCCTTGTCCCTGGCTGCAAGCAAAATCGAATTACCATTGGATGTAAAAGGAAAATAATGCTAAGGTCTATAGAATTCATTGGATTGCTAATGGGAATATAGAGCAGAGGCATCAACACTTCTCTCTCGTTTCTTCTCCTCTTCTGCTTGCAACTTTCTCTCTTCTGTGGCCTTGCTAGGGGTTGTCTCTTTTGACTACTCTGTGAGATAACAGGGAGCAGGGAGGGAGTGGGGAAGGAGGCGAAGAGCCCCCCTGGATCCATCCAGGGGAGGTCTGAGGAGTTTCTGTGTTGTTTATAAATTGTAGATATATTTCTGTGCTGCACATTTATTGTGTATTTTGTACACATTCATTGCATGTCATATTGCAAGAGTGCAGTTTGCTTGTCAATAGAGCTTCATTTGCTTCCAATACCTTCTGAGCTAGCCTGGCAATTTTATTTTGGGGTATTTTTAAAGGCAACAAAGCTGGTGAGGGGTTTGGAGCACAAGCCCTATGAGGAGAGGCTGAGGGAGCTGGGGTTGCTTAGCCTGGAGAAGAGGAGGCTCAGGGAAGACCTTATTGCTGTCTACTACCTGAAGGGAGGTTGTAGCCAGGTGGGGGTTGGTCTCTTCTCCCAGGCAAGCAGCACCAGAATAAGAGAACACAGTCTCAAGCTGCACCAAGGGAAGTTTAGGCTGGATGTTAGGAAGAAATTCTTCCCAGAAAGAGAGATTGGCCATTGGAATGTGCTGCCCAGGGAGGTGGTGGAGTCCCCATCCCTGGAGGTGTTTAGGAAGAGACTGGATGGGGTGCTTGGTGCCACAGTTTAGTTGATTAGGTGGTGCTGGGTGATAGGTTGGACTCGATGATCTCAAAGGTCTCTTCCAACCTGGTTAATTCTAATTCTAACTCCTAATTCTAATTCTATTTCTAATTCCAATTCTATTTCTAATTCTAATTCTATTTCTACTCTCTCCAAATTAGTTGAGGGGAGGGTGGTATCATTTCACCCCACCACAGGAACCCACCAGCCGCTAAGAGCCTTGTGCTAAAAACTACAAGAGCATCATTTTTACAGCACCTCTAAGACAAAATAAGGAGCACAAAACAATTGAGAACCACTGGGAAACAGTCAGCAAAGAGCAGGTATGCAGAAAACAAAGCAGCAATTTGGAAACATCTTTGACATGAATTATTTCAAGAACCACAGTCACGTGTCACAGGGCTCTGGACCAAAGCAGGGTGGTTTTGGACATCTAGCTCGGAGTGGGCACCTTGGGCAAATGCAACAGGTTTGGGGCAGGTTTAGGCTGTGCCTAGAAAATTTCCCACAGATCTTGAACAGAAAGTGAGAGAATGTAAATAAATTGCCATTGGAGGTAAAAAGGAAAATAATGATAAGGTCTAAAGAAATAATCCCATTGGTCTGAAAACCAACATAAAGTTAGATCTGTAAACTAACTTCCTCTCTTTCCCTTTCCTTCACTCTGGCAGGTACTAGCTCTGGCTTCTTCTGGCTTTGCTGACCTTGGCTGTGATGCTTTGTTGTGGCTAAGTACTGACAAAGCAGCTCCCTGCTCTCTCTCTTGTCCTGTGTACAGGGGGAGGGAAGGGAGCGGGGAGGGGGAAGCTGTTCCTAACCCCCCGGTTTGTCCAGGGAGGGCTTCTTGTGCTGTTTATGAATTGTATATATTGTAAATAAACTGTGAATATTGCATATAAATGGTAAACATTGCAACTATTGGCTATAAATTGTAAAGATTATCTATCTGTCACAAATAAATTGTAAATATTGCATGTAAATTGTAGATATTGTCTATAAATGGTAAAGATTGTCCATAAATGGTAGATATTGGCTAGAAGTGGTAGATATTGGCTATAAGTGGTAGATATTGTCTATAAGTGGTAGATATTGGCTATAAATGGTAGATATTGGCTATAAATGGTAGATATTGGCTAGAAGTGGTAGATATTGGCTATTCTTTACATATTCATTGCATTCCACATTTTAGATTGCAGTTTTGCTTCTAAACACAGCTTCATTTGCTTTCACCTGAGCTGGGCTGGCAATATGATGCCAGGGGGTAGTGTGGGGAGGTGGTAATTTCAACCCACCACAGTTTTCCACCTGAGAATTTTAAAGGGGAAGGGGGGAAGGGGAATAAAAATCAATAAAAGAAAATGACATTGAAAAATAAACTAAATAAGAGAAAATTAACAAATAAAATAAGGTCAAGAAAAGTAAATTACATTTTAAAATAAAGTCAAATACAAATTGAAAGTAGAATAAGATAAAGAAAAGGAGATTAAATGTTCAAATCAAATAAAATGCAAATGAAAAGTGAAATAAGATAAATAAAAGTAGATTAAATTTTAAAATCAAATAAAATGCAAATGAAAAGTGAAACAAGATAAAAGTAGATTAAATTTTAAAATCAAATAAAATACAAATTAAAAGTGAAACAATATAAAAGTAAATTAAATTTTCAAATAAAATACAAATTAAAAGTAAAATAAGATAAAAGCATATTTTAAAATCAAATAAAATACAAATGAAAAGGAAAATAAGATTAGTAAAAGTAAATAAAATTTGAAAGTAAAATACAATAAAATACAACTTAAAATAAATCAAAGAAAATGAAAAAATGAAATAAATTAAATTTAAAGAGAAAACAGAAAATACATTGTAAAAATAAAATAATTAAAATTAAATTTTAAATTAAAAGAAATTTTAAAAGAAAATAAAATAAAGTACAATTTAAAAATTAAAGAAATGAAATTTAAAAGTGAAATAAAATAAATGAAAATAAATTTAAAACTAAAATAAAAGAATACAATAAAATTAGAAAACCCATATTTTAAAATAAAATAAATGGAATAAAATCAAATGTTCAAAGAAAAGGAAAGAAAATTCATGAAATGCAATGGAAAAATAAAAGAAATAAAATCAAATTTAAAACTAAAGTAAAATCAAATTGAAAAATGAAATTAAATCACATTTCAAACTAAAATAAATAAAATTAAGTTAAATTTGTAAATTAAATAAAAAATAAAATCAAAATTTAAAATAAAATAAAATCAATAAAATTAAATTTCAAAAAGAAAATGAATTAAATCTAAAAAGAAAAGAAATAAATGGAATGAAATTAAATCTAAAAAGAAAAGAAATAAATGGAATGAAATTAAATCTTAAAAGAAAAGAAATGGAATGAAATTAAATCTAACAAGAAAAAAATGGAATGAAATTAAATCTAAAAAGAAAAACAATGGAATGAAATTAAATCTAACAAGAAAATAAAGAGAATGAAATTATATCTAAAAAGAAAAGAAATAGAATCAAATTAAATCTAAAAAGAAAAGAAATAGAATGAAATTAAATCTAACAAGTAAATAAAGAGAATGAAATTAAATCTAAAAAGAAAGAAAAAGGTAAAGCAACTCAATGTGCCCCCCCTGGGTAGCAGAGCCGTGAGACGTGACATTGGCTTTAGAGCCGGGTTCAAGCCTTTCAAACGCTCCGGTCCTCTGCCGCCAAGCTGAGAAGGACTAGAGAATTGTTCTTCACTGCCTACCGACGGGCATGCCAATCCCGTAGCCCTTGGTGTCCAGAAGGCCCCCGACCTGGGTGAGGTTGCAATTGCGCTGTCGGTAATACTCGTTCATGGTGGACTCCAGCAGGAAGGCGTAGTTGGAGTTCAGCACCCGCGCGATCCCTTCCTCCGTGCTCTTGACGAAGACGCTGGGCTGCTTGGAGTACATGTAGTTCCACATCCGCTGGTAGGTCTGGTAGCGAGAGTTCTGCGGCGGGAAGAGGGCAGGGGCAGGCTCAGCTAAGGATCAGCGTAGGCTCACAGGATGTTAGGGGTTGGAAGGGACCTCTGGACATCGAGTCCAACGCCCCTGCCACAGCAGGGCCATAGAATCCAGCACAGGTCACATAAGAACGCTTCCAGGTGGGGCTTGAAAGTCTCCAGAGAAGGAGACTCCACTGCGTCTCTGTGAAGATAAGCTGAGGGAGTTGGGGCTATTCAGCCTGGAGAAGAAAAGGCTCTGGGGAGACCTTAAAGCTACATTTCAATATCTGAAGGGGACCTACCAGAAGGCTGGGAAGGGACTGTTTAGAGGGGCTTGTGGTGATAGGACAAGAGGCAATGGCTTGAAATTGGAGCAAGGGAGATTTAGGAGGAAGTTCTGCACAATGAGAGTGGTGAAATACTGGAACAGGTTGCCCAGGGATGTGGTTGACATTCAAGATCAGCCTTGATGTGGCCCTGGGCAGCCTGATCTAATTGGAGGTGTCCCTGCTGACTGCAGGGAGATTGGACAACATGACCTTTGAGAGTCCCTTCCAACCCAATGCAATCTGTGGAAAGAAGTCAAAGCAGATTTGGTACCAGATTAAAAAGGGATTTAGATGCCTAACCTCCATTTATTTCAATGAGATTTAGAGGCCCAAATGCCATTGCAGATGTGAGACTTTGTTGGCAAAGCTGGGCATGAAATGCCAATAGGTTCCAGCAAAACTCTTTGCATAAATTCAATATTGGACAAATAAGTTTCCATAACCTCATATCAAAACCACACACAAAAAAAGGCAGAAGAAAACAGCTTGTGCTTGCCTGCCTTAAACCACCCAGTGCTCCCCACAGAGCTCACCCTCTGCTGTCTGTCACCAGAACCTTGTGCTTGACAGTGTCAGAGCCAGACATCATCACCCTGAGAAGGGCACTGAAGGCTGGGGTTAGCATTAAAGCTCCTTGGGGTTTGCTGCTTTCTAAATCCAGATTTGGGTTCCCCCCCTTGTGAGGCAAATCAAAGTACTTGCTTAAGAGAACTGGAGTCTTATTAGTGACTGAACTCAAACTGTAAGTCAATCAAACCAAACCAAACCAGCCCCCAAATCCTCAGACTTTGCTAGTGGTTGAACCCAGCTTGGTTTGATGGAGAGAAAAGCCAACTACATTCAATGTCTCTTCCCTGTGCTGAGCAAAGGGAGAAACCTGTGTGCACAAAGCCTGCAGATGAACACACTCAGGTCCACATTTCTCAGTTTGCTGCTTTCCCCCTCACACTTGCATCTCTGCAGTACACAGAAACCGTTACACCACCTCCTCTCCTGGCCAAGGTGGTAGCTATGAGCCATGCTGTCAGACCCCTCCTGCCACCACACTTTCAAAGGCTCATTTTCTGTGCCTGGCCAGTGCTGCTGGAGAGCCTCAGGGAATCTGCTGTTGACCTAATTACTGCCCTCATCTGTCCAGCTCTGTCCTCTGGGTGCAGTCACTTGGGCAAGAGACAGATGAGCAGGGGGTGTGTTTGTACTGATTCACTGCACTTTAAAACCTTAACCCTGTGTGTTAGTGCCAGGAGAAACAGCTGCCAGGACAGGTTACAAGGCAAGATGCCTCAGCAGTGGACAAATGTCTCATGGGCACCAGGAAGTGAGGGGTGGTGAAGACACCCTCAGCCATATCTGCTTAATTCCTCACTACGTTTGACCCACCAGCATCACACCACAGGCCCAGTGGATCCCAGCATAGTTTAAAGCACTGCAAATGGTGCAAGAACAGCTCCTGCTAATTCCTTCTGTGGTAGCAGCAACTCCAGCACCTGGTAGGCAGCAGAGAGCCACAGTCAGGATTTTCAGACTTGAAAGCCTTCCTGAAAAGAACTAAGCAAGTGCCTCACATACAACCACCTCAGTCACTTGGGCTCTGTTCAGCTTATTTTAAATGTAATGCTATGCTTAAAAGTAGCTTTTTGCCAACCCCCCGAAGGGTGTAAAGTTGGGTTGAAAAGCTCAGGCTCACTCGAGAGATTTCTCAAGCTTTCTAATTCAGTTCAGACTCAGAGGGGGAAAAAAAAAAGTGAGAAAAGCTTTATCTCCTCTCAGAATTTCAACAAGTAATAAATAAATAATCCTCAAGCAGTTCTTTGTGCATTCAGAGCACAGCAGAAAAAGATTCACTCATTTATTTCCCTTCTGGATAGAGCAGGGAAGGGAAAAAATTAAATTGGGCTAACTGGGCTGCATAGTTTTGCATACACTTGTCTGACTTGTTCTCAGTGCCACTGACCACCTGCAAGACTCCAGCACTTTGACATGTGCCAGCCTACCTCAGGGCTGCAAGCATCCCTTTGCTTACCCAACCTGAGACCCCCACGTAAAAGCTGAGATCACATCCGAAGTGCATAGAGACCTATGGAGACTGTGTGGTGTCACTGCTGTGGTGCAGGGAGGCACTTTCCACACATGTCACCACATGGTGACACCCAAGGTGTTAAGCTGCTTTCTAAGTCCAGGGTCAACCACAGGTGTCCTAACCCTAGTCCTCCAGCATCTCAAGAGCACCCCAGCTGCTGTGTTACAAACCCTGCCCTCCCTGTCCTCCACCATTCACTCCATCATCACCCAGTGTGGATCTCAGCCAGTTCTGTGTACCCAAAGCAGCCAAGGGTCACTCCAGAGGTCCTCTCCATGACAGAAACTGGGGTGCCATCCCGATCTGACTAAAGGGTGGCCTCTGCACCCCCTGCCCCAGTTAGCAAAGAACAGGGTTTACTTGGAAGAAGGTCATGCTGGAGCCGCCGTGGATGGTGCCGTACTCGATGGCTGTCTGGTCAGCCAGGTCATCCACCGACTCGATGGGGACGTCCATCCGCTGCACCGTGAGGAAGGCAGCCAGATTGGCTGTGTAGGAGGAGATGATGATCAAGGTGAATGCCCACCTAAGGAAAGGGAAGCAAAGACAGTGACCTGAGATTCCCCCACAGACTGAATCTGACCTCTGTCCCCACCCTCTGCCTCTCATGGACCCCCAGAGAAGCCTTTCTCAGGAGGAGGGCTGAGCTCCTTACCAGACTCCACTGACACAGCGGGTGGATAATGCCTGGGGGGCAATGGTGGAGCCTTGCTGCATGAATCCTCCCACTGGAAACCACAAGCTGTTGCCTAGAGAGTACTGATTCACCAGAAGATTGCACCTGCCTTGGGAGCAGGGGTGAGGGCTGTACCACTCGTAGGGTGTCAATCTAAAATGACAGGAAAGGGATGGTTCAGGTAATTCACTGGGAAATGAAGCACTTCAGGGAAAACTAGCAAAGCAAAGCAAAGCAAAGCTGTGAAGCCCTCAATCTCCTGGAGGGAGATATTCCTGAGGAGGAAACTCTTTGTTGTCAATTGATGCCCAGGGCTCAGAGCTGTGTGAAGTGCTTGCTCTAAGACTCCGAAGCCAGAGGCTGCCTTGTAAGGATTTGCAAAAGTTTTGAGAGGCTTTGTGGAAAATTTGAGCATGGGTAGGCTGCAGGGAGGCTGGAGCCCTGTGTGCAAACTCATACCAGAGACAACCACAACCATCGTTCCAGATGTGCAGGGCCTTGAATTGAAACTGAACTCAAACACCTCTGGCTGTGTTCCCTGATGGAGAAGGGACATCAGTAGGAAGCTCAAAGGTGCCATGTGTGAGAGCTGACTGCAGCACACCGTCATGCATTGCATTGCTGCAAATGCTTGCTCTGAGAAGGTTTGGATTGCCTCAGTAAGGTCTAGGTCCCAGGTCTAGTTTGAAGCCAAGTGCTGATATTTCAGAGCATCACAGGGACAGGACAGAGGTGGCAATCTGAACTAACTAGCAGCCTGTCACTGGAGTGACTGTAGCCTAGCTCTCTTGTCTGGCTGTTTCAAATCATCACCTCCCTGGTTGCTAAGAAAGTTTTCTCATTCCTTTGCTGCAGTTCATTATATTGCTATGGTTAACCCAGCCAGTGCCTGGGAGGGTCATTTGGGGGATATTGCCATCCAGCTGAAAGGCTCTGGCAGCTCACACAGAATTCACCAAAATGTGGTGCTTATTGTTGTCCCTGCATCCCCTACTTCACTGTGATGCCAGTGAGGCAGAGCTTATTTCCTGAAGGATCTCTATATCTGCATCAAGCACTGGCAGTAATAAGCACTGCTCTGGGAGAATCTTCTGCAATTCAGAGGGTCAAAAGCTCCTCCCTGCTGAGCAAGGCAGAGAGCAGCATTCAAACCTCCCTCTCCAGCAGGAAGCTGTGCACAGGCACCTTTCTGGAGGATCTTGTTTAAACCACGAGGAGGGGACTAAAGAGGCACCAAATGTCAGTCTGCAGGGAGTGGTCTGCATTATTCAATGGTTTCTCCAGAACCACATCACTGAGGCTGTAACAGCATTTGATGACACCATTAAAGGCCTGCCAGGGTGACAACTTGGGCCATGCCAAGGACCAAGTGACAGCACAGTTTCAGGGTTTTGTAATGAGAATTGGGCATGAAGCATGTCCTGAAAGAGCTGCCAAGCCCTGAGCGTGCCTTTGGCACACACTGCCAGGACACACTTTGTCTCTGTCTGAAGGGGCCCATCCATGTCACCAACCATAAGCACTTTCTTAGGAGGTCAGGGAAAACAGCAGTGAGCATGGACCCTGGGCCTGCTTTGGACAAGCACTCAGTGATATATTTTTAAGCTAATTTAAATTAATCATAGGGAAACAGAACCCAGTGCTGTCAAGTGAGGCTCTGCACATCAACCAAGAGGTCATTGAAAGATGTTAATGAACTTTCTTTTTCTGTACACACTGGGTTTTAAAGAGCCAGAGGAACCAAACATCACTGCTGGAGTTGGCATTAAATATCTTTGAATTCATTCTCTTATATCTAGCAGCCTCCACCCTTCCTGTTCAAGACAAGTGGTTGGTTCATCTGTTGCAGATGAGGCATGTGTGGGGAGCAGCACCATTTGCACAGCACCAGCTCTACTCCCAAACTTCCCACCCTTCTCAGAGAGCTCTCAGCACTGGCCCCCACCACCGTGGCCAAGCACACTCCTGAACCATGCTCCTGCTTGCCTTGTGACAGCCACGCCAAGGGCCTTTCCAGGCCTGCCATGTGAGGACAGGCTGAGTGGGCTGGGTTTGTTCAGCCCTGAGAGGAGAAGGCTTAGGGGAGACCTCATTACTATGGACTAGTACAGAAACAGGGGCTGCCAGGAGGATGGAGACTCCCTTTTTGCAAGGAGTCACAGGGGAAAGACAAGGGGCGATGGGGAGAAGTTACTGTCCGGGAGATTGGACACCAGGAGAAAATATTTCCCCATGAGAACTGTTAGAGACTGGAATCATCTCCCAAGGGAAGCAGTGGATTTCCCTACATTGGGCAGTTTGAAGACTCAGCTTGTCAGGGTGCTGGTCTGCCTCATTTCAACTCCACTGTCACCTAGAAAGGTTGGACCAGATGATTCTTGGGGTGACCTAGCATCCTGTGATACACACCAGCAACGTGCCTATGCGGGCACTCAGCAGTAATGCCCCGCTCCCCAGCTGGCAAAGAGCAGAGGGCTGAGATGCTTCTGCTCCCTCCACATTGATGGCCTGGGGGATGTCTCTGTGTCCCCCTACCCACCCATCACCCACGGGTCCGGGAGCATGACGCTAGATGGCATCGTGAGGAAGGGAAAGGCACCGTCAGCAGCATTACCGAGCCACCAAGAAGAGGACGCAGCTGACAGCCAGGTAGGCGAGCAGCATGAAGAGCCAGACACCAGGGGAAAAAGGATCCAGGAACGAGAAGTAGCCAGGTTTGCGGCCCTGGAAGGGAAACACAAAGGAGTTTGACCTGCTTGCATTCCCACAAATGCAGTAGTCCATCCTGCAAACAGCAGAGAAAATCCACCCCTGTCCCAGCGCTGGCGGCGGATGGGAGCAACAGAAGGGAAATGAAGTAAACGGAGCTCTGCAAAAGAAGGCAACCAGGGGACAGCACATGCAACAAATGACCAAGTTCTGCAGCACCTCCCTGCTGGGATTCATCTCTTAAGACCATTCTTCTCCCCACCTCAACCACTTTTGATCCTCCAGGCAAAGGAGGAGGTGAATTGCTAGAAAAATGGAGCCAACTGCCGCACTCTGCCCTCCCCACTGCAGGACGTGCTGCACCCTCGCCTGCAGGGCCTCCCAGGGGCTGTCCCCATCTGCAGCCCTTGTCCACTCAAGCTGACTGCAAACTGCTGTGCTGGGCAGGGGCAGCCCCATTGGGAGAGCAGGGCTGAGCTCAGAGGTGGGTGTGAGTCTCTGCACGAAGCAGAGCAGAGAGAAAAGATTTTTGTGCGCAAGGAGAAGAAAAAAAAAAGAGAGACATTTGCAATATTTCTGGCCTTCTTTCTTCAGCCTTGAAATGTTTCTTCTCTACAAAACTCCATAGAATTATTACTTTTAACTCAGGGAACAGGGTATTTTTATCTCCAAGATGCATCAGAGGGGTTTTTTTTTCCCCTTATTTTTTTCTCTCATCAAACCATTATTTTTTTTTCTCCCCTCAAAAAGCAAAGCTTCACTGCTAGGAAAAAAAAAAACCAAACAGGTTTGGGTCTTCTCTCAGAATACCTTAAATTTTTCACAAGGCCACTGCCACCACTGAAATCTCGTCAAATGCAGCAAAGTTTGTGCAAAGAGAGCATTAATTTCTAGGAGAGGCCTCCCAAAGGCTGCTCAGCTCTCGTTTTGGTGAGCGTCCTTCTGCCACCGTCAGCTCTGCCTTTGCAGCTGCTCGCCAACGCAGCCTGCCCCAGGGGGCAAGGAGCAGCCCCTGGTTTACCTCTGAGCACACTCATAGAATCAATAAGGTTGGAAAAGACCTCAGAGATCACCAAGTCCAACCTGTCACCCAACACCTTGTGACTAACTAAACCATGGCGTCAAGTGCCACATCCAATACCCTCTTGAAACCACCAGGGATGGGGACTCCACCACTTCCCTGAGCAGCACATTCCACTCAACACAGCTGTGAGGGAAAAGGGCAGAGGTGAAAATAGAGTGCAAGGCACAGGACTAGAGAAGTGTTCTTTTGCTTTCTGTGCAATTTATGATGTCCATGTAGAGCAGAAAGTGCTTTGTTTCAGCGCTGTGCAGCCCTAACACATCTCCCACCCCAAACGCTGCAGCTGGCCCAGCAATGCTCGTCTGCCTCAAGCATCTTCTCTCCTGACTGTCTGGTTTGAAAGACTCCCAGCAACTCCCAACACAGTCCTAAAGGCTGTATTAGCCCCATGGGAATTTGAGCCCTTAGCTCACAGGAGCCTGCATCTTCTGCTCCAAACACAACATCAGTCCTGGCACAGCAAAACCTCAAGCTCCACAGCTTCCCCCAGCACTCGTAACCGGGAAGCTGCCCACGAGTCTGAGCTCCTGCAGAGGCTTTTACTGTAAAGTCAGAGTGGAAACAGCCTTTTATCACATCCCAGCCAGGCTGTCAGTGTATTTCTTACTGGCACCTTGCTCTGCTGAAAACATCTATCACTGTTTGCTCAATGGAGCTCACCCCAGCAGCCGCTTCCCAGCACTTGCAGCACAGCAGCTGCTCTGCTGTAGGTTGCTCGTTCTACACAAAAGCTGCTGCTGGGGATCATCTCTGACACACACAGGCCTCATTTTTCCCCTTTTCCACTGCCTTACCCTGCCTGCCTGTGACATCCCATAAACTGCCAATAGCTGGTAACAAATAACCCCTAACCTCCATTGCCACGACACACCTAGAGCCATCAAAGACCTGAGCCCTGAAAATTTAGAGTTGTGCTTAATCCAAAGGCAGTGAACAATTTTCTGTTGTTTCCCCAGGAAGCAGAGTTGGTTATTGGCTTCTTGGGTTTTTTGTTGTGGTTGTTGGTTGTTTTTTTTTCTCCTTTCTTTCTCTTCCCCAGACTCAGGGCAGCACTTTAAATACCATTTCTATTAAAATCCACTGTTTTACTACTGAAGTATTCCTATCTTACACAGAAATCTGAATTTCACAAGGTCTTGGTGGCTCTTCTGAAGATTAAGCTGTTGCTAGAAAAGGCAAGAGTTGTTGCACACACACAAAAATCTTCCTCTGCTAAAAATATCACAGAAGGCTGTGATATTCTCAGCTCCAGTCACCAGCTGGGACTGTAACATCTCAGTAACCTTCCCACAGCAAACTCTGCCCTGCATGAAGCAAAGAACCACCACACCAGAACATCCTATCCCTCTGTCCTGAAGGACAAGATGAGTTTGAGCTTGGCATCCACGTTAGTATTTTTAGAGAGCCTGGCTTATTAAAGCCTTTGAGCAAATGGATGAGCTAGGCATTGATGGTTCAGGTGAACCTGCCTCCATTTCCAGATTAATTTAAAGTCACTTCCCAAGCAAAGATTCAGACTCCTGGGTGCAATTCTGGAGCCTCTCCTTAAGAGAAGGTCTCTCTTCCATACTGGCTTATCTCACTGTGCTCAGTGTAAGCAGGTGAGGCACAAACAGTGACAGAGATGAAGTTTTTCTTTTGTCCTTCCCCCTTTGTAGGTCAATTGCTGCTGTGTTCTTCTTTTCCTTATATTCTTCCTGTAGACCCAGACAAAGACAAATGGCTGCTACAGCCCACATTTGGGCCTTCAGAGCTGGAAACTGCACTCCCAGCATCCTGGAGAAACTCAGAGTACCAGCAACATCCTCTACTGGAGCTCCTCTCACTAGCTCAAAGCATTGGAACAGGCTGCCCAGCAAGGTAGTGGAGTCACCATCCCTGGAGGTGGTTAGGAAACCTGTGGCCATGGCACATTGGGCCATGGTTTGATGGCCATGGTGGTGTTGGGTTGATGATTGGACTCAATGATCTTAGAAGCCTTTTCCAACTGAAACAATTCTATGATTCGTGAGTCTGCAGGTTCCAAGGTGCACTCCCTCTGCATTTCTTGCTGATCTCACCCAGAAGATCATGGCCTTCCCAATGCCAACAGGAAGCCAAAGGTAGGCACTGTCAAAGCTTTTTTTTCCCTTTCATTGTTAATTAATGCATGCCATTCACTGTCAAAGCTCTTCTGTCCAGAGACTGATGCTGCATGTGCACCTGGTTCCCTTTTTCATCTAGAGCTAAACCAACTCGGTTGCCTCTCTTCTTCCATAGGCACCTCCACACTCAAGAATGGAACGAGGCACTGGGAACCTGCAAGATGTGAAGGACATCCATCAGACATCAGCCACACAAGCTGGAGCTTCTGCAGCTCAGGATTCTTCCAGGTGGCTTATCCCTCCCTGGCATCCCAGAGCTGGCAGGAAACTCCCAGGCACTGGTGATGCCTTGGCTGTGGCTCCTTCATGAGATGCTCCTGTAACAAATTTCCTCTCTGTAATTAAGGCCTTGGTGTCTTCTCCGCGCTTCTGGGGCAGTTTGTCAATAAATTATGCTCATTAAGGAAATTGCGTTGGAAGCTTTAAGTCTGAGGCTTGGCAATGACTCTCTCCTGTGACTTTACAGTAGTAGTAGTTCTGCTTCTTTTCAGCTACAGTCATTTCCAGGCTGCTGCTACATATTCTTTTCATTCACAGTTGTGGATAAGAATAAAGATATTCTGTGCCCACGGAGGCCACAAACTCTCTCTTATCTGTCTGTTTTGAAGATGGGAATGACAATATCTGGAGTCTGTCAGATATTTTTAGCTGCTCCCAATACAGCTTTGTTAATTGGAAGAGCTATTTTCCCTGGAATAGAAGTGTTCAAGATGCCCAATAATTGATGGAGGCCTCCTGCAAATCCTCAGATGGAGGCAGGAGAGTTTCCTTTACCCCTCCTCGATCGTTCTGCCAAGGTTCCATTTTCAGCCAGAGAGAGTCAGTTTCTCTGGGCCTGATACTCGTGACCAAAAAGCCTGAAAGTGAAGGACATCTGGGAAGAGGAGGAGGAGGCATGGTGATGAATTTGTCTGTGTTCAGGTCCATGATTCCCTGCACACACACACACAGAGTGAGAAGGGATCACAGTGCCCCCTCAAGCAGAAGCAGTTAGCCCTACCTAGGGCATTTCTCACAGGTCCTCACAAAAAGCAGGCAAGAGAACTCTCTTCTGCCTCTGTAAAGCAGAAGGAAAGCAAGAAAGCTCAGGCTGAAAAGACAGGAACATCAATGAGTGCTAAGTATCACTGCAGTGTAGTTGGCATTACCAAAACACAGCTAGGAGGACCATGTCTGATGCAGATGCAGGTCCAGAGCCCTTTCCCTCCAGAGTCTTTTCCCTGGAGTCAATAAACAAAACCCAGGCACAGGCAGCTGTGAATTCTGAGCCTAACTCAGGGTCACCAGATGGTCCACAAAGGACAAATCAATCCATAGCATGATCCTGAGCATGCCTGGGGCCAGGAGTTGCTCCCACCCCTGCTGCAGTGAAGTGGGAGGCTCGCTGGCAGAGCAGCACAGGTTGTCAGGAGCGCTCAGCTCCTCTCAGCTCCTCTGCCTCAGCTGTCAAGCCTCCTCTGGCTGGAATGAAGGGAGCTATTCATTCCTTCCTTCCCATTTTGTATCTTCTGTGGCAATCAAGTGGAAACACTTTAAGCCTCAGTTCACTTGGCCTAAACTCATCTATTCCAGTGTACTCACCAAATCTACATTTTCTCATCTCAAGGCAGGGCACAGGAAGGACTTTCAGGACTGATAAGGCAGAATCATGCACTAGCTCGGTCCTCCTTCCCTGCTGTAGAAGCAGACATGTGTCCAGTTCTGGGCCCCTCAGTTTAGGAAAGATGTTGAGTTGCTGGAAGGTGTCCAGAGAAGGGCAACAAAGCTGGGGAGGGGTTTGGAGCACAGCCTTGTGAGGAGAGGCTGAGGGAGCTGGGGTTGCTTAGCCTGGAGAAGAGGAGGCTCAGGGGAGACCTTCTTGCTCTCTACAACTCCCTGAAGGGAGGTTGCAGACAGGTGGGGGTTGGTCTCTTCTCCCAGACAAGCAGCACCAGAACAAGAGGACACAGTATCAAGCTGTGCCAGGGGAGGTTCAGGCTGGATGTTAGGAAGAAGTTCTTCATAGAAAGAGAGATTGGCCATTGGAATGTGCTGCCCAGGGAGGTGGTGGAGTCCCAATCACTGGAGGTGTTTAGGAAGAGCCTGGATGGGGTGCTTGGTGCTGTGGTTTAGTTGATTAGATGGTGTTGGATGATAGATTGGACTCCATGATCTCAAAGCTCTCTTCCAACCTGGTTAATTCTGTATTAATCAATCAATAATTCTATTCATCAATGTGAGCAAAAGCCTGGGTGTGCTGCAAACCAGCCTGACATTTAGCATCCCCCTCTGCAGAAAAGGCACTGGACACTTGATTTCTGCCCTCTGCCAAGCAGAGTGACTGCTCAGGACCTGCCAGCTACCTCTTGCCTTCCACAGGTGCCACCAGCTAGTCAGAGAGAGGAAGGCAATAAAACAAAGCAAGGCTTTTTTTTCTCTCTCTTAACAGCCTGCAAGCAGGCAGCCCTATTAGAGTCCCCACGTCAGAAATCCATCCTTGATTATATCACAACAAGTGAAATTGAGAAAAATGACAGCCCCATTTAAAGCTGCCAGAGTTGGTTATGTGTGATAAGAGCCACACACACCGTGGTGGCTGAGCTGGCAGAGGGGGGAGGAGAAAAGGAAGGGGGAGCGGGGGGTGGGGGCACATCATTTACCACTGGAGTTCCATGGCGATGAAAACAAAGTGTCATCACACTGGGAGGAGACCAGGGTGTGGAGGCAACTCCTCAGCAAGAAGATGCATCTGTGGTTATGTATTAGGCTTGCATCTGATCCCTGGTGTGATTAACAGACGTCAGCTGCAGTTTTTGACATCGCAGAGATGTTTGTTGGGGCGGGCAAGGGAGGGGAGGGAAGGGGACAGCAGTGGAGGAGCGCTGCAAACCACATCCTTAAAGGAACACCAGAGCTGTTAGCTGTCTTGCCTTGCCTTCTTAAATAAATATTTACCAGTTTAAGAAGTTAATTGCTGCACAGCTCTCAGACATGCTCCTCAAAGCTAAGCAGGAGAGGTCTGGACAAAGAGGGACCAACTGCTAGGGAGAGAAATGGGAGCTCTGAGCTTGGCTGCTGGGGAGACCTCCCTGCTCCCAAGGAGGGCATGAGCCCAGGCTGCCCCTGCCATCACTCCTCATAGCCCTGAAGCACCAAAGCAGGGCTTGCTGCAGGGTTTATTCATGTTTATAAATATCTGAGGGGTGGGTGTCAAGAAGAAGGGGCCAGGCTCCTTTCAGTGGTGTCCTGTGATAGGACAGGGGACAATGGATGCAAACTGGACCACAGGAAGTTCCACCTCAGCATGAGGAGAAACTTCCCTGTGAGTGACGGAACCCCAGGAGCAGGCTGCCCCAGAGAGGTTGTGGAGTCTCCTTCCCTCCTCCTCTGGAGACTTTTAAGACCTGTCTGGATGTGCTCCTCTGTCACCTGCCCTAGGTGATTCAACTTTGGCAGGGGAGGTGGACTAGATGATCTTCAGAGGTCCCTTCCAACCCCTACCATTCTCTGATTCTATAAAAGAGAAGAATTGAGAGGAGATCTATGATCCTAAGACCTGAGCTGGGAGATGCCTGCCTGGCTCACGGGGGAGCTTCCCTACTCAAAGCCCTGAGTCCTTCGTCAGGCAGCGGAAGACCAAGTCCTGCCCGACGGCAGGGGACTGTTTGCCAAACACTTTTAAGACTGTAATTATTAATCCTGTTCAGTTTGGTAAATGCCTGAAGGGCAGGAACGTGGCTGTGTTGCATTACTCTGGTATCAGCACAAGCAGCAGATGGTCCCTGCCCTGAAGAACTTCCACTCTAAGTAGATGTGTCAGACACATTTATATGGAGCTCGTGCAGAGGCAGCAGCAAATGCCTTGCACCTCCAGAGCAGATCACATGCAAACCCTGCACCAACATTCCTGTGGCTCCTCTGGAGAGAGCAACATCAGCTTCATGCTGCTCAGGGAATGGTGACTCCTTAAGGGACTTGCTGAAGGTTATGATGCAAATGGGAGGGCAGAGCAGGCACTGCAACCAGACCCCCAGCCTGAGACATGAATGTGAGAAAGAAACTGGCACAGGGCAGCTGGTGGCCCTGAAAATCACAGAAGCAGAGAATTGTTTTGGTTGGAAAAGGTCAAGCCCAACCATCAACCCAACACCACCATGGCCATTAAACCATGTCCCAAAGTGCCATGGCCACACCTTTATGAACACCTCTGGGGATGCTGACTCCACCACCTCCCTGGGCAGCCTGTGCCAATCCCTGACCACTCTTGCAGCAAAGGAATTGTTGCTAAACCTCCCCTGGCACAATTTCAGGCCACTTCCTCTCATCCTACCACCTCATACTGAGAAGAAGACACCAACCCCCACCTCACTGCAACTTCCTTCCAGGGAGTTATAGAGAGCAATGAGGTTTCCCCTCAGCCTCCTTTTCCCCAGGCTGAACAACCTCAGCTGCTCCTCAGCAGCCCTGCTCTCCAGACCCTTCACCAGCTCTGTTACCCTGCTCTGGACACTCTCCAGCAACTCAGTGTCCTTCATCTGATTTCTGGGAACTTGAAGATTCTGGCCCTCTTTGGTCAGTCAAGTCATTGATCCTAAATTGTAGCAGAGGGAACAGAGCTGTAACTGGATTGTAAATACTTGTTTGTTCTTGGCAGGAGCCACTCAGCACACAGAGATGTATGCACAGGGTCGTTTGTGTCCCTACCAAACCCTGCATCCTTAACAGCCTTCTAAATGGAGTGGGGGGAGCTGCAAGAGGCAGCCTGAATTGTTTTTATCCTTTTGGCTGCTATTGTTGAGCTGATGGGAAACCAAGACTGTAATTTGCATCACACTCAGCACTGTACAGAGCACACTTCCAAAACCCAGACTGGGAATAGGCTGACGGCGCTGTTGCAAAGGACCTGCCTGCCAGAGCTCACCTCCTGTGATCCCAGGGAACCAGGGGCTTTGCCTGGCCATTGTGGGCATAGCTGGAGAAAAAACTGTCCTCTCCTGAGCTTCTAGCAAGAAGCTAGAACAACAGAGGATGGGAATGCAAGAGGGTCTGTGGGAATTGAAGGTAACAAGTGTTGTCCAAACAAAGACATGACACGATGCCATGTACATGCTTGCACAGGTGAATCCCCTGGGCAGGCTCACAGCTGCTCTGCTCTCAACCACAGGCCCACGAGTTGCTAAACAGCTATCACATAATCCCTGACCTGCCTTTTGGGTGGCAGCAGCTAAGCACACTGGACTTGCAGAAGATGATTGAATGCAGCAGAGCGAGAACCAGAGCTAGTTGCTAACCAACAGCATTGTGCCCTCCTCGCTCCTCCCTGGCCAGTGCAGAAGCCAGGGGGTCTGAGAGCACCTGTGCAAAGCAGGGAGCACTCCAGAATTAAGGAGCCTTCCTTGGGCTGCAGGGCCTGCTGGTCTCTAGGGAGGGTAACTGAGAGGAGGCAAATGAGAAGGGCTGAGAGCACAGAAACAGAGCCCACCTGGGCAAGGACCTCATTGCCCACAGTGGAGAGCAGCCACCCTGCCTGCCTTGGGGCAGTGCCCTGGGTCACAGGGAGTGACATTTTACCCTTTTCCTGCCTGTGATTTAGAAAGCAGAAGACTGATCTGCAGGTAGAGCATTAGCAAGAGGTCACAGCAAAGAAAGCAATCCCAGATATCTTTCTGGCTTGATCTTGTGCTCAGAGGTGAGAGGGCAACAAGGCTGCATACCACAGAGGTTAGGAACACAGCTGAGATTAGGGCATTTGAGTCCCAATATCAGCTAGGTGAGCCCATAGGTGTCCTAGCTCACACAGAGGTTAGGAACACAGCTGAGATTAGGGCATTTGAGTCCCAATATCAGCTAGGTGAGCCCATAGGTGTCCTAGCTCACACAGAGGTTAGGAACATAGCTGAGATTAGGGCACTTGAGTCCCAATATCAGCTAGGTGAGCCCATAGGTGTCCTAGCTCACACAGAGGTTAGGAACACAGCTGAGATTAGGGCACTTGAGTCCCAATATCAGCTAGGTGAGCCCATAGGTGTCCTAGCTCACACAGAGGTTAGGAACACAGCTGAGATTTGGGCATTTGGGTCCCAATATCAGCTAGGTGAGCCCATAGGTGTCCTAGCTCACACAGAGGTTAGGAACACAGATGAGATTTGGGCATTTGGATCCAATATCAGCTAGGTGAGCCTATAGGTGTCCTAGCTCACACAGAGGTTAGGAACACAGCTGAGATTTGGGCATTTGGGTCCAATATGACCTAGGTGAGCCCATAGGTGTCCTAGCTCAGCCTCCCATGCAGTGTCCCCACTGGATGCAAGGAGGTGGTGACTCCAAGCCAGGTTTAGTGGAGTTGTGGAGCCACTCAGACACACTGCTGGGTGCTGCAGCCTTCCAGCCTAGCCTCCCCTCATCACACCTCACCACAGAGAGCTCAAAGCCATGCTAAAGCCACCCTGTGACTTTTACTGGGCCTGAAGCAGAACCAGAGAAGCTGGCATCTGCCCACACTTTCCCTGGTAGCACTGCTCTGGCAGGGCTCTGCCTGGGGCCCCCCACCTGGCCAGGAAGCGTTGTGTGCCTGGGGAGGATGGGGAAGGGGAGGCAAGAAGGCTAAGGGGTTGAAGAAGAGGAATCCAACCCAGCAGGCTGACACAAGGCAGAGAGGCAGTGAAAAGAAGGAAATAAAAGTCAGGCTCGTTTGTGTTTAAATGAGAAACCAAAATATTTTTATGAGTCATTCCCTTTTCTTCTCTAACTAGGCATGTTTGCATGCAAATAATGGAGGGACATAAATGGCTATGAAAGAAGTCTCTTACCATATGAACTCGGTAGAGAATGCTAATTCCCAAGGTCATGAATGGCTTAGAGAAATCGATCACCTTCTCCCGCTCCGCAGTAATCGTCAGCCCTGCCACCGCCAAATCAGCTTTCTGCAGAGAAAGGAGAGCAGAGAAGATCAGGACCCTCAGCCTGAGACAGGCAGGAGGCAGGGAAAGCAGCAAAGCCACACACACACACCACCTGCTCCTGCGGGATGGACAAGGGTGCGTTTGCTGCAGGGCAAGCCCCAGGCTCTGCGGCAGCCAAAGGAGTTTTGCTGGTGATGTTCAGACTGTGCTGCTCTGTCCCTCTGCCAGGGTGGGCTTCACACAGGCCCTGCTCAAATACACTCTGAAGTTTAATCCACCTTGTGTTCTGGACCATTCTCCTCATTTTTCCTTTCCTCACCTGGCTGTTTTTGTCTCCATACCTAAAGGCTGGAAAAGAAAGACAGCTCCTCCTGGGGAGCTCAGTGTGCTGGGAGCTGTACTAAGAGCCAACAAGCCAGCAGCCCCTGCCCCTAAGTGCTCACAGCCTGGTTGTCACTTCTGTTCATGGGATGCCTGGCAAGAGAGGAGCCATCCAGACAGGGAACATTGTACTAACCCAAAGAAGATCCACCCTCCCCCCTTCCAAACCTCCCGTGGAACACAGCTGTCCCCTTCCAGACAAGACCTGCAAGTGCCACAGGGAGGCAAGCATCACAAAGCAGCACCATTATCCCCTCTGCTCCAAGTCATGGAGTTTGCAAGGCTGCCAATCCCAGACTTCCAAAAGTGCAGATCAGATCCAAAAAAAAGGGGAAAAAAGAAAAAAATTCAGAGGAGTGGCATAAAAATTCCCAGCCTGACTTGCAAAGCAGCTGAGATTGGAGAGGGAAGAACTAACTAGTTTCTTCCAGTGTCAATATCTTGTAATAGAGATAAGGGATTTGAATCCTAAATATTATTTTTATTACTACAGCTCTTTTAATGTCTGTGATTGCTTTCTGGGGAAAAAAGGAGTCCTCCTCCAATCCCCTACACATTTGTTTGCCTGCTTTGCAGGGTGGTGATTGTGCAAGTGGAGAAAAGGAGAAGGGGATGGGGGAAAGAAGAGCTATTCGTGGTGGTCATCCCTAAGTGTCATAAGGGCTGTGCAGAAGCCAGGCCCCAGGACCTAGTGAAATATGAAGTCTATCTCCTTGGACCCATGTGCTAGTTATGAACACACCACACAGAGGCAAACTTATGGGTGCATCACTTTTACCACGCTCTCTGACACTGCTGCTCTCTTCTCCTTGAGAGAAAGAGGACTAATCCCTAGCAGAGCTTGGCCAAGAGGTCTTTCCTCTCACTCTGCCCCAACAGACCTGCCCACTTAAAGGCAGGCAGGGAGCAAGGGCTAGTGAAAGGCTGGAGCTGCAAGAGGGAAGAGAAACACTGCTGGAGCCTGCAGGACAAAGGAAAGGGAAGAGAAAAGCAAAGTGATCTGCAAGCATGCCCAGCAAGAGGGGGCATGGAGAAGCTGACACTTCCCAGTCCATGCAGGACTGCCTCACTGTGAAGCCCACTGCTAGACTTTTTCATTTGTTTCCAAGCAGCTATCTCAGGTTTCTAGGAGGTTCAGGCTGGAATGAATTATGAGCTAGGGAGACTTTCTGCCTAGCCAGACGTTTACCCACAGGGTATTTAAAAGGCACCAATTATCACAACGTGGTGTGTAAGCAGTTGAGCCCTGTGTAAACACCAGCAAATTACTAAGATGGGATCAGCTCATCTGTGGAACGTGGCATGTGAGGAATTTTATCCACAAGAAAAGCCTAAAGCTTTCTAAACCTCTCTTGTCTAGACTTTAAAAGGCTTTGCAGCTACTGCAGTCCTGGGGAGAGCCCTCCCAGCAAAGCCCCTCATGAAGGTGCAGCTTGTTCTAGCAAGGGATTGCTTCTCCCAGTCCTCCAAACTGAATCCAATTCTACCAGCAATCAAAGGTGCTTCATGCAAAGCTCCAAGGACATTTTCATTGCTGTCCAGGGGTCAAAGCAAATGCACTGCTGAAAGGAGCAGCGCTGCCCCCAGGTCTACCCAGCTCAGTCACCATCCCTGGCCTGCCCCCATCGTAGAATGGTTTGGGTGGAAGGGACCTTAAAGATCATCTTGTTCCAGCCTCCCTGCCATGGGCAGGGACACCTCCCACTAGACCAGGGTCATGAATGGCCCCAACTCTCCAACCATGGCTGAGGGCCAGCAACCAGCCTGGACACACTTCCTGCTGGATGGAGATGCTCAGAAGCTTGGGTCCCGCTTCTCAAGGGTGGGACATGGATGCCAGCAGGGAACTTGGTGTACTTCTGTTATTCCCCCAACTATTGTCCTTTGTCCTTCTAGATCATGTAGGCAGCCACATCCTGAAAACTGCTCTTCCTTAGCAAAACAGAATGCAAATCCACTCCCCTCCCTTTGCCTACTGGGCAGACACACAGTCCAGCAGAGCTACCTTCCCTGGGCATGTAGCTTTTGTGCCCAGCTCCCTTCTCTTATCTCCAGAGGGTTCTGTCATTCCATTAAAGTCAATTTCTTTCTGCCTGGCCAACTTGTGTCCTTTCAGGACTTTTGCCAGCATCATTGCTACAGCAGCATGCAGGCTGCTCTAACCTGCACATCTGCCTTCCCCTGGGGCAGAGCTCCTGCAGCCCAGCCCAGGCTGCTCGTGGCTTTAGCTGGGGCTGTGCTCTCTGTCTCTCTGTAGGCTCAGAAGTCATGCAAATTAAAACCTGATTTCTGACAGCAATAAACTTCGATCTGGGAATGTATTCTCTGCCTGAGTGTCATCCATTTCATGCTTTTGGTTTTGTTTCCTGATGTCCATAAAAATTCTTGTGATTCACTGAGGTCAGCAAATCTCAGCCACAGAGGAGCTCTGCAAACCTGAGTCCCACCTGAGCACAGGCTGGAGTTGGCATTTCACAGGCTACAGAATGCACTGGGAAAGAAATGGATTTTTCCTGGTGCTTCTGTGCACTCTGTCCACAACTGGGTGCTTGGGAAAGGGAGAACAGGAGGCAAAGTATGAGGGGAGAGAGAGAGAGGGCAAACACTGCTCGATATTAATCCTTCCAGCACAGTTGCAGCTATAAATGTCAGTGTGAAATAGGCTTAGAAGAAGAAAAAAAAGAAGACCCAGAGCACTTGGGGAGTAGAGACAGACATTTCTTTAACAAAACACTGCTTGAGCAAGGCCAAACTGGCTGTGTGAGAGGAAGCCCAGGTGGGCTGGTGTCTGAGATAAAAAGCACGAGCTGCCACCACCATACCTGGCACTGACTGTGGGTTCTGCCTGCGTTAGCAGCCAGACTCGCACTGCCACTGGAAGGGACGTGAAACACGGGGGCTGAGCTGGGCTCCTGAAGAGGAACAACAATTAGGCAGCCTTGGGAAGCAAATTGCAGGGCCTGCCAGCCCGGAGGAGGCAGCCGCCTCCTCGCTGCGGATGCTGACAGGGCTCAGCTCGGTGCTAATGGTGATGAATGGAGCCTGACGTCAGCCCCCAGCCAGGGCAGCCAGGAGCCCGCCAAAGCCTCCCACGCTGTGGGGTACCAGCCCTGCTCCAGTCCTACAGTGATTCACCACCTCCTGTCAGGCTACAGAAACGCACCACAGGCAGAAAGGCCAACTGGCAGAAGGCTTTGGGCTGCCTTTGTGTCAAAGAAGCCTGAAGGACAGCTCTGGGACCACAATGCAAGATGCCTCCCAGGGGCAGGAGTCCTTGCCTTGGACAGCAACAGCTCTGGGACTACAATGTGAGATGCCTCCCAGGGGCAGGAGTCCTTGCCTTGGACAGCAACAGCTCTGGGACCACACTGTGAGATGCCTCCCAGGAGCAGGAGTCCTTGCCTTGGACAGCAACAGCTCTGGGACCACAACACTGAGATTCCTTCCAGGAGCAGGAGTCCTTGTCTTGGACAGCAACAGCTCTGGGACCACAGTGAGATTCCTTCCAGGAGCAGGAGTCCTTGTCTTGGACAGCAACAGCTCTGGGACCACAGTGAGATTCCTTCCAGGAGCAGGAGTCCTTGCCTTGAACAGCAACACCTCTAGGACCACAACACTGAGATTCCTTCCAGGAGCAGGAGTCCTTGCCTTGGACAGCAACAGCTCTGGGACCACAACACTGAGATGCCTCCCAGGAGCAGGAGCATCCTTGAACAGCACCTTGGGTGCTGTATTGCCTGGCTGCACATGAGTGTCACGCTAGTGCTGCCCACAGAGCACTGACAGCCTGGCCAAGGTCAGGGGAGGTGACTCCTTCCAGAGTCCCTGTGCTTACAGAGCCTTCTCTGAGAAGGGCAGTGAGGCTGGAGAAGGGCCCAGAGCACAAGTCCTGCCAGGAGTGGCTCAGGGAGCTGGGGTTGTTCAGTCTGGAGTAAAACAGGCTGAGGGGAGACCTCATTGCTCTCTACAACTCCCTGAAGGAGCTTGGAGTGAGGAGGGAAACAGCCTCTTCTCCCTTGTGGCAAGCTACAGGACTAGAGGAGATGGTTACAAGCTGTGCCAGGGGAGGTTCAGGCTGGATATTAGGAAATATTTCTTCACTGAAAAGGTTTTCAAACCCTGGAATGGTCTGCCCAGGGCAGTGCTGGAGTCACCACCCCTGGAGGTATTTAAAAGGCATAAGGACCTGGTGCTTAGGGACATAGTTTGGGGGTGACCTTGCAATGCTGAGTCAAAGGTTGGACTAGATGATCTTGAAGGTCTCTTCCAACCAAAGATATTCTGTGATCATGATTCTAGAAAGCTGAACTCATTGTTCACCCTTCAGGACCCACCTGATTGCCAGCTGTTACCCCCCCCTGCAGACCCATCAGCATCAGCACTGCAGCTTGCCCCACTGGAAAGCCATCTGGATGCAGTGCTGAGCATTGGGCTGGACACAGAGGTTGGAGTGGAGGATCTCCAAGGGGGCCTCTGCTATTCCATGCAACTCTGCAAACCAAGCAGCAGCAGCCATGGCACAGCAGTGTGGCTGCAGCACTGCCAGGTCACCCTCTCTGCCTCTGCAGATCTGTCCCACAGCACTGCAGGGAGAGCTCAGCTGCCGGATCAATGTCCTGAGTGCTGCTGCTCCAGCTGCCCATCTGAGCTGGCAGGAGCTATTTTGGGTTGTGTGGCTCAGATGCAGAGACTTGGGTTTAAAGGCAGGGCAGGAGAAGGGTCACTCAAAACTGGTGGTTGGGGTTTTTTTTAAGGCCAGGAATGAATTCTGCCATATGAAAAGTGACAGCCCTGGAAGCCTGGAGGCTGCAGCCCTCCATTGAGGCCAGGGTCAGGAACACGAAGACCAACCTCCAGTGCAGATGTCAGCCTCAAGTCTGCTTTCGCCTTTCTTCACTGGCCTGTCTCTAGGAGTCAGAGGAAGAAGTCTCTTGCCAGGTGTTCACTGTGCCCGTGGCAAAAGCCAGTTAAGGTGAAGCACCAGCAATGGGGACCAGTGGCAAGACCCAACCAGCTCACCCCACCCCCTTGCCTGTGAAGCTGACAAAATCAGCAGTGTGATGCAAACCTCTCTGCCCATACTCAGGCTGTGTTTGCTCAACAGCCCACGCTCCCTCACTTCCCCGCTCCCCCTCGCCCCCCACCCTCTCAAGCCCCTCCACGTCTCACTTGCCAGCAGGATGGAGTGCAAACAGACTCCCCCTCCCTCCCTTCACCCACACACAGCTTTTCTCACTGAACACCAACACCCACTGCCAAGTGGAGAGCAGGACTCTGCCAGTTTGTAAATACCTTCTCCCTCCTTTCCCCTTCCTGCCAATCCCCATCTTTGGAGTAGCTGAAGGGGGAGAGCCTACAATTGTTAAGCACCACCTGGTCACCTGCCAAGAAGCTGGGGAAAAACACCACCCCAAAGCTTAAAAGTTCTTGATGTGGTTGGTGCTGAGGTCAGACCCTTTCCATGAGCTGGACAGCTTCACCTCCCTCCTTTTACAAAGAACTGTGATCACCACTGGTCCCAGATTCAAACCACTGACACAGACACCAGAGGTTTAGCATTATTCCACAACTTCCCATTCCCCAAATGAGCCTGGGCAGAAGGGGGAAGCAGGAGCTTGTTGTCCCCAGTCCCCCCTTCCTTACTCTGTGTACCCTAAGGTGCCTGCTACAGCAGCAGCAACCTCATCCAGAAGGGGAAAGCAGGAGCTTGCTGTCCCCAGTCAACCCTTCCTTACTCTGTGCACCCTAAGGTGCCTGCTACAGCAGCAGCAACCTCATCCAGAAGGGGAAAGCAAGAGCACCCCAGTCACCCCTTCCTTACTCTGTGTAACCTAAGGTGCCTACTACAGCAGCAGCAACCTCACCCAGAAGGGGAAAGCAGGAGCTTGCTGTTCCCAGTCACCCCTTCCTTACTCTGTGTACCCTAAGGTGCCTACTACAGCAGCAGCAACCTCATCCAGAAGGGGAAAGCAGGAGCTTGCTGTTCCCAGTCGACCCTTCCTTACTCTGTGCACCCTAAGGTGCCTACTACAGCAGCAGCAACTTCATCCAGAAGGGGAAAGCAGGAGCTTGCTGTCCCCAGTCAACCCTTCCTTACTCTGTGCACCCTAAGCTGCCTGCTACAGCAGCAGCAACCTCATCCAAAGACACTTGCCCTGGGGAACTCTCATGGATCTGCTGTGCTCCCATCCCAAATGTGCTGTGCTATTTAAACAGTGTCAAAGGAAGCCTGGGCAGCTGATGCAGGCTGCACCAAACACACAGCTACCCTGCACAAGGTGTGCTCCTGCCAGGGCTGCTCTGTCCTTCCCATCCCTAGCACCCTGCCACAGGAGAGGTCTTCTGCAGAGGGGCCCAACCCCATCCCCCAGCCAGCCAGGGCACTGATGCCAGCCGCAGCAGAGGGAGGTTTCTGGGAGGTCTTTCAGCGAAACCGCAGCATGGGATTCCTGCCAACAAAGCTTCCTGGCAAAATCAAACCTCACCACCTCCTGGTAGCTCAGCTTTACTCTCTGGGGGCATTCCCGAGGTGGGTAAATGCAGGAAGTGCTGCTGAGGGATGCCTCAGACACCAGCCCATCTCCTCAGGGAGGAGCACGGGAGCCAGGCACCGGTGGCTTGCTGGGAGCTGATGCACAGGCACTGAGCACAGCGACCACGGCACAACGCTACCGAGACAGCAGCTGCAGGAGGGGCAGAACAAGGAGAAGGCTGTCACAGGGCTCTGGAAATACATTTGTTGGCTTGTAGCAGAGGAGCAATTTCATTTCAGCTCGAGGATGTGCTGGTGAGAGAGAGAGAAAGGGAAGACCAGATAGCCTTTGGGGAGCCAGACAGTGTACTGCAGCGGGAAGGAGCAAGATGTAATTCTTCCAAGTCCTATTGTCCCCTAAGGCTTCAGTGCCACACAAGCAAGGAGATGGGAAGATTTGCTGTTCCCCTTGTTTGCTTGTTACAGATGGCACATGTGTGTGGTGTCAGCCGAACTGCTGGAGGCTGCAGTCTGTGCCAGAGGCAGCCAGGCTGGCAGGGGGAACCTGCCTTGGCTGGAGAGCAGCTTTCCCCCCTTGGTCACTCAAGGAGCGAGCCTGGTGTTCAGCCTCCCTGCCCCATATGCCCAGAGGGACCAATTAGCTCAGTCTTTTCTGCATGTGTGGCATCTATCACTAAAGAAAGGGCTCACACAGAATGGTTTTGTTTGGAAGAGACCTTTAAGATCCTCAAGTCCAACCCAGGCACAACCATTAACCCAGTACTGCAAGTCACCACTAAACCATGTCCCTTAGCACCACATCTGCACAGCTTTGAAAGCCCTCTAGGGAAGGAGAATCCACCACTGCAAGTCACCACTAAACCATGTCCCTCAGCACCACATCTGCATGGCTTTGAAAGCCCTCTAGGGAAGGGGAATCCACCACTGCCATGGGCAGCCTGCTCCAGGACTTGACAACCCTTTGGGGAAGCATTTATTCCTCATGTCCAACTTAAACCTCCCCTTGCACAACTTGAAGCTATTTCCTTGCTCCTTGGGAGGAGAGACTAACCCCCACCTCACTCTAACATCCTTTCAGGGAGCTGTAGAGAGCCAGAAGGTCTCTCCTCAGCCTCCTTTTCCCCAGACTGAACAACCCCTGGTCTGGAGCTGTCCTCCAGACCTTCCAAGTGATTTTTCCCAAGCCAAATGACAAAGCACACAGCTCTCCTGATCAGACAAGTCAAACTGCTGACCTAGACACAGGAGTCTCACAGCTCTTCCACTAAGCCCTCCCCAACCACCCTGGTCCCCCTCTTCCTTAGCTCTTCATGAGTTCTGTGAGCAGATTGATAGGATATGCAGAGGTGAATTTGGGTCAGCAGCAAATTTATGTTTACCCAGCATCCTTCTCAATCAGATCACCCTGCACAATTAGCTGTAACAGAGTTTTCAGCACTGAAGAATCAATCAATAGCTGGTCAATTTGGAAGCAATAAAATGAAACACTTTCCCCACATAACCTATAGCTGCCCTGAGGAGGTTCAGTGCCACAGTGGGGATTACAGGGAGGGGGGGAGGAATCACAGAGCACTGGCAAGACCTTGCATGGAGAATTTGCTGACCTTCTAGTTTTGCACACCAAGTGGAACCTTGTTTTCTGACAGCTGGCCATAGAATTGTTAGGGTTGGAAGGGACCTCAAGGATCAGCCAGTTCCAACCCCTCTGCCATGGGCAGGGACACCTCACACTACAGCAGGTTGCTCACAGCCACATCCAGCCTGGCTGCAAACACCTCCAGGCATGAGGCTTCCACCACCTCCCTGGGCAACCTGTGCCAGGCTCTCACCACCCTCATGGGGAAGGATTTCTTCCCAACCTCCAATCTGAATCTCCCCATTTCTAGTTTTGCTCCATTCCCCCCAGACCTATCCCTCCCTGACACCCTCAAAAGTCCCTCCCCAGCTTTCTTGTAGCCTCCTTCAGATACTGGAATGTCACAATTAGGTCTCCTGGGAGCCTTCTCTTCTCCAGGCTGAACAGCCCCAGCTCCCTCAGCCTGTCCTCAGGGTCAAGGAGGAATCATTTCCTTACAGTAACACAGCACTGCACAAAGAGGTAGGTGCAGAGCTTTTATGCTGAGAAGGATTTGGAAAGTTTTGATCCTGGTGACAGGTTTGGGTCCCAGCTGATGCCTGATCTGTGCTGAAGGCTCTGTGGTGAAAGGTGCTCAAGGGATAAATATGTGTGCCCAACACAGGATCTGCTGGCTCTTCTGCTTTGAGTGGTCCTGAAGTGGGATAGGGGATGAACAAGGGGCTGCAACTGGGGACAAATCCCTTGGGGGTGACTATTGAGGCAGGAGAATGCCAGCAAGCAGTACCCCAAGCAGCCCAGAGCAAACCCAATAGCATGCACACAGCCAGCTCTGCCCTGGCTGACCTGATCCAAAGTGTCAGCCCCTGGGACTGATCAAAAGCTGGCTGAAGCCATTATAGAAAATCTAAAGGACTTAGGAAGAACAAAACAAAGAAAGCTTCTTCTATTCCCCCATTTCTGATTCACCCTCAAACAGGCTTTGCCAGCTCTGCCCTGCTTAAGCAGAAGTAAAAATCCTCCCAAATAAGGCTCAGGCTGCAGAGGAAACAAATGGTTTCTATGTGAAGATGCAGTTAAAACACTTATCACTACAGAAAAAAAGCTAACCCTCTAGAAGCTCCTATTCAATGGAGAGGCACTGCCAGGGTCAGCAGGCCAAGAATTTGATGGCTGTGCCTTTCCTTTGTTTGCACAGATCACACACTGCTCTCTATGCCTTCCCTCTCAGCCCCCCAAAGCAGCGTTGCAGCGTTGTAATTGTGTCTGTCTGCATATACATTACACAGAGAGAGGTCTCAGAACCATGCCAATAGCTCAGAGCATTTGCAAACAGCCCTGCAGAAGGCTCTTTAGAAGAAGCAGACGGAGGTGGGATCTCAGCTGGTGCTGAGAGCTTTCATTCTGCCAGGGAAGAGCGATTCACAAGACAGGGTGCTAGCTCAGGAGGGCTCTCCAGTCCACACTGTGGCCTCTCCCTGACCCTCAGCAGGTCTTTTGGACCTAGAGTTGTCCCAGCTGACTTCAGGTGCTCAAGTTTGGTTGCAAAGGACCTTAAAGAACATCTAGTTCCAACCTCTCCACCATGAGCAAGGGCACCTTCCACTTAGACCAGGTTGCTCAAAGCCTCATCCAGCCAGGGGGCATCCACAGCCTCCCTGGGCAGCCTGTTCCAGGGTCTCACCACTCTCACTGGAAAGAATTTCTTTCTAATCTCCCCTCTTCCAGCTTCAGTCCATTTCCTCTCATCCTGTCACTCCCAGCCCTTTTCAAAAGTCCCTCCCCAGCTTTCTTGTAGCCCTTCAGGTACTGGGAGGCTGCTCTAAGCTCTCCCTGGAGCCTTCCCTTCTCCAGGCTCAACAGCCCCAACTCTTGCAGCCTGTCCCCACAGGTGAGGTTCTCCAGCCCACTGATCATCTTCATAGCCTCCTCTGGTTCCGCTCCAACAGCTCCATCTCCTTCTTGTGCTGGGGGAACCAGAGAGTAGAAAGGGACAATCACCTCCCTTGTCCTGCTCCTGCAGCCACGAGGAAAGCTGTGGCAGGAGCCTCAGACCCCTGCCTGGTTGGATTCTGCTCCTCATTCCTCTGCTTTGCAGGAGGATGTGCCACTGCTGTGAGGAGAATGGTGGGATGCTCAGGGGCTCCCCTCATGCAGTGGTGTGGATTATCACCCACACACCTCTCTGCAGGCTTGCTGCCAGCTGAGAAGCTGTTGCTGGGCTCTCACAGGTGCTCCGGCAATAACAAGGCAGGGCAGAAAACAGAGGGTGAGGAAACATGGCTTAAATAACATCAATCTTCATGTTAGCTTTGGCTAAGCCTATTTTACTAAGGATCTCAGGGCATTTCATGAACTGTATTTAAGCTTCAGGATCCCTGGGGAAGGACTGCCTTTAGCTGCAGAGGCAAAGAAAGAGCAGGGAGGGGGGGTCCAGGCTGCCTGAGCACACAACACAGGCAGAAGTGCTGTCAAACCCAGCGAAAGCATTCAGCTTTCAGACTGGCTGCTGTGCAGCACCAGGGTGAAGCAGAGCCACACAACAAAAAGCCCTGGATCCACACACTCCAAGGAAGCAAAAAAACCATGTTCCTCTTCAAAAACTTCTCAAAGTCAAGGGGCTGAAAAGAAGCTGCCAAAACTTCCCCGGGGTAGAAGTGTGCCTCCTGCTTCCCCTCCCAAGCATTGTGCTTTTGAAAGCTTCCTTCAGCTCCTCCCAAGCCCTGTGCCAGAACCTGCTCATTTGCCTGTTTCAAATGATCATTAATTTTTCCACTGGGAAAAAGAAATAATCCACTCAGCCTCGAGCTCTTTAAGCAGGGATGCTGGAGTCCAAGCCTCTCTTTCCAACAAAGCAAGCCCCCCTGAGAGCCCCTGAGGTCCTGACTCCTGCTCTGCACGCTGTCACAGGGGTGAAACAAATCCATTTGCCCCTGGGGGAGCACATTAAATGGAGATCTCCTGGCCCAAGTCTCACAAATGGACTGAAACCCCTCATCCATCCTTATAATCCTGGAGCACTTAGCAGAGCGCGAGGGCTTTTCATTGCCAAGTCCCACTAGGGCAGAGTTAAAAGGGAGCAGCTAATTCACTTACCCGAGCAATCAGCTCCCCCACCATCCCTGTCCACGTGCCATTGGCCTCAGGGACTCCATAGACACCGTCCCCAACGAGGTGAATCTTGTAGTTGAAGCGCAGGATCTCTGCCAGCTCCTTCAGCATGTCCACGCAGAAGCCCTCGTAGCGGTCATTGCCTTCCAGCTCCTGATGGTTCCACTTCAGCATCAAGTAAGGGTTTTCCTGCATTGAAACTGGGCAGCTGTCATTCCCATCTTAGCCGAGGTGTCACAGAGTCATGGACTGCAGCAGCCTCAAAGGGCAGCTTGTCCACCCCCCCCTGCAGGCAGCAGGGAGGCCTCCAGCTAGGTCAGGCTGCCCAGGGCCACAGCAAGGCTGATCTTGAATGCCTCCAGGGATGGGCTCTTAACAATGTCCCTGGGCAACCTCTTCCAGTGTTTCACTGCTCTCATTGTGAACAACTTCCTCCTGATGTCCCTGAGTCTCCCCTGCTCCAGTTTCAAATCATTGCCCCCCATTAGTTGTCAGGAGGTGTCAGGTATTAGGTAATAGGTTGGACCTGATGATCTCTGAGGTCTTTCCCAACCTGGTTGACTCTATGATTTAATCACCACAAACCCACCAGCAGGGCACTGAGCACAGGACAGAGAGGTCAGTGGGCTCCCTGGCAACACCAGGATGGCAGAGACCATTGAATCATTAAGGTTGGAAGAGACCTCTAAGGTCAACAAGTCCAAGCATCAGCCCAGGTTAAGTCTCTGATAGAATCATTGAATCATTAATGTTGGAAGAGACCTCCAAGATCATCAAGCTCAGGTTAAGTCTCTGACAGAATCATTGAATCATTAGGGTTGGAAAAGACCTCTAAGATTATCAAGCTCAACCATCAGCCCAGGTTAAGTCTCTGATAGAATCATTAAGGTTGGAAGAGACCTCCAAGATCAAGCTCAACCATCAGCCCAGGTTAAGTCTCTGATAGAATCATTAAGGTTGGAAGAGACCTCCAAGATCAAGCTCAACCATCAGCCCAGGTTAAGTCTCTGACAGAATCAGAGATAGAATCAAACTCTTCCAGGGATGGGAGCTCCACAACCCCCATGGGCAGCCTCTTCCAATCCCTGGTCACTCTTTCAGTCAAGAAGTTTCTCTTCACCCCCAGTCTGAACCTTCCCTGGTGCAATTTGAGGCCAATTCCTCACATCCTCTGACTTGCCACTAGGAAGAAGAGACCACCCCCCACCTAGCTGCAACCCAATCAGGGAATTGTAGGGAGCCAGAAGGTCTCACCTCAGCCTCCTTTTCTCCACACTAAACACTCCCAGGTCCCTCAGCTGCTGTTCCAGTAGCCTCATGGTAGAGAAGTCATAGAAATCCTGGCCTGGTTTGGGTTAGAAGGGACCTGAACAACCAGGGGCACCCAGTTCAGTCTCTCCCATCCCAACTAATCCCTCTCAAGCAGGATATAAAAGTTGTCCTCATCTTGACCAATTTCAGTGATTCTGTGGGTAGAAGGGACACAACTGTCCCCTCAACTTAGCAGCTGTACTCCAAACAAGGACATCATCCAGAGATTAATGTAAAATGGCAACTTCGCCCCAGCCCAGCCCTCTCCCCAGCTGCTTCTGAATTCATCAAATATCATTTCCATATGAAACATCAACTTGAGTTTAATTACACTGTCATGAATTGTCCTCAGTGCTGTAATTAGAGATTTGCCAGTCTGTTCTTTATGGAATCAGCCTGCAGTGCTGCATGCTGGGGGCCAAGGGGGGTAAGGAAGAGGGAGTAATATCCTGGCTGATTGATGTCTCTCAGCGCTGGGCTGGCAAAGAGCTAATGGGAGCTGTAGGTGACCCTCTCACTTACCAGGATGGTGGTGACAATCAGAGTGGTGTTGAACAGACTGTCTGATATGTTGGAGGAGAAGATCCTGTTGTCCATGCTGAGTCCTTCAGAGACATGCCAGTGGCCAATCTGGGGAGACAAACAACACAATAAAGGAGTTTGCAGGGCAAATTACCCTCCCCACTTGCCATATGGCTCTGGTGACTGACAACTGTCAAGCTGGCCCTGCAAGAGGTGTTTCTCAATGCTCCATTGCCTTTCTAATGCACCCCCACAATAGGCCAGCAGAGAGATGAACCTGCTGGTGGCACAGCCCCTGCTGTGTGCCAACGCCAAAAACCTGCCCCTGCTCATGGCTGGCACTGCTGGCTCAATTCTACACCCACTGGTGGCACTGGGCTCTTCACACAGGCACCCTGTGCCACAGGCACAGCCCAGAAGAACTTCAGGGAGTCCTGAAGTCTCATCAGTTCACAGTGAGGAGGCAAGGCTCCTTCCTCCAACTCCTGCACTGCTTTATGGTGTCTCCAACAAAAGTTTCACCAGCCTGGAAGCAAGCAAAACCTCCCAGAGTGAACATCACTGCCAGTAGCCAGAGGCTGGGACACTGAGACCCCCCTGGGGGAAAGCTCCACAGCATCACAACCCTCACTGCAGCAGTACTGGCCTGGGGCAGACACCTTCCAGCCCTGACCAGCAGTTCCACCTTGGTGGCAGGTGGCAAAACGAAGCCAGGTTCTCGGAGGTGCTGTGCCGTGACTCATCTCCTCTCTCTGCTCTGATGGATGCCAGCCACTATGATTAAATGTCTCCAAACTCATTGATTCACCCCCCAGCAGCTCCATGGACAGCCTAATTCACCCAGCCAAGCATCAGTGCCACTGCAGCAAACCTAATTCCCACTACTGGTGGCGGGGGGCAGTCCTCCAGCTCTTGGGGGGACATCGTGACTCAGCTGCCATGCAAACACAACCAGCCGCTGCCTTCAGCCAGGGGGAGGAATATTCAACACAATCTAATTTTAACTTCAAGAGCCTAATCTCCCTCCCTCCGAGCTCTGGGCAGGGAGTTCAGCACCTCCAGCAGCTCAGTTCAGAGCATGCAAATCAGGCTCTCACTCTCTCATGCTCCCGGAGAAAAAGCCTCTGGTTGTTTTCGTGGTGGCTGAGGGGAGGCCAGCTCATCTCTGAGGTCCCTTCTCTCTCCTTCTCCTTCCACTCTCTACCCCCATCAGGTCCCAGCCCCTCTGCATGCTGGGTTGCTGGCCACAGCCTAAGTCCTCTGACACCACTGAAAGAAGCCCTCAGAAGGTGACCCTAAGGTGCAGGAGTGTCTTCACAGCTCCTCCCCAGCCATGGTGACAGAAGAAAGCTGTTCCCTGTTCCCTCACACTGCCATGAGCTGTCTTGGGCACTGATGGTCTGAGGCAGGTTATCCTCTTGCTGTGCCACACTTGTCAGGGTGGTAGAAACAAATTGATTTCCATCAAACAGTAATCTCACTGTGTTCAGGGAGGTGAGGGGAGATGCAGAGCTAGGGGCCAGGTGGGTGCACCCCTGCAAACGAATGGGAGCAGGCTGATTTACACCACCCCAGGACTGACTCTTTGCACTTAGCATCTTCTCTTGGCAGTGCTTTGCCTCTGGTGTGACTGATGGCTCCAGGACTTCAGAGTCACTTCCCAGCTCATGCATCTGAACCAAACACAACCTGAAACTGCAGCCAGGCTGTTATGCTGTCAGCAGGCTGAATTGCTCTGGACATTGAGGGAAGGGTCAAGTCCTTTCTTCTCCCGGCTCTCAGTGCAAATCCAGCCCAAGAAGCTGACAAAAGTGGCCACCTGCAAGGAGTCCTGAATCCATTTTCCTCATCTCTAGGCACAAGGAGCAGTGGGAAGTGCAAACAGAACAGCTTACACTCTGTGGCTCTGCAGAAGCAAAGCAGGCAGTCATCAAATCAGTCAGTCATTAAGTCAGTCAAAGCAGGGGACAGTCATGTGCATGTTTGGTCTCCTCCCCAGCTCAAGCTGAGGCACAGGGATGCAGCAGCATAGGCAGAGCTAGCTAAGTGTCCCGGGGGGAGGTTTGTTTACCCTGCAGGTAACACAACAGAGATTATTCCTCAGAGCTGTCAGCCCAGCCCCTTCACCAACATTAATGAGGCTCTGCTAAAAGGACCTGTCATGGCAAGGACCTCTGAATGCATTGGAAGCATGAACTCTTGGAGACTTCCCTGGGGGAGAGGCACTGGGCTGTCATTAGCCTCACCTGGCAGTTGGAGGGATGGAGGCACAGTGATGGAGTCTCAGAGCAGACTAGGAACAGATCTTGGGCATCCTGCTCTCTTGACTGCTTGTTGAGGCTTAACTGCCCTCAAGCTTGCAGCATCACAGCAACTCCACTGTGCAGGACTCATCTCTGGGAGCAACAGTCCCAAACTGGCAGATTCACCATGGGGGGGGGAGCCCTTGAAGCACAGCTTTACCTGCTCTGGGCAGACTCTGCCTTGGCAGGATGGGACAGAGATATCCCACTGTATTCCCCAGCTCCTCACAAAGGTGCTTACACCCCTTGCTGTGATTGCTGAGCACCAGCCCCTCTGCTGCAATTGCCTCTCTGAGCAAGTGATCAGTCATAAACGCTGCCTAATTCTTTTTTTTTCTCCCAGATTTCACGAGCAGAGATTAGTGACAGATTAACTTTAATTTTAACAGCCCTCTCTGCTCTCAAATTTGTCCCTCCCCTGCTGGCATACTGAGACTAATTGACTGCCTCCTCCTCTGGCAGCGCAGTGGGTTTGACCTTGCATTTAACACAGCACCAAAGCCAAACACTCCCCGTGTGCTGAGGTACTCCTACCCCATCCTGGCTCCCTCCAGCTCCCCACTGCTCCTCTCAGACGCACTAAAACCGATAAAGGCACTAATTGACTCCTCACACTGTTTGCTGTTTCTGAAGTGTAATGTATCAGAGGATGCCTGGGACGGCTGGACCTCTCCCTCTCCTGCAAGATGGATGTCAAGGTGATTTTAATCATCCCTATCTACATATAAAGAGCCTCTGCAAACCAGAAAACACATCAATCTGCCAAATGGGTTAGGAAACAATCAAAGGGGCTCCACGCAGGCATGGACAAGATGATCCTTTTGTTAAGGCTCTGGCCCAGGACTTCAGAGATTTTTAGGGCCTGGGATTTTTTAGTAGCAGATATGATTGGTCTGTATAAATACACCAGGTGGAGGAGGTCTACAGCAAAGAGGTAGAACAGCTTTGGAAGCTAAAATGATAGCGTTGGCACAAAAATAAATAGACACAAACCAGCCAGGAATAAACAGGCTGAAAATTAGAAGTGGCTTTCTAATGGTCAGAGGAGCTCATGTGATGGAATCACTGCCCCACAAGGCCAACAAGGGCAACACAACCACCTGGCTGCAAGCTGGACCTCAATCCCTTTGTGAGAGGCACTATACCACCTGGTGACAGGTAACAGCCCATGGCCTGGGTGGAGAAAGTTCTCTCCATGTCCTCAGGCTGCCTGGGTCCACTGCAGATCCCCACAGCATCATCCCTGCACCCCTCAGTGCCTCCCTGAGCTCAAGCCCTCTGCCCCCCCTGCAAGGAGAGCCAGCCCCATGATGCCTGCAGTGCCAGCAGGTGTCTCAATGCAGGAGGAAAAGACACCATGCCAGGAGGAGATACAATTTAGTAGCTGCTGGTACATAGTGCTTTCATTGGCCCAAACAGGAGGGAATAAAACAAAGGAAGGAAAGCTCTCAGAGCACCCTGCACAGGTCTGCCAGACCCATGGCAAGGCAAGCAGGCAAAAGCTTCCTCTACAGAAGTTAGCATGTGATACAGAGTGCCTACTCTTAAAAGCTGTACAACCACAACCTGCTCCTGGAGCCAGGCAGCAACCCCCCTGATCCCCTTCCTCCCCAGACACCCCCTTCACACAGCATGATGGACACCTGGCACAGCCCAGGCAGGACCTGATGAGCACATGCTGAGTTAGCCAGGTCCTGGGAGGTGAAAGGCATTCAGATGTTGGCAGGATCTGTCCCTGAACTCTTGCTGGGGGTAACAGCTAAAGAGGAGCAAGCCCCACCGAGACTGATTAGCCACTGCTAAGTTAAAAAGGTTTGATGGAGTAGGGATTGCAGAGGGTCTCTGAGCTATTGGCTGCTAATTCATCTGTATCTCATCAACATACCAATTAGACACCCCAGCACTTCCTCTGCTCTCTCTCAGGACACCAGCAGAGCCTTTAGCTAAGCAGCTGCACCTAGGACTGGAAAAGACCAAGGGGTCACAGACAGAGCTGGGGACAGTGCACCCATGGCAGGACTCCAGCCCCACCAGCAGCTTCCCCTGCCTCTCCTCTGCACATTTGCCTTCACTGAGGTCCCTCTGCATTGCCTTCTCCTGTTAAGCTGCCAAACCTCTGCTCTGGCTTCAGTGATCACACTGAGACTGTGTGATCACTGTGAGGGTGTGCTGCAATGGGGCAAAGAAAGGTAAAGAAGAAACCACCAACAACAAAAAGCTGACATGTACAAACTCAGTCCCTGTCAGACCTGTGGATCACCACCATGTGAATGAGCCTGTGAACAGAGAGCAGCTCTCATATGGCTGGGGAAGAATTTCCACTAGTTGAGCTAAGTGAGGATAGGATAGGATAGGATAGGATAGGATAGGATGGGATAGGATGGGATAGGATGGGATAGGATGGGATAGGATGGGATAGGATGGGATAGGATGGGATAGGATGGGATAGGATAGACTGGAAGAGACCTTCAAGATCATTGAGTCCAACCTATCCTCCAACACCACCTAATCAACTAAACCATGGCACCAAGCACCCCATCAAGTCTCCTCCTAAACACCTCCAATGATGGGGACTCCACCTCCCTGGGCAGCACATTCCAATGGGCAATCACTCTGTCTGTGTAGAATTTCTTCCTCACCTCCAGCCTAAACCTCCCCTGGCACAGCTTGAGACTGTGTCCTCTTGTTCTGGTGCTGGTTGCCTGGGAGAAGAGACCAAGCCCCTCCTGGCTACAACCTCCCTTCAGGTAGTTGTAGAGAGCAAGAAGGTCTCCCCTGAGCCTCCTCTTCTCCAGGCTAAGCAACCCCAGCTCCCTCAGCCTCTCCTCATAGGGCTTGTGTTCCAAACCCCTCACCAACTTGGTTGCCCTTCTCTGGACACGTTCCAGCAAGTCCAGCAAGAGGAAAAGCCACCTGGGGTGTGTTACATAAAGGTATTCAAAACTGGGTGTCCAAGAGCCCTGCCCCTCCTTGCCCCAAAGCAGCAGCTTGTTAGAAGCCCTAAGTGGCTCTCATTTGTTTGCTGGCTGGGCTGGCTTCAAAATTTGGTGAATTCTCTATCAGAGCTGATGAGCTGGAAGTCCCTGTGGCTTTGATAGATGAAGGGGAAGAGAAAAAGAGAGAGGGGGAAAGAGAAAGAGTAATGTGCAGAGAGCATGGGCTTGATTAAAAGTAAGGAGGAAAGAGAAGTGTTTTAAACAAGAGCCTGAGCAAATCAGTTAATGTGACCCTTGGGAACAAGGCTGGCTCCAGGATGTGAATCTCTGTTCCTTGCCCCATCCTCTCATGGTGGCTTTAATTAAATGCTTGTTAATTATTTATTTAGTAATTCTTGCTGCAAGAAGCCAGGCTGATGGGAAGACAGTAACCACAAAGGTGGGTGTTTAAAAGTAGCTTTCTCCTTCCCTGTGCAGTGACTGAGAGAGGGGCAGGCAGCCCTGTGCAGGACCCTGCCCTGGGTTTACCACTCTGTCCAGGGATGCCCTTCCCAGCTGGGCACAGCATGAAACAGTCTTGCAGCCTCTGAAGGGCTATAATATCCCCCCCCAGGCATTGCTATCAGTCAGGCAAGACCCCTGAGAAGGGGAGAGCAGATGCTGGGAAGGCTGTCACAGGCATGCAGAGCAGAATTATGAAGACTAAGTCCTCCCCGATGGGTTTCTGACAGAAGGGAGCTTGCAGCCACCACAGGGCTCTCAGCAGGCAGCTGCACACACCACGGGACTGTCCCCATCCTTCCATCCTTGTTATTGTGACTGGAAGTGATTTATCACCACTGTGCTCCAATGGGAAATTAGAGAAGCTTAGTCCCAGGCAGCTTTCCTGGGTACCTCTGCAGTGCGAAGCTGCTGATTTACCAAACTTCTGCCACAGGTCAGAAAAGATTTTCTCCTGTCAGGCCAAGTGTGTGGAGCAGAGCTGAGACTTTCATCTCAGGGCAGATTAGGCTGCAGGCAGAGCTGTCTGTGGAGCTTTGGGAGAAGCACTGCTCCAGGAGGACCTGTGCATTTCATGTGAGCTCCCTGCCACGTTTCAACAGAGCAAACACATAGCTGTCAGAGTGAGGTTTACAGCTGCTGCTTCCTTTGCTCCAGCTGAATGCATGCACTTATTAATGCAGATGGGCTTGGGTCTGTCACTTCAGCTCAGAGTGTGATGGGCCTGGGAAATGATTAAAAGGGCATTGGTGCTATGAGAGAGCTTAATGTGGGGAAAATGCTGTCCTGATCCCTTGCTCACTCAGCCAAAGGCAATGTTCAAAGCTGAGCTGTCACTTGACAGGTAAGGACTGGCAGTCAACACCCTTGCCAAAGCTAAAATTCACTGCTGCCAGACCAGGAGAGATTTCCTAATGCCAAAAATGCTCTGTTGGTGTGGAGTAAGACACAACAGCTTTTGTTCTCTGCCAGCATGTAGGAGCAGTGGCAATCTCTGAGAAAAGGGCAGGTGTGGAGCTGCCAGCAGGGAAACAAGAGAGATGAAAACCCTCTTTCTGGGACTTCCATTTGTTTTCCTGGATAAAGTTTGGATTTACCTGTAAAACCCAAATTCCTTGAGCTTGTCAGGTAATCTCACCACTTGGAGAGTGGCCCCACATCATCATCCTTAACATGAAGATGAAGCCAGAAAAAGATCCCTTGGACAGAAAGGGAGTAACAAGCAAGAAGAGGAGTTAGGACTGAGGGAATCTTCAAGCACTGAGCTAAAACCAGCTGAAGTTAACCAAACCCACTACAGAGGAAGACACACCGGAAACCAAGAGGAGAATAGAATAGAATAGAATAGGCCAGGCCAGGCCAGGCCAGAAAAGACCTTTGAGCTCATCCAGTCCAACCTCTCACCCAACACCATCTAATCAACTAAACCATGGCACCAAGTGCCCCATCCAGTCTCTTCCTAAACACCTCCAGTGATGGTGACTCCACCACCTCCCTGGGCAGCACATTCCAATGGCCAATCTCTCTTTCTGGGAAGAATTTCTTCCTAACATCCAGCCTAAACCTCCCCTGGTGCAGCTTGAGACTGTGTCCTCTTGTTCTAGTGCTGGTTGCCTGGGAGAAGAGACCAACCCCCACCTGGCTACAACCTCCCTTCAGGGAGTTGTAGACAGCAATAAGTTCTTCCCTGAGCCTCCTCTTCTCCAGGCTAAACAACCCCAGCTCCCTCAGCCTCTCCTCACAGGGCTGTGCTCCAGACCCCTCCCCAGCTTTCTTGCCCTTCTCTGGACATGTTCCAGCATCTTAACATCTTTCTTAAACCGAGGAGCCCAGAACTGGACATAGGACTCAAGGTGTGGTCTAACCAGTGTTGAGCACAGGGCACAATGACTTCCCTGCTCCTGCTGGCTGCACTATTCCTGATGCAGGCCAGGATGCCATTGGCCTTCTTGGCCACCTGGGCACACAGCTGGCTCATGTTCAGCCTACTATCACCCAGTACCCCCAGGTCCCTTTCTGCCTTGACTTCCTCCCAGTCACCATGCTGGGGAGAGAGCTCCTGATGAAGGCTTGTCCCCTTTGCTCTCTGTTGCAGGAGCAGTTGTTTAGAAGGGTTCATGGAGCTCTTTTTTTTGGCCTATTTTATGGATAACTCTCCCATTTGTCCTCATGCAAGTGATTTTGGGTCTCTAGAAGCTGAAGAGCTGGAGCAGCACAGCTGCTCTTACCTGCCGGAAGCCGCTGCGGGTGTGCTGCAGGATCTTCAGGGCGTAGTTGGACCTCTGCCCTTTGCTGTTAAATTCAATGTGGCCGGTGAGACCTTCCAATTCTACCTGTCCAAGAGAGAATGAGTTACAGCGCCCATCAAGGTGCCTTACCCCACCACCCACAGCACAGATGGGGCTGGCAGCCACTTGCCCCGTGCACTACCCACCCAGCAGCTCCAGCAAGGCAATCTGGCTCCCTCAATGCTAATTAGGATAGGATAGGATAGGGAATGGGAATGGAATAGAATAGGAATGGAAATGGAATAGAATAGGAATGGAAATGGAATAGAATAGGAAAGGAATAGGAATGGAAGGAAATGGAATAGGAAAGGAATAGGAATGGAAGGAAATGGAATAGGAAAGGAATAGGAATGGAAGGAAATAGGAATGGAATGGAACAGGAATGGAATGGAATGGAACAGGAATGGAATGGAATGGAACAGAATTAACCAGTTTGGAAAAGACCTTTAAGATCATCGAGTCCAACCTATCACCCAACACCATCTAATCAACTAAACCATGGCACCAAGCACCCCATCCAGGCTCTTCCTAAACACCTCCAGTGATGGGGACTCCACCACCTCCCTGGGCAGCACATCCCAATGACTAATTCCTCTTTCTGGGAAGAATTTCTTCCTAACATCCAGCCTAAACCTCCCCTGGTGCAGCTTGATACTGTGTCCTCTTGTTCTGTTGGTGGTTACCTGGGAGAAGAGACCAACACCCAGCTGGCTACATCCTCCCTTCAGGTAGTTGTAGAGAGCAAGAAGGTCTGCCCTGAGCCTCCTCTTCTCCAGGCTAAGCAACCCCAGCTCCCTCAGCCTCTCCTCACAGGGCTGTGCTCCAAACCACTCCCCAGCTTTGTTGCCCTTCTCTGGACGCCTTCCAGCAACTCAACATTGCTGGACAGAAGAGAAATGTGGAGGAGAGCAGGAGAATCATCAGTGCCCAGTGCAGGGATCCCTGGATTTCTTTGCTCTGTTTTAGAACAACCATCTCCACAGCCCCTCACCTCCTCACAGATTGCAGCTGGTTGGAAGGAAAACCTCAAAGCTCATCTTGCCCAACCACCCTGCATTCAGCAGGGTCAACTGTAACTATATCAGGCTGCCCAGGGCCACATCAAATCCTCCCTCCACCCCAAGGCTCTTGGCTGTGCCACACTGAACCACTGGCTGGGGATTCCTCCACGAACCATTTTGTGCTGTTTTTAAGACAAGAGCTTCTTGCAGAGGAGCCAGGATGAGTGTCTGGCCTCCCTCTGCACCTTAACCACTGCTCACTTGCTGCTGGAGCACCTCTTCAGTAGTGAGGGCAAGCTACTGAGCATCCTAATAGCAGAGCCAAGAGAAACTCAGGGAATTTCTTGTCTTTGACTAAGGGCGAGCTAGGAGGAGGCTTGACACACATGAAGCAAAGTGGTCAAGTTCAGCTGAACCTTCCTTTAGGGGGAAAGAGTCAGTTGCCCCCCAGACATACTCAGAAAAGAGGTTCCTTCTGCACAGCCAAGCTGAGCTCTCATGATACACATTGACAAACTCCAATTAGATCACAAAGCTGAGATTTCAGGGTCTGCTCTCATGGCAGAACCAGGTTTGATCAGTTCCAGCAACCACACTCTTGGGCTCAAAGCAGCCCAAACCCCTTCCATAGAGAAACTCACTTCTTTCCTCTGAGCTCCCAGCAATTGTACAGCGTGACCTTACATCACTCCAACCAGAGCTCAAATCACTTAGAAACATTCATACTTAACAAAAAAAAAACATTAAAAACTCATTGAATTCCAGTTTTTCTGCAGCAAAGCCTGAAAAAAAAAACAAAAGAAAGAAAGAAAGAAAGGAGTTTCTCATTGTTCCAAGGCCAGTGACAAACCAGCCCTCAGATCTCCTCTCTTTTCACTCCCAGGGCTGCCTTCAAACAGGCCAACACTCTGTGCTTGAGAGCTGTGCCAGCACACACACACACGCACATCTTTTGCTCCAGGCACTAGCTCCTAACACACCAGCAAACTTCAGTCCCTTCTCACCATTCTCAGGTAGTTCATCAGGCTGGTGCCATGCTGCCAGATCTGGGCAGACCCACAGGACAGGGGCTTCACCCCAATCTCCTGGCTGCGGTTCAGCTCCTGCACGGCAGTCACCACAGCGTACACGGCATCGAACAGCAGGGCAGAAGAGAGCTGTGGGGAAAGGAGGAAGAACATTGAGATGGGAAGACAAAAACTGAGCTTCCCACTGCACCTTCAGGACCCTGCAGCAAGCAGCAGAGTGCATTATTCACAACTTCAGCCAGGGTCAGAGATCCTTGGCCTTTTCTGTGCAGACAACAAGCCCTGCTTGCCTACTGTGCTGCTCCATCAGCACCCTGCCCCCCATCTGCACCCACCCAAGGGTAGGGAGACAGAAGTATTGGCAGCCCTGATCTGCTGTGCCTGGGTAGGCTTCACTGGTGCAAGTGCAATCCCCTTGCCAGCCCTATTTCCACTGCCTTTCTGTTGTGTTTCTCCTATTCTTGCTTGCTTCCTTCCTTCCTTACCCCTTATGTCTCTGCTTGCTCGCTCCACAGAGCTTCTCCCATCACTCCCATCATTCTATCTTTATTCATCCCTCCTCCTTTCTTGTTATTTTCTGTCTCAGTTTCCTAAAGTAATGAGCCCTTTCTAACCAAGCTCTGAGGTTTTGGTGCTTTGGTGACCTCCTGGACAGGAGGACAGCTCCTGAGAGCATCAGGTTTGTGAAGTTCTTAAAATAGGCATCTGGGCAAAATAAAGATCCTGTGCCTGGGGCCACAGAAGGAAAGATGACTCTGCCTCTTCAGCCTTCATTAGGCACCAGACTCCTTCTTTGACCAGTGCTTTGAAATGAGGCTTTGCTAGGTCTGCTTCCTGAGAAACTGAGACCTGGCTTTCAGACACTGGTCCCCTGCTACAACCTCCAGTTTCCTGCTGGCTGTTACCTGCTCTGTGGTGGCACTGCAGAAGCAATGTGCAGAATCACAGAGCTCATCCCCTCTGCTTCTCATCTTTGCCTATTTTTTTCTCCTTTCCCCCCTCTCTTTCTTCTTTTGCCTTTAATCAGATTGTTTTGCTCATCTAGCCTCACAAACCATCTTTTGCACCCCATGCACAGCCATGTTGGTGCTTTTGATCTACATAACAATCAGCCATTTGCTCTCTCCTGTTCACTGTTGTGACTAAGATTTCACTTTTAATTACTGTCACCTCCTGACTTTGCTGGAATTAAACCACTGCAGTTCCTTTCTATCAAGGCTGCATCTTCCTCGTGGCTACATCTTCCTCATTGCTACTTCTGAGATCATCCTCCTACCATCCCAGATCACAGCACTGGGTTCAGTCTCTAGCCTGGAGCTCCTTTCCCACATCTTACCCTGTCTGTGATGTTCAGCAGTGTCTGCCTCCTCTATTCTCCCCAAAGCCTGATTAGATTTAGTCACTTCTGCCAGTGGCCCTTCAGGGACAGTCTTGCCCAGCTCAATCAGACCAACAAAGCTTCAGCTTCTGCTGGGTTACTAATTTGATGAGGGTGAGCCAGACCTAACCCTGCTTGATGTACTCAGATCAGTGGCAAGACCTCCTTGACCACAACGGCCCAGGACTGGGGAGTTAGCAAGCAGAACAAAATCTTACCATGTGCAAGCTGGCAGAAGTCACAAGGCACGATTCCAGCCTAGTGCTAGCCCCAAAACCAGCTCTAATGGCACCTGTAACCCCTCACTTTTCCAGCCCCAGCACAGACTCTTGCTGACTGTGCCACATTCCTCCTCTAGGCACCAGTTTAATCAGTTTTTACACAATAGCATCTGGGGACTCTGCAGTGAACACTAAGCAACCTGAGTGGCATCTCTCAGTCTTCACAGAATCATCACAGAGCCATAGAACATCTTGAATTGGAAAGGATCTCAAAGCTCATCTACTTCCAACTCCTTCCACCAGACCAGGCTGCACAAAGCCTCACCCAGCCTGGTCTTCAACAGGGTTGAGGTGTCCACAACTTCTTTGGGCCACCCATTCCAAGGTCTCACCACCCTCATAGTAAAGATCCTCTTCCTAATGTTTGACCTAAACCTTCCCTGCTCCTTTCAGACCGTTGCACCCTTACCCTATCACCTCATGCCCTTATAAAAGTCCCTCTGCAGCTCTTGTGCCTTGCCTCTGAGCTGTTTGCCCCTTTGCTCAGGTATGCTGAGAAGTTCCTGCTGATAATCAGGATTGACTGATGGCAGAGCTGTGAAATTTTATTACAGCTATTTAGCAGGAGACAAACTGTAACACCAGAGCCAGCTGAGAATACGCAGGAGGCCCTGGTGGCAGCGTGGGAACAGAAGCTGGGTATCCTGTTTCCTATCCTGCCTCAGCTATGAGATCCCACAGGTCCCTTTGCAACAGCAGCAATCCTCTCTCCTGCATTTCTTCTGTTCAGGGACAAGCCTGCTTAGGCTTTCTCCCCATCTGACCCAAACATTCCTCTCCCAGGAAGCGTTTTCTAGAGCTCTTAAAGGAGCAGGTATAGCCTTCTCCACAGCTTTCTTCTTTTACCTTCAGTATGAATTCTTTTCCTCACAGGGCCTCTCCAGCCTGCCCCATCCTCAGCCCCTGCTCCACGAAGCTCTTTAGTGCATGCTTCATTTTTACCTGGGGCTCAAATCCCATTCAGGTTACAGGATGCCACACAATTAACAATTGCTTCCCTTCATCAGGAGCCATATTAACACCCCTTGGCCAAACAAAACTATTACAAGAGCAAACACAAGCCCTGTCAACCCAGAGTTCAACATCCCACACCAGCTCAGATGATTGGCCCAGCATTTTTAATTGTCTCCTGTTGGGTTTTCATTTCCATTTTCCCTGAGCAGTTAATGATCTCTTATTAGCTGGTGAGCAAGAGACTTGTAGATCTTAGTGAAGCATTTGACATTATTGATTGGAATATTTTACTCCCTAAGCCTTGAACAATTTGTTAGGATTTCAGGCAGATTTTCAGAGCAATTTAGGGGTTGGGGGAAAGGGTTGTGAAATGCAGGAGCAGGTAGGGAATGAGAAGGCTAGGGAGGGACTTCTTAGGATATCAGGCAGTGATAGGACTAGGGGGAATGGAATGAAGCTGGAGAGATTCAGACTGGACATGAGGAAGAAGTTCTTCACCATGAGAGTGGTGAAGCCCTGGAATGGGTTGTCCAGGGAGGTGGTTGAGGCCCCATCCCTGGAGGTGTTTAAGACCAGGCTGGATGAGGCTCTGGCCATGCCCATGGCAGGGGGCTTGGAACTAGATGATCCTTGTGGTCCCTTCCAACCCTGACTGATTCAATGATTCTATCCTTCCCATGCCCTCAGCATACCTCCTTCCCTTTGCAGAGGAAGCCATAACCAGCAGAGGAGACAGAGCTGGAGGCAGCACCCTTTTCGCTCCCTCGAGGCAGATTGAGCAAGGGGGGTCTGGCACTGCTCTCCTGCACCTTGCCTTGAATTTCTTCATCTCACCCATGCAATCTCTCACTGTGTTTATGTTCTCGTTCTAAACCACAGTTTTGTCACTCTGTCACAAGAAGCCAATTTCCCTGTTAACAAATTGATTCTCTCCCTTTGTGTGCATCATCTGATTTGTGCAGATCCCTGTTGTTTTCCCACCGCCCCTGCAACGGAACAGCCTGCATGAGAAAGACTTAGAATCATAGAAGTGTCAGGGTTGGGAGGGACCTCAAGGATCAGCCAGTTCTGACCATGGCCAGGGACACCTCACACTGCAGCAGGTTGCTCACAGCCACATCCAGCCTGGCTGCAAACACCTCCAGGCAGGAGGCTTCCACCACCTCCCTGGGCAACCTGTGCCAGGCTCTCACCACCCTCATGGGGAAGAACTTCTTCCTGACAGCCAATCTCAATCTCCCCATTTCTAGTTTTGTTCCATTCCCCCCAGTCCTATCACTCCCTGACACCCTCAGAAGTCCCTCCCCAGCTTTCTTGTAGCCCCCTACAGATACTGGAAGGTCACAACTAGGTCTGCTGGGAGCCTTCTCTTCTCCAGACTCCACAAGCCCAGCTCTCTTAGACTGTCCTCAGAGCAGAGCAGCTCCAGCCCTCTGCTCATCCTCATGGCCCTTCTGTGGACACTTTCCAGCACCCCCCACCACCCTCATGGTGAAGAACTCCCTCCTAGCATCTAATCTGATTCTGACTTGGTGAGCTCAGCAGTGGATCCCCACTGCAAGTTCCTTGGGCTCTCTCCATTAAGCCTAAATCCTGACAAGGAAAGTTGCTAATGAACTTTGCCACTTGCTGGCTGCCTCATGAGAAGAAGGCTCCAGAAAAGGGGCAGCTGGTGGGCTGGGCAGCTGGGCTCACTGCTCCATCTCCCTCAGCATGCTGGTCAGCTGCGTGGGGAGAGGCTGTAGCCAGGATCTAAGGTGGTGCTGCAGGGTACAGCTGTGCCCCAAAGCCCTGGGTACAACTCACCAGCTAGAAAGGGTCAGGAAGGAGACCTCCAGCCCTTGTGCACAGGCAAGACCGTCCCTGTTAGTGTCTTCAAGATAACTAACACCATCAGATGTCATAGTATCATAGTATCAGTCAGGGTTGGAAGGGACCACAAGGATCAGCTAGTTCCAACCCCCCTGCCATGGGCAGGGACACCTGAGACTAGATCAGCCTGGCCAGAGCCTCATCCAGCCTGGGCTTAAACACCTCCAGGGCTGGGGCCTCAACCACCTCCCTGCACAACCCATTCCAGGGCTTCACCACTCTCATGGGGAAGAACTTCCTCCTCACCTCCAGCCTGAATCTCCTCACCTCCAGCTTCATTCCATTCCCCCAAGTCCTATCACTATCTGACACCCTAAAAAGTCCCTCCCCAGCCTTCTTGTAGCCCCCTTCAGATACTGAAAGGCCACAATTAGGTCATTAGCCTTCTCTTCTCCAGACTGAACAGCCCCAACTCCTTCAGTCTGTCCTCACAGGAGAGGTGCTCCAGCCCTCTGCTCATCCTTGTGGCACTTCTCTGGACATACTCCAGCACCTCCACATCCCTCTTGTAGTAGGGGCTCCAGAACTGGATGCAGTACTCCAGGTGGGGTGTGCCTCAGCAGCGGGGATGGAGCCTGAGCTCCACCCAGGTCCACCTCAGCTCCTTGCACACCTTCCTCCCAACACCAGATCTGTCCCTTGAGGAACTAACAGCAGGTGAGGTGTGGCTGAGTGGAGGATCCTGCTTTATCTTGTATTTCTGGAAGCCTCCCACGTGAAGGCCATGTTTAAAGGTGAGCTGATCTCCAGGGAAACATGAACAGGTTTGGCTAGTCTGGGCTTGGCCATATGGTTTGGGTCTTTTTTTTCCCCCCTTGTCTTCCTAACCCATTATCAGCTGTATCTTTGCCCCCAAACATAACACAGGGAATGAAAACCATTAAAATCCTGTGAAACAGACATTACAATCTGGATTTTATTCAATGACATAAACACTTAATTACAAACATCTGTTTTAGGCTAAATTCTAATTACCTAATCTAGCCATCTGTAATTTGAATGATTTTCTCTGATTTCCTTTCTTTGCAATGTGATTAATGAGAATAGCATTAGAAGCAAGCAGCTCCCTCCTCTTTCTTCAGACACTTCCTCAGCTCTAGCAAGAAAGCCCTGGGATCTTGCAGCTCACAGGAAACCTCCCTCCTGTCACTTCCAGCTCTTGAGCTTCCTTTTCTCTTTTCAGTATGAGCTATCCCACGAGATAGCTGCTTCCCTGGACTAAAAGGGAAGGTTTTACACAAACAGATGCTCTCTGGGAGAGGAGATCTGCCAGACTGCCACTGACAGAGATGGTGCAGGGCAAAGTGGCCCTGGCTTTCCATTTCAGACACAGGAAAGCAAACACATGCCCTGCCTGAGAATATTTCACTTCACTTCATCAGCCAGGGCAAGGTCCTTTTCCCATCATCTGGGACATGGCATACTGATAATGGGAGGCTGGCTGTGAACACAGAGTGAACCTTCTCATCATCAGAAAGCAACAGTCTTTTGACCAAGACTCTTCACTTCTCTTTCATGCCTCAATTTCCCCTTTGTACACCCCCTGAGCAGCTGACCACCACCTAGCAGGAGGGGAGCTACATAGAACAGCCAAGAGCAGCCACGTGGTGGGTGCTTGGGAAATCATTGCAGGCCTTGGGCAGGTCCACTGAGGACAGCTGGAATGGTTTAGATGAGGGTGATGCAGCATGGCCAAACCCCCTCCCTCCAGGCATGTCCTCCCTGGCCTGGGAGGCAGCCTGCTGTATGGCTGATTAGACTTTATGAATGAATGAAAGGAGCATCCAGCTGGCTTAATATTACATTGATGGGTGATTTAGGCTCAGGCTTGCAAACCAAACAGCTCCATACAGCTCTGAACTCCTTCACTCCTTCAAGAAAAAAAACCCTGCAATGAGACATCCTCTTGCATCCTCCCATCTACACATTTTGCTGCTTGTTCAAGGCAGCACAGGGTGAGAAGTGCAATGAGATCAGTTATTTCCCCATCACACCTGCTGCACTCCTATTCCTACTGTCTGCTCTTTCTACTATTAGGGGGAAATTTATTTTTAATGCCTCCAAACAGCCTCTCCAGCTGTCATCCAAATAGGAAGCTTCTTAGTAGTGATCCTACAGAGATTTAGCAGGGCACAAAGCAAGCTCGCTGCAACTGCCTCTGCACGAGAGGGCTGGGAAGAGGGAGAGAGCAGGATGGTCCCAGGCAGCTACTAACCATGGCCAGAGCTCCATGTCCAGCCAATAGCTTGTGGACATAAAGGAGGAAAGCTCCTTACCTTGCCTGCTTGAGATCACCTTGTAGTGATAATAAGGAGTGCACAGCTGCCTCAGCTTGTCAAGGGGACTCTGAGTTCATTAAAAATGATGTAAAGGGTTTCGCTGGTGGCATTCTCTCTTTCTGCCCTCCCCCAGCCCTGTGCATCCCTGATATGGCAAATCAATGCTGCAAACCTTTCTAGTTAGGTTGCTGACCCACACACTGGTCAGGGAGATGTTAGAGAATGCAACACACCCCACCCCCTTGGCACCTACCCAAGCCCAGCCCTCGCTATACTCCCTGCACTCAGCCTCCCTCTCCATCAAACATCTTCCTAGAGGTAAAATACAGAAACAAACCTCACAAGGGAAACCCTGAGTCAGGGCTGCATCATCCCCTACATTCACATCTAAATACCATTCAAATTAACATTAAGCTTGGGTTTAAAGCCATTCAGTCATAGAGAAGCCCTCTAAAGCTCGACACCCACACAGCTCCCCACTGCCCCTCTGGACAACCACAGGCTTTCAGGAGTGCTTTAGTATTCTCCAGATGGGGAGGCTCCCCTGTAATTCACAGCTTGACACCACTTAACTAAGGTGCTGTCTGGCCCATCCTTCCCATTCCTGCACTATCATCTCCCCTGAAAACCAACCCAAGGCACAGCAGTGCCAGAGCTTGGTGATGCACACAAGCTCTCCAGCACAGGGGTTATATGGATTAAAGAATCAGTCAGTACCCTGCACCCATACATTTGAGACCAGAGTCTCTACCTCTGGTTGGTTCTCACACAACCTTGGCAGTGTCTGCTCAGAACCAGCCCACAGCCACAAGGTTTGCTGGGTGGTCTACAGGAGCTCCCAGCTCAGGGAGGCTGTGGGTGGCAGCAATGAATATTACTTACTGCTGGCCCAGTAAAAGGAGCGTGGTCACAGTTCTCCTGCCAGGACTGGTTGAGGCTCTGGACAAACTCTTGGAAGAAAGCATGAGACTGGTTGAAAATGGAAAATCCCAGGATGTTGACTCTGTCATCCAGCAAGCTGTCCAGGCGCTGGAGAGAAAACTCCTAAAGCAACCCAAACCAGAGAAGAGGGTTAGGGAAGAAAGCAGGCACCAAAAGCTTCAAAACCACTCAGTATACCCTTGAAAGGGAGACCCTGCAGCTAGGAGGACCTGCATGTGAAAGTCTCATGCTGCATCAGGGGAAGTTTAGGCTGGAGGTGAGGAGAAAGTTCTTCCCAGAGAGAGTTGTTAGCCATTGGGATGTGCTGCCCAGGGAGGTGGTGGAGTCACCGTCCCTGCAGGTGTTCAAGAGGGGATTGGATGTGGCACTTGGTGCTAGAGTCTAGTAGTCATGAGGTCTTGGGTGACAGGTTGGACTTGATGATCTCTGAGGTCTTTTCCAACCTTGTTGATTCTATGATTCCAAGGTGCTTTGGAGTGGGACCTATCCTCTTGCATTGCTGAAGAGCAAAGTGGTCAGAGAGAGAAAAATGACTGTACATGGAGGGGAGGGAAAGGCAAAAAGGAAGAGCCCTGGTTTGCTGCTCCTGTTAATGGAAGCAGTTCCATGAAAAAGCCAGCTTCCTGGAGAGAAGTCCAACCCTCCCTGTCCTATTAGCAGGAAATAATGCTGCCTTCCCCACTAATTTCTCTATGGCTAATTGCTGAAACGGAGGGAGAAGGTGGGAGTCATAGTTCCAGCAACTGCTGGATCCTCCTTCTCCTCTATCACTAATACAAATGGCTTTGGGCTCTGTGGGCCAGGAGCTTTCAGCCAGGCAAGTCATTTTTTACCTTCCCTGCACCTGCATGCTCGTAGGAACAAGGTCTGTAAATCTCCCAAACACGGGCTTACAAGGCTGCTCCAGCATGGCAAACTCCCACGGGGATGTGAGCAGGCACAGGATTAAGTGCATTTTGGCCACAGCCACATTAACATTAGGTAACATGAAATTGCCTGTGAACTATTGATTCATTTGAATGATATTATCCTCCTGCCTGCCTGACAGCCTATCCATTTACCCACTCCATCCTGTCAACCTGCACTACGAGGGCAGAGGGCTAATGAGGACCTGGACCTGAGGAGAACCTGGATGCAAGGCAGGGAAGCAGGAGATACTTTGAGCCCCTGAAGGATTCACCTCCCCCCAGCCAGGGCTGGGAGGCAAATTGTGTGGGGCACAACATGAACAGCTGCCCCCTTGGAAATGGAATGGAGTGGAGTGGAATGGAATGGAATGGAGTGGAATGGAATCAACCAGGTTGGAAAAGACCTTTGAGATCATCGAGTCCAACCTATCACCCAACACCATCTCATCAACTAAACCATGGCACCAAGCACCCCATCCAGTCTCTTCCTAAACACCTCCAGGGATAGTGACTCCACCACCTCCCTGGGCAGCACATTCCCATGGCCAATCTCTCTTTCTATGAAGAACTTCTTCCTAACATCCAACCTAAACCTGCCCTGGCACAGCTTGAGACTGTGTCCTTTGTTATATGCAGGAGGAGAATGAGATCATAGAATTGTTTTGGTTGGAAAAGACCTCTAAGATCATCCAGTCCAACCATTGACCTAGCACCACCATGGCCATTGAACCATGCCCCAAAGTGCCATGGCCACACCAGGGAGCCCAAGGCTTCAGCCTCAGGCCAGCCCACCCCAATCTCAAGGCAGCTGAAGTCAGTGCTTTTATTTAGTAAAACATTTCTAGGCTGTTGAGGTTGCTCAGGCCCTGGCAGGTTAATCCTTAAATTAGTTATTCCTGAGTGGGGGAATAACACACACACACACACACATACACCCAGTCTCACTTCACACAAGGGAAACTGAGGCAGAGGTGCAATTAGCAGCAGCCATGCGAAGCTGAACCCCTGAGTCCATTCTGCTCGGGCTGGGGGAGTGACAGCACTGATCCCAGCCCCTGGCTCAGCTCTCTGTGCAGCTTTCAGGAGGGACTCCCACCTGCATCACTCCAATCTCCAGGGGGAAGCTCCCACACCCCAGCTGCCAGGGCTCCCTGCCTGACAAAGCGACTGCAGGCAGACCTGGCCCTGCTCCCCCCAGTCAACAATTAGCTCTGGTTCAGATGTTAACAGCAGCTTGTTCCCAGTGCCCATTAGCCCTGGCTGGGCATTGCAAGCTTTGGTCTTTTCCTACAGCAAATGTTCTCTGTATCTACCTTTTTCTAGGCACCCCTCCAGCTGCAGAAAACCTTATTTCTGCTGCTGTCATGCTCATAAAGCATCCACCTCAGTGACACATGGGGATTGCATGGCCTGCACATGACCCTTTCCCTGCACAGCTCCCTGGCCCTTCCCTCAGCTCCAGCCCCAACCCTCTGCCTTCAAATGTTTTGCCATCAGATGTGCACAAGAGGCTTCTGTGGAGCCAGGTCAGAAAGAAGCAAATGAGCCATGAGCTGCCTATGCAATGAGAAGGAGATAAAGCATCCTTGGGGGACACACGTTGTTTGCAATGGGCTAAGAGAGATTTGGTAAGGTCAGGCTTGCTAGGAAGGGCAAAGCATCCAGGCACTCCAGTAGCTGTCAGCTCAGCTTCTGTTCCTATCTGGTGGTTTTTTTCCCCTTCCTACGCAGTCATTCACCATGCTTGACATTTCCAACCCCCTGTTTTGCAAACACAAACTCATTTGCCATTCAAGACCTGCACCACTCAAACGATTTCCAGAGTTTGATGCCCATCCATCAGCCCCTAGTCCTCCCTGCTGCCCTCCCAACAGCAAGGGACAGCTGGGCCTCTGATGCTGCCAGTGAGAAGGGGTGGAAAGCCCTGCTCTTGGCCATGATCTCAGATGGCTCCCTGCACCATGTGTTGCATGCAAGCAATAACACAATTGCCTTTCACAAGACCAAACAGGTAGAGAGATACTGTTCTGATTTGAGAAGCAAGACTAAGCCACAGGAATGGCTCTGGGGCAAGTGCACAGGGATTCAGTGCCAAGACCCAAGGGTTTCTCATTGAGATGTACTGAGGCTGACTTTCACCTAAGCTAGGAAAAAATTGAATCAGGCTGAGCACAAGTGTGGTTTTACATCCCTGACCTTTCCTGGCCTGAGCTGGTGGACCCAGTGCTTACACAGAACAGCTTCACACCCACCTCTGCTCTCTTCATACATTACTCTTCCTTAACTGCAGTGCTGGCTGGTGCTGTTGCAGGGTAGAGGAGAGCTGGCCAGCACACTAACAGCAAGGAGCCATTAGGTAAAGCACTCATTCCTGTCAGCAGATTCTGTTTAAGGGGGGCTCCAAGCCCCAGTGCCTTGTCCTAGCCTGCACAAGCACAGCTTTGCACCAATGCACTTTCAAGTGAGATCAAGGTACCTGGTGAAGACAAGAGGCTGTGGTGGGTGAGATGGGTGCAAAATGCATCTCCCTCATTATTTCCTATTCCACTGCTGATTATTCCTTCCCTACACTCTCACAGTTTCAATAGCTGACCAGCACTTTGCCCTCTGCACATTGAGCACACCAGGGCAACCTAAGGCACTAAGAGCATCCAAAATCATGCCAAGGTAAATGTCAGGAACACGGATCCTGGTTGCCAAAATCCTTCTCTCTCTTTTCAGACTTGATTTTGCAATTTTTTTCCCCCCAAGCACTCACCAAAAGTCAATATTCTGTTTCATGAGATCTCAGAGAAAGTAGACCCTGAGGGTCTGCAGCCAGAATTAATGAACTTTTGCAGAAGAGATGTCCCCAGGCTTTGCTCAAGCCCCAGCAAATTCTGCAGCAGCAGCAGCAGCAGGCAATTCCAGTGTAGATTTTTCTGACTTCCTGCTACAAGCCTGCAACCACTAAATATGTGCTGTTAAATAACAACACTTAGCAATTGCATGGCACTCTATATTTTCCAAGTGCTAGGCACACATTAGCTAATTGAATAGAAAGGGGTTCCCTGGGAGACAGCGCTGGAGGACTTATTAGAGGATGAAGTCACTCTTGGGTTTCCATGCTCCATGCAGCACTCGACCTGCCTTCTCCCTTCACAGCAGCAAGCAAAAAGCTATGCAGTGACCCAAAGGTTTGGATCACTGGGAGAGCCTGGCTAATAAAAGCCACACAGTCAGGCTCTGTAATTCATGCTTTTAAAGCCAGCAGCATGGATTTTCTGGTGTTGCTAGCTCTGAGTTACAATCAGATTTACAGGCTATAGCCTCCATTTCATTAGGAGCATAAACCCATGAGGTACAAGGGTGTTACTCACTGCAAGGTTCTCAGCTTGCACATTTGGATCATGTGCCAGCTGATTCCAGCTGGGACTTGGCACCCACAGGCTCTCAGCCTGCACTGGTGACACGGCTCCCACAGGGCACTGGTGGGTTCCTGGTGGGAACTCCACTCCTGCCCTGCTTGTTTCACTCTGGCTCCACAACACAGCACAGCAAATGTGCTGCTCCTCACATTGTCACAGTACAGAGCTGGGGGAATGTACAGAACCACTGCTGCCTTGCCCTGTGGGGACTCCTGCCAAGGAGCTGTTGTGCCCACAACACAGAGGAGGAAATTGAGGCACAGCGCTAAAAGGGGCAAGCGACTAAAAATCAGACAGCACATGAGAGACCTGGGCAAACAACGTGCCTTGTAATGCAAAGCATCACAGCCAGCATTTGTCTTTAAGGGCTTCTAGAGAATTAATGAATAGCCTCCAAATCTGCACCTAAGTGACCCACTCACAGGCTGAAGTAGACTCCCCTAATGATGTCCAGCTTTTCTCTTGCTCCTCGCTCCACTGCCACCCATCACACCCTCCTTCCCAAGTCTGGGAAGAGGCTGGAGATGACTTCTGCATGGAAAAGGCCAGTCAAGCAAGGGGTGATTAGTGCCACAGCAGCCTGCCTGATAGGCAAGTGCTTTTTGAAGTGTGGAGCTGTGAACCCTGGAGACTCCCCTGCACTGCCATGCTGCGGCCTCGCTCCAGCGAGTGGCTCCCAGTAATTGCTCACCCCGCAGCAGGGAGAGGGCCAGTTTGCTATTCAGAGCTCTGCAGCAGCTACTGAGCTCCCTCCTGCTTTATTGATTGCACTGGTGATACCGTTCTGCATCCCATTTGTGTGTGCAGAACCTCGCTCCCTGGCTTGATTCTTATCACATCTTTAATAACCCAGATCACCTGAGGAGCAGAGATACAGCAACCACGACCTGGATGCTGGAGACCACTGTGAAGTTGGCTTTGTTTCATTTCCCAAGACCTTCCCACACCCTGCTCACCCTCACCCCATTCCAAGCTCCTGGAAGGAGCAGGATTTGTCCAATTAAACCTCCACTGACAGCGAGATGCCCCACTCCCTCCTTCCTCTCCCTTGTGGTTATCTTTCTCTCTTAGTTACTGCAAGGACTTTATTGGCTTTTTGGATTAGCAGCCTCTAAAACACCCTCTGATGCTGTCATTGCCCAGTGCTCAGCAGGAGAAACTCCTGGTGCTGTAAGCTCAGCAGGCTGCACCGACCTCAGGTTCCCCTCAGCTCCAGCCAGGGATCCAGGCTCTGACAGCAGTGGAGGCTGATTTACACCAGGCACAAGCTCTGTGGGTCCAGAACACCCTGTGCTGCTCTTTCTCTATTTTTCTGTGGGATGGGAAGAAGAACACCAGGCCAAGGCTTCCATTTCTCTATTAAACCCTCACTCTGGCAAAATTTCCATTTCCAGAGCATTTGGTGCTCAGAGAAGCTGTCACCCTCCAAACAGTGACGTTCAGTTCTCATGCTGAGGCTGCCTGAGCCAAACCTTCCTCTAGTGCAAAGTCAGCACAGCTCTGGTGACTCCACTGCTGATGTCACTGGAGGCCAATCTGCATCATTATTCACCACTTTAATGTTCACCAGAGGAGATAAAGTACCTCAGCTCTTGGTTCTTTGGGCAAATAAAACTCTCCCCAGGGAGTCTTGCCCCAGGCCATGGGTGGCAGGACTAGAACAAGTAGCCCAGAGGGGCAGAAGGCACCCTCCTGGTCCTATTTCTTCACTGAGTGGAGAAAATACACAGAACCACACAGAAGAGCTTTGGCTGGAAGAGACCTTCAAGATGATCTAGGACAACCTTCAATCCAGCACTGCAAGGTCACCACTAAACCAAGTCCCTAAGCACCAGGCCAGCACTGCAAGGTCACCACTAAACCAAGTCCCTAAGCACCAGGTCCACAAGCTGTTTGCACACCTCCAGGGATGGTGACTCCTGCCTTAGCCTCCCTGCATCCTGTTGACCTCGGGGCTGAGCTGCAAAGTCTGCTAATCATTCCTAAGCTCCTCTAACAATGCCTTTATTTATTTACTCAAGTGGACAATATTATGTTAAGTGCTTTATGGCTTTCTTGAAAGGCTCAGTTTATTTATAAACTATTGACAGAGTCAATATATTTATAATGGGCCACATGTAAAAATCAATCCCTCTGGAAGAAATAAAGTCATCACTCCAGCAAACTGTGGCCTTTTGAGTGGTTAAGTGGCTGTGGGAGATCTACCCAAGGCATTGATGTTTGGCTATTCATGCAGCTAAAGAGGAACTGCGGTCTTAAACTCAAGGACAACTCAGGTTGAACTCTCCGTACAGAATCTGGGTGCTCTTATCAAGCTGACACACCACAGAAGCAGACAGAATCACCAAGGTTGGAAGAGACCTCAAAGATCATCAAGTCCAACCTGTCACCACAGACCTCAGGACTAAACCATGCCACCAAGTGCCACATCCAATCCCCTCTTGAACACCTCCAGGGATGGGGACTCCACCACCTCCCTGGGCAGCACATCCCAATGGCTAACAACTCTCAGAGAAGAACTTTCTCCTCACCTCGAGTCTAAACTTCCCCTGGCACAGCTTGAGACTGTGTCCTCTTGTTCTGGTGCTGGGTGCCTGGAAGAAACCAATCCCCTCCTGGCTCCAACCTCCCTTCAGGTAGTTGTAGAGAGCAAGGTGGTCTCCCCTGAGCCTCCTCTTCTCCAGGCTAAGCAACCCCAGCTCCCTCAGCCTCTCCTCACAGGGCTGTGCTCAAGGCCTCTTCCCAGCCTCGCTGCCCTTCTCTGGACACCTTCAAGCGTCTCAGTATCCTGAGGAGAAGCTTTTTACCTCCTCATGCAAGGAGAGCTATGAAATTCTGGGAGCTGTTCTTCCAACCAGAGCACTTTAGGAAACCCATTGGTGAGGCCCTCAGTGAAGGCAATTTACTTCAATTCCTCTGCAGGGAGCCTGAGGCTTGAAGAGTGACAAATCCTCAGAGAAAAGAGGTCAAGTGCTAAGGTTGGGACCTGAAAACAAGGGTTAGGAAGCCTGAAAGATGACATGGGGGTAGAGGAAAAAGAGAGAGGTTTGCTCTGATATCAGAGGGTCTGGGCTGTATCTGAGGCAGTGATTTACTTAACAACTGCAAATCAAGCACAGGATGGACCCTGAACAATACATAAAGAAAATGAAGACAGGTAAAGTAGTACAGGCAGCAAAAGGCAGGGAGTTACAGTTACTGCCTCATCTAAATCCTCCTTTTCTCATGCTAACTAGAATAAGGAGAAATTGCCTTGGCATGCCTGCAAAACCTGATTTGTTTGCCCTGCTACCACACGCCACTGAAAATATGAACCATAAATTCAGGGAATGATTTGGGCTCTACACAAAGCTTTGCATCAGCTACTGGGAATTGGGGAGGCTGGCTGAGCTGCAAGGTAGAATTTGTCAGAGCATAAGGACAGAGTCCACCCTCGTCACTTGCACAAGGGAGGGGTGAGGCTGCTTGTAGCCAGCAGACCTGGTGCAGCCAGGAAAAACACCACAGCTCATGGCTTGATGATCTTTGAGGTCTTTTCCAATCTTATTGATTCTATGATTGTATGACTGCAGCCAGTTCTGGAGCCCCTAGTACAGGAAAGATCAGGAGGGGCTGGAATGTGTCCAGAGAAAGGCCACGAGGATGAGCAGAGGGCTGGAGCTGTTCTGCTGTGAGGACAGACTGAGACAGTTGGGGCTGTTAGTCTGGAGAAGAGAAGGCTCCCAGGAGAGCTTCTTGTGGCCTTCCAGTATCTGAAGGGGGCTACAGGAAAGCTGGGGAGGGACTTTTGAGGGTGTCAGGTAGGGATAGAATTGGGGGGAATGGAGCACAACTAGAAATGGGGAGATTCAGATTGGAGGTTAGAAAGAAATTCTTCCCCATGAGGGTGGTGAGAGCCTGGCACAGGTTGCCCAGGGAGGTGGTGGGAGCCTCATCCCTGGAGGGTTTTGCAGCCAGGCTGGATGTGGCTGTGAGCAACCTGCTGCAGTGTGAGGTGTCCCTGCCCATGGCAGGGGATTGGAACTGGCTAAGCCTTGAGGTCCCTTCCAACCCTGACAATTCTCTCAAATTTCACTAAGCAGGACTAAAAACCTAAGCTCCACAGACCTGGCCAAATACTGAACTGTATCCCACTTTCCCTCTGCTTTACTTGACAGGTTGGACTTGATGATCTTTGAGGTCTTTGCCAACCTTATTGACTCAATGATTCTATGACATCACTCCCTCCTTCCAAAGGATCTGACCATAATGACAAGCTGCCACTGAAGCATGTGACACTGTCTGGGTGATCTGGACATTAATTTCTCCCCTCCACTTCCAACAGGGCTTTGAAAATCTCATCCTAGAGGAAAATCAACCTCTTTATAAAGCACTACACAAAGGGGGGAAAAAAACAAACAAACCCCCAAAACAAGGAAACAACAACAGCAAGACAGAAACCAAACTCCAAAGCTGATGTATCAAGTCTGGGGAAATTGAATACAGCACAGCTGTTTTATCAGCACCAACACCTCCACACAATGTTGTCAGGGAACAAAACTGCTTCCAGTGAATAGATTGTCTGACTCAAAGCACTAGCAAAGCACCTTTACACCTTCCTTCCTACAGTAATCATTTTAATTGTTTCAGTTATTCCTGTCTAATCTTCCTGAGAAGCATTTTGAAAGGAGAGAGGGAAATGAAGCGAGAAAAAAGCAAGGAGCTACCAAGAATTAAGAAGATAACAAAGGATTTTGGAGGCATCCAGCACCCCTCCTGCCCTGTGCTGTTGCAGGTTTCCAGGATTTCTGGAGCAGGGGAGATTTAGGTTGGACATCAGGAGGAAGTTCTGCACAGTGAGAGTGGTGAAATACTTGGACAGGTTGCCCAGGGATGTGATTGAGGCAGCATCCCTGGAGACATTCAGGATCAGCCTTGACATGGCAGGGAGGTTGGACTCAATCATCTCCAGAGATCCCTTCCAATCCCTGCCATTCTGTGATGCTGTGACTGAGGAGAGAAAGATTCTCAGTTGCCACAAGTGCCCCACATGCAGGGAATGGACATGGGGAATCCTAGAATCATCAAGGTTGGAAAAGACCTCAAAGATCATCAAAGTCCAACCTGTCACCCAAGACCTCATGACTAATAGACCACAGCACCAAATGCCACATCCAATCCCCTCTTGAACACTTCCAGGGATGGGGACTCCACCACCTCCCTGGGCAGCACATTCCAATGGCTAACAACTCTCTCTGGGAAGAACTTTCTCCTCACCTCGAGTCTAAACCTCCCCTGGCACAGCTTGAGACTGTGTCCTCTCTTTCTAGTGCTGGTTGCCTGGGAGAAGAGACCAACCCCCTCCTGGCTACAACCTCCCTTCATGTAGCTGTAGAGAGCAATAAGGTCTCCCTTGAAGAATAATGCAAGAGTCCTGCTGCGTTCTGGGAGCTTCATTAGGATGCCTGGAAAATCTGTGGAGCTTCTGCTGCTGACAGAAAGGGTTCCTTGAGCTGGCTGATAATGAATTCACACACAGCGAATTAGCCTGTGGGTATTTTTGCACCAGGCTGCTCGCCTCAGCTCTGGTGGAGAAGCACTGGGGGCTGAGGACTTCCTCCTCATCTGCTCTTACAACCTCCTGCCCAAGGCTGGCCACCAGCTTTCAGGCACCTCCCTGCCTTCCACGCTGCTCTGCAACCAGCAGCCTGGCTTTGGAGGAGCCTCACCCTGCCTCCCTCTCCCGCAGCCGGGGGAGTGGTGGGGACTCTCCTCCACCTGAGGATCTGCAGGGAGCAGAGCTGTGGCACACAGCTGCCTGTTGGCTGGGCTCTGATTATCAAATAACACTAATGCTGGAAGACAGGAACAGGATTCCCCCCTCCAGTGCTGCAGGGCAGGTGTTTCAGTCAGCATTGCAGCCTCCTTTTCTTATGGGTGGGGGTTTTCTTGTAATCCCCTGAAGCATTTTCCCATCCCCAAGCAGCTCAATGCTCCACAGCCTGTCTCTTTGCCCTCTGATGAGCTCTCCCTCCATTTAAAGCCATATTTTTGCTTGCTCCCCTTGACAGCAGCTCACTCTGATTTTATCTTTTCTATTAGGCAGTGATTGCAAAGCCTCAGAGGGTTCATTAGGAGCTCGATAATCCCTCCAGGTTTATTAGTCTACATTGCTCACTCCCATCTCTCATTCCCATTTAAATATTACTAATTTCCTTAAACACCTCTTCCATCTGCACAGGTTTTGCCCAGTGTCACCTTTCTTTAATGGTCCCTGCCAAGAATCCAGTTAGTTCTGCTGAGAGCTCGTCTTTGGGACTAAGTGGCAAAATAGCCTGGGTAAACAGATTAATATCCTGTGACAGTGAATGGCAACACAATTAATTTCTTTCTCACCTGCCATAACTGCCTTGCACTAGATGAATGGGTTTCCAAAACAAATTTCACCTCCTGACTTGGAGCAAATGCTGGATAGTCTTTAAGGTCCCTTCCAATCCAATCCCATTCATCCCATTCTGCCCCTGTGCTCGGCACTGGTTAGGCCACTCCTTGAGTCCTGTGTCCAGTTCTGGGCTCCTCAATTTAAGAAGGACATTGAGAGACTTGAACATGTCCAGAGAAGGGCAAAGTGGCTGGGGAGCAGTCTGGAGCACAGCACTGTGAGGTGAGGCTGAGGGAGCTGGGGTTGCTTAGCCTGCAGAAGAGGAGGCTCAGGGGAGACCTTCTTGCTCTCTACAACTACCTGAAGAGAGGTTGTAGACAGGAGGGGGTTGGTCTCTTTTCCCAGGCAAGCAGCACCAGAACAAGAGGACACAGTCTCAAGCTGTGCCAGGGGAGGTTTAGGCTGGAGGGGAGGAGAAAGTTCTTCCCAGAAAGAGAGATTGGCCATTGGGATGTGCTGCCCAGGGAGGTGGTGGAGTCCCCATCCCATCAAGAGGGGATTGGATGTGGCACTTGGAGCCATGGTTTAGTTGTCAGGAGGTCTGTGGTGACAGGTTGGACTTGATGATCTCTGAGGTCTTTTCCAACCTTATTGATTCTATGATCACACCCATGCTCAAATGCAGCTGGACAGCGGTGGGGTGCAGTGGGAAGCTTAATTTTGGGAGCTATCCTGCTACCCATCCAGGAACAGAGTGTGCTGGTGATAGGTGGATAGAAAACCCTGACTGTGGGCACAGCCCTAGTCTGTGGGATGCACAGCCACAGCAAGGGGAACATGAAACAGTGGCTGGCACTGGATGGCAACAGGAAAGCCACTGGCTGGGAGGGAGGTGACTGCAGTGGTTTAGCCTTGTGAGCAGGATCTGACAGAGATGGCAAATGCCTTGCCAGCTGAGCAACAGCAGAACTACACTGACTCAGGGATGGCACTGAGGGGTGAGAAATCACAGAGCAGCACCACTGCCTTGACACAAGTGGCCTTCACCTCCCAAAAGGGCACAGCTCTTCCCTCAGTGTCCACCTCTGGCTGGTCCCTCCAGGTGCACTCCTTCCTTTGCCTTTCCTGCCAGTTGTTTGCATGGGCACAAAGAGGAGCAGTGAGGTTTGCTCTTGCTGGACTGCTGTTGAGAAAGGCTGGGACCAATGGATCAAGCACTAAGCAGAACTCAGAATGCTGTGAGCTCAGGTAGGAAGCTTGGGGCTTTTCTTATTTCTCTCTCCTTTTCCCTCCTCTCTTCTAACATCTCCTTTCCCTACCCTTTTCCCATTCTCTGACCCAATTGCTCTCTTGGCTTTCAACCCCTCTGTTTCACTCCTTCCCCCTCCTCCTCTCCACTGCAGCTCTCCTGCCTACCCACTTGGCTCCATCCATTGCTGTCTCTCTCCCACCCAAACACAAAACGTGATTCAGCTCTCAGCTTTCCTGGCACACACACACACACAACCCCCCCTGGCATAAATATTAATAGAGACTGGAGACTGTGAGTATCATTTGGGGTTGGAAGGCACCTCCACTTCAGCATCCAGCCACACTCAGGTTTCCATCATGCCCACACTAGCATTAACAGGCAGGTGCTTGGTCTCCCCGGTGGCAGCGTTTGCCCCATGCCACAAGGCAGCCTGTTCAGGAGCCTCCTAGCTGCTGCAGCCAGGGAAGCTTCTCTGATGTTTATTTTGGGTTTCCCCCTGCTGCTGCCTAAGCCCCATCACTCCTTGTTTAGCACAGTGCTCGGGGATTTAACTGCACCATCCCCCCATTAATGTTATTAGTAGCTATAAAGCCAAATCACTGGGGGCCGTGCTGAAGATATACCCTGCTCTGCCTCTCAACATTTATGGCATCATCCTTCCTTTGTCTCACACAGCCCTGCTCAGAGGCATGGCAGGAAAGCACAGGGCTGCTCTGCCTCCTGCCCAGAGCCCCAGCACAGCCTGCCCTGCCCTTATCCCAGCGTGAGGAAGGGGCTTGGGGGCTGGCACCTCCGGCATGGCCCTCCTGAGCCTTAATCAGTCAGAACCCAACCATCACTGGTGCCTCCCAAGGACCCACACACCTCGTTGCAGCTGTTCTGGTGGCAGAGCCTACAGACCCTGCCTCTGGCTGGCTGGCTGCTGCTAGGCACCTGACAGCTTCCCCCTCCTAAAGGCAGGGCCAGGACTTTCCGTGACTGATGCTAAGATTTGCAGGGGCACACCTCTCTTCCCCTTCCCGCCCCCTCTGTTGCAAATGCCCTGCTCCATGGGCACAGAGCTCTTTCCCAAAGCTCCCAGGGCTGGGGAGATCAGCTCCCATTAACATGGCTCCACATGCACAGCAGAGAAAAGGCGAGGAAACTGTCTTACCAGATTAGTGAAGATATAGGTGTAATAGGCAGACGCCATTCCCAGTTCAGCTGCCTGTGAAGGAGAGGAAAGGAGATTAGACCAGAGCCTGACAATCTTCAACCTCCACTCCAGCAAGGCAGAGACTGGGCCACATTTGCTTTTTCATCCTTATCACTCTGTGCAAGCACTGCTGTCTTCCTGCAGGCAGGGAAGGGTGGGACACAGCAGCACAATTTGACCTGTGAAATTAAAGGCTGGGGAAGCAATTTTCCCAGCAGGTCTGAGCTTACCTGAGGTTTCCTCTCTGCCACAGCACTGACAAAGCACCTGCACAGGGGCTGCCTGGCAGGGACAAACCCCCTGGCACTGCATGGGGTGCAGCTCTGGGTCCCTGTGGCCATCCATTTGAAACTGCAGCAGGGCAGATTTAGGTTGGACATCAGGAGGAAGTTCTGCCCAGTGAGAGGGGTGAAGCACTGGAACAGGCTGCCCAGGGATGTGCCTGGGACCCCATCCATGGAGACATTCAAGATCAGCCTTGATGTGGTCCTGGGCACCCTGAGGCAGTTGCAGGTTCCCTGCTGAGTGCAGCAGGGGTTGGACAAGACAAACTTTGAGGGCCTCTTCCAACCCAAGGCAGTCTGTGAATCTGTGGCTCCCTGCTCCCTCTACATCCTGGGGCCAGATGACATTGGGGATTCCTGCACCTGGCCCCATCCTGTGGGTGCACCCTGCCAAGGACAACCTGCAAGGAAGATGCCCATTGGAAGCAAAACCTTTTGTACCCCCAACAGCAACAGCCTGCACAGACCCTAAGCAAGGCAAGGTGGGGTCCTGCAGCCCCAGCCCGAGGCCTCCAGAGCCCACTGGGGTGAGGAGCTCCCCAGGTGTCCTTGTGTTTGGAGAACAGCAAGGCTGGGTGAGGATTGCTGCTTTGCTCCTGCTCAACTACCAACATCTTTTCGAACATGAGGGAAAGCAGCAGTGGAGAGAGCCCAGGGCTTGCCTCCTTGCACTGCAAACACTGTGATTCAGAGAGCAAGGCATAAAACGCCCTGCTAGAGTTACAGCATCAGGCCAGACATCCCTCTGGTGGCTTTCCCTCATGTATCAGATTTGGGCTCCAGCCCTGCAAATTAATTAGCATGAATGAAACCCAGTAGCTCTCTCTCTTCTCCAGCATTTAGACAGGGTTGTGATGCTCACAGAAACAGGAAGACCACCCAGGACCATGGCCAGGTGGGTTTTGAATGTCTCCAGAGATGGAGACTGAGGAATCACAGCCTCGTGAGGGCTAGAAGGGACCTCCAGAGATCACTGAGTCCAAATCCACTGCTAACACAGCTTCACCCACAGCAGCTGGCAGAGGAAGGTGCCCAGGTGGGGTCTGAGGAGACTCCAGAAGGTTGGATTTACCCTGGGACAGCTTTCAGAGAGCCAGAGCGATGCAGAGGTTTGGTGGATGCTGAAGGGTTGCTGGTTTGGGTTGAATCCACCCTGGTTTGGTCAACCACTCAACTCTGCACTGCCCAGGCTGGCTCTGGAGCTGCTCTGAACCTGAGAGCTTGAGGAGCTGCAGGACCCAGGCTGCAGGTCCAGAGGTTGGACATCGAGAGAAGATTGTTCCAAGGGTCACTGGAGCAGGCTGGGCAGGGAGGAGGACAAAAGTGTATGGAGATACAGAGATGGTTTTGTTTTCATTTTCCCTGGGATGATCTATTCTACAGATGACAGAGCAGACCATTGAAGTTCTTTTCCAAAAACCCCAAAGCTCTCAGTAAAGGAGGAGCTGGTTGTGGGAACAGATGCTCAGGAAAGTGGGGGATTAATCTGCAGATCCTCCTGAAAGTCTGTGTTCCACTGCCAAGCACAGCTGGCCTCAAATAATGCTCCCAGACCTTGGCAAAGAGGTTTTTCCATCACCTCAGACCACACAGAGGACCTGGAAGCAGAGGGGAGGGGAAGGACCCAATGCAGCCCCTCTTTACTTGGTTTTAGTCCTTTTCCATATCCCCCAAAAGCTGAAGGATGGCAACAACAGAAAGTGAGCAAAAAGAAGATAGAGAAGAGGAGGCTTAGATTGCTCCACTCCCTATTCTTGCCTGTTCTTTACCCGAGGAGATGGGCAGTGAGGAAAGCTTTGGATGCCCACAGAGGGCTAGAGGGTGGCTCAGGTCTGGCTGTGTGCAGCCCTTTGGTTGCACATTGTCACTCTCTCCCTTACACAGGTGGCAAAACTGACACAGGGAAGTCACTTGACCGAATCATGACGATTCCAGAGGGGATTGCTGACCTGCCTTTCAGCCAGCTCTCCAGACAGCTGCCTCATCTTTTTAAGCCCTTACACAATAAAACCTGGCACCCATTCCCCTTCCTGGGGACAGTGATAATGTCAGTTCTCTCTCTGACCCACTTTGAAGCCAGTGCATTTGATTTCAAGGGCAGGGAATCAAAGCGAGCAGCACAGCGCTTCCTGCGCGCGGCTCCCATCCATTCACTCTGCTCCCGAGCAGGTGGGCAGCAGGGACAGGCTGCTCATCTAGGAAGCAACCAAGTGTCTCCAGACCATATGTGGAGGGCAAGAAATGAGAAATTGCAATGTATCTCCTTGTCTGAGGCCAGGACTGGCCTCTCCAATGGTGCTGACACAAGGCAATTCCAAACCAAGAGCGCAGGTTCCTTGCTTTTGGTGACCTTTGTAAAAGGAGTCCCATGGAAAAGGCAGGGGGTGATGAGGTCAAGTTACTGCTGGGGGAGATGTCCATTGGACTCCAGAGGAAGATGTTTCCCCATGAGAACAGTCAGACATTGTTGGTTAGGCCACACCTTTAGTCCCGTGTCCAGTTCCAGACTCCTCGGTTTAGGAAAGATGTTGAGATGCTGGAAGGTGTCCAGAGAAGGGCAACAAAGCTGGGGAGGGGTCTGCAGCACAGCCCTGTGAGGAGAGGCTGAGGGAGCTGGGGTTGCTTAGCCTGGAGAAGAGGAGGCTCAGGGGAGACCTTCTTGCTCTCTGCAACTCCCTGAAGGGAGGTTGTAGCCAGGTGGGGGTTGGTCTCTTCTGCCAGGCAAGCAGCACCAGAACAAGGGGACACAGTCTCAAGCTGTGCCAGGGGAGGTTCAGGCTGGATGTTAGGAAGAAAGAGAGATTGGCCATTGGAATGTGCTGCCCAGGGAGGTGGTGGAGTCCCCATCACTGGAGGTGTTTAGAAAGATGATAGGTTGGACTCAATGATCTCAAAGGTTTCTTCCAACCTGGTTAATTCTATTCTATTGGAAGCATCTCCCAAGGGAAGCAGTGGATTCCCCTATGTTACACAAGGCTCAGTTTGACAGGGTGCTGAGCCAGCTCATTTCAACTCCACTATCACCTTTCTAGGTTGGAGCAGATGGTCCCTGGGGTCCCTTCCAACCTGGCATTCTGTGAGCCTGTGACCTGTGGGCAGCAGCCAAGGATGCATCAACTTGCTCACCCCCTCCACTGGGTTGCACCTCTAGAAAGAAACTACTTTTCAGCCTCCTGAGCTGCAAGAAGTTACCAGATGAGCAGCTCATTATTTACTACCTTCCATTCCTACAATCCTCTAGCCAGGAAGGCTATATTAGGCTTTTTACTGAGCTGCTGAAAAATCATGGCAACCTCTGACATCTCTATCAGTGGTGGCAGAAGGATGCTCAAGGCAGGAAAGCAGACTGTAGGTGCCCAAAGAGCACTGCTGTGTGTCTGTGGGAAGTCACTATAGCAACAGAGGAGGGGGACAGCCCTCAGAAGTCAGGCAGCATGCAAGAGGGACCAGGTGAGGAAAAAAACCCAAACAACCCCAACAAACAAACCCCAACCAAAATACCACACCCCACACCCCCCTGTTGCATAGAGGGGCCCCAAGAAAACCTCAAACCTGCAAGCAGTGGAATAGAAGTCTTTGAGGGAGGGGAAAGAACAGCAAAAACCAGCACTGATGGTTGCTGCTGGCTGTCAGGAGGGGTAAAACTGATGCCTGGGGAGGTGGTGGAGTCACCATCATTGGAGGTGTTTAGGAGGAGAGTGGATGGGGTGCTTGGTGCCATGGTTTAGTTGATTAGGTGGTGGTGGGTGATAGGTTGGACTGGATGATCTTGAAGGTCTCTTCCAACCTGGTCTGATCTATTCTATTCTACTCTCTTCTACTCTACTCTCTTCTACTCTACTCTATCCTATCCTATCCTATCCTATCCTATCCTATCCTATCCTATCCTATCCTATCCAATCCTATCCAATCATATCCTATCCTATCCTATCCAATCATATCCTATCCTATCCTATCCAATCATATCCTATCCTATCCTATCCAGGCCATTGAATGGCCCTGAAACAGCAGCCAGGACACTGTGTGTAATGCCTGCACCAACAGCCAAGGGGGGATCCCACTGCTTGGATCCTGCCTCCATTCAGGAAGCACAGAATCAATAAGGTTGGAAAAGACCTCAAAGATCATCAAGCCCAACCTGTCACCCAACACCTCATGACTACCAGACCATGGCACCAAGCACTTCTTGCTCCTTCCAGGATGTGGGAAACTCCACACAACTTTGAACTCCACCTGGAGCCACTGCTGAGTTTTGAAGCAGGCTCTCAAAAAGCTCAAACCTGCAGCAAGAGAGCAGCTACCAATAAACAGGGTTAAAATCAAAATCTCTCTTAATAAGACCATAAAGAAATAAAATGAGAAGACATAAGGGGGGTGGGGGAAGCAAAAAAATTAGAAATGTACTTGGAGAGGAGGAAAAAAAAAAGGAAAGGAAACACTGCTGCACTGATTGAGTAATTTCAGAGCCCAAAGCAGCCCTCCAAAACTGAGGGCAACAGGAGCCACACACACACCACTTGTAGAAAGCAAACACAGCAGCTCAGAGCAATTAAACCATTGCTCCTACACACAGAACCCTGCAAATTGTTTTCCCCAGCAACTCCATCAGTGGCAATTCCCCTCTCAGCAGAGACCACTTCCAGCCTTGCTGCAGGAGTTTTTACACCCCATTCTCGCAGAATCATAGAATCATAGCACTGTCAGGGCTGGAAGGGACCTCAAGGGTCAGCCAGTTCCAACTCTCTTACCCTGGGCAGGGACACCTCACACCAGATGAGGTTGCTCACAGCCACATCCAGCCTGGCCTTTCAAAACCTCCAGGGATGAAGCTTCCACCTCCTCCCTGGGCAACCTGGAGGATGCTGGTGTCCCATTCTCAGGAGGCAGGAGGTGACTGGAGATTGCAGGGCCTCTGCCTACTCTTACATTTAATCCTAATCATGCTGTGCCAGGGGAAGTTTAGGCTCAAGGTGAGGAGAAATTTCATCACAGAAAGAGTAATTGGCCATTGGAATGTGCTGCCCAGGGAGGTGGTGGAGTCCCCATCCCTGGAGGTGTTCAAGAGGGGATTGGATGTGGCACTTGGAGCCATGGTTTAATTGTCAGGAGGTGTTGGCTGATCGGTTGGACTTGATGATCTCTGAGGTCTTTTCCAACCTTATTGATTCTATGATTCTATCTGGCACAGGAGCCACAACCTCCAGTGCCTTCAAGAAGGGCCAGCAAAGTTCTTTCCTATTCCCTCAACAACCCCCTTCTTGCAATCCTGACTTCTGCACTGCCTTTGCAGCATCCTAACACACATCCCCCTGTTCCGGGAGGATTCAACAGGCAGCTTCGCACTGCCTGGCAGCAGCACTCAGCACTGTGACACCTCCTGGACTCTTACCTTCTGCAGGATGGTGTGGGACATGGAAGCATTGGCATGGACGATGATGGTGGCTGTTTTGTCATCTCTGATCTCCTTTAGGAGAGGGGTGGGGTCCCTGCTGTCATCCAGCATCCGCACCGAGAGAGTGTCCTTGGAGATGAGGAACTGCCGGAGCAACTTCTCCAGGTTTAAAAGGCCTTCAAGTAAAAGAGAGGGGAAAAAAAAAAACACAAAACACCAAGTTGACAGCTTGAAGTTTTATGCTTAGTTCAAACAGCACTTCCCCTGTGGCCCACGCTCATCCCTGGTAGGAAGCAGCCCTGCAGGTCTGTGCGCTGCTAAGGAAAGGATTTGGGGCTGCAGTGCAGGCTTGCTGCTTGGGCCAGCGGGAAAGGGGAAACAGTGGAACTGCTTCAGGTGATTCTCCAGACAAAAAGTGGTCCCAAAGGCCATTTGAGAAGAGATAACATTGCTCATAACATAACATAGCAGTAAGCACCTTGAGACCTGTGTCCAGTTCTGGTCTCCTCAATTTAAAAAGGAAGGTGTCCAGAGAAGGGCAAAGAGGCTGGGGAGGGGTCTGGAGCACAGCCCTGTGAGGAGAGGCTGAGGGAGCTGGGGGTGCTTAGCCTGGAGAAGAGGAGGCTCAGAGCAGACCTTACTGCTGTCTGCAACTACCTGAAGGGAGGTTGTAGCCAGGAGGGGATTGGTCTCTTCTCCCAGGCAACCAGCACCAGAACAAGAGGACACAGTCTCAAGCTGCGCCAGGGGAGGTTTAGGCAGGGGGTGAGGAAGAAGTTCCTCAGAAAGAGAGATTGGCCATGGGAATGTGCTGCCCAGGGAGGTGGTGGAGTCACCATCACTGGAGGTGTTTAAGAAGAGCCTGGATGGGGTGCTTGGTGCCATGGTTTATTTGATTAGATGGTGTTGGGTGAGAGGTTGGACTTGATGATCTCAAAGGTCTCTTCCAACCTGGTTAATTCTATTCCTATTCTAGTCTAGTCTAACTTTCTAACTTGCATTAAAACCCCAACCAACAAAAGCCCCAAACCCATGGGAATTTGCCCTTTTATTTCCCCACAATGATTTAAATTTCAGACTTGGCTTTTGGACAGGGCTGAAGGAAAAGGCATGGCTGCCCTAATCTGGGAGGAGTGGACAAAAATTCAGGACACTGGAGTCTGGAGGGAAATCCTCAGCCACCCCCTCTGAAAATGCACCTTTTCTGTTTGATTTCCTGCAGAAACAGAGTTAGGTCCTGCCCCTTACCACCAAGGGTTGGTGTAACTCAGCTGCAAGGTAATCTTGCTAACTGCAGAGCGTCCCTCTGCTGACTGCTAAGAGTTTGAGATTCACAGCAGACTTTCAGCTTCCTCTTCATGCAGCGCTGTGCTGAAGAATGAAGCACCTGCATCTCTGCTGCTCTGTTTGATCTCCTCCTCTGGCTCAAGGGAACTATAATTTACAGCATGTCAGATCCTACCTGTAGCCTCATCAGGCCTTTGCTTGCAGCTCCTCTTTGGCATATGGAGGCAAATTTCTATTATCTGAAGAGATTTCCCCTTTGTTTGATGACAGGAGGATGTGAGATGCTCCTGCTGACAGACTGGCGCTTCACAAGGCTTCTCAGCAAGCCAAGCAGGAGCAAGGGCTTGTAGAACCCTCCTGGCAACTCTGAAGTGCTAAAAGGAAGAGCACCTTGTGCAGAGAAGCTGTCAGGCACATGCTGTGTGGTGCTGTCTGAACAGTCTTACAGGGACCACAGCTACGCCCTGAGGCAGGCCACTGGTTCGAGCTGGCCAGTGGGAAGTCCTGTTCTGGATTGCTTTATTTATCCTGTCCTTATGCAAACGTTTGGAGCTGGCAGAAGCAGTCCACCCTCTAGCCATCTGCAGGTATGGCCTCCCTTCCCAAACACCTGGCACACCTTACAGCCCACTGCCAAGAAATGTTCCTGGGAAGCAGCAAAGGCAGAACCTGGAAAATCTCAGAAGAGACAAGCTGCTTCTCTCTGAGCTCCTCTGACCAGAACCCAGGGGGACTATCATCTCTTCCCCTGGTTGCACTGGGTTTATGCTGCTGCAATCCTTGACCCTAACAGCTGGGAAGAGAACTGGTGACTCCCACCCTCCGGCCTCGCTCTTAGACCCAACAGCAGCACTTCAAACCTCTCCCTGTGGCCCTGAGGTGTGCAGAAGCTTTCTGACCTCAGTGCCCTGGGCTGTTTCCTCCCCTCTGACAATCAGAGCCTACAGAATAGCTGCTGTGAAGGCTGTGCCCCCCTGTATTTGCCTTTTTTGGGTGAAAGATTCTGTGGAATCACACAAAGCCTTCCACATAAGGACTTGAGAGCAATTTATAAAGCAGCTAATTATTCCACCCCGCTGAGAAAATGAGTCACAATATCTTATTCTATTCATCACTGCATTACACTGAGGCTGGCCTAAGTTCATTGATTTTAAGGGTCATTTTCTGCTCCTGCCAGAAGAAATTACAGTTGGTCCCCAAGGGAAGGATGTGACTCCTTACAGTGATAAAATGAGCATGACAGGATAGGACCCAAGAGTCCCATCACACAGCCTTGTACTTACACCAAAGCAGCCATGCCTCTTCCTCATGGGATCCACATAACAACATCCCTCAAAACAGAGGTTCAGACAGCTCCTATGCTCCCCTTATTTGCCTCCAGGGAACCTTCTGAAATCCCAGAGTACCAGGAGTTAGTTGTTTAAGGGCTGTGCTTAGAAGCCCTGCTTCTCCTAAGGGAAAATGAGAGCTTGTGCTCCTACATGGTGCTGATTATGCCTTTTCTGCAGCCTGTTGTAGTCAGAGCTCCAAACCTGCCTCAGATAAGGTCCTTATTGGGCACAAAGAGCAGGATGCATGAAAGGCACCCACCTCACTGCTTCCTTGGGTCAAGCTGCACAGCACATCCTAAATGAGGCACTTGGTGCCATGGTTTAGTTGATTAGATGGTGTTGGGTGATAGAGTGGATGTGATGGTCTCGAAGGTCTCTTCCAACCTGGTTAATCCTATTCCATTCCATCCTATTCCATCCTATCCTATTCCACTCTACTCTGTCCCATCCTATTCCACTCTACTCTGTCCCATCCTATTCCACTCTACTCTGTCCCATCCTACTCTGTCCCATCCTATTCCACTCTACTCTGTCCCATCCTACCCTGTCCCATCCTTAATACTGAGTTCTTAAGGAATATCAGAACAAACTAAACTGGGCTGAGTCAAAAGGGGCAGGCAGTTTGGCTCCCAAGGTTTTGATCCAGTTACATCAAGAATCACATGAATAGCAGGGAGGGATCCATATTTCAATGGGAGGGAGGCACCTGCTTGTCTTGGCACAGGACTGGGGAGAAGGGCAGGGGTGTGTGGTGCCCTGCTGGTGTGTTTGTGTGTGCTCCATGCCTGGCAGCAGCTTGAGGACAGAGCTGTGAGTAAGCTGCATGCTAGGTGAGAAAACCTAATTATCTCTTCTTTCCCTCCCCCCTTTTTTTTCTCTTTCCTCCTTTTCTTTTTGGCATAAGGTCAGACAATGAATAATTTCAGCCCTGGAAGTCACGTTGGAGAGCATTTGCTTGATTTTAATTGCATCATTTTGGGTCAGGTCCTCTGCTGGGGTAAATGTGAGCATGCTTAATGAAGGCAATTTACTGACTGGCATCAGCTGGGGATGTGGTCTCCTCAGGGTGCATAAAGGAAAAAGAAAAGGTAAAGACACTCTCATTCCTTCTGGCCCTGTGCAGAAGTCCACCACAACACTGTGTGGCTAGCACAGCTGGTGGTGTGAAGTTTGCCCAGGGGCTAGCTGGGAAGGATGCTGCTTTTCCTGTGTACCTGGCCTCACTGTCACAGACTGCAAAGCTCTTGCCAGCAGCCCTGGAGCTCACCCAGGATCCAGATGCTTCTGCAAAGCTCCTCTCCTGGGTCTGTTTGCATGGCAAACTCCAGCACTAATGAATCTGGCTACAGGATAATAAACCCCAGACTGATGTGGGTGCTGGATACCAGCTACCTGTCTACACATTGACCTTAAAAAGCACAGGACACACTTCACTCTCTAACCACTATGATCATAGAATCATAGAATCAAAAAGGCTGGAAAAGACCTCAAAGATCATCAAGTCCAACCTGTCACCACAGACCTCAGGACTAGACCATGGCACCAAGTGCCACATCCAATCCCCTCTTGAACACCTCCAGGGATGGGGACTCCACCACCTCCCTGGGCAGCACATTCCAATGGCTAACAACTCTCTCTGGGAAGAACTTTCTCCTCACCTCCAGCCTAAACTTCCTCTGGCACAGCTTGAGACTGTGTCCTCTTGTTCTGGTGCTGGCTGCCTGGAAGGAAAGAACAACCTCCTCCTGGCTACAACCTCCCTTCAGGTAGTTGTAATGATGCAGAGCCTGCTCCTGCCATGTTAAGAGAGTTATGCTGAGATGAATGTGGTCCTGCTGAGGTGAATGCTCCAGCACCCAGATGCACAATTACCGACAGATGTATGGCTGCAAGCCCAAGAGGGTGTGCAGTGGATTGACTATTAATCAAGTCCTGCTTTAAGGCCACCAACTGCACGTGGCTTTGGGAAAAGCATATTTCAAAACCCCACCCTTTACTTGGCTAACATCATCTCCAGAAACAAGCCTGAGCCTTTTTTTTTCCCCTTCCCATTTCAAAACCCCATCTGTGCAAGCAAAACACCCTTCAGCTTGTCAAACAGAAGGCAGCCAAGTCTCTCCTCATACCCTTTCCTCCTCCCACAAACACCACAAACACCTCCACAGGGCAACAAGGTGGAAAACAAGGTGCTGTTTTGGGCTTCTCTGATCGAGTGCCCACCTGCTGCCAACAGAAAAGACCCTGGCACCACTACCAGCAGAGCCCAGGGTGCCACCCCAGCCAGGATGCAACAGCAAGGCAGCTCTCAGACACTACCTGGGGAACCTTCTACAGGCACCAAACATGCAAGAGAGGGAAGAGCAAGCACTGGGAGCAAGGGGCAGCTGACCCCAGCCTGGCAATGACTTCACAATATCACCAAGGTTGGAAGAGACCTCAAAGATCACCAAGTCCAACCTGTCACCACTGACCTCACAACTAGACCATGGCACCAAGTGCCACATCCAATCCCCTCTTGGACACCTCCAGGGATGGTGACTCCACCACCTCCCTGGTCAGCACATTCTAATGGCTAATGACTCTCTCAGTGAAGAACTTTCTCCTCACCTCCAGCCTAAACTTCCCCTGGCACAGCTTGAGACTGTGTCCCCTTGTTTTGGTGCTGGTTGTTAGAGAGAAGAGACCAACACCTTCCTGGCTACAACCTCCCTTCAGGGAGTTGTAGAGAGCAATTAGGTCTCCCCTGAGCCTCCTCTTCTCCAGGCTAAGCAACCCCAGCTCCCTCAGCCTCTCCTCACAGGGCTGTGCTCAAGGCCTCTCCCCAGCTTTGTTGCCCTTCTCTGGACACGTTCAAGTATCTCAACGTCCTTCCTAAACTGAGGGGCCCAGAACTGGACACAGGACTTACATTCAGCTTTGGCACAGATGAGGCAGGCAGTGGTGCAGTTGAAGAAATTCAGGATCCCTGCCACAGCCACGCTGATATCAGTGTTGCTGGGATGGAGGTTGAGGGTGGTGAACCGCTGGAGCTGCAGCTTCATGAACTCCTCTGGTGCCACTTTGAAGTGAGGAACCTAAGCGAGGAAGGAGGGAAGGAATAAAACATAATTCAAGAAGAAAAAGAAACAGAAGCAGCTAAATCGACCACAAAGGATCTTTGGTGGGACATGCACAGCAGGCAGCAAGTGAAGGACCCCAATAACTGCAGAGTGAAGAGAGGAGGGTGGGAGGTGTGCAGTAGCAGAGGAAAACCATCCTTGCAGCAGCAAGAAGCCCCAGGAAGGAGTGGATCAGGAAAAGTCTTGCTGGGCCACTCAGAGGAAGGCAATGGGGGCTGTGATTACAGTATAGGAAACCACTTTGGATGAGTTCAACCTAATTAGCTGGGGCACTGATTGTAGCTGGGCCCACACTTGTTGCAGGCTTCCAGGGGGGAGGCTTTGCAGGCAGCAGGGACTCCCACAGCCCATGCTGCAGGCCCTCAGCCGTTCGCCATGTGCTGGATAGACGAAGTGCTGCAAATCCACCTCTGCCTGCAGAACCCATTTGTCGTCAGGTAATTAGGAGAGATGAAGGGAAGAACAAGCTGACCCTGCTCTGGTAAGGCTCAGGAGAGAGAGGAACAGATGCAGCAGCCAGAAGCTTTGGGCTTTTTTGATCAGCAAAGAGCTAACAGGTGGCCATGCGGCAGGCAAGCTCCAGCGGGACCGCAACCACGAGTGCAACAATGCTGCGCTTGTCAGCGAGGCAGCGGAGCAGCAGGTGGGAGGGGGATGCTCTTCCCAGGGAATCTGGGGCAGGAGGTGAGAGTGGGATGCTCTTCCCAGGGAATCTGGGGAAGGGAAGCACAGGGGAACAGCCTGAGGGCTCCCTTCGAGGTGTCTCTGCTACACACCTCATGGTTTCACCTGGAGGGAAGGAGTGGGCAGGCAGACCAAGCTCAGACACTGGGGGTTCAGCCAAATTGTTTTCCTTTTGCTAAGGGAACTGTTTAGAAGGAATAGAACACAGAGAAAGGGAAATATCTGCTGCAGCTTCATTGCAGGAGTGTCAAGTCCTCTTTTCCTCCATTATTAGTCCTTTCCCATCTCCTGCCTCTCGGGAAAGGCCATAAGTGGGTTGTGATGGCTGCTTTATTGACAGCATAAGGTGTCTGGTTAGCAACAGGAAAGGTAAAGAGTACTGAGCTGCTATCTGCCTTGACTCCAATCTGCAGCCCTTGCTGTGGGCTCTGTCAACAGGGAGAGAGGCAGACTGCAAGTGGAAGGCAAAGTCCTTTAACCAGAGCAGGACGATCACTGGTGGGAGCTAGATGCAGGCTGAGATGTGCAGCAACAAGTGCTACAAGAGAAGAGAGAGATGCAGACAGAGGTGAGGGCAGTCGCCACCAAGGCAGCTCCTGCAAGGCCCCAGAGCTGATCACTGCCCTGGTTCAGACCTCATGTTTGGTCCTGGAGGCTCCTTCTGTGCCAGCACAATGCCCCTCTCCAAACAGGAGGGAAGGAAGTGTGTGTGCCAAAGGCTGAGAGGCACAAGTTCATCCATCAGTCTTACCACAGGCTCCTGGTGACCATCAGACCAGACACTCCACCACTCGGTGGTCAGATGGGACACTCTCCTTTACCTGATGGATGGCTGCAAGCACAACAGCTCTGGCTGGGTGCTGGATCACCTTTAACACAGCAGCACCAACTGCTGCTCCTCTGACACAAATCACAGGGAGCTGCTGCAGGTTTACATCACCAGGAGGGCAGCTGAGATCAAGACTGAGAATCAAATACCTTAGGAGTGCAGTGGCACTCACCTTTCATCTCTGAAAAAACCAAAATGCAAAGAATAACTGAAGAGACACAGAGCAGAGACTCGGGCTGAATATGAATTTCAGGGAGAAACACACACAGTCTCTTAGTGCAGACTTGCCTTTGCCTGGGATGGAGCAGGCTGGGACATTTAACTGGAGGAAGCACTGCAAAGTACTCCCAGGAGACACATCCTGCCACAGCCCTAAGCACTAGGTCTAAAAGATCTCTTCAACACTTCTCAGGGAACAAAGAAGAGCAGTCGTTGGTGAATGTAAGTTATTTACAGTGCTCAGTTCCAGGCACTCTCCTCCTCTCTCCAGGCTGGGCTCCAGACAGAGGCTACTGCAAGGCTCAGAGATTTTTATCTGGCTTTAAGAGGGTTGAACTGTGAGAGAAGAGCTCAATTTCTTATCCTATCCCATGAGCAGAGCCAGATCAGTGTAAGATGGCTCATGGCTTATAAAATATTCAATCAGGCACACAGTCTGGAGAGAGATAAAAAGGGTTTGCATTGGTGGAGCAGCAGCAAACAGAAAGGGGTGCAGCTTTCCAAGGGTGTGCACAAAGTCATGTCCACATCCAGGACCTTTGGCTGGGATAAGCATCTGCCAGGGCAAGCTGAGGCTTTTGCAGCCCTCAGCCAGTGGGGATAGAGTTTGAGTTGGCTGAAGTGAAAGGTGATACAGATCAGAAAAGGACAAGGCTGGCAGAACAGAGAGAGAAAGTGGAGAAGGAAGAAGATGCAAGAGTCTGTGCATCAGGAGAAGGGGCAATAAACCAAGCTGTCAGCTCTGCTCATCAAAAGCCACAGTGGGGCACAGGAAAAGGTGATCCAGCAGGTGACCACAGCAAGTCACCTTTGCCAAGGAGCTCCCAGAGTAGCATAGGAAGGTACCTCCCTACCCCTGTCTGCTGGGGGCAATGTCCCTGCTCTGCCTTGCAGCTGGGGCACAAGGACAGAACACACTGGGGATGAGGTGGCCTGTGGACATCAGCTGGAGAGGGTTTGGGGTGTGTGGGGTGTGCACATACACAGAGCACCAGATCTGAACAAGAACTGCAAGAGGCTGAAGGAAGCATTGAGCTGGAAGCTGCAGGGAGCTGTGCAACTGCAGCTGGGACTTGGCCTGGGCACCACAGTCTCAAAGCCATTCCAGGCTGCAGAAAGCCTTTCTGCATGGGACATGCACCACAGCAGGCATTGTTCCTGGGTCTACTGGGAAATGAAACACCTGCAGCAACCAGTGGGGAAGCACTGCTGCCACCAGAGCCCCCGGAGAGTGTCTGCACTTTGAAGGACAATGTGCAGAAGGTGGGGCTGGGGAACAGGTCAGGATCTCTCCAGCGTCCCTCACCCACTGTGACTGGCTCTGCTTTTACCCCAGGCCTGCTGTGCAACACAGGGAGGAAGAGCCAGGGCTCCTGCACTACCCCTCCCAGCCCCTGAGAGCCCTGGGCACAAGGGCACTGGGACCGAGTCAGTGGGTGTGTAGGCATAGACTTACTCAGATATGGAACTTTTCCACTTACCTCTTTTTCCCCACAGATATTGCTGATAATAGAGCTCGAGGCTGGACTTGAGGAAGGTCCCAGGACTCCTACCACCCCTTTGGGGAGAATCTGGCACACTGCAGGCACCAGAGAGGAAACATGAGTTAGACTTCATCCTCAGCTTCCAGCAGACACTACCTGCTGCACCTAAGGACACACAGATGCCTCCTTCACACTTCCTGGCTTTTATTAGAATCAGAATCCTAGAATCAGTCAGGGTTGGAAGGGACCACAGGGATCAGCTAGTTCCAACCCCCCTGCCATGGGCAGGGACACCCCACACTAGATCAGCCTGGCCACAGCCTCAGCCAGCCTGGGCTTAAACACCTCCAGGGACAGCACCCCAACCACCTCCCTGGACAACCCATTCCAGGGCTTCACCACTCTCACGGGGAAGAACTTCCTCCTCAGGTCCATCCTGAATCTCCCCACCTCCAGCTTCATTCCATTCCCCCTAGTCCTATCACTACCTGAGATCCTAAGAAGCCCCTCCCCAGCCTTCTTGTAGCCCCCCACCCAGGAACTGGAAGGCCACAATTAGGTCACCTCAGAACCTTCTTTTCTCCAGGCTGAACAGCCCCAACTCCTTCAATCTGTCCTCATTGTATCTGTGACATCCTTCTCTCCTCCATCTTTTCCCAAGCCTTCTAAACCCCACCTGAACTCTCCCCAAAGCCTCATCTCTGACTCCAAGGTGGGACCCTGTCTCTCTTTTTAACATCCCTTTTTGTCTCCATCTGCTCTCCTCCAAGACAAAACATCAGCTGAAGTCTCTGGAAGTTGCTAAAGCCAGCGGTGACCTAGCTTCGGGGAATCAGCTAGCAGCAAACAAACTTGTCTGAATTTCTTCCCTCATCCTCTGCAGAGCTCAGCACTAATCACCAGGCTCCTGTTGCTGCTTTTCATGTGTTGTTTTTCTTTCCATCTTTCTTTTTTTTCCCTGGCAGTAGTTAATCTCCTAGCTCCGTGCCACCAAGGTTAGTAGAACAATCAAAAGCCCATAACAAAATGCAGAAGTTCAATCTCTTCCTCTCAAGCTCCCTGGGTTAAACTGCAACCTTCTGCCCTTTTAATTCACAGCACAAATTTAGCTCAATAGCACTCCAAGGACTACACCCAGCTGGTGCCACCTCCCTGCTGCTATCCCAATCAACCATATCCCCTTTGAGCAGCTCGCACAGGCATAGCCTCATGAACAGCAGGCAAGAGGCCCTCGTGCCTGAGCCCCTGCACTTGGAAAGGATGGTCTGGACATGTGCTGCCTACAACTTACTCTGCAATAGCAGATCTGCCTCAGCATCACCACATGCTCAGCTCAAAGCATCATGGAGCCATGGATTTCTTTCCAGTTGGAAAAGCCCTCTAAGATCATTGAGTTCAACCATCAACCCAACACCACCACAGCCATTAAACCATATCCCATGCCCACACTTCTCTTGAACACCCCCAGGGATGGTGACTCCACCACCTCCCTGGGCAGCCTGAATACTTTTTCTGTAAAGAAAGTTTTCCTGATAACCCAATTTAAACCACCCTGGGGGAAGTTCAGGCCATTTCCTCTCATCTTCTCACCTGATACTAGGGAGAAGAGACTGATTCCTGCCTCGCTCCTACCTCCTGTCAGGGAGCTGTAGAGAGCAATGAGGTCTCCCCTCAGCTTCCTTTTCTCCAGACTAACCAACCCCAGGTTGGAAAAGACCTTCAAGATCATTGAGTCCAACCTATCACCCAATACCATCTAATCAACTAAACCATGGCACCAAGTGCCTCATCCAGGTTCTGAACACCTCCAGTGATGGTGACTCCACCACCTCCCTGGGCAGCACATTCCAATGGCCAATCTCTCTTTCTGGGAAGAACTTCTTCCTAACATCCAGCCTGAACCTTTCCTGCAGCTTGAGACTGTGTCCTCTTGTTCTGATGCTGGTTGCCTGGGAGAAGAGACCAAACCCCACCTCACTGCAGCCTCCTTTCAGGGAGCTGTAGAGAGCAATGAGCTCTCCCCTCAGCCTACTCTTCTCCAGACTAACCACCCCCAGTTCCCTCACCTGCTCCTTATAAGGTTTCATTCTCCAGGCCCTTCACCTGCTCTTTCCTCCCCTGACAGACAAAGCTGCATTTGCTCAGCTGGCATCAAGTGACTGCTCTCTGAAGAAAGAGGATAGCACGAGGCAGAAAGGAGGCACCCCCACCACTTATCAGTGCTGGCAAGAGGGAGCTCACAACATTTTCCTATGTAAAAACTAAGGCATTGTATTGCAAAGCTGAGATTTCCAGGATACTGCCTTCTCAGTACCAAATAGCTGAGCCCCATCCCGACTGCAGCTCCCTGGCTCCCACCTCAGAGGAGCTTTTGTGATGGTTGTAAAAAGTTATCAAGATTCAGCAGCTGGGAAAGGGGAAAAAAAAGAAAGAAAAGGAGCTAGAAAAATTCCAACCAGAGCATATATTTTGTAGTGAAGGGAATTCATCATCCAAACTGATGTATTGCAGATCAGAGCAGGTTTGCAATCAACCTCAAGCCTCTAAATCAAGGCTGGGTGTGAAGTGCAGCTCTGCTGTGCTTGGGGCTGCTTCTATGCAGCGAGCAAGGGGACTGAGGGTAGCAAGAATAGTGTGGCCAGCAGGAGCAGGGAAGTCACTGTGCTCCTGCACTCAGCACTGGTTAGGCCACACCTTGAGTCCTGTGTCCAGCTCTGGGCTCCTCAGTTTAAGAAGGACATTGAGACTCTTGAAGGTGTCCAGAGAAGGGCAATGAGGCTGAGGAGAGGTCTGGAGCACAGCCCTGTGAGGAGAGGCTGAGGGAGCTGGGGTTGCTTAGCCTGGAGAAGAGGAGGCCCAGGGGAGACCTTCTTGCTCTCTACAACTCCTTGAAAGGAGGTTGCAGCCAGGTGGGGGTTGGGCTCTTTTCCCAGGCAACCACCAGCAAAACAAGAGGACACAGTCTCAAGCTGCATCAGGGGAGGTTTAGGTTGCAGATGAAGAGAAAGTTCTTCCCAGAGAGAGTTGTTAGCCATTGGAATGTGCTGCCCAGGGAGGTTGTGGAGTCCCCATCCCTGTGGGTGTTCAAAAAAGGATTGTATGTGGCACTTGGTGCCATGGTTTAGTCATGAGGTCTGTGGTGACAGCTTGGACTTGATGATCTTTGAGGTCTCTTCCAACCTTGGTGATTCTGTGAATGTCTACAGCCTGCTTCCTGCAGAAGATCAGGAAAGCCAACTGAAGTGGTCATCTCTGGCCTTAGGCTTCACAAGCCTCCATAACTTCCTGGCTGGGATGTGAGGCCAAACACTAAAGGCTCAGTTTGTCACTTTGGGGAACTGGTTTGACTTGCCTCCAAGACCTACCTGAAGGAAAAACTCCACATTCTGCTGGGTCCCTGCACATGCTGATTGCTCTGACTTCATACACAGGCAACCATCTTCTCTCGGATTTCTCTTCCCATGCTCCCTCACCCTCCACCATCTCAATCTGTTACAGAGTGACTGATATTTTTCTGCAGCACCTTCAAAGGAATCCAGCACTTGCTCTTCCTCTGCACTTAAAAATTTACAGCCACTTAGCCCTCCTCAGAAGATCCTTTTATATACAAGCACAAGCCATTTCAAACCCCCACATGCTATCTCAGCAGCTCTCATCAGTCCCTCTCAGCTGCAGCAGACCCTTTGAGTACTCTGCAAAGCAGTAGCTATCAAAAGCATGACCAGAGAAGGCAACAAAGCTGGGGAAGGGTCTGGAGAACAGGGCTGGTGAGGAGCAGCTGAGGGAACTGGGGTTGGTTAGTCTGGAGAAGAGGCAGCTGGGGGGAGAGCTCATTGCTCCCTGAAAGGAGGCTGCAGTGAGCTGGGGGTTGGTCTCTTCTCCCCAGTATCAGGTGATGGGATGAGAAGAAATGGCCTGAAACTGTGCCAGGGGAGGCTGAGGTTGGAGATTAGGAAGAATTTCTTTGCTGCAAGAGTGGTCAGGGATTGGAACAGGTTGCCCAGGGAGGTGGTGGAGTCATCATCCCTGGAGATGTGGCCGTGGCACTTTGGGACATGGATTAATGGCCATGGTGGTGTTGGGTCAGCAGTTGGATTTGATGATCTTAGAGGTCTTTTCCAACCAAACCGATTCTATAAGGAGCTGCTCCAAGTTCTCTTTATCCACAGGTCATTAGGGCAGAAGTCCAGAAGGGAATGTTGTGCATGCAGGGGAAAGTTTGGTAAACACTTTTCTTCTCATCTGCTTTACTGAGAGCAAAAAGTGGGTTAAGTAGTCATGGCAACGAAGTTGCAACTACTGTCTGAAGAAGAAAACCTGGCTTATCACTCTGAGGGTGAAACATCCACTAAAATTAAGGAAAATGAATGGAAACAAAGTGGAGGTGCCTGAGGCAAAGGTTTCAACCATGTTTGGAGAGCTGCTTCTCTTGTAATGCAAACACATTTCCTACTGCAGAACATTGCCTGATCTTGTTATCCCCTGCAGGGAGAAAAGGCTCAGCCCTGCTGCCGGCATGGGCAGTGTGGATGCAGAGAAGCACTTGCAGGGATGTAGAAACCTGTTAGCCCTTTACCAGAAACTCATCCTCCAGACCCACACAAGCTGTGATCGCAGGCAGTGGTGTAGCCCCAGCTGCCTCAGTCTGTCCTCACAGGAGAGGAGCTCCAGACCTCTGCTCATCCTCATGGGCACACTCCAGCACCTCCAGGTCCTTCCTGTAACAGCAGGGGCTCCAGGACTGGATGCAGTACTCCAGGTGGGGTCTCACCAGAGCAGAGGGAGAGAATCACCTCCCTGGACCTGCTGGCTCTGCTTCACTTGATGCAGCCCAAGGTGTGATTGACTTTCAGGGCTGCAAGTGCATACTGGGTGATAGGTTGGACGCGATGATCTTGAAGGTCTCTTCCAAGCTGGGCTGGGCTGGTCTGGTCTGGTCTATTCTATTCTATTCTACTGGTGGCTCAGTCTTTGAAAAGGAAACATCCCATAGCATACCATACTGTGCTGAGACCCACATTGGTTTAGACAGGACAGAAGCTTCCCTCCCATCCATCACTCAGGGGAAGCAACTGGATGATGTGAACTGATGACTGCTGCCTTTTTACTTGCATGTGGACCTCTCTGCCTCTGCTGCTTGTGCAAGCTCACATGTCCCACTTTGGTACCTCTGTCCACTCAGTTATAGGCTTTGCCTAGAGGCTGGGAGTGGGGTCAGAGCCACCTGTCCTCCTACAGTCTGGAGCTGGGAGGTGGCCCTCAAACAAGCTCAGGTTTGCATTCAATGAGCAGTGCAAACCAGTGACCTTCCTTTCACACTAGCAGGTGTGTGAGAAAGGAAAGTGTTCAGTGGTTTCCACAAGTGCCTTTGGGAATTAGGTACAGGTGTGGACACTCAGGAAGCAGCCAGCTGTGCTTTGAAGGAAGAGGGAAATGTGCTTCATTTGGGACATGACAAAAGACCACAACCTAGGAGCAGCTCTCACATTTTGTGTGTCTGCACATCCCCTTAGTGGTCAGACAGTGCCTTTCACCCTCCTGGCATCTCAGGGCACCTGGCAAGCATTGAACTTGAACTCCCCCTGCCCGAGGTACGGCTGACAGTGCTCTGCTGAGAGCATCCAGCCACGGTGCAGGACACAGCAGCTCTTTCACTGCATACAGATACCTGATAGCAGAGTTTCAAACAGCATGCAAAGAAGATTCTTGCCTCTAATTGAAAATAAATGAGCAGGGAAGGTATGCAATTACCTCAACATTTCCATGGTTGCAAAACATATCAGAGGACCTTGAATGGCAGGGACTGGCCAGGATGAGATTCTCATACAGGAAAAGCCAAGTGCATAAACAGATGGCATTTTAGAGGCTGCAGCCTGGCTCCAAGGCTGCTGCCTGCAGCATCCTTCCTGCTTCTCAACAGGAAGCCACAGCCAGGGCAGGCTCAAACATTAAATCCAACAAGATCACAAAAGGAGTAGGGCAGTTAATAGCACATCTGAGACAATTTCACTGAAAGGATGTCTGAGGCCCTTTGAAATATCAGTGGGAATAAATAAAAATTCAAAATCCTCCAGTGGCTCTGGCTACTGACCTGCCCTGAGAAGCTTGCATTAACAATAGAAAGAAGTTCAAAAGACAGATGAGAAGTTAGGGGCCAGGGTGACAAGCTGAAAATCTGTCCCTCCCTGGACATCAAAAGGAGAAAGGTGTTTTAGATAAAGACATGATTAAACAAGTCATTTTTGGAGCCCCATAAAAAGGACTTGAAACATCAAACAAAGAGAGAACAAGCTTTATTCTAATGGCAGAAGAAGCTCTAGCCAGAGCCTTTCACTGCAAACTCACTTCAAAACCCTGAGGGAGCTGGGGTGGTTCACCCTGGAGAAGAGAAGACTCCAAAGAGACCTAACAACAGCCTTCCAGTGCCTGAAGGGGGATACAAGAAGGGTGGAGAGGGACTGTTTGCAAAGGCCTGCAGTGATAGGACAAAGGGCACTGGTTTGAAACTAAAGAGTTAGCTTGGATGATAGGAGGAAGTTCTTTACCTTGAGGGTAGTGGAGCACTGCAACAGGTTGCCTCAGGAGGTAGAGGACACAGTCTCAAGCTGTGCCAGGGGAGGTTTAGGCTGGAGGTTAGGAGGAAATTCTACACAGAGAGAGTGATTGCCCAATGGAATGGGCTGCCCAGGGAGGTGGTGGAGTCACCATCACTGGAGGTGTTTAGGAAGAGACTGGATGGGGTGCTTGGTGCCATGGGTTAGTTGATTAGGTGGTGTTGGATGATAGGTTGGACTTGATGATCTTGAAGGTCTCTTCCAACCTGGCTTATTCTATTCCTCTCCTCCCCTCTCCTCCTATTCCTCCCCTCCTCTTCCTCCCCTATTCCTCCCCTCCCCTCCTATTCCTCCCCTCCTATTCCTCCCCTCCCCTCCCCTCCCCTCCCCTCCCCTCCCCTCCTCTCCTCTCCTCTCCTCCCCTCTCCTCCCCTCTCCTCTCCTCAGTTGAGGCTCCATCCCTGGAGATATTCAAGGTGAGGCTCAACAGGGCTCTGGGCAACCTGATCTAATGGAGGATGTCCCTGCTGACTGCAGAGGGGTTGGACTGGATGACCTTTGGAGGTCCCTTCCAACCCAACCCATTCTATGACTCCATGACTTCACAGATGCTGCGTGCAGGAGCAGTCAACGTCTGTCTTCACTCAGATACAAAGCTGAAATAGCACACTGTGTGTGAATGTGATTAGCACTGACTCATAGTTTACCTGCTAGAGCAATTGGAATTTTCAGCACACCCCCCTTAGCACTAAGTGAGATGCCTGAGTCAACCAGGATGGAGGAAGGAAGGAAGGAAGGGAAAAAAGCAGCTCAACACTAAACCAAACCCTAACTCTCCAAAGTCTTCCTTCTCTTGAAGAACTAATTGTACATGAAATATCACTGATGGGGTGTAATCACAGCCCTCCTGGAGCAGGCAGCTGAGCATGCTAGCTGTGATATCTAGAGGGGATTCAAAGGGCATGAAATTTGAGAGGAGCATTAACCAGATGTATAACAGCTCTGCAGCCACAGGTTAAAACACCCCAACTGCTTTTCATTAATGCCACGTGTGATAACAAATAGCAGAGCTGTATTAAAGCTGAGAAGTCAGACATTTGAAAGCCATGAAAGGCCTTGAAATTTCAGCTAAAGGATCTGATTCTCCTCTGCTACCAGTATAAATCAAGGCCAACTGGAGCAACATTAATAGCAGAGCCGTGCAGAATCCAGATTTTGCCTGTTGCAAGAAATCCTTCAAGACGTTTTTCACTCGGAGGAAAAGGCAAATAACATCTTGCAAAATTATGTGGATCCTCACATTGCCAAAATCAAATCAATTTGCTCTGATTTCTGCTTCTTTTTTTTCCCCCCCTCCCCATATATTCTCTAAGTCAAAGCAAACAAAGAGAATCACCCTGAGGTGAATAATTTGAAATGCAAGAGTCTCTCTTCCTCACTTATCCCATTTCCCTGTCCTCCCCAAACACCATGCTTGGTGAAATCAACAATTTCTTGCCTCGTACTTCAGTCTCAGCAAATTAGTATTCTTCTGCTTGAAAAACCACTCCAAGAGAGTCATTTCTGAGCAGTGTTACAGGGGGTGCAAGCGAGAAAGGAATCCTGCTCACGCTCGTTACCGCGGCTCTGGGGTCACTTGGCAATCAAGGCTGTTTCCTGAGCAAAGCTGAGCAACAGGAACGCTGCTGCACACAGATTGATGAGAAAGGAAAAGGGAATGGGTCTAAAAATCACAGAATCACCAAGGCTGGAAGAGACCTCAAAGATCATTAAGTCCAACCTGCCACCACAGACCTGATGACTAAACCATGGCACCAAGTGCCACATCCGATCCCCTCTCGAACACCTCCAGGGAGGAAAATGCTGCTGGTTCTCTCACAGACAGGAGGCTCAGGCAAATAAGTAATTTTCTCAGTCCCTAGGAGGCTTGCTATGAGATTTGGGATACTACCAGGAGTGAATTGGGAATACACTTGGAAATCCAGGCAGCCTCCATCCCTTCTGTGTGGCCTGGCCAATGAGACTGGATTGCACAGTCACAGAATGGTTTGGGTTGGAAGGGACCTCTAAAGATCTTCAAGTCCAACCCCCTGCCAGAGCAGAATCACCTAAAGCAGGTCACAGCATCACAGAACATTAGAATCATAGAATCAACAAGCTTGGAAAAGACCTGAAAGATCATCAAGTCCAACCTGTCACCCAACACCTCATGACTGCTAGACCATGGCAGCAAGTGCCACATCCAATCCCCTCTTGAACAGCTCCAGGGATGGTGACTCCACCACCTCCCTGGGCAGCACATTCCAATGGCTAACAACTCTCTCTGGGAAGAGGTTGGAAGGGAGCTGCATAGATCATCCAGTCCAACCCCCCCTGCCAAAGCAGGGTCACCCAGGGTAGTCTGCACAGGAGCACATCCAGGTGGGCCTTGAAAGTCTGCAGAGACAGAGACTCAGACTCCACAACCTCTCTGGGCAGCCTGCTCCAGTGCTCTGCCACCCTCAAAGTAACAGAGTTCCTCCTTGTGTTTAGATGGAACTTCCTGTGTTCAAGTTTCTGCCTCTTACCTCTTGTCCTGTCCCTGGGGACCACTGAGGAGAATCTGTCCCCTGCTTCCTGATACCCACCCTTTAGGTATTTTTAGCTCTTGCTTGCCCTATTGCTGTGCCAAGTGAGGGCGAAGCAGGATGTGTAAAACCCTGGACGGGTGGGAAAGAGCTAAAAGAGATGAGGGATGCAAAAAAAAGGCGAAGCACTGTCACTTTGGAACAGTCTCTGTGATGCTGTGTGTGTGATGATCTTAATCTAGAGTGTCTCATGGGTGACAGGTGTCTATTTATAGGAAGAGACATGCAGGTACTTGCTGGAATGCACTTTATTAAGTGCACGCTGCTATAAATAATGCAAAGGCTAATTCAGGAAATGAAGGAGCACTCTGCTGATCTCACAGCCCTGTTGAGCTGCTTCTGTTAGCTGCTCAGAGACTTGCTCCTGAGCTCTATGGGGCCTCCCAGGTGCAGGGATGCCTGCTGCTACATGCAAGAAACCCACCAAAGCTGGGTGGAAATCCAGCCTGCTCCAGACAGCAGCACAACAGAGTCATTGAACTGTTTTGGTTGGAAAAGGCCTCTAAGACCACCAAGTCCACCCATCAACCTAATACCACCATGGCCATGAAACCATGTCCCATGCTCACACTTTTCTTGAACACCTCCAGGGATGGTGACTCCACCACCTCCCTGGGCAGCCTGTTCCACTGCCTGACCACTCTTGCAGTAAGGAGGTTATAGTGAGGTGGAGGTTGGTCTCTTTGCTCTAGCATCAGGTGGCAGAAGGATAGGAAATCAATTAAGATTTTCCAGGCATATTGAGGGTGGTGGAACACTGGAACAGGTTGCCAAGGGAGGTAGCTGAGGCCCCATTCCTGGAGATATTTAAGGTCAGGCTTGACAGGGCTCTGGGCAACCTGATCTGGTGGAGGATGTCCTTGCTTACTGCAAGAGATTGAACTAGATGACCTTTGGAGGTCCCTTCCAATCCAACCCATTCTATGATACTACCTGGAATTGTGCCAGGGGAGAGTTAGGCTGGAGATTAGGAAAGATTTCTTTACAGAAGGAGTGGTGAGGGATTGGATGCCAAAGCCTCAGATGGTGCTGCCACAGTGTGAGTGTTGCTGAAGGTCCCACACCCCTCCCAGGAGGATGCTGCCCCCACATCCAGACCATGGCAAACCCCTGCACCAAACCTGAATGTGCTTCAGCAGGGAGGGCAGGCCCAGGGCTTTGCAGGGACCTACTCTCATGCTTGCACATGTTGATCTTCTAAGTGCCAAAGGAGGAGCAGAGAGATGCTTTTAGCCCTGTGTACCTCCCTCGACTATCACACTGCTATGCTCTGCAGCAGCTGCAGTGTGCCAGACAGCTCCTGTGAGCCAGCAGAGAGAGGAACAGTGGAAGGAGCAGGTAGATGGAGAGGTACTCACTGGTTTCTGCCGTCTCATACTCGCTGTCTCGCAGCAGCTCGAAGATGTCCACTTCCACTTTGGCTTTCCCCACCCGCTCGGGCGCGCGGTTGATGCGGTTCTTGGCAAGGGTGATGGAGAGCCTCTCCCCCCTGCTGCACTCCATGGGGTCATCCAGGATGGCAGCTGCAGGAGCAAAAGGCGTGGGCAGAGGTTAGGCTTGGCAAGGACCCGGCTCGGCTCGGCGCACCTCCCCATCCATCCCCGCTGGCACCGAGCAGCCGCCGCCTTGGCACCGGGGCTCCTGCCGCCGCTATTGTTAACACATCCTCCCTCCCTTCCTCCCTCCCACACCTGGCCTTGCCTGCCGCCTCGCCCACCTCCCAGGTCCTGCCAGACACGTGGGTGCTGGAATCTCTGCAGCAGCAGCTGCCTTACCTGCCAGCGTGCTGCTGCAGCACGACACAGCCACCTACGCTGCTGGGCTCCTGGCAGTGCCCAGCACCCACTGCAGCACAGCCACCCACCCCCCCCCCCCCCCGGCTGCTCCCGCAGAGGAGCATCCAGCTGCGCAGCACCCAGCAGCCCAGGTCTGGGCACTGCCTCCCATCCCAACAAAGGAAGAACGTCCCCAGATAGCTTCAGTTTGCTCGTTTGGGAGCCCCCGGGCAGGGTGCTGATAGGAGGGGTATTTCAGGAAGCGTGTAGGCAGCCGTGGGTGGGGAGGGACAAATATTTTTCAAACAGAAAGCACTTGACTCTTGAACTCAGCTCCTGGGCCTGCCCACTCAAATCTGTGTGAGGCAGAAGGAGATAGTATGGGGTATTATTTTTATTTTCTTGATGGAAGGCAGAAAGGAACTGGAGTGGAGCATTAATCACAGCATTTCATTACGAGCGGCACAACTTCTGCACCCCGGCGGGTTTATCCTTGCTAATTGAAGGTCTCCTCTGAGAATGCAGCTGTTCAGTTGCAGCTGGGGAAGAACAGCACTGGGGCTTGTGGTGTGCATTAGAAAGGCATCAATGCCTCTCTTCCCTTCTTAAAAATCCCTCCAAGGGGAGCGATGCCATTCAGAGCAGCTCAGGTGTGCGTGGAGTCGCAGCTCAGTGCCCAATCAGCCCCTGCACCACACAGGTTAGCAAAGCAGAGATTAGTGGGGCTCTGCTGCTTTGTGTCTCAGGGAAACAGGGAACAAACTCCCACAGCAAGGTGCTTTGTTGAAGCTTTGAAAGGTGCCATTGTGCTGGGGCAGTTGGGTTTGGGGCTCTTTCAGACAGGGTGCACCACACAAACCAGACAGCAGCTGAAGCACAGTGGTTATAAATGGGAGGTATCCTTCTTCCTCAAGAGGAAGAGCAGAACAGAGTCCAAGGATACACCTTTTGAAGACAGCTAAGTGGGACCACTGTTGGAGAAGCATGGTGCTGCTAGCCTCAGTTCCACCTACAGCACATGCTCCTTGGAGAGCCTTGAAGGTCCTCATTGCTCCTCCAGTGCAAGGGCACCAATCACCCTTCACTGCCTCTGAAAGAGCCACACTGAAGAAGCCTGTCTTGTGTTCAGGCTCCTCTTACTTTGCTTTTCCTGCCTCTGAGACTTGCTTTGAACCAACTCCAAATCTCAAAGCACAGCCCAGTTTCAACCACCAAGTTGCATTGCATTTTAGGGCTCTGCTCAGCCTTGCTATGCTCATACCAGCATGATCTCCTTCTCTCACAACAGAACTCTCATGACAGTCCCTCCTAGGATGGGGAGGAGACCATCATCACCACCTGCAGTTTTACACCATGCTCCTGTACACTGACAACCTACCTCTGCTTCCCAGTCCTACCCTAACTTCATCTGTGCAACCAAATCCACTGGTGAAGCAAGGCTGGTTCGATGCTATCCCAATGATATCCATCCCAGAACCTCTCTTCCTACTAGAAAGAGTTACTAGCCATTGGAATGTGATGCCCAGGGAGGTGGTGGAATCACCATCCCTGGAGGTGTTTAGGAGGAGACTTGATAGGGTGCTTGGTGCCATGGTTTAGTTGATCAGATGGTGTTGGATGATAGATTTGACTCAATTATCTCAAAGGTCTCTTCCAACCTGGTCTGGTTCTGGTCTATTCTATTCTATTCTATTCTATTCTATTCTATTCTATTCTATTCTATTCTATCCTATCCTATCCTATCCTATCCTATCCTCCCCTCCCCTCCCCCAGTTTTATGGAGCTGAACTGAACACTGATAAAGAAACACTCAGCAATGTTTCTTACACGACAGGCACAGATGTCTTGGAGAACATTCCCAATCCTTCAGGCACCACCATCCCCTCTGTTCCCCAGACATGCAAGCATCAGCACTGTCTGCAAAGCTAAGGCAGTTCATCTTCAGCTCATTATGCAAGAAAAAAAAGGGTTGGGCTTTCCTTTAAGGCCAGAAGCATGGCTCTCAGGGGGTTTAAGACATTGCTCTGGCTGATGCACTAGGGTGGATCAAGAAAAGTGTGTCCTGCAGGTCTAGGGAGCTTCTCCTCCCACTCTGCTTTGCCCTGGTGAGACCACACCTGGAATACTGTATCCAGTTTTGAGCTGCCCAGTTCAAGAAAGAGAGGGATCTGCTGGAGAGAGTCCAAGAGAGGCTATGAGGATGATTAAGGGACTTGAACATCTCTGCTATGAGGAAAGACTGAGAGCCCTGGGGCTGTTTAGTCTTAAGAAGAGAAGGCTGAGAGAGGATTTTATCAATGTCCATAAATATCTGAGGGCTGGGTGCCCAGATGAAAGTTCCAGACTTTTTTTCTGGTGGTGACCAGCGACAGGACAAGGAACAAGGAGTCCAAGCTAGAACACAGAAGGTTCCAGCTCAACATGAGGAAAAACTTTCCTGGGAGGGTGCTGGAGCCCTGGAACAGGCTGCCCAGAGAGGCTGTGGAGTCTCCTTCTCTGTTCCCATGTGACCTGCCCTAGGTGACCCTGCTCTGGCAGGAGGATTGGACTGGATGATCTCTAGAGGCTCCTTCCAACCCCTAACATTCTATGCTGCTCTTAATCACAAAGGAGCTGGGAGCCTGAAGTGCCCCAACAAGCAACTTGCTCCACTCCCCACTTCTCTGGGAAAACAGCAGCAGGCAGAGAGGTCCTCACACACAAAAAACTGCCTGATGTGTATGAACTTCTGCTTGGAGAAGAGGAAGCTCAGGGGAGACCTTATTGCTCTCTACAACTACCTGAAGGGAGGTTGTAGCCAGCTGGGGGTTGGTCTCTTCTGCCAGGCAACCAGCACCAGAACAAGAGGACACAGTCTCAAGCTGTGCCAGGGGAGGTTTAGGCTGGATGTTAGGAAGAAGTTCTTCATAGAAAGAGAGATTGGCCTTTGGGATGTGCTGCCCAGGGAGGTGGTGGAGTCACCATCACTGGAGGTGTTTAGAAGGAGACTGGATGGGGTGCTTGGTGCCTGGTTTTGTTGATTAGATGGGATTGGGTGATAGGTTGGACTCAGTGATCTCAAAGGTCTCTTCCAACCTGGTTCATTCTATTCTATTCTATTCTATTCTATTCTATTCTATTCTATTCTATTCTATTCTATTCTATTCTATTCTATTCTATTCTATTCTATCCTACCCTACTCTATTCTATCCTATCCTACCCTATTCTATCCTATCCTACCCTACTCTATTCTATCCTATCCTATCCTACTCTATTCTATCCTATCCTACTCTATCCTACCCTACCCTACCCTATCCTAACTTCTCAGTGCAGCCCTGCTTCCAGGAAAGGGTAAAGCAGTGGACTGGGTCTGATGAGCGTCACAGAACGCTGCTGTGTTCCAGGTGCTGATGGAGCAAAAGCAAAGATCAATGGTGGGGAAGCAGATGTCAGCATTCTTAGATTCATTATTTTCTAATTTAGAGCTTCAGAATGATTAAAGAGGGCAACTTTTTAAATTATTATTGGTTTTTGGTTTTTTTTTTAAGTATTCTCTTTAATTGGTAGTTTGGAAACAAAAGTCACTTCTGCTCATGCAGAGTTAAATGTATTTTGCAAACAAAAGAGTTCAAACCAAAGCATTTTGACTCGTCCCCCCCCCCCCAGGCCATTCTGGCACAAGCCTTTGCAGAATGATTTGGTTTTTGGTCTCTCAGTTCAGGGTGGGGTTTTCCATGTTTGTTTCTGGAAATCTGGAAAGCTTGTCTACAGCTGAGGGAAAAAAAGAAAACCAAACAAAGAAACCCAAACCCTCTTGCCCTGCTCAGCAGTGACTGAATCCTCAGTTTAGGAAAGATGTTGAGATGCTGGAAGGTGTCCAGAGAAGGGCAACGAAGCTGGGGAGGAATCTGGAGTACAGCCCTGTGAGGAGAGGCTGAGGGAGCTGGGGTTGCTTAGCCTGGAGAAGAGGAGGCTCAGGGGAGACCTTCTTGCTCTCTACAGCTACCTGAATGGAGGTTGTAGCCAGGTGGGGGTTGGTCTCTTCTCCCAGGCAACCACCTGCAAAACAAGAGGACACAGCCTCAAGCTGCACCAGGGGAGGTTTAGGTTGCAGATGAGGAGAAAGTTCTTCCCAGCAAGAGAGATTGGCCATTGGAATGTGCTGCCCAGGGAGGTGGTGGAGTCCCCATCCCTGGAGGTGTTTAGGAAGAACTTGGATGAGGCACTTGGTGCCATGGTTTAGTTGATTAAATGGTGCTGGGTGATAGGTTGGACTTGGTGATCTTTGAGGTCTCTTCCAACCTGGCTAATTCTATTCTATTTTTTTCTATTCTAATTGGAAGTTTGCAGCTCCAGCTTGGGAGCAAAAAGCATGAGGGGAAAATGCTCACAGCAAGTGATGGGTTTGGAAAAGAAAGGAACACAGCCTGAATCCCAGGGAGGGGATGGTGGCACTGCTAGAGCACAGCCACTAATCAAACTACAGCACTGCTTCCTCTCTCCTGTGGGGCTTGTGATAGAATCATAGAATCAATAAGGTTGGAAAAGACCTCAGAGATCATTAAGTCCAACCTATCACCCAATACCTAATGACTACTAAACCATGGCTCCAAGTGCCACATCCAATCCTTTTTTGAACACCTTCAGGGATGGTGACTCCACCACCTCCCTGGGCAGCACATTCCAATGGCCAATCTCTCTTTCTGTGAAGAACTTTCTCCTCACCTCCAGCCTAAACTTCTCCTGGCACAGCTTGAGACTGTGTCCTCTTGTTCTGGTGCTGCTTGCCTGGGAGAAGAGACCAACCCCCAACCTCCCTTCAGGTAGTTGCAGACAGCAAAAAGGTCTCCTCAGCCCAAAAAAAACTCAGCTCACTTGCATTTTGGGAGACTAGTTTAGTTTTACCAACTATTAAACCAGCCCCCCGCCCTGAAGGGCCTAGGTAATGAGGCTGAACTAATCTTTATTAAAGCTAGTGGATGGGAAAGGTCATTTAATGTTTGAGAAAGGTTGGGTTTTAAAACTTCATGGCTTGGGCCACGGTGCCCAAGCTCAGCTAATAGCTGCAGCATTAAGTATGAACGAAAACCTTTAGAGAAATTCCCTTTCATCTCCTCCTGTCTCTTAAACAGGGGGAGATGCAGCAAGTAAATCTTTCATCCTGAAAACTTACAGCAAAGTCTTTGAACTTTCTTGGCCTCAAAAATCACTTCCATCTTCCCCATCATAATAAATGTCTCCAACCTGGACTTGCCTTCCCTATGAATTATGAGGAAACTATTTCAGAGGGAGACAGGAGCACCTGTGCCTGGGATGCTCCAGTCAGGGTTGCTTTGACTCTCAGTCCCTGGGAGATCCTAACAGCTTCAAGTGAAGCCAGCAAGGACTGGTAGAGGCTGAGCTTCCATCAGGAAGAACTGTCTGGAAACAACACAGGAAGGGATGGACCTTATGGAGTGGGTCCAGAGGAGGTCACAAAGATGGTCTGAGGGCTGGACCACCTATCCTACAGGGACAAGTTGAGGGAGCTGGGGTTGTTCAGCCTGGAGAAGAGAAGGCTCCAGGAAGACCTTACAGCAGCCTTCCAGTACCTGAAGGGGGCTACAGGAGAGCTGGGAAGGGACTTTTTACAAGGTCTGCAGTGACAGGCTGAGAGGAAATGGTTTGAAATTAGAGAAGGGCAGATATAGATTGAAACAAGTTCTTTTACCACAAGGATGGTGGCACACTGGGACAGGTTGCCCAGGGAGGTAGTTGAAGCCCCATTCCAGGAGACATTCAAGGCTCAACAAAGCTCTGAGCAACATCTTAAACCTCATTGGTCCTAGGGAGTTTTCAGTAACACCCTCCTCAAGCTTTATCCTCTTTCTTTCTCCTCCTACCTTGGAGAACCTTCTCCAGGAGGAGGGAGGAGAGTTATTTCTCACCTCAAGCAATTCAGTCCTACTACTCACCAAACCAGTGAATGGGGGGACAGGCAGAGCTGTCAGCTTTTGTGCTGTCAGTGCTGGAGACAGCTGTCTTCCTGGAGCTGGGCTGAGACACAGCAACTCATCCCATTACGTGCAGCAGGCAGTTCACAGGCAGCACCAAAATTGAATCCTTTCCACCCTCAGTCAATGTTTCAGCCAGTGCTAAAAAAGCAGACAGGCTCCACTCTCCCATTCCCCTCAAGCCATGTGGCTCCCCAGAGTGCAACCTGCCACCAGCCAGGCTCCCAACAGAGGCACCCTGACAAGGCTAACATGCCTGCAACTTTTACTGCCCCTCACTCCCTAATTCATGAGCAACCAAGATCTAATAAAGTACCATTTTGATACCAAAAGCAGGGAACAGATGTTACCTGGAGCTTTATACACAGCTACAGCAGGGTGCAGCTGACCTTTCCCTGCTAACATAATTAAGTATTGCTACCTTTTCCTCAGATGCTTTTCCTACCACTGAGATGCAAAGCCATGCCCAGGAGCACACTTGCCACCTCAGGGAAGCTCTTGAAGATGCAGATTTAGCAAAGCATTGGCTGAGTAAAGATGGCATTTCACTGTTGATCACCTGTCCCTCCAAGTTAAGAAGGCATAAAGCCATCTGCAATATTTCTCAGGTGTCTCCTCTGACAGGGTAAGAACACATCTACAGCCCCTTCTGATTTATACTGTAAACAGTCTTCAAATCCTCTCTGTTTCTGTGATGAATAGACTCTCAAATTAAGAGCTGCAACCTCGGTTCAATCAGGTTTAGGCACACAGAAGATCCAACATCCACCCCTGGAGCTGAGCAGTCCCTAGCCTCAGAATTAGGAATGCTTTAAATCATTGAATCAATAAGGTTGGAAAAGACCTCAGAGATCATCAAGTCCAACCTGTCACCCAACACCTCATGACTAACTAAATCATGGCTCCAAGTGCCACATCCAATCCCCTCTGGAACACCTCCAGGGATGGGGACTCCACCACCTCCCTGGGCAGCACATCCCAATGGCCAATTCCTCTCTCTGGGAAGAACTTTCTCCTCACCTCCAGCCTAAACCTCCCCTGGTGCAGCTTGAGACTGTGTCCTCTTGTTCTGGTGCTGCTTGCCTGGGAGAAGAGACCAACACCCCCCTGCCTACAACCTCCCTTCAGGTAGCTGCAGACAGCCCAGCTCCCTTAGCCTTAGCTTGTGCTCGAGTCTCCAGGCTTGGGCAAGCAGCCTCCTGAAAATGTGAAGCAGGTTTCAGTCAGGACTCCACCACCTCCCTGGGCAGCACATCCCAATGGCCAATTACTCTATCTGGGAAGAACTTTCTCCTCAAAAGTTTATCAGACAACCACACCATTCATCAGAGCACTACTGCTCTGCTTGCCTCAGGAGATGCCCTGGGATGCAAGGGAATCACCTCAGACCTCCACATCTCCCCTTCCACCTGCTCCTGGACCACCTCCACCACCCTCATCAGCAGCCACCCAGCTGCAGCTGCTCCTGACTTCATTAACCCCAAACCAGAAGGCTGCAGATTCACTTGAGGGTCAGTTGATTAAAAAATGTTTGCCTTATTTTGCACTTTTCCCCTCTGCTGAACAGAGAATCAACCCTTCTGGCTGTCAATACAGCAAAGGATATGAAATGTGAAGACCTCCTCATTAAAGGGCTGTCAAGTCTAGCTCCAGTGGAGAAACAGGTGGGATTGTGCTTCCATTATCATCTCCAAAGTGCTGCTTAAAAATGAAGCAAAATGTGGCCAATATGCTATTACTCTGAGAGGAAAGAGGATCTCATCAAGGCAAAAGAGAGTCTGAAAACATAAACTCTCCCTCACAAAGAGATTTGATAACGTTTGTCTGATCAGTGTGGCAGAGGGCTATTTATTGCTCTTGGCCAGCATTTGAAATCTGCATTTAAATAGAGCTTCCCTCTCATTTCTGCTATCCAGAGAGAGTGATTTGAGGAGAGAGAATAGGGGAGACATGATAAAACCAGCTGAAGCTGAGGGCTTTGGTTCCCACTGCTGGAAACACAGCCTCTCTTTTCTCCTCTTCAATAATTGCTTTGTGTGCATAAAATCAGAATAACCTTCCCTGACACTGGGAGTTCCCAGGTCTCTCCCAAGTGCTGCCACACTTTCTCCACTGTCCTTCCTGAACCCAGGCAGGTGATGACCTGTCCCTCATGCTGGACCTGTCACAGTGCTGGGAGGCAAAGTCTCCGTGGGGGCAGCTCAGCATTGTACCCTAGCAAGCTCTGGCCAGGCTGATCTAGTGTGGGGTGTCCCTGCCCATGGCAGGGGGGTTGGAACTAGATGATCCTTGTGGTGCCTTCCACCCCTGACTGATACTATGATACTATGAAGTATTGTCCCTCTGGTCCAGCAGGTAAAAAGCAGTGCCAGCCTCTTCTCCCTTCCTCCTCTGCACACACCTGCAGGCAACAGAGATGGCTGTTTGGATCCAAAAAGGGCAGGAGTAAAGGGGATCACACTTCAGCTGCCATTCTGAAAGCAGGCACCTGCAAGACAGGTCTCATCTCACCTCTCACTGCTTTGCTTCACGTGCAGAGAGGGAAACACACTAATGAGACAAGGTCTTGCTCTCCCAATAAAGATCACCTGCTTCTCTGAATACAAATCTCCCTCCCAGGCAGCCAGCAAACAGCCTCCACATGAAGACAGAAGCAAAAGTGCACAAAGGGATAAGAAAGGGGTCTGAAATGGAAATGTCCTGTCCTGAGCTGGCTTAATGCAGTCTGCAGCTGTCCTCTGCTACAGAAGCAGGGCAGCAAACTGAAGTTCTCTCAAGCCAACAGAGAAACTCCTACAGGTTTGCACAGCCACAAACCTGAGGGAGCAGTGCAGCTATGGATAGGAGTCCTGATCTGTGAATTCAGATAGTGTGTCTGCAACCATTTAAGTCCTTCTTAATCCCCTGAAAATCCTGTCAAGAGACTTCCCAAAGACAAGGAGAGAAAAGCAGGGAGCAGGAGAAATGGCTGATCTCACTTGTGTGAGGTGTAAGGGTCAGGGCCGCAGCAGGGAATAAGTCTTAAGGCTCTGGAAGAAAGGGATGTGCCAGGCCTGCAGCAGGACAGGCTGGAGGGAAGGACAGAAAGGGCTCTCCAGCTCATGTAGGCAGGGTTGTGCAGAGAGACAGGGCTGGAGGTGAAAGCCTACTGCTGAAAAAGGAATGACAGGGAGGCACTGCAGGCACCTTTCACTCAAGGCACCCCAAGAGCCTCAGGCACCATCTAGGGATGTTGCTGCCAAAGCCACACTGCACCAAGTGGGCACCAAGAGGGCAGATCCACTCCCAGAGGTGTCAGCAATCTTCCAACAGAGCACCCAGGCAACCCCAGCCACCAAGAGCCTGCTCCTGCACATGGGTCCATGGTGTGGTGAGATGCCTTTTGGGTTTGCTGAAGCTTAGCTCACAGCAGGAGGGATTCATAGCAGGGCTCTCTAGTAGAGATTTTCTGCATCTCTGAGGAGCCTACCTGTCAAGCTGGGCTGCAATTTGCCATGAAATTCAAAGCACTGCAAAGATCCTTACCCATCTCCACACAGGGTCAATCTGGGTGCCTAAATCTTCTTTCCTTAGGAAGCCAGCTGAAAAACCCTGACTGAAGTTGGCAACGCGATTTTCCTGTCTGCCTTTTGTTTCAACAGCATCAAATGGAGTTTCAAAAGGAAGTTTTTTTTTTCCACGACCTCAAGTGACTGGCAGCAGCTGTGGATTTTAGGAGGGAGCCCTGGGAAGCTCTGGTGGGGCCAGTAAACTTGGCAAGACCAGGAAACAAGCAAGAACTTAATTAAGTCAGCGGAGAGTATAAACCCAAGAAAAATAACCATGCAAATCCCGAGTGCCACTGCCAGGCAAACAAAAAAAGGACGAGGGAGAAGCGTGGTGTAAGATGCTAAACCAAGAGCAACACAAAGAGAGGCCAAAAAAAAACTGTGGAAAGTCCACTAGGATTTATAGTTTTAATCCCAGCTTTGAGAGATGGCTACGAACAATGTGGCAGTGGGAGCCTGCAAGGTGAGAGAGCTTGTCACAGGTTGAGGAGGCAGGAAAGGAAATCACTGCAGAAGCCCAGATGGCCCAAGATGTCTTCCTGGTCAACACTCACCATGAGCATGTTCTGTATCTACAAGACAGATGACCACAAAAGCCCAGAGCTCCATCTCCAGAGGCAGCTGTGTTTCAGCGGCAGCCCAGGCTGTTCCAGCATGCACACAGCTCTCTGCAGTGCTTTGGGATTTGCTGGGTGACAGTGATGGAAGATGAGCAACATTTCCAGAACTGACACTTTGCATCTTGCAGAGGGAACCACTTCTTGAACCACCAGCATGCTTCACAGAATCACAGAATGGGTTGGGTTGGAAGGGACCTTCAAGATCATCCAGTTCCAACCCCCTGCCATGGGCAGGGACACCTCCCAACAGCCCAGCCTGCTCAAGATCTCATCCAATCTGGTCTTGGACACCTCCCAACAGCCCAGCTTGCTCAAGATCTCATCCAACCTGGTCTTGAACACCTCCAGGGAGGGGATATCCACAGCCTCCCTGGGCAACCTGTTCCAGTATCTCCCCACCCTCACTGGACAGAATTTCTCCCTAATCTCCAGTCTAAATCTGCCCTCCTCAAGCTTCAATCCATTCCCTCTCATCCTGTCACTATAAGTCCTTGCCAAAAGTCCCTCCCCAGCTCTCCTGTAGTCTCTTCAGGTAGTGGAAGGCTGCTCTAAGGTCTCCCCAGAGCCTTCAGGATTAAAGAAATTTGGATCCCCTCTAAAGCTGGTGGATTTCCCTTTGTGTAAGTGGGACTTTTAGTGACCATTTTCCTCCTCTGCCTTCCTGGGGTCTTAGCATTTACAGTGCATTTGCTTTTCTTTCAGGGTTGATAGAGCTCTGGCCCCACTTGCTGACTCTTCCCAGGCTGCCAAACATCAGAGCTCTGCAGAGGAGGCACAACTTACACTGTGGAGAGCCTAAGTGCCAGACCCCAGTCCCAGACTTCCTCCAGCCAGCTGATTAATTGCAGACAGAGATAGCAAATAGCCTTGGATGCATCCCCAATGTCAAAGTGAGGAGGTGGAAAAAAAATTGCTGTGGTGACAGGATCTAGGTTCTTCCTTTCACTCCTATGGAGAGCTTAGAGAGATTTTTTTGCACCAGTTCTGCTCTGGTTATAAATCTCCAAAAGATGGATCCAAGGACAAGGAGCTACCATGCTGGATGTAGATACCAGATAGGACAATTCCTTTAAAGGTATGAGACAGACAAATGAGAGGTGAAATGATTTTCATTCTCCAATGATGGATGAAGAACAGCAGCACGAGGAGATGAAGCGACTCCTCAAGGCTTTGCAAGACAACATGGCAAATAAACAGAGTTAATATGCCAAGAGACTTCAGAAACCCTTGTTCCTGAAGCACTTCAGCCTTCCTACTGCCACTGAAACATGACACCTCTGCTTCATTCTGCAGGCATCCAAGTGCATCCCAAAAGCCAAGGGAGCATTATTAATAGAACTATTGGGAGATGGGAGCCTCCAGGAACAGCAGCATGGTGAAAGAAACATGGATGAAGATAAATGAAGACCAAGGCCAATGCTACAAGGCTGAGCACAGCCTGGATGGAAGGATTAAACTACATTGGGAAGGGTCAGGGCCAAGAGAGGGCCTACAGAGCACCTCAGTCAGGGAATGGAATGGAATGGAATGGAATGGAATGGAATAGAATAGAATAGAATAGAATAGAATAGAATAGAATAGAATAGAATAGAATAGAATAGAATAGAATAGAATAGAATAGAATAGAATAGAATAGAATAGAATAGAATGAAACAGGTGGGAAAATATCTTTGAGATCATCAAGTCCAACCTCTCACCCAACACCATCTAATCAACTAAACCATGGCACCAAGTGCCTCATCCAGGCACTTCTTAAACACCTCCAGTGATGGTGACTCCACCACCTCCCTGGGCAGCACATCCCAATGGCCAATCTCTCTTTCTGGGAAGAACTTCTTCCTAACATCCAGCCTAAACCTCCCCTGATGCATCTTGAGACTGTGTCTTCTAATTTGTCCCTATCAAGCAGTCCCTTAGAGACTCTGATCTCTATGCATCTACTCCATAGGAGACCTTATTGCCTACCTCTCACCACCTCCCTGCTCCCACACTGCCTGGATGCCAGTGTTCAGATGTGCAAGGGAAGAGAGTGCAGCCCAAGAGTAGGGGGTGAGAAGTGTAGTAGATCAACACAGTTGGGCAAAGGTGGCATTGGAAACTTCACCCCTGCTGCAGAAGGTCCAGATGCACTAAACCCCATGACAGGCTTTGGCCCAGCTGTAGAACAATGACAGCCACGTCTCCCACTGGTGTGCCTCAGGATTGCTTCCATCTCTTTGCTTTGCTGTTAGAACAAACAGCTTTTCCTGCTGAGTCACACTGAAATGAGATGCTAAAGACCTGCCACACCAGGTGTGGAAGCCCTTCAGATCCAATATCCATCAATCTATACAGTCCCTATTTATTTATTTTTTGCCACTCAGCCTTCAGCAAGTTAATAGGTTACTTGGATGTCTACCTGCCTCTCCTCTTTCCTGTGCTCTCCTCACTGCATTTATTTCCCTGGTGACTTCTCCCTCTGGATGGGAAAACAACACAAGAATTTTCTTTTCCCTGGACTCTGAAGTGTTGGTTTTTTTTCCTCTCCCTGTCCATCCATCTTAGCAGCAAAGTGCTAGTCCATCTAATCCCAATTTGGGTACCTGTTTGCTCAGAAGAGGATGATGTGCTACCACCACAGAACTGCTTGTTGGTCCTTTGCTTGTGTACTGAGTGGCTGCTGTCCAACCCCAGATCAGCAGCTGTGGCCACCTGCCTTGCACTGAGCCCACACTGCAGCTGAAGAGGTGACCACAGAACTTCAGCACCCAACCAAATGGTCAGTTCCGAGCCTCAGAGCTGAATCAGCTCAGCCACACACACCACCAAGATTTCCAGAGGCATCTTCTGCCTTGAGCACTGAGCCTTCTGGCACCTGCTGCAAATTCCAGTGCTTAACACAACCTTCTCAAACATTCATCCTCACAATACCTCCCTGACCAGGAGGACTGCACCCAGTTCTGGTGCTCCCAGCACAACAGGAACATGGAACTGCTGGAGTGGGTCCAGAGAAGGGCCATGAAGGTGATCAGAGGGCTGGACAACCTGCCCTGTGGGGAGAGGCTGAGAGAGTTGGGGCTGAGCAGCCTGGGGGAGAGAAGGCTCCAGGGAGAGCTTAGAGCAGCCTTTCAGTACCTGAAGGGGCTACAAGTAAGCTGGGAAGGGACTTTGAACAAGGGCTGGGTGTGATAGAATGAGAGGGAATGGATTGAAGCTTGAGGAGGGAAGATTTAGACTGGAAATTAGGAAGAAACTCTTGACAGTGAGTGTTGGGAGACACTGGAACATTGGGCACCTCTCTCTGGAGGTCATCCCTGTTTGGTGTGGCAATCATTGCCTGCCACGACAGAAAACAACCACAAAATCTTTTCAAGTTACTCAAACTTTTCCCAAAGACTCTCTGAGGTTTCTGGCACAATGCTCTTCAGCACAGGTAAAGAACAACTTTTAGGCAAACAGCTTTTGCTTTCAGCTGGGGAGCTCATTACAGATCCCCCTGCATCTGTGCAATGTGGAGAAGTCTTAAACACCCTCCACAGAAGCAGGAAAGGGCAAGCAGAGAGGAAGAGAGGAAAGCAAAAGGCAGGGATAAAGAAGCAGCTCAGCTACACAGACTAAATTGGATCAGACATGAAACTTCTCAGTGAAGAAAGTGAAAGCAAGCCAAAGGAAAAAGCTATTCCAGGCTCCCAGAGGCTGGGTGTGAGGGAAGCAGCAGCACGCTGAGGCAGGAGCAGCTGGTGGGAGCGGGGAGGAATCTGCAGCCACACTGGGTCAGGAATGAGAACACCAGAACCAGCCACACTGGTGAGGCAGAAGATGAATGGAGAGAATCACATCCCCCTGCAGTTTGTTATGCTGCATCTTAGAGAGGACACTGAATTAGTTACATTAATGCTGCAAGGAGCTGGATCAGGCTCATGGTGATAAGCTTAATTAAACAACAGAGTTATCCATAGGCTGTGGTTTATGTTATAAATAAGCTACATTTATGCTGATTAATTAAAGTCATGGTTCAGGTCATTAAATCCTCCTACTTGCAACCAACTTAATGAGGATACCTTCAAGAGCTGAATCCAAGCACAGCTCTGGACTGAGATGAATTGAGGTTCACACCTAACACTTATTCTAATCAGAGTATTAGGCAAACAGGGCAGATCCTTCCTCCTCTCTTTCCCAGCTTTCTGCTGCTTCTTCCCACAGCCTGAGGGTCTTTACTCAGCTCTACTGTTCCCAAGAGTGGCCTAGGTGCTCTGAAGTAAAAAGCAAGCTTAGGAGCTTATGGTTTGCTCAAGCTCATCTATCAGATCTGCTCACAGACCCAGTGGTTATTGAGAATTAGAGCTGGTCAAATGATTGTTATATTTTGACCACGTGGAGAATATTATTATCATGCTTCCTCACTACCCCCAAGCCCTCCTAATGAATCATGCATGAGGCTGTCCCCATTCTTGCAGAAGGGCTGGGCTCATGCCTGTGCAGAACAGATTTTCTGCCTGTGGAGCACAGCCACAGCCTGTTCACCTCAGCTATACCCAAAGGCACAAACAGCCTTTTGGCTTCAGCTGGCCTGGCAGGACAATCCTTGTGGTGCATGCCCAACCCCCTCTCAAATGGCCATGCATGGACAGCTTCCAGGGGTTCATGTGTGGATGAAGGCCAAAGGCCACTTGCAGATCCTGGGATGGCAATGTGTGGATTTGGTGATACAGAATGTGTGCAGCTAACACCTGGGGAGAGACAGCCACTGAGCACAGGCAGCATCCTTCTCCTGGCTTGCACTATGAATTCATCCTGTACTTGCAATGACACTGTAGCCACCTCCTGTTGCTGTAGGGTCTGGGTGACAACCACAGCAACGAGGATAAAATGCAAGCAGAGTATAGAGGGAGAGCCCAGACCAAGAGACCAAAGTCTCCCCTCAAGAAACTCATATCTATACCCCTTGTTAGTGTGGCTGCATGGGACTGGTTGCTGATGTGGCTGCATGGGACTGGTTGCTGATGTGGCTGCATGGGATTGCTTAACAAGGCTTTTCTTAAGACACTTAGTGGCTAGTGATACTCATTCAGCTAGCACAGCTGACTCCTATCTCAGTATCTCACCCTTAGACATTTGACCCAGGGGACTTCCCACATTCTCCTGGAACACAGATTCACCACAGTCCCCCACAACCTTCCACCAGCAGGAATGACAGGTGGGAGAACAGGAGCAGCTCCCTCAGCTTATAGGATCATGTCATCTCTTTGCTTGCTGCCCTTTATGGGATGGGAATCAATGATGCTGCAATGGGACTTTTGGCATCAGCTCCGGAGGGAGCCAAGATGAGGCCCTGAGTCACTAAGAAGCCCAGCAAGTGGTCCCAACCAACCCTGTGAGGATGATTATCAGCTCATCATTTCTTCTGGGCTTTTCCCCTTTCCCTTGACACAGTCTTACCTGATTGGGAACTGACCAACAACACTAACAAAATAAACCTCATCTATGATCAGTTGCAGCACTGGGGCTGTTTCCTCCATCCATTCACCCTCATAGAAATGGCCTTTTAAATGGATAACAATGATTGTGGGGGTCCAGTTACTGCCTTGAAACCTCACATTTGATACATCCAATATTGTTCCCTTACATAAATAACAGTTATTACTGCAAAGTGATTTCCCCTTCTCGCCACTTCCAAAGAGTTTCTGCAGGAGATGGCAAAGAAAATGGGTTCCATCAATACCACACTTAGGCCCTGCTGCTTTCATACTTCAACTCTCATCATTAATCTTCTAATGTGTCTTTAAACTAATGGCATTTCTTCCACAACTCTCTCTCCTTATCTTTTGCCCTCCCTTTTCCCCAGTACCCTCTCCCGTGAAGTAGGAGATCTTCCTCCCCTGACTCGTCAGTGGGAGTTGTGCTCCTGCCACTCAGGGAGGAACATTTCAGCTCTTGCTCAGGCAGTTTGCTGGTAATTAGGGGGGGGAGGAAATAGGAGGGCCCACAATCAGCAAAAGCACACCAGAAGAAGCTGTGATGGGAAGATTTTTGCCCTCCCTGAAACCTTGCAGTAAGAATCGCAGGATGACTTTGCTGAAGAGGTTATTCTGAACTAATCCTAGGGTGGCAGTCACCTCCGCAGAGCTGGGCCCTTGTGCAAGCTCTTAGCACAGGGAAAATGTTGCCTCTGGCACAGAGCATCCCCTTTTCAGCACAGGACAAATGCAACTGCCAGATGCCACTTTCATCTGATGCGATGAGGAGAAGCAAGGCTTGCACAGTCAGCACACAGGCATGGGGCAACTGAGCCTGCAACTGCCAACTGTCTGCACAGGACCCTCTGAAACAGCCTCTACCCCTATCCTAGGGGCAAGCCTCTCTGCTGCCATTTCTCAGCAGTGAGAGCTGTCACCTCCACATCATGGGCAGCAGAGGCAGTAAAAGGATACAGCCCAACTCTGCAGTGGCATTTAGATGCCAGTCTTGCCCCCTCAGAGGGTAAAATCCTACCTCTTTCAAGGAGCTGGTTTCTGCAGCAGCTTTGTCACAATGGGAGTCATGCACTTCAAAGCCTCAAGGGTCTAAAGGATCTGCCTGTCATCTGGGGGAGAAAGCAGAACATCCAAACCCCTGAGCATACAGCCCAGCAGCAGCCCTGCCTGGGCTCAGGGCTGCCAGGGCTCCTCTGATGCTGCAGCACCCTGGGCTGCACCGTGTGCTCCACCATGCCCCAGTCGGCATGGCTCTGCCAGCAGCACTGGGATCTTCCTCACTCTGCCAAGAGTACCAGAGCAGAATGTCCATCCAGCAAGGAGAGGACATGCTGACCTTCTAGGAAAGGGGAAAAAAGTGTTTTCCAGGCTAATTAAGCTAATGAAGGCTAATTACACATTAGCCATGAGGCATATAGGCACAGAACCCCCCTTGCAGCAAAGTGCTGCACGCCACTTACGAGCTCTGAGCTTGAAGACAAAGCAGCCATGGAGCCATGCCCCATCCCTGCTTGCCAGCACTAATTGATAACTCAGTCCCTCAGCTGAGTGGTCCCCTCCACACAAGGTGCAGGGACATTAGCTGTGACATTCTCAACAGGAGGGTGTCTCACCACAAACTCATTTCTGCACACACATTACCAGGGAGAAGCCGCCACGGATGTGAACTGGAAATGAAGAAAACAACCTTCCCAGCCTACCCACCTGAGACTTACTGATTGTTCTCCAGCATTTGTCACCTCTGGCACCAGAAGAAGTAAAGATTAATACATTTGAGTTACCTCATGTAATTTCTGGACATCTGGACCTTTCTGTCTTCCCTTCATCCCCCAAGAGTTATGACACTCCCTCTACCCTTTCTCAGTTACAGTCTCTTCTTCATTATCATCTGTCAAGTCCAATTAACATGTGCACTGACATCAGGGAAGATTATTTCTGAAGTCTCCTGTGAGAGCCAGTTGACAGGAGCATCCACCCTTGAGAAGTGTGAGAAAACTCCCCAGCAGACTGCCATCGCTCTTCACAGGATCCTCCGCAGGGAGCCCCGGAGCACACAGCCTGCATCCTGCAGCATTTGCCTGGGGAGGATGTTCTGCACGCTGGAGACTGCCTGGGACTGCTTTTTGATCCTGCAGTCTCCAGGATCTCCCAGGTATGGTGACCAGACACCTGCCAGTCAATCAGCTTTTCAGTGATCTGGAGGGTTATTAGAGGTAGAAGGGGGACACGATGGCCAGCAGCTTCATAATAGATTAGACCCCGTGCTGTGAAGCCCAGAGAAGGGCAACGAGGCTGGGGAGAGGCCTCGAGAGCAAGCCATGAGGAGAGGCTGAAGGAGCTGGGATTGTTTACCCTGGAGAAGAGGAGGATCAGGGAAGACCTTATTGCTGTCTACAACTACCTGAAGGGAGGTGGGAGTTGGTCTCTTCTCCCAGGCAACCAGCACCAGAACACAGGACACAGTCTCAAGCTGCACCTGTGGAAGTTTAGGCTGGAGGTGAGGAGAAAGTTCTTCCTAGAGAGAGTTGTTAGCCATTGGAATGTGCTGCCCAGGGAGGTGGTGGAGTCACCACCCCTGGAGGTGTTCAAGAGGGGATTGGACGTGGCACTTGGAGCCATGGTTTAGTAGTCATGAGGTGTTGGGTGACAGGTTGGACTTGATGATCTCTGAGGTCTTTTCCAACCTTATTGACTCTATGATTCCATGATCTCCCCTTTCCCAATCATCTGCCTACTGGCAGAAAAGGATTTCAGGCCAGTAATTAGGTAGTTTGCAGGTGCCTCCTCCAAGCTGTTTTACTCCCTCCCTGCTCAACAGGCCTTTGACACACACACAAAAATGCTTGGCCCTGTTTCCCATGTTCCTGATTAAACAGTTAATGAGGAAGCTGAATAGAGCAAAATCAACAGGAAATTAAAGCAGCATAAGCCAGCCACAGCCCTCCTATTTTAAACAGGAGAAAGCATAGGGGAAAAAACAAATAAACCCCAAACACTTCCCTCAAGAGGAGCAACAAAGAGCTACAGGGGAAGAGGCAACGTGCTGAGGCCACCACTTATCCTGGCTGGGATTTTTAAGGTACTTCTTTATGTGATACCAAAACTTTAATATCTGTCACCCCCCTTTTTTCTTGGAAGGGATAGAGGGGATAGAGAAAAGAAACAACAGATCCTCTGGTACTGAATTTGATATAGTTCCAGTGGGGGTCAGACCAACTGCATTACAGATCTTGATTATGACAGAGAATGCTGTGCTGCAGCACCTCTTCTATGGGGACAGGCTGAGAGAGCTAGGGCTGGAGAAGAGAAGGCTCCAGGGAGACCTCAGAGCAGCCTTCCAGTACCTGAAGGGGGCTACAGGAGAGCTGGGGAGGGACTTTTGGCAAGGACTTATAGTGACAGGATGAGAGGGAATGGATTGAAGCTTGAGGAAGGGAGATTGAGGCTGGAGATGAGGAAGAAATTCTTGCCAGTGAGGGTGAGGAGACACTGGAACAGGTTGCCTAGGGAGGCTGTAGGTGTCCCCTCCCTGGAGGTGTTCAAAGCCAGGTTGGATGAGGTCTTGAGCAAGCTGGGCTGGTGGAAGGTGTCCCTGTGTGTGGCAGGAGGTTGGAACTGGATGGTATTTAAGGTCCCTTCCAGCCCAACCCATTCTGTGAACCTAAGACTACGACTGAGGCATACTGCAGATATTACACTGCCACTTGTCCTTAACACAATGAACTCTGTTAATGATCAGGAATGTTACCCAGTGCTACATAACAGCCTGAGGTCACCTGGGGATAGTTTCTAATACAACCAGCTCTGACTCTGTCCCTTCTGCAGGAGGTGACATTATTTTTGTTCTGCTGTTTCTTTAGGTGGAAAACTTTGCTGCAAGGTTGTGAGGGTTGTTGCTTTGTATTGTTGGGTTTATTTACTAGGAAAAAAGGTTCTATAAAAGGGGGGGGGGGGGGAACAACACAACAACAGCAACCAAACCACAAAGAGAGAGAGAAATTTTCTGGCACGAGAAGCCCTGGTGTTTCTAGGCCAAATCTGGTGATTTTCAAGCCATGAAAAAAAAACAAACTCAAATTCTCACAAAATCAAGGCCAGCAAACATTTTTCTCAAAGGCACAGAGAGAGCTCTCATCACACTGGAAGCCTCTCAATGCATTTGTTCTCTTCGGGGCCTGGCATGTGGCTCATGGCCAGAGCTGTGAGATGCTTCCACAGTACAAACGAATTAAGCTCTTGGCCATTACTTCACTTTTCATACAACCCAAATCTAATCTGTGCCTGGATGTATAGATAAACCATGGAAAGGTAAACACTAGCATCCTGGCCTGCATTAGGAATAGTGTGGCCAGCAGGAGCAGGGAGGTCATAGTGCCCCTGTACTCTGCTTTGGTTAGGCCACACCTTGAGTCCTGTGTCCAGTTCTGGGCCCCTCAGTTTAAGAAGGACATTGAGACTCTTGAAGGTGTCCAGAGAAGGGCAACAAGGCTGGGGAGAGGCCTTGAACACAGCCTTCTGAGGAGAGGCTGAGGGAGCTGGGGTTGTTTAGCCTGGAGAAGAGGAGGCTCAGGGGTGACCTCATTGCCTTCTACAACTACCTGAAAGGTGGTTGTAGCCAGGAAGGGGTTGGCCTCTTCTCCCAGGCAACCAGCACCAGAACAAGGGGACACAGTCTCAAGCTGCACCAGGGGAGGTTTAGACTCGAGGTGAGGAGGAAGGTCTTCACCAAGCGAGTCGTTAGTCATTGGAATGTGCTGCCCAGGGAGGTGGTTGAGTCATCGACCCTGGAGGCGTTCAAGGGGAGATTGGACGTGGCACTTGGTGCCATGGTCTAGTCATGGGGTCTGTGTTGATAGGTTGGACTCGATGATCCTCGAGGTCCTTTCCAACCTAAGTGATACTGTGATACTCTTTGAAATAACTGACAAGCTAAGAAGCCTCCAGCCCAACCAAGAACAGTAAAGCTCATAGATTCATAGAATAGTTTGGGTTGAAAGGGACCTTAAAGACCATCCAGTTCCAAGCCCCTGCCATGGGCTCCTCCCACCAGCCCAGGCTGCTCAAGGCCTCATCCAACCTGGCCTTGAACACTCCAGGAAGGGGGCAATCCACAACCTCCTGGGGCAACCTGTTCCAGTGTCTCACCACCTTGACTTTAAGTAGGATGGAATGGAATGGAACGGAATGGAACGGAACAGAACGGAAAGGAACGGAATGGAATAGAATAGAACAGAATAGAATAGAATAGAACAGAATAGAATTAACCAGGTTGGAAGAGACCTTTGAGATCATCAAGTCCAACCTATCATCCAACACCATCTAATCAACTAAACCATGGCACCAAGTGCCTCATCCAGTCTCTCCCTAAACACCTCCAGTGATGGTGACTCCACCACCTCCCTGGGCAGCACATCCCAAAGGCCAATCTCTCTTTCTGGGAAGAACTTCTTCCTAACATCCAGCCTAAACCTCCCCTGGCACAGTCCTGTGCCTTGGCTGGTGGCAGCTCCAACAAACCTTCCATCCTTCCAACTGTCTCAAGAGCCAAACACAGACCCCCTGATCTCCACGCCTCGAGCAGGCATTAAACTCCACCACGTACCTAGACTGAAAGGGTTGGCAATGCCCACAGCCCAACAGTGAGGGCTGCAATTAAATCAATTAACGTCCCCATACATGGCTAATATTGGAGACATAGGAGAGGTTTTATTATCCAAATAGAAAATCGGTTTGTGGGTCCAGATGGTCACTGGAGGCTCTGTAATTACCATACTATCACTGTAACTTGGCGTGTTTGGGCCCACTTCAATAGCACCAGCCCTGTTTATCTGCTTGGAGGAGAGCCTGTGCCATCTGGCCAAGGCGAGGTTCATTGTCTGCCTGGCATCCATGGGATAAACACAGCTCCCCCACTCACTCAACTGCCATTTCTCCACTATTGACTCTGAGAAGAGAGGAGAGTGACAGGAACAGGCTTCTCACTGAAAAGCAGTGGAAGAAATCCCTTGGCGTGCAAGGATGCCCCAGGGAGGTGCTGGGCTGGGCTGTGATGCACACTGCTTTGGAATAGAATGGAATAGAAGAAAACAGAACAGAATAATAGAACAGAATAGAATAATATAATAGAACAGAGCAGCATAGAAGGACAGGACAGGATAGAACAGAACAGAAGAGAACAGAAGAGAATAGAATAGAACAGAACAGAATAGAATAGAACAGAATAGAACAGAACAGAACAGAATTAACCAGGTTGGAAAAGACCTCTGAGATCATGGAGTCCAACCTATCATCCAACACTACCTAATCAACCACACCCTGGCATCAAGCACCCCATCCAGTCTCTTCCTAAACACCTCCAGTGACAGACCCTGCGCTGCAGGGCCAGACTCCCCACCTTGCTGCCCTCCTGGCTGCAAAAGGATTCCCTGGGGCAAGGTAGAGGAAACCCTGGCCAAAACCTTAGCCCTAAACCCTTCTGCTTCCAGCTTCTTGCTATAAGCCTTCAAACATTGAGGGACCAGGAGGGTTTCACCTCCTGCCTTCAGCTGCTTGCTATGAGCCTTCAAACACTGAGGGACCAGGAAGGTTTCACCTCCTGCCTTCAGCTTCTTCTATGAGCCTTTAAACACTGAGGGACCAGGAGGGTTTCACCTCCTGCCTTCAGCTTCTTGCTATGAGCCTTCAAACACTGAGGGACCAGGAGAGTTTCACCTCCTGCCTTCAGCTGCTTGCTATGAGCCTTCAAACACTGAGGGACCAGGAGGGTTTCACCTCCTGCCTTCAGCTTCTTCTATGAGCCTTCAAACACTGAGGGACCAGGAGGGTTTCACCTCCTGCCTTCAGCTTCTTCTATGAGCCTTCAAACACTGAGGGACCAGGAGAGTTTCACCTCCTGCCTTCAGCTTCTTGCTATGAGCCTTCAAACACTGGGGGACCAGGAGGGTTTCACCTCCTGCCTTCAGCTTCTTGCTATGAGCCTTCAAACACTGAGGGACCAGAAGAGTTTCACCTCCTGCCTTCAGCTTCTTGCTATGAGCCTTCAAGCACTGAGGGACCAGGAGGGTTTCACCTCCATGCCACCACTGTCTCTGATCTCTTTTGCAGGCAAGTTCAACAGTGCTTTTTTTAATTAGTTATTTTAAAGGCATGAGGCAGGAGAGAGACTGCTGAGCTCCTGGCTGCCTGTCTTCACTGCTCTTCCCTAGATGACGCAGCCCCTGAAATAAGAGGGAGCCTCTAAGGCAGCTAAATTAACTGGCGATGCTTCCTGTGCTACAAAGGTGCTTAAAACCGACTGAAGTCCAGCCCCAGCCATCAGCTGAGCAGAATGCACACAGGACAGGCTCAGCCACAACTTTTCAATGCACACCAGCTCCCTACCCCGAGTTCTAATGACGGGAAGGCAATGCTCACAGCCTGCTAACTCTATAACTACTGTTAAAACCTCCCATTAGTCTCCTCATGTCACCTTCCTGTCTGAAAAAAATAAGCAGAGGGATAATCCTTCTGTTCTCAAACATTTCATCTTAGTCCAGCCTGTGAGCAGCAGAGATTGCTTTTCCCCCCTCCTCATTATGCCTCCACACACTAAACACACGTGGCTGTGCAGAGGAGAGCTGCTGCCACACAGCCACTGGAAGCAAAAGAAGTGACAAATGTTTGTGTCTGAATGCAAAATACTCTGAAGGGAGCTTACCATTAGAAGCAGAGAATCAACCAGGTTGGAAAAGACCTCAGAGATCATCAAGTCCAACCTGTCACCACAGACCTCATGACTAAACCATGGCACCAAGTGCCACATCCAATCCCCTCTTGAACACCTCCAGGGATGGGGACTCCACCACCTCCCTGGGCAGCACATTCCAATGCCCAATCTCTCTTGCTGGGAAGAACTTGCTCTTCACCTCCAGCCTAAACATCCCCCCTGGTGCAGTTTGAGACTGTGTCCTCTTGTTCTGGTGCTGCTTGCCTGGGAGAAGAGACCAACTCCCACCTGGCTACAGCCTCCCTTCAGGGAGTTGGAGAGAGCAAGAAGGTCTGCCTTGAGCCTCCTCTTCTCCAGGCTAAGCAACCCCAGCTCCCTCAGCCTCTCCTCACAGGGCTGTGCTCCAGACCCCTCCCCAGCTTTGTTGCCCTTCTCTGGACACATTCAAGAGTCTCAATGTCCTCCTTAAATTGAGGAGCCCAGAACTGGACACAGGACTCAAAGTGTGACCTAACCAGTGCTGAGCACAGGGGCAGAATTAGAAGGATGACAGTGAAAAAACAAAACAAAGCAAACCCACCAAACCTTCTGCCAAACATTGAGCCCAACCTAGTTCTCTTAAGGAGTGGAACAGGTTACAAAAGTGAGCCTGGGAAAATGGATTCATCACTGTCCCCTAATAGGACATTGCCTCAATTAAGTTTTGTTATAGAGGAAACCCAGAGGCAGCAGAGTGAGGTAACAGATGGGGAAGGCTGCCTGTGAGGGGAAGTGCAGGGTTTTCCTGTCTGGAGTAACAGAAAAGCAATTTATTCTTCTTTTTTTTTTGACTCTTGCATTCAGTGTTTCTGATGAGGTCAACAGGGAAGGAGCAGAGAAAGGCCGGCCTCTGCTTCAGCTTTCACACACCAGAGGGGGAAACAGTCACATCATAAAAGCTATGGGAGCAGTAACTGAGAAATCATATCTGTCCTTTTCCTCACCTCCAGCTCTGCTTCTTTATTTTCTTTCAAACTATTACATTAACATAGTCTGCAAGAAAAAACAACCACCACCCTAAAGCTCTTCTGCATTTCCCAGTGCTGATGCCAATAAAGTCATCTCCCCTGCCACTGCCAGGGCTTTGCCCACTCTCCAGAAGAGGAGGTGGTCTGTGGGCAGCCAGGGCTCTCCCCCAAGGGCAGGGCACCCTGAAGTGTCCTGGGATCCCACTGGGGGCAAGGCAGAGCTGGGTGATGGGGGCAGAGCTGGGTGATGGGGGCACAGCTGGGTGATGGGGGCACAGCTGGGTGAGGAGTCCCAGGGATGAGAGCTTTCAGAAGATGAGCAAAGGCAGAGTGTGTAGCATCAAACCTACTACCTCCAAGACAGCTCCCAGCCAGCAGCTATTTTAGAGTCCTTCCTTTCTTTTCCTCTCTGAGGTAGCATCAGCTGCCTGAGGTGTTTTTTGGGTAGCTGGCCAGGAAGCTGCCAGTTTCCCACTCTTATATAGATCTCACAGAGCTATGTCACCTTCAGGCTAGTGCAGTGGGCTTTCTTTAGAGACAATCCTGAAACCACTCCAGAACTCCTTCCCACCCCTCTTCTTTGTATTTCATATTAAATTAATCAACAGCAATAGAAACTTGAATCCCTGCCTTTAAGTTTCTGAGCCTGTTCAACTCTTAGGATTCTCCTTCTCCCCCCTCCCCCAAAAAAGCTTATTTAACCTCATGTCCTTAATTCCTCCTGCCCCAGGAGAGAAAGTCAGAGGTTTGCAGAGCTCTGGCATGGATTTGCCAAGGTCCTAGTGGTCTGTCTGCTGAGGAAGCCAGAAAACCCATTTCTATCCCATGTTAGAAGGACTGGAAGGCTCACAGCCTGGCCAGGATTTCACCTCTGTGCCCTGGCCTGTCTCTGGCAGCTGTAGCACGTGGACTCAGTACCAGGGGAATTGCAGGGATATCCCTCTGTTAAGAGTCTGTTCAGCTTACATGGGCCTACAGCAGCATCAGCTGGCCCTCTGGAAGGCTTTTGAGGAGGTTTATCCCTTGCTGCAGTTAATCCATTGGCCATACAGAGCCTTTGGCAGGGTGCTAGGGGCTTCCTCAGCAGTGATCATACATCCAGGGCTGGATGCTGTGTCCAGCTGTTCTGGATGTTAGGAAAACCCCAAAGGATCGAGCCCAGCCTGAACACAAGCAGTATGCAAGGCTTTTCTTGGCCTTGGTGAGTCTTGTGGAGTCTCAGCTTCTGGACATTTTCAAGGCTTGAATGGATGAGTTCCTGTGTGAGCTGCTTTACGTGACCCTGCTCTGGCTGGGGGGATGGACTGGATGATCTTCAGAGGTCCCCCCCAACCCCTACCACTCTGTCATTCTGTGATCCTTGCTTCTCCTTCCTTATTTTTGTGGCTGCTGCTAATTCTGTGCCCACACCTCAGACCCTGCAGAGCTGAGAGATCCAGACCCCTTCCTCCATCAGCAGGGACGGAAATAGTTTCCCCACCAAGCAGAAGCATTGGCAGCAATTTCATTTCCTGAGTATCTTTAATTTTACTCTTGAATATATATTGCTTATTTAAAGGAGGGGGGAAAAAAGAAAGAACAAAAAAGACTAGGATGCCCTGGAACACCTCAGCACAGCTTCAGCTCTCCAGTGGTAAAAGTTTGTGAGAGAGACAGACCTGCACTGGTGACAGAAACATGGGAAAGTGCTCTCACAGCCCAGGGAAACTGGGAGGCAACTCCAAGGCACAAGGCACAGCAGAGAGTGATTAATAAAATAGATTCATAGAATGGTTTGTGTTGAAAGGGACCTTCAAGATCATCCAGTTCCAACCCCCCTGCCGTGTACAGAGACACCTCCCACCAGCCCAGGTTACTCAAGGCCTCATCCAACCTGGTCTTGAACACATCCAGGGGTGGGGAATATCCACAACCTCCCTGGGCAGCCTGTTCCAGTGTCTCTCCACCCTCACTGGCAAGCATTTCTAATTCCAATCTAAATCTGCCCTCCTCAAGCTTCAATCAATTCCCCCTCATCCTATCACTACAAGCCACTGCAAGTCCCTTCCCATCTTCCTCTGATCTCCCCCAGCTTCAGGTAGTGACCTGCCTGCCCTGAAAGCCTGGTGGGGCCAATGGACCTCCTCTTGACAGGGTGGATGAGGAACTGCCCTCTGGGCAGCAGACAGGGCTAAGGCACAGACCCCACTATCAGCCAGTAATGAATGAACCAGCTGGGTGTTTTAGTTACAAAAGGGCAAAACCCTTCAGAATAGAATAGAATAGAATAGACCAGACCAGACCAGGTTGGAAGAGACCTTCAAGATCATTGTGTCCAACCTATCATCCAACACCACCTAATCAACTCAACCATGCACCCAAGGACCCCATCAAATCTCTTCCTAAACACCTCCAGTGATGGTGACTCCACCACCACCCCAGGCAGCATGTTCCAATGGCCAATCTCTCTTCCTGGGAAGAACTTCTTCCTAACATCCAGACTAAACCTCCCCTGGCACAGCTTGAGACTGTGTCCTCTTGTTCTGCTGCTACTTGCCTGGGAGAAGAGACCAACTCCACCTGGCTACGACCTCCTTTCAGGTAGTTGTAGAGAGCAATAAGGTCTCCTCTGAGCCTCCTCTTCTCCAGGCTAAGCAACCTGAAGAGAGTTTAATGAATGACCCAGCTGGGTGTTTCAATTGTAAAAGGGCAAAAACCTTCATGATGGTAGGATAGGGTAGGATAGGGTAGGATAGGATAGGATAGGATAGGATAGGATAGGATAGGATAGGGTAGGATAGGGTAGGATAGGGTAGGATAGGATAGGATAGGATAGGGTAGGATAGGGTAGGATAGGGTAGGATAGGATAGGATAGGATAGGATAGGATAGGATAGGGTAGGATAGGGTAGGATAGGGTAGGATAGGGTAGGATAGGATAGGGTAGGATAGGGTAGGATAGGGTAGGATAGGGTAGGATAGGGTAGGATAGGATAGGATAGGATAGGATAGGATAGGATAGGATAGGATAGGATAGGATAGGATAGGATAGGATAGGATAGGATAGGATAGGATAGGATAGGATAGGATAGGATAGGATAGGATAGGGCAGGGCAGGGCAGGGCAGGGCAGGGCAGGGCAGGGCAGGGCAGGGCAGGGCAGGGCAGGGCAGAATAGAATAGACCAGGTTGGAAAAGACCTTCGAGATCATTGCATCCAACCTATCACCCAACACCACCCAATCAACTAAACCATGCAACCAAGCACCCTATCATCTCCTCCTAAACACCTCCAATGATGAAGAGACTTAATGCACGACCCAGCTAGGTGTTTTAATTGTAAGAGGGCAAAAAACCTTCAAGAAGGTAGTGAAGAGCCTCTGCCCCTTGGTATGGAAGTGCACCAAGCTGCCTGGTGGATCCAGGTGCAAAAACCCCCATCCACAGCAGAGGCACCAGCACAGCAGAGCCCTGCCAACCGCTGCCGTGGCTCTGCTCTCCCTGCAAGGCAGGGGCAGCCTCTCAGCCTCCAGACAAGCTGGCAGCCAGGAGCTGTGCAGGGTGGTGTTTGCAGTGCTTGAGTCGATAAGGTTAATTTAAAAATATAAAAACACACAGACAGAAGGGAGGGGAAGGGGGGAAAAAAACCACAACACAAAAAGAGCCAGCACTCCATTTCTTGCTCCCCACATTATCTCACTGAAGTGATCCAGATAACAGAGAACAGGCTGAGCAGAAATATAGATTTGTTATTACTATTATTTGCTGCAGGGCCCATGGAAGGCTGGAGCAAATGCACCTTCTCTCAAGCATAGCAGACCCAGCTCCATTCCTTATTGATTTCTGCAGCACTCCTACAGCTGACAAATATAATCAGCCCAACAGTGACAAAAGGAAAACACCTTTCCTTACAAGGGTAATTACGGACACTGCTCTGTACTTGACCTTGGCCAGGGCTCCACATCTCAATCCCAACCAGCCCAAGTCCAGCACTGACCCTAGGAATTCACTAGGAAGCAACCTCAGGCTCATGCACAGGTGTGGGACTTCTGTGGGACTACCAAAGCAGCTGGAGGTGCTGTCACGAGAGGATTCATGCTGCTCTTAGCCTCACATCTGCTGTTAACAGCAGTGGAATCTTTTTCTTACTGTCAAAGGCCACCCTGGCTTCCATTTAAACCACTCTTACCTGAGAGAGTCATTAGTCATTGGGATGTGCTGTCCAGGGAGGTGATAGAGTCCCTAATCCCTGGAGGTGTTCAAGAGGGGATTGGATGTGGCACTTGGTGCCATGGTTTAGTCACGAGGTCTGTGGTGACAGGTTGGACTTGATGATCTTTGAGGTCTTTTCCAACCTTATTGATTCTATGATTCTAAGGCCACCCTGGCTTCCATTTAAACCACTCTTACCTGAGAGAGTCATTAGTCATTGGGATGTGCTGCCCAGGGAGGTGGTGGAGTCCCCATCCCTGGAGGTGTCCAAGATGGGATTGGATGTGGCACTTGGTGCCATGGTTCAGTCATGAGGTCTGTGGTGCCAGGTTGGACTTGATGATCTTTGAGGTCCCTTCCAACCTTGGTGATTCTGTGACTGGGCAGGGCAGGGAGGGGGTGGATTTAAATCCCTGATTATGCCAAGGACCCAAATCAGCTGAGCCACCTAACAGGACAGGGTGCTAGGGCAAAAGGAGCCTACAGTGGAGCTGAGGCTACAGCCCCTGGTCCTTGGCTGCATCCTGCTCTGCGTGGAGAAGCCAAAGCAGCAGCTGCACCCCAGGGCTTAACAAGGTAATGCTCCTCCTGTGTGGGAATGAACAACCCTTCTGTAACAGCTCTTAATTCACACTTTACCTTCTCCTGTGCCTGAGAGGAGACCTAACACAGAGAAAAGATTAACAAAGCCATGGCTGAAGTGGAAAAAATAATTAATCTATGCATTATATATCATGGCATGTCACTCTCTGGCAAAGAGCTGTCTGAGGCTATCACAAGAGTAACATCACCTCAAATCTCTTTTATTACTTCCTTTTGAAAGCAGGGGGGAACAAAATGTTAAATAAATGTATCTCCTCTTTCTTCTCTGCTATCAGGCAGCCTGTCTACAAGGCTGCATGAAATAAGTGCACTGAATGGCATTTGAGGCTTCCCTGTACAGAGTGCTGCAAAGTCTGCAGCCTGGTTTTCAACCTGGGATAGATCCAAAGATGAGCAGAGAGCTTTATTAACTAGAAATAGAGGTGGGGAGGACCAGGGGAGAACTCCTGGCTTCCTCCATGAGATACATTTCATTCTAGGGCTATTCGTTGAAGCACTTCAACCTAGGAAGCTGCATGGTGATTACCTCCTCCTTTCCATTTTGGAGTACAAAAGTAAAGGATTCAAATGCAGCTTCTCTCTCTCCAAGGCCTTTTAAAGGCCATTCCTCTGTTTACAAAGGCAGCACTTTCATCCAAAGTCACCTCTTGCACTGAACCTGCACCACTGTAAACACTGTAGCTGCTCACACTGCCCTGGTAGCTGCTCACACTGCTCAGTAGCTGCACACACTGCTCAGTAGCTGCTCACACTGCCCTGGTAGCTGCTCACGCTGCCCTGGTAGCTGCTCACACTGCTCAGTAGCTGCTCACACTGCTCTAGTAGCTGCTCACACTGCTCAGTAGCTGCACACACTGCTCAGTAGCTGCTCACACTGCTCTGGTAGCTGCTCACACTGCTCAGTAGCTGCTCACACTGCTCAGTAGCTGCACACACTGCTCAGTAGCTGCACACACTGCTCAGTAGCTGCACACACTGCCCTGGTAGCTGCTCACACTGCTCTAGTAGCTGCTCACACTGCTCAGTAGCTGCTCACACTGCTCAGTAGCTGCACACACTGCTCAGTAGCTGCTCACACTGCTCAGTAGCTGCACACACTGCTCTGGTAGCTGCTCACACTGCTCAGTAGCTGCACACACTGCTCAGTAGCTGCTCACACTGCTCCAGTTTCCACTGAAGAGAGAGCAAGATGCACAAACTCAGGAGCAAAGGGCTGACTCTCAATCAACATCAATCAACCCAGGAACCTTCTGTACCCTGCTTTCAGGGCTCCAAACCAGGAAATTATTCCCCAGTTAAAGTAACCCCAAGACAATGAGTCTGCCAATGGTCTGCCCCAAAGTGTGGGAATTCCACAGGCACCTTTGGATATAGGTTAAAAGAACCCCCTCAAATTAAAAAGGTGCTGGTGGAATACAGCCTCCTGAGGGGCTGCAGGAGCAGGGCACTGCTCACCAAACTGCTCAGAGAGATGTGGACAGGCTGCCTGTCTTCCTGCATGACAGGAGCTGTGGGCAGTTCACCAGTGCCTAACAAATGAGCAGCAGGAGGTTGGATGTTCAGAAGGCTGGAGGTGCCAGCTTGCTTTACCCTCAGACAGGGCAAAACCCCAGCACAAAGCAGAGCAAGCCCCTGCATCACTGCCAGCCAAGCACAGGGGCTGACCATGCAGCTTCTCCACCCCCAGAGTGTCACCTCTTTGTGTCCCAGGGAAAGGCACTGCCAGGGCAGGGCAGGGCAGAGCAGCAGGGCTGGCAGAGCCCTGAAGGCACTGCTTTGGAACAGGAGATCAGGCAGCATCAGTACAGGCCTGGCTGTCCCCCACACCAGAGCCATTGCTCCCTGACTGCATGCCACATTTTTAATTTCCTCTGGCTGCTGCTGGCCAGCTCCTGACTGCTGCTCCATATGCTCTGGGCCCTGGCACAGCCATGGCCCTTTGCAGGCAGCCTTCAGACAGCACTTCCTGTCCCCTGGCCTGCAGCAATAAAGAGCAAGGAGGATGCCTGCAGTGCTCCCTGTCCCCTGTCCCACAGCAAAGCAGGGCAGGGAGGATGCTTGCAGTGCTCCCTGTCCCCTGGCTCACAGCAAAGCAGGGCAGGGAGGATGCTTGCAGTGCTCCCTGTCCCCTGGCTCACAGCAAAGCAGGGCAGGGAGGATGCTTGCAGTGCTCCCTCTCCCCTGGCTCACAGCAAAGCAGGGCAGGGAGGATGCTTGCAGTGCTCCCTCTCCCCTGGCTCACAGCAAAGCAGGGCAGGGAGAATGCTTGCAGTGCTCCCTCTCCCCTGGCTCACAGCAAAGCAGGGCAAGGAGAATGCTTGCAGTGCTCCCTCTCCCCTGGCTCACAGCAAAGCAGGGCAAGGAGAATGCTTGCAGTGCTCCCTGTCCCCTGGCTCACAGCAAAGCAGGGCAGGGAGGATGCTTGCAGTGCTCCCTCTCCCCTGGCTCACAGCAAAGCAGGGCAGGGAGGATGCTTGCAGTGCTCCCTCTCCCCTGGCTCACAGCAAAGCAGGGCAGGGAGAATGCTTGCAGTGCTCCCTCTCCCCTGGCTCACAGCAAAGCAGGGCAAGGAGAATGCTTGCAGTGCTCCCTCTCCCCTGGCTCACAGCAATGCAGGGCAGGGAGGATGCTTGCAGTGCTCCCTCTCCCCTGGCTCACAGCAAAGCAGGGCAGGGAGAATGCTTGCAGTGCTCCCTCTCCCCTGGCTCACAGCAAAGCAGGGCAAGGAGGATGCTTGCAGTGCTCCCTCTCCCCTGGCTCACAGCAATGCAGGGCAGGGAGGATGCTTGCAGTGCTCCCTCTCCCCTGGCTCACAGCAAAGCAGGGCAGGGAGGATGCTTGCAGTGCTCCCTGTCCCCTGGCTGACAGCAAAGCAGGGCAGGGAGGATGGTTTGGGCTTCCAGCTCTTCATCTCAATGATGCCCTCAATGAAAACCTACTCCTCCATCTCACCCACCAGACACAGCCAACCTAGGGAGCATCAGGGTGAGAGAGGCTCAGCAGCTGTGACCCAACCTCCTGGCATCACCAGCTGAATGAAGCTGCTTTGCAGATGCCATCTCTTAGCCCTGCCTCTCAGTTCCCTCCTCCTCCTCCACACCTCACCTGCTGCCTCTCAGTTGAGCTCCAGCAAGACCAACAAGCTGCCAGAAGCCCCTCAGGTCCTGAGATGAGGAATGGAAGATTAGCTGGGGGGTGTTGGCAGAGCAGAGGCTCACAGGCTGCCTACAGGAGCCCATAGAAGACATGGATTAAGCCCATCAGTCGGTACTAAAGACAGAGTGCAAGGGCTGCTGGTCCTCAATCTGTGCACCCTACAGGAACCAGAGAGTGGCCCAAGACTTTGGGTGAGAGCAGCTTGATTTGGTCACACATCTGTGGGGCCCAGGATGAGCAGGACCACTTGTGCTGGCTGCTTCCAGGAGAGAGGCAGCACTGCCATCTCCCCCACACTCTGCAAGCCACTGTTTGCCAGCAGCTCAGAGCATGCAGGGATGCAGCTCAGCAGGGAAGGGCAGAGGGGACTGTGACCTCCCAGCAGGCAGAGACACATTGCAGCTGCATGCAGAAGGAGCAGTGGAAGAAGCAAAAAGTGTCAGCACTGCTAGAGATCTGACAACCTCCAGCACTCTGCCCTCCTCAGCCAGGGATGATTTAATTGTTTGGGTTTAGGTTTTTTCCCCCCCAGACTCTGTTCTGTTTTGTTTCCAACTCTTTTCACACCAACTTTACAATCCCTTCAGCAAAGCTCTGCACCCACTTACATCCTGCAATAACCAAGACAAATGGTGTTGGGATAAGTCAGACTCCAGGCATGGCTATCATTAATGTTCCTGTTTTCACTGCAAGCAAGCAGTATTCACACAAGGGCTTCAGAAAGCCTGCTCTGTCAGCTGATGGAGTCATCCTGGCTTCGATTCCTGAGCAGGAAAGGGGAGAACAGAGGCTTCCTAGCTCAGCCTTCTCCTCATTCTGCTGCCTCAATTATCATAGAATCAACCAGGTTGGAAAAGACCTCAGAGATCATCAAGTCAACCTATCACCCAACACCATCTAATCAACTAAACCATGGCTTCAAGTGCCACATCCAATCCCCTCTTGAACACCTCCAGTGATGGTGACTCCACCACCTCCCTGGGCAGCACATTCCAATGGCCAATCTCTCTCTCTGGGAAGAACTTTCTCTTCACCTCCAGCCTAAACTTTCCCTGGCACAGCTTGAGACTGTGTCCTCTTGTTCTGTTGCTGCTTGCCTAGGAGAAGAGACCAACCCCCACCTGGCTACAACCTCCCTTCAGGGAGTTGTAGAGAGCAAGGTCTGCCCTGAGCCTTCTCTTCTCCAGGCTAAGCAACCCCAGCTCCCTCAGCCTCTCCTCACAGGGCTGTGCTCCAGACCCCTCCCCAGCCTTGTTGCCCTTCTCAGGACACATTCAAGTATCTCAATGTCCTTCTTCAACTGAGAGGCCAAATTACATGTGGATTAGTCAGTTTACAAATCTGAACTACTTCTTTCTTTCCAGTTTGGAGCCTCAGCTTGCCTGGGTGCTGGGCCAGCTTGTTTCAACTCCACTCTCACCTAGAAAGGTTGGAGCAGATGATGCTTGGGGTCCTTTCCAGCCTGTGATGCTGTGATCTGTGATGTTTGGGCCATCCACAGCTGAGCTCCAAACAGAAAAGTTTGGTAGGTGAAGCTCCTAGAAAGGTAAACTAAAGGACAAATAACTTCAGCCAGATAACACTGAGTACACAGAAAGGTGACTTGGGAGCTCTCAAGGGAGCCTGGAAATGTCAATGACTTCTTCAGCTCCATGGGCTGAAGGCTCTCTCTGGATAAGTTCACTGCAGTGGCCAGAGCTGAAACAAAACAGCTCAAGCAATTAATGCTCTACCCATAATGACTCTACCTGGGTTTGTTGTTTCGGTGTCTCACAGTTTGGACCTGAAGAACTTCTGGTTCCTTCCTGCTTGCACCTCTCCAGCACCTCCCAGCACAAAGGGCATGCTCAGGTGTGAGCAGTGGCCATAAAGAGCAGCAATTTGCCAACCCATTCCCACAAAGGTGAAATGGATTTATAAACATCAATCATCAAACCAGCAGAACATCTGTTGCCTGTGTAGGATCTTGGCTGTAACACACTTCCAAGAGATTCACAGCCCTTTCCCTCTAGCTCCACACTGCTGAACTCCCATCACAGTGCTTGCAATAGCTCCATCCATCTCCCAACCATGCCACCAAAAGCCATCCTGGAAGAAATAATGATAGCGAGTCCTGGTGCACTGAAAGTGAGCATTAGCCAAACACTTGGCTCCATATTTTTCTTCCCCTTTTAAGCTGTCTCATCCAAGAAAAGACAGGAGGTTTTATATGGTGCAAGGAGGAGGTAGTTCCGTGTCTCTCTGGGGTGGAGACACGTGTTCTGCACAGGCGACCTCCAGATGTTTGTGCCAGCACTGCAGGGAGCAAGGATAAAATGAGTTGGATATTTAGCTGCAGCCTGCCTGTACCCTTCATTCCCTCCCCAAATATCCTTCAGGATTTCTTCAGGAAACTGCTGCAGCAATCTCAATAACCTTTAAAGTGCCACTGCCATAAATCATGTCAAGACAAACTACATACAAGTGTTCTAACCAGAAAAGAGAGGCCTGGTACACAATTGCCAATTATCAGAGCAGAGGGAATGAATAAATACAAATGACAAAGGCTATTTGCTCAGGATGCCATCCAGCTCTGTAGAACACACCTCTCTCTCCTCATCCAGGATGCCAGCATCCTAAGAGTCACACCTCTAGGGTTTACATACTGCAACAAGCTGGGTCTGCTGTGCAACAGGCCAGGGGGAGGAAGCTATCACAGATCCCAGCTGTAGTTATTTCCAAGTGCCTAGGCAGCTGGGCAGTGCTGTGCATGGTGGTCAGCATCACAGAACGGTGTAGGGGTTGGAAGGGACCTCAAAAGATCTCTTTTCCCAGGCAACCTGTGACAGGATGAGAGGACACAGTCTCAAGCTGCACCAGGGGAGGTTCAGGCTGGGTGTTAGGAAGAAATTCTTCCCAGAAAGAGAGATTGGCCATTGGGATGTGCTGCCCAGGGAGGTGGTGGAATCACCATCATTGGAAGTGTTCAGGAAGAGCCTGGATGAGGCACTTGGTGCCATGGTTTAGTTGATTAGATAGTGCTGGGTGGTAGGTTGGAATTGATGATCTCAAAGGTCTTTTCAAACCTAGTCTATTCCACTCCACTCCACTCCATTCCATCCTATCCTATCCTGGCCATTGGGATGTGCTGCCCAGGGAGGTGGTGGAGTCACCATCACTGGAGATGTTTAGGAAGAGCCTGGATGAGGCACTTGGTGCCATGGTTTAGTTGATGAGATGGTGTTGGGTGAGAGATTGGACTTGATGATCTCAAAGGTCTTTTCCAACCTGGTTAATCCTATCCTATCCTATCCTATCCTATCCTATCCTATCCTATCCTATCCTATCCTATCCTATCCTATCCTATCCTATCCTATCCTATCCTATCCTATCGTCTGTGCAGGCAACCCAAAACCCATGATCTGAGAGAAACCTTGCAGAAAGGAATCAGTTCTGGATGTGAGACCATGGAAAGCTGGAGCCTGCACAGCTTCTGACAATTTGTTCCAATGGCCAAAGCTGTCCTCAGCAAGGGCCAAGCAAGCAGAGTGACTATTTCACACCAGCTACTAGCTCCATCACCCAGAAGATGAAGTGTTGCTTTGCTGAGCTAATTAAGGAAGCTTTTCCAGAAATGCTGGGCACCTCGAGTCAGATTCATCAATATGGATTCTCACCCATGTGTAAAAAAGGGCCAGAAAGTAGCCTGCACATTCTGTGCAAAGAATAAGGTCAGGAAAAGATAGATGAAGGCTTTGCAGACAGATAATCTATGATGGCACAGTTCTGCAGGTTACTTTTAAGCATGGTTTGGTTATTGATGTGTTTATAGCCACTTACTGTACACTGCTAGCACCAATTTATCCTCCAGGAGGGTGTCAAAATTCCACCAGGGCTTTAGCTAGTGGAGACACTCACTTAAGTGGCAAAAGGGCTCTGTGTATAAGGACTAATTAGATCCTCAACCAAAATCATCCTTAGTGTCTTCTTTCACCATCAATAAGTTGAAAAGGTCTGGACAAACACCTCCTTCAAATACTGAGTCTGGCCATGCTAAAACCCAGTCACTGAACTGTGTGGTGGCCAAGAAGGTCAGTGGCATCCTGGCCTGGATCAGGAAGTGTGGCCAGCAGGAGCAGGGAGGTCATTCTGCCCTGTGCTCAGCACTGGTTAGGACACACTTTGAGTCCTGTGTCCAGTTCTGGGCCCCTCAGTTTAGGAAAGATGTTGAGATGCTGGAAGGTGTCCAGAGAAGGGCAACAAAGCTGGGGAGGGGTCTGGAGCACAGCCCTATGGGGAGAGGCTGAGGGAGCTGGGGTTGCTTAGCCTGGAGAGGAGGAGGCTCAGGGGAGACCTTCTTGATCTCTACAACTACCTGAAGGGAGGTTGCAGACAGGCAGAGGTTGATCTCTTCTCCCAGGCAAGCAGCACCAGAACAAGAGGACACAGTCTCAAGCTGTGCCAGGGGAGGTTCAGGCTGCATGTTAGGAAGAAGTTCTTCATAGAAAGAGAGATTGGCCATTGGAATGTGCTGCCCAGGGAGGTGGTGGAGTCACCATCATTGGAGGTGTTTAGGAGGAGACTTGATGGGGTGCTTGCTGCCATGGGTTAGTTGATTAGATGGTGTTGGGTGATAGGTTGGACTCGATGATCTTGAAGGTCTCTTCCAACCTGGTCTGGTCTGGTCTATTCTATTCTATTCTCTGTTGTCCCAATGGCATTAAAAAAAGGGAAAAAGAAAGAAGCTGAATATCTTTCTATTATAAGAAATTTTAAACAAAGACTTATTTGCCTGATGAGTTTTATTTTTTTTTTTCCTTAATATTTGATCTTGTCATTCCCAGTCCTGTTTTCCTTGCTACATTATTAAGAAGGGATTTTAAACTCCACTGGTCAGCTTTGGGATGGCAGTGCAGTGCTAATTTTATTGCTCTTTTTCTCTCTCTGCAGCTGCCAGGAGGATGGAGGCTCTCTGTTTGCAAGGAGTCCCATGGAAAAGGCAAGGGGTGATGAGGACAAGTTCCTGCTGGGGAGTTTTCCCCCATGAGAACAGTTAGAGATTGGGATCATCTCCCAAGAGCAGCAGTGGATTCCCTTACATTGGGCAGTTTGAAGCCTCAGCTTGGCAGCATGCTGGGCCAGCTCGTTTCAACTCCACTGTTGGATATTGGAACCATCTCCCAGGGGAAGCAGTGGATTCTCCTCCACTAGACACTTCTAAGACTCAGCTTGCCTGGGTGCTGGGCCAGCTCACTGCAACTCCACTGTTGGATATTGGAATCATCTCCCAGGGGAAGCAGAGGATTCTCCTCCACTGGACACTTCTAAGCCTCAGCTTGCCAGGGTGCTGGGCCAGCTCACTGCAACTCCACTCTCACCTAGAAAAGTTGGACCAGATGATCCTTGGGGTCCCTTCCAACCTGGGATTCTGGCATTCAGGATTCATTGAGTTTTGTTTCCTTTTAAATTTATCATTATTTTTTGCCTTGTGTGCCAGCAGCTGCTCAGCTCCATGGTTCACCCCAGATACACCTGGTGAGATGATCAGGTCAAGTAGCTTTGCACAATTAGTGCTTCATCATCTCCCCTTGCAGGAGGTGCTGGAACTCTCTCTCTCCAACCTCACACTCTTCAACAAGCAGCAGTTTCTAGCCCTGCTTGTTCAAGATGCATCTGAAGCATTTTACAGCCTGGCAGGCTGACCCAAAAGCTCCTGCAGCTTTGCTCTCCTCTATAGATTTCAGGTCTCAGTGGTCCTCCCTGGTTGTGCAGCCAAAAGTGCACCCAAACCCATGCAAAACACCAAAAGGCAGCTGCCACCAACAGTCTCCCCTGCTCCCACCCTTTGGGAAGGAGAAGGCATTATAAATTACAGGAGGCAAGTTGACATGGCATGTTGTGAATGATTGCACTTGGAATTCAGCTAATGATATTTTGCATTACTAAAATATGAGCTTACAATCACTTCTCATCTGAAAGTTGCTCCATCTTAGCAGCAGTAAGCACAATGTTACTGCTGTTGCAAGGGGGGTGTTCACAGAGCCACAGATTGCACTGGGTGGGAAGGGACCCTGCAAAGGGTCATCTTGTCCAACCTCCCTGCAGGCAGCAGGGACACCTCCAGCTAGGGCAGGCTGCCCAGGGCCACATCAAGGCTGATCTTGAATGTCTCCAGGGATGGGGCCTCAATAACCTCTCTGGGCAACCTATTCCAGCACTCCATCACCTTACCTCCTAATGCCCAAGCTAAATCTCCCCTGCTGCAGTTTCAAACCATTGCCCCTCGTCCTATCATTCCAAGCCCTTCTAAACAGTTCCTTCCCAGCCTTCCTGTAGGTTCCCTTCAGATACTGAGATGTAGTTATAAGGTCCCCCTGAAGCCTTCTGTTCTCCAGGTTGAACATCCCCAATTCTTTCAGCCTGTCTTCATGAGAGGTTCTCCAGCCCTCTGATGATCTTTGTGGCCTCCTCTGGACCTGCTCCAGCATGTGCATGTCCTTCCTGTTCTGTGGGCCACAGCACAAGATGGTAATTGGTCATAGATGCCCCACGGAGAGACTTGAACAAATACAGCTCCAGCAGCAGAGCATTCCTCAGCATCAGCTGAGACCAGCCTGTGGCAGGTCTCGACCTACTAAAGCATCCCTGCCACCTCAGACAGTGCTGGGTTGGCTTCTCCATCCTGGTGCACTGAGAAGATCCAGCCTGGACAGTTTATAATGACCTGGCAAGACACCAGGCTAAAGATCTTGTGATTTTTGAAGGTAAGTTTTGGGCTATCCAGGAACTTGCAGAAGAAGCTCCTGCCCAGGCCAGATGAAGTTGCAGGAGAAAACAGCAGCAAGCAGATGGCAGCTGCTAGGGAAGCTCAGACCAAGTTAAGAGCAGTGGTGTCAGGTTAAAGACCTTTACAGCGAGGTCCTGACTGGGGGCAGGAAGGTTTCTTCTGCAAGGCAGAGCTGGAAGAGCAGTCAAGAACCCCAAGGAGAGGTGGAAATCCAGGGATTTCAATCCAAGGACTGAAATGCAGCAGCAGCAGGCTCTGGCCCACGCTCCTGAGCTGGCTGCAGCACAAGCCTGCCAGAGTTAACACCGGTGCCCTCGAAATGAACAGTTTATAACTCGCTCTTGTTTATCTGTGTCTCTATTGCTGCTATTAATATTTAATGTCTCTGGAGTAAAGGTTCCTCTCCAGCACAACAAGCCCTGCTGCAGCATTAATCAGAGCGTCAGCAGCCTGGAGCTCAGCTCAACACTCGTGGGTTCCCATGACACACTCCTAACCTGTGGGCTGCCAAAGGCAGAGGGGGACAGGCACGCTGCCAGCTCTTCTGTGCTGGCAATTCTGTCCTTCCCACTGCGGGTAGGAAGGGACAAAGGGTGCAAAGAGAGTGTGCTTTGCATGGAAATCATCACCTGCTTCCCCTCCTCTCTTGCAAGCTTCTGTATCCCCAAGGTACCCCCTCAGCTCTTGGTATCGGACCCCTGGTGACTTGGGTATTTGCGAGGCTAGGAGGAGGCAGAACCATCCCCAGGCCATTCCCAGCGCAAGCCTGAGGCACAGCTGGCACCTGAACCTGGGGGTGCACATCCAGACCTGCGTCCTCAACTGCTCCCTTGATCCTGAGCAGAGGAGTCTGGGAACAAATGGGGAAGAAAAGGCTGGTTCCTGCTCAGCTGGAAGAGACAAAGCAGCTCCACAGACTTTTATAGAAGCTCCAAATGGCAGCTTATTAGAACGTGGCTTGGCTTTGCTCTGCCCCCATTAATGACCTCTCCTTCTGCACCCATCACACACAGAATGGGTAAAACCCATTAAGAAAAGCTGATGTTTGATGGCATCCTGTTTGCCCTGGTCATAAGTATCTTCAGGACCACTTACTCATTCAAGGAGCCAGAGCTCTGCACTTTGATTTAGCTGAGGGGAAAAGGTACTGCTGAAGGAGAGAGCAAAAAGATCATGAGATGGAGAAAGAGAGCAGGAAAATGGGATCATTATTTTACACAAGCATCATCTTCTGGACAGCCTGAAATCCCAGTTACTAACTACAGTAAAGCTGGCCCATCACAAAGGGATTTCTAGCTTGCCCTGCCTGCCCAGCATCTGTGAAGGGAAGGAGCTGATGCCAGCTCACAAAGAAGCATCCACTGCTTAGAGAGGCTGCCTGTGCTGCCACCATGCACACAGTGCACTCCAGAAGACTTTCAGCAGTCTCACACCAGACAGTGCCCAAGGAGGGAGCGAGGAGTTATTTGTACCAGCACAAAAATGGGGACTGGAATTCTAATTACAGAATCACAGAGTGGTCTGGGTTGGAAAAGCCCTTAAAGATCATCCAGTCCAACCATCAACCCAACACCACCATGGCCACTAAACCATGTCCCCAAGGGCCATGGGCACACATTCCCTGAACACCTCCAGGGATGGGGACTCCACCACCTCCCTGGGCAGCCTGTTCCCAACCCTCACCACTCTTGCAGCAAAGAAATTCTTCCTAATCTCCAACCTCAACCTCCCCTGGCACAATTGCAGACCGTCTCCACTCATTCTATCACCTCATACTAAAGGCCAACCCCTTCCTCACTTTGTAGACAGCAATGAACTCTCCCCTCAGCCACCTCCAGGCTAAACACCCCCAGGTCCCTCAGCTGCTCCTCACCAGCCCTGTTCTCCAGACCCTTCCCCAGCTTTGTTGGCCTTCTCTGGATGTGCTCCAGCCCCATAACATCCTTCTGGGAGTGAGGGACCCAAGATAATTAAATGGAAACATTTCTGTCTTGCAGTTTCATTCCAAATAAAAATCTGTGAGCTGATGCAGTCAGCTGTAAAAGGAAACTTTAACACTTAAGGCCCTGGATGTGGAAGGAAACTTTATCACTTAAGGCCATGGATGTAACATGCTGTTACATGGATGTAACAGCAGAAGTTTCAGCTGCTCAAGCTGAAGGGCACAAAACTCCCTGAGCTGCTGTCCCAAGAGCTGCACAGTGATGTGAATAGACTAGAACAGAACAGAACAGAATAGAATAGAATAGACCAGGTTGGAAGAGACTTCAGAGATCATCAAGTCCAACCTATCACCCAACACCATCTCATCAATTAAACCATGGCACCAAGTGCCTCATCCAGTCTCTTCCTAAACACCTCCAGGGATGGTGACTCCACCACCTCCCTGGGCAGCACATTCCAATGGCCAATTCCTCTTGCTGGGAAGAACTTCTTCCTAACCTTCAGCCTAAACCTCCCCTGGCACAGCTTGAGACTGTGTCCTCTTGTTCTGGTGCTGCTTGCCTGGGAGAAGAGACCAACCCCCACCTGGCTACAACCTCCCTTCAGGGAGCTGTAGAGAGCAAGAAGGTCTCCCCTGAGCCTCCTCTTCTCCAGGCTAAGCAACCCCAGCTCCCTCAGCCTCTCCTCACAGGGCTGTGCTCCAGACCCCTCCCCAGCTTTGTTGCCCTTCCAGCATCTCAACATCTTTCCTAAACTGAGGAGCCCAGAACTGGACACAGGACTCAAGGTGTAGCCTAACCAGTGCTAAGCATGGGGCAGAATGACCTCCCTGCTCCTGCTGGCCACACTACTCCTGATGCAGGCCAGGATGCCCTTGGCAGAGCTCATATGGGGATGGTGGAGAGGGCACAGAGCAGCAGCGCTGAACCACTGACTCACCTCTCACTCATGTGGGATTGCATCTGCAGGGATGCAGAGGGTCCTCTTTAGCCCTATAGGGCACAGGGCTGGTTGCCGTGAGCAGCCTCCAGGAGGTGAAACTTGTTCTGCTTGTTCTATGGAGCAAAAACTTGAGGTACAGCCCTTCCTGGTGGTATTCAGCTGCGTGAAATGCAGTTGGAAAACCTCTTTTCTTTCCTTAAAATACACAAACCACCACCCCTCACCCCCCACCCCCTTTTTTGCCTCAGCTGCCAAATCTCGGCCCTGAACTCCAGGGTCGATTTCTCCTTTATTTACTGAAAGCTGACTCTAAATCTTTCATACAACAACTGCCAGACCTCCAAACAATTACTCTGGCTGCAGCATTAGCAATTTGCTACGTTTTCCATCAGCATTACTCATTTGATGACATATCATCTCTGCTGTAACGGGCTCCTGGCCATCCCTTTTCTTTCCTGTCCTCCTCAGTGCTTTTCTCTCTGCGCCCTCCCAGATTTCATCTCCTGGCCAGGGGGGATCAGACATTGCTTTTCACTCTCTCCCCAACCACCAGGAAAAATCAATCTCTGTGTGGCTCCAGCCAGTGCAGGTCTCCTGGAGATACTAGGGGATTAATAGCATAATACCAATCTACTTTGTAGCTTCATGAAGAAGACCAACAGTGCAAAGGAATTTTTAAGGCTGGAAATGTTTTAATTAACATCCCAGGGACAGTGGGAAGTGTCTATGAATCATCTCATACCCAACAGTGAGATTAGAGCCAGAAGGCAAAGAAACCAGACTGGAGCTGAGTTTTAGCTTTGAGCCCTCTCCCTAGAAGCACAGAATCACACAGAATGGCCTGGGTTGGAAGTGAGCTCCAAAGGTCATCTAGTCCAACCCTCTCTGCAGTCAGCAAGGACATCATCAACTAGAGCAGGTTGTCCAGAGCCCTATGGAGCCTCACCTGGTGAGGGGTCTGGAGCACAGCCCTATGAGGAGAGGCTGAGGGAGCTGGGGTTGCTTAGCCTAGAAAAGAGGAAGCTCAGAGGAGACTTCTTGCTCTCTACAACTACCTGAAGGGAGGTTGTAGCCAGGTGGGGGTTGGTCTCTTCTCCCAGACAAGCAGCACCAGAACAAGAGGACACAGTCTCAAGCTGTGCCAGGGGAGGTTTAGGCTGGATGTTAGGAGGAAGTTCTTCCCAGAAAGAGAGATTGGCCATTGGGATGTGCTGCCCAGGGAGGTGGTGGAGTCACCATCACTGGAGGTATTCAGTACCACTAAGGTTGGAAGAGACCTCAAAGATTAGGAGGAGACTTGATGGGGTGCTTGGTGCCATGGTTGAGTTGATTAGATGGTCTTGGATCATGGGTTGGACTTGATCTCAAAGGCCTTTTCTAACCTGGTTAATTCTATTCCATTCGATTCCATCTCCAGGGATGTGGCTGCTCCAACCACCTCCCTGTGCAACCAGAGGGGCAAATTCTGCATCTCTTACCAATTCACAGTGGCAAGAAGACCATCTGCCCTAAAAGAAGCCATCTCCACAGCTCAGACTCCTTGTTGCAGCCCAAGCCCTGCATGTTTTCCTACACAGGAACAGCCACCTGCAGCCCCCTTTCGCAAACGGCGTCGGCTGGTCAGTGAAGAGCCTCCTGCTTGCTTTCAGACTTCCTGCTAAGATCTCATCTTCTTGAGGAGATTTGCACAGCTCTGGAACACATCACATTTCGTTTAAGCAAAAATTTGCAGCATGTGCTTGGCCATTAGAGGCACAAGCAGCAACACTCTGAGGCTCATCAGCGCCTGGCTGTTTGTCCGTAGGAGGGCTTGGCGATGCCCACGCGCGAGGCCGCTGCTGTCTGCTGCTGCCCAGGCGCCTCCAACATGCCTCCTTCCAGACAGGCCTGGGGCAGAGGCTCCTGCACATCAGGGATTCCTTTTTGCAGTAATTTTTCATCCCCCCCCCCCCCACCAAATGCAGGTTTTCAGTAGCACAGCAGCTGGATGCAATTAACCTTTGCTACATCCCGCTGCTTGCTACAGCCGCAAGCCAATCTTGTGCCCCAGGTCCCCTCGGAGATTTCCCTGGGGGGGTAATAGGTGTCTCCCAGAGAAAGAAAAAGAAAGTTGGCCCTGTTCCAGGTACTGCCAATTTAGTAAAGAGAATAGCAGTAGCAGCCAATTTGCTTTCTGCCCAAGTGAAAACCTCAGCCAGACCTGGTTGAATTTCTGTGCCTTTTCCCCACCGCTGATGTTGATGCTAGGTTTCCTTCTCTGGAGACTTTCAAGACCCCTCTGGATGTGTTCCTGTGTGACCTGTGCTGGATTCTATGGTCCTGCTCTGGCAGGGAGGGTTGGGCTTGATGATCTCTGAGGTCTTTTCCAACCTTATTGATTCTATGATCTTCAGAGGTTCCTTCCAACCCTTAACATCCTGTGAGCCTGTGTGTGTGCAGACAGGGCATGCATTGGTGGCACACAGAAGTGGACACAAGCTGTTGGTGGGAAAGTAAACTTTCTTCTGTGCTCTGAGGAATATAGGTTCATGGGTTGGAAGGGACCTTAAAGATCATTCAGCTCCCACAGACCTGCCATGCGCAGGGACACCTCCCACCAGCCCAGGTTGCTCAAGGCCTCATCCAACCTGGCCTTGAACACCTCCAGGGAGGGGGCAGCCACAACCTCCCTGTGCAACCAGTTCCAGTGTCTCCCCACCCTCACTGGCAAGAATTTCTTCCTAATCTCCAGTCTAAAGTTGCTCTCCTCAAGCTTCAATCCATTCCTCCTCATCCTATCACAGCAAGCCCTTGTAAAAAGTCCCTGGTTCAGCTTTCTCCACCACCAACCCTCTCACAAAGTCTATTTTCCAAAGCAGTTCAGTGCTGGTGGAAAAAGGACCAGTCAGCCCCAAGCATGGAAGTGTTACTTGGATGCCCAGACCTGCAAGCTGTGTACAGCCAGCTCTGGTTCAGCCAATGCTGCACCCAGAGGCACACAAGCAGCTCACTCAGTCCCATCTCTGCACAACACCCCCTGACAGCTCTAAAGTCAAATGCTGGGAGGTTAGAGGCAATGGTTGCACAGTTCCTGGCACCCTTCTGGGGTGGTGCCCTCAAGTGCATGGCCTCATCTCCCCCAGATGAGATGCCATCATCCTCTCTGCCTACTGACTGGAAATGGCAGTGACCCTGAGCTGCTGTGGGTTTGCTGCCAGGGCAGGAGCCCTGCGGTCCTGTCACTCTCCCAACCTCACTCTAGCACTGCAGACTCCTACCACCCACAGCAATCAACTCCTAACCCCTGCTCCCCTTGGAAAACATTATCCTTCCTCCCCTCAAAACCTCTCCAGTGTTGCCTGCAGACATAGGTTATCAAAACAAATAAACTCACTGTGATGTTGCCCCTGCACACTCAAAGCCTGGGGAACCAGGGAGCCACATGCTGCCTGTAGAGCTGGGGATTCATAGCTCCACAGAACAGTCTGGGTTGGAAGGAACCTTAATGATCATCCAGTTCCAACCCCCCTGCAAATGGGCAGGGACACCTTCTACTAGACCAGGTCACTCAAGGTCTCATCCAGCCTGGCCTTGAACACTGCTCCACAGCCTCCCTGAGCAACCTGTTCCAGTGTCTCCCCACCCTCAGTGCAAAGAAGCTAAAATCAGATGGTACCCATCTTGTTTTTCCTGTTGGGCTGACAGTTAATAATGCCAACTCCTACCTCCACAAATGTATTAGCCAAAACAAATGCACACACATAGACACCTCCTGCTCTTGATAGGGTGTTTGAACACATGCAACACTGCACAGCAGGCAAAAAGCTTGCAGGGGAAGCGTGTCTAATTAGCCAGAACATGGACTGGAAAGCTCTGAGTGGCTGTGTTTTCATACCCCCAAATTAGACTCATCAGGTAACCTGCAATGGGCAGGATGATTTTTAAACCATTCCTCTGAGGCAGATAAAAGGTAACAGAAATTATTTCAGTGAAGTGCTTCAGGCTATGTAGCTGAAAGAAGCTTTTGTCTCCTTTCCACCCAAATCAAGAGACAAAGCAGCCTCCACAGCCCCTTTCCTCCTCCCCAAAAGCACAAGGGTCATGGTGGGGGCTCAGCAGCCCCCCAGTCTGTAGGGCTGCTCCCTCTCCACAAGCAGCTGCTGCAGGTCTCAGCACACTGCCTGGCTCTTTGCAAACTCCAGCTCAGGGCAGTCCATCCAAACCAGCAAGTGCATAAACTAGAGATCACTGATAGGACTCACGATGCAGAGAGACTGAGAGATGGGGAGACAGGTTTAAGGAAGCTAATCAGTTTTGTCTACACTGCTGAGCTCAGCACTAGGACCTTCTGTCTGCTTCCTGAGCACAGGAGAGAGATGTCCTTGGGGATCATCAGGAAATGAGGACAGCAAGTCTTTCCTTCTGCTCAGCTCTGCTCTTTGTGGAAAACTACAGTGAGAACTGTGCCATTAGCAGTGAAGCAGCCTGATTCCTTCCACTGGAACAGGCCAAGCCACGGCTGTGCCACTGCAGGGCAGACCTGCCTCGTGCTGCCCTCCTCTCCACTCTGCAGAAAGCCAAGCAAAAGACAAACAGCATCAGCCTCCCTCCCCTCCAAGCCCATGAGCTGAGCCCTACTGTTGAACTCATCTCCTGCTTGGGCTGAACTCACTGGAGGACAGAAAGGCCAAAGTGCAGAGCAGCAACGAGGCAGGAATCAGAAATTAAAAAGGAAGAAATGGGAAATAACAAAATCAATGGGAGGAAGGGGAATAAGAGGAGAAACCATCATCACAACAGCAGCACACAAAGGCAGCCTCCTGCAATAAAAACTGAGAAAGCAATAGACTCCATACAGCCCCCATTATGCAGGGAGACAGCATACAGCCCCCATTATGCAGACCCATTATGCTGGGTCCCAATTCCCAGTCAAATCCACCCAATCCCATTCTGTGTCTGCACACTCCTGGCAGAAAAACAAGGCTATGAAAATAGGTAGCTTGCTTTGCACCACTGAATAGCTCCATTTTCCTTCACCAAGAAGGCTCTGGCATCAATCAGAGGACAAAGCCATTAGACACAATTTGTTTATTCCAATTAGTGACAAGTCAGTGTCAAAACATCAGCTCCCCATTGCCCTGACCTCAGAAGAGGTTTTGAGGCAGAATGATCGATTGAGCTGCCCACAGTCCCCTATTGGCTTTAACAAGCTTTGGGCTGGGCTGCTCAAGAAACAATCTCAGCTTTACAAGGCTCATCTCCTGTCAGAGCAGACCTGCCTCCATCCTGGTCCCCTTTGAGCACAAGCTCCAGCCCCTGCCTGCTGCCATCATGCACCAGTATGTGGGAATAAGGCTTCCCCAAGGATCCATCCCACCTGATACAGCTTTTCCTTCCTCAGAGCTAAGCAGATGTCTTTCAGAAGTGCCCCCTGAGATGTTTCATCTCACTAGAACCCCTTTGCTCCCCATGAAGACCACAAGATCTGTGCTGGGTGTGCCCATGGCAGTCAGCTGCTCACTCAGACTCAACTCTCCACAAAAGCAAACAAGGTCCTACCTTGCTGTGTGCCTGAAACATCCTGAGCTGTTTCACAGGGTGAGGACCTCCACTGCTCCCTTTCTCCAGCCATTTCTGCAGGGCTCATGCACACATCACTGCACAGCAGCTCAGTGCCACGCTCCCAGCTCTCAGGGTTAATTGGCCCTTACCATCTCTGGGGCTGCTTCCTCCTTTAATAGCCAATTAGACCTTATTAGCTACATTGTCATTTACATCCAAGGCTCCCAGCAGCAGTCCAGAAGCTACAGATCTTCCTCAGACACCCTTCTCACAAGGCTGTGTGGCCCTTTACATCACAAGCTGACCCTTCTGCTCAGCTCGGGGCCTCTTGGCTCCAGTACTCCTTCTGGCCAGAAGCCTACCAGGGATTCACCTGCAGGGAGCTCAGAAGGAAGATCCAAGGAAGGTCTGAGCCCTCAGGAAGAGACTGGGTTGGTCAGTGGCTTCCAATGGCCCTCAGTGAAATGGCAGCCCCCTGTTTGCTCATAGCCAGAATGTGTTGACATACTGCAGCAGGGATCAATAGAAGGAGAGCTAGGTAATGGCAATTGATTTTACACATGTAATGAAGTTGTTGAGTCTCTGATTTAGCCATCAATGAGTGTTCATTTTATTGACCTGAAGAACAAGGGGATGCTTTGTTCTTTCCTTTCACAAAAGCAAGAACCATTTGCTAATAAGAGATGCCCTGGCTGCTTCTTCATTATCTCTCTGCTCCGCCTTTCCCTCCTCTGCTCTGCCCAGCCACAGCTGAAGCTCTCAGAGAGCAGCATGGCCCATTTCATCCTGCCATCCCAGCTCTCCTCACACACTCTCAGATCCACAGGCTTCTCTTACCACAGAAGGTTTCACATTCCCCCACCCCCCCCAAGCAGATCTCCCTCTCTGCACCAGATGGACTTTCCTCCTTGCAGAAGCCTGTTGCAAAATGCTTCTTTGGACCTCTACAAGCATCAGCTGCTTCCCTCTGCTTCCCTCTGCCCCACCTTTTGTTCCTTTAAACATGTAGTAGTCCCTCTGATCCACCTCAGTTCAATAAGGCCAGAGACAGATGATCTCCAAGGCTTCTCTGCAGGAGTGATGATCAAAGTCTGCCACACTCCTGCTCAGCTGGAAAGCTGGGAGAGGACTTGTGCCAGCTTCTAGTCTCTTTGTACTTTAAACACACATCTCCCTACTATCTCCAGGGCAGGAAGCTCCTCTCTCTAGGGTAGCAAGGCCACTGTGGACCTGATAAGAGGTTATCATAGGGTTGGACTTGATGATCTCGAAGGTCTTTTCCAACCTGGTTAATTCTATTCTGTTGGAGACTGCCCTGGGGAGGAAAGCTTCCTTCTCTGGTTTCAGCAGCCACACACAAAAATGCTCAGCTAGCAGGTTTGGGAGCAGCACTGCCAAGATCCACAGCACACAGTGATAAACAAATCCCAACAAATCTTCAACCCCTCTGACCTGAATTTGGTTCACACTTTCCCTGCAAAACAATGACAGCTGCAGCACTCAATTTGTGTTGCAAACCCAGACCCTGGTCGCTGTGTGGTGATGAGTTACAGCAGAGCAGTTCCTCTACCTCAGATACAGGATCATTGCAGCAAAAGGATTGCTACATGCAGCCAGAGGAATTTATCCTGAGGAAGATCCACATTAGCCAGCAGACAGGAGACATCATGCTCCTGAGCATGTTATATATAAAAGGGGATGACTCCATCTATTGCATAAGCTGGTTACTAGCACATGGCAGAGCTACACACTTAGGGTGGGAGCTGAGGAAGCCTTTGGGAAATTCAAACAAAGACCCTTTGATGGCAAGCCCAAGGGCAGCCTGGCTAATATTCCAAGGCTTTGCCATCACTGTTTTCATTGATTCATAGGATGGATTGGGTTGAAAGGGACCTTAAAGATCATCCAGTTCCAACTCCCCCATGGGCAGGGACACCTCCCACCTGCCCAGGTTGCTCAAGGCCTCATCCAACCTGGCCTTGAAAATCTCCAGGGAAGAGGCAACCACAACCTCTCTGTGCAACCTGTTCCAGTGTCTCCCCACCCTCACTCTAAAGAATTTCTTCCTACTCTCCAGTCTCCTCAAGTTTCAATCCTTTCCCTCTCATCCTGTCACTACAAGTCCCTTCCCAGCTTTCCTGTAGACCTCTGGTTTTAGTCAGTATCTGTTACTCAGGTCATTTCATAGAGTCATAGAATCAATAAGGTTGGAAGAGACCTCAAAGATCATCAAGTCCAACCTGTCACCCAACACCTCATGACTGCTAAACCACGGCACCAAGTGCCACATCCAATCCCCTCTTGAACACCTCCAGGCACAGTGACTCCACCACCTCCCTGGGCAGCACATTCCAGTGGCCAACAACTGCCCTCACAGAGCACTACATGTTGGACAAGACCACAGCCTGAGGCCATGCAGCTTTAGGCAATGCCATCAGAAGGGTCTGGTTTGAAAAACAAGGCAACAAGACTGAAGAAAAGATGAGGGAGAGACTGAATCAGGGAAGGATTTGCAGTAAGGAAAGATTCAAAGGCTTATCACAGACAAGCTTAGGCCAAGACAGAAGTCCTCCTAATGGAGTCTCAAGAGCATTGCACTCACAATTCTGTGTCTGCACAATGAGAGATAAAGCAGGGCTCTCAAAACTATAAACCCAAAGATGTTTAAATTAGAAGGGATCCAAGGGATGATAACAACATGCTGGGAAGAATTGTGTATCAACATCTACCTAGAGGTTGAAGAAACACAAGCTGCTTTTGCTAGAAAAGAGGCAGCTAAAACTGACACATAAAGAAGGTAGGAGACCCTGGGAGAGCAAGACAGCTCCACCATAAAGTGCAAGAGAGAATCACTTGGTGGTGAAGAAGAATGGCATTAGAAAGAAGAAATGAGCCTTCAGCTCTGGAAATGAGACATTGTCTCCTGTAACAAAAGGCAAACTCGGGTTGAAATTAATTCTGCTTCCACAAAACAGGGGAATCGTTTCAAGCAGCAGTTTCCAGAGCTAGGCTTGTGCAGAGACCTCCTCCAGAAGGCTCTGAGGGTCAGTTTGCAACAGCCCATGCGGCCCAGAGAGGTTGCTGTGGCTCTGTGGCTGCAGGGTGTGCTGTCTGAGCCTTGGTGGCGCCTGACCTCTGTGCCGTCAGGTCTCAAGGGGCACTGAACCCTGCTTGCACCAAGACATACCCCCAGAGCACAGTCCTGTGGCAAATCCTGCTACCACCAGGGCAAACAGGCCCTTCTGGTTTCGTGGGCACACCTCAGTGCCTGGCTCCTGCAGGCAAGCAGCTGCTGCCAGCCCTGCTCCTCTGGCTCATCTGCCCTGCTCCACTGCAGGTCATTTCACACATGGACACCCAGCATCAGCTCACGCTGCATATCCTGGGCTCTGCTCTCAGGGCTCTACTCTATTCACACACACACTTGCCCTCCAGCATCCCCCCAGGCTTGGAAGGCAATTTCATGCTCACATGGCGCTGTTCTCTGCCCTGTGTGTGCAGGCATGGAGGATCCCATGCAGCTACTATCAGACGCTCAGAGTGGCAATGGCTCAGCACAGATAGCATTAACATTATGTGCACACAGCAAACTGCTCCCCACACTGCATCCAAACCCATCCCCATCCCCTGGCACCTCCTGCTTGACCCTTTGCACCTCCCCTCAGTGCTGCCACAAGTTTCCACTGCATGTTGCTAACAGCCCAGCCAGATTTCCACACCTTTCAGTCATGATGGACAGTACACCAGAGCAGGACTTGGGAGACGTAGGTGCTAATTTGAGAGCTTGCTACAGGCAATTCCTTTCATTTTCTCTGTGCCTCTGCTTCATATCTAGATGGTAAGAACAAATGTTACTGTCAAACCAAAAGTCTATCCAATAATTCCTGCTAATAGCCTCCCAGCCTTCAGCAACTCTCAGGTTGGCAAACTTCTGAAAGTGATGTTGTTTATATATTTAATAACTCTAAACACCTTTACTCATCTCTCTCAGGTTAGCAAACTTCTGAAAGTGATGTTGTTTATATATTTAATAACTCTCAGGACCTTTACTCATCTCTCTGCTTGCTCGGTTTCCCCTGGAATCCATGAAAACTTTCTGTCTTCACAACATCCTTTGAGCTCAACAAATCAATTGCAGGCTGCCCAGCAACAATATCCTGCTGTTTCTTCTGAGCTGAACTGAGCTTTTCAGCCTCCTTCAGCATCCTCTGGCTCTCCTACCACATTCACAGAGTATTTTGGGTTGGAAAGGAGCTTAAACATCAGCCAGTTCCAAACCCCCTGCCATGGGCAGGGACACCTTCCACTAGCCCAGGTAGCTCAAGGCCTCATCCAGCCTGGCATTGAACACCTCCAGGGAGAAGACATCCACAACCTCCTTGGGCAACCTGTTCCAGCGTCTTACCACCCTCACAGGAAAGAATCATAGAATCAATAAGGTTGGAAAAGACCTCAAGGATCATCAAGTCCAACCTGTCACCCAAGACCTCATGACTAACTAAACCATGGCACCAAGTGCCGCATCCAATCCCCTCTTGAGCACCTCCAGGGATGGTGACTCCACCACCTCCAATCTCTCTCCCATGTCCAGTCTAAAGAAACACAGAGCAACTCATCCTCTCCAGCTTTCTCATTCTGCTTTCCTCTAAACTCTGCAGTACAGACACTGCCTCTCACTATAACCACTGTCCCTCACTACAAACACTGTCCAGTAAGGGGCCATGAGGGTGCCCATCGCAGCTGGAAATCATGAGGGTGCCCATCGCAGCTGGAAATCCTGAGGGTCACCATAAACCAGAGCAGGCCACCTGTGTGCACTTGTCCCATGCAGACAGAGGCTCCCCTGTCCACCCAGGGCTGGCAGAGGCTGCTCCAGGCACAGGCTGCCCTCTAGCACCACACCACAGCCCAGTCCATCCCTGCTTGAAACGTGCAGGCCCTGTTAGAGACTGATGAATTGTTGTCTGCTCTCATGCCTGACTCCGCATTGGGTTATCTGTGCGGAAATGCAATCTGTTTGCTGATATCAAAAGGCTGCCTCTCACCTGAGGGATTAACACTGTGACAAAATCATTAGAAACCTGATGGAGTACTGGAGGCCAGCCTGAGTTTGCAGAAAATTCATTCTTCAGCCTAATGAATGCCTTTTCCCCCCTGAACGACTGCAACAGCAGCAGCCCTGATCCTCCGCTCGCAGCAGACCAGCCAGACACACACTCCAGGGCTCAGCTTGCTCTTCGAGCAGCCCAAGTGGCAAACAGAGATGCAACAGCAATGCCAGGGCACAGAGCTCCCTTTCTGGCCCTGATGTGGGTGGGGAACAAACCCCACGAGATGTGCATCAATCACGGGGCATCCATTCCACCGCCGCAGCTCAAATCCACCGCCACCGGGAGATCCCAGGGATACGCCGCACCCGCTGCCAAGCCTTTCCCTGCCGCTCTGTTCCTCCCCAGCCCCCCCAACCACATCTACCCCCTCATGCATCCTGTTTCCCTCAGGCACTCTTCACAGGAGACAAAACACTCCTCTTGTAGCTCTCCCCACTGCTCCCCGCGAGTTGCTACTCCTGGGTGACGTTCTGAACTGGCAGTGAGTCACTGTCACTCCTGGGGAAGGGAGAGGGAAAGGCGACCTTCCTTTTGCTGATTCACTGCCAAAACCCCCACGTAATGCAAGCTGTCTGCTCCACGTTGAAGCCTCCTTTCCACAGCAGGCTGGAGGGAGAGAGGATTTATTTAGTTAGTTATTTCCCCCTATTGCCCAGCACCAAGGTGACACGACCAAACAGCAACCCAAGAGACACTGGAATTTGCATTTCCACTTGAATTCCTTCTTATGGTGGGGATGAAACTCCTGAAATACCTCTTCAGGTGTGGTTAAGAAGCATGCTCTGCTGCTACACACACACAGAGGTATTTTTAGCCTTGCTCCTTACATTAGAGAAAAGTCACCCTTTTGAAAGAGCAGTTTTATTGCCAAGTGATATCAGCACAATGAAGAAAATCACTCCCAATCTTTATAAATTAGCTCATCATCTGCAGCTAATTAGCAGCTGCCGAAAGCTGGGAAGCCTCTGCTCGCCCCGGAGAGGCTAGCTCCGAGCTGCGCACAACTCCAGCATCCCTGCTGGTCAAGGAGCTCATAAGAAGCCTGCAGCTGGACCCACCAGGTGAGAAGCTGTGCCAGCCCGGCGCCTCTGCTGTGAGGAATGGCTGTGATGCAGCTTGGCTGGAAAGTTTATTAAGATCCAATCTAATCAAGCTGTTGCAACTCTCCATTCTCCTTACCCTTGCTCCCAGGCGCTTGTGCCTCTGTCTCTGCCGCTCTAAATGTGTCTATAAAAGTGAAATGAGCAAGCAGCCAACAGCTAAATGGCACTTGATCAGAAGAAAATGCATACCCTGGTGGATAGCAAGCTGCTATTAAGTTGGGGGGTGGGAGATAGAAGGAAATAATAAGCTATAAATGGACAACCAAATAAATATCCTGCTGCACCAAGGGAGAGCACATCTGGTTAGGTGCCACCTCCAGTGAGTTGTGAGCAAAATATTTATTTGTCACCAAGTACCTGGCAGCAGGAGCAGGAGGGGTTGCTGCTTGCAGAGCAGTGTTCCTCTCACTGCCTCCCTGCCTGCCCTTGGAGGCGGCAGCGCTTCAGGTGCCTGCCTGCCTGCCCTCTTCAAACCCGGTCTGAAAACATCCCAGCTCCGAAGCCAGCAAGCTGCAGGGCCCCAGGCAGCAGTGAGCAAGGCTCTGGCACTACCCATGGCTTGTAGGTCAGCTCCAGCTCACTCTCTGCTGCAAGGACCTGGGCTCAAGATTGCAAAGCCATCTCCTCTCCACCAGAGCCTCTAAGTCTCTATCTCTACCTTGATCCCTGAGAGGGTTAATAAGGCAACAGACAGTACCCTAGAGACTCCCAAGCTATAAATACCAGAGGACTTGCACACCTCTGATCCCTGAGAGCACCTTAATTTAATACAGGGAGCTTTGGCATTAGGAGAAAATGTGATTTGGGACTTAGAAGTCCCTGAGGGAAGAGATCCTCAGAGAGGGGCACCATTGCAAAGGGGATTATCACTATAATCATGAGATTAGTTGCATAATCCCGGCCTAAAAGAGAGGGTTTTGTCATCTGCAAGATGCTCAGCACCCTCTCACTTTCATAGAAAGTGCAAAGCAGGGTCAGATTGACTTTGAGGAACGATGTGGGGAAAGAGGAGCCCAATTCAGCCAACATGGCTCCTTACAGACCCCCTCAAAGCTGTCAGTGGCTTGCTGCTTTGCTGAGGGAAGGCTGCCTAGCTCACCTGGGGCTGGCCAGCTCTTGTTCCCCTGTGCTGTCCACACAGCACATACACACTGGGGTTTTTTGTTCCCTCACAACACCTCTCTGCTCCAGAGCCCTGCACCACAAGCACAGCTATCAGACCCTGCTGCTGCCCACGAGACAGAAGGAATCCACCTGGCCTCACCACTCAGCCCTTGATGTCTTGGCTAGAAACATTCAGCTATTAACTGAATATTTACTACCTGGGAGAGATTTGCTGAGAAGGGAAAAGCAGGGTCTGGTATTTCTCATGGAAATGGCTTTCTCTTACACACAACTCAGATGTACCCTTGGCTAAATCCTGCTGCCAGAATCAGATGGCAGAGAGAGGAGAGGTGCACGAGTAAGTAATGCCTGCATTTAATTTCACTGTGAGCAGAATTTCCCCCCTCCAGCCCACTATAAAACTGGGAAGGACACTCCTGGTGGTTAGAAACTCCTGGCCAGCAAGCTAGTTACACTCTTCCCCTTGGCAGCTTTCTGAACTCAGCTCTAGTAGAGAGATCTATAAACCCAGCAGAGAAGCAATGACATTCCAGCCATCAAGAGTGAACCCCCGTGAACTATCACGTTTCACAGCAGAGCCTGCACTCTGGCAGGTCCCTGAAGACCAATCAGCTTTAGCCCTGAAAGGTTGCACTGACCCTTGGAGGCAGAGCAGGTGAGGATGCTCAGCCCCACAGCACACACTCCACTACATTTTTTTTCCTCTGCTCTCCCTCAGGAGGGCTGCAAAAAACCAAGTGGCCACTAACCTGTTGCACAGCTCCCTGCAGGTGCTGGTGGCAGCTCAGCACAGAGAGCCACTTCTGCCTTTTCAAGCACAAAAATATCATAGAATCATAGAATCAACAAGGCTGGAAAAGACCTCAGAGATCATCAAGTCCAACCTGTCACCCAGCACCTCATGACCACTAGACCACGGCACCAAGTGCCACGTCCAATCCCCTCTTGAACTCCTCCAGGGATGATGACTCCAACACCTCCCTGGGCAGCACATTCCAATGGCTAACAGCTCTCTCTGGGAAGAACTTTCTCCTCATCTTCAGCCTGAACTTCCCCTGGCACAGCTTGAGACTATGTCCTATTGTTCTGGTGCTGGTTGCCTGCCTGGGAGAAGAGACCAACCCCTTCCTGGCTACAACCTCCCTTCAGGGAGCTGTAGAGAACAAGAAGGTCTTCCCTGAGCCTCCTCTCCTCCAGGCTAAGCAACCCCAGCTCCCTCAGCCTCTCCTCACAGGGCTGTGCTCCAGACCCCTCCCCAGCCTCATTGCCCTTCTCTGGACACCTTCAAGAGTCTCAATGACCTTCTTCAATTGAGGGGCCCAGAACTGGACACAGTGAAAAACCCCAACCCTGGGTTGTTTCCAGACAGGGGGCTGAGGAGAGAGCAAAGAGTAGAGCCAGGACACTTACAACAGAACTGCACAGCTGTATTCAGCAAATGCCTGCTTTGCAGAAGGGCTTTGGGAGGCAGTCCCACAGATGCTCTTTCTTGCATTTCTTCTGCAGTTTTGCTGTGATTTGGGGGATTTTTTTTGTTTGTTTGTTTGCTCTAGCTTCACCTTTCCATGTTAGAAAGCAGCCATGCTTCATGCTAGAGGTGGCTGCCTTTGGTAGCAGGAGAAGAAACTCTCCAAGCCAGTGCCCTTGTAAACCAAGCCACCAAATCTTTCTGAGGTTAATTAATTCCCTAAGCATCAGGACACAGCTTTCCAAAGCATGCTTAGTGGCACCAACTGCTCAAAGCCTCTCTGTGCTGCTAGCCAGTGCCTGAAAATACTTCCCACTTCCCTGCAATGCAACAGATAGTCCCAGGACAACAAACAGCCACCAGGCCATGGCAGTTTGCTATCCAAAAGGGCAGGAGCCATGCAGTTGAGGAAGGGGAGAAATGAAGGCAGGAGAGGGACAGTGACCACCTCAAAGCCATCTCTAGCAGTGCTCAGCTGCCTCAAGTGTTGACACTTTTAGTGTCTTCCTCCTAAAAGGTCTCCATAACAGTGCAGAGAGAGAGAGACTGAAGGCATCTGCCAAAAGACCTCTGTGTGAGTGGCTTTGCTGAGCCCTCCTTGCTGCTGCACTTTGCAGGGGCATTTATTCTGCTGCCAAGAAGCTCCTGTGGACCATGAACAGTAGAGCTGGCTGAAAATGACCAAGAGACTCTTACTTGATAAACAGTGACTGCTCTTCCAGAGCAATTACAGGCTATTAAATAAATGAGACATGTTAGGGAGGGAGGAAGAAAAGAAACAGAGCCTGTATTTATTTGCAGAGGGATCTGCACTGGCTCCATCCCTCTGTCAGCTTCACATTCTTGACAAGACAGACACAGGTGAACTTTGGAGTCTGCTGCCTTCACTTCATTTCCTTTTCATAAGCCAAGTACAGTGGCCACAAATTAATTTCTCTCTCTCTCTTTCTGGACTTACCTTGAGATGCCCTGATATCACTCAGGCAGAGGAGGAGGCTGGAGTTAGTTTCATGCCAGCCTAGAAAGATCTCACACAGCCCTGTGCAGCAGCAGAACCTCAAACACCTACTAGAGGTAGCTCTGCAGCTGAGATGTGCAGCACCTTCATGCTCACATCCCATACCTCACTTTAATTTCCTGAGCTGTTTATTCCTTCTCCCTCTAGCTACCCAGCAAAAAAAAAAGGTAAAACATCTGGCAGGATGCTGTTTTGAATTTGTTTCTTTGCTGGCCTTTGTGCTTACAGCTTGTAGCTCATTTCCTATCACTTATGGAGAACTTGCAGAGTGCACAGATGAAAGACAAACAGCCACACAGCTTAGTGCAGATGCCAGCACGGAGAGGCCAAGAAGATGGCTCCAAGAGGATGTCCTCCTCCCCTGGTGGCTGTTCCTGCCCCAGAAAGGCAGCAGTGAAGCATTCATTTCCAACCTATTCTATTCTATTCTATTCTATTCTATTCTATTCTATTCTATTCTATTCTATTCTATTCTATTCTATTCTATTCTATTCTATTCTATTCTATTCTATCCTATTCTATCCTATTCTATCCTATCCTATTCTATCCTATCCAGAGATGGAACTTCCCAAGGATGCTCCCACACCAGTCCATGGGCTCTGCGCTCCATTCAGAATACAGAGTTAACCAGGTTGGAAAAGACCTTTGAGACCATCAAGTCCAGCCTATCATCCAACACTATCTAATTAACTAAACCATGGCACTAAGTGCCTCATCCATGCTCTTCTTAAACACTTCCAGTGATGGTTTAAATGGTTTAGTAGTCATGAGGTCTTGGGTGACAGGTTGGATTGATGATCTTTGAGGTCTCTTCCAACCTTACTGATTCAATGACAACTCCACCAGCTCCCTGGGCAGCTCATTCCAATGGCCAGTCTATCTGGGAAGAATTTCTTCCTAACATCCAGCCTAAACCTCCCCTGGAACTGCTTGAGATGATGTCCTCCTGTTCCATCACAGGTTGTCTGGGAGAAGAGATCAACTCCCACCTGGCTACAACCTCCCTTCAGGTTATTCCCCTCAGAAAGAGCTGTGTCTGTTCTCTGCTCAGGGCAACTCCTAAGGTGCTGCAGGCACTTGGTATCCCCTTCTCCAAGCATGGCTGCACATTCCTCACCTATCCACATCCAGTCCCTTCCATTTTGTTCCCAGTGCTAACAATTCTACCAGAAGTGTTTGCAGGGCTTCAGGGACTGAAAACACACAGAAATAGAAAACAGTAACCTAGAGACGGGGAAGGGAGGGAGTTCAAAGTGCTTCCCTGCTAAATGACAACCCAAGCTGCCTGCAAATAAAACTCTGGAGCTCATCAAGTAACTCTGACCACTGAGGGTGCTTAATAAAGATTACTTCTCTATAGCTCCACTTGCCTGAGGCATCATTTGTTCCTAACGAGAAGCTCCATGGGATTTAAATGCATGAGAGAGGAAGAGGCTTTTCAAACCCAGCCATTACAATGAAAACAAGTTTCTGCTCCAAAACCCAAGTGCTTAGAGCCCTGTCCTACCCTGATAAAGCTCCTCAGCCATGCCAAGCTGGACAACCAGGCTGCTTGTTTTCTGCCAGACTCAGCAGGCAGCTATCCCATAGCATTAACCCTCAAAGATTGGTCATGCTGGGGACTTCACAGTATCACACAGTATCACCAAGGTTGGAAGAGAGCTCAAAGATCATCAAGTCCAACCTGTCACCCAGCACCTCATGACTAGACCATGGCACTAAGTGCCACATCCAGTCCCCTCTTGAACACCTCCAGGGATGGGGACTCCACCACCTCCCTGGGCAGCACATCCCAATGGCCAACAACTCTCTCTGTGAAGAACTTTCTCCTCACTTCGAGGCAAACTCTGCTGAGAGCTGCAGTGCTTGGGCCACTCCTTGCTGCCTTGGCAAAGCCACTGCAGCCTCACCTGGCCCCAAAAGCCTGACACCAGCTTCTGCACTGAAGCAGCACAACTGGAGCTGGAGAAGCATCCACAGTGACTATTGCAAGGGATGCCTAAGATCATAAAATCATAGAATCAATAAGGTTAGAAAAGACCTCAGAGATCATCAAGTCCAACCTGGCACCCAACACCTCATGACTAAACCATGGCACCAAGTGCCACATCCAATCCCTTCTTGAACACCTCCAGGGTTGGTCACTCCACCACCTCCCTGGGCAGCACATTCCAATGCTTAACAACTCTCTCTGGGAGGAACTTTCTCCTCACCTTGAGTCTAAACTTCCCCTAGCACAGCTTGAGACTGTGTCCTCTTGTTCTGCTTGCCTGGGAGAAGAGACCAACTCCCTCCTGGCTACAACCACCCTTCAGGTAGTTGAAGACAGCAATGAGGTCTCCCCTGAGCCTCCTCTTCTCCAGAGCTTGCAGTACTTGTAGAAACTAATCCACTGCCCAAATGAGCTCTTCTTTTGCTTTGTCTCCTGTGATCCCTGAGACCAGGCTCTTTCTGAGCACATCTGGAATGACAAAGGACTTATTCCCACTGTACCAAGCCCCCCCAGGCGTGCCAAAAATTTCCATGTGCCACTGAAAGGGACAGAAACACAACAGATAGCTTGGCAGCTACAGACCTTTAGCATTTGTTATGTTCTGAGCCGGGGATGGGGGAATAAAATGTTCTGAAGTGCCAAAACCAAACAAGAGGACAGACTTCTGCTGCTGGACCAAAGGGAGGATGTACAGGGAAGCTGAGCACACCCTGAAAACTGCTCTGCAGGGTGAATGAAGGAGTGGGACTGGTGGCACCCTGCATCAGATGCCCATGAACCGGGGCTGGTGCAAGGTGGAGGCTATCAAATGTGCTGCTGAACACCCTGGCATGCACACAGGTGCATCTGTGAGAACAAACTCTGTAAGATCCTGGCAACTACACAACCCTCTAGCAGCAGGATGGGGCAGCTGAGTCTATCAGCCACGGGTTAACAAATTCTTCTTGCTAAGCAGAAGAGTCACAAATCATGGCTGGGAAGAGGGTGGAATCTGTAATGAATGTGGGGAACCTCAGACAAACCCAAGCTGACATCACATTATGACTTTTCAGACTTCATTATCCCTTGGGCTTGGCAAGAAGATCACAGAAGTCTTAAGCTCATGTGGGATGAGCCTCAGGCTAGATCTCAGGCATTCTTCCTGGCCTGCACCTGTGTGATATGGAGAATAATTCCAGAGGACATGGCACATGCAGACCAGCTGCAGTGAGTCTGCTCTGTGCTACAACACAGGATAGGAACAGCAGAAGAAAAAGGTATGGGCTAACAGAGTCCCTTCCTCACCTTCTTCCTGCTATCCCAGCTCTCATTTCCTCCCTAACCACAATTTTAGCAGCATCAGATGCAAGAACCTTCAGCATTTGTAGAGCCCAGACTGTCAGGACAGGCCCAGGAAAATGTGGAAAAGTACAGGATGGGAAATCTCTGGCAGGGAATGGCTCAGCTCTGGCTGCTGGCCAGTTTTATACCTGGCCTGATAACTGTAAGAGCCACTGATGATAGAATAATCACAGAAGACAGATTCCTTCCAAGAGGTAGGGACATAATCCAGAGCTCTTATCCATGGACTCCTACAGGGGCTGGAGTTTGGTCTTGGATCTCCTGCATCCCCTCTCAGACTCCTAACCCAGCAATGACTCTGGAATTGAATTCTCTCTCAAAACTGCCTGAAAATCTTAAGTTTTCTGAGTACAGAATGTGAGCTATTCTGAAGCTTCATTGCTCTCCACAACTACCTGAAGGGGGCTTGTAGACAGGCAGAGGTTGCTCTCTTCTCCCAGGCAACCAGCACCAGAACAAGAGGACACAGTCTCAGGCTGTGCCAGGGGAGGTTTAGGCTGGAGGTTAGGAGGAAGTTTTACACAGAGAGAGAGATTGCCCATTGGAATGGGCTGCCTGGGGAGGTGGTGGAGTCAGCATCACTGGAGGTGTTTAGGAGGAGACTTGATGGGGTGCTTGGTTGCATGGTTTAGTTGATTGGGTGGTGTTGGATGATAGGTTGGACGTGATGATCTTGAAGGTCTCTTCCAACCTGGTTTGGTCTCTTCTATTCTACAGAAGTTACAGGTCTGAGAGAAAAATTAAGCCCCATCCCTCCTTGTGCACCTCTCATTCAGACCCTCTCCTCTAAGCCATTTGCCCCTTCCAGCATGCCATGCGATCCTGCACTCAGCTGCTGGCTCCAGCAGCCAAGAGCAGAGTCCAGGAGTGCTGAAAGATGACTGCTCAGCACCAGGATCAGGCCTTTTGTCTGAGGACAATTTTAGAAGCATCTGGAGCAGTTCTGCTTTCATGACCATCACTCAAGAGAGACAGGTCAGAAACACATGCAGGATGACAAGTGACATCTGCATGAAGTCAGGTGGCCAGCTGTGAGCACCTAGCTGCTCTTCTGCCACAGATCTGCTCCTGCAGCAGCAGATAATCAGTGCCCATTAATAATTATGAGACTCTCTCTTCCAAATGAGATTGGAGCCCTCAAGATTTCCAGCAGCCTCTCTTTTCCTCCTAAACCCAGCAGGAGTTTGTTTCCTTGCAGCACTCCTTTCCAGTGCTCAAGGGGAGGCAGACGATAAGTTATGGTTGAGTTAAGGTCTTTAGCATCCAGGTGATTCTGTGAGAGGTCTGACTGCATTCACCCCAGGAAGCATGAGGTACTGCATGGCCCTAAGCTAGAAATGCTCCCCAGGGACACAATATATCCAGAACAGGCATCACCTAACCAGCAGGGACCTCCTCTTCTGCCAGCAAAAGAGAACAACCCAAGAAGCTTGAACGTGGATCAAGCCATTTACCAAGCAGCAAAGACGATCCCCATGGAAGCACAAAGCACTCGTGGGCAAACTGTTAGCTCCTCTCTGCTCTTGTGGCTCCCCTCTGGAGGATGATGGCACAGCCAGCCCTCCCCCTTCATCACAAGCACACACCCCCCTAGGCTATCCTTCAGATTAAAATTCAGCAGCAGATTAAAGCCTGGTTTATTAAATGAAGCAGTACTCTAACAAGGGTAATCCACAGATAATTTCACTCATTTAAACCCCATTTCATCTCAACCAAGTTGACTTATTTCCATTTAATAATCTTAATTCTTTTAGCACTTTCTGGCTCCCAAATTGACTCTGACAGCAGAATTGACATTCAGCCATCATTTTCACATAAAGTTCCATTCAGGCTCTCCAAACCCCTACAGTGTCTGGAGGTGCAAGAGGAATTCATTAGCAGTGTCTTTGGGAAAATGAACCATCCCTCCCCCCTGCAGCCTGCTTCCAGTCCCAGCCCTCATTTGGCAGAGGTCAAGACAGAGCTGGTAACTGCCTGGCTGAGCTGCTCCTCCACTGCAGAGCCCCCCTCTTGCTCCCCTCTCACTCCATGCTCAAGTCCAGCTCTTTCCTGACACAGGAGCATCTGCTGGCTTTGCTCCTGTGCCTGCTGACCTTAGCACTTCATGCACCCCTAAGGGCCACAGAGCTGCCTCATTCCCCCAGCCCTGTGAGCACCAGGTCTGCTTGTCCCTCCCTGCAGGGAAATCTCTACCTTAGCACTTCATGCACCCCTGAGGGCCACAGAGCTGCCTCATTCCCCCAGCCCTGTGAGCACCAGGTCTGCTTGTCCCTCCCTGCAGGGAGGTCTCTGCCAGCCTGAAAGTCCTGTGGGCTCTGCCACTGCTTGGGGTTACTACTCAGGCATGGTTCTGAGCACCCATCTCCATGCATCTCCTGGGTCTTCCTCATCTCAGAAGCTCTATTCCAGCCAGTATCTTCACCTTCTTCTCAGGGCTCCCATACTCATCTCCTCTCCAGAGCTAACACCTAAGCAAGGACTCTGGGAACAATGCTACCCTAATGTGACATCATCCTCTCTGAGGCATTTCCCAGCAAACTGGAGGCTGGGGGCACCCAGCTGTCCTGCTGCTCACTGCTCATTTTTAGGCATGGGTTGTGCCCTGAGTGTTGTCCCTTTCTCTCCCTTCCCCTGCTTCCAGCTCTGTGGCTTTTCACAGCCAATGTCCTACAGACAATAAATTAATCTTCAGGTTCTTCCATCCTTCCCTTCCTGCTCAGCAGTTTTTTCAGCAGTCTCAGCCAGTAGCTTCCATCTCATCACAGTGAGAAGGGAGAGGGAGAAGAGCAGCAGGAGGAGCACAAAGCCAGGAGTAAGATGTTGTGAGGAAGGGCAGGATCTACCCCTAGCAGAGGTCAGAGCCCTGGGGAGAGGCCAGTTCTCTATTTCTGGGACTAGGAATTTTTCAGATGCTGTGGGTTCAAAACATCTGGATATCAGGAGCTAGAGCTTCTGAATCCAATCCAGGACAGCCTGGGCTTTTAGATTTACAGGGGTGTATTTATCTTAAACTGAGTCACAAGCAATTAGCTGCAGAGGGCCACTTGAGAGAAGTGCCCTTTCAGGTCAAAAGCACCTTTTCTGGGAAGGTTGCCCAACAGCCCTGCAGTGCCTGATGCTAGCAAGAAGGCTTTAACACCTCACTGAGCTGAGCACTGCACACGTTGCATCCAGAGGAGTTGGCCCCTGAGCTTGCAGTCCACCCACCCACAGAGCAAGGACAAGCGAACTTGCCAAGAGTTACACAGCAGGAGGACAAGGAATAAACCTCTGAGCACGAAACCTCACCTTACACTGACAGTGTGAGGATCTCAGCTCTGCTCCAGCGCTCTGCAACAAGCTGGCGCTGCCTGGCTGTCCGCCTCCTCCCATCTGCCATCCTCCAGGTTGGCTTCTCGGAAAGCTCACCTTTAGAAACCTGGGCCTTCATCTGCAAGGCTTTCCTCCAGCCTCTCTGACCTTCAAATCACATTTGAGTCACCACAGACATGCACCTCCCTCAAAGCAAGCAGCCACAGGTGCTCCAGCCCCAGCCCTCAGCCTTGTAACTGCTCCCTGCCCTCCCACAGCAGCAGCTGCTGCCTGGATGAAGAGCTTGCTTCCCCTGCATGCTGTTTCACATCAGGAAAATCCACCCAGCTCCTGTCCACAACCCCATCCCCCCCAAAAAAAATCTCCTGCTCAATTCAGGTGGCTCTTTAAATGCAACTTAATTGGTCCACGGGGAGGAACAAATATGAAGCTCCAAATATTGCTGACGCTGGCACTAAGTTTTCAGGTACTCTGAGCTGCCAAGACAGCTGCTCTCCATCAAGTGAGCATGGCTTTGCAGCATGATGGCACTCACTCCACCAAGGGTCTGCTAGGGGGTTGGGTTTTTTCCTGTCAGGCTTATTCCCCAGTGAAGTGGAGCTCAGCACAGAGTGTGTGAAATCCATCCCTCCTCACCTGCCCCCACAGAGAGCCAAGGGCGAGGGCCTGGGCAGCAGCAAGCTGTAATGCAGCTTACTGCACAAACCTTCCTCCTGCCACACTGGAGCTTTGCTGCAGGAGTTCCAGCTTTGCTGAGTTTGGCTCAGAGTTGGGATTCATTTTGGCAGCTGTTGAGGCTGGGAACCAAGCATCTTAGAATCATAGAGTCAGTCAGGGTTGGAAGGGACCACAAGGATCAGCTAGTTCCAACCCCCCTGCCATGGGCAGGGACACCCCACACTAGATCAGGCTGGCCAGAGCCTCATCCAGCCTGGGCTTAAATCTTTCATTCATGTAATTAACTTTTTTTATTATCATTATTCATATAGATATGAAAAAAAAATAAAGCAAGCAGTGACAGAGAGCTGGGAGTAGCTTTCAATCCATGAAACAAAAAGATCTGTATTAAACATGGCTCAGCAGCTAAATACACAAAGTGCTGCCCAGGGGCAGTAACAGTGTTTGGATATAAAACAGGTTATGTGGCTCTCAGATCCTGATGCCTGGCTCAGGGAGAATTGTTAATGTTGAGGAACAAAAGTGGAAAGACATCAGACCCTCTGAAGCAAACCCCTGTCTGGGCACATCTCCAGGTCCCCCTGGGACTGTGCCTGTAGGAGAGATGCATTTGACCTTTCCACTGACCAGCTCCTCTCTGCCTGGCTCCTTTCCTTAAAGGGAACTTTCCTCTTCCTGCTGAATTAGCATCAAGTCACCTTCCAGAGCTCCAAAGCAGTACAGCATGGGGCAGCAGATGCCCACACTGCAGCTTCTTCACCTGTGCTGGTGAGCAAAGAATTTCCATGAGGCAACCAAACTAAACTCAACTTAGCCTGGAGAAGAGGAGGCTCAGGGCAGACCTTCTTGCTGTCTACAACTACCTGAAGGGAGGTTGTAGCCAGGTGGGGGTTGGTCTCTTCTCCCAGGCAACCAGCACCAGAACAAGAGGACACAGTCTCAAGCTGCACCAGGGGAGGTTTAGGCTGCATGTTGGGAAGAAATTCTGCACAGAGAGAGTGATTGGCCCTTGGAATGTGCTGCCCAGGGAGGTGGTGGAGTCACCATCATTGGAGGTGTTTAGGAGGAGACTTGATGGGGTGCTTGGTGCTATGGTTTAGTTGATTAGATGGTGTTGGGTGATAGGTTGGACTCAATGATCTCAAAGGTCTCTTCCAACCTGGTCTGGTCTGGTCTGGTCTATTCTATTCTATTCTATCTCTATCCTATTCTATTCCATTCCATTCCTTATTCTATTCTATTCTATTCTATTCTATTCTATTCTATTCTATTCTATTCCTATTCTATTTCTATTCTACTCTTCACCTGTGGTGGTGAGCAAAGCATTTCCATGAAGCAACTAAATGCAGACAACAGAGGTCTGTGCTGATTTGCTACTCGATCAGCATGGCTCTTTTCCACCAGCACCAGCTGACTCTCCCATCCAGATGCTCTGCACACAGAGATCTATACCTATACAATGGGGATGTGGATATATAATGAATCAGAACAAAGCCTGGGGCCTTTTGGGATGCAAAAACGTAGCCTGCCTCTCAGACATTAATGAACAGGAACAGATCAGTAAAAATAACTCTGCCACAGAGGTGCAAAACACATAAAGAGATGGTTTGCCTGGCTGAATCCACACCTCTGCTCCCTCCATCCCCTGCAGCATTGATCTAAGATAGAAATCTGCTTATTATTTATTATTCATATTATCATAGTGCAGGATTCCTTAGCTGTGGGCCATGAGCTCATTATGTTTTCTGTGGTAAAACACAGCCTGGAGAGGCTCACAGCCAGCCCACACTGATCTGCTCAGCAAGGCAAGGGGCACTGCCTTCTGAAGAGGGGCACTGGGGTGCCTGGCACATGCCATGGATGCATTTCTCCCAGTGAGGCATTGATGGCAGGGCAGGGCAGGACAGACCTTAGAGCTACACTGCAGTATCTGAAGGGGACCTACAGAAGGCTGGGGAGGGACTGTTTAGAAGGGTTTGTGGTGATAGGATGAGGGGGAAGGGTTTGAAACTGGAGCAGGGCAGATTTAGGTTGGACATCAAGGAGGAAGTTCTGCACAGTGAGAGTGGTGAAACACTGGAACAGGTTGCCCAGGGATGTGGTTGAGGCCCCATCCCTGGAGACATTCAAGATCAGCCTTGATGTGGCCCTGGGCAGCCTGAGCTAGTTGGAGATGTCCTTGCTGCCTGCAGGGGGGTTGGACAAGGTGATCTTTGAGGGTCCTTTCCAGCCCTATGCCATCTGTGCATCTGTGACACACTGCTAGGCACCAAGCCCCTCCTTCTTCCATGAAGGCTCCCTGGAGCACATGGCTCAGTCAACTTTAAGCTGAGTGCATCCAACCTTGCTCACACACAATTCATGTAGAAACCTCTACAGTGGAGGAAGCAATCAATCCCTCCCTCTTTGGTACCCAGTCCTCAGACAGTATGCCAAATAGGCCCCTCACTGTTTCAAATCACAGCAAAATGAGGCAGGGATGTAGGACTCCACATCCCTCAAGTGCCACTCAAGTACTCTCAGCTCAGCCTGGCTCCCACTTGCTCTCTCCCAGGGCTCCTCGTTGGGAAGCACTTGCTTTGCTCCTGCAGTTTTCACTGGCACTTCCATGGTGCTAATGAGCCTCCTGCCTCTGCAGGCAGTGAAGCTGCCCAGTACATCCCCAGGAAAACTCCTGTGGCAGAGCTAGTGGAAGCAGCCTGCACATAGTGACCCCCCAGCAGCCACATTCTCCTCAGATACCAACCCTGGCACATGTGCAGGGAGCCTGAAGGCTCTCTCCTAGCCTATGGCATCAGAAGCAGTCAAGAAAACCACTTTTGAGCTGGTCAGCTGAGAGAGGAATGGGTGAGAGAATCACAGGGCATCACAGAATGCCAGGTTGGAAGGGAGCCTAGGGATGATTTAGTTGATTAGATGGTGTTGGATGATAGGTTGGACTTGATGATCTCAAAGGTCTCTTCCAACCTGGTCTATTCTATTCTATCATCTGGTCCAACCTTTCTAGGTGAGAATGGAGCTGAAAAGAGCTGGCCCAGCACCCTGGTAAGCTGAGTCCTAAGACTGTGCAGTGGAGGGGAATCCACTTCTTCCCCTGGGAGATGATTCCAGTCTCTAACTGTTCTTATGGAGGGAAATTGCCTTCTGGAGTCCAGTGGGAATCTCCCAGGATTAGGTATGAGATGACAGCAGTTGCCAGCAGCATGCAGCCCTTCTGAACAGCTTCAGTTGCCTTTTAGCCTGGAGAAGAGGAGGCTCAGGGGAGACCTTCTTGCTCTCTACAACTACCTGAAGGGAGGTTGTAGCCAGGAGGGGGTTGGTCTCTTCTCCCAGGCAACCAGCATCAGAACAAGAGGACACAGTCTCAAGCTGTGCCAGGGGAGGTTTAGGCTGGATGTTAGGAAGAAGTTCTTCCATAGAAAGAGAGATTGGCCATTGGGATGTGCTGCCCAGGCAGGTGGTGGAGTCACCATCACTGGAGGTGTTTAAGAAGAGACTGGATGGGGTGCTTGGTGCCATGGTTTAGTTGATTAGGTGGTGCTGGGTGATAGGTTGGACTTGATGATCTGAAAGTTCTCTTCCAACCTGGTTAATCCTATCCTATCCTATCCTATCCTATCCTATCCTATCCTATCCTATCCTATCCTATCCTATCCTATCCAGCCACAAGACCACTCAAGGACTGCCTAGGAGATAGGGGACTGTGGGCTGCTCTTCCTAGAGCAGTAACACAGCAGTGCCTGGGGGATGGCTGCAAAGAATCCAAGGGTAAGCCTAGACAAGGCCCTGCTGGAGGGTGCTGGCATCTCTACAGGTGATTTATGCAGGGAACTAGGAAAACACAAATGAAATATCACTCTCCTAGAAGAGTAATGAACACAAAATTAAAAGGGCAAATGAAAACTGTATTTTTCTCTGCCTCTCACCACTCTTCAGCAGCAAATGACAAACAAGTGTGAATCTGCTTCCCCTTAATGAACTTAAACTGGGCCTTTACAGTATTGGGGGAAATGTTAATATTGTTTCAGCCAGGCAAATTAACTAAGGCATGCATCAGCAAAGACGTGGGGACCTCTCCTCCTCCTCTTCCTGCACAGTTCTCTGTGGACTCCCAGAGTCTAGGAAAGCCCTGAATGAAATGTGAAAGCCTTATAAAATGAAATCAATATAGGCCAAACCCTACCTACAAGGTCTGAAATGAGCCCAATGAGGCATGAAGTGAGCAGGAGACAGAACTGAGGCTCAGGCACCCAGCAGCACTTCCCAGCTCCAAGGGCTGGGTGTGCTGGTGAGCCACATCCCAGGGCAGGTCTCCAGGAAATGGGCAGCTAGTCTTGTAGGCAAGGCTCTAGCTTAGGATTTAGGACCTCAGCATACAGCTGGAAAGCATCTACCCATAGGGGGTAAAAAAAGGCTGAGGGAATAATAAAGGCTGGCCATTGGGATGTGCTGCCCAGGGAGGTGGTGGAGTCACTGTCCCTGGAGGTGTTCAAAAAGGGATGGGATGTGGTACTTGAAGCCATGGTTTGGTTAGTCATGAGGTGTTGGGCAACAAGTTGGACTTGATGATCTTTGAGGTCTTTTTCAACCTTACTGATTCTATGAAGAAAAAAGGCTGGGAAAAAAAAAAGAAGAGCTTCTGCCAATTCTTTTCCCTGGATATCAAGGAGAGAAACAGAGCAACCAATAGGCCATAGATTGTTCCTGTGCATGCCAAAGGCACGGGGAGGTCACCCTGTAGCCTGTAGCCTGCTCTTTTTTTGCATAGATGATGCCTCTAAAGCTCACTGCAATGCCACACTCATTGCTGGTCCCATCCAGCTAGCAAAATGTCCCTCCAAGGTTAAGCAACCTGCTGCCTAGAAGCTCCACTGAGAAATACCAGGGCCAAGATCACAGAATCAATAAGGTTGGAAAAGACCTCAGAGATCATCACATCCAACCTGTCACCCAACACCTCCTGACTAACTAAACCATGGCTCCAAGTGCCACATCCAATCCCTTTTTGAACACCTCCAGGGATGGGGACTCCACCACCTCCCTGGGCAGCACATCCCAATGGCCAACAACTCTTTCTGGGCAGCACATCCCAATGGCCAGCAACTCTTTCTGGGAAGAACTTTCTCCTCACCTCCTGCCTAAACTTCCCCTGGCACAGCTTGAGACTGTGTCCTCTTGTTCTGGTGCTGCTTGCCTGGGAGAAGAGACCAACCCCCACCTGACCTCCAAGAAAGCAGCAGTAGGGAAGCTCAGTGCTCAGTTTAAAAGCCAAGCCAAGCACCCCTGACTCAGCACCATGACTGCTCCCCTCCTGCCCTGGAAGCCAAGCAGAGCAGGCAATCATCTCTTCTAGCAACTTGGTGAGGAACATGGTGGCAGTGCCTGTGTTCCCCTCACATCACTAACCAGACCACTGAGCATTTCAGTGGTCCATGGCCAGATGGCTTTCAGAATGATTTCAAATGTTAGCTTGCACTTCCTTTGAATATTTAAATGCTCATGCTGGCCTGTTTTCCTTTTCTGTGTAGTGCCTTGATTTATGTTGCTCGATAGCATGCCTCCCTGCCTTGCCAAGCACATGCATTTGGGGATGATTTCAGGGCTGCTAGTAATATCTTTTTCTTCCCCTCTCTTTTTATTGTGTGCTTTATTTTTATTAACTTTTTTTTCCCCCCTGGATTTATTGTTAAAAATAAAAGTGTGTCTTGGAGAAACAAAAAAAAACAACCCAAAGCCCCAAACCTCTGCTCATCTGCTTCAGACACAGAGATGCACCAACAGACCTACCTGAGCTCCCCCTCCCTCAGGGAATTCTTGCTTCAGGCTGTGTAAACCAGCAGGGTCCAAGATCAGGATCATAAAAATCATAGAATTGTTAGGGTTGGAAGGGACCTCAAGGGTCAGGCAGTTCCAACCCCCCTGCCATGGGCAGGGACACCTCACACTACAGCAGGTTGCTCACAGCCACATCCAACCTGCCCTTCAAAACCTCCAGGCATGAGGCTTCCACCACCTCCCTGGGCGACCTGGAGGATGCTGGTGTCCCATTCTCAGGAGGCAGGAACTGAGTGGAGACTGCAGGGTCTCTGGCCCCTCTTACATTTAATCCTATGTGTCACAGAAGCCACAACCTCCAGTGCCTTTCAGAAGGATCATCAAAGTTCCTTCCTATCCCCTTGACAACCTCTTCCTTGCAATCCTGACTTCTGCATTGCCTTTCCTACTGCTACTGTCTCCTTCCATCTGCCCAAATACTGCTTTTGTCTTCTGTGCCTGGTGCCTGCTACCTGGAGAAGGAGATCTTGTCACACTGCTGGGGCTTGGAGACATCTGTACCAGGAACTGCTCTGGTCCCATGACTTGGTCCCACGTCTTGGTCCCACTGTCTCTTACAGGTACACAACTGCACCCCTCTGTGCTTAGCAGACAGGCATGCTGGTGAACAGCTGGCAGTTACATGTGAGCCTCTCCTTAGCTATACTACTACAAACATCCTAACACACATCCTTCTGTTCTGGGAGGATTCAACAGGCAGCTTTGCACTGCCTTGCCCTGTGCAGGCAAAGGAAACCCAGCATTTCCATCCTAGATGAGGCAGTGTTGGTGTATGTTTTAAGAACCACTGTGTCTGGAGCAGCTCCCTTATTTTTGCAAAGGAAAGTCAAAAGCAAAGAATTCCTAAATGCAGGAGGATTTTACAGCTAGAGAGGTGGGTCCAAGCAAGCTTGACCTTAGTGCAAGAGAGCTGAAGAGCAGTGGTGGAGCAGTCTCGGGGACTGCTAGGTAGTTGCACAGCATCCTAACCAGCAGCACTGCAGCCCTGGGCCCCTGCAGGTCCAAGAAGCTAAGGAGAGGCTCACATATAACTGCCAAGACATGCAGTGGGACCAAGACATGCAAACCATGCCTGTGTCAGAGCAGTTCCTGGTACAGATGTCTCCAAGCCCCAGCAGTGTGACAAGATCTCCTTCTCCAGGTAGCAGGCAGCAGGCACAGAAGACAAAAGCAGTATTTGGACAGATGGAAGGGGACAGATTTTCCACCACCACAGTTACTCATGTGTCCTCTGAACACACAAACACCTCAGCTCCTTTTTTGCCTGCCCTCAGGGGTCAGCACTGCCACAGCCTCACAGCAGCCACCACCAATTCCATTTAGGGAGCCCTGAGCATGCACTAAGCTTGAGACCTGGAAGGCAGCAGCTCGTCGTGCCTGGTAGTTGCCCTCAGCACAGGTTTTCATTTCCAGTCCTAAGTTGGGAACATAAAAGCACAGTCCCACATCTCTCAAACACCTCCTCATTTCACTCTGGGGTGTGCTGTGGAGGTGGGCAGACACACCACTTCCCAGGCTGGTTTGCAGCCCAGGGCACTGCCAGGGGAGCTCCCCTGCACTCACAACTCCCAACACCCACAGTACTTCCCCCACAGAAGGGAAGGGCTGGGGCACAAGGCACAGTGAAAGACCTTTCAACTACAGCATCCTGGTAATATATAGGTCCATCCCTGTCTGCTGGCTCAAGTGGAGGATCTGCTGAGCAACATGAAATGCTGTCTGCAGAGCTGGGACTATGCAGCATGAGTGCTCCACATGAATCACAGGCACTGGGGCTATAAACCACCCAGCCACCCTTCCCTGACTCCTGCCAGCACAGACTCTCCCTTGCTATATTTCTGAGCTGCTCCATGCTCCACTAGCAGAGGGGAGAAGTAATTTTACTTCAAGTGTCACCTGGGAAAGTTGCAAATGGGGATGGAAATAGATGAGCCTCTTATCTGCAACAAAGAGTTAATAAAGCCAGAGAGGAGAGTCAGGTAAAGCAGCTTCCACCCCTAACCCACAGAGCAAAGTGTCAACACTACAAAGCAAGTTTCATTACCAGGTTTCTGGGTGCATTCCTTTTCCCTAATCCACAGGAGCAGGCAGAGGATATGACAGTGCTTCATCCTGAACTCCTTTTAATAAAGCCCAGAGGAGCCCAAATGCACAGGGCTCTCCTACAAATGGAGCAGTTTGGATTATTAATGTTCTTGAGGCACTGCTTAACAAGGTTCACTCTGGGCTCAAAACACTCCTTACTCATCAGTGTGAGGACAAATACTTTTGTGACAAAGAATGATTTCCTTTGTGTGGAGCTTAGGAAAGCATCAAGGCAAGGCAGAGCATAGCAGGGAGCAAGTTGTCATTTCTCAGTGTCTCTTTGAGGAGTGGCTTCCACTTCAAATTTATACAGAAAGGGACTGCCATCAGGCAACATCATCACCAGAAAGATCAATGCAGATGGGTACATGCAGCATAAACTGCATTTCACTCACAAGATGGAGCAGAGAACATTTCACAGAACCATAGAAAGCTTTGGGTTGGAAGGGGCCTTAAAGATCACCCAGTTACCATGCCCTTGCCGTGGGCAGAGATGCCTGCCACTAGACCAGGTTGCTTGAGACCTCATCCAGCCTGGCCTTTAATCCCTCCAGGGAGGGAACATCCATGATATGGCTGGGCAACCTGTTCCAGTATCTCACCACCCTCACTCTGAAGCATTTCTTCCTAATCTCCAGTCTAAATCCACCCTCCTCAAGCTTTAACCAATTCCCTGTCATCTTGTCACTACAAGCCAGCCTTCCTGTAGCCCCAGCCTTCCTGCAGCACCCTGGAAGGCTGCTCTAAGTCTCCCTGGAGTCTTCTCCCCTCCAGGCTGAACAGCCTCAGCTCTCTCAGCCTGTCCCCACAGGAGAGGTGCTCCAGCCCTCTGATCATCTTGCTGGCCTCCTCTGGACCCTCCAGCATCCCACTTGCACCTTTGCAACACATACAGGGGTGAGACTGGAGACTGGAACACTCTGGGAATGCACCGAGCAAGTCACCAAGGCAAGGTTTGGCTTCCCTTGTCCAAGCACCTGTCCAGAGCAGCCCAAGGATGAGCAGAAGAATGGTTAGGAGCCCGGCAGAGCAAGCTGTGTACTCACCAATCCTCAGGGAATGGGGGCTGGCAGCCACCTTCATCAGCCACAGCAGAAGGAGCACCAGAGGCGCCAAGACACGGGGCATCTTCTATAAATCCTCATGGAGTCCTTTGGTGGTCTGGGCATGACATAACTCTGCAGAGAGAGAACAAAGGGCACCAGCGACTCAGCAGGATGATACTGCTTGGAGATTGCCAAGCACTTGGGACAAGGAGTCTATTTACCAAAGGAGGAGGAAGCTATTTACAGACTATGAATTATTCAGGAATCGGAGTCAAACTGGGCAAAGAGCTTCTAACAAAGAGAAATAATGGAAAAGAAACACAAGGGGAAAAAAATTCCTAATGTTTCATCTTGGCATTTTTAGCATTTCCACAAAACCAAGTGGAAATCAATATCTCTATTTTTCTTTTCTTGCTTTTGGTTTGTTTCTTTTCCCCCTCATTTTGTTTTTTTCTCTCTTTCTCTCTCTCTCTTTCTTTCTCTCCCGCTCTTTATCTTTCTTTCCCTCTCTCCCTCCCTCTCTCCCTCCCTCTCTCCCTCCCTCCCTCTCTCTCACTCTCTCCCTCCCTCTCTCTCCCTCTCTCCATCTCTCTCTCTCTCCATCTCTCTCTCTCCATCTCTCTCTCCCTCTCTTTATCTCTCTCTCTCCCTCTCTTTATCTCTCTCTGCCTCTCTTGGTCTCTCTCTCCCTCTCTTTATCTCTCTCTCCCTCTCTTTGTCTCTCTCTCCCTCTCTTTGTCTCTCTCTCCCTCTCTCCCTCTCTTTATTTCTCTCTCCCTCTCTTTATTTCTCTTTATCTCTCTTTCTCTCCCTCTCTCCCTCTCTTTATCTCTCTTTCTCTCCCTCTCTCCCTCTCTTTATCTCTCTCTCTTTCTTTCTCTCCCTCTCTCTCTTTATCTCTCTTTCTCTCCCTCTCTTTCTTTCTCTCCCTCTCTCCCTCTCTTTCTTTCTTTCCCTCTCTCCCTCTCTTTATCTCTCTCTCTTTCTTTCTCTCCCTCTCTCTCTTTATCTCTCTTTCTCTCCCTCTCTTTGTTTCTTTCTCTCTCTCTTTCTTTCTCTCTCCCCCTCTCTCTCTCTTTCTTTCTCTCTTTCCCCCCCTTTTCTTCTTTTATACTCAAAGCAGCTTGCAACTGAAACTGCAATCCTGACTTCTGGTCTTTAGGTTTATATTTTTCCCCACCAAAACACAGCTTGAGGAACATGAGGTTGGAGACAGAGAGTCACTTTGGCTACCAAATTAGAAACCAGTTCTTTGTACTGCTCCAGCACCACAGACAGTCCCCAACTCCTTCCCTCCCTGGCATGTGCAAGAAATCTCAGGACAAGACCCAGAGCAGGACCATTTTTCCCTTCCCTACCAAGGTCTAACTTTCATGATACAAACACTGTTAAAATGAAAAGCACTAAGTGGGGAAATCCACAAACCCATCATCAGCACAGATATTGGCAGAGGTTGTTCCAGAGCAGGCTCCTTCAGCACAGTTAAACAAATGTGTAACCAATACCATTTTAAACAGCTCTGTAGACAGGAGGCTTTTCCTTTTTAAGAGAAATGGTTGTCCCTCAAGTTGGTAAAATTATCTCCACAGGCAGCAATATCCTTAAATGCTGACGTTGAGCGTTTCATCTGTTACCTTATCTCTCCCTTCTCCCATTTTCTGGCAAACATTTTCATGCCATTCCATTTGTCTAATTCTTGGGCCAAATATTGAAGTCCTGACACAGGCAAAGTCTTTAATCTGCGTTTGATGTCATCAGGAGTTTTGTTTGAGAAAGATGCAGCTTTTCACTTGCAGTATTTCCGTTCAGCTGCTTTAAGATTACATTGAGGCTTCTGCCACCTCAGCTCAGCACTCTCTGGAGGGGCTATCCCCTTTTTACAGGCAGGGAAGGGAGGCAGATGAAAATAGTGAGATGTGGCCATAGAAATGGAGGCAATGCAGGGGCCAGGAGTCCCTGCACACCTCCACAACCTGTGGCTTGTTCTCTTTTCGAATCACATCCCCCTTGGGAAGCTCTCACTAGCATCTCTGCCTTCTGAGTCCAAATTCTCTGAGTCTGGGAAAACAAAGGACCCCATGCTCAGATATCTGTTGGACATGTGAAGAGCATCCTGATGTCAGAAATTGTTTGCTCTACACATTTTTGAGAACAAGCTGAGGAAAAAAAACACCCAGAAATCATTAGCCACTTCTGAGAAGAGCAGTGGTGGTTTTCTTTTGTCTCTCCCTCTCTCTTTTTTCCCCCCTCTTTATTTCAGTGAGGGTTACAGAGTAATGCCTAGGGAAGAAAAGCCTTAAAAGGTTAAACTCATGGGAAATTGGTTCCTCAGAAGTGGTGGCAGCAGCAGAGACAGACAGATCGTGGAGCAACATATCTTTTGAGCACTTTGAAGCACTTATTTCAAAACTTTGCAAGTTATTGATAAAACAGGAGGATCATGCCAGGTTTACTCACACCACTGCTGCAGCCCAGGCTGTGCAACTGCCAGCACTGAAGCCGCAGACAGGCAGACATCCCCCAAGACCTTCCCCGTGAAGCCAGGGGAGGAGCTGGGGGCACCTCAAGAGGAGCTTGAGGTCTGCACTGTGCTCAGCATCAGTTCTCCATAGCCACTCCTCAAGAATGTTTTCCTCCTTTAGGTCCCACTTCTTGCAATGCTACCCCAGGCATGCTTTCAGTGCAGCACCCCAAAAGCAGGGCAGCATCCCAGCAGCACCGCTGGGCCAGGGTGAGGAAGGGCAGATAAACAGCCAGCAGTTTCCAGCCAAAGTTATGGGGGGAAATGTCTACCTGCTACTTGAAGAGTTCACATCTCTGTGAACATTCCACATCACTGACAGAATGGGTGGTCCTCATTTTAGCCTCTCCTAAGACAAACCACATGAGGGTAACCACTGGAGGCAAACTACAAACAGCCAAGATGTGGGCAAGCATCCTGTGACTTTCAGCTCTGAGGGACAGACCTCAAGGCCACCTCCCTGCTTGCAGCCTGATTTGGTGAAGGGGTGAATTACAAGATTCCCAGAGAAGCAGCTGCCTTTGCATCACCAGCTTAGAGTTAATAGCAAAGCTAAATAATAACTAGAGAGAACCTGCTGTGCTCTGCTATGTGAGCGGCAGGGCTGTAATTACCTAGGACATGGAGCACAGAGGGATGCTGTGTTCACCTAGCGCATTCCCCACTGCTCACAACAGCTTCCCACCACTCTGATTTTCCCAGCATCAACCCAAGGAACAGCTGTCAGCAACAGAAATGCACCTTGGGCTTTGCCACACAGGAGAGCTGCAGACTCCTACGACCCATACCCATAGACCATCTGCTTGGCGGAGGTGCTTGAGGAACACCCAGGGAGTGCGACGCAAGGACACTTCTCTGCCATCACACCTGTGCCACAGAGAAGTGGGAACAGACACGGGGGTGCAAGATGCAGGATGAAAGGGAAGGGAGAGAGAGGATTTTTCTTCCTAAGCTAACATCAAGGTTTCTGGTCTCAAAGGAACAAAGAGGTGTTTCAATGCCCACAGCTCTCTTCACCTCCCCACTCCCCAAGTTCCTCCTGCCTCCTACTCTCTAAATTCAGGCACAAAAAGGTGGTAAACACAGTTCAAACCCCTTCATTGCAGAGTAATTTCTGTCTTGCTGAGCTAGCCATCCTCCCAACAGCTTTTGCATCCTTACAGCTGCAAGGTGCACCTGGTTCTCTCTCTCATCTCCCCATGAGAAGCCATAAACCAGGCTTTCTGCCCAGGTGCAGCAGTGAATCATAGGAACAACCAGGGTATCAGCTCCAGTGCAGCCCAAAATTCCACACAGAGAAGGGAAGAAGATAACACTCCTCTTTGATGCAACACAAAGCTGAAAGCCTTAGAAGCCAAGAAAACACTTAAGAAGGATATTTAGCAACTTGCTGCGCTAATTCTTGTGCATGTGAAGATGACTTATCCCAGCCTCACGCCGCTTGCTGGACGTAAATCAAACCAACTTCCTTCAGTGAAGTTTCCACCAAGAACGTGTCAGCCTGCACATTTACAGCCCTTGCATTAATGGTTTCTCTCTTTATTGTCCTGGCAGTGTGCTGATAGCAAGCAAGTCTGGCTCACAGACACTTATAAAGCAGTCTGACTCTGCTAGCCCCCCAAAAGCAGGAGGCTGGTTGGAAGGAGCTTCACAGGTCCTTCAGGGTGGAACGTGAGCTGCTGGTAGCTGGTGGATCAGGAGTGCAGCACAAGCATCTAATTCCTTTTCTATTAAGCCCCTTTCTTGTTGTTAGCCCTGAAAATTTGAGAGAATAAAATAAATCAATACAGTGCTGAATAGTTCTGAATTCTCTCTGGAGATAAAAGTCTCTAAATACCAAGCAGAATTATGGACGATTTGTTTCTTGGAGGAAGCAGCTTGCTGCTGAAGCTACTTATACATTTTTAATGACCATGTGAGATGGTACTCTTCTTTCCTTGCTATCACCACAGCTTCCTGATATCCTGAGATTTATGCAGGGGGGAGAAGGAAGGAAAAAAAAATACAGCAAAAGCCAAAATGCTAAAATCACAGAAAAAAACCTCTCCTGAAGTTGCCACACCAATGGTCAAGATCCCCCCGCATGACAACCACCTCTCTCCTCTCCCTCTCGTTCCCTCCTCTCAGCCAGCCAAGGGCACTGAAGAAATCCAGGTGCATTGCTATTTCTGTTTGCACTTCCAAAGCCACCAGCACCCTGCAAAAGCTGTTTGCCACCTGCCCAGCCACAGCTGGTCCCAGCAAGTCGGAGAGCCCTGGAAATGGGCTGCATCCCAACAAGCCAGGGCACGGCATCTCCAGCTGCACTGCCACTTCGCTCCACGGTCCTGGAAGGCAGCGCCAGGAGCAGGCTTTCAAAAACCCCAAGGTGTGTTTTATCCTCATGCAATCTCCATTTACTTCCCCTGCAAAGCCCCTGTGCCATCATCTGCGAGCTCACTGAGAAACCACAACCACCCTTCAAAAACCTGACAGCAGCTTCAATCTTCGGCAGGCAGCTTTTTTTTTACCCGGGCGCTAAGTTCGGAGGTGGCTTTGGTGTTGATGGATCTTTCTGTGCATCACCAGAAGCTTGATGAATGGTGAGAAAATGCAGCTCAAGCAAAGCTGGAGTAATCCTCACAGCTGAGACAACAAATTTAACAGCTGCAGAGCAGCAAGGAGTTCTGCAAAACTGTCAGGAAATATCAACAAACAACAGAGCCCTCGCTCATTCTTTCGGCGAGCAAAGGAGGCGGTTTCCTGTTGCAAGGCTCCGTCCTGCAGAGGGGCTCACGTTTAAATGGAGCTGACAAGGGGGAAGGAACCTGGAAAAACATTTCAACAAGTGACTGTTGCTGGGCTTGAGAAAGTGCCTTGCGAGTCTCAGGGGGAGGGGAGGATTTAAATTGCCAGCCTGCCCCAGGGATACAGAGATGTAAGTTCAATTAAACTGAGAAATCTCTCCGTTTAAAGCCACGAACAATATGTTTTCCCCTGCAAAATGCATAATTAGCATGGGTAAATCATTACCACTAGGTACTGTTGCAGTCAAACCCTCAGTAAGGCTCAGAGAAGGCTGCAGACATCTATAAAGAGAATGAAAAGCTAAAATTGTCACAGTTTAAAAAGCAGGAGAGAGAAAATAAGATTTTTAGATGGTGTGTAAACCCTTCCTGCTGCGAGGCACCGGCAAACACCCTGTGTTGGAGGGGTAGGAGAATCAGCCCTTGGGGCAAAGCTGCCTTACACTGTTTCTGGAAGCAGCTAAGTACTAAAAAAGGATGCTTAAGAATATGAAGCAGAGCTCTGTTCCAGTCTAGCAATTTCTATGTTCCTATAAAAACTATGTCTCCTTTCTCAGTTTCCATCAGCATTAAAGAGCCTGCTTCGCTCTCCAGCCGCCCTGCCTTGCCTCTTCTCGCTTTGTCCTCCCAACACTCACGCTGCCAGGGATGAACTCATCTGAGGTGAGAGACAGGCTGGTGGTATCTCTCTTCCCCAGGTGCCAGGAGTGTAAAAGGACCTCTGGCTCTCCACCACAGCACAGCTCCGTGAGGGTCGTTCAGTTAGCACCCGGAGCAGGGGTTGCTCAAGGGAAGGTGATATTAGTGATAAACACTTGCTCACCTGAGACATAAAATGGATTCTAGGTGAGGTTTTTTTCACCCTCCTAGCTGTGTTATCTCCTTCTTTTTCCTTTTCTTCTTTTTTTTCCCTTCCCCACTTCATGACTTCCAGAAAAAGCAGCAAACTTCAAGAGGAAAGGAATTCTGGAGGCAGTGAAGCAGAAGGACAAATATATTCCTGACATTTCTCGTTCCTGTGGATGATTTCCTTTAACTTTCTCTCTCCACAATCCTGAGTCCTCTCTCTCTCTCTCATCTCACCCTTCTCAATCCTCCCCAGCATTAGAAAGGTCTGATCAACATTTCCTGTCATTGCCTAGAGATAGAAGCACTATAGACCCATCCCAGTACCTCATACAAGCTGTGAGTCCTGAGTCCTCTCTCTCTCATCTCACCCTTCTCAATCCTCCCCAGCATTAGCAAGGTCTGATCAACATTTCCTGTCATTGCCTAGAGGTAGAAGCACTATAGACCCATCCCAGTACCTCATACAAGCTGTGAGTCCTGAGTCCTCTCTCTCTCACCTCACCCTTCTCAATCCTCCCCAGCATTAGCAAGGTCTGATCAACATTTCCTGTCATTGCCTAGAGACAGAAGCACTACAGACCCATCCCAGTACCTCATACAAGCTGTGCACAGACTCAGCTATCTCAAAGTTAAATTCCCCCCAGCATTATCAAGCACAGACCTGTGGCTACAGAGAGACCTCAGCAGTTACAGCTTCAGGCTGAGTCACAGGACATCTCCATTCAATTATCCACTCTGCAGGCATGTCACAGACCTGTCAGACCTCCCAGGGTCCGTCAGTACTCCTAAGCATTATTGGCACAGTGAATTACCAGTATGAAAACCCCACCTGCCCCCCTCAGAGTCATGCTTACATTAAGTCCCATTACAGGCACTGACTTGATAACATTAAAACTCATTTGTTGGGGCAGCTTATTTTACTCCAGGGACAGGTTTAAGCTGAGGTTGGAGTGAGATGGGGATTGGTCTCTTCTCTCTAGTATAAGATGATAGGATGAAAGGAAATAGCCTGAAATTGTGCCAGGGAAGGGTTAGTTTGGATATTAGGAAAAACGTCTTTGCTGCAAGAGTGGTCAGGGATTGGCACAGGCTGCCCAGGGAGGTGGTGGAGTCCCCATCCCTGGAGGTGTTCAAGAAATGTGTGGCCATGGCACCTGGGGACGTGGTTTAGTGGCCATGGTGGTGTTGGGCTGATGTTCTCAGAGGGCTTTTCCAACCAAAAGAATTCTGTGACTTTTCTGTCCTGCTTTGCAGAAGACTGGAAGGCACAGCAACACCTCCAAGCACCACAGCCACAAAGAAAGGCCTGTGGCTGCTGAGGAAACAGACACCAAAGGGTGTCACAGGATGGATGTGCACAGAACCATGAGCAAAACTCGCTGACATGGGAAGGTGCCAGGACCATTCACCAGAGCTGAGTAGTGTAACCCTGCCCCCAGCCACCTGAGCCACGCTTCTGCGGCTGGCAGCTGCGATGGATGAGCTCTGGCCAGCTTCACAGTGTGACAAAAAAAGAAGCTGCCCCATCCCTCTGCCAGGAGTGACCACTCCCAGCAGCAGAATGCCAGCTCTGCCTGTGCCTCAGCATCCTCCAGTTCACAGCCCAGCACTGAAGCTTACAAGCAATGATTTACACCATGCCCAGAGTGGCTGAGCCAAGGAGATGGGGGGCACACATGCAAGCAGATTACAGGACCAATACCCTTCCAAACCAGCCCAGCATGACCCTCCCAATATCATCTGCCAAAAGCAATTCACTTCTCACTGGGTAGAAGCAATAAAAAGAGAAACCTAAGATCATGTGGGATTTTCTCCCTCCCTGGTGCCCACAACTTATTTTTATTAACAAACAATAGCTGTTAAAAGCACTGTGGTCTCACACAGCAATGTCTGCTCTACCCACTTCAGACACTCTTAATTAGCTTGAAGCTGTTATCTTAAAGGGAAAAGCCTGGGGGAAGGAGAGTGTCTGTAGGTGGAAGGAGAGAGGCAGATTTTCTTCCAGCTGAGGGCTGCAAGCTGCCATTCAACAGGGGACGGAGTTGTCCATGCCAGGTCTGCTCCTCTGATCTGTATGTTGTGATATCATCTCAATCTTTTAACCATTTAAAGCACAGAGGATAGGATAGGATAGGATAGGATAGGATAGAATAGAATAGAATAGAATAGAATAGAATAGAATAGAATAGAATAGAATAGAATAGAATAGAATAGAATAGAATAGAATAGAATAGAATAGAATAGAATAGAATAGAATAGAATAGAATAGAATAGAATAGAATAGAATAGAATAAAAAAGAAACCAGGTTGGAAAAGACCTTTGAGATCATTGAGTCCAACCTATCACCCAACACCATCTAATCAACTAAACCATAGCACCAAGCACCCCATCAAGTCTCCTCCTAAACACCTCCAGTGATGGTGACTCCACCACCTCCCTGGGCAGCACATTCCAATGGCAAATCACTCTCTCTATAAAGAATTTCTTTCTAACATCCAGTCTAAACCTCCCCTGGCACAGCTTGAGACTGTGTCCTCTTGTTCTGATGCTGCTTGCCTGGGAGAAGAGACCAACCCCCACCTGGCTACAACCTCCCTTCAGGCAGTTGTAGAGAGCAAGAAGGTCTCCCCTGAGCACCCTCTTGTCCAGGCTAAGAGACCCCAGCTCCCTCAGCCAGTGATAATGATAATTCTGAGGGCTGTTATTCTTGGATGAAGTTTCTGGACAGGCTTGAGACTAAATCATTTGACAAGCTGCAAGGAAAGCTTTTGTTTACCTCCTGAGTTCTGGTACTCTGTGCACAGCCTTGCAGCAGCCATTCCTCCTGTAGGAAGAGGCCAGGGCTCTCGTAGCAAACATTGCACCACATTCATTTTGCAGAACACTCTGACCCACTCTGCAGGTCATCACTGCCTTTAAGCCACCTCTCGTGCAGGAGGGAGCAGCGAGTTTGCACTGCAGACAGCAAGCAGCCAAGTACAAGCAGGCATTTCTGGAAGGAAACACAAACTGCTCCCTCCAGCTGAGGTGGCAAGGGGAACTCCTAGGTGAGCAGAATCTCAATTGCTCAACAGCTCTCCTCTTGCAAAGAGGCCTGAGGGACTCTGAATAAATAAAACCAGCCAGAGCCTTGGCTTCATCAAAAGGAAAGAAGGAAAAAGCCTTTGAACCAACAATTGTTGGGTTTTTTTTTTACACTAAGAAATAGGTTAAAAGGGAGTTTTGACATTTCAGTTTTGTTCCAGCAGAGAAGAAACCCAGCACAAAACTTGTGAAGCAGGGACAAAACACTGTATGAAACTCTGGACATCAGCTCTCTGGCAGTAAAATATCCCTCAGCAACACTCCTGGCCTTCAGCAAAGGTGAAGTAGTTTCATTCCCTGGGAGTACACATGGCCCCAAGACAAAATGCAGTTGGCAGGACACAAGCTCAGCCCACATACTTCTTTCTCTTGGGTCATGTATCTGAATATTAGGAAGAAATTCTTTCCAGTGAGGATGGGGAGACACTAGAACAGGTTGCCCTGAGAAGTTGTGGGTGTCCCCTTCCCTTGGAGGTGTTCAAGAGCAGCTTGGATGAGGCCTTGAGCAACCTGGGCTGGTGGAAGGTTGTCCCTGGCCATGACAGAGGGGCTGGAACTGGATGATCTGTTAAGTCCCTTCCAACCCAACCCATTCCATGATATTATGACCATTCCTCCCTGCTGGAGGACAGGACACACTGGAAGGACAGCAGCTTTAGAACATGCCAAGGACCGCGTTCAGAGCGAGCTGCTTCAAGAAACCCTTTCCATGAGCCCTCCTTACACACAGTTTCACTGCAGAAAAAATAACCCCAGAGCTGCTCAGAAAACCATTTGCCTCTCCTCAAACCCGAAGATTTTTCCCAGTTCTGCCACATTTTTTTCTCCACAGTTCCTTTTTGAGGAGTCTACACACTCTTGGAAGCCTGCTTTCAGCCCTTTGGCTCGCAGCAGTTGAGCCCTCTGGAAAGCACAGAGACCAACTCAGTCTTCTGAAGGAGCTCTCCGTGGTTTGAGTGTTCTCTCCTCCCCTGCCAGAGAGTGAGATTTTCCCACCAAATCTGACTTTCATCAAAAAAAAAAAACACCAAAAAAACCCAACCCAAACACTTTGATGGAAATTTTTTCAGCTCCCTCAGAAGAGAAGAAATCCAAGCAGCACTAACCCCTGTTTGCTGCTAGTGAAGAATTACTGCTAGCACCAAGGCTCTTTACACATGAAGGAAACTCTGAAGTATGAATCGGATCTGTGAACATATCAGAAGTCTAAGGGGAGGTGGGGGGGGAGGGAAGCTCTTCAATGCATCAACCTGATCTCTAGGCTGCAGAATGAAGATTAATCTATTTATTTCACTGAAAGTCCCAAGCAGATTCAAGGAGGGGAAGGGAAACACAGAAGCCTCCACCAAATCAACCTCCAATAAGTGGTTTATGGTCAAAGGGAAAAAAAAATGAAGCAGCTAGGTTTGCTTCTTTTTATAGCTGCCAAAGCTGTAAGTGAAATAAATAGGTTAATCTCCCATCTATCACCCAGAGAACATTTGGAGGCACACGAGCCTGCACTTTGAGGCTAGGAGGAGGCAATTTGTGAATGGTTTGCAAGACTTTGTTTGTGTCGTTTTCCCTTTTTTTTTTCCTTAATGGAGTGCGAATTTTTGGGTGTGCATTTGAAAGGCAGTAAGCATATGCTTTTGAAAGGAGGTGGGAAAGAGGACAGATGCCAAGCTAAGAATATGCACAAGAAAGCATAGAGGTGATAGCCTTGAGAGCAGACAGAAGAGGGGCAGAGAAGTCTGCACAAGAGAGTAAGGAAGCCTGCAAAGCTAAGGGTGCAGAAAACACTGCAGCTAGGAGATGCTCCTCCGTGTGACAGTGAAGCTGCACACAACCAGATGCTGCTGGAAGCTGCTGGAGTAATGGCTACTAGCAAGAGTCTTGCACAGGAAAGCAGAGCTGAAGTCCAAATTTGTAAGTGATGTTGCCTTTAAAAGGCATTAATTGGACTGAAAGAAGCTTTTTAATCCTGCCTGTAGCCTAAGTGACACACAAAGAAGATTTCAAAACAGTAACCTATGTGTTTGATTAACAGTTTAACACCAAAGAGCATCCAATTAGAGGTGCAGAACTACTGTGTTACCAAGATGAAACATCAGAGTCCCAGAGGGATGGAAGAGAATAAGCAGCTCTGGCATTTTTCCTCTGCTTGTTACAGCAACATGCCAAATCCCACACCAAGCAGCAGCAGAGAAGTGAGGGGAGTCCTGGCCACAGGAGAAATACCACCCAGCCAAGTGCAAATAGGAGATGTTTTGGGTGGGGGAGGCAGGTTTTGCTAAGCTCCCTCCCCTGGGTCACTGCAGAGGTTGTGAGCCTGAGGGAGGGAAATGCTTTTCACTTAATCCAACAGAGATTTTTAACAAGAGCTCCCTGGCTCAGCAGGGGAAGGACCCTTGTAGTGGTGATGGTGAAAGGACAGACCAGAGGCAACCTTTGCCAGCAAAAGGAAATTCTTATTAGGCCTCTTGATACATTATTGAGTGAAAAAAAAACCCACTTAGCAAAAAACACCCTGCTCAGCTTTTCCCCTCCAGACAGCAGGGAAAATTCAGGAAGAGACATGACTTCTAGCTGGTCCAGGCTCTGCCATCGCTCAATTTCTCACCATCCTCTTCTCTCTGTCTCGTGGCCTTTTAGTGTGTTTGTCTAAGGCTTGGAGAGTAATTTCTGTAATGGAGGATATGGGCACAGAGCAGCTTGCTTGGTAATCCAAGAGGTGCTTTTGAACAAAGCACCACTCAAATTTCATAAGATAACTGCTCCACGTCTGCCTTCTCCTTGGTTTCTCAACCATCTGACAGCTCTGCTTTCAGATGCAGCCATTACACGCAGCTCCTGGACTTCACATCTGCCTTTGCCCAACTTATTTACCATTTCTCCCTTTAGCAAGCCAAATGCCATCAAGCCTTCTCACTTGCATGTCACTCCTTTCCCAGACAGTCACTCCTGCAGAAGATCTAAGCTCTTCTGCACTAAAGGCCAGCAGAGATCTCTAGGAGGAGGGCTGGTGGCACTTGCACTCTTCAACTGCCATGGAAAATTGGCCCTAGGAAAGACCTCAGTAAAACCCTACGAGAAAAATGTCACCATTGAGTCAAAGGGAGCCTGCATGTTACCCTCACTGTGAAGAGCCAAGCATGGGATAAATCTCACAGACCCTTACCAGCCCTTTTCTCCATCCTCACTTGAGTGCAAGTGTTCCCTTCCTAGCTGCAGTGTGATATAAGCAGGTGAGTGACAGCTGCAGACTCTGTCCAGGGGTTTGACATGCAGCAAGCAAAGATCACTTGGCTTCATTAACAAAGCATAACACAGAGGCCCACAAGGGCTCAGGACATTGCCTCAGAGTGAAACCCAAATTTATTCACAGAACAAATCCATTCTGACCACCTTGCCTCTCTGTAGCTCCAAGTTAGCTATAATCAGGCTGTCTGGGCTCCTGACTTAGCAGCATTCTCAAAACGGCTCCCAGAGCACCCATCCTCATCAGTGATATCCAATTTACAAACTGAGCAAGGAACAACCCTTTCCAGAGTTGGCTTTTCAGTTGTTCTCATCACTGGCTTAACATCAATTCCAGTTAAATGAGGGAAGTACAAAGGGACTAAGTTATGCCCACGCTGAGCTCTCTGAAAACCCTGATCACATCACTCCTTTCCTGCTATAAGCATAAATTGTCCTCATTAACCAGCCTCAGCCCAACTTTAATGTTTGTGTCTAAACCTATAATCCATCCCAAATCCAGCTCCATATTCTAATGCAGCTGTTATCCTCCAGCACGAATTCACAGCCTGTCTGGCCAGATGAGCCAAGAGGACTCAGACATCTGACATCCTGGATTTGCTCTTTCTGATCCAGACACTCCTGGTTTGGTCTCAGTACCAGGGAACGTGAGGCTTGTACAGTTGTGCTTTCAATGCTTCCTGACGTGCCCAGCCCTGTTCCCAGTCAAACACCATGGGGATACAGACTCAAACTACTGCTGTCTTTGAGTTTCATAATAGGCTAGCAGAGAGAGATTTCTCCACAGAAGGAAGGGCTGCAAGCTTAGCTCAACTCCCCTTAGACACCCTGGAATTCACCAGGGAAAAGATGATTTGCATGCCCCAAATGTAGGGAAAATTACCAATTAGAGCTTACTGAACTTGGCCACGAGACATAAACTGTAAGCCAGGCTGCCTCAACTCCCCAGCACACAGGAACCACTTGGGTTTTCTCCCTACACCCTTTGGGACTCACTTCAGCTTAGACACACTCCAAGCAGTGGAAGTTTTGAGTGATTGTGATTCACCCTAACTCATTTTGAACCAGTTTTGAGCCCAGCAGGCTTCCAACTATTCCAGCTGCCCAGTAGCCATCAGCCCAGCTGATTGTTGCTAACTGCTGTCAAATGGCAGCCTGGCAGCCTCTGCATCTTCTCCTGCCCCCAGAAGGAAAGCTGTTAATGCTAATCTCCTCATTGCTCCTTTCCCAAAGCAGCTTGGATCCCGTTGGTGGGAGGGGGACAAGCACCCAGAGGGACAGATAACACTGCGCACTTTGGAGGTGAACAAAGGCAGCCCTCATCAGACCTCCAGCCTGAGCTCTTTCCCCAGCCCCACGTGGAGCAGCTCTTCCTCCCCTCCACCTCTCAGCCTGCTTTGCCAAAATGTAAATGGCTAACATTAGGGGGCCGTTTTCCCTCTGCCACCCCCAACAGACCCTGATGCTGCTGCTGCTTAAACCACAAATCCTCAAGCAGTGCAGTGAGATGGTGACCCCAGTGTGCCAATGCTGTTATTAATAGAACAAGGACAGCCTGGAGTGTGCAAATAGACCCTTAAATTAAAAACAAAACCAACTGCCATCACCTCAGTTGCTTCCTGCTATACCAATAGTCCCTGCCCTGAAGACACTGTGGCTTCGGATGCTGTCTGCGTCTACCACTCCACTGTCTGTGCTCAAAGAGCTCTTCTGCTGAGCTGACATACAAATCAGGAAGGCTGTTTCACACCTGGATTTCAGCCACCGATCTGAACATCATCTGCAGGGCCCCACGGGGTTGGTGAGGGACTCAAATTCCACCTGGTGACTCTAGCGTGCATCAGCACAAGTGCCTGCAGAGCGCAGGAGAGAGGATGTGGGAGGAAGGTGGTCAGCTACTGACCCCCGACTTCTGCAGTGGCACCATGCAGGAACCTGGCCAAGGGCACAGAGCAAACTCCTTTTCCCTCAAAAGCAGCTTTAGGGAGGAAAGGCAGCAAAGGATCAGTACCCAAAGCCTTTGACACAGCAAGAGGAAAAACCCAAACCCCAACACTCCCAGCAATAAGCAATGTCTAATTTCCTGTCACTGCATGGCTGGATTAACTCTGGCCCCTGAGCAGCCTCAGACAGAGCACTCTGCAGGAACTTGCCTGACAGCGCTTCCAAGGAGCTGCTCATGCAATGCCCCTTGAGATCAAGCTTCTCCCTGAAGTTGCAGTGCCTCCTCCCTCCCTCCTCACAAGCAGGCTGTACAACTGTGCAGCCTCCTAAACCCCAAGTTTGTTTCTCTAGGGAGTTGCTGTGGATGTTTATCCCAACAGCTCCCTCTTTGAGACCATTTCACCCAGGAGCCTTGCAAGCTCGATGACTCCCGGAGCCCAAGAGCAATCACGCAGGACGCGAGGCTGCTGGGCACAAAGGCAGCTCCTCTGCCTGCTCTGCTGTGCCTGCCCTTTTTGCCCTGCCTCTCACCTGCAGCTGAGCATCCCCCTTTCCCCATCTCCATGGCTACCAACGTTGCCTTTTTGCCAATTATCTGCCAACCACCCATCCTCACTGGCAGGAGCAATGAGCATCTACCCTCTCACACAGCCCCTGGCAGTGGATCCCACTGCTCTCCCTGTCTCACCCCTTTGTCCAGGGTGGTTATGTTTTCCCTACTCCTTTGCTGTGCATTCCCTTGTCTGGCTTATCCTCAGAGCATCCCAGCAGAGGAGGGCAGTGCAGTTATCCAACACAGAGGCTGGCACACCAGAGGGAACACAGTGAGCCTCTGGTAGCTTCCAGAGGCCTCCTTTCTGCCTAAAAGTGCTCAGGCTACAGACAGGAAAAGAACATCCAAGTCCCAGGGAAAGAATGGGCAGGCTCCACATACTTGAATTTATGTCAACCTGGAGAGCAGACAAAGCCCCATTAATTCCTGGGCTGTCCAAGCAAGAATTGGATGAGTGACAACTTTAACATTATGACTTCAATGGACCAGCTCCCCAGGGTGCCAGGGAGAAGATGCTCTTTCTGCCTGTACTGTCCAAAACGCCAAGAGAGATCCAAATCAACCACAGGCTGCCATCCTCACGTTAGCGGCCAGCAGCCCTCCTCATCCTCTGTGCCTTGGGAAGGCTGATAAAGAGAGCTGCTTGGCAGCACTGAAGGCTTTGCTCTTCCTTCCCCCGCCTCCTCGCAGCTCCCTGGCCTTCCCTTATGAGCCTGGCTGCCACTCATGCAGGAATTGGTCTCTGGGGAGGATGGGGGGCACAGGATTCTCAAATCCCTCTCTTGTTTTTTGAGCTGACAGCAGCCTTTCAGCCCAACAACAGCTCAGAATGCTTGTGAAGGGAGATATTTTTATGAGAGCTCAACCCTCCCCAAAATCTTTCCAAGCTCCTTTTCTTAGGCACTTTGAAATAATTAAAGTCTTCCATCAAATTATACTGAAGATCTCTATGAAAAGCCTTTCATTTCCATTCCCTTAGTGTTACACCATCCACCAGATGAACTCTGGGTGGGGGCTTTTTGGTTTGGGGTTTGGGTTTTTTTCCCCCTTTCTCCATCTCTCTTTCACTTTTACTGTGCCTCAGTTTAGGAAAGATGTTGAGTTGCTGGAAGGTGTCCAGAGAAGGGCAACAAAGCTGGGGAGGGGTCTGGAGCACAGCCCTGTGAGGAGAGGCTGAGGGAGCTGGAGTTGCTTAGCCTGGAGAAGAGGAGGCTCAGGGGAGACCTTCTTGCTCTCTCCAACTACCTGAAGGGAGGTTGTAGCCAGGAGGGGGTTGGTCTCTTCTCCCAGGCAAGCAGCACCAGAACAAGAGGACACAGTCTCAAGCTGTGCCAGGGGAAGTTTAGGCTGGAGGTTAGGAAGAAGTTCTTCACAGAAAGAGGAGATTGGCCATTGGAATATGCTGCCCAGGGAGGTGGTGGAGTCACCATCACTGGAGGTGTTTAGGAAGAGAATGAATGAGGCACTTGGTGCCATGGTTTAGTTGATGAGATGGTGTTGGGTGATAGGTCAGACTTGATCTCAAGCATCTCTTCCAACCTGGTTAGTTCTATTCTATTCTTTGTTTTAATTACACACACACACACACCCCTACACACCCCTTTATCCACCTTCTAAAACGTCATGCTGGGAAACTTTCATTTGATTTTTAGCCTGCCTAGAATTTTGGGCTGTGCCACATCCTGTCAGGCCATCACAGCTGCAGAGGTGATCTCAAGCTCTCCTTTAACTAGGATGTGTTTAACCAGCTCATGGTCAGCAGCGGTGATCTCTGCTTCTAGGGTAGGGACGTGAGGAAAGCCTCCAAGATGGCAAGAAACCTAAAGAGCATCAGAGTCTCTCTAAATCCACTCCTCCATCCTATGGGCACACTTGACACCCCAAAAAGTGGTCCAGCAAGCACAGGCTTACAGCAGAGAAGGGAAAGGTTCATATTTTATCTAAACAGGGGAGCTCGCCAAGTTGACCTTTAGCTCACAAAAATAAATGGCAGGGCAGAAATAGCTTGCTTCACCCCAGTGACTTTTTCAGCTGATAAACTCCTTAATGAACAAAAGGTTTCCCCAAAGAGAGCCAACATCCCTTGCCCAGTGACTCTCAGAAGAGGCTGAACAAACTGTGACACGATGCCCCAGTTCAGAGCAAAACCGCAGGAGCCGCTGCGGTCAGAGGCAGCTCAGGGAAACTGCAAACGTGCAGAGGATTTCCTTGTGGGTACCAAGGCCTCTAGCTGAAAGTGAAGAGCACAGGACCTGCTCATCTGTGATCTGCTCTAGGTGATCTTGCTCTGGCAGGTGGGTTGGATGCAATGATCTTTCTTCCAACCCCTCCCATTCTGTGACTCTGTGAACCAAGCCAAAGAACAAACCCCAAGCCCATCTGAATTCCCTTGCCACTATAGCTGTAGCAGTTTAGTCAGTTAAAAGCCTATTTGCCTTTACACAAATGAAGAGAGTCTGCTCCCCAGACTGTTCAGGCCATCTGTGTGCTGCACATTCACACCTCAGGAGGGTGAGCTCACCGCTGGTAGGCACAGGGAGCTACAGAGAGCAAAGGAGGGGTGCAGAGCCTCCAGCTCTCTGCTCTGGTGGAGGCAAGAGGCAGCCACCTGCACAGCCAGGGCTCTCTGCAGTGGTGGCAGATTGCCTGTGCAGCCCAGAGACACTCTGGGAGAGGAAGAAGCCAAGGGAGCAAAGCCAGCACCTTTGAATAGCACCAGGTAATCGAAGGGAAGCCAAAGAAAACAGTGGATCAGGAGGGGACTCTGCCAGGAGGGCAGCATGAGCCTCTGCTCAGTGCAGCAGGAGTTGCCTCATTTTTATAGAATCATAGGACTGCTTTAATTGGAAGAGCCCTCTAAGATCATCCAGTCCAACCATCAACCCACCACCACCATGGCCATTAAACCATGGCCCCAAGTGCCATGGCCACAGGTGCCATGGCCACAGGTTTCTTGAATACCTCCACGGATAGGACTCCACCACCTCCCTGGGCAGCCTGGGCCAATCCTTGACCACTCTTGCAGCATAGAAATTTTCCTTATCTCCAACCTAAACCTCCCCTGGCACAATTTCAGGCCAATTCCTCACATCCTATCACCTGATGCTTGGGAGAAAGCTTTCTGCAGGATCCTGCTCCCACTGGTGCTGATCCACCCTTCCTTTTTGGGTGCTCAGCCATCTCATGTCCAAAAACATTTGCCCTTGCACTAGGATAGAAGCAGTGGTGTCATACAAAGGAGGGGAATCAAGGCTCCAACCAAACCAAGTGAGACACCCACAGCCAGCCTGCATAGCCATGGCACAAGAGAGAACCAAACCCAGCCTGGGGGATCAGAAAAGTGCCCACAGTTAACACATCTGCTTGAGTGAAGGTGACACAGCCATTACCTGCAGTCACAGAGAAGGGAGAGAGCCAGGTACACACTTGGCAGGATATCTGGGTTGCTGTGAAATGTCTTAGCAAGATCCATGCAGGGGGGGAGAAAAACACCCAAACCAAACCACAAGTCTGCAAGAAACAGGCTTCAGCTGCTAATAACTGAGAGCCACAGGGCAGGGAACAGAGCACTGGGAGAGGAACTGGAGAGAGAGCAAGGAATACAGATGCATTTCAGGAGCTGCCAGTGCGCTGGCCTCTCTCACTGATAGAATTCAGCCCTTAAACTTGGTTGTACCATACTAATCTGAGGATTACAGCCTGAATTACCTTAGAGCCAGAAATGAGAAAAGGGCTCCCTGTGTGCCTGCAGTCGCTTCCCAGCAAAGAATGGGACCAGAGAGCACTGCACGCAGAGATGTCACCCTAGAGAGAGCAGGGAGACACGTCCCAGAACAGCCACGGGGCTCCTGCTTACCCATGGCTTTTCAGAGTGCTGCAGCAGCTCTCACATCGCCCCCAACACCTGAAAAAAAAGATTGCAACACCTCTGCCCAGGCTTTGTGAGCAGTTTAGGGGAGTTAAAGTGCTGGCATGTGGCACTCACAGCAGCTGCTCAGCAGAAGGAAGAAGATGGTGATGAACCTGTGCTTGATTTTGTCATTGTAAGCACACAGCAGATGCTGGGTTAAGAGCACTTTATGGGGTCTTATGGAAGCTAACACAGAAGCAGGCATGAACAGGAGGTACAAGCTTGCTAACCTTCCAAGAGTGCAGCTTGACTCAGTAATCAAAGCATCAGCAAAGTCCAAGAGCTGGGAAAGGCAATGGCTCCTAGGAGGCAAAGCATGACACTGTTTCAGGACACCAAGACTTCATCCCCAGCTCTGCTGCTTGGCTAAACTACTTTCTCAACACATTAATTTTACCACCTGTACCCAGTGAGAATAATGTTGCAGACCTCTTCAGTGAAGGGCTTTGAGGTCTCAGGATGAAGAGTGCTCTGTAAGACTCATATATCATCATTAGCTCTTGCCAGGAATAACCCAGAGGCTAGAAACGTGGAGCAGCATTTTTTCCAGCTGCATTTGGCTTGAGTTTCCCTCCCTGCAAGCCCAGCAAACCCAAACTCTGATATTCTGCCTAGCTGGAGTTTGTCATTTATTTGACCTACAGCAGCACTCCAAATGACCTTGGAGGCTCCAGATAAAACTCCTTGTCCCCCAAATACTGTGATTCCATCGTGCAAATCAAGCCCTGATCTGCACAGCAAATGCAAGTCAGGAGGGGAACCCAAAAGAGAGCCCAGAGTGCTGTGCTCACGAGAAGATGCTGCCACTAACATTTCACACCTGAAGTTTTTAGCCAGCATGCACAGAAAAGAGTAATACTTAGTAAATAAAAGGAGAAGGTGACATCTTTTAAGAGCATCCACATCTCCTCCGAGTTTCAGAGGGTGTCCTGCAGTGCCATCAGCTCAGCCATTCCCATTCCCCTCCACAGGAGGGCAAGAGATGTGAAAGTCACAGAATCACAGACTTCTTTTGGTTGGAAGAGACCTCTGAGCTTTTCAAGTCCAACCATTAACCCAACACTGCCAGGTCACTACTAAACCATGTCCCCAGCACCCTACATGCTCTTTAAGTCCCTCCAGGGATGGGGAGTCCATCGCTACCCCAGGCAGTCTGTTCCAGCCTATGTAGAGATTTTCTTTCCCTAATAAATAAAACCCCTTTGAAATGAAAAGCTCTCCAGGTTCCTCCATTTCACCCTGTTCCTGTTTCTGCCCTGGTTGTGCAGGGAGGTGTCCAGAGAAGGACAGCAGAACTGGTGAGGGTCTGGAGAACAAGGCTGGTGAGGAGCAGCTGAGGGAACTGGGGTTGGTTAGTGTGGAGGAGGCTGAGGGGAGACCTTATTGCTTTCTGCAGCTCCCTGAAAGCAGGTTGCAGTGAGGTAGGGGTTGGTCTCCTCTCCCTAGTATCAGGTGATAGAATGAGAAGAAATGGCCTGAAATTGTGCCAGGGGAGGCTGAGGTTGGACACTAGGAACAATTTCTTTGCTGCAAGAGTGGTCAGGGATTGGAACAGGCTGCCCAGGGAGGTGGTGGAATCCCTATCCCTGGAAGTGTTCAAGAAATGGGTGGCCATGGCACCTGGGGACATGGTTTAGTGGCCATGGTAGTGTTAGGTTAATGGTTGGACTGGATGACCTTGTAGGTCTTTTCCAACCCAAACAGTTCTGTGAGTCTATCATGGCAAGGCAACTTGTTCCTATAGAGATCATAGAATCACCAAGGTTGGAAAAGACCTCAAAGATCATCAAGTCCAACCTGTCACCCAACACCTCATAACTACTAGACCATGGCACCAAGTGCCACGTCCAATCCCCTCTTGAACACCTCCAGGGACAGTGACTCCACCACCTCGCTGGGCAGCACATCCCAATGGCTAACAACTCTCTCTGGGAAGAAAGATGTTCCTATCACATAAAGGAAACAGACTTGCCAGCAATGTCCCACTTCAAGAGATTCAAATAATTCTCCCCACTGACAGCTCAGGACAGGCAACACAGAGCTGGTATTGTCAGGTCACTGTTCTGCCTCAGAGCATCATCCAGAAGAGTGCTGGGATGAAGGTAATTAACAACGTGGTAACTAATCTGTTTAGTCATCCACTGTGTCCACAATTCATTTCTGTCATGTGTAAACAGAGCATCAAAGCTTGGCAGTGAGGGCTGTCAAGTAGCATGCAGATTTGCTGGTGTTTAGAGAGAGCCTAAGTAGCTCTCTCTGAACAGCCATGGCCAAATAAACCCAAGACTTGCCCTCAGCAAGGGTCAGGATATAGCAGATGCGAGGATCCTTCTCAGCCCAGCTCTGCGTATTGCTTCTCCTCACAACCCCTCAGCATCATTACCCATCCTCACTTTGCAGAGGGGAAAACTGAGACCCACACACAGAACAGTTTACCCAGAGTCACAAAGGCAGCCCATGGTTGGCAGGACATTCAACTGAGCTCCCTGGAGTCATTCATAGATTCACAGAATGGTTTGGGTTGGAAGGGACCTTCAAGCTCATCCAGTTCCAAGCCCCCTGCCATGGGCAAGGGACACCTCCCTCCAGCCCAGGTTGCTCATCCAGCTTGGCCTTGAACACCTCCAGGGAGGGTCTAGTCTCATTCTCACCTGCATGCTCTAACTGCCCATCAAAATGTGACCCAGATTTTTGCCCACTCAAGGGAAAAGGCACAAGTTCAATGATTTCATTCCTATTTTCAGCTCTGTACGGGACTGGAAGGGACAAAATCACAGCTCAAGAGCCTGTGGGGGAAGCCACTTCCCAGGAACTCCACCACTAGAAATAACAGATACTTCTCCAAGGGTTCCCAGCTCAGCCTGGTAGACCCAAGGAGGGTCAAGTTCTTACACTAACAGCCAGGGAAATTTTGGCAATGCCTCCAAAATTGCCTCCTGGAGTTTGCAGGGTTCACCCATCAGCAATGTCTGACACAGCAAGTGAGATTAAAACTGCGGGGGTGGGTGCATGCTTGTGCCTGCTAGTGAGCCTGCAAAAGAGAACACACACAGCCTGATACTTTGGTCTGTTCAGCTGGGACTCCAGAAATCCATTTTTAGCTCTGCAACTGCCATGTTCCCTGTCTTTAAATAACTCAACCCTCTCTCCTTCCCACTGGTTTCCTCTTCTATAAAACTGGAAGTATTCCCTGCTAGGTCTTCTTGCCTTGGTACTGCATGAATCTATCCAAAATGAGCTTCAGAAACACCATTTCACTGATGCCATGCACTTGCCTGGAAGTCCCAGCATGGATTCAAAGGTTGCTTGTTATGACTGCTCACCAGCTACCTCATGTCTTCAACTCCTCCTCAGAGTGCACAGCAACATATGCAGATGCTGACAAGGTCATAGCTCCTTACAAAAAGGAGGTTCGAGAGGTAGAGCTGAGAGGCACCACAGAAACAACAACAAAAAAAGGAAGTAGTATCACTACTGAAAAAATAAATTAGAAAGAAAAAGTAAGCTTCTCAGATGGAGAGACAGAGCTCAGCTTCAAGGTGGAGGAACCAAGGTGTAGAAGCTTGATGCCACTGGCCCTGCCCCAGCAAAACATTTGGGCACGTGCTCCCCAGCAAGCTTCACTTGCTCCTGTGCCTGGCTTTTAGGCTCAGGCAGCTCTCCCTTCAAAAGGTGAGGGGCATCCAAGCATTTGCCTGGGTGGGAATCACAGGGCTTGACACCAAACTACAGCAGAAGCCCAGCCCTGGCTCGGCTGCAGCCTGAGGAGGTCTTTGCAGGAAACTTGAGAAGAGCCCCAAACGCTCTGGGAAGGTAGCGATCTCGTGAGACTAAATTCAGAGGCTCTCTTCTTTCCCTGTCCACCTCCATTCCTGTCACCAATTTATTGTGAACATTTGTGGTTTCATTTCTGCCTCTCCCCCATCCTTTTGTTTTTTTTTCCCCCTTTCCCCATCCCACTCAAACCTGGCAGGTTTTAAAACCGGTGAGTATCTCGAGGAGAGGAGAGCTGCAATGACTCCTCTGGGGACAATGGATTAGATTCCCCTGCAGTGTGCCTACAAAGTCAAAACCAAATTCTTCCTTTTTATAGGAATTCATTCAAAGCCTATTGATTTGAGTCTGTGTCCTGGTCTTAACAGTCTCTGAGCCTGATTTTTTTTTTATTAGGTTGCAAAAATGATATTCAGGTCTAGGCCCTTAGCTGCTCAGCCAGCCAGCCCACTCCCCTTTCACTCCTCCTTGTCCTAGTGCTGGTTTCCACACCCTGTGAGCAGCTCCATAGAATCATAGAGTGGTCTGGATTGGAAGGGACCTCTAAGGTCATCCAGTCCAACCCCCTCTGCAGTCAGCAGGGACATCCTCAACTAGACCAGGTTGCCCAGAGCCCTGTTGAGCCTCACCTTGAATATCTCCAGGGATGGGGCCTCAAACACCTCCCTGGGCAACTTGTTCCAGTGTTCCACCACCCTCATGGTAAAGATCTTGTTCCATGACAAGCCTGACATCTTCCCTAATACTCCCCCTCCTTAGATTTGTCCCTTTGCTCCCCACCAACACCACTGCATTTGGCTCTTCAACAAGGGACAAGATGGCTCATGACACAGGTGTGGCTCCAAACAGACACTCCTGAAGGAAGTGGGTATGGATAGGAAGCTTATGGAGGCTGAAATCACTCCCTGGGAGTTGTTAAAAGCTATTACTAAGCTGAACCTAGGGACTCCTTATTTCAGGAGTTATTGTTCTGGAAGCAACTGCTGCAGCCTGCTAAAGAGCTTGTACACAAGGACTCAATGCTTATGACACTTGGGATTTACTCTGTGCTGCTGCTTTTTATAGAAGGGGAAACTTCCACGAGCAAATAGTTCTAAGAGCAGCCACTCATGGCTCCTGCCTGACCATTGCAGCATGTGTGAACTGCTGATGCAGTCATCACGTCACCCCAGCTCATCTCAAGATCACTGAGCCATGCCATCAACAATCCTGATGGGCTTGTGAGAGCCTGCAATCAGGTGAGCACACCACAGACCCTTCTGGAGCAGAGAGGGATGGCAACTCACCCTGCCAAAGAAATGTGGCTGGGAAATCTTTGGCCATCAGCAGTTGAGCAGTTCAGGACCTTGCACCTCCTTGCATCTCCTCCTTTAAAATGGTTTCCCTCATAGGAAATAATCATTAACCTAAAGGATAGAGATGGTACCCAAACCTTTGCAGCTCCTGTGTCACCTCCAGAGCTGTCTCCTTTTTCCAACCCACTGTAACCCAGCCCCTGCCAGTGAATCCTTGCTCACATTCCTGGATGCAGCAAGTTTTTGCTCAAGTTACACACCAGATATACTGCTCAGGCTGTGCAGGTATAACTCTCTGTCTCATAAGTCTCTCCAGCACCCTGCAAGCTGCAGATAAGCAAGGACACAGCCCCATGACTCCCCCAAAATGGAAACCTGAGCACGAGAGGAGAGGCAGGCAGGCAGACAGACAGCTATGCAACAGCAAGCACAAGGCAGCAGTGAGATCACCAAGATGCCTGGGAGAAGCAATAGCCCCAGATTTATGTCCAGGTTCGAATGTCTGCTAGAGCAGAAGGTCATGGGAACAACCCTGGCTGCCAGAGAAGAGCAGCAGTAAATTCTGCCTCCCACCACAGCTGGCCTGGAAATTACAGAAGGATAAAATTGTTCTATTACACAATCCTGAAAGATTACAGTTTTTTCCTTGGTACTACCACTCTAAAGTTCAGACCTCCCTCCGTGGGGCTATTGAAAGCTGCTGCAGCTCTGTCTTGGGGGCTTCGTTACCAACAGAAGATTAATTAGAGGCAAACAAGGAAGCTGTTTAATGTACAGCCAAGCCACAGTAGGTTAAGATCATATACACAGCCACAGGATACAGCTCCTGGGGCAGAGACACAGAGCCAAGCCAGTCAGGTCCTCAAGAAGCCTGAGGGCCTGAAATTGAGCCTGGTATCATTTTAGACAGACAAGAGAGATGGAGCTGGTTTCATGCAGACACTTGGCTTCATAGTAGATGAAAAGGGTAAGAACTAGCAAGAACAGGAAAAGTATGTCAAGATCTGAAAAATAAAGACAGATTCATGGATTGCATCAGGTTGGAAGGGCCCCTCAAAGCTCATCTTGTCCAACCCCTCTGCAGTCACCAGGGACACTTCCAACCAGATCTGGCAGCCCAGGGCCACATCAATGCTGATCTTGAACGCCTCCAAGGACAGGGCCCCAGCCACATCCTTGGGCAACCTGTTCCAGTATTCCACCCTTCTCACTGTGAAGAGCTTCCAACCCAAATGATGACCAACCCAAATCTAGCCTGCCCCAGTTTCAAACCATCTTTGGGCTCTAATAAATGAAGCACATTTCTGTTCATCCCCACTCAGAAAGTCAGTAAATACTGAGCTTGTAAAGTAACAATTACTGTGGGTTGATTTCCTCCCCCTCCCTTTCAACACACACACACACACACACCCCCCAGACCTGGGGTTCTTTATCACCAAACCAGTGGGAATAGCAGTGCCAGGTGCTATTAATAAGGTGTTGCCTGCAGCCTGCAGGAACTCAGCCACTCTCACCAGGACCTTCTACCCATTCTCAGACTTCAATTTTCATTCATCAAAATAAATAAATAACTGAAACAAAATAAGGCTTCAAACACACCAGAGAGTGGATTGCTACACACACATTCCCACCTCCCCTCCCTCGCTTTCCCCTTTAATGACTTTGCCAAAGGAGAGAAGTAATTCAGTTGTGGCCAAGAACAGCATTTAGAAGTGTTTGTTGTTTTATAACCATTCATTGGACTTAATTATAGAGGTGTTACAGCTCTGGTGATCTCCTTCCCTTCCTGGAATGACTTACATAATCAGTCACCACCACATGCTTCCACCTGCCACAACAGTATTCAAGCAGAAGGGCCAGATCCTGCTAAGTAGTAAGCTCCCAGAGCTCAGTACTGCCAGCAGTCTGAGGGACACAATATCACAGAATCACCAAGGTTGGAAGAGACCTCAAAGATCATCCAGTCCAACCTGTCATCACAGACCTCATGACTAAACCCTATGCAGATGTTCATCACCTTTTGTGGTCCTCAGCAGGTTCAGGTGATCATGGGAAGAGGTAAACTCCCTCCCAGCTCACCGACAAGCTGTGAGGCTCTGCTCCCCATGCTAGCCAGGCAGCTTCAGCTGCCAACCAGTCCTAAGGTTGTCATCCATCACAGAATGGTTTGAGTGGGAAGGGACTTTCAAAGGTCATCCAGTCCAACTCCCCTGCAGGCAGCAGGAACATCCTCCACTAAATCATCAAGTGGTTGCTGACCCTCTGACTTCAGCTGCAATCTCTGATATTCAAACTATGCCCCACCAGTGTCCCACCTGAGGGGCCTGAGAGGCTTCCTCAAGTTACTGACCCTGCAGATTGAAGTTCACCAGATGCCACAGGCTTCAGTGTGAGCACATCTGGGCATTGAACCAGGCATGTATTTGATTACCAAAGAAAAAACCCCACGTGGTTTTTTCCCCCATAAACCACCCCAGCCAAAACCAGCAGCAATCAATTCCAATGCCACTAGACAAAAATCACACCCAAAGCAGCAATTACCATATGAAATGACACATGAACAGCAATCTAAATGGCATTCTTAATTTCCTTCTGGTTTCTCACCACGCTTGTTGCTTGTTTCACAACCCAGAGATGTATTCTTGTGTAAAAAAACAGAGAGCAAAAGCTTCCTGGAAGATGTAGGGCAGCAGCAATTTCATCTCCCTTGCAAAATGACAAGGCCCATTCAAACAGCTGCAGCAAAAATCAGAAGACTTGGCAACCCTGGAACTCTTCTAGAAGGCAAAGTTGCAGAGTGAGCAGGATACTGCTGCTCTCCACAGCTCAGCTGAAACCTCTGCCAAGGCTGAGAGCAGGTTGGAAGTCAGGTGCTCAGTGCCAGCTGCACTGACGCTGGTCACCCTTGTGCCAAAGACAGGTTACCTGGCCTGTGATCACCACTGCAGAGAAGCCCTGCCCTGATTAAAGCCCTCCTGGCAGCAAAGAGGCCCTGAAACGTGGCACAGGCATGAAGCTGGGACACTCAGACAGTAAGGCTGAGGCCACAAACAGTGCCCAAATCACAGCTTCACTCCAGAAGGAGGCATTGGAACAGGTTGCCCAGGGGGGTGGTGAAGTCACCATCCCTGGAGGTGCTCAAGAAACCTGGGGACATGGCACGTGGGGACATGGATTTGTGGGCATGGTCTTAGGTTGATGTTGGACCCAATGACCTTTGAGGTCTTTTCCAACCAAAACAATTGTGTGCTGCTCTGCCTTTGAAGGGCAGATGATGCACAAGGAAGCACAGGCAGGAGTGCTCCAGAAACCACAGGTCACGGCAGCCCGGCTAAGACAGCAGTTAACATTCCAGTAGCAACTGGGGACAGAGGAGACTGAGCTCTGCCTGTCACATGGATGCATCCAGTGCATCCAACTGCCTTATGGAATAATCAAGAGCTTCAGCCTGTAGCCATGCCAGAGACTTCACAGGAGCAATTTATCACAATTATTCAAAGCAGCCTTACAAGGATTCTGGAGATAGCCATCGGTCAGGGGGCAGAGAAGGGGAAGAAGCTTCCTCTGGACTCCAGCACATCCAGGGAACCTTTCCTGCATCTTGCTGTCAGCAGGCCCTCCTGCATGGTAGGGAGTGCAGGAGTTTCACCCAAGCTGCCTTCCTTTTTTTTTCCCTGTTGTTCTTTTATGATCCCAATGCTTTGCAAATGAAACAAAATTTAGTGGGGGAACCTGCCTCTGTTCCCCTCCTTGCCATACAGCAAACTAATTGAAACCAACATGAATGTTAATGATGCATTTCACATTTGGAAGTTAGAGGAGTGAATAATACATCTCACACTGTATATTAACACCTTCTCAGGGGCATAATGAAGACAAAATATATGCTCTGAGACGGAGTTGTTTATCTCGTGGTGTGTTTCCTGTGTTCCACCATCCCTTCTCACACTGAAATACAAGCTTTCCAATCCAGAGGGTTTTGTTTCAAAGCATAATTTTAAGTCAATCAATAAACTTTTATGTCTTCATCTTTTTTTTGTTCCCCCCCCCCCCTCCCCTTTTTTCTTTTGATTGAATAGCTGAAACAAGAGTGGAGATTTGAGGAAGGCAGGAAGAGGGAAGTGATGATGTGAAAGGTTCCTAAAGGTATCTCACTCTTGATGTTGGGGGGGGGAATAATCTGTTACTGGAGAGATGGAGCCCACAAGTACCTGGAGGGTGGGCTGCAGAGAAGGAGCCCACAAGTACCTAGAGGGTGGTCTGGAGAGAAGGAGCCCACAAGTACCTGGAAGGTGGTCAGCAGAGAAGGAGCCCACAAATACCTGGAGGGTGGGCTGGAGAGAAGGAGCCCACAAGTACCTGGAGGGTGGTCTGCAGAGAAGGAGCCCACAAGTACCTGGAGGGTGGTCTGGAGAGAAGGAGCCCACAAGTACCTGGAGGGTGTTCTGCAGAGATGGAGCCCACAAGTACCTGGAGGGTGGTCATCAGGAGGATGGAGTCAGTCTCTTTCCAGTGACAGGATGAGGGGCAATGGATGTAAACTCAATCACAGGAGATTCCATCCTCAGCAGGAGTACATTTATTTGTTGGTTTTTTTTACTGTGAGGGTGCTGGAGCTCTGGAGCAGGCTGCCCAGAGAGGTTGGGGAATCTCCTTCTCTAGAGATCTTCAAAACCTGCCTGGATGTGTTCCTGTGTGATCTGCCCTCAGCAGTCCTGCTTTGCAGGGGTTTGAACTTGGTGATCTCTGAAGGTCCCTTCCAAACCTTAATATTCAATGATTCTCCTGCTGGAGCTCAGGTCCCTGACTCCTCTTCATACTTCTATTTTAGAAGAAGGGATTTGCAGTTTCTTTTTGTCTTAGAACTTCTCCTATGGAAGAAACCTCTTTATCATTTGTGAAACTCATCTTTCACAGGCTCCTGTGCCAATGGACCACAGGTTCCAAGTCACTCATTGAAGACATCATGACTTGGTGATGACTTGTCCCTAAAGGTCCCTGTGTGGCTGCCCATTGGGAGATGCCACCACTTAAACCTGAATGGATTTAGTCTCTTGGCGTTGCCCACTTCTGACAGGAGCTGTGCACCCTTGGGAAGTGGAAGAGCAACACCACCAAGACGTCAGCTGTAAAAACTTCCATCCTGTCAAACTCTTCTGAGCCTCCTGGCCCTTCTTTGAGGAACTCAGCTTCAGTAGCAAAACTGGAGCAATCCAAAGGAGCTTGCTGAAACAAATCAGCCAACCCTGGGCTCTTTTGTTAAACCAGCTCCTACTTACAGATCAGCAAAGACCCCTGTGGACATCCAGGCCCCCTTCCAAAACAGCTGCCCATAGGCCCTTTTGAGTCCATGCCAATTTCAACTAAAGCACATCTTCCAGGAAAGTATCCAATGTAAAGTTGCCATTCATGGATAATTGACCACAAGCCTTAGGGGAGAGAACACAGCTTCTAATTACTCTCCCTGTTCAAAACCCTCTGTCTTATTTGTAGGCAGAGCTTCTTGAGCTCCAGTTACTTGAAAATGGCTTTTACTGTACCTTCCTAGACAAAAAGCAAGCAAGCAACCAACCAACCAACCAAAAGAAAAAGTAAATAAAAAAGGGAGTGACCTTGTAGGAAGGAAAACATTAGGGTTTTGCAAAGAGAAAGTCAGACCCTCTGAGCCCAGGCTGATGACTGACTGCTGAGGCATCATCTCAGTCAAACAAGAGAGGGGGAAACAGTGCAAGGAGTGGCTCAGCTCAGAAGAAACCAAGGGACAAAGGCACTCACAATGTTATTGTGGCAAGTGACTTTTTTCACCCATGCCTGAGCAAATGTCTAGACAATAGCATTAATGATACAGAGCTTCACAGGTCGCATCACACTTGAAGGGACCCTCAAAGCTCATCTTGTCCAACCCCTCCACAGTCAGCAGAGACACTTCCAACTAGATCAGGCTGCCCAGGGTCGCCTCAATGTTGGTCTTGAATGTCTCAATCCCCATGGTAGATTGTGACAACAAGAGTTTAGGTCTCACAACTTTGCTCATCTACTTCTTCCAAGTTACAGGAGTTTCCAGTACTAAGGTCTAATTCCTCTACCTTGGCTTAGGAAGGAGGTGAGTGAAGGTAAGTGGGATGGATCCAGGGCAAGATATGGGAATGAGAACTGAGATCTCCACCCTAGCCAACACAGCCAGGTTACCATTCAGCCTCCACAGAGCCCAGATGTTAAAGCAGAGCAGTAGAAACTCCTTGGCTTAATTGTGGGGATTTTAAGAGGATGCACCCAAGGTACAACCACTGAAATGAGATGGATCTCATGTTCTGATTACAAAGATGCAGCACTGGCCCTGCTGCATCCCAGGCTGCCAGCTCTACCTGGAGAAGCAGAGTCACCCTGCACTGGTTTCTCACTACAGAAAGCAACAAGATTCATCTGTTGCTTTCCCCAGTGCAAGAAGCAATAATGGAAAACCTCCTATCCAGATCCAGGCAAAGACAAATCCTGAGCCCTTCCTAATTAACAGGACTTATGTGCAGCTTCCTTTAACTGTGGCAGCAAATTCCACTTAATCTCCCTCATTATGACACATTACTGGTAAACAAAATAGCCCTTTGTTTAGAAGGGACACTGCCAGTGACAGACAGAGCTGCCTGCGAGTACTGTGTCCAGTTCTGGGCTCCTCAGTTTAGGAAGGAGGTTGACTTGCTGGAAGGTGTCCAGAGAAGGGCAACAAAGTTGGTGAGGGGCTTGGAACACAGCCCTATGAGGAGAGACTGAGGGAGCTGGGGTTGCTTAGCCTGGAGAAGAGGAGGCTCAGGGGTGACCTTATTGCTCTCTACAACTACCTGAAGGGAGGTTGTAGCCAGGTGGGGGTTGGTCTCTTCTCCCAGGCAAGCAATACCAGAACAAGAGGACACAGTTTCAGGCAGCGCCAGGGAAGGTTTAGGCTGAAGGTTAGGAGGAAGTTCTTCCCAGAAAGAGAGATTGCCCATTGGAATGGGCTGCCTGAGGAGGTGGTGGAGTCAGCATCACTGGAGGTGTTTAGGAGGAGACTTGATGGGGTGCTTGGTTGCATAGGTTAGTTGATCAGGTGGTGTTGGATGATAGGTTGGACTTGATGATCTTGAAGGTCTCTTCCAACCTATCCTATCCTATTCTATTCTATCCTATCCTACTCTATCCTATTCTATCCTATCCTACCCTACTCTATCCTATCCTATCATTCAGCACACCACCACCTCACCTATTCCCTACTACCCATGCCCCTCCATAGATGGTTACTGCACCGCAGCCCGCGGGGGCTAAGCCAAGCCAGAAAGTTCCCACGTGCTGCAAACCTGAAACAGCCCGGTGGGACAGGTTGCTATGGTTGCCAAGATTTAATCCCAATTGATACAGGTAAAAAAAAAAAAAAAAACCAAGAAAGAAAGAAAAAGAAAAATGTAGTGATTAAAAATAAATAAATAGACAAATCTGGGCCTTGTGCCATGAAAAATGTGAAGTTGTCCTTGACTCCAGAAGCAAATGAGCCATGAAATGTATCAAAAAGTGATATTGAATATAAGGTTGTATTTAATATTTTACAACACTGGAAATCTTGTTACAAAAGAGTTAGATCATCAATCAAGCTGAGGGAGGCCAGCTCTACCCTTCTCTCCCCTCTCTTTACCTCTAATTGTTCTTAGAAAAGTTTGAGCAGCTGGTTCATTTACTGGGGGGGAAAGAATGCTGAGCATCACTCAGAAGAAAACTGGAGGTGCTTCATTTGTCCATCATGAAAAATAAGTCCTCATTCATCATCTGCTCTGCTTCAAAGTCCCTGCTGGTTTCTGTCTGTCCTCCACAGCTCATAGAATAGAATAGAATAGAATAGAATAGAATAGAATAGAATAGAATAGAATAGAATAGAATAGAATAGAATAGAATAGAATAGAATAGAATAGAATAGAATAGAATAGAATAGAATAGAATAGAATAGAATTAACCAGGTTGGAAAAGACCTTTGAGATCATTGCTTCCAACCTATCACCCAACACCATCTAATCAACTAAACCATGGCACCAAGTGCCTCATCCAGTCTCTTCCTAAACACCTTCAGGGATGGGAACTCCACCACCTCCCTGGGCAGCACATTCCAATGGCCAATCTCTCTTTCTGTGAAGAACTTCTTCCTAACATCCAGCCTAAACTTCCCCTGGTGCAGCTTGAGACTGTGTCCTCTAGTTCTGTTGGTGCTTGCCTGGGAGAAGAGACCAACCCCCAGCTGGCTACAGCCTCCCTTCAGGTAGTTGTAGAGAGCAAGAAGATTTCCCCTGAGCCTCCTCTTCTCCAGGCTAAGCAGCCCCAGCTCCCTCAGCCTCTCCTCACAGGGCTTGTAAAGCCCTCTAAGCCTTCTCTTCCCTCTAAGCCTTCTCTTCCCTCTTAGCCTTCAGAAAGGGCATAAAGACTTGAGGCAAACCTCTACATAAAGATCTCTGTCAGCAGTTAATTTAACCAATTGTGTTAATTGCCTATCTGTTATCAGCTTATTGCTTGTTAGTTGTACATAAAGCTTTGTCACTCCGCTCCCCTGTCACTTGGCGTTTGTCCCCTGATTTTTACTTCTCCTTTGGATGCCAAACACCAAAGTGGGAGAACACCAGCACCATCCCTTCAGCTTTAGAGCTGGGGGATTCATCTGGCAAACCACAGGCTCTGCAGATGGAAACTCATCTGTATGGCTCCAAGGCAAGAGATTAAACACATATTTCACTCCTCTTCCTTCTTATTGCCCAGACACATACACTTTTCATTACTGCTTTTGTTTAAGCACACTCCTGAAAATTACTTCCCCTGAAAAGGTAAAGTGGTTTTATGAGGATTGCATCTTCAGTGGAGAAGATGCATTTTTTTAATATGCTGTGTGGCATTTAGCTCACCCTCTAGTAACTGTGGGTATGGCACTCACCAAACCCTAGAGCTGAAGCATTTAAATCCCATCCACTGGTCACAGCGAGCCAGCAGTTTTAGCTTAATCATAGAATGGTTTGGGTTGGAAGGGACCTCAAAAATCATCCAGTTCCAACCCTCCTGCCGTGAGCAGGGACACCTCCCACCAGCCCAGGTGGTTCAAGGCTTCATCCAACCTGGCCTTGAACACCTCCAGGGAGGGGACATCCACAGCCTCCCTGGGCAGCCTGTTCCAGCATCTCCCCACCCTCACTGGAAAGAATTTCTTTCTACTATCAAGTCTGAACCTTCTCTCATCCAGCTTCATAGAATTATAAAGGTTGGAAAATACCTCAGAGATCATCAAGTCCAACCTGTCACCCAACACCTCATGACTACTAGACCATGGCACCAAGTGCCACGTCCAATCCCCTCTTGAATACCTCCAGGGATGGGGACTCCAACACCTCCCTGTGCAGCACATTCCAATGGCCAACAACTCTCTCTGGGAAGAACTTTCTCCTCATCTCCAGGCTAAGCCTACCCTGACACAGCTTAAGACTGTGTCCTCTCATTCTGGTGCTGCTTGCCTGGGAGAAGAGACCAACCCCCACCTGGCTACAACCTCCCTTCAGGGAGTTCTAGACAGCAAGAAGGACTCCCCTGAGCCTCCTCTTCTCCAGACTAAACAACCCCAGCTCCCTCAGCCTCTCCTCACAGGGCTGTGCTCCAGACCCCTCCCCAGCCTCATTGCCCTTCTCTGGACATGTTCCACAGTCTCAATGTCCTTCTTAAATTGAAGAGCCCAGAACTGGACACAGGACTCAAGGTGTGGCCTAACCAGTGCTGAGTACAGGGGCGCAACGATGTCCCTGCTCCTGCTGGCCACACTATTCTTGATGCAGGCCAGGATGCCATTGGCCTTCTTGGCCAGCTGGGCACACTGCTGGCTCATGTTCAATCCATTCCCTATCACCTTCATAAGAAGTCCTTTGTAAAAAGGTCTTATGCTTGCCTGCCCCCCACACACCAAGTCCTCTTTGCCACGTGTTAATGGCCATGGTTCTTTGCACACTCCCAGGAGAAAGCAACTCCCGATGGAAAAAACCAAACTTCTCCATCTTCCCTTCAGAGTCCAGAAATTGTGTCACTGACTGCACCAGGGTCACATCAAAGGGCTATCATCCAGGCTGTTCTTCACTCAGTGCATCTCTAACCTGCTTTCCCATGGAAACAAGCTCCCTTCAGCAGCTGCCAGCCTCCCACCACCAAAATAAATACATTCCACTCCCGACCTGCAGCCACATTCGACAGAGCCAGTTCCTTCAAATGCTCCAAGTGTCACACAACCACAGAAATAGCTGCCAGACAATAGCCAATCTCTCAGCATCCTCACAGGCAGGCAGGATGAAATGCAAGCTCACTTATTAGAGAATTTACACACAATGCAGCTTTCCTGAACCTTTTTTCCACGGTTGGGGCATTCGGTCAAAGCTTGCACTTATATAGTTATCAAAGAAGCCAAGCATGAGAAAGAAATCCATAGGAAACCAGGCTTCATTACTTCCACTGCTGATGATACTACCTTGAAGAGTGGGAGAAGGGAAAAAAAAAGCAAGGGGAAAACATTGGTGCTTCAAGTGATGGAGCTTCCAACGCTTACCTTGGAATTTATCGAGCGGAGTAATTGAATCGCTGGATTGCAAACTAACACCTGCTCAAGGCTTAGGAAAGTTCAGCAGAGGCACAGAGAGGCTTTGCTCAAATCACCACCACTGCAACACCTCTGCATGACTAAAGGTTGCCCAGGGATGTGGTTCACAGGCTCACAGGATGTTATGGGTTGGAAGGGAACTCGGGAGATCGTTGAGTCCAGACCCCCTTGCCAGAGCAGGACCAGAGAATCCAGCACAGGTCACACAGGGATGCATCCAGATGGGGCTTGAAAGGCTCCACAACCTCTCTGGGAAGCTTGATCCAGTGCTCTGTGACCCTGACAGTGCAGAAGTTCCTCCTCATGTTGAGGTGGAACCTCCTGTGCTGTAGTTTATATCCATTGCCCCTCGTCCTATCCCAGGGTGCAAGTGAGCAGAGCCTGTTCCTGTCCCTCTTGACCCCCAGCCCTCAGATATTTACAAACACTGATTAAATCCCTCTTAGTCTTCTCTTCTCCAGAATAAAAAGCCCTAGATTGAGGCCCCATCTTTGGAGACATTCAAGATCAGCCTTGATGTGGCCCTGGGCAGCCTGTTGGAGGTGTCCCTGGTGGCTGCAGGGGGTTGGACAAGATGACCTCTGAGGGTCTCTTCCAACCTGCTGCAATCTGGGCATCTGTGACTTTTCCTCCTGGAGAGCAGCACAAGCAGAGTACTCACTCAGAGCACCAGCAGCCTGCAGGAGACACCCTGCACCTCACAGGCTGCTCACAGCCATTGGGGCAAAGACTTCTGTTTCTTGCAGGCTGAATAAAATGGTTCCTTCCAATTTTAATATTTATAGCCTTCATAAAAAGATGAAACATGCTTCAAAACAAAAATTATCTTCTAATGGAAAACAATCAAAGGCATATTTTTCATAAGGTGCCAGGCTGGCACATACACTCTGGTAGAATTTTAGCTGTACAATTCCATTTTTCTAAGCATTTGTTTTGGGACAGCTTTACTGAATTTACTCCAGTACCTGAAGGGGGCCTGGAAGATAGCTGAGGAGGGACATTTTTACAAGGGCCTGTTGTGGTAGGATGAGAGGGGATGGATTGAAGCTTGAGGAGAGCAGATTTAGACTGGAGATTAAGAAGGAATTCTTTAGAGTGAGGGTGGGGAGAGACTGGAGCAAGTTGCCCAGGGAGGTTGTGGATGCTCCCTCCCTGGAGGTGTTCATGGCCAGATTGAATGAAGCCTTGAGCAAGCTGGGCTAGTGGAAGGTGTCCCTGCCCATGGCAGGGGGGTTGGAACTGGATGATGTTTAAGCTCCCTTCCAACCCAAACCATTCTCTGAATCTCTGAAAACTTCTGCAAGCAGCTGCTCTGTTCTCCAAGTACCACACAGCACTCTGCAGCCCCTCTGTATTGCACTCACTAAGCCAGAAGCCCAAAGTGGTTCCACAGCTAATTCCCCCCGTGAGCAGCGACAGCTGGGTACGGAGGTATCTGGGCTTACTTTCATTTGTTGCCTTCCTCAGGAGTCAACCTTGAGCTACCTGGGAGAAGGGTGAAATCCAGGACAAAGCAGTGAGCCCCTCCAGAGCAGGTTCTGGTGCCTTCGCTGTGACTCACCTTCCTCCCCCCTCCCACCGCGGCTGTTTTGCAGAGCTGCTGCACCTTCACTTCGCTGCCACCCACCACAGCCTGCAACAGGCTCCTTTCAGCATCTGTTCCAAACCTCCCTGCAGTTTCCTCATTTCAGTAACACCTCTGTTAACCCAAACCAGATTTCACACACAGAGAGGATTTGACATTTCCTCTCTCTTCCTTAAAGCTCTGTCCTGCTTCCCTCCCGATAGCCACAGGCTCCCCAGACCAGCATCATTCATTGCCTCTGGCTGGACACAGCTACTGCAACCACTGCTCTTTTTTTTAACTCCCCACTTAAATTAGGCAGAGAAGCCACTGTGCAAGAAAGCTGTAATTTGCAGGAGGAGCTGGCTGGCTGGTTTTACAGCAGACCCCTTCAGCTGTCTGTAATCTTGCCACGTGATCTTCTTCAAGTCCTGGTTTGTCACAGATCTGTCCCTCTCTGAGGAACAGCATCCTCTCTCCAGAGACTCAGAATATCCCACATACCATCTCTGCCACTGCTTCTAATCCAGTGCTCATGCAGCTCTTGATGGAATAAAAAAGAACCACCACCACCACCACCCCTTCCCTGAAATTCAAAGTGCCATCTGACATCTCTCTCTTTTTCATTCCTTCCCAGCTCTACAAGGCATTTCCACCCAGCACTCCCTGCCTCAGCAACTCCAAGTGAAGCATATGAAGCAGTGTCTTTATTCACTTTTCCAAGAAGTAATTAGAAGCAAGAACAGGAGTCAGGAATGTAGAAGTTATCCCTCCTAAAGGAAAGCAGATTTCTAATTAGTGAGGGAAGCAGCTTCTGTGGGATTCTTTCTTCAAACAGCTGCTGCTGAGGGATCATCTGTCTTCCTTCTTTTCCACTTTTGCAGTAAAAAGTTCATTTATTTTAACATACACAACTGTTGCAGCACCCAATTAAAGCAGGCAGAGCAAGACTACAACCTAGGGACACTGCAGCAGAATAAAGACAACTCCATGAACCACTGCAGGAAGAAGGCAGCCAGCATCCTAAGCTCTGCAAGCAGCCAGGGAGAGCCAGCCAGCACTTTCTGCTTCTCCCCTTCCCACAGACTGGCTGCTGTAAGCCCTGCTCAGCCCTCCATCACCTCATTTCTATAGCTGGCCCTTGACCTCACACAGAAGTATGCCACTTGAACCACTCTGGTTTGCCTGTGTTTCACTAAATGAGTACAAGAGAGGGGGAAGCAGTGCAAGGAGTGGCTCAGCTCAGAAGAAACCAAGGGACAAAGGCACTCACAATGTTATTGTGGCAAGTGACTTTTTTCACCTATGCCTGAGCAAATGTCTAGATAATAGCATTAATCATACAGAGCTTCAGAGATTTCATCACACTTGAAGGGACCCTCAAAGCTCATCTTGTCCAACCCCTCCACAGTCAGCAGAGACACTTCCAACTAGACCAGGCTGCCCAGGGTCACACCAAGGCTGATCTTGAATGCCTCAACCCCCATGGTAGAGTGTGACAACGAGAGTTTAGGTCTCACAACTTTACTCATCCACTTCTTCCAAGTTACAGGAGTATCCAGTACTAAAATTCCCCAAGGCTAAAACAAATACCTGAAAATCCTCTTGCAGCCATGGCATCAACAAACCCAACCACAACACACACACAACACAACCCCAAACCATCAGACCCCATGCTGAACATAGCACAGCCAAGAGAGGTGGACGCTGACCACACTTTTTCATGTCCTAAGGGTTGGACCACAAGTTGCTTGCTGAAGATGTCTTATGAAAGCATTCAAGTGAAAGAGAGTCTCAAACATCAAAGGAAGATGACCTTTTGGCAGCCACCTGTTTGTTAGGCTGTCTGAAAGCTGCAGCCAGGTGGGTGATCTACTTCTTCCAAGTTACAGGAGTATCCAGTACTAAAATTCCCCGAGGCTAAAACAAATACCTGAAACCCTCATGCAGCCATGGCATCAACAAACCCAACCACAACACACACACAACACAACCCCAAACCATCAGACCCCATGCTGAACATAGCACAGCCAAGAGAGGTGGACACTGACCACACTTTTTCATGTCCTAAGGGCTGGACCACAAGTTGCTTGCTGAAGATGTCTTATGAAAGCATTCAAGTGAAAGAGAGCCTCAAATATCAAAGGAAGATGACCTTTTGGCAGCCACCTGTTTGTTAGGCTGTCTGAAAGCTGCCGCCAGGTGGGTGATCTACTTGCAAGTTACAGAAGTATCCAGTACTAAAGTTCCCCAAGGCTAAAACCAATACCTGAAAACCCTCATGCAGCCATGGCATCAACAAACCCAACCACCACACACACACAACACAACCCCAAACCATCAGACCCCATGCTGAACATAGCACAGCCAAGAGAGGTGGACACTCTGGCCACACTTTTTCATGTCCTAAGGGCTGGACCACAAGTTGCTTGCTGAAGATGTAAGTGAAAGAGATTCTCAAATATCAGACAAAGGAAGATGAGCTTTTGGCAGCCACCTGTTTGTTAGGCTGTCTGAAAGCTGCAGCCAGGTGTGTGAAGTGCAGGACTGACCCAGCCCTCCCCCAGCCCCATGACAGACATCAGGCAATTCCATCCAAAGCAGCAGGGGTGCTTCTTCCCTTCTCCTGCTATCATTTCCTGTCCTCCCTTCTGAGACATGACAAAGTTGATCATTTTTAAACCATGCCAAGAAAAATAAAATCAGAGCTGTGATAGCACTTCACACACACAGGCTTATCACATCAGGAAAAAAAAAAGACAGACATCTCCCATTAAAGAACATTTTTCTTCACAAGGCATTTCTCCCTTATCAATTGTATTTGCTTTGCTTAATGATCATTTTAACCTGGGGAAGCTCTTTTGAAGGGGGCTCTGTGGAAATGTAAATCAACCCCTGCAAAGCTGCAGTCACAAGGACACCTTTCTTTACTCCACGCTGGAAAAGGCTCTTGAGCAAAGCCCAACCCAAACAAGCTTGCACACAGGTGCCTCTGGGATGTGCTGAGGACTACACAGTTGCTGACAAAGTGGACAGCTCCTCTTTATGGCTGTTTGTGCCCAACTCCTCTTTATGGCTGTTTGTGCCCAAGCATAATAAAGACCTCAAAACTCCTGGGGTTAAGCAAGTTCTGAATTAATTCAGGCTGGCATTCTGAAGGTGTCCCCCATCCACTAGAGCAGGAAGGATCCAGATTAGTCTCCCCAGAAAGTAACAAGGGGGGAGGTGGGGGAGTGAGGAGCCAATAGTAGCTTTGAGATGGTGTTTGCTAAGTTTTACCAAGGCAGGTACAGAATACAGAATCAACCAGGTTGGAAAAGACCTTTGAGATCATCGAGTCCAACCTATCACCCAACACCATCTCATCAACTAAACCATGGCACCAAGGGCCTCACCCAGTCTCTTCTTAAGGGTACCTGTGATTGCAGACACTGTGTGCTTCATAAGGATCCCATCTGGGCTTGCATCCAACAATCCTTCAACACATCACACAGAGAGAACAGAGCAACGTGTCCAGGTGCGCCACACACACAAGAGTGTTTCCAGCCAAGCCCTCCAGCTCTTCAAGATGAAGGTGGCTGTGGCATACACAGACATATTGAGCACCTAAGACACCATTTCAACAAACACCTACTAAGGCCTTCCATGCTGAACTGCTTGCTGCACAATCTGCATGCCAAACAAGTCCTAAAGAACCAGGACAAACAATTCAACAGCGAGTGGAGAAACTGAGATGATCTCTTAGTGTAGTCAGACTCATGAGGTCTGTGGTGACAGGTTGGACTTAGTGATCTTTGGGGTCTCTTCCAACCTTGGTGATACTTCTATCTGGTCAAACCACTCCTTCACTCTTGCTAAGGCTCTGTTCCTTACCTTACCTGGCAAGAAACTGCAGTTCAGGGAGCTTGAAGCTGTGAAACAAAGGAGAAGCATAGGCCCATGAAGGACACTCACTGTTGCCAGTGCAGGGCAGGCCTGCCAAAATAAACCCTTTTTGCCAACCCAAAGCTGTGGAGCGAGTCAAACACAGCTGAGAGAGCTTCCATACCTGACTGCTGGCAAGGCAAAGGTCGTGGATGTCCCCTCCCTGGTGTTCAAGGCCAGCTTGGATGAGGCCTTGAGCAACCTGGGCTCGTGAAAGGTGTCCTTGCACATGGCCAGGGGGTTGGAACTGGATGCTGTTTAAGGTCCCTTCCAACCTGAGCCATTCTATGAATCTATGAAACCAGAAATCCATGCATGCCTAAAGGGATCCAGGCTGCTGTTTGCAGAGAAATGCTCAAGTGCCTGTTTGGAGAAGGGGAAAAAAAGATCAACAACAAAAAGTGGAAAAAAAAACCCACCCAAACTAATTAAGAAGATGAGGTCTCTATCACCACTTGGATGAGGCCGACACATCACAGGGACCACCTAGAAACTGATAAAGCCAAAGAAAGGGAGGGCAGAAAAAGCCACAGACCAAGAGGAATTATGAGCCAAAAGGCAGAGCAGCCTAAGCTGCATGCATCAGTGATGCCCCTCCAGAGCAACACCCACCTCAGATGCCTCCAGCCTTAGCCTCAGAGAGACACTGATGCAGCACCACTGGCACACAGGGTCAAGAGCCTGATGCAGCTACAAATGTTCCAGGAGCTGAAACGGTGTTTGATCAAAGGAATGCCTTTAGAAATCACTGCTGCACTGCTGGGAGAGACCATAGGAGCAGCTGCTTCAGAGGTAATTCTTCACTCCCATCACACACCTCCTGCAAGAAGCCAGCACCTGACCACCCTCCCTCCCTTCACAGGCTGCCTCCATTCCCAGTCCTTGTTATTCAGCATATTTACATCAGGTTTCCTTTGCACTTCAGTTCACATTATACCATCTCAATCCAGTTCATCGTAAATACCAGCTTGATTACAGCCACTGCTGCACATAATGAATGTGTTTAATGTATACATAGGAAGCAAAAGACACCTCTGTGTTTTTTGTCTTTTGTAAAGACAAATAGCCTCAATTGTTTAATCAATAAAAGTGCCTCTCCAGCTCCTACTGTTATTACAAAGCCATTTCAGACAGAGTGAAAGAGAACCTCTGCATCTGTATTCCTGTCAAAGGAGAGAGGGGCTGCTCAGCCAGTGGATGAACTACCTGGGCACAGCCTCTGTGCTCCTCTCAAACTCCTAAATGCCAGCACTCAGCAGAGCTGAACCTCCCCTGCATCCCAATCTCTCCGTGGCTTCATCCAGTTTAAAGCATCCCATTAACCCAAATGGGGATTCTTCCAGGAAAGGGCACTGCATCTGAGCCAAAAATACAGAATCTGTAAATTATTCAGCAAACAGCAATTACAGTGAAGGAGGACATGCTGGCTTCAAGAGTCACATATGTTGACATCAGCAGAAGAGCAGCTGGTGGGCCCAGAGTGCTGGGAGATGGGGAGCTAAGGAGGCAGGCAGCAGTTCTCTGCAGGCAAGCTCTGCAGCAAGTCCTGGGAAGAGAAATGCTGGACCAGGTGCCAGTGCAGCAGGGAGCACAGGTCCTGCAGCAGGGACCACAGATCCAGCTGCCAGGAAGCCTTCTGAGAGGCAGGCAGTGCTGGAGCAGTTGTTCTGAAGTGCCAGCAATGCTTTCCTGGTAGGAACAGCAGGGACCAGCACGATGTGAAGTGTGTCACCATATGCCTCACAACTCGCTCACTCCTCCAACTCCAGCTTACAGCTGTAGGAAACTCTCAACTCAAAGGACAAAGAAATAGCATTTCTCACAGCTTGCTCTCCTCCTCCCCTTCAGCACATCTTGCCTTGAGGCTTGTTGCTTCTGAGGACACGTGCCACCTTCAGGAGCCATGCAAGGTTTGCCATCACTGCGTACACAAGATCCATTTCATCCCTCATTGCACAGGTCAGAAGTCAGCCTTAGCTCTTAGGCAAGCAAGCACAGCTCCCAGTGCTCCTTGAGGAGCAGCTCATGGAGTGTATTTGGGCAAAGGCTCAGCAAAGGCAGAAACTCACTGCACCAGCAGGCAGCAGGAGAAAAGGGCACCAGGCAAAGCTTGAAGGCACCTGAGGGGGCAAAGTGCTGTCCTTCTCAAGGGCAGAGGCAGACACAAGCAAACACATTTCCCCACATGGAGGTGTGGACACACTTGGATCTCAGTGGGCAGGTGCTCACTGAGTGGGGATTATCCCCTTCAGCCTTCCCCCTACAGTTCAAGACCCATCTTCAGCTCTTCTATTTCTTCCATCATCTTTGTCTAACCCAGAACCTGCCTGTGGTGGCAGGGGAGAGCTCCTTCACAAAGGTTTCCTTCAGATCCTCAGACCATTGACTAGGACACCCAGGACTAGTGCAGCAGAAAGAGAAGAAAGCCTAAGAATCAGGAAGATGACACATTCCCACACCACCATTGACTCTCTTCCATACCATTAGCTTCTTCTCAACAGCCTTCTTTCCTTTTTCCTCCTGGAGACTGTAAATCAGCTCTCAGTTCCCTGCTCTTTCTGGCTCCTTTCCAGATCTTCAGGGTGCCATTCCTTCCTCCCCCCCACCCCTTTCCTTGCTGCTCTGTTTTCTTCACCTCTCCAGTTCACCTCCCTCTGCCCTGAGATTTCTTTATCTCCACAGCTCCTGGCTGATGGACTCATGATCACCAATGCTCAGCAAGGCTGATCTCACCCATGCCCCCAGTCAGGTTGGTGTCTCCTGCTTGCTCTCTGCACTTTGGGAATGGAGTTGGGTTGACCTTTCTTTTGCAGGTGGCAAGCTCCCAGAAGGAGGGAGAGGGAAAGAGGGAAGTACATCAACACAGCCCACAGTATCCCAAAGAGCCCCTGTCAATCACAGTCTGAGCAAAACTGCCCTTCAGCCCCAGCCAAGCTGAGCTGTTGCTGACGGTAAGAAGAATTCATTTTACTTATCAGTGCAGGGAGAGAGATTGGAGATGTTCTGGAGTCTAAGGAAAAAAAAGAATCAGTGAATGGAGAAGGAAAAGGTACTTGCAGAGAAGGAGGAGAGAGGTTTGCTTGTCAGGTACAAGTAGAATCTAAGGGGAGAAAATGGATTGAGTAGTGAAGGAGGGACAGGAGAAGGGGAATGACAGACTACAGAGAGAAGATACTGCAAAGCCTTCTGCCCTGTTCTTCAAACTGCTTTTGAATGAAGAGAAGAAGCTTCTCCCTTCTGATGAGCCACAGCCTCAGGAGATCTTGCAGCTTGCCAAGCTGCTGAGAAAGTGACAGACCTGACAGGGCCAGGTCTGCCCAAATCCACTCACAGTCTCCACTCCATGCCTTTCCCAAGGGCTCTCACAGAGTCCCACAAGTGCTCAGCCATAGCCCCTGGCCCACCTAAAAACTTCCTGGGATTTCTAGCCCTTCCCCACCCCCAACATTACTTCCTCCTCCTCAGCCCACAGGCTCCCCTCCTCCTAGCTCCCACACACCCCAACGCAGCCAGGCTCCCTTGCCACAGAGGATGCTTGCTGCTGTGGGTCAAGGGTACCAGGAGGATGTCCCAGTTGCAGCTGCAGCCTCTGGGGATGGGGCTGCACACACTGCCCCATTTCCCAGCGGCTCAGGCCCTGCTTTGGCAGCTCTCCTTCATTAAGCTCCTGGCTACACTGAGATAGAGGCAGTTACTCATGCCTGGCTAAAAGCTCAGCTGAAGCACAGCCAGAGCAAAGAGGTCCTGCCAGCAGGTGAAATACAGCCCCTGGGATGAGCTGCAAGCACAAAAGCTAAGCTAAGCCATGCCAGAGAAAGGGGCAGGGGGATGCAGGAGCTGGGGAGAGGAGGGGAAGCAGGGCAGGCAGTAGTGAAAGCAGGGAATGCATCTCAGCTTGATGTTAAGGGGATGGAGACAAATGCCCTCGAAGGAGCACCTGGCAAATACCTGAATATTTACCACAGAGCTGATTGCACAGTTTTCCATCTCACTCTGGTCAGCATTGTCCATCTCAGCATCTACAGACTGGGCAGAAGGGCTCTCAGCTCCATGCACTGCCAGCTCAGACAACCCAGAGGGAGCAGGGAGACAACAAAACCCCAGTGCTGCTGCTGTGGCTGGCTAGGTGACCCTAGGACCACCACAGCCCTACCAGCTGCTCTGCTCTGGGCACTGCAACCTTTCATGAGCTCCCCTCCACCTGGAGGAGTTCAAGGCCAGGTTAGATGATACCTTGAGCAACCCGGGCTGGTGGGAGGTGTCCCTACCCATGGCAGGGGGGTTTGAACTAGATGCTCTTTAAGGTCCCTTCCAACCCAAGCTACTCTATCAATCTACAGATCTAAGGAAGCACTGCAAAAAAGGAGTGATCAGAGAGGGAAGAAACTACCTCAAAGTACTTCTAACCAATGCAGAAAACCCCTATAAAAGAAGAGAGGAAACCAGAGAGGTTGGCAGGGGGCCCTGGATGGGAAGAAAGGAAGCTACATAGTAGATTCAAGCCACAGCATTTCTGCAGGGGAGAGGAACCCTCAGCTTATGAAGACTTTTCCCTCTGAAAAATGAATCCTGACAATACAAAGGCACACACAAGAAAGGAACAACTCTCTGCAGAGCACCCACGAAAGAGGAGGCCTAGTTGAGTCAGGAAAGATGATTGCTTTAACATAATAATGCCCCCCATGCATTCTGAGAAAGCCTGGCTTGGATTTGTCTCTCCAGCAAACAATACCCCCCCCCAGACTCAGGCAGCTGCCATAAAAAGCCGCATCACAGTGAAGAGGCCAAAAGGCCATTACAGGAAACACATTCTCAAGAAAATGAAAGAGATAGGGGGGAAAAAAAATAACACACCCCAACAAGAAGGAAGCCAACATTTTCAGAGCAAAACCCCCATGCCCATCACTTTCAGGGACAGCCTTGCAAATTGCCTCAGTGTTTAAAGACTTCTCTGCTTTGCACTGCATAGAATCATAGAATGGTCAGGGATGGAAGGGACCTCAAGGCTCAGCCAGTTCCAACCCCCCTGCCATGGGCAGGGACACCTCACACCACAGCAGGTTGCTCACAGCCACATCCAGCCTGGCTGCAAACACCTCCAGGGATGAGGCTTCCACCACCTCCCTGGGCAGCCTGTGCCAGGCTCTCACCACCCTCATGGGGAACAACTTCCTGACATCCAATCTCAATCTCTCCACTTCTTGTTTTTCTCCATTCCTCCTGCTCCTATCACTCCCTGACACCTTCAAAAGTCCTTCCCCAACTTTCCTGTAGCCCCCTTCAGATACTGGCAGGTCACAATTACCACAGTATCATTCAGGGTTGGAAGGGACCACAAGAATCAGCTAGTTCCAACCCCTCTGCCATGGGCAGGGACACCCCACACTAGATCAGGCTGGCCAGAGCCTCAGCCAGCCTGGCCTTAAACACCTCCAGGGACAGGGCCTCAACCACCTCCCTGGACAACCCATTCCAGGGCTTCACCACTCTCATGGGGAAGAGTTTCCTCCTCACCTCCAGCCTCAATCTCCCCACCTCCAGCTTCATTCCATTCCCCCTAGTCCTATCACTACCTGAGATCCTGAGCAGTCCCTCCCCAGCCTTCTTGTAGCCCACTTCAGATACTGGAAGGCCACAGCTAGGTCTCCTTGGAGCCTTCTCTTCTCCAGACTGAACAGCCCCAACTCCCTCAGTCAGGGATAGTTCTTTGCATGTCCTAAGCAGCCCTTAAGGAAATGTACTTCCCCACAAGCAAGACCTCATTTTCCTGCACCACATATGGGGGCAAACCATCCTTAGCTGGCACAGCAGTGAGGCTGGGGCATGGGATTGCCAGGTAATGATAGGACAAGGGGGAATGGAACAGAAACAGAAATGGAGAGATTCAGATTGGATGTTAGGAAGAAGTTGTTCCCCATGAGGGTGGTGAGAGACTGGCACAGGCTGCCCAGGGAGGTGGTGGAAGCCTCATCCCTGGAGGTGTTTGCAGCCAGGCTGGATGTGGCTGTGAGCAACCTGCTGCAGTGTGAGGTGTCCCTGCCATGGGCAGGGGGGTTGGAACTCGCTGAGCCTTGAGGTCCCTTCCAACCCTGACAGTTCTATGATTCTATGATTTTTAACTCAGTTGTACAGAACCATTGCAGTGGGATGCCCTGACAGGCAGCACCTTCTGGGGTGGAGGGCCAGCAGATCATCAGGCTGAGCAGAACACCTCCCAGCATGGACCTAAGCCTCCCCTGGGACACACCAGTGGTCTCTTTGGTCTGGCTGTCAGGGCCTGACAGCAGCCAGCACCAAGTGCTTGAGAAGAAAGTGCAAAGGCAGAGGAGAGACAGCTTGTCCTGAGGCCAGGTTTCTGCTCAGCTCTCATTAAGCAGAAGTTAGGTCATATCCTGAAGCAGAAGAATTTATAACTTTCTATTCAGTTATGCTTATACACTCACAACCCCCCTAAAAAACTCTGATAAGCCACATAAATATCTGCTCTCAGCTTCAATTATGCTGTGTGACAATGAATACTAGAGGCTATTTTTCCACTTAGGAATTAACCCACATCAGCATTTGGAGGCTGACTTTACATTACCTTGTCTTTCCTGATGGTTTTGCCTAAGTGATCCATCCACACACTTCTGTAAGCTCCTCACAGAGAAAACCTTGCACATCAAATGCAGCAAAAGGAATTATGGGGTTGTGGTTGGGTTTTTGGGGGTATTTTTGGTGAACTTGTCTTGTCTTACAGAGTTAGGACTCCAGATCCCATTAGCAAGTCTCCTCAGGTCTAACACAATCACCCTGCACCAGCTTCCATGCTGATCTCAGGCACAGCCCTGTGAGGAGAGGCTGAGGGAGCTGGGGGTGAGAAGATGAGGCTCAGGGCAGACCTTATTGCTCTCTACAACTACCTGAAGGGAGGTTGTAGATGGTGAGGGGTGGTCTCTTCTCCCAGGCAACTACCAACAGAACAAGAGGACACAGTCTCAAGCTGTGCCAGGGGAAGTTTAGGCTGATGTTAGGAAGAAATTCTTCCCAGCAAGAGAGATTGGCCATTGGAATGTGCTGCCCAGGGAGGTGGTGGAGTCACCATCACTGGAGGTGTTTAGGAGGAGACTGAATGAGGCACTTGGTGCCATGGTTTAGTTGATTAGATGGTGTTGGGTGATGGGTTGGACTTAATGATCTTCAAGGTCTCTTCCAACCTGGTTAATCCTATCCTATCCTATCCTATCCTATCCTATCCTATCCTATCCTATCCTATCCTATCCTATCCTATCCTATCCTATCCTATCCTATCCCTGATGTTTCTGAGCCTGCCTCCTGCATGCCTGGCACAGCACAGATGATCTAGAGAGCCCAGGGGACTTCAGTCCACAGCAGACAAAAGCTTCAGCAGCCTCATGCCCCCTGGCACTATGCAGAGCAAAGTCACACAGCAACCAAGTCGCCTTCTGCACCAGCGCCGTCCATCGCAGCATCACTTTCCTGCGCTAAGTTCCCTTGCCCAGAGCCTGACCTTCCCCAGGTCCAACACAGCCAGGGAGGAAGGGAAAGCACAAAGTGAAGGTGAGCATTGCACACTGGCAAGAGATGCACACTGTGCTCCTCCCCCTGTGCCAGAGGACTCCTCTCTCTCCTGCCATCCCAACAGCAAGCTCTGCTCTGACACCTGATGCTGAGCCCACTGTGGCTGTTGCTATTCCAAGCACTCCTCCTTGCGTGGCTTCAGAGTGGCACAGCTGCTCCTGCTCTCCCACAATGCTATTCCAATGCTTTTTCCTAGCAAGGCTCAAAACTTCATTGCAAACATCTCTCTTTCACAGAATCACAGAATCACTCAGGTTGGAAAAGACCCTCAGGATCAGCAAGTCCAACCTAGAGCCCTCCTCTACACAGTCCACCCCCAAACCATATCCCCAAGCACCACATCCAAACCACCTTTAAGCACATCCAGGACTGGTGACTCAACCACCTCCCTTGGGCAGCACATTCCAGTGCCTGACCACTCTGGCTGGGAAAAATTTTCCTACAAGGGAAAAGCACTGGAGGAGGAAAGAGGGAATCATAGAGCTGTTAGGGTTGAAAGGGATCTCAAGGATCATTCAGTTCCAACCCCCCTGCCATGGGCAGGGACAGAATCACAGAGTCACCAAGGTTAGAATAGAATAGACCAGACCAGACCAGACCTGACCTTCAAGATCATCATGTCCAACCTATCATCCAACACCACTCAACCAACTAAACCCTGCAACCAAGCACCCTATCAAGTCTCCTCCTAAAGACCTCCAGTGATGGTGACTCCAACACCTCCTATAGAATAGACCAGGTTGGAAGACACTTCAAAGATCATCAAGTCCAACCTGTCACCCAAGACCTCATGACTACTAGACCATGACACCAACTGCCACATCCAATCCCCTCTTGAACACCTCCAGGGATGGGGACTCCACCACCTCCCTGGGCAGCACATTCCAATGGCTAACAACTCTCTCTGGGAAGAACTTTCTCCTCACCTCCAGCCTAAACTTCCCCTGGCACAGCTTGAGACTGTGTCCTCTTGTTCTGGTGCTGCTTGCCTGGGAGAAGAGACCGACCCCCTCCTGGCTACAACCTCCATTCAGGTAGTTGTAGAGAGCAATAACATCTGCCCTGAGCCTCCTCTTCTCCTCTTCTCACCCCCAGCTCCCTCAGCCTTTCCTCACAGGGCTGTGCTTGAGATCAGCTTGAAAGCTGGTGCAGGGTGATTGTGTTAGAGACTTGCTAATGGGATCTGGAGTCCAAACTCTGTAAGACAAGACAAGTTCACCAACAAAAAAAAAAAATCCAAACAAAACCACCCCCACAACCCTTCAGGTAGTTGTAGACAGCAGCTGTAGACACCTCACACTAGACTCGATACAGGTTATAGGTTGGACTCGATGATCCTCGAGGTCCTTTCCAACCTAAGTTATACTGTGATACTGCGACCAGGATGCTCAGAGCTACATCCAGCCTGGCCTTTAAAAACCTCCAGGACTGTGTCCAGTTCTGGGCCCCTCAGTTTAGGAAGGAGGTTGACTTGCTGGAACGAGTCCAGAGAAGAGCAACAAAGTTGGTGAGGGGTTTGGAACACAGCCCTGTGAGGAGAGGCTGAGGGAGCTGGGTTTGCTTAGCCTGGAGAAGAGGAGACTCAGGGGTGACCTTATCGCTGTCTACAACTACCTGAAGGGAGGTTGTAGACAGGCGGAGGTTGGTCTCTTCCCCCAGGCAGCCAGCACCAGAACAAGAGGACACAGTCTCAAGCTGCGCCAGGGGAGGTTCAGGTTGGATGTTAGGAAGAAGTTCTACACAGAGAGAGTGATTGCCCATTGGAATGGGCTGCCCGGGGAGGTGGTGGAGTCGCCGTCATTGGAGGTGTTCAGGAGGAGACTTGATGGGGTGCTTGGTGCCATGGGTTAGCTGTTTGGGTGGGTTGGATTGGTTGATGGGTTGGACACGATGATCTTGAAGGTCTCTTCCAACCTGGTTTGGTTTATTCTAATAAAGGTTTATTCTAATAAAGGATGAGGAGCAAGAGTTCTCTCACCTCTCTGCTCTGCTCCACATGTCAGGAGAGGAAGCCTGCTACGACCTCCTCTTACTCCTTCGGTTTAGATGTTATTGTGAGGAGTTCTTGAGGCCTCAAAACCAAAAAAAATATACAAAGAAATGAAGGATCCCATTGTTCTCCTCATTAATTCAGCAGTGTGAGTGAAATGGTAGGAGCTGCAATTGTAATTCCAGCCTCACCCCTCGACCACTGAAATCAACTAATTAAATCCCAATCAGCCCTACCGTTTGCATTTCCAAGATGGACTATTCCTTTTTATTGCTGCAATTAGGGAATGCACTCAATAATCAGAATGAAACACAAATTTACCCAGGAGCCCACTAAATTATGATCATTCATAACTCTGCTTTCTTTTCATCCTAGCACACACACACACACCAAAAAAAAGAAGGCAACAATTTTCTCCCCCTTCCCCTTCCCCTGCCTCCTGGAGATGTGAGGCAGGTTCCCAGCTGCAGACAGCCCTGCTGTGCAGGCACCATCTTGCCTTCCTCCCAGGCAGGATAACCTCTGTCTTTCTGATCAAGGTCCCTCATAATCGTCTTGGAGTGCATCCTTTATTGAGTAAATCAGCGTGGGGGCTGCAGACACATTCACACAGAGACTTGAGATGAGCAGGGAACTGTCCTAGTGGCAGTGGCTGTCTGGAAGCTGCCCTGCTGAGGTCACCAGCGCTCTGAACTTGGTAGGGGAAAGGCAAGGGCAGAGATCTGCCACTAGTAGAATAGAATAGAATAGAATAGAATAGAATAGAATAGAATAGACCAGACCAGACCAGACCAGACCAGACCAGACCAGGTTGGAAGAAACCTTCAAGATCATTGTCTCCAACCTATCATCCAACACCACCTAATCAACTAACCCATGGCACCAAGCACCCCATCAAGTCTCCTCCTAAACACCTCCAGTGATGGTGACTCCACCACCTCCAAGGGCAGCCCATTCCAATGGGCAATCACTCTCTCTGTATAGAACTTCCTCCTAACCTCCAGCCTAAACCTCCCCTGGTGCAGCCTGAGACTGTGTCCTCTTGTTCTGGTGCTGCTTGCCTGGGAGAAGAGACCAACCTCTGCCTGTCTACAACCTCCCTTAAGGTAGTTGTAGACAGCAATAAGGTCACCCCTGAGTCTCCTCTTCTCCAGGCTGAGCAACCCCAGCTCCCTCAGTCTCTCCTCACAGGACTTGTGTTCCAAGCCCCTCACCAACTTTGTTGCCCTTGTGCTAATGAGCTGGGGAGATCTGGATGCTCACACAGGGCACATCTACATCCCTAGGGATGTCATCTTCTGGGCCACTGTGCCTGGAGCAGCAAATTACAAGTCCTTGCACATCTTAGCAAGAAAGTCTCTTTTGCTTCCCAAACACAGTAGTTGTTAGCCAGACTGGTGCCTCTGCAGCAGCAGCAGCAGCTGTACCCAAGAGCAACCAATTCCACAAGACAAGTCAATGCCTTTTCTCTACTGTGGCCTGAGTGGTGACACCCAGACAACCAAACTACACCCAGACAGACAACCAAAGCTGAAGGGACTTGTTGGTATTGAAAGCCACATGACTTCAGCACGCATTGGAAGTTAACCTTCAGTGCTGTCTGGCAGGCCACCTGAGGTGTTTTCTCCCAGGGAAGCTGTGGCAGAGTCAGCTCTGGGACTAGGTCTGCCGGGCTCATGGAAGCCAGTTTGGGATGGGATGGGATGGGATGGAATTCTGCAGCAACTGAAAGAGACACCCATTGCATAACCAGAGAGCTAACTGGCAAGGACACAGCAGCAGGAGGAGGTGTGAAAATTAAATTAGATAAAAGGCAGGTGTTCAGGAGAAGTGGAGGCTGAGGGGAAGGCAGGAGAGGTAGAGTGAGCAACTAAACAGAATGGTGCCAGTATTGTACTGCTGTCACTGGCACTTCAAAACATTTGCAAAATGCTCATCTCTGCTTCAAGGAGAAGGAAAAAGAAGGAGCTTTGAAAGTGCATAATCAACCCATCAGCACGAGCCAAAGAAAAGCTACATCCTCACCCTGCTCTGGCCCTGCTGCAGGGGCAAGGGTCAGGCAAGCTGCACAGCCACTAGCCAGAGATGCTTTTAGTGGGGCTGATGGGGGACAGGCAGGCCCCAAAGGGCTCAGCAGCCCCGCTGCTCTGGCCAGCCCGTGCTCTGCTACACCACAGTGCTGGTATTTGATAGCCCCCACCCTGTGACCCTGAAACCTCACAAAGCCCAATCCCCACCAGGCAAATCCTGCCGCCCATTAGCAAACCATCAGACTGCTCCCAGGCTGCCTGCAGAACAGAGACACCTGGGGCAGAGAGGGAAGCCATTGCACGTTGCCAGCAGGGTCAGGGGGAAGGGGAGAGCAGGTTTCTGCTGCCACCTGACTGAGGCATACTCATCCCTCACGTGAGGAACATTTCCGATGGGGCAGCATCCGTGCTCGAGAAATAATGAACCGTGATTGCGCAGGACGGGGGCCAGAAGCCCTTCCAGCTACAGGCAGGGGAGAAGCTCTCAAGCAGATTTTGTCAAAAGAATGGCCTCCTTCCAACAAAAAAAAATGATCATTTTTGCCATCCAGCTCCCTCACCAAGATGCTTCCCATTTTTTCCCCCCACATGCTCCTCAAGTAAAGCACCCAGCTTCTATCAGCTTTATTAAGGGTTCCTGGAGGGGGGGATAAAAAACCCACCCAACCCAAAAACTTTTACCAAAAGCAGTAGAAGGAAAGAGTTGTTGGCCACTGGATTGTGCTGCCCAGGGAGGTGGTGGGGTCACCATCCCTGGAGGTGCTCAGAAAGGGATTGGATGTGGCACTTGAAGCCATGGTTTAGTGCTCATGAGGTGCTGGGTGACAGGTTGGACTTGCTGATCTCTGAGGTCTTTTCCAACCTTACTGATTCTGTGAAAAGAGGCTGAGAGAGGGAGGAATGTGACTTTGATTTCTCATCTCCAAAACTACAACTATTTTTCCAGCCACGTGTTTCTGCTGTTTTGGAGCCTCCTCCAACTCTCTCATGGCTTTGCTGAAGCCTACACAGAGCAGGAGGCAGATGAAATCATTCGGGTTCCTCGGTGTCACGTGTGCTCTCTGGCTGGGGCAGCCCCAGGACAAGAGGGAGAAAGTTCCCCTGCCCAGAGGGATGAGACCACAGGCTCATGGGGATGTCCAGGGAGGTGGTGGAGTCACCATCACTGGAATTGTTTAAAAAGAGCCTGGATGAGGCACTTGGTGCCATGGTTTAGTTGATTAGATGGTGTTGGGTGATAGGTTGGACTCAATGATCTCTAAGGTCTTTTCCAACCTGGTTAATCCTATCCTATCCTATCCTATCCCATCCCATCCCATCCCATCCCTAGCACAGCAAGACAGGAGAAGCCCTTCTGAAGAAGATGTTAAAGAGGTTTAGGGTCAGCAGCTCTCTCTGCCCTGTGCTTGCACACAAATTCCTCTTCTGGTACCCAACGAGGACTACAGGAGAGCCAGGGAGGGACTTTTTACAAAGGCTTGGAGTGATAGGATGAGGAAGAATGGATTGAAGCTGGAGGAAGGGAGCTTTAGACTGGAAATGAGGAAGAAATTCTTGGCAGTGAGGGTGGGGAGACACTGGAACAAGTTGCCCAGGTTGTGGATGCCCCTTCCCTGGAGGTGTTCAAGGCCAGGTTGGAGCAACCTGGTCCAGTGGGAGGTGTCCTTCCCCATGGCAGGGGGGTCAGAACTAGAAGATTGTTAAGGTCCTTTCCAAGCTAAGCCATTCTATGAGTCCAGGCATCTATGACATTGCCAGAGCAGATGGAGAGGGAGTTGGCTGACAAGCAGCAGGGACGTGCCCTGTATTTGCCTCCTCTCCCCAGCAGAATTGTTCCCGTGACCTAGAAGGCAAGTGCCTCAATTCAGGGACACAGCAGCACTTCCAGCCTGCTAACAGGAGCTCACACTGCACTTGATTACACTATTCATATATTTTTGCATATAAATTTTTTACTGGTTTCCCTTCTACTTTAATAGCTTGAAGAGGTTCACTGTAAAAACTGCTCAGAGCCTCTCTCCTCTGCCTGGATGCTGCAGCCCAGCCTGGTCCTTCTTTGCACTCTGTTACACCCCTTCATGTTTCCACCCAGAAAAAGGTGTCTGTGGACAGACTCACATTTATTCCAGGTGCTGTCACTGACTTGCTATGGCCTCCTTAGGGTACCTCCATTCCTTTCTTATCTCTTCACTACTGGCAAAAGCTGCAGCAAACAGCAGAACTGCAAGAGAAGGTTGAGTTCAATGCAAGAGGCATCATCAAAGGTGCTCTGTGTGTGTGTTCATGTCTCTGACCACTGCTTCCCTCCTCCAACCTAATGCTTCACCAGCAGTCACCCTCTGGAGCAGAGCCTGGGCAGACAGACTCTTCCTTCAGCTCCAGGACCAGCTGCAACTCACACTGGCATTGCCAGGACCCCTAAGGCAGTGCCACAAGCAGAAGCTGCCTCCAGATCAGCCACACCTGACTTCTGCAGGGGCACAGGCAATGTTTTGCTTTGGTTTGTGTCCTCTGCCATGCAGAATAACTCACAACCTCCCCCTGCTCCCTGCCTGACAGTCTGAACTTCATCAGGTTTGAAAGAGCATCTATTAATTACCCAGCCATAATCAACTGAAGCAGTTTGTAGCAGAGCTGTGATGTTCAAGTCAGTAGCCTTTTATCACATGAAGCAGTGACCTGAACATTTTGGCAGGGAGCACAAAAAATCCCCAGGATGCACCACCAGCCTTGAGCTCCCAGCAATCCCTCTGCCTGTGAAAGAGCCTCCAGAGAAATGGGACTTCACCTGTTCACATCATCCTGTTTGTAAGAGTAAAGCCACCCCAGAAAGCCAGGAGGCTCTTCCCAGGAAAGGAGAAGCAGCAGTTAGTCTAACTGGAGACACTTCATCCCCAGCACACAGTTTGTTGTGGAGCTGGGTTTACAGCTACCAAAGCTGGGAAGGATTTCAAGACTGCTTCCTTTCCCTGCTGTTTCTCTGAGGTGCCCATGAGTTTGGTCTCTGTTTCCAGAAGCCAAGAGATCACCATCAAGAGGCATAAATTGCTCCACAAGATTAGAGCACTGGCATGGCCAGGCTGAGATCTGGTCTCTGATCAGACCAGAAGGCTCGGAACAAGCTGCAAGGACAAACAGATTAACCTGTCCTGAGGGAGAATTATGCCTAACCAGAGCAAAAGATTTCTCTCCTTTTAAATAACAATCATTTAAAGGGGGGGGAATCCTGTCTGCATAACAGTGGCTTGCCTCAGCTTTGATTCTCCCATTATCCCTGTGAGCACCCAATCTGAATGACTTTGAACTCAAGGATATCTGCTAGCAACCAGGTCTGCAGGCAGATGCTGCCTTACAGGGAAAAAAGACAAATTCATTGCTCCCATGGAAACTCAGCAGCAGCTCAGAGAGCCATGCATCAGCTGAGGCACCCTGTCCCAGCTAAAATCCTCTGCCAGGGCAAGGGGGGGAGTCCAGAGCTACCCACCCTGCCCTGCTTCAATCCCCTGCCAGGGCAAGGGAGGGAGTCCAGAGCTACCCACCCTGCCCTGCTAAAATCCTCTGCCAGGGCAAGGGAGTCCAGAGCTACCCACCATGCCCTGCTTCAACCCTCTGCCAGGGCAAGGGAGAGAGTCCAGAGCTACCCACTGGGCAAGGGAGGGAGGCCAGACCTACCCACCCTGCCCTGCTAAAATCCTCTGCCAGGGCAAGGGAGGGAGTCCAGAGCTACCCACCCTGCCCTGCTTCAACCCTCTACCAGGGCAAGGGAGAGAGTCCAGAGCTACCCACTGAGCAAGGGAGGGAGTCCAGAGCTACCCACCCTGCCCTGCTAAAATACTCTGCCAGGGCAAGGGAGTCAAGAGCTACTGACCCTACCCTGCTTCAATCCTCTGTCAGGACAAGGGATGGACTCCAGAGCTACCCTCCCTGCCCTGCTTCAATTCTTTGCCAGGGCAAGGGCCAGAGGCAGGACTTTTATTGTCTTCCTTTGAATAAAAATGTAAAACCAAAAGTCAAATCTTGTCCAGAGCAACATCTGATGGTCAGGGGGCAGAAACACCTCTCCTATGAGGACAGACTGAGGGATTTGGGGTTGTTCAGTCTGGAGAAAGCTCCAAGCAGACCCAATTGTGGCCTTCCAGTACCTGAAGGAGGCTAAAGGAAAGCTGGGGAGGGACCTTCTAGGGTGTCAGGGAGTGATAGGACTGGGGGGGATGGAACAAAACTAGAAGTGGGGAGATTCAGATTGGATGTGAGGAAGAAGTTCTTCCCCATGAGGGTGGTGAGAGCCTGGCACAGGTTGCCCAGGGAGGTGGTGGAAGCCTCATCCCTGGAGGTGTTTGCAGCCAGGCTGGATGTGGCTGTGAGCAACCTGCTGCGGTGTGAGGTGTCCCTGCCAGTGCCAGGGGGGTTGGAAGTAGCTGAGCCTTGAGGTCCCTTCCAAGCCTCACAATTCTAATTCTAATTTTAATATTTAAAACTACCTCTCATTCTCAAAGCAGGGAGAAGGGAAAGGAAGCCAGAAGCACAAACCACAGAGAAGGTGCTTCTGCCACCCTTCTATTGAAAGCTCTCATCACAAGCCCATAAAGCAGCTCACTTCATTAGCCAGCAGTGATTTAGGAGAGGTTCCCCCACTGCTTCTTCCCCTTGTTTCTCTGACAGGGTTTGATCTATCAAATGCTTTACATTCCCCTCTGCCAGAGTGAGGGTGTTCCAGGCAGGCAGAGGTCGTTACACATTCAGGAGACGCCGCACACCGCTCTCCTCTCCTCTCCTCTCGCTCATCCTCTCCAGAATCATTTTAGCCACACTAATACAACGCCAGGTTTTGGCAGTTTCTTTCCCCATATGCCCCCACTTCTGCAGTTGGTACAACTTGTCCCAGTTCCTGACTGATAATTAAAGAAAGGGAAGGATCTGCAGATAATGAGGGAGATGTTCTCTGTGGGTACAACATCAAAATCTGCGCGGCGACCTTCCGCCTAGCGCACGCTTCTGGTGCCCGCTGCGCAAGAGGGACATGGGACTGGGGGAGCAGGTCCCCAGGAGGCCACAGAGGTGATCAGAGGGCAGGAGAACCTCCCTCCCTATGGGGACAGGCTGAGAAAATTGGGGCTGTTCAGCCTGGAAAGGAGAAGGATCCAAGAAGACCTTAATGCTGCATTTCACTACCTGAAAGGGCTACAAGAGAGCTGGGGAGGGACTGTTCAGAAGGGCTTGGAGGGACAGCACTAGAGGCAATGGATTGAAGCTTGAAGAGGGGAGATTTGGACTGGATACTAGGAAGACATTCTTTAAAGTGATGATGATGAGACACTGGAAGAGGTTGCCCAGGGAAGCTGTGGATGCCCCCTCCCTGGAGGTCTTCAAGGCCAGGATGAATGAGGTTTTGAGCAACCTTGAGTCCTGTGTCCAGTTCTGGGCTCCTCAATTTAAGAAGGACATTGAGACTCTTGAAGGTGTCCAGAGAAGGGCAATGAGGCTGGGGAGAGGCCTCAAGCACAGCCCTGTGGGGAGAGGCTGAGGGAGCTGGGGTTGCTTAGCCTGGAGAAGTGGAGGCTCAGGGGAGACCTTCTTGCTGTCTACAACTACCTGAAGGGAGGTTGTAGCCAGGTGGGGGTTGGTCTCTTCTGCCAGGCAAGCAGCACCAGAACAAGAGGACACAGTCTCAAGCTGTGCCAGGGGAGGTTTAGGCTGGAGGTGAGGAGAAAGTTCTTCCCAGAGAGAGTTGTTAGCCACTGGAATGTGCTGCCCAGGGAGGTGGTGGAGTCCCCATCCCTGGAGGTGTTCAAGAGGGGATCGGACGTGGCACTTGGTCCCATGGTTTAGTCATGAGGTCTTGGGTGACAGCTTGGACTTGATGATCTCTGAGGTCTTTTCCAACCTGATTGATTCTATGAGCCTGGGCTGGTGGGAGGTGTCCCTGCCCACAGCAGGGGGGTTGGAACCGGATGATCTTTAAGGTCCCTTCCAACCCAACCCATCCTATGAAACTCACATGCAAGCAAGGAGCTGTACTGAAATCCTGGCACTTTCTCCCTCTTCCCTCTCTCTTTTGGCTATCCTCACAGCCACCCCCAGCCACCTGCATCATCTGCAGCTATCAAGATTATTAATTTTTGGGGGGGGGGGGGGAGGGGGGTTGGAAGTCTCATTTGTTTCAGCTGCTTCCCTGCAAGCCAGCCCTGACTTGGAGCCCTTCTGCTGACACAAGGCCTTTAGAAAACCTCTGCCTCACTGCTGCTGTCGACATTTACCAATCCTGCTGCAGCAGGCTGTCCACTTAATTACTTTGTGTAGTAGTCTCTTAGCTTCTTTAAAAAAAAAAAGAAGCAGAAGGAAAAATAAATGAGAAAGGACCCAATTATCATTCTGGGCAGCTCTGGCCATTCCAGGGAAGCAGCACATCCTCAGTGCCACAACTGCCTTTGTCACTGTTGGAAGCTGACAAACAGGCAGAGGGAGAGAAGTGCCTTGCAAGACTTTCTTTATCCCAGTGGGATGAGGGCAGAATTTCCATCTCCTGCTTACGTCAAGGCCTCCGTCTCGGTCACAGCTCCCAATGTTGCCAATGGGTTTCCCTGCTCTTACCTCTTCCCCCAGCATCTCCTCCCTTTATCCATCCTCAAGTCTCTCCCCAAGCTTTCAATCTCCTTTCCACATCCCCCTGGGGCTCAGCCACCTCCAAATTGCAGAGGCTTGGCAAAGGGGAAGGGACTTGGTCGCCCTGATTAGGCTGCGGCTGTGCCCACTGCTCTGCCTCTCGGAGATGCCTTCTGCTGCCCTCCCCACCACACACACCCCAGCTACTGAGTGCACGAATGGATGCTGGTGTCATTCAGCAGAAGGAAGGCAGGGAGGGTTTTGCTCCAGCTCAGCCTCAATGAGAGCATTTTTTCTGGAACAAGGGGCTGAATTCAGCTGCTTGGTGCTGTCTGATCACAGTGTGTTGCCAGAGTAACGGAGGTACTGGAGCTGCCAGGGCCACGATTCAGGGGAAGGAAGGGGCTGCTGCCTGGCACCTTGCTTGCAGAGGGCTGGGCACATGGGTAAGGGTTCCCCTGGTCCCTCCACAGGGTCAGCTCAGGCCCCAGTGCTCCTGCCCTGTGGGAAAAGTGAGAGTTCTCTGGAGCTGCAGAATCAGCTCCTGGCAGCATTCTCAAGTGACTCTGCCCCCCCGCACCACTTTGCCACCCTGCTCCAAGCTCACCCTTTGGACCCAGACAGAGCTTCACCTCTCAGACCAGAGTCTCTGAGATGACCAAATCTCTATCTCCCCCTCCCTGCAGCTGTGGAGATCATAACCTAGGTTTTCCAGAGGTTTTTTTCCCTCCCTTGGAGGGCCTGGAGATACAGCAGAACACAATTGCAGTGAGGATGCTTGACAGGTTAATGCATCAGCTCTCTGTCTGAGAATGCACTCCAAGTCTGAAATAAAACACAACGATGCCTTCTGCTTTAGACAGCAAAACCTGGCCACAGGGATTGAGTAGGGCCAGCAAAGGCTGAGCTGAAGTGGTTTTCTAAGACAGGGAGGACATTATTTGTGCTTTGGACACTGAGAGTGCTAATACAGCCCTCTAAGAAGGAGAATGCAGCCTCTACGGAGCAAATAAAACACCCTGTGATTTTCCTTTTAAAGGGAGGACAAGTCAGAAGTTACCCCATCACAGCCCTGATCCTCAAGCTCTGTAGGATGCTCCACCACTCAGCAGATCACCAGCTGACCCAGGTTCTCTCCTTTCCCTCTCCCACATACCTGTAAATGGCTTTCTCCTCTGTAACCTACTATTCAACTCGCTCCACTATTTCCCCTCGTAGAGTTTTGGCAGATTAAAACAGACACCAAATGCACACAAATAGATCATAGAATGGTTTGGGTTGGAAGGGACCTCTGAAGGTCATCCAGTCCAACCCCCTCTGCAATCAGCAGGGACATCCTCACCTAGATGTTTCACAAGCACTACGAGGAGAGGCTGAGGGAGCTGGGGGTGCTTAGCCTGGAGAAGAGGAGGCTCAGGGGAGACCTCATTGCTCTCTACAACTACCTGAAGGGAGGTTGTAGCCAGGTGGGGGTTGGTCTCTTCTCCCAGGCACCCAGCACCAGAACAAGAGGACACAGTCTCAAGCTGCACCAGGGGAAGTTTAGGTTGGAGGTGAGGAGAAAGTTCTTCCCAGCAAGAGGAATTGGCCATTGGGATGTGCTGCCCAGGGAGGTGGTGGAGTCCCCATCCCTGGAAGTGTTCACAAAAGGCTTGGATGTGGCACTTGAAGCCATGGTTTAGTTAGTTATGAGGTGTTGGGTGACAGGTTGGCCTTGATGATCTCTGAGGTCTTTCCCAACCTTATTGACTCTATGATTCTAGATCAGGTTGCCCAGAGCCCTGTGGAGCCTCACTTTGAATATCTCCAGGGATGGGGAACCCAACCACCTCCCTGGGCAACCTGTTCCAGTGTTCCACCATAGTATCATAGTATCATTCAGGGTTGGAAGGGACCACAAGGATCAGCTAGTTCCAACCCCCCTGCCATGGGCAGGGACACCCCACACTAGGTCAGCCTGGCCAGAGCCTCATCCAGCCTGGGCTTAAACACCTCCAGGGACAGGGCCCCAACCACCTCCCTGGACAACCCATTCCAGGGCTTCACCACTCTCATGGTGAAGAACTTCCTCCTCACCTCCAGCCTGAATCTCCCCACCTCCAGCTTCATTCCATTCCCCCTAGTCCTATCACTCCCTGAGATCCTGAGCAGTCCCTCCCCAGCCTTCCTGTAGCCCCCTTCAGATACTGGAAGGCCACAATTAGGTCACCTGGGAGCCTTCTCTTCTCCAGACTGAACACCACCCTCACAGTAAAGAACTTGTTCCTAATGTCCAATCTAAATCTGCTCTTCTCTAGTCTGAAGCCATTGCCCCTCACATGCCTCCTCCTCCTCCCCTGCCCCACGTCGCCTCAGCGCTCTCCTATCACAGCACCACGAAAGAGAAGGGAAAACACTGCTGAGGAAGCCAAATGACTGCAGACAGGAGCAGGCTCAGTATTGCATGGCAAGAGCTCGCTGGTAGCCTACACATGCAAATGAAGACCCCAGCAGTGCCAGAGCAGGGCTCTTGGGTTTCTCTGAATATGAAGGAGCTGTGTCTCTCTGCCGATTCCCTCGCTCAGGCTCTCTGAAGTCGGGAGCCCCAGCCAGCCCTGCCACGCACACTGACTTGCTCCCTTCCTGCCTCTTTTGCAATTTTAATTTCTCACCTTCCTAAACAGCAAAAGATTTATCATGCTCTAGTCAGAAATACTTCATTTTCCAAACGTTTTTGGGTTGCTTGGTTGTTTTTTGTGCTTTCTTTTCCTATTTCTTTTGTGCGTGTACTTTCCAGGCCCTGAAGAGTCTGCCAGCATCAGGTTTTCACCTAGCACCCAGCCCAATCTACATCCAGCCTGCTGGGAAACAAACAAAGAAAGCACTGCACATCCCAGAGAGCAGAACCACCCTCAGTCTGCACAAGGGGAGCAGAGGTGCTCACAGCTTCACAGACTGCAGTGGGTTGGAAGGGACCTCAAAGCTCATCTTGTCCAAGCCTTGCAGGCAGCAGGGACACCTCCAGCTAGATCAGGCTGCCCAGGGCCACATCAAGGCTGATCTTGAATGTCTCTAGGGATGGTGCAGCCTGTTCCAGTGTTTCACCACTCTCATTGTGCAGAACTTCCTCCTAATGTCCAACCTAAATCTCCCCTGCTCCAGTTTCAAACCATTGCCTCTCATCCTATCACTCCAAGCCCTTCTAAACTGTCCCTTCCCAGCCTTCCTGTAGGTCTCTTCAATGTAGCTCTAAGGTCTCCTTGGAGCCTCCTCTCTCCATGCTGAACAGCCCCAATTCTTTCAGCCTCTCATTATAGCAGAGGTGCTCCAACCTCTGATCATCCTCATGGCCCTCCTCTGGACCTGCCCCAGCAGGTCTCTGCCTCTCTTGTCTTGGGGGTCCCACAGCTGGTCACAGTACTCCAAGAGAGGTCTCACCAGAGCAGAGAGGCAAAGTAGGTTTATTCCTGTAGAGTTTGGTCCTGATTTTGTCTTCAGGAACCAGGGGATACAAGACAAGATCTTTCTCCCTTTGTCACCACTACCTCAATCATCCATGGGCTGCAAAAGAGCAGAACTCATCTCAAGTCCCTAACATGGATACTTCTACTTGCTGCCTACAGTTTGGCTCTGCTCAAGAAGAGGCTAATAAGGCTTGCCCCAGGCTGCATGGAAGGTCTCTGGCAGAGCTATGAATCAAATCTAAGTTTGTAGTAGCCCTGGGCAGCTACTGGTGTATTATTGGCACTACCTAGAACAGGCTCCTTAGTGGTCAGAGGACTGAAAACAAGATGATAAGACAGAGCAAGGCAAAGCCAAATTCCCTGCCTCCAGGGACCTGATGCCCTAGAACTGGACCATGCCAAGCAGGGCTAAGCTCAGCTCTTTCAGTTCAGCCTCACCCAGGCATAGGGAGAAGCACACCCACTGCCCTGCCCAGCCCCAGGGCAGGCTGCTGTGGCACTGAGGAAGAAATGGAGCAAATGAAGAGCTCTGTTAGCCCTCTTGCCTACCCAACAAGCTCAATCCTTCCAAGCCATTTGTCTAATGTGTTCTTCAAAACCTCCAGTGACAGATAACTCTGCAAACTCCCTTAGCAATCTATTTTAGTGCTTCCCTATTTTTACTGCTCAACAACGTTTCCCCCCTGTCCAGCCTCGATTCTCCTCGCTGCAATTCAGGGCTGCGTTGAGTTCATTCCATTTCTTTGAGATTGTTTCTCTTTGATTCCTGTGGGCCTGTGTTGAGTGCTGGGATGGCCACAGGCTCCCATGCTCTAATAAATCAAGCATTACAGAACAGAACTGAAAGGCCATCTCGTTTGAGCTGCCCCCTTGCAAGGCCAGCTCAGGAGTTTGCTGGCGTTGTGTGGCCATCCAAGCCTGTGCACAGGGCACAGCTAAAGCAACAGCCAAAACAGGAGCTCTGTGTATTAGAGTCTCAAACTGGCAACCAAAATGGAAACAGTTAGAAAGAGACCCTTCCAAAGGCACTGGCCTGATTTTCCCCTCATTCACTGGCCACAGAGAATTCAGATTTGGGCACCCAAAGAATCAGTTTCTGTTCCAGGCAAGCTAATTACCTTCAGAGATGCAAGAGCTGCAGGGTTATTCTTCTGCCTGAAGTGTGGATGCTGGAGTTCAGCCTTAAGCTCCTAACTGAAACGTTAGTTTGTGGCCTTGGGAAACCAGAAGGAGAGGAAAGCAATGTCGTGCCAGATAGCTGGACCTAGCAACCACCAGCCTGGCCCAGGGCACCACAAGCTCATTTATAAACAAAGATAGGGGGGAAAAATGGGGCATGATGGGAAGCAAATCAGAGCAGCTCTGTGAGTAACCTCAGTGCAAATGTGACAGGCACAATCCCACACCTCTTGCTGAAGCAGAGCTGCTGAGCAGCCTCTGTGCTCTCAACTCCTCCTCATGCATTTCCCTGGCGATGTGGCTCTGTGACCCCTTCCTTCTACCCACTCAGCTCTGAAAGGGATGGGACTCTGCCCACCTGGGCTGTGCTCCAGCCTCACAGCCAGAGCAGACATTGGCAGTCTGAGTGTGCTCCTGCACAGAACCCAAGCTCCTTTCTGCCACCCTTAGACCAGCAAACAAGAATTGTGTGATGAAGGCAGCTGTCTGCATCTCCTCTGTGAGGAAACGGCACAGCTTTGCTGATCCCATCGCACCCAGCCACCCGACAGCAGCCTGTGGTCCTTGCTCTCCTCCATCAGCCCCTGCTGAAGACTGGTGAGGCCAGAGCTGTGGTTCTCAACCTCAGCTGGCCCACAACACTGAGCACATCGTGTCCTGTGTCCTGCAACTTCACAGTATCACTAAGGCTGGAAGAGACCTCAAGGATCATCGAGTCCAACCTGTCACCACAGACCTCATGACTAGACCATGGCACCAAGTGCCACATCCAATCCCCTCTTGAATACCTCCAGGGATGGTGGCTCCACCACCTCCCTTTGTGTCTCTGGCCCCAGCACAGCATCCCACATGAGGTCACACGAGGGACACACAGACAGCCCAACCCACACCCAGCTGCATCACACAGCTCACACCATGACTCACGTGGCTCTGCTGCCCCTGCAGCCACCAACACATTGCTGCTCGTAGCTTCAGCAGAGTCCAACCAGCTCCAGAAGAGCAACAGGGCTTTGCACTGCACCAGAGCTTCCTCACCAGCCACAGTGGGAGCAAGAACAAGTCCTCAGCATGCACTCACACGTTCCTGCATTTGCTCTTGAGCAGCCCTCACTGCCTCTCTGCAGCACTCCTGTGCAATGCCATCTTTGCACAAGCCTTTAGGATTGCTCTAGCAAACCAGCTTGTCCTGCTCATTTGTAGCAGCCTCCCAGCAGCCCTCCCTGTGCCCTGCTCCAAGGACAGGCACAACACCCACCAGCTCCCTGCACCACACATCAGGCACTAAACTTTTGGACAGCACTGCTCCTAAACCAGTCAGTCCCAGCTCCTCCTGCCTGCCTTTCCTGTGCTCAACACTGCATGGACCATGGGACTCCAAAGCTTATAATCTTCATAGATAGATGGGAAGAGAAAGCAAGGCAGCAAACTGTCCTTCCCACTTCATGTGCCAGAGGCTTGCTTTCACACACAGAAACTGAATGTCTCACCAGTAACTGCTGATAGCTGGAATCATAGAATGGTTTGGGTTGGAAGGGACCTCCAAAGGTGATCCAGTCCAACCCCCCTGCAGTCAGCAGGGTGACCCTCCACTAGATCAGGTTGCTCAGAGCCTTGCCAAGCCTTACCTTGAATATTTCCAGGGATGGGGCTTCCACTGCCTCCCTGGGCAACTCATTGCAGTGTTCCACCACCCTCATGCTGCACAACTTGCTTCTAACTTCCAATCTAAATCTGCTCTGCTCTAATTTCACAGAATCAAAAAGGTTGGAAGAGACCTCAAAGATCATCAAGTGCAACCTGTCACCCACAGACCTCATGGCTAAACCATGGCACCAAGTGCCACGTCCAGTCCCCTCTTGAACACCTCCAGGGACGGTGACTCCACCACCTCCCTGGGCAGCACATTCCAATGGCTAACAACTCTCTCTGGGAAGAACTTTCTCCTCACCTCAAGCCTAAAATTCCCCTGGCACAGCTTGAGACTGTGTCCTCTAATTTCCAGCCCATTGCCCCTCATCCTATCCCTGCAGACAGAATCCAGACACATCCTTCCATTATAATACTTTCCTCCTCTTTTTCATTCTTTCAGACCACTTCATAATGCTGCTACAGCCTTTGTGCTGCTTCTTGCTTTCTCTCTCTTCAGTTGATGCAACTTTCTTCTTCCTTCTTGCAGACACTTGGCCCAAGAAGGATGGGGCAGCAGGCTTTAACTAATCACCTGAGACATTAACAACTGCATATGCAATTATTTTGCAAGCCCTGCTTCCCTGATGAATTCATCCTGTGCCTCTGCAGGCTGTATCCATTTGTTCCCTGCCTTTTGCTCCCAGATCCCATAAAGAACTTTTCCCTGTCATCATTAGGGCTGCTGCCTTTCTGTGTTCACTGACTAACTGCTCCCAGTGGCTCGGTGCTACTCTGTGCCTTTAAAAGCAAACAGAGCAACCCAAACAAACAAACGTGTCCCTGTTACTTCATTTCAGTTGCAAAACGACACCACCCCGAGTACAAAACAATCCTGAGGAGTGGATACAGGGCAGGGAAACACAGAGAAGTACATCTGGCTCTGCTAGGCTAGGCTGGCAATGCTGACACAGCAGGGAAGCCACGCTTACATCCCACCTGGTGTTTACATGGAAGGGCTTAGGTTGGAAGGGACCTCAGAGATCATCCACTCCAACTGCCCTGCCATGGGCAGGGACACCTCTCAGCTAGAACTGGATGCTCAAGGCTGCTCACCCACTCCCAGGGAGGAGGCATCCACAACCTGCCTGGGCAGCCTGCTCCAGAGTCTCACCATCCTCACACTGAAGAGCTTCCTAAGCTCCAGCCTAACCCTGCTCAGCTTCAAACCATTCCCACTTGTCCTGTCTCTAAACACTCTCAGGAGAAGTCCCTCTGTAGCCTTCCTGTAGGATCCCTTCAGCTATTGGGAGGCAGCTCTAAGATCCCCCCCAGAGTCTTCTCTTCTCCAGGCTGAACACCCCCAGCACCCTCCTCATGGCAGAGGTGCTCCAGCCCTTGGCTCATCTTTGTGGCCTCCTCTGGACTCACTCAGAGAGCTCTGTGTCCTTCTTATGCTGGGGACACCAGAGCATGGAGCAGTCCTATCCACACCTAGAGAGCAAAAAAAAAGAGGAATAAAAGAGGAAAACCCCAACACACATAAGACAGCAGCTGGCCTGCTAATTCTCATCCCCTGACAGCCACCTCCCCAATAATTAGAGGTTTGGGATGCTCTAACAAGGCTAACTCCAGCTCCACCCACAGGGCAAAGTTCAGTAAGAGAATCTGGGGGAAAAAAAGAGGGAACAAAACCAACATGCACTGTGTTAGAGCTGAAGAGCTACTCAGCTTGGTGAGAACATCCAAGAACACAAGGCAACAGACTCCTTTAATTAAAAAATAGTAATCCTCCTCTTTTTTTGTCTCTCAAGGACAGGATGTGCGCTTGAATTTTATAACAGAAATTGAGTCAGGGCTGGAGAACCTTCCCTGTGGGGACAGGGTGAGAGTGTTGGGGCTGCTCAGCCTGGAGAAGGCTCCAGGGAGACCATAGAGCAGCCTTCCAGTACCTGAAGGGGGCTAGAAGAAAGCTGGGGAGGGACTTTTGACAAGGGTTTGTGGTGACAGGACCAGAGGGAGCGGACTGAAGCTGGAGGAGGGGAGATTTAGACTGGAGATTGGGAAGAATTTCTTTAGAGTGAGGATGGGGAGACAAGTTGCCCAGGGAGGCTGTGAATGCCTCCTCCCTGGTGGTGTTCCATGATTCTGTGACTCTTTTCTCCCCACAGAGCCAGCCCATGAAGGGATGATTTAGGAGTGCTGGTGTGGTGTCTCCAGTTTGGATGCAGCAAGCTGTGGGTTGGGCTTTCTGGCCAGGTTAGCTCATCCCTGAGAAAATACTGGCCCCATGTCATACCCTGGGAGTCCCTGCCCAAGTGAGAGTGCCCAAGGGAGAGCTCTGGTTTGTGGCAAGCCATGATGGATGGCAGGGGTGTGCTACTTCTTTCCTGGAGCAGTAGCAATAAGGTTTCCAGTTCACTTGATTGCCATCACTGGGATGCAATGCAGAGCTGGTGAAGAGAAGAGTTCTCTTTATTGGTAAAGGGGTGAAGCTTTTTCCAAGTGAAAATCTGAAGCACTGAACCTCTCAGCAACTGGGAGATGATTCCTACAACTGACTGTGCTCATGGGGAAGCATTTTCTCCTGGAGTCCAATGGGAATCTGCCCAGCAGGAACTTGTCCCCATCACCCCTTGTCTTTTCCATGGGACTCCTTGTCAAAGGGAGTCTCCATGCTCCTGGCAGCCACCTTTTATGCACTGCTCCATGGCAAGAAGGCCTCCCCTAAGCCTTCTCTTCTCCAGAATGAACTAAAGCCAGCTCTCAGCCTTTCCTCATATGGCAGGGCTGCCAGTCCTCTGCTCGCAGGCTCCCACTGGAAGCACCAACTCCTCAGTACCAAACCTCACCGGCTGGAAAGGGAGTGAAAGAAAACCACACAAGCCCTCCTTAACCCAGCTTGAGTCTCCACTCCATAAAAGGGCTGCAGCAAAAACTCTTCATTAGTCATGGCTGGCAAACTTGAAAGGAATAAAAGGAACCAATGAGTAATGCAACACTATAAAAACATAACAACCTCAATAATGGGAAAATCAAACCCCGGCACAAAACCTCCACGTAAACAAAGCTACAAAAGGAGGAGTGCTTGAGCCAAGGTACATAGCTCCCAAAAAATTCCATCTGTATAACTGCATTTTGAGCAGTTCAGCTGAAGTGCTGCTCTCCCCAGCAGCTTGGAAATGGTGGCTTTCCAGTCCTGGCATATGCACAAGTGCAGAGACACAAGCATCAGCCCCGGCGCCTTGGGAATCCCTCCTAACCGTGGCCATTCCAAGGAGCAGGTGAGAGGCAGTGACTCCATCTAGCATATGTGACAGCTTTAAAAGATGCATTTATGTGAGCAAATGGAGCATATCAGCTGCACTGTATTAACAGCAAGGGCTGCAAATGGGACTCAGACATTTGTGTGTTGCTTTAACTGGAAATTTGCTCGGCATACAGTCAAGGAGAAAGCTGCTCGGAGTGGTACATCCAGAACAGCATCAACCAATTTTAATCTGCCACATTCCAGGAGCACAGCCTTGGCCATGCTTTGCATGCAGAGAGAAGCAAAGAGAAGCTTCCCAGCGTGGTGCCTCTCACCAACCTCTTGATCACCATCCCTGGAGGTGTTCCAGAGGGGACTGGACGTGGCACTTGGTGCCACGGTTTAGTAGTCAGGAGGTCTTGGGTGACAGGTTGGACTTGAGGATCTCTGAGGTCTTTTCCAACCTTATTGATTCTATGATTCTAACCAACCAGCCACTTTACCAGCACAAAGAAGGGATCAACTCCAACTGCTGTGATTGGCAGCAGGATGAACCCTGCAGACCACCGCTGGCAGTCACAGGTTCCATCAACTACCTCAGCAGAGGGCTATCAAGAGCTACAAGCCAAAGCTGATTTGATCATTCAGCTCATGGTTTCTGATACCTTGCTAAAACCCCCAGATATCCAGCCCAAGAGGTTGCAAGAGAGTCTCCACCTTCATTTTAATAACCTGCTGGAAAGCCTTTGGCTCTCGTGGCCCTGAAGCAAAGTTTAAGGCTGGACATGGCCAGAAACTGAAGGGGCAAAATGGAAAATAGCCCCAAAGGAACTGCAAAAAAGAAGATGCCACTCTCTTCTTTTTGGAGCTTTAACTTCCCTGGCACAGATTCCTTCCCAGCCTTGCCAAGCTCACCATGCACATGCACTGCTCTATCTGCCTTCCCCATGCCACCTCAGCCCAGCCCTGGCACAGCCCTGTCCCCTCACATCCTGCTGCCACAGCTCTTCCCAACACCCACTCCTGGCTATACTCAGGAAACTAAAGCAGGCTAAACCCAAAAAGTACTTAAGGACAAATTTGCTTCCCCATGGGAGCTTTTCCATAGATCTTCATGCAGCCTAGCTTAACATCTTTTAACATGTCCCTGCCCATGGCAGGGGGGTTGGAACTAGCTGATCCTTGTGGTCCCTTCCAACCCTGACTGATACTGTGATACTATCACAGCTTTATTAAATCACCTCCCCACTCCTGAATGCCACCTGTAGACATCTCTTAACCTGTGCTATCCTCCCAACTTTCTAACAGCTGGAACAGACCCAAGCTGGAATAAACCCAATCTCTTGACATCATCATACCCTCAGAGACCTAAAGAGCTATAGAGCAAATTCTTGTACAATATAATAATTGACTCAGCCTCCAAAGGATAAACACAGCAAGACAGAAAAACCTTTTTTTGCCTTACCCATGCAGGGAAGATGTGATTGAAGATGTCATGTTCTGGATATATGAGCAATACTCTCATAACTCATCATCTGCAATAAATTGTTCTATCACTTGTACCAGTTAGAAGATATTCCAAGTCAAGACCAGCTGAAAGTAGAAGTTTAAAACATACTCAGCCTGGGAGAAAGAATTTCTCTCCTCCCCCCTCCTTGTAGAAATGTGAAGTCCCAGTCTCTCACCTGAGGCTAATGAATCTTTCCAAAATAGAATCATAGAATCAATAAAGGTTGGAAAAGACCTCAGAGATCATCAAGTCCAACTTACTACCTAACACCTCCTGACAGCTAAACCATGGCTCCAAGTGCCACATCCAATCCTTTCTTGAACACCTCCAGGGATGGTGACTCCACCACCTCCCTGGGCAGCACATTCCAATATCCAATTCCTCTTTCTGGAAAGAACTTTCTCCTCACCTCCAACCTAAACTTCCCCTGGCACAGCTTGAGACTGTGTCCTCTTGTTCTGGTGCTGGTTGCCTGGGAGAAGAGACCAAGCCCCACCTGGCTACAACCTCCCTTCAGGGAGTTGTAGAGAGCAAGAAGGTCTCCCCTGAGCCTCCTCTTCTCCAGGCTAAGCAACCCCAGCTCCCTCAGCCTCTCCTCATAGGGCTGTGCTCCAGACCTCTCGCAGCCTCCTTGCCCTTCTCTAGGCACATTCAAATGCTTGAGTCCACCACACACACCCCCAGCAGGAAGATCTGAGAGACCTGCCCATGGCTTCAGGAAAAGCCACTGCAAACTTTAAAAGCCTTCCTGCAAGGTTTGGCAGGGAAGGAATAATTGAATATGCAAAGCCCCACACCACGGTGTGCCATGAGCCTCATTCTTTGAGGACAAATGCAATTACTTCAGCCTGGTTGGATCACACAGTGGATACAGAAGAGGAGCATCGTTTAGTGCAGGGGATTACTGCAATGTGCTGCCAGCTCCTCGGCTCGTGTTACAGAAGCACTCGGAGGACTCAAGGACTTTTGGATCCCGGTGCCACATCAAACCCTCCTCCTCTCCAAGCCTGCTGCATGGCCCTGGCCCTGCTGCAAAAGGGCTCAGCCAAGCTCCTGCACCAGCCCTTGCCTCTGCTCACCACCCTGCACAGGAATCTTTCCACATCCCCCTCCCCAGGGAGCCTGAAAGCTTCACTGAAGTGCTGGAAAAGGCTCTGACAAACCTCCCTTGGGAAGCAGGAGGGGAGAGCACACAAACAGTCCAATTGCTGCCTATCCAATGGCCCAAACAACTTGCCCATAATCACCTGGCTGTGGAGCCATTTACCTGAAAGATGCTACAAAAAGAGCTGGGTTTTGGTTTGTTCTCTTTTCCCCCCCATGCCCATAAAGCACCACTCACTTCCATAATTGAACCTTCAGCAACAAAGAACCTCTAACAAATGAAGCAATTGCTGCTGAAACTTGGACCCTAAATCCACACAGACAACAGCTCTTGGAGTGAGCTCAAGCAGGCATCCCCTGCTTAAATCCTTGTCTCAGGCCACTTAGAGACCTTGAAGTATTAGGTTCATTAGAGGTACTTGGGGGAGAACAAGGATGGCAAACAGGCTGAGATCACTCCAAAGAGGAGGAGAAGATGCTAATTATACCACTGGTAAAATGGAACCACTTGGGGGGGGGGGGGGGGGGAAGGTGGGAGAGAAAACAAACAGTGAAGACAGGGAAGTGGTGCAAAAGCAGCTCTGGATTTGATCAGTGGTGGAAAAATCAGCCTGAAAGGAGAGCAGATTGCATCAGGGCTGTGACAGGCAATCCATGAGCAATCATTTAACAGTTCCAATATTACTAACTTAAGCAAAATGTGGTTTTGCAAACGGCAACCTCTCCCTTCTGCTGATAAAAGCCCAATCCAATTGTCTTCAGTGTGTCAGCATCGACTGTCGAAGGGGGAAAGCAAATTGGATGCCACCATCTGAAAGGAAACACCCTTTGATTCCACAGAGTTGGGTTGAAGGGCTGAAAGGAGATAAGACAGGGCTGCAGGCTCACCAGCCAGCACCACCTTCCACCTTGAAGTGGCAGGCAGCAGAGTCCTGCAAGAGGCTCAAGAGCCTGGAGGAGCAGATTCAGCACCCCCCTGCCCCAATCCCTCGTGAAGCCTGCTTTGTTTCAAGGTGCAGTTTCTTACCATTGCTCCTTTTCCACTTCTGCCCTGCTTTGCAGCTCTAAGGGTGGCAAGGAGCCAGGTATTAGGTGAAAGTAACCCTCTGGTGCATGCCATGTGCAGTAGGTTAACACCCACTGAATGGTAGTGATGCCTCTTTGTCTTTCTCCCTGAGTTTGCTCAACATGTCCTGGGTGGTGGCATAAAGGATTTGTGCTTGCAGCTCCCTTTGTCTTTGCAGGCAGATGATGGAAGCTTTGAAGGTTGGGATGTCTCATGGAAGAGGCCTGATGAATGCAGAAGCCCTCCAACCACCATGAGCACATCCAAAAACCAGCTTCCTCAAGGAGAAGAAAACCAGGGGAAGGGCAGAGGGAAAGGGAGGGAGCTTGCTGGAGAAGTCAGATGGGGAAGGAAGGCAGCAGGGATGAAAGAGCTGCACTGAAATTTAATGCACAGGGAACTCTGGAGCTGCTCTCTAGGATCACTGTCCAAGAGCAGCACAACTTCCCTGCCTCATTCAGCCAGTACAAGACTCCATTCACAGTGAGACCCCTGCAAGGGTTACTGCAGGTTTCTGGTCACCTCCTGCTCTCCATAGGGAGCAACTCTGGCCAAGACACTTCAAATCCCAGCTGTAAGGTCACGCTAGCAGCATGGGCAAAGCTTATGCTGCCTGTTCCTGTCCTAACAGCAGTGGGAAGAGAGGATTCTTTACCTGCTGCTCTTACAAAGGAGTCATCCTCACAAGCAAAAGCTCAGCAAGGGTAACAGTTTAGCACTGTGCCATTATGGTCTGAGCTTCTGGCCAAAGACCTAGAAATGAGCTCAGCTGACACCAGCCAAATCCCTTCTAAACTACAGCCCAAAGCCCTGCTGGATTGTGTAGAAGAAAGCAAACAAGGGCTTCATAACACAAAGTGAATGATTTGAGGGACAATAATGACCACTTGGAAAATGTTGTTTTCCTGCTTTGATTCATGCTGTGGTTACCCACCCCAGAGCCTCCACAGCCTGCAGGTGACCTGAAAGAACTCTGCAAGATGTTATCATTTCCATGTAAAAGCAGCCAATGTACCAAGCCCTGTGTAATTTGCTCCTGTGCTTGAATGTAAAGCTGTGCAGAAATCAAAGATGCCTTTTCATCACCTGAATTTATCAAGCTTGAGCATCCAGCCACAGAGCCACGTCCTGCCTTCGTGCCTTGGGCTAGCAGAAGTCTCTACCCCTGGTGGAGTACTTACAGCCAGTAACACAATCACCCCTTAACCTCCTCTTTGTTGAAAGAAACAGATCAAGCTTGTGTCTCTCTCTCACTCTCCAGCATGCTTTACAGGCTCCACATCATCCTTGTAGCTCTTTTCTTATCTCCTGCCAGTTTGCCAACATCATTTTTAAGGTATAGATACCATGACTGCACAGAATGCTGCTCCTACTTGTATTCATTATTTCTTTGCTTAGACAGCCAAAGATAGCATTACCACTCCTGAGAATTCCCAGCACACTACAAGACCAGCTAGTTATTGATAAGATAATGAAATTAAGCTCCAGCTTCTCACCTTGACTCCCAGGGGTTCCCCTCTCCAAGTGTGGGTTTTGCTCCCTGCTCTCGTTAGGGTGGATTAGTAAGTTACCACACAGCAGCCCTGCTGCAGGAGCTGCCTGGGCAGTTTCCCTCTGCCTGCTAGAAATGCAAGATAACTTGACTCAACTTCATGCAAACTCTCCCACCTCTCACAGTGTGGGAACCCAGGTTGCCTTGGCTCTGATGACACAGGTAGTTTGTGAAGCTGGTTTGGAGGTGTCTGCAGCATCACCGATTGCATGGAGGTCGATGGGACCCTCAAAGGTCATCTTGTCCACTGTCCACGAGTGAGCTTGTCCACTGCCAGGACCCCAAGCAGAAACAGGGCATGCTTCACCCAGGCACAGCAGCAGGTCCCATGCTTTGTGCTGCTGCAGTCAAGGCAGCTCCCAGGAGCCAAACAAGCTCCAGCAGCCAAAGCCAGGCAGTGGCAGCAGAGCTGTGCTCCATGCTCCTGCCAAAATTAATCTGCCAGACCGGGCTACAGCATTTCACAGCCCTCCCAACACATCTAACCCTACAACACAGAGCTCCTTCAGATGTAGCTCAAGGCAGACCTCAGATCCTCCTTCCAGAGACACGCTGCTGCTTCTCTGACACCAAGAGGACGAGGAGCTGGGGCCTCCAAGAGCCAACAGAGCATCCCTCCCCACGGCCACTTAGCCAGGAGGTGCGTTTGGGGCACCGCTGCCAGCACCGTGCAGACTCACTCCACGGCACCGGCATCTGATGCCAGACGGAAACTGCAAACTCATCCAGCATCTGAAGGGATCTAGACCCAGGGATCTGCTTTAAGAAGCTTTCTCCCAGCCTTACCAGTTGGAAGCTAACATTTAGGGTTGGGTTTTTTTTTGTATTTCCACCAACAGTCAGGGTGGGGAAAAAATGTCACAGCAAATGTGCAAGCACTGACATCTTAAGACAAAAAAATGATGCAGATTCCTCAACTCTTCCCAGCACATTATGGAAATACATTCTTAGGGACTATTAAACATGGGGATTATTGACTAGATGAGCAGCAGCTCAATGGACTAGCTTGCAAATATGTCTTTAGACAATCCTTAAAATGCAGATTAATTAGCTAACAGAGCAGAACACTTCCCCCTCCCCCTTTTCCTACAGATTTCCTAATGATCTCTTGCATAAACAAACATCCAGGCAGTTTTGTTTGCGTGTGCGTTGGCTGTGAGGTTCTTCAGTGACTAAATAGTAACTGAGGAGACCTGAATCTCATTTAACACTCACCAGGAGTGGAACAAAAGGCATCTCAGTGCAGATCACCACAGGACAGGTCTCCTTAAAGGCCCTCAGGAAGTCCAGCCACCAGAATCATAGATTTGTTAGGGTTGGAAGGGACCTCAAGGATCAGCCAGTTCCAACCCCCCCTGCCATGGGCAGGGACACCTCATGCTAGATCAGGCTGCTCAGAGCCACATCCAGCCTGGTCTTAAAAACTTCCAGAGATGGGGCTTCTACCAGCACCAAAAGGTAATAGTAATAATAACTCAGGTTGGAAGAGACCTTCAAGATCATCGTGTCCAACCCATCAACCAATCCAACCCACCCAAACCACTCACCCATGGCACCAAGCACCCCATCAAGTCTCCTCCTGAACACCTCCAATGATGCTGACTCCACCACCTCCCTGGGCAGCCCATTCCAATGGGCAATCACTCTCTCTGTGTAGAACTTCTTCCTAACATCCAACCTAAACCTCCCCTGGCACAGCTTGAGACTGTGTCCTCTTGTTCTGATACTGGCTGCCTGGGAGAAGAGACCATCATCCACCTGTCTACAACCTCCCTTCAGGTAGTTGTAGAGAGCAATGAGGTCACCCCTGAATCTCCTCCTCTCCAGGCTAAGCAACCCCAGCTCCCTCAGTCTCTCCTCACAGGGCTTGTGATAGGTCATGGTTCCCAACTTCAGATACACCATGCAGACATCACATTCTTCCCCTCTTTAGGCCATTAGGTTTCAGCAAAGAAACTCCAAGGCTGACATCCAAAATTCAATGCCTGGCATTCCCACCAACCCCACTTGGAAATGAGCAAGGCACAGGAGACATCAGAAATACTGCCCAGGGTTCTCTGAAGACTCAGGGAAATGTTGCTGTTGTCCAGCAGTGCTGGAGTCATGTTTGGAAGGCCTGTGTGGCATATAACCATAGAATGATGGGGGTTGGAAGAGACCTCTGGAGACTGAGTCCAACCCCCTCTGCCAAAGCAGGATCACCCAGGGCAGGTCGCACAGGAACACATCCAGATGGGTCTGGAAAGTCTCCAGAGAAGGAGACTCCACAAGCTCTCTGGGCAGCCTAAAAGTAAAGCAGCTTTTTCCTCATGTTGAAGTGGAACTCCCTGGGTTCCAGTTTGTATCCATTGCCCCATGTCCTACCACAGGACACCACTGAAAAGAGCCTGGCCCCTTCTCCTTGATCCCCACCCCCAGGTATTTATACACAGGAATAAGATTCCCTCTCAGGCTTCTCTTTTCCCAGCTGAACAGCCCCAGGTCTATCAGCCTCTCCTCTTCATACAGATGTTCCAGACCCTTCATCATCCTCATTGACTCTGTTGGACACTCTCTAGTCTACCACTGACCCTCTTGAACCGGGGAGCCCAGCATTGGAGAGATGAGAAGGCTGAAGCTGGGGGGAGCCATTGCCCTGACCTCTGCAGCTGCCCTCATCCACTAATTCCTCTGTGCTGATTTGAGCCCTTGAGTCAGACTTTTAAACATCCCCTCTGGATTTTATGTTTGCCATTGATTTAGGCCTGAGCAGAGTGGTCATTTGCTCAGCAGGGGTAATTAACATGCTCTTTGTGAACTGTGGTTCCAGCTCCCACAGACTCCATTTCTTGATGTCTTTCCTGGTGGGTTAAAATGCATATCAAACCCAATGCAAAGCGAGTGTGAAACATTATTATTCCACCTTCACACCCACTTTCCCTTGGTGTGAACAATAATGCAAACTGCAAGACAGTGATGAATTGGACCTGGAGAAGACCAGATGCTCTGTGAACATTAGCACAGTCTCTGCCCCAAACATTTTTCAGCCTCAAAAAGAGATGTGATAGCCTGCTTTCAAAGCTGCCCGGGCGCACACACACCCTTTGAACACCAGATGTTACCAGATCACACACAAGGTGGAGCAAAACTGGAATGCAAGTAGAGATTGGAGCACAGCCCTGTGAGGAGAGGCTGAGGGAGCTGGGGTTGCTTAGCCTGGAGAAGAGGAGGCTCAGGGGAAACCTTCACAGTATCACAAAGGTTGGAAGAGACCTCAAAGATCATCAAGTGCAACCTGTCACCACAGACCTCATGACTAGACCATGGCACCAAGTGCCACATCCAATCCCCTCTTGAACACCTCCAGGGATGGGGACTCCACCACCTCCCTGGGCAGCACATCCCAATGGCTAACAACTCTCTCTGGGAAGAACTTTCTCCTCACCTCCAGCCTAAACTTCCCCTGGCACACCTTATTACAATACAAAACAATAAACCAGGTTGGAAAAGACCTTTGAGATCATCAAGCCCAACCTATCACCCAACACCATCCAATCAACTAAACCATGGCACCAAGTGCCTCATCCAATCTCTTCTTAAACACATCCAGTGATGGTGACTCCACCACCTCCCTGGGCAGCATTGCTCTCTACAGCTACCTGAAGGGAGGTTGTAGCCAGGTGGGGGTTGGTCTCTTCTCCCAGGCAAGCAGCACCAGAACAAGAGGACACAGTCTCAAGCTGCACCAGGGGAGGTTTAGGCTGCATGTTAGGAAGAAGTTCTTCCTATAAAGAGAGATTGGTCATTGGAATATGCTGCCCAGGGAGGTGGTGGAGTCACCATCACTGGAGGTGCTTAGGAGGAGACTGGATGGGGTGCTTAGGAGGAGACTGGATGGGGTGCTTAGTGCCATGGTTTAGTTGATTAGATGGTGCTGGGTGATAGGTTGGGCTTGATGATCTCAAAGGTGTTTTCCAACCTGGTTAATTCTATTCTATCCAACAAGAAAACAGGGAGGGCAAGCAGTGAGTGTGGGTAGAGTACAATACAGTTTGATCAACCTTTTTTTAGGTTTAAAAAGAAAAAGAGGTAGTTTTGGCTCATGTAAGTTTGCAGATCAGCACTGGTTTCAATGAGCTGTGCAGCAGAAGTGCTGTTCTGCACTAAAGTGTTTGCAGCCAGGCTGTGCCTGTGGCTCTATTACCTCCCAGCCCTGCCACATCGCTCGAGATGAGCCACATCAAGAGCAACTCTATCAAACACAGCAATTTGCTTCTTCATTGCTGTCTGTGGAGGGAAAGCTCAGGGCTGCTGCCCAACATGAATCCCACTGCAGACTCAAACATCATGAGAGGACACAGTCTCAAGCTGCGCCAGGGGAGGTTCAGGCTGGAGGTTAGGAAGAAGTTCTTCATAGAGAGATTGGCCATGGGAATGTGCTGCCCAGGGAGGTGGTGGAGTCACCATCACTGGAGGTGTTTAGGAAGAGCCTGGATGAGGCACTTGGTGCCATGGTTGAGTTGATGAGATGATGTTGAGTGATAGGTTGGATTCGATGATCTCAAAGGTCTCTTCCAACCTAGTTAATTCTATTCTATCAGCGACAACCATCCTTGCAATCCCTCTGTCTCTGAGCAGGGCCAGGGAGCTCTTAAACCCTTTCCCTGTATCAAACTGAAATGTATTCTTCAGAAAAATGTCAACTTGTGTCATTAACCCCAAACCTCCCAGGTTTTCAGCACAAAGTTAAGGCTGAACAAAATCTTTAATGGATTTTTAAGAATCCATTCCCCCCAGAGCAGGCCCAGAAAAAAAAAATCACAGAATCACAGAGTTGGTTTGGTTGGAAAAGACCTCCAAGATCATCCAGTCCAACCAGCAACCCACCACCACCATGGCCACTAAGCCATGTCCAAAGTGCCATGGCCACAGGTTTCTTGAACCCCTCCAGGGATGGGGACTCCACCACCACCCTGGGCAGCCTGTGCCAATCCCTGACCATCCCTGCAGCAAAGAAATTGCTCCTAATCTCCAATCTAACCCTCCCCTGGAAAAATTTCAGGCCTTTTCCTCTCATTCTATCAGCTGAGACTAGAGAAAGCAGACCAACCTCCACCTCACTGCAACCTCCTTCCTGGGAGCTGCAGAGAGCAATGAGGTCTCCCCTCAGCCTCCTCTTCTCCAGACTAACCAACTCCAGCTCCCTCAGCTGTCCTCCAGCCCCTTCACCAGCTTCTCCAGCAATTCAGTGTCAGATGTCCACAGGGGAAGGAGAGAGCAGGGTGCAGAGCCACAATCCTGCAGAAAGAGCAGTTTTCTGCCGAGGTGCAATCACACAGCTCATCAGGCTGCAACGTTAATGATGCTAACTGCTTCAGGTGGAGCCAGGGGAAAGATCCACAGCGGCTCTCCCGGGGGAGAGGCTGCACAGAAAGAGCTGCTCCCCACCACTCAGCCACCCCCAGTCCCCCATGACAGCTTCAGAAAGGAAAAACTTGCCTTTAAAAAAATTAAATATATATATAAATAGCTAATTCTATAAGGAGCTGAGCACATGCCTGAGTGGGTGGGAAATTAGTAGTATTATTACTTTGTGCTCCTGGGGTCTAAGACCTCAGATGACTTGTTTGTGCCCTGAATGAATTTTTGCAGACTCATTATAAACTCTTGCAGAGCAGGGTTGATAAGGTCACTGAAGAATTTCCATTAACTGTAGCCTGGCTAGGGATTGCCAGCATGATCTATTCCTCTCATTTATGCATATGCAATAAGGCCAAGATGAAGCTCCCATGCTTTATTTCCACATCATTGTGCTGATGCTGAGCTTAACCAAACAAACAAACTGAAAAGTGAGCGGAGAAGGGGGAGAGGAACAGAGAGACATCAGGAACAAAAGCTGTGCCTGGGTCACTGATGGAGGATGCAAATGCATTCTGCAGACTCTGAGAGCAGGAGATCTCAGCAGAGATGGAAAATCCCCTTGTGCTGGATGGCTCACTGGGTGCTCAGTTGAGACATTGCTGCTCCCATGCAAAGGATGGCCAGAATAAATGTTGCTCCCTGCCACCTGACTGAGACCTGGCTCAGGGATTCGCAATAAAGCAGAAACACAAAGCCTCTGGGCTCTCCAGTCTCCTTCCCACCACTGTGAGAGACCACAACCCCTTGCAAAACTGCACTTCAGGCATGCAAGGAGTAACCCTCCCTTTCAAACCCTGCAAACACCTCCCAAGTCTCTGGATAGGAGGCACTGCGGGTCTGGATAGGAAATCACGCCTAGAGGCACAGCTTATGTCTCGGCTCCCTCCGTGATACGTCTGTATGTGGTATCCATCCCCTTGGAAGACACAGGGGGAAGTCCCAACCAGACAATCAAGGAGGAGCTCACCAGGACTCAGCAACGTTCCCCTGGAGTCACTTAAAGCCAGCCAGCCCTGCTGGATGCCAGCACAGTCTGGGTACCCACAGCCCCTGCTCCAGCAGCGATGAATCCCTGATCAGATGTGAGAGGCTTTGGCTCTCGCTGCTATATCGCTGCAGACATCTCCCTCCACAGAGCCCTTAGGCCACACGATGCCCAAGATGGAGAGCCCTGTTTGCCAGATCAGAGCATCTCCTGGGGCTCCCCTTCACCTGCAGCTTGTCCATACAGCCACGGGGCCTTGGCAGCTGCTCACCAACACCACTCCATGCTCCTGCACGTTCTCCTGGCTACATTACATGGCAAAGATTCACTCGGGGGTTTCCTTTATCACATGCTGTTAAAAACTCAAGCCCGAGATACCCTCAGCTGCTACGGCGGCACCGGCACGCTCAAACCCAGCAGCCTCGCCTCTGAATTCTGTCAAATGTTGAGCAGCAAAAGCAAACCCTTTCTGCTGGCACTTCCACTTCCCGATCATTAAAGGCAATACGTAAGCCCAGCCTCAGTGAGGGACCGCCACATAATGCCCTGTCTGTGCTCTGATCAGCAGTCCTCCATTGCATTTCTGTTTTCCACACATCGTTCCGGAGAGGGCGAGGCGAGGGTCGCGGAGAGCGGCGGCGGGAGCAGCGCGGAGCCGGCCGGGGCAGCAGGGGTGCGGCGCGGCCGTTCGTGCGGCAGCTCCGGCGAGCAGGGGCAAGGCTCTCGCAGCGCTCCAGGTCAGTCCTAACCCACCCCTCAGGCGAGCGAGGGTTGCAGTCCCGGCAGCCGGATAGGCACCGCTTGCCCCCGGTGAGGACCGATGCCGCCGCTCGGAGGGAGCTGCCGCGGCTAGAAGCAGCTGAGCAGCCCTTGGGCTGTGGGCAGTGCCCCGAACCTTCTCCCGGGGTGGAGGTGGGGGGCAAAGTTGCCTGCAAAAGGTGTGCTGAGGTAGAGGACCTCCTGCAGCAGGTGGCTGAGGTGCACAAGACAGTCAAAAAGGTTGTGTAATATAAAGCAGGCAGAAATGGAGGTAGAGAACTGGAGTCAAGTACAGTCTGCACTGGACCCACAGCCTGGGGCCAAACAGCCCCAAACTCCCCCACAGCATCACAGCACAGCCAGAAACAGGGGAAGCCAGCAAGGCAAATTGCAAGGACTAGAATTATTAGGAGGAAGAAACCTCCATCAGAGTCTGAGGTGACCCTGCAGAACCGATTCATGGCTCTGCAGGCAGAGGAGGACAAGGATCCTTCATCTGCTAGGTCCACAGACCCCAGCAGGACATCCAGGTCAGTTCTCTCTTGTGTAACTACTTCAGCCACAAAGAAAAAGCAACAGGTGATAGCAGTGGGTGACTGCTGAGAGGTACAGAGGCACCCATTTGCCATCCCAGCCCACAAGCTAGAGAGGCGTGCTGCTGACCTGGGGCTTACTGGAGTCCTTGAGGATACAAATGGGGTTTGAAGTAGAGTGACAGAGAGTTTATAAGTAAGGATTAAAAGGACAGCAAAGGAAGGTGACATCATAGTGGGGGTCTGTACAGACCACCTGACCAAGAAGGCTGAGTGGATGAGACTTTCTATGAACAGATAGGAGAAGCTTTGCATTCACAAGCCCTGGTGGTCCTCATGGAATATTTCAACCACCCCAAAGTCAGTGAGAATCAGTGCCCACAAACCAGGAACATCAGCAGACCTTTACAAAGGATAGACTCGACACATGCTTAGTCCCAGCTGAATACAGAATAAAGCTTAAACCATCTTCAAAGAAAATGAAGCTCCTTGGATGAAGGAGTTCTGTCTGTAGGGCCCAGGAATGTCTGATTCCTTCCCACTCTTTCATCACCTCTGTCACCCCCTGCACCTCCTTTCCCCTGATTTTCCCTCCTTTCTCTTCCTCCACTGACACAAAAGCCCATCCCTGCACCCACACAGGCACTCAGCCCCACATGGGCTCAAGCACTGCCTGCTCTCCATGCACACCCAGCAAAACCACCCAGCTCCTCCTCCAGCTAAAGGCTTTTCCTGGCTCCATCGCATGCAAAACCAGCTGCTTCTCCCAGAGAAAGAGGAGCCTAAACCAACACAGCCTGGGTGGGAAGCAGAGATCTTACCTTGCAGTCAGATCATTTCCCATCAGAACTCAGGCAATCAGCCAGCATCTAGCTGAGGATCTCCCCCAAGTCCTGGGTGAGTTTTAAGTTCACTCACTGCTTTCCCATCAAGTAAAGAAACCAGCATGAGCACGCACACATGCGGTGGAGATGGGATTTCCTGACACACTTCAGCTTTCAGAACAGATAGTTTGGAGGCAGCACTGCACATACCTGCCTCGCTGTTCCTTTGATGAGCTCTCTGAGGACCAGCTCCCTCGAATCATTTGCCATTCACCCCCAGATTGCTGCCATCTGGGTGTTTAGGCCTTTGCCAGCCCCCATGACACTTCGGCTTCTTTTCCTTGCACATCTTTCAAAGGAAATCTCCAGCAAGAAACTTAGAGCCAGGAGCAACACTGTCTCTGTGCCCCTCTCAGAGCTGCAGGCAGCTGCTCTAAACCTTCTTCCATTTAGAGCCAACCTTTCACAGCTGACTTCTCAGGCAGTTGCTGATGCCTTTATCAGCCTTGCTCCCCACCCTTCCTACTCCTCCGGGCAGGACTCTGGGAGACACGCTGGCCTGCCCTCACCCACAACCATTCCCTTCAGGGTTCACCTTTGTCAGGCACCGTGTCCCCATCACCACAGGAGACAGCCCACAGAGGGTTAAGAGAAATGGCCATTTGAAGCAACAAAAAAAGGAACATTCTTCTTTGCTGTGCCAACACTAAAGCTCTCTTTCTGCTCAGCACAACCTGTCAGCTCTTTCTTCCCCGCATCCCAGGCAAAGGTCTCTTCATCTCAGGGCATTCATTCATGCCAGCCATGGGGGTGAAGCAGCACCTGCAGACCAGAAAGAGCCACACAGCAACTTTCCCAACTTCTGGCTTTGCTAATCAAGCCCAACTCTGAAATGGAAACCAACAGGGAAAGGTTCAGCTCCTTACCATCCCTACCCAGATGGTTCCCTTCAAATATACAGCCTAATATGCATAAATACTACAGCAGACTTACATCAAGACAGTTTAAAAATGCCTTGGCACTGTGGGAGCCTCACTGCAGATTGCTGTCAGAGAGCACACTTCTACCCCTCTGCTAAACGAAGACATGGCAGAGAAGCACTGAGCACAGTTAGCAGCCACCTCCTACCTGTGAGCTCCTTAGTCCTGACACCCAGGGACTGGCCACAGGACCAGCAGCTAGCTGCTGCTCGAAGGTCTACAGGAGCACGGCCACTCCATGGGGACGCTCGCTCGCCCTCCGGTGCTCTAGACCCTCAGTTCCCGGTCCAGGGCGGCAGGGAATGCTCTGCTCCAGGCTAACTGCATCGGGCACATCCAGGCAGGATATGGCTGCTGAACGTCTGCTCTGAGACAGGGCTGTCTGCCTCGGAGAGACAAAGGGACTGGTTCCTGCTGGGGGCAAGCAGAGGATCCTCCCACTGCCGCGGCGTGGGGCACGGGTGCCTACCAGCAAGGCTGCCCAGGATGCAGTGGCAGTGCCAGCCGTCCCTCAGCGTCTCCTGCTAGCAGAAGGCCCCCAGGGAGGCAAGGCCCCCAGATCCTCCAGCACCTCGCTGCAAAGGAGGCACATGTGGGAGGCAAGCAAACCTCATCCACCTTAGGTTAACTTTCCTGAGGGGTCGCAGCCTGGAGGTCTTAAGCCTACCCGGCTGGGAAAGAAAGAGAGAAGCCTGACAGATGATGAGAGCTGACCAGCACTTGCAGCATCTCTCACCTATGCAGAGCCCCCAGCCGGGGCTGCAGGCTGTGCCGGAGCTGATGCATAAATAACACAGAATAAAGTTGGGCCTAGGAAGGGGGTTTCTGCGTGGAGTTTTCCCCCGCTGCCCAGAATCCAGGCTGCGTGCTCATCACAGGAGTCCCTGCCAGCACCAAAGCCGCACGTCTGCGCACACAGGGAGCGCCTCATGTATCCTAAGAGAAATTATTCACCAGCACAACTCCACCGAAACGCATTCCAGAACAATGAACCTTTCCTTTCCGGTCCAAAGCCCGAGAAAAATATCTGTTAAGCATCGTTTTCCTCACTGCCTGCAACTGTGGCACGCATCCTGGGAACACGGCGACATGCAAGTGCAGCCGGGGAGCAGCCAGCCCAGCCAGCCTCGCTCCACTCCTCCCAGAGATGCCCACCGCACACTTCCACATGCTGCGGACATCCCGGGAATCGTCCCCAGGTTATCCACAGCGGCTGTAGCCATACGGTCCCCCCCACCCCCATCCCCGCACTCTTTGAACTTCAGCTCTCCTGAAAGCTGGAGTGTGACGTTCTGCAACTCTCGCAACACTGAGAAGGCTGCGTCGGCCACCAAGCTCCGCAAAGGGCTGGCAGCAAAGTCCTTTAGCAGAGGCTGCCCTGGGAGCGGGCGAACGGGGGCTACTGCTGCGGGCAACCATCGCCAGCCTGGCACATCGCGGCTCCCGCTCGCACCTCGCTGCCGGCGGCTGAGGCTGCTCGGAGCTCTGCAGCGGTGGGCGAGCCGAGCGGCTCTACCTGGGGACCGGAGAGGACGGTGGGGCTGGGGCGAGCATCCCGCCGGGGACACCGGCCGGTTGCTCCAGCCCACCGAACCCCCCCTCCCCACCCTCGGGAGCGGCACTGCCGGTTGTGGGGCGGAGTGGGGGGCGGGATACGACGCTGGACAGCGGGACCCCACCGCCCCTTCCCCACGCTCCCTCCGGCAGGGCGCGGGGATGCTCAACCCTCTCCCTGCGGTGGCCCCCGGGAGGCTCTTACCTGGGCTGGGCGGCGCGGCTCTGCCCGCGGCTGCTCCGGCCCCGCTCCGGCAGCGGCAGCGGCGGCGGCAGGTCCCCGGCGGCGAGCGGGGGAACTGCAAGGGGCGGGGGGCGGCTGGCAGGGCTCGGCTCCGCGGGGCCGCGCCGCGGGAAGGGGCTGCCGGGCGCCGGAGCCCTCCCGTGGGCGTGCGGGGCAGCGCCGGGCAGGGATGCGGCGGGGGAGAGAGATAGGATGGAGGGAGCGCAGAGAGTCGGGACGGAGGCGGCTGCGATGGCAGGAGGGCAAGGGACTGGAGAGGGAGTCAAGGATGGGAGGAAAACAGAGGAGGGTGCAGGGATGCAGGGATGCCGGAGAGGCAGGGGGGAGGTAGGGGATCGAGAATGGAGAGGGGAAGAAGGGTAGAAGCCGTGATGGAGGGAGCGCAGGGAGCTAGGATGCTTGGAGGGTAGAGGATCGAGGAGGGAGGGAGGGACCGAGGAGGGAGGGAAGGAGGGAACAGTGGGGCACTGGAAGTATTGTTTCTAGAACGGACCAGTTTTGCTAAGCCCAGACTGAGCATTCCTGGGAGGGCCGTTTGGAAAAGCTGTGCCTTCTCCCTGCGCCTCCCAAATCCTTAACTGCTTTGGGACTCCCTGCCATTAGCCAGGGCCTTAGCTCTCCCTATGAGTCCTCCCCTGCTATGCTGTCTGAGAAGGATGCAGGGTGAGATACCTTTGCCCACAGCTCCTAAAACCCTGCCTGGGCCTTGAACAGTGGTGCATGCTGGGCAAGAGACATCCTCTAGCACTGGGGAGCTGGCAGGAGTGGAACGAACTGGACCAATCCTGTAGTGCGAGGCTGAGGGCTGCAGCACCAGACGGTCAGTTTCCTAAGCTGGGGAGTCCCTGTAGCCTTGTAACCCTCCAGCCTTCTCTGCTCCACTGCAGTTTTATTTGCCTGTTTGTTTGTTTTCCATCGTGAGAAAAGGAAAGCTTTTCAGCCATCAATTAATTGGTCTCCTGCATTAGGAGCAATGAACTATTGTTTGACAGAAATTCATCTTCTCCTCCTGCTGAGAAGAAATAAGCTGGAGGAAAAGAACCAGCTTCACAGGGGGGAGGAAAAAAAACCCAACCAACCACCAGCAACAAAAAACCTACAAAAAACAACAACCTGCCTCTGCTTCAGAGACAAATTATTCATAAAAGACACAGGAAACAGGCACAGGAGGCTTTGAGCTCATCCCTTTTACACATCACTTCCCTCAGGCCCACAGCTACCAGTCAATTGCTTTGAGTGATCCCTGGGCCTTTGCACCAGTGACCCTGCCCAACAAGCCCTTCCAAGCACTCATTAGTCTCAGAACTGAAGAGCATTTCCTTACCTCGGGGCTTTGTTTGCTTTTCATTTATGATTGTGGCCCTCAAGGTCCAGATTCCCTGCCTGGGCTGCAGCTCAACCCTGCAGGGAGCTTCCTGCTGCTGTCTGAGCGCAGGCAGAGCAAGTGGCAGCGGTGCCTGGTGCTGGGAATACATAACCTGGCTGGCAGAGCACAGCATCTCTGCAGACTCAAGAAGTGGGAGATGCAGAGCCACCCCTTCCTCCCGTGCTGCCACACCTGAGCCAGGTGAGGCTTCCCCAGCACAGCCCTCACAGGCATTATGCCACCAAATGCTGCTTCACAGAATGACAGCAGGGTAGGGTTGGAAGGAGCCTCTGAAGATCATCGACTCCAACTCCCTGTCTGAGCAGGATCACCTGAAGCAGGTCACACAGGAACACATCCAGGTGGGCCTTGAATGTCTCCAGAGACAGAGACTCCACCACCTCTCTGGGCAGCCTGCTCCAGTGCTCTGCCACCCTCGAAGTAAAGAAGTTCCTCCTCGTGTTCAGGTGGAACTTCCCACGCTCAAGTTTAGGCTCATTGCCTCTTGTCCACACTGCTTTGTTTTAGGCACCTTTGACAGCGTGCAAGTATCTCTGCATGGCCTTCATGCAATTCTTGGAGCCTCAGCCTTGCTGTTGCATTCTGAGAGGGTAACCTGAAGCCTAGAAAGCTGGTACAAAGCCTTCACCTCAACAGCTCCATAAGCCATCCTCTGGCACAGCATAAACCAGTGCAGCATCACAGAAGTTAGGGCACCTGAAGGGAGGTTGTAGACTGGCAGGGGCTTGTCTCTTCTCCCAGGCAACCAGCACCAGAACAAGAGGACACAGTCTCAAGCTGCACCAGGGGAGGTTTAGACTGGATGTTAGGAAGAAATTATTCATAGAGAGAGTTATTGGCCATTGGAATGTGCTGCCCAGGGAGGTGGTGGAGTCACCATCACTGGAGGTATTTAGAAGGAGACTTGATAGGGTGCTTGGTGCCATGGTTTAGTTGATTAAATGGTGCTGGGTTATAGGTTGGACTCCATGATCTTGAAGGTCTCCTCCAACCTGGTCCATTCCATTCCATTCCATTCCATTCCATTCCATTCCATTCCATTCCATTCCATTCCATTCCATTCCATTCCATTCCATTCCCTTCCCCCTTGTCAGCCACCAGCAGGTGAGACCTAGCTCAGAGGAGGAAATACGAAGGGGACAGCTGTCCAGAGTTGTCAGCAGGGACTTGGAAAGCAGAAGGCAGATGTGCTGCCTGCCCCTGCTGTCCATCTGGGCCGTGAAAAGCCCTCCTTTCACCTCACCTGTGATGGGCAAACAAACCTCCAGCCTAATGCAACCCTCCCTCACCACATCATCAGGACTGTTCCCAGCCTATGAGTCCCGCAAGGCAGAGTGAAGAACAGCACAGCTGAGCTCAGTTCCTTTCCCCTTGCTTGCCTCCTTCCTCCCCTGCACTTGAAGAGCTCAGGCTCTCCTGATGCAGCTCTGCCCACCGAGTCTCAGCAATGAGAGCTGGATTCCAATTATTTCCAGCTTAATTTGCTCTCTCTGGTTTCTGAGACAGTTGTGTTTTATTTAAGACCTTTGGGGATTTTTTGTTGTTATTGTTGTTGTTTTTAATGCTGAAGATAATTCAGCAAGGGAACAAATGGGGTAGAAACTGTTTGCAAATAAATCTGGCTTGGTTTGGAAATAAAAGGATTCTAACCATCAAGAGAGAGAGGTTTGTGAAACTGCCTCCTGATAGAAAGTGTTACTTGAGTAGAGGAGGGGGAGGGAAGCCACCCAACTAGTTTTAAAATAGAGTTTGGTCATTTTATGAATGAGCTTAGCTGGCACAGTTGCCTGCAAAAGAAGAAAAGCAAAGGAGTTTGGTGACCCAGAAAAATCCCGTTTGTGGAAGGAGCTGTTGTCATTGTAAGGCTACAAATGCAAAGATTATGGAGAGTCTGGGACCCCACTTACACTCAGGGGCACAGAACGGCAGGGAACAGCCACTGACACCTCAAAGGCAGCCTCTCTCCCAGGGAGGCAGAAACAAAGGACCCTCCAGGGTGCTCAGGGCAGAGCACTGGTCCCTTGGTCTCAGCTGCAACACATAACCCTGGGAACTTCTTCTCTGAGTCCCTGCTCAGAGTCATAGCTTCATGAAATGGCTTGGGTTAGAAGAGACTTTAAGGTCAGCAAGGCATAGGGGGGAAATCAAAGGGCCTTGGGAAACAAGTTAGTTGTCCAAAACAGGGGCTCAGAATAACAGTTGGGACATAGAATCATAGAATGGCTTGGGTTGGAAGGGAACTTAGAGATCAGCTACACCAGCCTTCCTGCCATGGGCAGGGGCACTTCTCAACTAGACTCAGCTGCTCAAGGCTGCTCATCCAACCTGGCCTTGAACACCCTCCAGGGAGGAGGCATCCACCACCCCTCCAGGCAACCTAGTCCAGTTTCTCCTCTCTGATACTGAAGAACTTCTTCCTAAGCTCCAGTCTCATCCTACTGTCCCTCAGCTCCAAACCATTCTCTCTTGTCCTGTCTTTAGACACCGTCATGAACAGTCCCTCTGCAGCCTTCCAGTAGGATCCCTTCAGCTATTAGAAGGCAGCTGTAATCACAGAATTTCAGGGGCTGGAAGGGACCTTGAAAGATCATCCAAGTCCAACCCCCCTGCCAGAGCAAACCCACACCAGATTACACAGGAACACATCCTCTAAGGTGTCCCCCCCCCGGAGTCTTCTCTTCTGTAGGTTATTGCAGGTCCGGCTCAGTTCAGCCCCAAACCTTCTTTCCCCAGCAGCAGCTTCAGGGCTGTGCCCATGCTGAGTGGCAGCCAGCCTGCAGTGCTGGGTATGGCTCAGCCTGCAGTGCTGGGTATGGCTCAGCCTGCCCCTGGTTTAGAATCATTGAATCAACCAGGTTGGAAAAGACCTCAGAGATCATCAAGTCCAACTTATCACCCAACACCTCATGAATAGAATGAGCCCCAAATACTTTTTTTCCCCCTTTTTAAACCTAAAAAAGGTTGATCAAAGTATATTGTACTCTACCCACACTCACTGCTTGCCTTCATTGTTTTCTTGGTTGATAGAATTAACCAGGTTGGAAGAGACCTTTGAGATCATCAAGTGTAACCTGTCACCACAGACCTCATGACTGAACCATGGCACCAAGCACCCCATCCAGTCTCTTCCTAAACACCTCCAGTGATGGAGACTCCACCACCTCCCTGGGCAGCACATTCCAATGGCCAATTACTCTTTCTGGGAAGAACTTTCTCTTCACCTCCAGCCTAAACTTCCACTGGGGCAGCTTGAGACTGTGTCCTCTTGTTCTGGTGCTGCTTGCCTGGGAGAAGAGATCAATCCCCACCTGCCTACAACCTCCCTTCAGGTTGTTATTGTACAACTTCAGGTAGTTGTAGAGAGCAATAAGGTGTCCCCTGAGCCTCCTCTTCTCCAGGCTAAACACCCCAAGCTGCCTTGCTAACAAGAGGCTGTTTGTTCCCCGGAACAATCCACCACCTCCAGATCCAAACATCTGGGGGAAACAGCCCCCATCAGTACCCACCCTGCTTATTTGTGGCATATTCCATGTCTAAGCAATTAAATCAGCTCTTCCCCTCTCAGCTGCACCATGAGGGGCTCTGATCTGCGCCGTGACATGAAGCTGAGCCCTGGCTCCTTCCAACAACTGCTCCATTTATCTTCATAGGTGGCTATATTTCAGCAGAAGAGTAAATAACAGTGCCACTGTAAAACAGTGGCAGGCAACTGCATGAAGCACTGAGAGAGAGATTTCTGGGGATAAAAGACATTGCAAGAGGTGGGGGGGGAGAAAAAATCCCATTTGACTGAAATATCTCTATAAAACCCAAATCTGTATGTGCCAGGGTTTGGTTCTTCCCCTTCAAGGTTCATAACAACTCTCTCTTGGTAATAGAACACATCCAAATTAGATAATTTCCAGGATAAGAAGAGCTCTGAAGGAACCAGCCAGCAGGATAAGTAAGTGGTGGTAGTTACATAAAAAAGCCCATCTAATTACATACATATATATATATATATATATTTAGATGGCTCCAAGAAGTTAGTAGGATGAGTTAGATAAATAAGGAACATTTTGTGGAACAGTTTGTTTGCTGTCTCTTTCATGCAAAAAGAAACTGCCTCATGGAGTGCAGGGAGCTGGAGTCAGAAGCAGCATCTGCAATCCTGATGGCAAAACTGGGAGGGGTACTGGAAGCTGCAGCTGGGGAGGCTGCTCCACACCCGTCTTGTGTAACTCAGCTCCAAGCCTGATGCATGTGGAGGTGCAAAGCTTTCCACTGGGTGAGGCTGTGTCATAGAATCAAGGAGCAGCTTGGGTTGGAAGGGACCTTCAAGATCATCCAGTTCCAACCCCCTTGCCATGGGCAGGGACACCTCCCATCAGCCCAGGTTGGTCAAAGCCTCATCCGACCTGGCCTTGAACACCTCCAGAGAGAAGGAATCCACAGCCTCCCTGGGCAGCCTGTTCCAGTGTCTCCTCACCCTCACTGGAAAGAATTTATTCCTAATCTCCAGTCCAAATCTCCCTCCTCAAGCTTCAATCCATTCCCTCTCATCCTGCCACAACAAGCCCCCTCTATAAACTCCCTCCCCAGCTCTCCTGCAGCCCCCTTCAAGCACTGGAAAGCTGCTGTAAGGTCTCCCCAGCTTTTGGTGCAGCCCAGGACACAGTTTCTGGGCTGCCAGTGCACATTGCCACCGGATGAGTCAGGGCACTGCCATGCAGCAGGTGCAGAGGCAGCTGCAGATCCAGGAGATGTGAAATATGAAATCTGGAGGCCACCACTGACATTTTGCTGGTTTGCTGTTCTGCAGCCAGGCATGTCCATCTCCCAGGCACTCTGGGTCATGATGACTTGCCTTCCAGGCCTGCTTTCCAGAGATGTGGGAGTCCTGCTACCACCCTGGCATCACCAACCTTTCAACAGCTCCTGCCACAGCCACAGGGATCATTTTTGCTTGAAATGCAGTCCCTGTTCACTGAACCCCCTGACTAGCACCTTGGACTCCAACCAAGAGCTGGGTACTCAGTCTCAGGTCCTGTCTAGGCCATATCTCACCTGTTAACAGCCTCCACTCTCCCACTGCTGCTCATTCCCAGTTCTGAAATCAACCCATTACCTTTAACTACCATTTAATCTCCCTAATATGTAGACATATCCACGTGTAGTTAGTGCCTAATGCTTCCAAAAGAGATTGATTCCATCCCCCCCTCAGGTGGTGTACACAGAGTGAAGCAACCCTGGAAGATCAGAGCGTTTAAATGAGGCTCGGAGCAGTGGAGAGGGGGAACAGGGTTGGAGCAATGCCACCATCTCAAGGAGGGTCACGCTGGCTTGGGAGGCAAATCTCAGAATCAGACTCGAGCACTTTTAGCCACAGCCCTGTGCTTTCAGGAGGAGATCTGTCCTCTTCAGATGCTAATAAACATTGGACCGAGTGTTTGCAAAGTGTTTATCTTCACTTGCATCTCACTTTTCCTCGCTTTTTGGTGTTCTCTTTGTCGCAATTGCTGCCATCAAAGGAAGTTCTCTCCTGTATGCATTCCATTCCCACACCAAAGAAAAAGAAGTCATTTAAAAAGCAAGGCAAAAGAAAACCCTCCCTCCCCCCCAAAAAAAACCCCACCCTGACAAAACCAACCACACAACTCAGCTCTCTTTGAAATGTGGTCAAAGCAAAAGATTAAGAGACATTCAGGTGAGAAATAACTAAGCAAAGGGAATAATGAAGAAAGAAACTGACTTCAGAGGGCTCTCATCAGCAGGTTGGTCCAAGGACTAAGTACACAGCTTGGAGAGGAAGAGATGCTGGCTGAGCAGGGCCCTGGCAGCAACTGGCAAACTTTCTGAGCCTGGGAGCAGCATTGCACCTTCCCCATCTTGGCAGCAGGTTCAGGGAACTCCAGCCCTGGAGTCTCTGCTCTGTCTGTGACTCACTCGGGGGCAAATTAGTCTGCCCTTAAGTCTCCACCAGTGTATAAAGCTTCTGGTCATCAGGGCAAGTGGTCAGGGATGTAGAAGCTCCTTTTACTGCTCCAGTTTCCAAAGGAAGCATCAATGGCCCATTATCACTTGGCTGTCAGGGTTTTAAGTCAGCAAATGCCATTTTGAGCTGAGCCCTGAGCATCCCATTCTGATTTTTCTCATGGGCACAAAGCAGGATATTTTCAAGCTCTAATACTTCTGTGGAGAGTTAAGAAAGCAGAGAAGACAAAGGCTCAGGCTGAGGATGGTCTGCATCTGTACAGTCACCTGAACTTTGACTTGGACCAGAGGAGAATGCAACTCTCAAGTCTCTTAAGCCTAGAATAGAACAGAATTAACCAGGTTGGAAGAGAACTTTGAGATCATCAAGTGCAACCCATCACCCAACACCATCTCATCAACTAAACCATGGCACCAAGCACCCCACCCAGTCTCTTCCTAAACACCTCCAGTGATGGTGACTCCACCACCTCCCTGGGCAGCACATTCCAATGGCCAATCTCTCTTTCTATGAAGAATTTCTTCCTAACATCCAGCCTGAACCTCCTCTGGTGCAGCTTGAGACTGTGTCCTCTTGTTCTGGTGCTGCTTGCCTGGGAGAAGAGACCAACCCCCACCTGGCTACAACCTCCCTTCAGGGAGTTGTAGAGAGCAATGAGGTCTCCCCTGAGCCTCCTCTTCTCCTCAGCGTAGAGCAGAATCCCTGAGGAGCAGCTGAAGCCAGGCAGCCAGCCCAGCCCAGCCCTCTGATGCAGGACCAGCAGGTTATCAAGAAGAGAAGCCAAGACTGGAGTCTCTCCCTGCTCCTTTGCTAATACTGAATCACAGAATTGTCAGGGTGGGAAGGGACCTCAAAGCTCATCCAGTTCCAACCCCCTGCCACTGGCAGGGACACCTCCCCCCAGCCCAGCTTGCTCAAGGCCACATCCAACCTGGCCCTGAGCACCTCCAGGGAGGGGACATCCACAGCCTCCCCGGGCAACCTGTTCCAGTGTCTCACCAGCCTCACATGAGCTAAGCTACTCAGAGCTCTCCCATGGCTGTGAGTGACTGGGGACATCACTGCCTCTCCAGATGCTGCAGCAGCAGAATGGAAGAAATCCTTTTGGGGGTCGGTTTTGGGGTGATTTTTTTTGCTTGTTGCTAAAGTGACCTGATACTGTCCAGCCTCTCATCAGCATTTTCTTTTTGCCAACTCCAGCCCAGACACAGAGCCCATCTTCCAGGGAGAGACAGATGAGCAATAGCTCAGCAGTGACAGGGGACAGTTTTATTACAGCAGAATAAAGAAATTTCAGAGGGGGAAAAAAGATGAGTCCAATATAAGATACAATTGAGGCTATTTGACTTCTGCTGCATGCATCCACCAAAATGATGATGATGAATGGGGTCAGAGGGGCTTCATCTGAAAAGGCTGTGAGCTGCTTTCTTCCAGGACAGGAGTTAGAGAAGGAAAGGGAAGCTAATTGTCAGTATCTGGAGGTGAAAAGCGAGGTAAAGGGCATGCAGAGCAGAGCACGGAACAAGCAGTTCCATAATCAAGTTCTTGTGTCAAATAAGTGAACCAGCAGCAGAACTGCTGGAGAGAAGGGAGGGCATCTCTTCTGCTCACTGCTGTCTAGGGAGAGGATTAAAAGGAGATGGGAGAAAGAGCAGAAACCTCCAGCAGGATTCAAAAAGGCAGTGCAGACCCACAGAGAGGGGTTTCAGCTCCTCTTCTTCACAAAGGTCAAAGGGAAACAGAAGGAGGTGTAGCCAATACATAGATTCAGAGAATGGGTTGGGTTGGAAGGGAAGTTCAAGATCACTCAGCTCCAACCCCCTGCTACAGGCAGGGACACCTCCCACCAGCCCAGGTTGCTCAAGGCCTCATCCAAGCTGGCCTTGAACACCTCCAGGGAGGGGACATCCACAGCCTCACTGGGCAGCCTGTTCCAGTGTCTCTCTACCTTCACTGCCAAGAATTTCTTCCCAATCTGCAGTCTGAATTTCCCTTCCACAAGCTTCAATCCATTCCCTCTCACCCTGTCACTACAAGCCCTTGCAAAAAAAAAGAGTCCCTCCCTGACTTTCTTGTATCCAGGTACTGGAAGACCCCTGTGAGACCTCCTTGGAGCCGCCTTCTCTCCAGGCCACCTTTATAAATCTAAAGAGAAGGGGTTCTTTCAAGCTGGAGATGACAAGAAGTGAACACAAAGCTTCCTCCTTTCCATGGTAATTCAGATGTTGCTTTTGTAGCAGAAGCTGGATGTGGATTGAAGTTTCAAGAGACAGGAGGACAGAAGATGTGCTCATTAACATCCTCCTGTAACAATAATCTCAGAGCATATGAATTACTGCAAAGCCCCAGAGAGCTGATAGAAATGGAGATTTACTCTCTCATCCATGGAGCTTCACTTAATACAGCTTATTCAGAAGCACTGAGTAAATATCAACAAGAAGGTTAAAATATTGATCAGGGAAAATACTTCACACTGAATAAGCTGCAGACATCTGGAAACAAACAAACAAACTGGTGCAAGAAAGCAGCAGAGATATTTTGGGCATTTGATTTTGCCAAAAGCCCAGCTGATGATTCACAGCTGTAATCTCCCATCTGGAGAGGAAGCAGGGGAGGAATAGATGTTCCCTGACTGAAGACAGAAACCCTGTTGATTGTTCTTGGGGTTGTGATGTGGAGAAATGCAGGAGGGATTTGCACAGTCAGAGACTCACAGAATGGGTTGGGTTGGAAGGGACTTTAAAGCTCATCCAGTTCCAAACCCCTGCCACGGGCAGGGACACCTCCCACCAGCACAGCTTGCTCAAAGCCTCATCCAACCTGGCCTTGAAGACCTCCAGGGAGGGGACAGCCATGACCTCCTTGGGCAACCTACAGAATCACAGAATCAATAAGGTTGGAAAAGACCTCAGAGATCATCAAGCCCAATACTCAACACCTCCTGACTAACTAAACCATGGCACCAAGTGCCACAACCAATCCTTTCTTGAACACCTCCAGGGATGGTGACTCCACCACCTCCCTGGGCAGCACATTACTCTTTCTGGGAAGAACTTTCTCCTCACCTCCAGCCTAAACTTCCCCTGGCACAGCTTGAGACTGTGTCCTCTTGTTCTGGTGCTGGTTGCCTGGGAGAAGAGACCAACCCCCTTCTGGCTACAACCCCCCTTAAGGTAGTTGTAGAGAGCAGTAAGGTCACCCCTGAGCCCCCTCTTCCAGTCCCAGTGTCTCCCCACCCTCACTGGCATCTCAAGCAAGGAACACACTTCTCCCAGAATTATTTGCCAGGAAGTGATCCAATCCATTCCTGGGGATGGAAATCCCCTTGGCAACACTTCCAGCTCTGCAGAATGGCTCTGCAGGCTCTCCCACAGCAGCAGCAGCCATCTTGTCCTACTTGGTTGCATCTCTTGCTGCTTAGGCAGCAATGCTCCAACCTTTCCAGTGTGCTGGCTGCTTTCTAACGCTACCCTAAGCCTCCCTCTTCTTTTTCTTCTTCTTCTTCTCCTCTCTCTTTTTTGTTCCCCCCTAAATCTCAGGTGTCTAAAAAGTTCTGCAGGTTTGTTAAGCCAACCTCTTAACACAGCCATATGCTGGGGATCAATCCCACGGTGCTGCCCATCCGACTGTTGGATCACGCTGAAAGCAAACTCATCCAAGCTCTCATTTCAGTGTGAGCTGTGCCCTGCCTGGGTCCATTTCTCTGGTGATTCATTTCCCCTCATCATAATCAGACCAACTGGCAAAGGATACATGCCAGGGACTGGACAGCTTCCATCTGATGCCAACGTGCACAAATATTTTAAGAGGAGGAAAACGACAGCAGCAATAGTCTGGAATCCATTGGCTAGCTGATGAAAACAAAAGGGTAATTTATAGGCATTCCTCAGCAAATACCCAAAGCCACCCTTGCCAAAGGAGGTTTCCTGGAACAGAAAGAGCAGTTGGCCACTGCAATGTGCTGCCCCGGGGAGGTGGTGGAGTCCCTGTCCCTGGAGGTGGTCACAAAAGGCTTGGATGTGGCACTTGGAGCCATGGTTTAGTTAGTCAGGAGGTGTTAGGTAATAGGTTGGACTTGATGAGCTCTGAGGTCTTTTCCAGCCTGGTTGATTCTATTGATTCTATGAAAATGGAATAAATAGATAACTTTAGCTGTTTGGGGTGGGGGTGCCATCCTGGTTGCTCAGAAAGCCCCTGGGATCATTAAGTGTGTGAGCAACAGCGGCCAAGACCTCTGGGGGATTTACCCCTAGACCTAGGGAAAGACTAGGAGAAACTTCACAGCAAAGAGTGGGAGGTGAGCAGCACTAGAGATGCACTGCAAGTGGAGCACTGCTTGCACCCAAAGCCTGCTGCAGCCTCATGCTGACTTCAAGCATTGAAGTCAACCCTGAAATTGGTCTTGTGAAGTTGGTGGCACAGTGAAGTCCTCAGTCCCAGCTACAACTGTCAGGCATTACCACGTTAGGTACATTGATCATAGAAGCAATAAGGCTGAAAAAGACTTCAAAGATCATCAAGTCCAACCTGTCACTCAAGAGATGGGCAAGTATCTTTTACAAGGGCTTGCAGTGACAGGATGGGGGGAAATGGATAGAAGGAGAAGAGGAGATACAGACTGGAGATGGGGAAGAAATTCTTGCCAGTGAGGGTGGAGAGACACTGGGACAGGTTGCCCAGGGAGGTTGTGGATATTCCCTCCCTGGAGGTGTTCAAGGCCAGGCTGGATGAGGCCTTGAGCAACCTGTGCTGGTGGAAGGTGTCCCTGCCCATGGCAGGGGGGGGTTGGAACTGGATGGTGTTTCATGTCCCTTCCAAGCCAAACCATTCTCTGAATCTCTGACTGAGCTTTACCAAACACTGCAACATTCCTGGCAGCTATGCTGCATGACCAAAGTCTTTGCAACAACATAACCCAGGAATGACACAAAGCCATCTACACTTTGGAATCCTCTCTTGTGCCTCCCATCCCCTATCTGTGGCAGGCAGCAAGGGAGAGATTAATTCCCTGCATGAACCCCAAGTGATGCAGTGCAGTTCTCTCCCAGCCCTAAGTGGGATTCAAGGGCACAGGCTGCAGGAGGAAACAGAAGGCTGAAGTTTTTCTGCACTGTTTATTTTGAGTCATTTATTTACAGCAGCACAGTAAAGGGAAGATATAAAATAACATTTAAACAGGCAAAACACGAGCAGCATCATTAGGAGAGCATAATGGAGCTCAGATTACCAATTATAATAAAGTAATCTCTCAAGGAGCTTCAGAGACACTGCAGAGGTGTGTGTAGGGAGGGGGGGAAGGCTTGAAATATTCAGCAATGTTGCTGATTTGGTTTGTTTCCTGTTTGGGAGCCTTGGGGTTTTGATTCCTGCCATTTTATCAGCTTGTCTATCAGAGATGGGAGTGCCTCCCTCACCAGGGAAGCCAGAAGACAGGAATGTCACTAAAAAACAGAGATTTGGGTGAAGCACCCTCTGAAGATAACACAGCAAAACAGAGGCCTTGGCACACAACTCTCAGCACAGATGTTCCCCATTAAAAAGAATTCTGCAAGTTCCCTCAACAGCAGATTTCCATTACACTTCGCTCTCACGTGTCTGTGGGATCCCAGGGGAGAGAAAGACACCCAGCAAAGGAAAGGGAAGGGAAAGGCTCAAGTGCTGCCCTGCACTGCAGCACAGAGCTGCTGTTGTGGCCTGCCAGTAGCTGAAGGGGGCTACAAGAAAGCTGGGGAGGGACTTTTGAGGGTGTCAGGGAGTGATAGGACTGGGGGGGATGGAACACAACTAGAAATGGGGAGATTGAGATTGGATGTTAGGAAGAAGTTCTTCCCCATGAGGGTGGTGAGAGACTGGCACAGGTTGCCCAGGGAGGTGCTGGAAGCCTCAGCCCTTGGAGGTGTTTGCAGCCAGGCTGGATGTGGCTGTGAGCAACCTGCTGTAGTGTGAGGTGTCCCTACCCATGGCAGGGGGGTTGGAACTGGCTGATCCCTTCCAGCCCTAACAATTCTGTGATTCTGTTATGTGACTGTCCCCATAGAGACTCAACCCCACATCCTGTGAGGAGGAGGCAAGGGCTGCCAAGCTCAAGGCTGAACTTTCATCTTCTAGAAGATCAAACTGAGTAGAGCAGAGCATTTTTGAGAGGAAAAAAACCCCAAATGCCTTGCTCTGCTGCAAGCAGCCTGGCCAGCAGAAGGAGGGAGGTGCTTCTGCCCCGCTGCTCTGCTGACACCTCACCTGCAGTGCTGTCTCCAGCTCTGGGGCCCCCAACATAAGAGAGATATGTACCTGATGGAGTGGGTCCAGAGGAGGCCACAGGTAAGATCAGAGGACTGGAGAACCTCCCTTGTGGGGAGAAGCTGAAGAACTGGGGCTGCTCAGCCTGGAGAAGACTCAAGGGAGACCACAGAGCTGTTTCAATAATCGGATGGGCACCTACAGGAAGGCTGGGGAGGGACTTGGGAGTGATAGGATGAGGAGCAATGGTTTGAAACTGGAGTAGGCCAGGTTTAGGTTGGACATGAGGAGGAAGTTCTGCACAATGAGGGTGGGGAGACACTGGAACAGGTTGCCCAGGGATATGGCTGAGGCCCCATCCCTTGAGCCATTCAGGATCTGCCTTGATGTGGCCTTGGGCAGCCTGATTTAGCTGGAGGTTAGGTTGAGGATAGGCTATTTTGGAGCCTTGCTGATCAAGATGGGTTTACCCTACCAAAATTCCCCAGGCAGGTAAAAGCAAAACCCCCCACCCCCCCAAAACTTAGCTCTTGATGTTGGGTTGCTGCTTGGACTCAATGATCTTAAGAGGATTTCTCCAACCCAAACAACTCCATCAACAGCACCAAACACATTCTGAAAGGTCATTTTGCAGCCTTGCTGATCAAGAAGGTTTTACCCTGCCAAAATTCCCAGGCAGGTAAAAGCAAAACCCTCTCCCCCCAGCCCCTCCAAACAATCTCCCAACCAAAACTTACCTCCTGGTGTTGGGTTGCTACTTGGATTCGATGATCTCAAGAGGACTTCTCCAACCCAAACAACTCCAACAGCACCAAACTGATTCTGGAAGGTCATTTTGCAGCCTTGCTGACCAAGATGGATTTACCCTGCCAAAATTCCCAGGCAGGTAAAAGCAAAACTCCCAGCCTCCCAAACAAGCCCCCAGCCCAAACTTCTTTCCTGGTGTTGGGTTGCTTGTTGGATTTGATGATGTTAGGAGGACTTCTCCAACCAAAACAACTCCATCAACACCAACAAGAGATTCTGAAAGGTCATTTTGCAGCCTTGCTGATCAAGATGGGTTTACCCTGCCAAAATTCCCAGGCAGGTAAAGCAAAACTCCCCACCCCCAAAACTTAGTTCCTGGTGCCGGATTGCAGCTTGGATTCAATGATCTGAAGAGGACTTCTCCAACCCAAACAGCTCCATCAAAAGCAGATTCTGAAAGGTCATTTTGGAGCCTTGCTAATCAAGAAGGGTTTGCCCTGCCAAAATTCCCTAGGCAGGTAAAGCAAAATCCGCCCCCACCCCCCAAACTTCTTTCCTGGAGCTGGGTTGCTGCTTGGACTCAATGATCTTAAGAGGACTTCTCCAACCCAAACAGCTCCAACATAACCAAACAGATTCTGAAAGGTCATTTTGCAGCCTTGCTGATCAAGATGGGTTTTTCCCTGCCAAAATTCCCTAGGCAGGTATCACAGTATCACCAAGGTTGGAAGAGACCTCGAGGATGATCGAGTCCAACCTGTCACCACAGACCTCATGACTAAACCACGGCACCAAGTGCCACATCCAATCCCCTCCTGAACACCTCCAGGGGCGGTGACTCCACCACCTCCCTGGGCAGCACATCCCAATGACGAATGACTCTCTCAGTGAAGAACTTTCTCCTCACCTCCAGCCTAAACCTCCCCTGGCATAGCTTGAGACTGTGTCCTCTTGTTCTGGTGCTGCTTGCCTGGCAGAAGAGACCAACCCCCTCCTGGCTACAACCTCCTTTCAGATACTTGTAGAGGGCAATGAGGTCACGCCTGAGCCTCCTCTTTGTCAAGCTAAACAACCCCAGCTCCCTCAGCCTCTCCTACCCTGCCAAAATTCCCCAGGCAGGTAAAAGCAAACCCCCTTCCCCCCCAGCCCCCCACCACCCCCAAACAATCCAGCAGCCAACACTTCTTTCCTTTAAGCTTATTTAATGATATTTGAAAGGCTTAAATTGGTTTTTCTTTCTATTTCCCAGCTCCTTGAAAACAGATTTATTTATTTACTTCCTTAATTATTCTTTCTTCTTTTTGTGTTTAAGTGACCAATATTTAATCCCAGAAACATACAACAACCCTTACCAGCTAAAGTCATAAAAGAGCTATTTTACAAACATACATCTGGATAATTAGAACAATAAAGTCTTTGTTTTTCTTTCTCTCTGTCTTTCTGTCTGTCTCTCTTTCTTGCTTTCTGTTTGTGTTTTAGACATTCAAACAGGATCAGTTAAAAATACAGGATTAATAATAAAGATTTTTTTTCTCTCTGTGTGTGTGTGTGTGGTGTGTAGGTTTTGGTTTGGTTTTTCTTATTTAAAGAATACTTCCAGGTTTATTTTTATCTCTCTTTTTTTTTGTCCTTTTTTTGTCCTTTTTTAAATTGATTTTTTCCTTATTTTTTTCTTCTTTTTTTTTTTTTTTCTTGGTTTTTTTCTTCCTTTTTTATTATTTTTTTTCCTTCTTTTTTTTTCTCTTTTTTTCTTTTTTTTTTCCTTCCTTTTTTCCTTCTTTTTTCAGTTTTTTTTTCCTCCTTTTTTCCTTCTTTTTTTTTAGTTTTTTCCTTTTTTTCTCCTTTTTCCTTCTTTTTTCCTCCTTTTTCCTTCCTTTTTTCCTTCTTTTTTCCTCCTTTTTTTCCTTCTTTTTCCTCCTTTTTTTCCTTTTTTCCTTCTTTTTTCCTCCTTTTTTTCCTTCTTTTTTCCTTTTTTCCTTTTTTCCTCCTTTTTTTCCTTTTTTCCTTTTTTTCCTTCTTTTTCCTTGCTTTTCCTTCCTTTTTTTTCTCCTTTTTTCCTTCCTTCTTTTTTTTTCCTTCTTTTTTTTTTTTCTTGGTTGTTTTATTGTTTTTCCTCTTTAAAAAGTAAAATCTCTGTTAAGAGTACATGATTGTATGTTGTACAATGGAAAAATAAAAGGCAAAAGAAAACAAAACCCAACCAACCAACCAACCAACCAAAAGTGTTCTAGCACGAAGAGAGCTCTCCAGGAGACTTGGCTGCAAAAGCCAACAGCAGTGCTTATGGCTGCAGTATCCCTTTTGCAGTACATCTGCTTGTCAGTTGGCACCTTTGTTTTTTTGGGGGGGTTAGGGGCAAGGAGGGAAGAGGATTTCTTTGGGCAATAGGGGAGGAAACAATACCAGCACTGAGATTCGAATCAAGGGGCACCTGCTGAGACATCAGAGCCAAGCTCTAGGAACAGGGTCATCAGAGTATCAGAAGGTGAATGAAAGCCCTGGCAATAGGCCACGGTGCTGTCTGAGAGCTGAGCAAACCCAGCCAGGCTTCTTGGCTCTTGAGGTGTGCACTCCTCAACCTTCTTTCTGCTGTCAAATAAATCTCCTCTCTCTCCAGACAAGGGATGCTTGAGAAACTACAGTGAGCAGACACCAGCTTCCCCACACCACAAAGAGCTTTGGCTCTTCTCTCCTTTTCCCCTTTCCAGCAAGCATCCATCTGACTGGTTTTGCTAGCCCCTCAGCAGCAGAAGGGAAATCACTTCTCAGGAGCACAGGAAAGCGTGGTTGCTATCCTGGCTTGGTTGCTATACTACATCTTTGTTCCCAAGGTAAGAAATTCTTGCTCATCTTTTATTTGGTGTGGTGGGGGGGGAAGAAGATAAATAGAAGAAAGGAATCTAAACAGTGGGGAGGAAGGGCTGGGTGCAATGAAACCAGAGATCATTGTCCTGCTCTGCCAGCCAGGCTGAAGAAGGGAATGCATGATCAACCAATCACCTGTCAGGGGCAAACTAAAATGCTTCCTTGCACTGGAGACTAAATTTAAAACAGGGTCATTTCATGGCTTAAAGAGGGGGGAATGAGAATCCTGAACAGTGCCTTTTGGTTCCAGCTCCTTCCACACAGTGAGACATGGTCTGAGGTCTGCCACACAGTCGATGTGCTAGAGGGGAAGAAGGGATCACCACCATGCCAGGGTGCTGCTCTCAGAAGGTAATAGGTCCCTGACCACACTCTAGAGGAGTAATGCCCTGTTGGCAGGGATGATCAGTGTAGCAGAAGGGCAGCTGAAAGAGAATCCAACCAGGACAGAGCTCAGTGTGCCCTCTGTAGTGCACACAGAACCGGCTTCAGATGGGCTGCTCTTCTCTAACACCTCCTGAAGCTCTCTGCCATCTCCTGGCCTGCAAACTGTCTGTTTTGCCCAGCACAAAAGCTTCTCTGCCATCAACATTCAGCCTGGCACAAGGTGTGGGTGCCTCCCCTTACACATCTTGAGGTGTGACAGGGGGCAGAACTGCTCCTGGCCTTCCAATGGATTGTGGCCAAGGTAGTATTAGTAGACCACGGGGAATCCAGCAGCTGCAGAGGCAGAAACTTAAGGATGACTTCACCACAAGCCCCCTGCATTCTCAGCTTCTGCACTGCTGCTACATCTCATAAAGATGGAGCAGTGATGGATGATGCCACAAAATGCTTATGCAAAGGTGCCAAGGTCAGAGGCAGCAGGGGCAGGTTGCTCCCCCATGGTCCATCCAAGCAGCTAGATGCTGCTCACCAGGAACCATCAAATTCATGCAACTTGGGAGAAAACCTGAGAGCCAAGGATTTTGCCTTCAGTCACAAGGAAAGAGCATTAAGCAACCAGGCCTTCACAGGTCCCATCTCTGCTGGTCTTCCAGCATGCTCTTGAAAAGCTCTCCCTGACAGACTTCAGTGGTAATTTTTAACCAGCCCCAGAAGCCTGCTGGAAAACATTTAGACAGCTACAGTCAGAGTAACTGCTCCTGTTTCTGGAGTGTGTAGATGCAGGCAAGCATCATGCCAAAGCTTTGAGGGGGAGAAAGGGCCTTAAACATGAAGTCTGGCTGTAGCCCAGTTCTCTTCCTGGCAGGATTAGGTAAAGGATACCCCACCAGCACGAGGCAGCAGAAGTCTGGATGTTTGTAACCGAAGGAACCGTATGGCTGAGGTGAGGAGGGAAGATCCCACCCACCAAGGATGGAACCACTCAGATAATACTGACAGAAAACTCAGAGAGGTGCAACAGGACAGGCCTTGGTGGGTGCCAAGGAAGAGGAAGCTGCTGCCAGCCTGGAGGAGAACCCTTCAGCTTCTGTTGGCAGTGGAATGCTCTGCTGGTGAAAAACAGCAGCTTGTGCAGCTGGCTCTTAAAGCAAGAGATATCCCTCCCTGCTCTAGAAGGGTTCATGGCTCCAACCTTCACATCACCTCTGCTCAACCTCTGTTAACCTTCACAGAGTTTATCCCTTGCATATTTCTAACAGGGAGAACCAGAACTCTTTTTTTCCCCCTGCACCAGTAAATAAAGGGCAGATCTGGTTTCCTGCCTGCACCTAAAGGTTTGTCTGAAAGGAGCAAGGAGAAGGATCTCTATGCTGCCCAAAGCCAGACTGCCAGCACTCCATGCTGCAGGCAGTGATGCAGAGATGGCTCTAGCAGTTCTGACCTCTCCCTGGGGTTTACAGGCTTGGCATGCTGTTTAGTTTGGGTTCATTGCACAGTTTAAAACTTGGGGAGAGGCTATAGAGGAGAGTGGCTTACACACCTCCCCTGAGCAGTCCCCTTCATGGTGTCTGGGACAGCAGGGACAGCTTCAACCATCCTGTGTCAAGCAGCAACTCTCTGCCTTAGGACCAATTTGAGAGCTGAGGCACAGCCACCTTAGGCTGTTCAGTGTTAGGTCTGCTGGTAGCCTGATGCTGACCATCTTGTTCCCAGACTGGAAGGAATTCCAACAGCAAAACCCTTTAGACCAGGCCCAAGAGGGCTGTTTCAGCCTTCTTTGCTTTGCACACCTCCATTTCAGTGAGAACAACACTGGCTGGCACAAATCAGCTTTCCTTACAAAGAAACAAACCCCAGGACAGCCACCTGAAACAAAGGATCAACCCAGCCCCACCTTTCCCCCCCAAAAACCCCTCCCCCAAACCCACCCCAAGCCCTCAGCAAGACATACTTCCAGGTACTGTAACTTACTGGCCCTATAATCAGCAGTACCTGTGGCTGACACCAGTGGCAGCCCTTAGTCATTCAGTAGTGAATCAGGAGCACTTCTGCCCCACATCTTTGAAACACTTCTGGGTTTGCATTTTTCTCTTGGTGGTTTTTTTTTTTCCTCTCTTTTTGATCCAGAGGAGAGTTACAAAAAGTGCTGCAGGTCCAAGTATTTTTATCACTTTACAATGGAGACAATGATCAAAGCCAACAGAGTCAAGGGAAAAAAAAACACCAAACCACATTAATTCAACCCATCTCTCTCCTCTCCCAGCCTCATCTTGCACATCCACAAAGGGAGACTCCCAAATGGGAGAGGAGAAGGAGAATTTGCCCATCTCAAGTGCCTGGCAATTTAGTGCATGGAGAAAACTCTTGGTAGAGATGTGGTGAGAGGAGCCAGCCAGTTCCCATGCAGTGCTCGAGTCCAGATGGTTCCAGCCACAAGCCATCCTAAGCCCTTCAGAAGTAGCTCTTCGTGTGGCAGTTTGAATGCCAGCAGGGAGTGCAGAGTCCCAGTCCAGTGAAGCAAAGACACAGCTGCACAGTGTGTGTGTGTGTGTGTGGGGAAACACCCTCAGGCCTGACCCACTGGGGTTCAGGAGCAGTGGGGCAGGCAAGGGCGTCCCTGTATGCAGAAGGCTAGAACTGGTCACTACCCAATGAAAACAGAACAACAACAACAACAACATCATCATCATCATCATCCAAACAAAACAAACCAGAACAAAACAAAAAAGGCAGACTGAAAAATAAAACAACAACCCCAAAATGTGCTTTTGATACAAGGAATGAAGTCAAATAAATACATTGATTTCTCTCTCTCTCTCTTTCTTTCTTCTTTTAATGTCTAAATAACATATTTGCTTTTTTTTTTCCCCCCATATCCTACACCCAAAGCTCTGTACATTTGGTTTGGTTTTTTTTTAATGTTTTTGTGTTTTTTTTCCTGCTCTGAAAAAAACAAAACAAAAAGAAGAAGTTTCTGGGGAGCAAGGAGAGAAGCAGAATAAAGTACGGGTCGTGTTTTTGGATGATCCAAAGCCTCTCAGCTCAGAGTCCACCAGCAGGACAGCAAAGTGCTGTGTCCTTCATCCAGTCTTCAGCCACTCCTGAAAACCTGACCAGCTTTAGTCTGAAGGAGGAAAAGGAGGGGGGGAAAGAAAACATAAATGAAGAGGTTGGTGAGAAAGAGGAAGAGTGCAATGAGGGATGAATGGCCAGCACCTCTGAGCAGGGGCAGTGTGGTGTGTGAGAGACAGAACATCCATTTAACCCCAGGACCTCTGCTAGTAATTCCAGCAATTATCTGGGATCTCCAGGCTGCCTAAGGCAAGTTTGAAAGGGACCCATGGCAACCACTTTACTCAGCAGCAGAGACACCTCAGAGAAAGACAAGACAGATTAGAATCATTTCACACGTTCCAAACCCCTCCCTCTGGGACTTTACATCAATCCAGGCTTCTCTTTCACAGGAGTTGTACATCTTGAGATGGAGGCCTTTGGCAGGAAGGGGTGAGACATCTTGCAAACAGCACTTGCAGGGGAAGGAACCAGCTCCTCTGCACATGTGAGCCTCAGTGGATTCCACTGACCTTTGCTGGAATCAGCATGGGCTCAGCCCTCAGAGAGCTGCTGGGGCAGGTGAAACGTTTTGGATGTATGAGGAGCATGAAAAATTGACTTTGTGCTCTTTGTTTAATGTTTGAAGCTCGTGTGGTGCCAGCTAGCCATTACCCCCAGCCTGGCTGCATACCTGAGTGCTCTCCTGTGGAGGCTGATCCAGCCAGCCCTTGGCGTCGGAGAATGGTGTAGTCTTCCTCAACCTCCTGAAAAACAACACAACCCCCAACAGTCAAGTGGCTTTCCCCACTGCATCACAGAATGCTTGGGGCTGGAAGGGATCTTAAAGATCACCTTGGTCAAAACCCCCCTGCCATGGAGGGACACCTCCCAGGTTGCTCAACTCATCCAACCTGGCCTTGAACACCCCCCAAGGAGGAACAGCCACAGCCTCCCTGGGCAGCCTGTGCCAGTGTCTCCCCACCCTCACTGGAAGGAATTTCTTCCTCATCTCCAGCCTCAATCTGCCTTCCTCAAGCTTCAATCCATTCCCTCTCAACCCATCACTAAAATCCCTTGTAAAAAGTCCCTCCCCAGCTCTCCTGTAGCCTCCTTGAGCTACTGGAAGGCTGTTCTAAGGCCTCCCTGCAGCCTTCTCTTTTCCAGGCTGAACAGCCCCAGCTCTCCCGCCTGTCCCTGCATGGGAGGCTCTCCAGCCCTCTGATCATCTTTGTGCACTCCTCTAGACCCACTCCAGTAGTTCCATGTGCTGGGGGGGCACAGTGCTGCAGGTAGGGCCTCAGCAGAGGAGAGCAGAGGGGTAGTCTCTCCTCATTTACTAAAGAGGGCTTTGAAGAGAAGTTTGGCTACAGCTGAGTGGTCTGGAAACAGCCCTGCTGCACAGTGCCCCACACTGGATCTCAACTCCTTCAGCAGCAGCTTTGTCAGACCTTCCACTGGCATGCCATATTCCACTTTCCTTACAGACTTCACTTAAATTGAAGGCTGGCTGCTGACTCAGTATTTCAGTGAGTCTCATATGGCAAGATGCTAGGAACCTTCCCCAGCAGTGGCTGTTATGTACAGGGAATCCCCCCTACATGCAAGAGGTCCCTCTGAACACAGGCTGAAAACCTTGCTACTGATCTACTGCAACTCAGCACCTTCATTGACATGAGCAGCAGCTGGGTTTTTCATGTCAGCAATTCATATTCCTTAGGCCAGTGGCCCCTTCAGAAGTCCACTGCTGCAGACTTGCATCAGTTTTGTCCTGTCCCTGAGGAACCTCTCCAAATTCCAATCAAAGCAGGCTTAGATCCCTGCTAGCTCTAGCAGGGCTGCTTGCCTCTCCTCACCCACAACTCCATGCAAGCCAAACAGCACCGGAGTGTGACTTCAAAAGCTCCCAGAGATGAGAGGCAAAGGCACAAAGAGGCACAGCTGCCTTTCTTCCTGCTCAAAATGGTTTTTCAAGCTCTCCTCTAAAACACAGACCTGAGGCAGATGCAGCCCTTGCTGCATGCCAAGAGAAAGGAGCCATACCTTTAACTTTTCAAGGTCATCCTCTATCTTCTGGATGTACTGCATCATCTGCAGGCGCGACTCGAGAGAGAAGTGAGGGCTTGCTACGAAGGAACAGGACTCTTCCACCCCTCCCCAGCGTGAGGCCATCATCTCCTCAGCAAAAGGGGAGCTTCCTCCATCGGACTGGGTGTCCCGTGGGGAAAGTGGCTGCTGCTGTGCAGAGTCCAAAGAGCTGTGGCCACCCGCGGTGCACTGGAGAACCAGCGCCGACACCTCCTCGTCCGTCGAGCTCTCCTGCACCGTGCCATATCCATCAAGGATCAAATAATTTCCTGGGAAGGGAACAGCTTTTTACCACCAGGCCCAGCTCAGTAATCACCAAGAAGCACTGAGCTGCAGATAGCTTGAGCAGGCTTTAAGGAAGATGAGCGGTGAGAGGTCTGTCGCCCGAGACACTCGCAAATGGCTAAGGAAAAGCATTTGTGAACACTACCCAGAGCAGTGATTGTATCAGACCAGACCTATTTGGCTCTGAATTAGGCTTCAGAGATCATGGCTGGTTTTGGGACTGCAGTTTGAGAAGGACACCATTAGATGAGCTCATCACCCACCCTCCTCTCTGCCCCAAATCCATGTTTCTATTATCATGCCTGAAAACCCTGCACTTATTAACAGCACCTGACAGCTCAGGCTGCTGCATTTCCAACATCCACTTGCTAGCTGTAGTACTGAGGATGCTTTTAAGATTGCTTGGCTTGAAGACTTAGCTTTTAACATAGCAGCAGCAAGCTACAAAGCTGATCAGAGGGCTGGAGCACCTCTCCTATGAGGACAGACTGAAGGAGTTGGGGCTGTTCAGTCTGCAGAAGAGAAGGCTCCAAGGTGACCTGATTGTGGCCTTCCAGTATCAGAAGGGGGCTAAAAGAAGGCTGGGGAGGGACTGCTCAGGATCTCGGGTAGTGACAGGACTAGGGGGAATGGAATGAAGCTGGAGGTGGGGAGATTCAGGCTGGAGGTGAGGAGGAAGTTCTTCACCATGAGAGTGGTGAAGCCCTGGAATGGGTTGTCCGGGGAGGTGGTTGGGGCCCCAGCCCTGGAGGTGTTTAAGGCCAGGCTGGCTGAGGCTCTGGCCAGCATGATCTAGTGTGGGGTGTCCCTGCCCATGGCAGGGGGGTTGGAACTGGCTGATCCTTGTGGTGCCTTCCAACCCTGACTGATTCTATGCTATGCTATGCTTCTAAGCTACAACAATCAGAGGGAGAAATTCTTTCACAGCCTGCACCTAGCAATAGGGTTGCATTAAATAGTTTTCTCCCCAGCAAAGCCAGCAACTAAACCCAAGCCAATCTCATTCTGATATCCCTGCACAGTTAAGAAAGTAAACAGCATAAGAGGTGACAAATAAATTAAGATGCTTCAAGTTGTTGGCTCAGTTTTAATAATTTAAAATGCCTCTGCAATTCATGGAAAGAAAGGAAGGGGAAAAAAAGCCTTCTCAATATGCAGTTGGGAGGCAGCATTCAGACAGGCACAAATTGGCTTCCTCACAATGAACAGAATCCAACTTTTCAATGCAAGGATATTTATGGCTAAGCAATTTAAAGGCATACAGTCAAGTGGAGGCTACCTGCTAGGGGCTACTTCTACCACAACAGGCAGGTGTGAGGCAAACCAACTCTTGTGCTAAATGCCCTGCAGTGGCACCATGCTGGCTGAGCAAACTCACAGGATTTTCCAAACACAAAGTGTGCAAAGACCCCCTCAAAGTGCTCAGAGTTGCTGCCTTGGAGCTGGTTTTGTGCTGAGTTAACAGCTCTGCAACCTTCTTGAAGGCTGGAGTTGATATGCTTTGAAACCCTGCTCAGGTAACTGTCACAGTGCAGTTACAACATGCAGTAGTGGTAACAGGAACAACAGAATCTGAAGCTTTTAAGAGCTTCAGACTAGGGTAAGGTTGCAGGAGACAATTACAGTGCAAAGCTAAACTTGGAGTTTGTTTTCTGAAGCCCACAATCATAGACTTGTTGGGTTGGAAAAGGCCTCTAAGATCATCCAGTCCAACCATCAACCCAACACCACCATGGCCATCCAATCATATCCCCCATGTTTCTTGAACACCTCCAGGGATGGTGACACCACCACCAACCTGGGCAGCTTGTTCCAATGCCTGTCCACTCCTGCAGGGAAGAGTTTTCTTCCTCATCTCCATCCTAAACTTCCCCTGGCACAATTTCAGGCTCGATTAGGCAAAGCCATCACCGTATCTACAAACCAGCACCAGTCATGGGGACTCTGTGTGTCACACTAAGGAAGTGCTTTGCCTTCAGGGAAAATGTCCCAACAGTCAGTTGAGAGATAAAGCAGCCCAGTGGCAAAGGCAATCAAGAGCTTGCATTGTGCCTGGTGCCTCTGTAATTACAGACTGTCACAGTAATCCCACAGTACTTCAGCTTCTCCTTTCACAGAATAGAGAATTCATTAGGTCCGTGTTTGCACAGCCCCTTTTCAAGGCTAAAATGACTGCCAGGGTCTGAGAGTTGACTTCAAATGCCCTATAAGCAAGAGAGGAAGTCTCTAAGAATGCATCTGCAGGGACCAGGGCTCAGTAAGTGAATGAAATCTGCTCACCTGAGATGCGGATTTGCACATCCTCTTCCTCCTTCCTTTCCATCAGTTCGCTTTCAGAGGGATTTTCATCGCTGTGAGCTTCTCGAGCATCAAAGAAATGCTCCCCACTCTCATCAGCACCCACCCCTTCCAGCTCTGTGGTCGCCATCTCCAGGTTCAGACTCATGTGCTCTATTGCCAAGGTGCTGCCTGGCCTGGGCTCTCTCCCCAGCAGCTGCATGGCGTCCCCTGCAGCCGGCGGTTCGGCGGAAGTCCGGAGGCCATAGGCCGCTGTGGCCCCATTAGTGCCGGCTCTTGGCAGTGTTCTGTCTGCTCCGGGCTGATGAAGTTTGCTGGTGTCAGAGTGCTGCAGTCCAGGCTCATTCCCACTCTCTGTTTGGGCTTCTTGAGAAACTGTCCTGAACCTGGGGAAGCGCTGCCAGTCTTCCTGGGTGCCCTTCTCAGCGAAGCCGAACTGCTGCACCAACAGCTGCTTCAGCAGGCCCACTGCAAGAGGAGGCAATGGTCACAGGGCTCCACACACCAGGACCTCCCTAACAGCAACTCAGGCCACCTTAGCTAGAGGGAGGATCTCATAGCAGCCAGCCCTCTCTTTACTCTTGGTAGGAAACCACAGGATGTAAGGGGTTGGAATGACCTCCAGAGATCATTGAGTCCAACCTCCCCCAGCCAAGAGCAGGACCACAGAATCTTGTGCAGGTCGTGCAGGAACACATCCAGATGGGTCTTGAAAGTCTCCAGAGGAGGAGACTCCACAACCCCTCTGGGGAGCCTGTTCCAGTGCTCCAAGACCCTCACAGTGAAGAAGCTCCTCCTCATGTTGAGGTGGAACCTCCTGTGCTGTAGTTTATACCCATTACCCCTTGTCCTATCACAGGGCTAAACCCAGGGAGAAATAGAAACACCTAAGGCCTGAGGCCTTACTCCACATTCTGCCTTACAAGCAAGAGCAAACAAAAAGAGCATGAGTTCCACCTTGCTTAGGGAAAGCCAGGCTGGATGAGGCCTTGAGCAACCTGGGCTAGTGGAAGGTGTCCCTGCCCACAGCAGGGGGGTTGGATCTAGATGATCTTTGGGGTCCCCTCCAACCCAAACCATTCTATGAATCATTTGATACATGGAAAACCCACAGAAAAACACTGAGATGCCTAAAGCCAAAGAAAGGGCCAGCATAAAGAATCCTAAAATCATGTTGGTTGGAAAAAGGCTTTTAAGATCATGGAGGCCAACCATCAATGGATGAGTCTAGTCATGAGGTCTTGGGTGATAGGTTGGACTTGATGATCTTTGAGGTCTCTTCCAGCCTTGGTGATACTGTGAATCCAGAACTCACAATTCCCAGCTGTCAGACCCATTTCACTTTGCTCTCATCTACAGCATAGAAATGGGCTTTAGGTTTTATTTTAACTCAATTGACTTAGGTGATTGACCTAACAAATTCCACCTCCACATCCCACCAGACACTGCCCACAGATACTCACAGTTCCTTAATGCATCCAATGCCCACTGCCCTTCTGCTACCGAAGGCAAACTGCTGGCTGTGTGCTCAAAGCATGCAGAAGGATCTTTAAGTGTCAGGTCTGCCTGCTGCACTTTATCAAACTGTCTTTCTGACACTAGAAGACTTTCTACCTTGGACTTCTCAGACATGATGGGTGAAGAAGACTGAGCATTCAGTATTAAGGGAGCTTCGAGGCCCAAATCTTTATCTAGCAAACAAAAACACAGACACTCAGGTTAAACGACCATGGCAGAGGGGATTGGGAACTGCAGAAAACTCTGCCTCACACTGAAATGTATGAAACCACTACAAATTACAGCTCTTGGGGCTTGATGAAAGGGCAATTCTTTCCAGGGGAAGAGAAAAAAAATAGACAGTATTTCCCAGCAATTTATAAAGCAAAGCAGTGAGAGAGACATTTCCAAGAGGTTCAGTATCACCTCTCTGTATGAATTACAAGGAAATGATTCCCTTGCAGGGCTATGAAAGGATCCCCAAGCCTCAAGGAATATGGCTTGGCCCCTTTGCACTCCATGGAGCAAATCTACTGCCACCATTTCCCTGGACCCCTGTTTCACCTGGACTTTGCAGGCTGCTGGCAGGAATGTCATGCTGCTCCTTGAGCTTCTGTTGCTCCTCTTCTTCACGTTCCTCTCTGCAGGGAGGAAAGAATGAACATGCTCTTGCAGTCACATGTGTCTGACCTGCCAGAATCCCTGCTTCAGCTAGCAGTATTTTAGCAGGAGGAGGTGTACTGGAAAAGGGAGGAGCAGCCTTTCTTCCTCCAGCTACTTACTCGCCAGGTCCCGACTGTGGTAATGGAATCACTCTTCTGCTGCTCCCCATTTTTACAGTCCCTGCCATCTGAGCTATAAGGTCCTGCCATCTGTAATAGAAACATCAAATAAATACATGCAAGACATGAAATGGAACGAATCCTTCTCTGCTTAACACCTCTTCAGTGCAGCTAATGCTCTTACTGCTTTTCTTATCAACAGAAATACCTTCTCCTTTATTTTATGTTAATGCTGTGACATTCAATTCCTCACCAACACCTGGCAAGCACAAGTGAAGCATCAAAGCATAATGCTCACCTCCCCAAGATACTCTTGTGCAGGAGAAAATGAGTGGCAGGGCCTTAGCAGGAGCTGTCAGGTGAGGCAGTTATTTTATATAGAAACTTCACATATTACTGAAGAGTTTTGTGCATGACACAGTAGAAGAGCTGCTATGAATCACACAAATAAGTCTATGCCCTGCTTGTACTTCAGAAGGAAAAAGCATTTCTACCCAAGAGGAAACAAAGCCTTCAGCTAGGAAACCAAATCTCATGCACTTAGGGTGCTTTCCAGCATCAATGCCTGGCAAAGCTTAGCTGGTTCTGCATGAGGATGCAGGATTTCAGTTACTTATCTGGTAGCCAGTTGCAGAAGATCAGGATTGGAAAGGTAAATAAAAGCATTTTTGAGGTGAAAAACAGAGTCTGGGGTGATCCAGACAGCAGAGGACATCAGAGTGTACCTGTGGGGTGGGTGGTTTCACACCTCTGTGTGTGTGGGGTTAGGAGGACTAACCTTGGCTCCCTCCTACACAGGCTAATGGAGCTTTGTTTTCAGCTAAGCTTAGAGAAGAAACTCATGGACACCTGCACAGTTAACTACAGGCAAGCAGATGTGACAGATCTCCCAAGCACAAGCACAGCAAGAGCAGATGAAGCTGAAGCAAATACTTACACATTCTTTTCTGAAACAGTCTGTGCCACCAGTTCATAAATATGAGCCCCGTTCTCCGACATGGAGATGACAAAGAAAGCTTTGTTGTCTGCAACAGCACAAGGAGAGAGGAGTTGCACTGCCATTTCTTGTCCCACAGAGCTTTCTGAAGATTTCTAAAGCTAGGCATGACCCCAACCAGAAGCAGCAGCTGATGAGACAACCTTCCAAGGCTCTAATATACAAAGATCCGTCCCTCCCTATCCAGGAATTTCTCTGTTAGTCCTGAAAGAGAAGAACCATCACTGCCCAAACACTGAAGGGCTGAAACATGTCCACAGAAGGGCAAGGAAGCTGTTGAAGGGACTGAAGAACAGGGCTGGTGAGGAGCAGCTGAAGAAACCAGGGGTGTTTAGTCTGGACACAAAGGAGGCTGAAACCTCACTGCTGTCTACAACTCCCCCCTGAAAGGAGATTGGATTGAGGTGGAGGTTGATCTCTTCTCCCTGGCATCAGGTGACTGAAGGCAAGGAAATGGCCTGAAATTGCACCAGGGGAGGTTTAGGCTGGATATTAGTGACAATTTCTCAGATAGTGATAGGACTAGGGGGAATGGAATGAAGCTGGAGGTGGGGAGATTCAGGCTGGACATGAGGAGGAAGTTCTTCCCCATGAGAGTGGTGAAGCCCTGGAATGGGTTGTTCAGGGAGGTGGTCGAGGCCCCAGCCCTGGAGGTGTTTAAGGCCAGGCTGGCTGAGGCTCTGGCCAGGCTGATCTAGTGTGGGGTGTCCCTGGCCATGGCAGGGGGGGGTGGAACTAGATGATCCTTGTGGTCCCTCCCAACCCTGACTGATACTATGATATTATGAATTTCCCTGCAAGAGTGGTCAGGCATCATAACAGGCTGCCCAGGGAGGTGGTGAAGTCCCCATCCCTGGAGGTGCTCAAGAAACCTGTGGACATGGCTTACTGGCCATGGAGATGTTTGGCTGAAGGCTGGACTTGATCTTAAAGGCTTTTTTCCAACCCAAACACTTTTTCTTCTCTTCTCTCTCCTAATAATTTCTAGAGTACCTTTCATCTAATACAATCAGAGCACTTTAATTTAGAAACCTATTTAAAACTCAAGCTGTGCTTATTACTGATGCAAAGAAGTTAAACAGCTCATACATACAAAGCAAGATGTTGGACAACCAAGAATTAAGCCCACACATTTTTCCATCTTCTACTCTGGAACTCCAGGCAAAAGCCCATCTCCCCTCAACTGATCCAGTCTGCATTTTGGGGTTCCTCTGCTGCTTTTGCAATTGCTTGCACTGACCTGTTGCCACCTGACGAACCAGAACTGTGTTGAGCTTGATGATAGGGCTGAAGGTGTGCTTGCTGTCAGCTGTTGAGGCCAAGATCTTACTGTGACACTTCAGGACCAGTTTATCATCTTGTTTCTGCAACAGCACCAGAATGTCCTCCAGAAGCAGAGTGTAGAGGTCTGCAGAGAGTGCAAAAAGAAGCCAGAATGAGTTAAAAGAGTCATAGTTTTGTATCACACTCCTGCAGAAAGGGAAAGAAGGCTGCATTTTTGATTACTCATGCAGAGGCAGTAATCAGTGCTCTGCCATTCTAGGCAATGCTTGCAAATCTTCCTCATCAAAACTACAGCAGAAAGCCACAGATGGAATTGGATCATCTCATGACTGACTGCTGTGTCCCTGCATGGCCTTAATGACACTCCAGCACCAATTCAGAATTGACAAGACTAATTTAATCAGCTCTGAGAAACACACAGGCATTATTCTAGGTGGCAGGAAGAATGGTAATTGGGAGCTGGAGAAATGCTCTCTCTGCTCAGCAAACACACACACAGCCAAGGCAGCTGATGGAGTGAGACTCACCAATGGTTTTGTCACGATTAACCTTCCAAGTCAGAGGTCCTTCGTGAAGCATTTTTCTCTTGGTTAGGTCCAAGTTCTGGCACCAGGGAAAAGAAAATAAACAAGAAAAAAAACAAGCAGCATTTGAAATGTCTGTGGATGCAGGTAAGAGGAAGGGAGAGGAATCACAGTCTCACAGTATCGCTAAGGTTGGAAGACACCTCGAGGATGATCGAGTCCAAGCTGTCACCACAGACCTCATGACTAGAGCATGGCACCAAGTGCCACATCCGATCCCCTCTTGAACACCTCCAGGGATGGTGACTCCACCACCTCCCTGGGCAGCACATTCCAACGACTAATGACTCTCTCAGGGAAGAACTTTCTCCTCACCTCCAGCCTAAACTTCCCCTGGCGCACCTTGAGACTGTGTCCCCTTGTTCTGGTGCTGCTTGCCTGGGAGAAGAGACCAACGCCCTCCTGGCTACAACCTCCTTTCAGATACTTGTAGAGGGCAATGAGGTCACCCCTGAGCCTCCTCATCTCCAGGCTAAACAACCCCAGCTCCCTCAGCCTCTCCTCACAGGGCTGTGCTCAAGGCCTCTCCCCAGCCTCACTGCCCTTCTCTGGACACCTTTAAGTGTCTCAGTGTCCTTCTTAAACTGAGAGGCCCAGAACTGGACACATTACTCAAGGTGTGGCCTAACCAATGTCAGAAGAGAGCTAGGAAACTGCAGTTTGGAGGTGAGAGGATGAACCCAGACTGGAAAATGGAACCTGGAGCAGGATTAGGCTCTGCATGTAAAGCAAAACTTCATGAGAGCTGTTCGTGGCAGACCTTAGAGCTACATTTCAATATCTGAAGGGGGCCTATATGAAGGCTGGGGAGGGACTGCTTGGAAGAGCTTGCAGTGATAGCATGAGGGGCAATGGTTTGAAACTGGAGCAAGGGAGATTGAGGTTGGACATCAGGAGGAAGTTCTGCATGATGAGAGTGGTGAAACACTGGAACAGGTTGCCCAGGAATGTGGCTGAGGCCCCATCCCTGAAGACATTGAAGATCAGATTTGCTGTGGCCCTGGGCAGCCTGATATTTTTGGAGGTGTCCCTGCTGACTGCAGGGAAGTTGGACAAGATGAGCTTTGGGGATCCCTTCCAACCCACTGCAACCTGTGAATCTGTGTTTATTATTACTCTCCCTCTGTCACTGCTCTTTGGCAGATGCTGGTGGCCACAGGGTAGAGAACTTCCCTACCAAGGCATTAGGATGTCATCTGTTTTCTAGGAGTTTTTCATATATCCCATAGCAATTCCACAGTTCTGGGATTACAAGTGGTTAATGCTTTAGTACTTGATTTGCAAGTCAAGTGTGCCCACCAAATGCTGCACTGATACACAAATCATTCCACTGATCTGATGGACTTTAGAATGTCAATGGATTCTTCAGTCATTTCAGTGCCTGTGACATTTAGATCTGCAGGCAAGCAGCAGCCACAGTTTTCACAAGTCATTCCTTCCAAGTCTCAGAGTCTACAATCAATGACAGCAAGATTTCATAACTCCCAGCAAGTTCTTCCTTTCCTAACTACATGCCTGCAAGTTTATTTGTGGGAGGATACATGACACAGTTTTATAGAGAAGCTTTCACAAAGATGTCTTTGGATACCCACTGGTGTTGGGGAAGACAGGGGAGTGATAAATAAATAACAGAGAATCTATACAAAACACAGGCAGTGATCAAAATTAAGGAAATCACAAGGAAAAGATGCAGGAGCAGAAGGGGGAAGTGTCCCTGGGCAAAAGCTAGTTATGGAATCCTAGAATGGTTCAGGTTGGAAGGGACCTTAGAGATCATCCACTCCAACCTCCCTGCCATGGGCAAGGATGCCTCTCAACTAGACTTGACTGATCAAGGCCTCATCCAACCTGGCCTTGAACACCTCCAGGGCACCTACTGGAACACCTATTTGCAACAAGAAAGACAACTTTGAGGGTTTAGGTTGGACATCAGGAGGAAATTCTTCACAGTAAGGGTGGTGAAATGCTGGAACAGGTCACCCAGGGGTGTGATTGAGGCCCCATCCCTGGAGACATTCAAGATCAGCCTTGATGTAACCCTGGGCAACCTGATCTAGTTGGATGTCCCTTCTGCCTTCAGTAAGGCTGCAGCCCCTGCTTACACAGAGACTGCTTTAATGGTGCCACTCACCCTGAACTCATCCATCATGGGATCCTCAGATTGCTTCAAGTAGGAAAGGTCAAGACGACGCTGATAGTCCTCTAAATGCTGCAGAAAGCAGAAGGCAGATGGTCACTGCTCAGCAGAACTCACCACAGCTGGAGTGCAGGCAGTCAGGATTCCTGCCACACATTCCCAAATGCCTGGGATTCCTCCCCTCACAGGAACACTTGTGCCACAAAAGACCTTTGAAACACTACAGTCACTAGCAGAGGCACTCTCAAACAGCTTGCTGCCCTTCAGATCTCTTCTCCCCAACCCTTGCTGCTCACTGTTCACCTCCTACCTGCTTGTTCTCAGACTCTTTGACAGCCTGGTTCACGTGGTTAAGGATCTGACGGCAATGATCTGCTGCTTTCTTCACTTTCTCTTTCTCTTCAGGAAGTTCTGCAAGAGGGGAAAAAGGAAAGGCAATGCAGTAGTGCTTTCCAATAAAGGTTCACAAAGTCAGGAATCTGAAAGTGCAGCTTCCTGACCTCAAATCTGAGAGAGTTCCCATTCACAGAGCAGCCTGTCAGCAGAAGCACTGCATTTCAAAAGTGCAATGACAAGCCCAGGTTTGTGACAGGAGATAATGCAGACTGCCCTACAGGCCCTGAGGTCTTAGAGCAGCCTTCAGTACCTGAAGGGGGCCACAGGAGAGCTGGGAAGGGACTTTTTATAAGGGCTTGGAGTGATAGGATGAGAGGGAATGGATTTAATCTGGAAGAGGAGAAGATTTAGACTGGGGATTGGGAAGAAATTCTTTCAAGTGAGGGTGGGGAGACACTGGAACAAGTTGCCCAGGGAGGTTGTGGATATTCCCTCCCTGGAGGTATTCAAGGCCAGGCTGGATGAAGCCTTGAGCAACCTGGGCTAGCTGAGAGGCTTCCCTGCCCATGGCAGGGGGGTTTGGAGAAGACAAACTATGAGATCCTTTTCAACCTAAGCCATTCCATGCTTAGATTATCTTCTTTCCATTACTACTATTTTTGAAGCTGCCCTCCTGGGCGGAAGGCACAACGGAAACAGAGAGACAAAGGAACTCGAGCTGCTCATCAGCACGTGCTTTGAGACCCCCTTTGGGTAGAAAACCTGGTGAGATGAATGCACAAACCCTGGTGGCAAGGCTTTACCTGTGTACTTAGCAATGTTATCCAGCAGCAGAGGGTACTTAGTCAACCTCTGCATCTCTTTGGGAATGATATCCTTCAGCTGCAGCCGGCGGCACAGGGGATTACTCTCAGCATCCTAAATTTAAACACCACAATAACTGCATTTGTCATTTTTATTAAGACCTTAATTACCTGAAGGTGTTAACATCTATTCATCACATAAACATCTATTACTTCACTTTTCAGTAATTAAATACAAGACAAGAAATGCCAAGATCTATCACTCAGACAACACATTCCCTCTCCATGTGCACTCATATAGCAAGTGCTCATCACAAAATCAGCAGCTTCCTTCTCTCATTACTTCACAGAAGCCTGCTTCCATCTCCAATCAATCTCAGTCACCACCACACAGGGAAGACACCAGTTGAGGCTTTTGCACTACAGCAAAAGCCCAGTACATTTTTCAGCATAATCTCAGCCCTTGTATTCCTGAGCTCTTCCCAGCCCGTGCTAATGAAGATCATGTTCTCTCCTCCAAATGCCACAAGCCCCTTTCCTGGCAGGCAGGACAGGTGTCTGTCATCTGTCTTCTGGCCAGCATTTTTCCTCACTGAAGTGAACCATCCACCTCAAGTTGAGATCCCATCTCCTGCCTGGACAGCACGTGCTGTCCTGCACTCTACCAGCACATTCTGTGTTCCCCAGAAGGAAAGGCTCCTCCCTCCACAAATGATTAGCAAGAGATAAATACAGGATTGGAAACGATCCCCATCTACAGCCAACGTTAGATGTGACGTCATTAATCATCATAACCTTATCTACAACCCTTCATTATGCTGGGCTGGCCACCAGCCACATCCTCAGGCAACTCAAGAGTCTTGCACAAAATTCACCTGCACAAAGGTCTGGAAGCGAGAATCCTTCTTCTGGCGTGACTTGATGACCTCTAGAGCAAAGGGCTGGTTACTGCAGAAAGTGGCAGTTGCATGTTTCAGCTTCTCCTCTGCTGGTCCACTAAACTGTGTCAGAAAGCCAAGAAAGTCCAATTTAGATAGAGTTCAATTCAGCAGGTGCCACTTAGAACAGACAAAGAGCACACAGTAGACTGCAGCCTTGCTGGGCAAGAAAGAATTAGTGGCAAAACAAGAGCAGTAATTTCCTCCCTGGTTTCAAGCCCTTGTGTTCCCAGCTTCCTGAGGAATCCCTTTTCATCAAGCTCTACAGTTCTCCTGCCTCCAGCCCTAGCACATCCAACTCTTTCCATAAACACACTGCTGATTCAAAGAGAGAACACAGTGCCATGTCTGTCCTGTCAGCTCTAAGGAGAGCAGAAAGAAAACCTGCTCTCAACTGAATAACAAAGGATTGTTTACCAGACTGCTGGTCAGCAAAGCTACCTTGTTTGTTTCTCAGGGACACTCATGCTTGAACACCAGAATATCTTATTTTCTAAACAAAAAACATGGCACAGCCATGAGCAGAAGTGAGAAATGTGCTACAGATGAGAAGTAGTTCATCTGGTACTGCAACTGCTCCCATTCCTGCTCCCCTCACCTGGTACTGCAACTGCTCCCATCCCTGCTCCCCTCACCTGGTACTGCAACTGCTCCCATTCCTGCTCCCCTCACCTGGTACTGCAACTGCTCCCATCCCTGCTCCCCTCACCTGGTACTGCAACTGCTCCCATTCCTGCTCCCCTCACCTGGTACTGCAACTGCTCCCATTCCTGCTACTGCAACTCTTCCCATTCCTGCTACTGCAACTCTTCCCATTCCTGCTTACCCAGCCTGTGATCCTTCAAACACTCACTCTGGAGATCAGGATTCTGTCTTTTGTTGTTTTAGTCACTTAGCCAAAGCATTACCCAAGGGCATTAAACTATTTGCTTAAGGTCTAGCTTGCTCTAGCAGAGATTTTCCTCTTTTTTTCCTCCACAATGCACATAAGAACTGAAAAGGGTTGGAGGTGTTTTCTTTACCAGCCACATCTGATTTTCATTTTCTTCCTTTTTTTCTGTACTAGACAAACAGTGGGAGATATATATATAAAAAAGCAAGGACCCTGCAAGAGGCTTCTGCATGAAGGGTGGAAAAGAATAAGCAGATCAATCTTCAGGCCTAAATTAAGCAGGTTTGAAAGCAAACAAACTGGGTGATTCCTGAGAGAGAATTGATTTGGGGTTGGCTTTTTTTTTTTGTAAGCAGCTTATCACTCCTGCTCCTGTCATCTGGAGCTCAGAAAGGAAGCCTGCAACAGTGCTGTAAAATCTGAAAAGGTTCAGTTATGTAAATTCTAAGATTGGAAAGCAGTATTTTAACTTTTAACTGCACCACAGGCAACCCAAGATTTATGTTTCGGTGGTACTGAAATAAATGGTGCTATTATATTTTCCCCCAATTCTGCTCTCATTCTCACCTTTATGTCTCTCTACTGACACACCAGAAGGAAATGATTTGATTTTTTGTTTAAACCTTCTTTAAATCACTCTTAGCCACATGAAAACCCTAAGAGTTCCTCCTGCTCTCCTCCAACCCTCACTCCCCAGGTTTGTGGAGCCAACACGGAAGCGACAACTCCAAGACTTTCTGTCCCTCGCTAACCTCTGGCTCTGTTTGTCAGAAACATATTTCCAAGTGCAAGAGAGCAAAAAGGATTTTCCACATGAAACATGTTTCCCAGTACAAGAAAGCAAAAAGGGTTTTACCCAGGAGAGCAAATCTTCCCCAATCTCATCAATAACAGAGGTCTCATTCCTTTTCCGGACGGCTTTCATCTGATCATTTAATGCAACTTTGACAAAGAAAAGAAGGAGGGAGAGGGAGGGAAAAAAAAGGTAAATTTGATTAATACTGCTCTAATTTTCCACTAAATTTTCAGCATTTATTTAATCAATGCAGCAGAACAGCTAAGAAAATGCTAGAGGCTCCTTTGCATTTCTGGCTCCTCGTCTTCAAACGACCCCTAAGAACTTTTCTAGCCTGAGCTTTTCTGAGGCTCAATTATCCCTGCCCTTTCCACCACAGCAGTAATGTAGAACACAATTCAAGCCACAAAAATCTCTCAGTGATAATTCAGTGGCAGAGCTGAAATTCTGATTCTGAAGGGTCCTTTACTCTAAACAGGTAGGGAGGGTCACCCTTCAAAACCACCTCCAGACTGGGTTTCATACTCTCTTCAACAACGGCTGTATCGTTTTACAACATTAACCCACCAAGACCATCGCTCCTCTTATCAAAGCATGGACCAGCACAAGGGAGGCTGTGCATACAGATGAGAAAAAGCAAGTTAACTGCAACACAGGAATTCTTTATCCAAATATCTCTGTAAACCAGCAATGGCAAAACTGTGTGCAAGGGGAAGAACACTTCTGAAGCGTTGTATGAGGTTTGCCTCTTCTTTCGGGAGCACCTGCTCGCATTTTTCAGATGCTTGTATCCAGAATTACAGCCAAGACCACAAACCCAGAAGGCACTCAGCTGCTCCTACCGTGAAGCCCAAGGATATCCTCCAGATTGGAGAAGATTTTCCTTTTGTCACTGGAGTTGAGGATGCCCTCCCGGGTGACACGCTGGTAGAAGACGTTGTGCAGAACCTTCAGCGTGCGGACGTGAGCTCGCTCGGTGTAAAACAGCTCTGCAGAGAGAGGGGAAAGCAGGAGTGTAACCACCTCCTCCAAGAGGTGTGGCAAGGGGGATCCAAAACATGAAACTAGCAGAAATCAGAAGCATGAACTTGGAACAGAACAGAAATAGGAATACAATGGGAATAGGAATAGAACAGGAATTGGAATAGAATTAACCAGGTTGGAAAAGACCTTTGAGATCATCAAGTCCAACCTATCACTCAACACCATCTAATTAACTAAACCATGGCACCAAGTGCCTCATCCAGTCTCCTCTTAAACCCTTCCCATGATGGTGACTCCACCACCTCCCTGGGCAGCACATTCCAATGGCCAGTCTCTCTTGCTGGGAAGAATTTCTTCCTAACACCAAGCCAGGGGATGTTTATCCCCTGGCACAGCTTGAGACTGTGTCCTCTTCTTCTGGTGCTGGTTGCCTGGGAGAAGAGACCAACCCCCACCTGGCTACAACCTCCCTTCAGGTAGTTGTAGAGAGCAATAAGGTCTCCCCTGAGCCTCCTCTTCTCCAGGCTGAACACCCTTAGCTCCCTCAGCCACTCTTTACAGGGCTGTGCTCTAGCCCCCTCCCCAGCCTTTTTTGCCCTTCTCTGGACACCTTCCAGCAAGTCAACATCTTTCCCAAACTGAGGAGCCCAGAACTGGACACAGGGCTCAAGGTGTGGCCTAACCAGTACTGAGTACAGGGGCAGAATGATTTCCCTGCTCCTGCTGGCCACACAATTCCTGATATAGGCCAGGATGCCATTTGCCTTCTTGGCCACCTGGGCACACTGCTGGCTCATGTTCAGCCTACTATCAACCACTACCCCCAGGTCCCTTACTGCCTGGCTGCTCTCCAGACAGCCTCCCCCCAGGCTATCCTTTGCTGTCCCATGTTCCAGCTCGCTCCAGAATGAAGCTGTGCTCTAATTCCATGTATGAAAGCACAGTGCAGCCGATTGATTTGTGACTAATAACTGACCCCCAACACACAGAGGAAGCTCTGAGCAGCTCATGTAGCCAGACACTGCTCTGCAGGACTGCAAAACATGAAACTGAGTGAAGCTTGGAAGATGAAGCTCACTATCAACCCTCCTTTGCATTATCTCCTTGCTAGCAGCCCTCCTTTGCATCCTCTCCTTTCCAATGGTCTAGACAGGGCCTCTTGCCTTCTTTTATAGACCAGGAGATTGCAAATTGGCCTTTCAGTGTCCAAACACTGAACCTTGTTTATTTCTGCTCTAAGGACTGGATCAGCCTCACCTCAGGATACTTTTCAGTAACAAACATGAGCTCTGTAAACCAGAAGCAGGAGATGACCACTACCTTGAGCAGACCAGTGCAGAAAGGTCTAGCTATGAATGTCAAGAACTGGTCTCGAAGGTCTTTTCCAGCCTGGTTAATTCTTTATCTATCTACAGATCCAAGATAAAAATCTCCATCTCACCATTAATGACTTCCTGGCGCTTGATTTCGTAGGGCTTGAGCCCCATCAACACTTCCCTGCTGACAAGTTGCTGCCAGTTGGGAGGGTCCATGTCCATGTCGAAATCACAGAGCTCATCTTCGCTCTGCACATCTGCGAAACCAACGCTGTCCGTCCTAACAGGGAAAAACAGGTCAGACACTTCCCCCTTTTACAGGCATGGATGTGGAGGTGAAAGAAGAGAGAAATCCAAGTCTGTGCATCAGTTGTAAAGCAGCATGAATGTGGCTCTCCAGAGCAGCTGGAGGCTGTTACATGTCTTAACCTCGAGGCATCTTTCCTCACTTTGCCTTTTACAGCTGAATTAAGAGTGAATCTCTTCCCCATCTCCCCTATCACTATGACACAGAAAAAAGAATTTCCTTGAAGTAAAACAAAACTTGGTGAAAAGGCAGGTTACAATTTCTTTCCTCCATCTACCTGCACTACACAGCTGTCCTGGCTCAGAACAGAGAGCAGTGCAGCATTCATTCTACTTCAGCCTCACCAGAACTCAGGGAAGTTCAAACATGTAGAAGTCTACTCACTTGCGAAAAGGCTTTGGTGTTCCCATGTCAACCACTCTGCAAAGAAGGAAAGAAATGATTAGGGAAGGCTTGCAAGAATTTCATCAGACATTCAGCATAACTTCAGAGGCAAGGCCTAGCCTCCTAACTGGAAGATGTGGTCAATCTGCTACCCAACCCCTTTCCTGATCATGGTTTTCAAGTACTGTCACAGCAGCACAGACATCAGTGTCTCCTACTTCTACCCATACTGTTGAACACCAAGGATGGCACTCACAGTTCTAGGAACTAATAAATAGAATAAACCAAACCAGGTTGGAAGAGACCTTCAAGATCATCGTGTCCAACCCATCAACCAATCCAACCCACCCAAACAGCTAACCCATGGCACCAAGTACCCCATCAAGTCTCCTCCTGAACACCTTCAATGATGGCGATCAGGAGGATCAGGAGCTGCAACAGCCACTGTCCCATCAACTCTCTTCCAAGGGCACCATAGTTACCTCTCTGATTCTCCCTCCTCCTCCTGCAAGTTCTCCAAAGGAGATGGGAATTCAAAGGTATTATTAGGTGTGCGGGGTGTGCCATCCATGGAGTCATTTGCAGGTGGAGCTTCCCCAGTCTGCTTCAAACCTAAACAGAGAACAAGTCCAAACAGTCAAGAACCATCCCAAGTTAGACTTCAGGAGAGAACTTCAGAGCCTCTTTCCAACCTCTTGATTCACAGCCTCATTTCTGCTTGAGGCTGGAGGAAATGAATTCCCAGCTTGGTAAGGAAACTCTCAGTGACAAATGCTTCCAGCTGACACTGACTTGGTGCTTACAAAAGCAGGCAGCTGAGCTTGTTTTTTTTCCCTGCTACATGATCCAATGCCACAGTGATAGAATCCACCTACCAACAATTTCTGGCCACGATAAGAATTCCTGATCTGAACCAGAAAAGATGACTAAGGTGAGGAAGAGGACATCTAATGACATCAGCACATTTCCCAATTTGGCAGCTTTGTTGCATCAGAACTGTGCTGTGCATATCCCCTTCACAACAGAATCTTTCATCATTCCTCTCTGCTAGCATCATCCTACCTGCTTCACTGTCCTTGCTTCCCTCTGGAGAAGAGAAGGGACCCACTGCCAAAGGAGACATGGGGTTGGCTGGCTGGTATGGTGCTTCTGCTCCATCACTGGAGGAGCCACTCTGGCGCATTTTGCCAGGGTCTGGTGGCTCAGGGCTAACAGAAGCTGCTGTGGTTAAGTGCTTTGGATGGCGAGGCTTCTGCATTTCCATGGCTCTGCCAACTGAACAAACACACAGCTGTTACCTTGCTGAAAGAGCTCCTGCCCCTCCTCAGGGATGAAGAGAGGAAGCATTTCAGGACAAAAGAAAGTTTGTGTGTCGTGATAAACATCTTTGACAACCAAACAGGTGACTGAGTCTGCTCCACAAAAACTTCAGCTGGTTAGGGAACAAAGATTTCCTTGTCTGACATACTTGCACTGCTATCGTGTCGACTTGGTCTCCTTGGTGGGCCCAGAATATTAGGAAAGCCTCTTCTCTTTCCTTTTTCCTCCCCTTCTTTCTCCTTCTTGATACTTTGCTGCAGTGAACACACAAGAAGGAAAAGCAAAGCAAGAGATCACTCATTCCTTCAAAACCAGTCTCAGACTTCCTCTTTCAAACGGCAGGAGTTTGGCACGTGAGAATTTTGTTGCTGACAAGTTATTGAGAGGTCAGCATCCTGCAGCATTCAGGGGCAAAGACAAGCTATGGAGAGACTATTAGTGGTGTATGATGGAGACACATCACATTAGGAGATTCATAGATTCACAGGATGGTTTAGGCTGGAAGGGTCTTTACAGATCACCTGGTTCTAAGGGCAGGGACACCATGCACCAGCCCAGGTTGCCCAAGGCCCTGGCCCTGAACACCTCCAGGGAGGGAAAATCCACAACCTCCCTGGGCAACCTGTTCCAGTGTCTGAAGTATTCTAAGCAAAAACCCCCACACCTTGTTTTTAACTTAGCAGGAGTTGGACTCCGCTCTCCTCCCTAGAGTAAGAGACTTATTTACAGTGACCAGCAACACTTCCTCTCTCTGAGGTACATCTTGTGCCTCCAAACCTCCCACAAGCACACAGACTCATCTGGGAGTGAGAAATACAACTTATTGTACTACTTCAAAAAGGTTGTGAGTGCTTAACCAAGCCTCCTTTCACTGGCAGTGCAGAACTGCTCCTAACAGCCTCAAGATTTCAAAGGAAGTTGCAATGCTGATAAAAATAAGCAGCTGCTGTGACCAGATACACCCCCAGAGCGTGGGAGACAATTGAACACACCCACAGAGATGGAGTTTTGGTGGAAAAAGTCATTATATAACTAGGAAAGTGTGGGTGGCAGGAAGAGCAGCTCTCCTGCATCATGCAACATGAGGTTTTGGGCAAGTTTCTCAAGAAGAAAACTGAAGTACACAGCCTTAATGAGACCCTCAAGTGATTCAAGGTAGTGACACATGAAACATGGAGTGAGAAGGGTTCCAATGAGGCTAGTATTGGGAAACCCAAGCTGCTAGAATTCAGGGACATAAATAAAGGAAGCAAGAAGGCAACTCAGTTCCAATGAATGTTTGGAGTCCAATTTCAACTTCAGGCTTTCTGTCCAGCTAAGTCATCCCAGCTCCTCTTGCTGCAGCAATGAAGACTGTAAAATCACCTCAAATTGCAGTGTGTCAGGCACAAGTGGATTTTGAATTCTGACCAAACATCCATGCTGGGCAGCTTGAAAGCAACAGACTCTTGCCACAACATTGTTACCTTGATCTTTGGCAAGAAACCAATGCGGCCACGCTTCTGCTCCAGGTTCCGAGGCTCCTTCACTTTGACTCCCAGGTGCTTCATGTAAGTGAGAATCACATACTGCATGGTGGAACTGCCAAGGGCAGAGAGAGACAAAAAAAAACAAACCATCAAAACAGGAGGAGGAGAAATACAAAATTCTTCTGTCAAGAAACTTAAGAAGGTGAAATGCAAAGGTTCTCTTGAGAAATTGGCATTTTAGACTAAAAGAATTGGGGATCTTTTCATTGTTTAATATGAAACAAACCACCACATCAATGGCAAGGACTGAACAGGAGACATGTAAGGAGTATATAAAAGATATAGAAAGTATAAGTATAAAAAGACTATATAAAAGATATACAAAGAATATATAGAAGATGATACATAAAGACTACATAAAAGATACATAAAGAGTACATAAAAGATATGTAAAGAGTATATAAAAGGTGCCAACTACCCATAAGGCCCTAAAATCACAGAATGGCTTAGGTTGGAAGGGACCTGAGATCAGCTACTCCAACCTCCATGCCATGGCCAGGGACACTTCTCGACTAGACTCAGCTGCTCAAGGCTGCTCATCCAACGTGGCCTTGAACACCCAAAGGCAGGAAGCATCCACAGCCTCCCTGGGCAACCTAGTCCAGTCTCACCACTCTGGTACTGAAGAACTTCTTTCCAAGCTCCAGTCTCACCCTACTCTCCTTCAGCTTCCAACCATTCCCCCTTGTCCTGTTTCCAGACACTCTCAGGAAAAGTCCCTCTGCAACCTTCCTGTAGGATCCCTTCAGCTATTGGAAGGCAGCTCTAAAGTCCCCCAGGAGTCTTCTCTATTTTAGGCTGAACAACCCCAGCTCCCTCAGCCTGTCCTCATAGCAGAGGTGCTCCAGCCCTTGGATCGTCTTTGTGGCCTCATCTGGACTCTCACCAACAGCTCTGTGTCCTTGTTATGCTGGGGACAGCAGAACTGGATGCAGTATGCAAGGTATTTACAGCAGAGCAGAGTATAAAGGAAGAATCACCTTTACTCTCATGAGACCCCATCTTGAATAGCATTAAATATTTATTTCAAGTCCCAGCATAATTTTGGTTTATGGTAAAAACAAGCAACAGTAAAGGGCACAGCTGCTGTAAAGAGTACAAAGCTGCCCAGGTGGTTGTATAAATGCAAACTGAACAGGGCAAGGCACAGAGAGAAAACAAAAATTAGACCAGGTTAAAACAGCTACAGAAGATAAGCAAAAGAAAGATGAACTCAAAGTGACAGCAACTGTTTTACATGTGAAACAAATGCAACAAACTTCAGCAGAAGCAAGGGTTGAGAGCTAGAGGCCGAGGCTCTGAATTAAAGTGAATGATGCCAGGGGACTCAGGAAATGAGAGCTAGAGCCAGCAGAGGGCTGTCATGCTCTGCTCAGCACAGAGCTAGCAGTAGGCTTCTACACAAACTAAGCAAGCCCACACAAATTCCATTACCTCCTGTCTTCTTCCAAAGGCTGAGATGTCATCCTAAAAACAAGAGAGAATACAAAACCAGAACTCAAACCCCAGTGAACACACAGTCACATCCACCCTGAGCATTAGCAGTCCTTTAGAATTAGTTAGACAGCCCCAGGAGAGAAATAAATAAACAAACTGAAGAGTCAGCCTGGAAAACTGGATTCAGCTCACACCAGAGGAAGAAACAGGTTCTGAGCCTGTAGGTTTCTACAGCCCATAAACAGGACTCTGCTCTAATCAAGTGCAAGCTTTGGAAGCACCACCTCTGCTCTTTGAACAGCAGCCTCCTTGAAAAGCTATTATGGACTGTACCTAACTATCAGCTTACTCCTGGCTAGCATCACTCAAACATACACTGACAGCGAACAGGGGAAGCAATACAAACACAATGAAGGCAAATTGCTTCCAGTTCCTCATTTCTTGCTCTGCTGTTGGCAGGTTCAGGGTAGAATCTTTTCCCACTCCCCCACAGTTATACTCACAAGACTTCCTCAATTTTAGCAATGATCTGTTCTGCACATGCTCTTTCCTTCTCCACTGAATTCCTGTCACGGACCCGCTCTGCATCCAGCCTGCTCAGCTCTCCTTCTGCCAGGGTCAATCCCATGCTCCTTTTCTGCCTGGAAAAGGGGGAGAGGGAAGCATTATTTGAAACTGAACACTGACAGCTCTAGGGAAAAGGACCCAGAGGTTCTGGTGGACAACAGGATGACCACCAGCCAGCGATGCACCCTTGTGGTCAATCAGGCCAATGGCATCCTGGGGTGTATTGGAAGGGGTGTGGTGAGGAGGTTGAGAGAGGTTCTCCTTCCCCTCTACTGTGCCCTGCTCAGGCCACATCTGGAATATTGTGTCCAGTTCTGGGTCCCTCAATTCAAGGACTTTTGGGAACTGCTTGAAAGAGCCCAGCACAGAGCCACAAAGATGCTGAAGGCAGTGGGACATCTGCCTGCTGAGGGAAGTCTGAGGGAGCTGAGGCACTTCGGTTTGGAACAGAGGAGCCTGAGGAGTGTGGGGAGGATGGAGCCAGGCTCTGCTCAGTGCTGGTCAATGACAGGACAAGGGGCAATGGGAGCAAGCTGGAGCAGAGGAGGTTCCACAGGAAAAGAAGGAAAAGGTATTTACTGTGAGGGTGACAGAGCTCTGGAGCAGGCTGCCCAGAGAGGCTGTGGAGTCTCCTTCACTGGAGACATTCCAAACCTGCCTGGATGTGTTCCTGTGTGACCTGTCCCTGGGGATCCTGCTATGGCAGGGGAACTGGACTCAAATCTTTTGAGGTCCCTTCCAACCCCTAACATTCTATGATTCTGTACAAAAAAAAACCTCCATTATTGGGTTGAAAATGGAGCAGTCACAACATTTCCCTCTAACATTTGCACTCCCTATAAAGCACAGCTAAGATAGGCTTGGAAGGGACAATGCTGTTTGGTATTTATCAAGAGAGGCAGCCACTCTGAGGGTCAAGAAAAAGAAGTTATTCTTTTTGCAGCACCCCAGGCTGGATATTGGAAGAATATCCTTGAACTGAGACAGTTTGGTGTCTGAAAAAGTCCATTACTGAGCACTTGTCTTGGTGTATAATGCCTCCTGTTGGCACAGAACTCTTGTGACTGCACATGAAAGGGCATATTAATGATGAAATTCTACTATATGCCCATGACAGCTCTCTAAAGTGGATTATTCCATGCCCAAAGGGGAAAGGGTTGGAAAAAAGAAAGGGGAAAAAAAAAAAGACCTAAGCTGATTATAAACACAATTAGTAAGAAGGATTTATATGACATCACCTATGAAACCATATTCTGAAACTGCCTCAAATAGCTTCAAGGACTGAAGAACTGAGGCTCTAAAAATAACCTTGCAATTGATTACTTGCAACATTGTCAAAAAACATTCAAGGAATGGTCACAGGGTGAGCCTGGAGGCCCTCTCCAGGGGCATCTTCCTGCTCACTCCAAGATGAATTACTTTGCCCCTCAAGTCTGGGCTTCCCCTGTATTGGGCATTGACTGAGGGCAGGCCTTGCTGTTACCTGAAATCTTCCAGATTCCTCTGAACTTCTGGACAGACTTTATCTTGCATGGTCTGAATGAACTGGCGATGAAGCTCTTCAGGAAGGAGTTCTGGTCTTCTTCTGTCTGTAATTTAGAAGACAAAAGTTAATAGACTATTCAAGGCCAGGCTGGATGAGGCCTTGAGCAGCCAAGTCTAGTTGAGAGGTGTCCCTGCCCATGGCAGGGAGGTTGATGCAGATGAGCCCTGAGCTCCCTTCCAAGCTAAGTCATTCTATGATACACATGTATCAGAGCATGCATTATGGTCCTCCTCAAGAAACCTAGTAAGCCTTGTCTCTCCCTGTAACACATGACAGTGTGTGTTTGAATTAACTCCAAGTGCATTTCAAACTTGCTTGGACTGCCTCAGAGAGCAGAAACAGCAGAAATAGATAGCCAGGGCAAGAGCACCCTACCTAGTTCTAAGGAGATTTCTTCTGGCACTGGAACTTTGAGATTCTGCAGAAGAAAAGAAAAGAAAGGCTATAGAAATACACATCAAATGCCCCTGCAATAAAACAAAGAGTGCAGAGCATACAAGAAAATCCCCTCCACAGCCATAATCACCCAACCTGACCACACCTGAGGTGACTCTCATCCTGCATATTTATTACCCAAGGTCTGTTTAAACTAAACCTGTGGTACCACACCACCTAAGAGCCCAACACATAACAGTGAAGAAGTTTCTCAGGTATCCAAACAGCAAGTTTCCCAACACATCAGAAGAGCAGCAATTATTCACTGAAAGGCAATGTTCAACAGCTTGGGCTTGCTTATGGATCACAAAATTATTTCTCCTATCAGACAAAGCACTCCCCATGAAGTATGGAGTTACCAGGCCCCCCAGACTATACACCATTCATTCTGCCACGTTCACTGGGAACTAATCACTTTGGAGGAGTTAAGTAACTGCTTTGTGGGTTTTTTTTCCCCCCACTTCAGGAGAGTGGAGGAAGTCAACATGCTAGATGTGCTTGAAAATCTGAGAAGTGGCTGGAACCTACTGCAGCTCGGTCCAAGAAGAACTGATAAAACTCAAGGAAGACACGCCGAGTCTCCTTGGAGTTGGTTTGCTTGTACAAGTCTGTGTAAAGGTAGCACAGCTGTGGGGAAAAAGGAGGGCAACAAATTAAAGGGTGCCATGAGAACTCTTCTGACATCCTAACTCCAAGTTTTCTTTCAAATATTTCAAGGGATTCAGCGTTGCTGAGCAGAAATTCGTCTTTGCTACCTTCAGCCACCCAGACTGCTCTGCTAGGCTGCCCAGGTGAAGGGAAAGTAGGGGAGGTTGGGGAGAGGGGAGGAAGAGAGAGATCAGAACTTCCCCACAAACTACTAATCCCCTCAAGGTGGAATAAAGTGCTTTCAAGAGCTAAGAACTTGTTTGTCAACAGAGAAATATAAGCAGAAAGAGACAGTTCTCTCTGTGCTTCTCTTCACCTGTCAGAAACACTCTCATGCCTGCACAGGATGTGTATTTCTCTCCTTGCCAATCCAGCCATGGCACTGCCAGTTCCACAAGAACAGGGAGATCTTGACACACTCTGGTTAAGACTACCAATTTGAGCCAGGGAAACAACCCCAGAACATCTTACCAACGCTGCAGGGTCAAACTGGGACACCACATGGTGCAGAAGAACAGCCAGGTGAGCTGGGCGAGATTTCAGGAGCTCAATGTTTTGGAAACAGCTGCACTGTCCATTAATCTGCAGAGATGCAAAGAAGCTGCTTGAATTATTCAACAAAGTTACTGTGAGCAAAAAACCAACCCACCTCAAACCAAAACCAAGCAGCTTTGTTCCAACAGCTTAGCTCCTTAGTTCTTTAATTAGAATAAAAACTTATCAAAGCCAGAACCTTTGCAATGCCATTCAAACATCCCAGGAAGAGCTCACAATGATGAGGCTGCTTTGAAATAGTCTCCTGAGCACAATGCAATGAAACACAATTAACAGCAAAGGACAGCTAAAATAACTCTCAGGATTCAATCAAATCAAAAGCCATGGTAGCTCTACTGCTGTGGCAGTAATGCAGAACCTGGCCTAGAGGTGGTCCAGGCCAGGTTGGATGAGGCTTTGAACAACCTGGGCTAGTGGGAAGGTGTCCCTGCACATAGCAGGGGGTTGGAACTAGGTGATCTTTAAGGTCCCTTCTAACTCAAACCATTCTATGAATCTATAAGCTTAATAAAAACTAAATAAGCAAAGGGAAATTAAATAGAGATTTTCTATAAAGGCTGAAATTAAGAGAAGAAAGAGTAACAGAAAGACCAAAAGATGACCTAATGCCAGAAATTCCCCAAATGATTTCCTTTGGCAAAATCAGCACCTACAGGGATCAGATTCTCCAGCTCTTCACTCACCACACAAGAACTGCTCAATAAAAGCAAGTGCTAGAGCACCTGTAGTTTAGGCACAGAGGAAAAGAATTCTGGCTGAGGGAGGAAAAAGATGTGGCTGAGGCTAAAGCAGTCCCACCTGCTCCTGTTCGGTGTCAAAGTCGTCATCCTCTGCTCCAATGATCTGAGGCCCCACTCGGGATAGAGGACTTCCAACACCAGATTGGCAGTCCTGGGGTGGGTTGGAAGTGAGGGAAGAGAAAGGGCAGGGAAGGGAAGAAATGCACAGTGCTGTTATTCTCTTGGCACATTAAACCAAGTTAGAGATGTTACCTTATGCTTTATTCTCCTCCTCAGAACTCAGTGGAAACCCACGTGTCTTTCACTCAGCCCTGTCCAAGCTTGCAGCTGTGAACTGCACACTGCAGTGGAACTGCAGCTGCATCCAAGCTGCAGTTGTGAACTGCACATTGCAGTGGAACTGCAGCTGTGCCCAAGCTGCATTCCTTACAAATGCTTCCATGCATCCAGAAACATTAAAGCAGATGACTCAACCCCAACCACACCACCTACAGACAGGAGCACACTAAGCACGTGGCATGTTTTCATCATTAAGATGACAAATGCCATCTCACTACAAAAGGAGAAATATGACTTTGAGAAGTCAAGCAGATGAGGTGGAAAATGCTTCAGAAGTCATCCTAAGGATGAAAATTAATACACCCAGACAGGTCTGCACTTTCTGCTATGTCTCACTTTTACCTAAGCTTGAAGCCATCCCTCATGACAAAATATCCTAGAGGCTGTTTCCTTTACTGCTGGCCTCAAGGAATGAAATGTGCACAACTGCTCTACCTATTTTATGTCCAGCTGTTTTACTGCTGATTATGTATTTCTTGCCTCTAAATGAGCCTGCTCTTAAGCTCCATAAACATTTACTCAGCTAATTAACTTTCCTTGCACAACTATAATTGCATTTTATTTTCTAAAGCAAAGTTTATGCACGCTCCATCTATGAAATGGGGGAAATCAGCAAGATTTTAATGAGTGCACTACAGGAGATGCTGTTGTAAGACTTTATGCTTTGTACTCACAGGATCTTGAAGCTCAGTCTTTTCTGGGCTCTCATCTGGATAAATCTGCTCCTTCAAGCCACTGCGAGGACTCTGGGGAAGGAGGAAGCTCTGGTGAGTAGCAGTAAAGGCAGGAAAAGGAGAACTGCACAAGCAATCTGCCAGCCACAAAAGCCAAAACTTCTTCTTTCTCACAGAGTGAGCTGTTAAACAGCTGAGGGGTGAACAAGCAAACTCAAATGCATCATGTGCCCAGTTTCCAAAAACCCCCACCCCAACTAACCAAATGCAGAAGGAGTTTTGGTAAAAAATCCCAAACCCTAGTGAGATAAAATAGCAGAAGGCAGTAACTTCCCTCCACCTGCTGGGCAACCTCTTTCTCATGTGGCCCAGTAGACAGAGCTTTGTTTGCAAAGTCAAAATGCTGCTGGTTCATCTTCAGTGCCTCCACAGCAACACTCAGGTCTTTTCAGCTAGGCTGCTAACTCAGCCTGTTGATTCCCAGCCTACAGGGAGGCTGCAGAGGGACTTTTCATAAAGGGTGTCTAGCAATAGGACAAGGGGGAAAGGTTTGAAGCTGAAGGAAGGCAGAGCTAGACTGGATCTTAAGAAGATCCTCAGGAGGGTGGTGGAACTGCAATAGGTTGCTTTGAGTGATACTAGAATAGGCTGCCCAGGGAGGTGGTGGAAGCCTCATCCCTGGAGGTTTTGAAGGCCAGGCTGGATGTGGCTCTGGGCAACCTTATCTAGTGTAAGGGGTCCCTGCCCATGGCAGAGGAGCTGAAACTAGATGATCCTTGAGGTCTCTTCCAACCCTAACAATTCTGTGATTCTATGATTGTGGATGCCCCCGCCCTGGAGGTGTTCAGGGCCAGCCTAGAGCAGCCAAGTCTAGCTGAGAGGTGTGGAGGTGGAGATGATCTCTGAGGCCCCTTCCCAATTCAGCCATTCTATGATTCTATCAGGAAGAGAGCTATGAAATTTGTTCTGCATTTTATATACAATCACGAGTGCTATCTAGTCAGATTTAGAGAGGGAGGAGGAAGGTTTCAAAATAGCCATGTATGCTCACATTCTGGAGGTGTATCTGACCCACCTTCTTTTGCACTTCCACCCCCTTGTAAAAATTTAGCTCCCACATGCTTAACTTCTAACAAAAACTCAGGCCAAAACCCAAGTAGAGAGTCTCAGCTCCCCTGCACTAATCAGATAATGACTTCACTAATGATTAGGTGCCTAGAGACTCCAACAGGGGAGATCATATGAGCCCACAGATTGCTAACTAATGAGTGAACAGACTAAGAGCTTTACTGTTGGCAATAATTGAAGCTGAGTTGGTAGAAGTGAGGCTCTTCCCCACTTACATGGATGGCAGCTTGCCCACTGGCTGGATCTGAGTCACAGCTGCCACAACCAGAACATTACCACACTCTTAAAAGATGCTCTAATTGGCATCTCCACGTTCTGAAGAAGATGCTGGCATCCATCTTGCTTTCTTTGGTTTAGGGAATTGTGCCAGGAAAAAAAAATCTAAATCTGGATTAAAACAAAACCCCAACAACCCAAACCCCTCATTATTTCTTTCCCAGTCCCTAATGGAAGCACAATAAAATATGCTTCTGCAGGGAAGTATTTTTGCTGTGTACAGAGAAGGCTGTTCTAGCAATAGACAGTGCTGCTGAGACTCAATGGGTGATGCACAGGACGAGAGAAACAAAGAATCTGCACAAGAAAAGCAAATCCAGAGGGTATCTAAGCAAAGCCATGGAGCTCACATCAGCAATGTCACTGTTTGGTCGGGAGGGGCTGTCCCCACTGTAATCCAGTTTGCTCACACAGTCCCCGCTCTCTGCCTCCACCTCGCTGATCTGCAGAGATTCTGTGACAGACCTGGAGGACAAGACTCCATCCTAAAAAGAGAAAGGGGGTGGGGAGATATGGAGAGACATCCTTCAACATTGGCTGTTTCCAAATGCAGGTAGTTTTCATTACTTAGAACACATTTTTATACAAGGGTTGGTAGTGATAGGATGAGAGGGAATGGACTGCAGCTGGAGGAGGGGAGATTTAGACTGGAGATTAGGTAGGAAGAAATTGTTTTACAGTGAGGGTGGGGAGACACTGGACCAAGTTGCCCAGGGAGGTTGTAGATGCACCTCCCTGGAGGTGTTCGAAGTCAGGTTGGAAGAGGCCTTGAGCCTCAGGAGGCCATGGCAGAGCACTCGGATCTAGATAACCTTAAAGGTTCCTTCCAACCCAAACCATCCTATATATCTAAGAACTTAAAGTCCACTATCAGTTCCACCACACACAGTCACACTGCCCTGTATTTACTGCCTGGCAAGCTCTGCAAGCCTAATCGCCAGTCTCAACTCTAGAGGGTGCAATTCGCCTGTACAAGCAGAGGAGAGCAGGGCAGGGAACTCCTCCTTGCCCAGAACATCATCATCTCCCAGGAATTTCCACCCGGAACTCAGCACAGAGCAGCCTGACACATTCTGTTACCTGAGCAGAGCCTGTGGCTTTGGACAGCTGCTCCTGCAGCTGGGGAATGTGTTTCTTTGTTTCCTGTATCTCCTTGAGCAGCCTTGTGGTATGTGACCGGCTGTACTCTTCTTGCAGAGCCTGAAAAACAATTTAGGAGCTTTCAATTCGGTATCTCCTCAGTATCAAAGCTGAAAACTACAACCTACTACTAATCTGCACTCCATTTCCACATTTTACGTAATAAATAGCACATCTGTACACATTTCAAGTAGATATCAGCCTAGAGAAGAGAATAGTCTAAAAGGACCTTGGAGCTGCCTTTCAGTAGCTGAAAGGATCCTACAGAAAGGCTGCAGAGGGACTTTTCATGACGTTGTCTAGAGACAGGACAAGGGGGAATAGTTTGAAGCTGAGGGAGAGCAGGGTTGGACTGGAGCTGAGGAAGTTCCTCAGTATAAGGATGATGAGCCTCAAGAATGGGCTGCCCAGGTTGTGGATGCCTCCTCCCTGGAGGGTGTTTAAGGCTAGGCTGGATGAGGCCTTGAGCAGCTGAGTCTAGTTGAGAGGCATCCCTGCCCATGGCAGGGAGGTTGGAGTAGATGATCTCTGAGGTCCCTTCCAACCCAAACCATTCTATGGTTTTGTGTGACTGGATCTCTGGTGTTAGGCTGGCATATAGAAAAGCTAAGCTGCAACACAAGCTCTGCAAAGGCATGGTGAAGGTGCTGCTAAGAAGGGATCCAATAATCAATCTTTGCATCTGCACCACTGCTTTCTTCCACCTCTCTCCACCTCATGCAGCTCCAGTACCTGCAGCCGCTCCTGCTCTTTCTGTAGCATCTTTCTCAGAATCTCCACCTTCTGGTTGTGGACAATATTATTTTCCTCCTAGAAAACATGGAGAGATTAAAGGTTGGGTTTTTTGTTTTTGGTGGAGCTGGGAAGAAAGATAATGGAATGAATACGCTCAACTTTTCATCTGCTTCCTAATCTGTGCTCTGAAGCCCTGGAAGAAACAACTGAAGCTTCCAAATCCTGTCCTGTGCATTCTTTCCTACTTTGGAACACAGCTATCAGCATGAAACAAATCAATACATAACAATAGTCAGACCACAAGTGCTTGCTTAGTTGCTTTCTCTGCTCTTCTTTGCCTTATCTACTTTTGAGCAGAAGTTTCAGCGTGCCTGACTCGGACCCAACCAACACCCAGCCTCACATGATGCAAAAGGCAGTCCAAGACAACCTGTGATTAACCCCTCTACTGTATTTCTCTTACCTCATATGGGGCTGGCTATTTTTCCTGGCAAAATGGTTTTCCCCACTGGGTAGCAGGATAAATATTCCAATTCCAATTTGTTGAGTTGTGCAAAACAGTCCCAAGACACACAAAAAAGTGAAAAGATCCGAGCCCACATTGTTTCCACTGCCAGATCGGTTCTTTGGGAAAAAGAGCTTTAAATCTTACCCCCACCAGCACTGGGCTAGTGATCCTTTCTGCATTTACAGCTGTGCCAGGAGAATGGGGAGATGACATGATGGGAGACATATGCCCAAATGCTGCCAGATCCACTTCAGAATCAACTAATGGAATCTGAGGCGACCCTGGTGGGCGCCCCTGAACAGTGAGAGCTACATAGGAGCCCGCTGCAGGGAGAAGAAGAAGAACAAGTCAAACTTCAGACACACTGACAGATAACTATGGTTGTCCTTTCATCCTAGAGACAAAGCTCAGGCCACTGTCAAGTCTGTTTCAGAGAACTCTATTGAAATTTCAAGTAATCCAAAAACTTGGCCTTGAACACAGCCAGGTTGGATGAGGCCTTGAGCAATCAAATCTAGTTGAAGGGGGTGTCCCTGCCCGTAACAGGGAGGTTGGAGTAGATGATCTCTGAGGTTCCATCCAACTTGACCCATTCTACTTTATACTCATCCTGCATTCTCATTCTATATACATTCTCATCCTACATGCTCACTCTATATCCATACTCATCCTTTGTTTTGCTCCTAGAATCATCCTTGCAGGCAATGCAATTTCCAGTCTATCAGGTTACAATTAGCAGGTTGCTTTTACAGCACACACATGCTCACACCACAAAATAAACTGTGCTAGGGTGGATGGAACCACCACTATCACCTTCTTGGTACAAAAAGAATTATCAGCCAAGCATGGCAGCATTTTGCAAGCACCAGACAGTTTTACCTACATTAAGAGTGTCTCAATAGCTATGGTGGGATCAAAAGATGGGAAGATACACAGGCAAAGTTTGATAGTAACTTCAACCATGAATGAAGCTAAGGAGAAACTCCAGAAGCCTGTATCAGCCAAGCCTGGGATGTCAGTGAAGTTTCACTTCAGTGTTTCACACACACCCTTCAGCTCCCAGCATGGTTAAACCTCATTGTTGTCACTTGATTGCTGCATTGGTCATTGGTCCTTTAAAATGAAGTCTTTCAGGCTTTAAAGGAGCACAGTGACAAAAATAGTAACCTGCCCTTACTTACACTTGATCAGCTTTACCACCTCCAAATGGTTTGAGTGTGTTACAAGAGTGCCATTCACCTGGGGAAAGGGAGGAAGCAAAAGTTAACAGTGTTTAGCTCCTGGTTTACAACCCAAGGCAGCCAAACACTAAAGAACAAGCACATGAGGAATATTGTCCTTCCCCCTCCATCACCATGTGTTTTCAAGACACCAGCAGATAAACATTTGCTCCTTCTAACAGTTTATCTAGGTGAGAAGAGCTCTGCAAAGGCTAAAACTATACAAACATACCAAAGGAAGCCAAGGAAGTGGACACAAAAAAAACCAATCCACCTCTGCCTGGGCAGAAAAAAAATGAGGGTAGCTATTTAAACTCCTTTCTTTCAATGCCTGTTTGAAATCTCAGCTCTCTGTGTGCAAAAACACCACAGCATTTTGTAGCAACAGTTCAGGTAAGTTGTGGCTTTAGTTCCTGATTTGATTTCTTAGCTGTTTGAAAGAGAGCACACAGACCTGAGGGCAGTTAGGGGATGAAAGTGCAACCCCCAAAGACTATTTATTTACAGCTAATTAGCAAGAAATTTCTACTCCTCCTCTCCCTTCCCCCACCTCTGTCTTTATTTCATGTGTACCACCTGAACTTTGCAGGATGCTGCACTTGCCTCTCTCTCTTTATTTCATGTGTACCACCTGAACTTTGCAGGATGCTGCACTTGCCTCTCTCTATTTCATGTGTACCACCTGAACTTTGCAGGATGCTGCACTTGCCTCTCTCTCTTTATTTCATGTGTACCACCTGAACTTTGCAGGATGCTGCACTTGCCTGTCTTTATTTCATGTGTACCACCTGAACTTTGTAGGATGCTGCACTTGCCTCTCTCTCTTTATTTCATGTGTAACACCTGAACTTTGCAGGATGCTGCACTTGCCTCTCTCTCTTTATTTCATGTGTAACACCTGAACTTTGCAGGATGTTGCACTTGCGTCTCTCTCTTTATTTCATGTGTAACACCTGAACTTTGCAGGATGCTGCACTTGCCTTTCTCTCTTTATTTCATGTGTAACACCTGAACTTTGCAGGATGCTGCACTTGCCTTTCTCTCTTTATTTCATGTGTAACACCTGAACTTTGCAGGATGCTGCACTTGCCTTTCTCTCTTTATTTCATGTGTACCACCTGAACTTTGCAGGATGCTGCACTTGCCTCTCTCTCTCTTTATTTCATGTGTACCACCTGAACTTTGCAGGATGCTGCACTTGCCTCTCTCTCTCTATTTCATGTGTAATACCTGAACTTTGCAGGATGCTGCACTTGCCCATAAAGTTCTGCAGTGAAAGAGATCTCCACTACACACCCCAACATTCAGCAGTGGGCTTTCAGTGGTTGCTGTCCTGGTATCCCCTGAACATGGAAACTTAGCCCCTTCCCCTCTCCCACAGGCAAATACAAACCTCCCAGCAGACAGACCAGTGACACTCTTTCAGGGAAAGGCAGCATGCAATACAAAGGATCAATTTCTCTGATGATTTGGATGCCCTTACCTTGATAATTCTATCACCTGTTTGCACTCCAGCCCGCATGGCTGCTCCATCTAGAGAGGCAAGAGAGGATTTAGTTCCAGTTTCAGCAGAACTATCCAAAGCAAACCCAAAAAGATCTCAAGCACTTCTGCAGTTCCACACAAAGCTGCTTCCTGCACTCAATCACCAAGGCTGGAGGAGACCTCAAACACTCACTCAAGCTTCCTCTCTTTCTAGCAGATAAAAATCTCTGAGCATCTGGACTAGAGCAGCTCTGTTCTCATATTGCAGTGGCTACATCAAACCACAATTCCACCAGGCTCCAAGCAAGACTTCCCCTCAGACACGAGAGGGCAGTTTCCAAACCCATCGGACAGCCGCATCCCGGCCACTGTCCTTGTGCTGAGCTCTAGCCACACTGCCTGCCAGGAAGGCAGGAGCAGTTCTCCCCTCCAGCTCCCTCGTGGTTCTTTGACTCCCAGGAAAGCTGTGCAGGCTGCTCCCTGGCCACCACACTGGGCAAAGGCTGCTCACCTTCCTTGACGGACTGCACGAAGACCGGATTGTCTCCGCTGACTGTCAGCCCGAAGCCGTTCTCATCCCGTTGGATAACAACACACCGCTGAACGAGACCTGGATAAGAAAGGTGGGGAGAGGGCAGGAGAAAGAGAAGGAGAGAAATACAAAGAGACACAAGCTAGGCATCAGTCCAAAACCTTATCCTCCTAGATAATCACAGAGCACTGAGAGAAACCGGTACAGTACAACAGAGGGAAGAATACAGGAGAGACAGGAACAGGGCATCAGTCCAGAAACAGACAGGAATGGCAAGACAGGTCAAGCTCATTGCTTCAGTTACACAAAACAGAGATCTCCAAGAGCAGAGATGCAGACAGCTCTGGCACATCAGACACAACTGGAGGTACAAGCAGCTTTTAAAGAACAGCAGCTATGTACACAAACCAATGAGCATCGCTCCCTTTGTCTGCATTCATAGCTCTTCAGGGTATGGCAGAGGGCCGTCACGTTCCAGTACGTCACCCAAAGCCACCACACAACTTTTACAATCTCCTCTAAAAAAAAAACCAAGTCACAAATCTCTCAGGCTAACATCTGCATTTTGGACTAGACCAGATTTATTGATCAGGAGAAGTCCTCCCAGCTCTCAGCAAAAATCTCATCTGAAGGCACCTGCTGTTCCAGATTAAAATACCACACAGAACCTGAGCAGCAGCAGGAAAGGAGAACAAGACACACATCATAGTATCATAGCATCAGTCAGGGCTGGAAGGCACCACAAGGATCAGCTAGTTCCACACCCCCTGCCATGGGCAGGGACACCCCACACTAGATCAGCCTGGCCACAGCCTCATCCAGCCTGGGCTTAAACACCTCCAGGGATGGCGCTCCAGCCACCTCCCTGGACAACCCATTCCAGGGCTTCACCACTCTCATGGGGAAGAACTTCCTTCTCACCTCCAGCCTGAATCTCCCCACCTCCAGCTTCATTCCATTCCCCCTAGTCCTATCACTACCTGAGATCCTGAGCAGTCCCTCCCCAGCCTTCCTGTAGGCCCCCTTCAGATACTGGAAGGCCACAATTAATACTGGAAGGCCACTTGGAACAGGACTTCATGATTGTCACTCAGCTCCTGGATGACAGGGCCAAAGTTCTAGGAGATGGGAGCTAGAATCTGCTTCTCCTCTAACCTGCTGTGTGACAAAGGCAACTTGCTCTGCTTCCTGGTGGCAGGATTACTCAGCATGTGACCATAAACCTGCTGCAGAGACGGTGGGGACAGCATCTTGGAAAGGGGAAGTGCTGGGCAGTTTTCTTGACTTTGGAGGGAGCAAAAGCAACTGTGAAGATGCTGCCCCAGCAACAGAGCCTCTTCTGGAATCATTTTTAAGGAATTAATTGTACCAAAGTGCAGAGCCCTCCCCATGTCTTAAATTCCTGTTGCCCCATCAGAGCCCCTTTCACTTCCCTGGAGCAACTCCCAATGGAAGTGAGGAGCCTCAGTGGAAATACTCTCTCTGCCCAGTCATCCCTGTTCTCCTTAAGGTTGGCAGAGAGGAAAATGGGTGTGGGAACAGTGCAAAAGGTTCCACTCCAGAACCTCTTGCAGCAGTCAGGTCACAGTATCACAGCCCAGTAATTCCCTTTCTGCCAGCACAGCAGAAGCAAATTATGCTCCACATCACAATCTACAGCTGATGGGAGGGATGCAAGGTGAAAGCAGGCCAGAGTACCACAACCCACCACCTTGCAGACCCTGTTTACATGGTTAAGCAGAAGAAGATGCCTCTCCCTTCTGTGCCTCCCATTTTTCTATATGACCAAGCTTCTTTCAGCCTCACTTCACAAGAATGATGCCCCAGGGTGGGGTGTGGGAAAAAGAACATATGCTAGTTCATAAAAACAGCTCAGTTTAAAGCCTATGCCAGATGCACAGCTTTTATGAGTAAGACACCAACTAAATCTCTTGACTCACAAGAACTGTCCCTGCTTAAAGGCACAGCACAGCTCTGTGCCCTCCTTGCTCTTCCACTGAAGCTCTTCCTTTCCCAGAATCACTAAACCCTGCATCTACTGAGAAGCTTCTTCCTTGCATGAAGCTGATGCCAAAGCAGTGGCAATGCAGGAGGACCTTCCAGAGTATAATTGGAGTTCTAACAATAATCAAGTTCAACTGTACTGAAGCCCCATCCCTGGAGACATCCAAGATCAGCCTTGATGTGACCCTGGGCTGCCTGATGCAGTTGGAGGTGTCCCTGCTGACTGAGATGACCTTTGAGGGTCCCTTCCAACCCAATGTAAACTGTGCATCTGTGCTTTACACCACAGGTCTCAATTGCACCCAAGACCTTTTAATTTCAGAATGGAAAGGCAACCACAACTGAGACAACTTGAACCCAAATGAGTCTGTAATTGCTTTTCCTCCACATCTGTTCTCTCCAGACAAGAAGCAGGTGCTTCATCCTTGCCCTGCCACAATGTAAAAGGCTGGAACGAGGTCCACGTGGGCCAGCTGAGAGAGACTGTGCTTGACAGTGACACACACCAGCTTCAGAGTGATTTTAATGAAGCTATCTGAAAGTTTTCCAAAGACAACACTGTGACCTGCAGAACTAGATCAGCACTCTGGCTGAACCAGGTAGACTACAAAGAGCAACCTTGAAGTGCTCCCTTTTACTGTGCTGTGGGGGGGGGGGGAACTCAGCAGAGAACTCCTCCTGAATCTGTCATTTGTTCTCTTTTGTTCTTTAAGTGAAATACATTCAATGGGAAACCTGCTTAGTGGTGGAATGGTAAGATCAGAGCAGCAGTGTTTTCATAACCCATGCCTTGTACCTTGAACACTTCCTTAGACACTCTGGAATGGACTGCAAGGGAAGCTACAAACCACTGAGAACCTAATACCGCAGAATCACAGAATTGTTAGGGCTGGAAAGGACCTCAAGGATTATCTAGTTCCAACCCCCCTGCCATGGGCAGGGACATCTCACACTTGCTGGCTGTGCTTCTCTTGATGCAGCCCAGGATGTGATTTGCTTTCTGGGCTGCAAGTGCACCCTGGTGGCTCATGTTGAGTTTCTCATCCACCAGCACCCCCAGGTCCTTTTCTTTAGGGCTGCTCTCAAGCCAGTTGCTGCCCAGCCTGCAGAGTTGGCAATAGCTGCCACCAACATGCCTGGGTATCACTGGAATTGACTCTTAACAAGGGCTTGTAGTGATAGGACAAGGGGGAACGGATTGAAGCTTGAGGAGGGGAGATTTAGACTGGAAATTAGGAAGAAATTCTTCAGAGACACTGGAACAGGGTGCCCAGGGAGGTTGTGGATGCCTCCTCCCTCCCATGGCTGCCCAGGGAGGTTGTGGATGCCTCCTCCCTCCCATGGCTGCCCAGGGAGGTTGTGGATGCCTCCTCCCTCCCATGGCTGCCCAGGGAGGTTGTGGATGCCTCCTCCCTCCCATGGCCGCCCAGGGAGGTTGTGGATGCCTCCTCCCTCCCATGGCTGCCCAGGGAGGTTGTGGATGCCTCCTCCCTCCCATGGCTGCCCAGGGAGGTTGTGGATGCCTCCTCCCTCCCATGGTTGCCCAGGGAGGTTGTGGATGCCTCCTCCCTCCCATGGCTGCCCAGGGAGGTTGTGGATGCCTCCTCCCTCCCATGGCTGCCCAGGGAGGTTGTGGATGCCTCCTCCCTCCCATGGATGCCCAGGGAGGTTGTGGATGCCTCCTCCCTCCCATGGCTGCCCAGGGAAGTTGTGGATGCCTCCTCCCTCCCATGGCTGCCCAGGGAGGTTGTGGATGCCTATTCCCTCCCATGGCAGGGAGGCTGGAAGAGCTGATCTCTGAGGTCCCTTCCAACCTAAGCCACTCTATGCTGATTCTTTAGTCAAGAGATGATTTACCTTCTTCTCTCCTCCAGATCTAAATGACTGCAATTAATTCAATCAAATAGGAAATCTCATTTCCCTAGCAGTGCACAGCAACTGGAGCAAGGGTTCAGCCTAAAGAAACCTGACTCACTGGGGAGAACAGGGACGTGAATTGCACATCCCATAACACAAAGTAGCTTTCCCTCTGATCAGACTTTTGTGGGACATGGCATGGGAGGAGCCTTGTGAACTCCAACCTCCCTGGAGGCATGAGGGCCACAATGGGAAACTGTAACTCAGTATTGTGATTTGAAATGAATCACTCAATAACCAAAGCCAAGCTCCTGGGGGAGGGGGTTGAGGAGGTCCCAAACCTTTCACCTCACTTGGGAAGCTCTCTTTCCAGAAATGATTTGCAGAGCCCCTGCTCTGCAAAAGAAGATTAAAATACATAAATATACATAAAGACTTCTCCCAGGATGAAATTCTGCATTTCATTTAGGATCCTCATACCAAACACCACACTGGAAGCATCCTCCAGGTGATCTCTAAGGTCCCTCCCAACCTGAGCCATTCTGTGCTGATTCTTCCACTGACCTGCTAACAGAAATCCTGTAAAGCCCCTGCAGATACTCCCTGCCTTTAAATTCATGTGGGGTATTGACTTGATAAAACCATTCAGGACAATGGCACTGAGCAGTGTTCATAAAACAAGGGTTGGGAACCTCACCAGCAAGCCAGCAGCATGGATTTGGACCATGATCAATAGGGACGATCTGCTGCCATGGCAACCACACATTCAAGCCCTGTGGTCAAGTGCCCCTTGCACTACTGCCTGTTACAAGGGCACTGATGAGAGGCTTGCAAGAGTCCTTTCATGATCTGCAAAAATGGCAGTCACCAGATAAAGACACAAGCTGCAAGAAACTGCACAGGAAGAGGCAGCCTGCTTTAAAAGCATCTCACCAGGGGGAAAATAATGAGAGCCCAAAAGATTTACAAAATTACCCCAAAGTTGCATGGAATATATGGAAGAGTCCCCTATGGAGACAGGCTGTGAGAGGCTGCTCAGAATGGACAAGGGCAGGCTCTAGGGAGACCTCAGAGCAGCCTTCCAGTACCTGAAAGGAGCTACAGGAGAACTGGGGAGGGACTTTTTACATGGGTTTGTAGTGAAAGGATGAGAGGGAATGGACTGAAGCTTGAGGAGGGCAGATTTAGACTGGAGATTAGGAAGAAATTCTGTGGGGAGACACTGGAACAGGCTGCCCAGGGAGGTTGTGGATATTCCCTCCCTGGAGGTGTTCAAGGCCAGGTTGGATGAGGCCTTCAGCAACCTGGGCTGCTGGGAGGTGTCCCTGGCCCAGGGTGGAGTGGTTGGACATAGGTGATCTTTAAGTTCCATTCCAGCCCAAACCATTCTATGAATCTATGAATTGTGGAAGGTTATGACACTAAACCGTCAGTTGCAGCTATCCAAACCTCCACTCACTCTCTCTCCTGATCACATAAAGGTTATTAACTACATAGCTAGGAGATGGGTGGATTTATGGATGCAAATATCACACTCTGTGTTTCATGGCACTGCAACTCAGCTTCTGTAGATCAGAACAATTTCCCTACCTCACCACTCTGCTCCCCCTTCCCAAGCCACTCACATACTTCAAGAAACTCTGCTCTCTTGCTTCTTAACTAAGAATTTCAAGAGGGAAGAACAAACCCAGACACAAAAGCCCCACCTCCCTTCCCTGCTGTCATTCAAGACATTTTTATTCTTCCCTTTCCAAGGGCTAGCCACAGGAGCCAGCTAGCATCCACTCACCAGCAAGCAAACTATCAGCACAGTACTTCTACTTCTAGCCTTTTAAATAGTTTGGTCCCATCCAAAGCAAACAGCAGCCTTCTCTACACATACCACAGAACCTGGGGAAAATAGAGGGTAGGCACAAAGGCAGGGCAAGGATAACACAGCAAAGGCCACAGGAAAGGAAGGATGAGTGGAAACTGCTCCCACAGATCCTGGGCATGGATCGAGCATCTGCAGGAAGCTTTGGGGGAAGTAAAGGCTTACATTAGGAAGTCATGTTTCTTTCTGCCACCCATGAAAAACTAGGACACTGCACAGAGGCAGGGAGAAGTATAAACACAGATACATTCCATCAGGCAGACCAAATGTTTCCTGTAATTAACCTACAGCAGTTTGACAGCACCTCCAGAACATTATGGGCAAGCAGCACGAAGCAAAAAATGCAGGTTCAGGGCTCTAATAAACCTGAGCTGTTACTAAGCAGCACGGGGAGGAACACCACCAGGCAGCACTAGGGCTTGTCCTGCTGGAAAGCAGCTCCATGGAGAAGGACCTTGGAGTCCTAGTGGATGGTTAAACTCTCCATGAGACTGCAAATGAGCCTTTGGGACCAAAAGGGCCAACAGCATCCTGGGGTGCATCAAGAACAGTGTGGCCAGCAGGTCTAGGGAGGTTCTCCTCCCCTCTATCCTGAGACCACACCTGGAATACTGTGTCCAGTTTTGGGCTCCCCAGTTCAAGAGAGACAGGGATCTGCTGGAGGGACTCTAGTGGAAGGTGTCCCTGCCCATGGCAGAGGGGTTGGAACTGGATGATCTTTGGGGTCCTTTCCAACCCAAACCACCTCTGAACTCAAGGGCTGATGCCATGATGCCTGTGTAGGTTTAGAAGGAACTCATCAGGAATGGTGATTTTGGGGGTTTGCAGGGGGGTGTTTTGGCCTTATTTTTTACTGCTCTTTAGAAGCAGAGCTATGATGCACTTTGTTTTCCATAGGAGGTTTAAGAGGCTGTCTCCCAGCCATTAACACCTGGCAGTTTTATTCTAGTGGAATGATGAAGCTGATAATGGAGGAGTTATTGCATCTGCTCCCAATCCCTCTGCCACAGCAGGTTGTGCAGCAAGCAATTTTCTCAACAGAGGAAAAAAAACAGTAGATCAGAAAGTAGCACAGACTGTTTTACACATCAAGAAAAGGAACAGGAAAGGGGGGGGGGGAAAAAAGGCAGCTCATGAATGGAAAACCATGAAACGCAGCAGGAATGGCCATGGAGCAATAAGCCTTCAGAAGGACTCAAAAGAAGCTCCACCAGCTTGGGAAACCTTCATGTCTGCCAGTTTCTAAGACAGGAGTGCAGATATCTTCAGAGAGCAGGAATTCCACAAGTCACTAAGATAAGGGCAATATGGAGAGAGTGTCCCAGGCTGGGGACTGAGACATCTGAGCCAGTGCTGCGGGAGGGCTGCTCCTCCCCCAGGCTGCTGTACACCTGTCTGCTGCTCCAGCCTCCAAGCCCACGGTGCAGCAGTAACACACATCAATAAAGGACTGCCAGGGGAAGTTTCCCCTCCTCTTGAGAACAAAGAATGGTGAATGAAGCTCATTTTCTTGTATTTTTTTTTTAAATTACAGGGACATTTTCCCCCTACTGTGAAACATGAAAAGGAACTGATAGGAGATCCTCTACAACCAGCGCTAACAGATCACTTGCTAGCTCACCCAGGTTAACCTCTGCAGTTACAGCAAGACACGAGACTCTCCTAGAACTAAACAAACCCAGCAGGAGCTGCATCCTCCTCCAATGCCAAATACACTCAGTGGCACAAAAGCCTCCAAGAGGAGCAGTTCCAGTAAGTTTCCCCCAAGCCTCAACAGCTACCAGGAACAGCCAGCTGACAGCCTGCGCTTCCCAGCTACAGGTTAGTTTCCAGCCACTACACAATAAACCAACTACAAGCTGATAGCAACATTGAAACCCACTCCCTGCTGCAGAGCCAACCATGCAGGATTAAAAAAAAAACATCAACAACAACAAAAAAAAAAAGCCTTGGGTGCACAGACAGAAAGCAGGGAGCAGACTGCAAAGGTGCAAGGCTGCAGCAGCTGCTTTAGCTTACCATACGTCTCGGATCTACTCTCCTCCGAGCTAGACTTTGTCTTCTTGGAGGAGCTATCTGCACGAGAGCAGGAGAGAAGGAGAGAGAGATATAGAAAATATGGAGACCAAACATGAGAAAAAAAACAAAACAAAACAAAACAAACTTCATGAAAAACACAGACTGATTTATTAGGTTAAATCGTGCAAAACATGAATAAGATGGGAACGAAACACAGGTGGAACACTTGGAGCGAGGGGTGAACAACACGAGCGTGAAGACACAGGGAACACCACGAAGGAATTAATACAGGATCTGAGACATAATCAAAGAAGTTCCTTGGCAATGAGGTACAGAAAGTATCACGGGGGAAAAACCAGGCCAAGCTGCTCTGGTTAAGGTTTATGGCCAGAGCAATTGCCACCTGCGTTCGGCCCTCGGAAAGAAAAGGAGGTTACGAAGGCCACAGCGCAGAGTTCCTCTGTCAGAGCAGCTCACAAGCACTGCAACAGTGGTGCCAGGTAACAGCTCTCAGAATTGGAAGGACTTTGAGTCAGATGGAGATCAGAGGACTCCTGAAGTTTGCTTCTGAAGAACACAAACTCCTACAACCCAAGGCTATAGCCTGAGACCTATCCCAACCTGAAGTAACTTCACATTGCCTACTGCTAAGGACAAAGGGAAATGAGACAAGCACTGACTCAGGGTTGGGGGGGTTTTCCCCTTACAGTTCTTTTTAAACTGCTATTAAAAGCCCAGTTTTTGGGTGCACACTAGGAAGGAGTCATGCAGCTAGTGGCAGAAAGCATGAACAGGATGGCTTTAAAAGATCAGCTTCAAATGTCTTGTGCAAAACCCCCCCCCACACTACACAAGCTCTTCTACCTTTCCGTTCAACTCTCATCTCTTCCACAAGCCCCAGGGAAAAGACTGGGCTACACAGCAGAATGCACAGGCATGAAAAAAAGCACACTGTATGGAAAAAAAGCACATTGCATGGGGCCAGGAGGCTCAGACAAGAGCCTGTCATGCATTTCATGAGCATACACAGTAGTCACTGGGTTAGTGTTTCAGAGAAAGAATGAAGTCTCCCTGCATGCATCCTGATTTCCAAGCCAGGCTTACCAAGCTGACCCTAAGTTAACCTTTTGCAAGGGTTAGAAAAAACCCAAATATATAAATATATGGGATAAAATACCCTTTAAAAAACAGACATTTGTCTTCAAGTGCATGATGGTGGAAAACACAAATTCACTTCAGAAGTAAGAGATGGATCAAAAATCCACCGAGGCTCCAAGGAAAGAGTAATAAATCCAAGAGGAATGGTGGCTGCAGCAGAGGCTAGAACAGCTCCAATTTCACACTCCAACTGAAACAGCTAATAGAACTACTCACAACTAATTACAGTATCTGCCTCCTGAAATTTCAGACTGATTTTTCTGCAAGAGGAAGTCGTTCTAATTATTCACTGACACCACTAATCCAGGTTTATTCTTGCCCAGTTAACAGCTGCTTTGTAGATCAGCGTCTTGAAAAGCGAGTCCATATGCATTTCAATGCCTGCATGCTTCAGAAAGCCTTTGCCACTGCACAACAATGCAACTCTGAAACCCACCTCTGTTGACACACACAAGTAATTTCTATTCCCAGCGCCCAGCAAGCCCGGATTTCCCCCTGGGAAGCGGCAGGACTTTACCTGTTGGATCAAAGTCGTGTGTGCTACTGCAGCGTTCAACCTTCTGCTTCTTGTCAGCTGGAGACTCTCTGCTCAGAATGCTGCCGTGTCTGTGTCAAACCAAAGCACAGGATCAGAAAAGCAAAGGGGGGGAAAAAACCAGAGGAGCAGGCTGCCCAGAGAGGCTGGGGAGCCTCCTCCTCTGGAGACATCCAAAGCCCATCTGGATGTTCCAGTTCTGGAGCCCCTATTACCAGAGGGATATGGAGGTGCTGGAACGTGTCCAGAGAAGGGCCAGGAAGATGAGCAGAGGGCTGGAGCACCTCTCCTGTGAGGACAGACTGAGGGAGTTGGGGCTGTTCAGTCTGGAGAAGAGAAGGCTTCCAGATGACCTCATTGTGGCCTTCCGGTATCTGAAGGGGGCTACAGGAAGGCTGGGGAAGGACTTCTCAGGATCTCAGGGAGTGATAGGACTAGGGGGAATGGAATGAAGCTGGAGGTGGGGAGATTCAGGCTGGAGGGGAGGAGGAAGTTCTTCCCCATGAGTGGTGAAGCCCTGGAATGGGTTGTCCGGGGAGGTGGTTGAGGCCCCATCCCTGGAGGTGTTTAAGCCCAGGCTGGACGAGGCTCTGGCCAGGCTGATCCAGTGTGGGGTGTCCCTACCCATGGCAGGGGGGTTGGAAGTAGCTGATCCTTGTGGTGCCTTCCAACCCTGACTGATGCTATGATACTATGATAATACTATGTATTCCTGTGTGACATGCTCTAGATGGTGCTGCTCTGGCAGGGGCTTGGACTCCATGATACAGAATTATCCAGGCTGGAAAAGACCTTGGAGATCATCGAGTCCAACCTATCACCCAACACCATCCAATCAACTAAAGCACAGTACTAAGTGCCTCATCCAGACTCCTTTTAAACATTTCCAGTGATGGTGACTCCACCACCTCCCTGGGCAGCACATTCCAAAGACCAATCTCTCTTTCTGAGCAGAATTTCTTCCTAACATCCAGCCTAAACCTCCCCTGGTGCAGCTGGAGATTGTGTCCTCTTGTTCTGGTGCTGCTTGCCCGGGCAAAAAGATCTTTTGAGGTCCCTTCCAAGCCCTACACCATTCTGTGATCCTGACCACCATGCCCAGCACTGCCTAGCTGCCTAGGCACTTGGAATTAACTACAGCTAGTTCTGTTTGCTGATGAGGAAGTGGGATTAAAATGAACAAATTAACTTGACCTAAAAAAAACCACTTATTCCCAGGCTGAATTCAAGTGGAACAACCAGACAGTAGAGACCAGATATTGGAAAGAAATTCTGTTCAGTGAGGGTGGGGAGACACTGGAACAGGTTGCCCAGGGAGGTTGTGGATGCCCCTTCCCTGGAGGTGTTCAAGGCCAGGCTGGATGAGGCCCTGAGCACCCTGGGCTGGTGGGAGGTTTCCCCGCCCATGGCAGGGAATTGGAACTGGATGATCTTTAAGGTCCCTTCCAACCCAAACCATTCTATTTTTTTAACCCCCCCTTTTAAAAGCATTTCCCCTCCAAAAATGCTCTGGCATCATTTACAACAGAGGTAAAACAGACTTCAGCAACTCACCTTGTAGGTTTTTTGAGAGGAAACCTGAAAAGAAGAAAGGACATAAAGTTTAATGATTTATTTTCTCTTGTACTGCAATCAGCTCCATCCCTCTCTCTCTCTCTAATGAGTGTTGCATTAAATCTGTTTACACCCAAAATGCTGGCCAGCTCACACATGCAAATTGCCTAGGCAAGCATGCACTAATATGGCAACTCTGAAACAAACATCTGATGACACATTAGACAGTGAAATTCAAATGTTGCCTGCCTGGTACTGGCAAGGAATTACAGACACCCAGCCATTTGCCATCTTTTAGATAACAGCTTCAGATTTGGTTGAAATACAACAGCCAGCTTGAAATGAAGGCCCTTTGATTGTATAAGGCTCAGGAACCTATGGGTAAAGCAGCACAGAAGTTAAGAAATTGAAGGAAAAGGTTGCTTAGAGACTCCCCAAGGAGTAGTAGTTCTCTTTCCTCCTCCCTCAGAAGCATTACTTCCATCTCAGGAGCCTGGGAAATCCATTCTGCTTCAGTAAAGAAAGAAGCAGCTAATGAAGCCTCTCCTTGTTGTGCTCTACCTGCAGCAAACAAAGTCAGCTCACTCCTGTGCTAGCGTGGCTGGAGCAGTTCCTTACTTTCCACTCAAGGATGAAGTGCAACTGTTTTATTTCAGAGTTCTAGAAAGTTCTGTAAAAATCCTTCTCTCTTGGCCACTGTCATCACTTCTTTAGCAACAGAACCCTGAAGGCACTGAATCATCAGGAGTTTTGTCTGTGCTTTGACCTCAGCAGCGAGCACAGAAGTGTCCCTGACAGAGGGCCAAAAGCTCACAGCTCCTTGGGTCCTGCTAGGAGAGGGTTAAACCATGCCAGCTCATTTGGGACTCCCCAAGAGAATCCCCACCCAAAGTGACAGCTTTGGGTGTTGGATCCTGGTGCTCCTTCCTCTTGGGCTCCACCATAGACTGCTGTGAAGCAGGCTGGGAGCAGCTCCTGGAAGCTCTGGAGACACCAACTTCCTGCTTTTCTTTTCTCTCCAAAGCCAGCAGGGAGGGAGGGAGGGAGGGCCATGGTGGGGAAGCAGGCAGGCAGGCAGCAGGTCAGCATCAGGGCCAAGCTTCTCAGGCACACACAGCGAATCTGCATGCAGTCAAGGGGTTATGATCTGGTGGCAATGAGAGAGATGTGGTGGGACAGCTCACATGGCTGGAATGTGGTCATGGCTGCCTATGTCCTTTTTAGGAAAGACAGGTCAACAAGGCAAGGTGGTGGAGTTGCTCTTGACATGAGAGAGCAACTAGAATGTATTGAGTTCTGTCCAGGGGCTGGTGAGGAGTGAGCTGAGAGTTTGTGGGGGTGAATGAAGGGGCAGGCCAGCAGGGGTGATGCTGCTGTGGGTGTCTAGTACAGGCTACCTGATCTGGACAAGGAAGTTGATAATAGCCTCCCAATTGCAGGCCCTGGTTCTCAAAAGGGATTTTAACTACCCAGATGGGTGCTGGAAGGCCTCCTCAGGCAGCCAGCCACAGTCCAGGAGGTTCCTCCAGTGCACATAACTTTCTGATGCAAATAGTGGATGAGCCAACTAGGAGAAGGGTCTGGTTGAAGTGGTGAAAGTTGAGGGTGGCTGCCCTGCTGTCAGAGGATCCAAAGGCAGAGCAATTGGATGCTGCCTTTGTCCCTGTTTATACTGTTGGAGATTGTGCTCAGCCATGGGTGCTGAGGGAGCTGGGTCTCTTTAGCTTGGAGAGGACTGAGGAGTGACCCCACACACGTTTATGAAGATGTGAAGGGCAGGCTTGGCAGACATAGCCAGGCCCTGCCCAATGACAGGACAAGGGCCACAGGTACAAGCTGAAGCAGAGGAGGCTCCACAGGAACAGAAGGCAAAACTTCCTCATTGTGAGGGTGCCAGAGCCCTGGAGCAGGCTGCCCAGAGAGGCTGCAGAGTCTCCTTCTCTGCAGACAATCAAGACCCATCTGGATGTGTTCCTGTGCAACCTGCCCTAGGCGATCCTGCTGTGGCAGGGGAGTTGAGACTTGATCTTTTGAGCCCCCTTCCAACCCCTACCACTCTGTGAAGCTCCTCCCTGTGCTATAGCCCCACACAGAAGACACAATACTTCCTCCACCTACTACTGTAAACACCAGGCAAGCTGAAGGCACAGCAGGGTGTGGTGAACAGCTGGAGACTTTCCTTCCAAATCTAGCTGGCAGGTTTAGGCCCCACGATAAAAAACCCCTGCAGACATTGGGGATGATAGCTGATGAACATCAGCACATTTCCAAACAAGTTGTTCCACTCTCCTGAATAGCAGGGACAATTAAAAGCCAAGTCACAGTTTGTTTTTAAAATGCAGGGTCAAATCATTTTAAGCCATTTCAGTGCAGCAAATGACTAAAGGTAGAAGGTGTTAGTCATGCTGCACGGGGCAAATGGTTTACTGCAAAGCCAAGGGAAAGAAATACCCCTCCAACTGGGAGCACTGTGGAGCAGAAACCATTCTAGTCCATGGCAGAGGGGTTGCAGTAGGTGATCTTCAAGGTTCCTTCCAACCTTAAGCTATTCTGTGAATCACAGAATGGCTCAAATTGGAATGGATCTCAGAGATCATCCACTCCAACCTCCTTGCCACGGGCAGGGATGCCTCTCAACTAGACTCAGCAGCTCAAGGCCTTATTCCACCTGGCCTTGAACACCTCCAAGGAGGAGGCATCCACAGCCTCTCTGGACAGCCTAGTCCAGAATCTCACCACCCTCATAGTGAAGAACTTCTTCCTAAGCTCCAGTCTAACCCTGTTCTCCCTCAGCTCAAACCATTCCCCCTTGTCCTGTTTCTACACACCCTCATGAAAAGTCCCTCTGCAGCCTTCCTATAGAATCCCTTCAGCTATTGGAAGGCAGCTCCAAGGTTCCCCCAGAGTCTTCTCTTCTCCAGGCTGAACACCCCAGCTCCTTCAGCCTGTCCTCATAGCAGAGGTGCTCCAGCCCTTGGCTCATCTTTGTGGCCCTCCTCTGGACTCACTCCAACAGCTTTGTGTCCTCCTTATGCTGGGGACAGCAGAACTGGGCACAGTATTCAAGGTGGGGTCTCACCAGAGCAGAGTAAAGGGGCAGAGGAGATGTCAGCTCACTCATGCATGCTCCATGCAGTATTGGACCACTGCCTAAAAACCACCTTGAAGCCCTGACCAAGTTTTAAGACCTAATGTGTCAAAACACAGCAGAGTGAGGAAGGATTCCCAGCTTCCAAGAGTACAAAGCATTCCATTCTAGCCCAGGAGGTTGAAAATACATCTGCCCATAAATAGCACAGCATTCAGATCACCATGCTGGGGGAGGTTTTTTTCCCCTCCCCTACTAAAATATTACCAGAATCCAAGTATCTGCTATCTCAAAAACTCATCAAAGACAAAAATATTTAGATACAGGCAAGGGCTCCAACCTTGGAAATATTTACTCATGTGCCTAACTTTAGTTCCATTTACTTCAGGCCTATTCACATGCCTGAAATGAAACCTCTGTGTGTGTGTGTGTGTGTGTGTTTTGCACCATGCAAGTAGAAATGACTCTGACTTGTGCTGAGATGAGTAAGAAATATTGTGAAACCCATACAAAAGGCAACAGCCAAAAACTGCTTGCTTGACAGAACTCAGCTTTAATTAGGAGATGAAGAGCTGCAAGAGAAGCTTCTTCCTGGCTTTCCTAGTTTCATTTAGCTAAGCAGTTGCTTCTTGCAGGCAAAATCTTCTTCAAAGAAGGCTAAATTTGAAAGGAAAATACCCAAACCACCCAATCACCCCAAACTCAGGGGAGAGGAGCAATATTAGAGGTTCATTTGTTGCTTTTGCATGCATGTAGAATGAAAAGAGGAAACCCAAAGTTAACTCAATGTGTGCCCCCCCCCCCCCCACCTTGCCCTTCTTGCAAGCAAAACCCCAAACTATGTCTGCTTAAAATTACATCATCCTACTTTGGGTGGTTTGCACCAAGTCAAGCAGGCAATGAGGAGCTTTTGGCCAGAACCACCTTCACAGATTTTGGTCAAGAAGTGAGTTGTGTGACTGTCAGCTGCACTTCTGGAAGGCTGAGCTGGACTTTCCTCTTGCTTACAGCGCAGACACATAGAACAGGTTGGGTTGGGAAGGACCTTAAAGACCATCCAGTTCCAACTCCCCTGCCAAGGACACCTTCCACTAGACCAGGTTGCTCTAGGCCTCATACCAATCCCTGAAGGCCACCACTTGTCACTGGTCTCCACTTGGACACTCAGCCTTTGACCTCAACTCTCTGAGTGCAGCCATTCAGCCAATTCCTTACCCAGTGAGTGGCCCACCCCTCAAGACCATGCTTGTGCCATTTGGTGACCAGAAAGTCACAAGGGACAGCATCAAATGCTTTACACAACTCCAGGTGGATGACATCAGTTGCCCTTCCCTTAAGCACTCATGCTGTAGCTCCACCATAAAAAGCCACCACGTTCGTCAGCCATCATTTGCCTTCAGTGAAACCAAGTTGGTAGCTACAAGGAGTCCCATGAAGAAGATGAGAGGTGGTGGGAATAAGCTACTGCTGAGGAGATTCCCATTGTACTCCAGAAGACAGTTTCTCCCCCATGAAAATAGCTAGACATTAGAATCACCTCCCAAGGGCAGCAGTGGATTCCCCTCCATTGGACAGTTTTAGGACCCAGCTTGGCAGCGTGCTGGGCCAGCTCATTTCAATTCTACTCTCCCCTACAAAGGTTGGAGCAGATGATCCTTGGGGTCCCTTCCAACCTGGCACCCTGTGAGTCTATGAAACGCCATTCTGCAGACAACTTCCAGAATTTGCTCTTGAAAAAGACAGGAAGAACCAAGGGGAAGGAACCCCCTCCGGCCTGTTTGTTTTCCCAGCTCGCAGAGCCACCACCGCACGTTCTGCAGGGGCTTAAAAGCCCCGAGAAAAGCATGCTGGGAGACTGCTGACACCACCTGAACAAAAGCAGTACCAATGTGACCTTAATATAGAGCTAAAGGCAGTCTCCTGTCACAACAAAAAGGGGTGGCTGTGTTCTGCACTGGGTGAGTAAAGGAGTGATGAGATCGCAAATGACAGGCGGGGAGAGAGAAGCACAGATGCAGCGAGCGGACAGCTATTAGCAACCAAGAAACAACGCAGACACAAGTCTGCCATTTCCCTCTGCTGCCCACAAACTCCAGCTGTGACCACAGCAGCCATTCTGTGGCCAGCACTGATTCAACACATGGAGTCCCTCCACCTTAGCATGAAGCCACTTAAAGAGCAGTTTTCTGCGGTGTCATCTTTTCCCTGCATCACAGTACGGAAGCGCAGCAAACCACAGAGATCTCTTCCACAGAAGGGGAAAAAAAAGCCAGCCCACTGCATACTGATGGCACCAGATTGTAACACAAGCTGCAGAGAAGCAGCCAGGCTAAAGAAGGGACCCAAAGAGTGTGGATTCCTGAGAGCTGTCAGAGCCTATGGACAGATGTTAGGAACTCGAGGCAAGTGCACAAGCAGGCGGCACCGAGCGAAGCAAGCAAAGTTTCCAGGTTATTTTTGTAGGAGTCCAAGGCAGCAGCCACAGCTGATGCAGTGACTCATGGAAGAATCCTTCATGGCATTATTAGCTTGAGATTACTGACAGCTTTGTGAGCAGGCCTGCCCACTGCCTGCTGAGAAGGAGCAGAGGAGAGGGTCCAGAGGAGGCCATGAAGATGATCAGAGGGCGGGAGCACCTCCCCTCTGGGGACCCGCTGAGAGAGCTGGGGCTGTTGAGCCTGGAGAAGAGAAGGCTTTGGGAAGACCACAGAGCAGTCTTCCAGGGTCTGAAGGGGCCTTCAGGAGAGCTGGGAAGGGATTTGTTACAAGGACTTGTAGTGACAGGATGAGAGGCAATGGATTGAAGCTTGAGGAGGGCAGATTGAGACTGGAGATTAAGGACCCTGGGTTGTGCAGGGAGGTGGTTGAGGCCCCGTCCCTGGAGGTGTTTAAGCCCAGGCTGGATGAGGCTCTGGCCAGGCTGATCTAGTGTGGGGTGTCCCTGCCCATGGCAGGGGGGTTGGAACTAGCTGATCCTTGTGGTCCCTTCCAACCCTGACTGATCCTATACTGTGATACTATACTATGACCCTTCTTGCCCTCACACAAGGAGCTCCATGGAATTTCCTGATCAGGCTGGCAGCATGGCCTACCCAACTGAGCACTGCTCTCTGGGAGGTACTCCTTTGCAGAGGGATGTGAGCAGCTCTAAAGGCAGCTTGCAAGAGTGTTTGCCAAACAGACTAAATAAATGAAAGGAACAAGAAGCAGGGTACCTTGGACACCCCATGGCCAGCTGGAGATCTTTCCTTAGCACCCTCTCACTGCAACACTCTCAGGAGGTAAGGGTTTAGATCTCTCTATGAACAGTAATGTTTGGAAAGGGTAGAAGAAAAGCATCTCTAGGGAAGTTTCATCCACAGTTCAGTCATTCAGTCCCAGCCCAAGCAAGTGCCTCAGCTATTTTCCATGACACAAGCACTTGGATTTTTCCAAGAGCTGATGTCAGGGCTTTTCATGGAGAAAGAACTGCATTTACAGGGCAGGCAAGGAAGGAGGGCTTCCCCAGCAGCCATTCTCAATGTGGCCTTTGTGCTGTTCTGCTGCTGAAGCCAGGACCCTGCAAGAACTTCTAGTCCCCACAGAAACTCTACAAGGGGAGGGGACAGAGACATTTTCAGCAGCCAGTACTGTTCTTCCACTCCTGACTGACTTCCAAGGCTCAGAAGCATCAGCTTTCCATCTACAGGGCCTGAAGTTACAACCTCTTAAGACAAGGACACCTATTGTTTAGTATCTCTATGATGGGGTGGAAGCAGGCAAACAAACTAAAACTGGAGAGGGGGGCAGTGGAAGAGAGGACATAAATAAAGCAAGCTGCTCATGTCTCCCTAAGGCTGCTTTTAGGTTCAGCCCAAAAGCAAGACTTGGACAACAGGACCATGGTTTGCCCACAAAGTACTGCAGAGCAGGAACAAGCTCTGTTCAGAAACTGAGAGTGAACAGAGGTTACCAAATCACAGCTTATTTCCCACTGGTTTCCCCAACATGACTGTTCACAAGTTACCAAATCCATCAGTTTCCACCTCTGGGAAAGAAAAACTTCCATCTATGAAATGGGGGCGGGGGCAAACCCCAAATGAATGAAACATTAGAAATGCTACAAAGCACTAAGCCTTTCTTTCTAAAGAGCCCTTGAGCAAAGTCACCACAAGAAACACGTAAGCACTGCAAGGAATGGCCACCAGTTGTTCTGCTGCTGCAAGCTGTCATTGCATGACCCACTTCAAGAGAACTGGCCAGGTACAGGAGGAAAGGTCAAGACTTGTGATTTTAGGAGTCATGACCCAGTTTTCTCCCTCCTTTTAGAATATTTAGAATAAACCAAACCAGGTTGGAAGAGACCTTCAAGATCATCACGTCCAACCCATCAACCAATCCAACCTACCCAAACAGCTAACCCATGGCACCAAGCATCCCATCAAGTCTCCTCCTGAAAACCTCCAATGACAGCGACTCCACCACCTCCTTGGGCAGCCCATTCCAACGGGCAATCACTCTTTCTGTAGAGAACTTCTTCCTAACATCCAACCTGAACCTCCCTTGGGGCAGCCAGAGACTGTGTCCTCTTGTTCTGGTGCTGGCTGCCTGGGAGAAGAGACCAACCTCCGCCTGTCTACAACCTCCCTTCAGGTAGTTGTAGAGAGCAATAAGGTCTCCCCTGAGTCTCCTCTTCTCCAGGCTAAGCAATCCCAGCTCCCTTTATTTTTAAGTAGACTCCAGACAAATATTGCCAGGCATAGAGAGCTCGAGCTTCCCTCAAGCAAGGAAAAGGAGCTAAAATATGCACAGTTTGGCCATACTAGAGGAGCTCCAAAATAGCCTTTTTTTCCTTCACATTTCCATAGCATCTTGGCAACTGGAGCTTGAGTTCTTTGAGGGGTGGGGGGAGAAACAGAAGAGCAGAACATGTGTGCTCTGATTCTCCTCTCCAACCTGAGTTTCTGAAAGCCCTTTTGAGATCCTTCTTGCTCCTCGCCCGCAACAATCAAAGGAGAGCACCGAGGTCTCTTGCACAGACAGGGCGTGGCACTCCAAATTAACCTGCCTCCCTCAACTGCAGCTAATTAGGGGGAAATGAAATGTTTGCTTTGCTTGCCAATAATTGCAATACAGAACCGGCTCAATGGAAGCAAGCCCTGCTTCCCCGCCTCCCTCCCGCCACTCCTCCTACACAGTGTCTGGAAAAGCTTTCTAGTCAGATGCACACACACAGACACACACACACACAATCAAAACTATTAAAAAATATAAATAAATAAATCAGAAAAGGAAGAGCCAAAGGAGCAAGAGAGCTGTGCCAGACAGTTTGATGTTCCCAACCCAACCATAGCAACCTAAAGCCATCAACCGCCGAGGGGTTTGCTCTCGCCCACCGCGCGCGTGAGGGCCGGGAGCTCGCTCGTGTTACAGTCACAGTATCACAAAGGTTGGAAGACACCTCGAGGAGCATCGAGTCCAACCTATCAACACAGACCCCATGACTAAACCATGGCACCAAGTGCCACATCCAATCCCCTCTTGAATGCCTCCAGGGACGGTGACTCCACCACCTCCCTGGGCAGCACATCCCAATGACGAACAACTCGCTCAGTGAAGATCTTTCTCCTCACCTTGAGTCTAAACCTCCCCTGGCGCAGCTTGAGACTGTGTCCTCTTGTTCTGGTGCTGGTTGCCTGGGAGAAGAGACCAACCCCTTCCTGGATACAACCACCTTTCAGGTAGTTGTAGAGGGCAATGAGGTCACCCCTGAGCCTCCTCTTCTCCAGGCTAAGCAACCCCAGCTCCCTCAGCCTCTCCTCACAGGGCTGTGTTCAAGGCCTCTCCCCAGCCTTGCTGCCCTTCTCTGGACACCTTCAAGTGTTTCAATGTCCTTCTTAAACTGAGGGGCCCCGGCGTGGCAAGTGCTCTTGGCATTTCATCAGGCACACAGCCTAGCTCCTGATTAAGGCCATACCTAGCTTGTGGTTGTTATGAACCAGCAAGGAGACAAGCGTGGAAGCAGCTCCTAAACCCAGCACAAGACGGCAATTACAAAGGGAGACGGCAGGGGAGGGTTAGGCTGGATGTTAGGAAGAAATTCTTCATAGAGTGATTGGAATGGGCTGCCTGGGGTGGTGGTGGAGTCACCATCATTGGAGGTGTTTAGGAGGAGACTTGATGGGGTGCTTGGTGCCATGGTTTAGTTGATTAGGTGGTGCTGGATGATAGGTTGGACTTGATGATCTTGAAGGTCTCTTCCAACCTGGTTTATTCTATTCAGACCCCACTGTACTCCATGAGACTGGAAATGGAGCTTGCAGAACACCCTAATGCTAACTCCAATTATCCAGCTCTAGGTTTTGCAAATATAGGCACAAGGTTCAGAGTCTTCCACCCCAGAGTATTTGGCCCAGAGTTCACATTTCTGGTGAGTGAGTGCAGTTGCCTGGCACAGGAACACCACACCTCGACGGCTTGTTACTAATAAACATAGCTCAGGTGCTAGATGCCAGGAAGAAAGTATCCAGATTAAGACACATCCATAGAATGGCTTAGGATGGAAGGGACCTCACAGACCATCTACTCCAACCTCCTTGCCATGGGCAGGGATGCCTCCCAACTGGACTTAACTGCTCAAAACCTCATTCAACCCTTGAACACCTCCAGGGAGGAGGCATCCACAGCCTCCCTGTGCAGCCTATTCCAGAGTCTCACCACCCTCCTACTGAAGAACTTCTTCCTCAGATCCAGTCTAACCCTGCTCTCCTTCAGCTTGCAACCATTCCCACTTGTCCTGTCTCCAGACACCCTCATGGAAAGTCCCTCTGCAACCTTCCTGTAGGATCCCTCCAGCTACTGGCAGGCAGCTCTGAGGTCCCCCACAGAGTCTTCTCTTCTCCAGGCTGAACACCTCAGCCTGTCCTCACAGCAGAGGTGTTCCAACCCTTGGATCATCTTTGTGGCCTCCTGTGGACTCCCTCCAACAGCTCTTGTGCTGGGGACAGCAGAACTGGACAGAGTATTTGAGGTGGGGTCTCACAAGAGCAGAGTTCAGGAGGAATTCACTATTCCACCACCACTTCTTTCAAAAGGTGTTTTAAAACAAGAAACCCAGCAAGGCTAAGTTATTCTTCTGGCCCTCAGCATCAGCAACTCATGTCTGGCTTAACATCCCACCTGAGATTTACCTTGATACAGAGGTTACTACGATCTGAAAACAGCAGCAGAAGTCCATAGCAACACTTCCACCACTGGATTTATCCATTCCAAAGCTGTTATCAGCCTGTCCAACCCAGTGCCCAACACAAACCTCTTGTGCTCCAAGACAGACATCTTGTCTTAATTTAACTTTCCCTTCAGTGCTCTCCTTTAGCTTGTTTCCAAGGTTAATGTGAGTTTACTGCTCTAGAAATGCAATGCCAACACTTCAAACACCAAATCTGCCTGCTCATCAGCACCAGGAATTTATCAGCTCAAAGCTAAGCAGACACCCAACCGAAAAAACCAACCCCTGCCTTTCCTTTCTCCAGCCAGTCATGAATCTTTGGGCAAACTACACCCATTCTGCATGGGGATGTGCAGACAACATCCACCCTTACGACCTCTGCAAAGCTTTTTAAGGTTTGCCAGCTGCAATAAACTAATTTACACCTCATACGTCTTCAACCACCCAAAGGCGAAGCGCTCCCAGTGGGCCAGTTTACACCAGGGAAAAATTGGATGTGCAGCCTAACAAACAAAAGCTGCAGCCCAGAGAGGACCAAGAAATCACCACCACGTTGCTTGCTCAACCTGTAGGCTGTTATTATTACTCTCAGTCCTTCCCAGCTCCCAGCCTAGCTAATTCTGCTGGTGATGTTTACTCCTGCAGATGCAACCACCAAGAGCAATAGAAATCCAACCTGGTTTATTCTATTCTAAATCTAAACTATTGGAGAGTAAACTGAATAAAATGCAACTAACTGCACATTTCACCCTGCTTAACACCTCCCAAGAGAGTTTCTATCCAAGCATTAACTCAGGTCTTTAAACTATCCATGCAACATGGGCTGCACCGAAAGAAGAGTGGCCAGCAGGTTCATGGAGGTGATTCTGCCACACTGCTCTGCTCTGCTGAGACCTCACCTGGAGTACTGCACCCAGCTCTGCAGCCCTCAATACCAGAGACATGGACCTGATAGAGCAGGTCCAGAGGAGGGCCAAAAGGATGATCAGTGGGCTGGAGCACATCTGCTGTAGGGACAGGCTGAAATAATTGGGGGGTGTTCAGCCTCCAGAGGAGAAGGCTCCAAGGACACCTCACAACTACATTTCAGTTTCTGAAGGGGACCTACAGGAAGGCTGGGAAGGGACTGCTCAGAAGGGTTTGGAGTGATAGGATGAGGAGCAGTGGTCTGAAACTGCAACAGGGTAGATTTGTATTGGACATCAGGAGGAAGTTCTGCACAATGAGAGTGGTGAAACACTGGAACAGGTTGCCCAGGGATGCGGTTCAGGCCCTGACACTGCTGAGATTCAAGATCAGCTTTAGATGTGGCCCTGGACAGCCTGCTCTAGTTGGAGGTGTCCCTGCTGAGTGCAGAGGGTTGAGCAAGATAACCTTTGGGGGTCCCTTCCAATCGGATGCAACCTGTGAAAGTTTCTCAGCCATCCATCTTACTTTGTCAGAATTGACAGGAAAGAAAATGTGAGGCAAAGTGAACTACAGAGAGACCAGCAACATTGAAGTTAAAGCCATCTAAGCCATTTCCATGGTCTCCAAACCCCAAGCAGGCTTCTGTGATGTGCACATCTGCAAGGCAGGTCCCACCTAGAAAACACAGAACATGCACAGAGCATGCACTGCATGAGAGGTGGAAAACAAATCAGCACAAGCATTTGTGGCATGCTTTGCTCCTTCACATTTCATCTGCCCCTCCATCTAAATTGCAGGATGCATTCAGAAAGAGCAACTGCAAAGGACTGGAGCAGAGCAGAGGGTTAGGATTTCACAGCAACATCAAGTCCTGTTTCTTCTACTAGAAAATGGAAGAGGGAAGAAAAGAAAACCCAACACAGTAGTGAAGCCATAGCAGCTGTAAAATGGCTCAAGATCCTGAGAACAGCATGTGAGTCAAATATGTTGCTATTAATAGGCCTCCAAAATATGTTTGTATCAGAATCTTCCTCTTGGGTCTCTTTAAAACAAATAAAAATACATGGCAAGGGGGGAAAAAACCAAACCAACACATTTATTCAGGAAACCTACCAGCTGCTGAGAGGTGATTGCAGCTAATTCCTCAGCACATGTGGCAGCAGTAGAGATATAACCAAGCTACCAGAAGCAAAAAGATCAGGTTTGTTTCCTCACCTGCTTCACTTAGAGCAGTTCTTACTACCTGCTCCACAGCCAGGCACAATGCTGAGGACTGACAACTCTGTGTTCATGGTGAGAGAAGAGCTGGCAATAACTTCATTAATACAATGACATGGGAGCTGCTGGAGTGGGTCCAGAGGTGGCCACAAAGATGCTCAGAGGGCTGGAGAACCTCCCCTATGGAGTCAGGCTGAGAGAGTTTGGGGCTGTTTAGCCTGGAGAAGGCTCCAGGGAGACAGGAGAGCCAGGAAGGGACTTTTTACAAGGGCTTGGAGCGATAGGATGAGAGGGAATGGATTGAAGCTTGAGGAGGGCAGATGTAGACTGGAGCCTAGGAAGAAATGCTTGACAGTGAGGGTGGGGAGACCCTGGAACAGGCTGCCCAGGGAGGCTGTGGGTGCCCCTTCCCTGGTGTTCAAGGCCAGGCTGGGAAATGAGCATTTATCCTCAGAAGGAAGTAATCACTGTGCAGTACAGCCACTCAAAAGACCCCAAACAAAACACACACACACCCCCACTCCCCTCCTCCCCCCCAAAAAAACCCCAACAAAACCCAAACAAACAAAGGAAGAAAAAAAAAAGGCTTTTTACATCTCCATCACATATCCATGGGAAAGTAAAGCTGTAAAAGGCCATTGCCTACCTATATACAAGGTATGTAAAAACCCAATCCCCTACCCCAGCAGTGCTAAGCATCTCCCAGCCCTCCCAAAGCCTCCTACCCATCCATCAGCAGAAACTATTGCAAATGGAGAGGAGCCTCCTGCTCTCTCTGCTGCCTGTCACTGTATCAACACTGCCTGCATTCTGCACCCACAGCACCCTCCAGACCACCACTGGGGCTACCTCCTACTGAAGCAATCTGCTTCCTTTTCAGCAAGCTTCCCAATCAAATGAGAAAGAGATCAGTGGAAAATCGTGTTCAGAAGGCAAACCACTGAAAGAAAAAAACCCCACAACTATCCCAGATGGTTTGTTGAGCCCCAGGAGCTAACTGAACATCGCCAGACAGAAAATATCAGCTTATCAAAGACAGGAATCACAGCCCCTCAGACTGCAGGAGCTGGGGAGAAGGCTCTGCTAACGTGCTGGGGTGGGAATTCAGCATTGGGGAATGGAAAGAAGGTAGTGCTGCCAGCATCTACATCTTAGGCATCTTTCCTAGCTGTCAAAACCTTTGTTCTTGAGCTAAGACACCGAGGCAGAGCTTTTCAAAGCAAGCATATGTAATTGGCCATTTTCACAATGAAAACACAAAAGAGTAACTCAGGTTCACACAGCAGCTATTAAAAGAGAGAAAGAGAGAGAAAAAAAATAATAATAAAGGAGTAAAATCTTCCCCTCCCACCCTTTTTTTCCCAAGAGATATTAAAGGAGAAATCCTCTCTCCCTCCTCTGCATTTCTCTTCCCTCAGTATATTATTCATCTAACACAGAATGGAAACAAAGACTCTCAGACATTACCTGTTTTGTGAGGCAAAGTCAGCTCAACAGGGAGATCCCAAAGGCCCATTTCCAGGGAGAGTACACTCAGACCAAGTCCTCTTCAAGAAGCACAAGCTACCCCTCTTGGAAGCTTTCTGGTTTTTCAGTGCTCAGCTGATATCCTTAAGAGGCATCTGCCTGATTGTTTCAGTGACCACTTGAGGGAAGGGAAGAAACTCCACCTCTTCTCTCCCACCTCCTCTCAACCACCATCAGCTGTGGTCCAACACTGCACTGCTAATGGACACGGAGAGAACAGCATCCACGTACATCCCACAGAGACTGCATGCAACAAGACAGCAGAGGAGAGCCAGATTCTCAAACCAAGCATTGCCAGCCACCCTGAGGGACAGACCAATCCATCCCTGGAGAAGTATTTTCTGTGCATCCAGCAGACATGTGCACTCCCTGTGGACTTATGCATATATACATATGCATGTCTATGTTTAGAGGCGTCTATGGGCATGCATGGCATTAAATCAGATCACTGATCAAAGGAACTGCTTCACAGGAGGCACAGAAACAAAGGCTTGGCACAGGGCTGCAAGATTTCCCCTGCAATCCACTCGCAGCCCTTTTGCAGAGTCACACTGTGCCACGTCCTGGGGTTTTGTTTGCAGGCGGTTTGCAAACACACGACCACTCCGGCACCTGAAAAGCACAGCCTCGGATGGAAACAGAGCCTCTCCAGCAGCCTCGGATGGAAACAGAGCCTCTCCAGCAGCCCCAGATGGAAACAGAGCCTCTCCAGCAGCCTCAGATGGAAACAGAGCCTCTGCATTGGTTCAGAAGGGCAGGAAAGAGGGGGAGAATGAAGGCATGCCTCTTTCTGTCATCCAGGGAGAGAGACTGGGAGGTCAAATGGGGAGGGGGGGGAAATGAGCTTACTGCTCTTAGAGCTTCCCAGAGTGGTCAAGCCCTGGAGAAGAAGGACTAGAGGGTGAAGGGGCTGTTTGCTTTTTCTGCCCCAATAACCTAATTAAGTTTGTGAGCAGCGCTAGCGGGATAGAAATTTCTTCACGCTACACTGTCTGTTTGTGTTTGATTAATGTAAATCTTCCCAGGGCTCTAACCATGCCCCAGGCACTGTGATGCCTGCCTCCCCATTAACAACCACCCCAGCTGCCAGTGCAGCAGGATGAGAGGGGGGGGAAAAAAAGTCAGATCTCTGCTCCAGCCTTTGCCATAAACCCATCTCACTCGGTCCAAACGATTGCTGGTGGTTTGAATTACCATTTCCAATCAAATCCTGCATCCCCCTCCCAAACTGATGGGGCCTATTAAAAGGTGAAACTGCAGCAAACCCCTTTAAAAAGGTGAAACTGCAGCAAACCCCTTTAAAAAGGTGAAACTGCAGCAAACCCCTTTAATAATTAACAGCAGTTGCTTCCTTTTGCTCTTGCCTCAGTTCTCATGAGCAAAGCTTTGAGCCTGCACTCACCACAACTTCTGTGCTGCCCAGTCCAATGCATGCTGGTACCAAATATAATCTCCAAGCCACAACTGCATCAAGGCTGCAATTACAGAGCAGACAGGAAGCCAAAGAAATCAACTCCAACCCTTCTATCTGTGTGCTCCACGGTTCTAAGCATGCAATAATTTCCCAGGCAGAGCTTTTATTTTTCCATGCTTCTATCTTTTCCAGTGGGCATGCATCACCAGCTCCTAAAATGCAGGTCACTGGTTTGGGGTTTTTTTTCCCCTCCTTTCTTTTTTTTCTTAACTATTTGCCCAGCTCCTCATTTTCTAGGAATTTCATAAATCAGGAGAAGAAAATGTCAGCTCTCCAGAAGAAAATGGTAACCGGAAGACAGCAGAAAGCCCAATCCACAGCCAGCTGCTTCAGACTCTGGCCAGCAGCCCTTCCCTTCCAGGGTCCTGCTGAATGATCTGAAGCAGGAGGAGGGAAATGACCAGGACAGGCTTTTCTCTAAGCCAACATCAAGTCACAAAAGAGTTAAGGAAGCGAGGGGAAAAGCCTTTGCGAACGGCAGAGCGGAGCTTCGCATCCAGTTTGTTCATGCCCGAGTGAGAATCACGTGCAGCCCAGCAGCCACTGCTGAGGCACAGAGAGGCTGTCACAGCAGAGATATTTTTAAACCTGGGTTACATTTTAAAATAATTCTTCTCCTAAATGCTGCTCATCAGTAAGCAGACGAAACAATGTGAGCAGGCCACTCCGCCTCGCTGCGCACAGTGATGTTTTGCTTCCCGCTTCCTTCCTCGCACTCTTACCCACTGCAGCAGTGCACACAATGCACTCCAGAGCTTGGAGCGGATGGGCAGAGCCAGCCCCCCTCCCCCTTCACAGAGATTCACATTCCCCAGCTGGGTGCCTCACTTTACCCTTCAATACAACTGCACATTACCCTGCTGCAGGGAAAGACCACAGGGTTAAGATTCAGAGAATGGGTTGGGTTGGAAGGGGCCTTAAAGAGCAGCCAGTTCCAACCCCCCCTGCCATAGGCAGGGACACCTCCCACTGGATACTATCACAGTATCACACTATAACTTAGGTTGGAAAGGACCTCGAGGATCTTCGAGTCCAACCTATCAACACAGACCTCATGACTAGACCATGGCACCAAGTGCCACATCCAATCCCCTCTTGAACACCTCCAGGGATGGGGACTCCACCACCACCCTGGGCAGCACATTCCAATGACGAACGACTCGCTCGGTGGAGAACTTCCTCCTCACCTCGAGTCTAAACCTCCCCTGGCGCAGCTTGAGACTGTGTCCTCTTGTTCTGGTGCTGGTTGCCTGGGAGAAGAGACCAACCCCTTCCTGGCTACAACCACCTTTCAGGTAGTTGTAGAGGGCAATGAGGTCTCCCCTGAGCCTCCTCTTCTCCAGGCTAAGCAACCCCAGCTCCCTCAGCCTCTCCTCACAGGGCTGTGCTCAAGGCCTCTCCCCAGCCTCGTAGCCCTTCTCTGGACACCTTCAAGTGTTTCCATGTCCTTCTTAAACTGAGGGGCCCAGAACTATGATACTATGACCTGGCTGCTCAAAGCCTCATCCAACCTGGCCTTGAACACATCCAGGGAGGGGGCATCCACCACCTCCCTGAGCAACCTGTTCCACTGTCTCCCCACCCTCATTGTAATTTCTCCCTCATCTCCAGTCTAATTCTTCCCTCCTGAAGCTTCACTCCATTCCATCTCTGAGGTCTGCTCCAACCTAAGCCATTTGATGACTCATGGTAAACACAAAAACTCAACAGCATCAACACTTGGGAAAAGAAATGTGTTTGCACCAAGAAGCAATCTTAAAACCTTCAGAAATAGCTAGTGCAGCCTTCTCTTCATTGTAACCAAGTCAAAACCACTTTGATGAAGCCAAATGAAATTTCAGTCTCTCAGGAAAAGGCTCAAGCAGAAAAAGGATTTAAGCTCAGTGGAAATAGCTTTTGGGAAGCTATTATGAAAAAGAAGTCTTGAGTTGAACACAGAATTTGCTCATTTCTTGCTCTAGGGTTTCTTTCACACTGCACAAACAATATGGAAAGCAGTGGTGCGAGGAAGCAGGGCCTGTAGATGGCTTGCTCTGCTGAAATCCTGACTCTGTGTCAGAACACTGCTTTCTAAAGCACCTTGGAGAGCTTAGTATGGCCAGTCTCAAAATACCACAAAGGGGGAGCATGCATCACATCCATATCCAGTTGGCGGCCAGGCACCAGTGGTGTGCCCCAGGGATCAGGGCTGGGCCCTGTGCTCTTTAATATCTTTATTGATGATCTGGATGAGGGCATTGAGTCCATCAGCAGTAAATTTGCAGATGACACCAAGCTGGGGGCAGGAGTTGATCTGCTGGAGGGTAGAGAGGCTCTGCAGAGGGACCTCGACAGGCTGGACAGATGGGCAGAGGCCAAGGGCAGGAGATTGAACACATCCAAGTGCCAGGTGCTGCGCATTGGCCACAACAACCCCATGCAGTGCTACAGGCTGGGGTCAGAGTGGCTGAGAGCAGCCAGGCAGAGAGGGACCTGGGGGTGCTGGTTGATGGTAGGCTGAACATGAGCCTGCAGTGTGCCCAGGCAGCCAAGAGGGCCAATGGCATCCTGGCCTGCATCAGGAACAGTGTGGCCAGCAGGAGCAGGGAGGTCATTCTGCCCCTGAACACTGCACTGGTCAGGCCACACCTTAAGTCCTGTGTCCAGTTCTGGGCCCCTCAGTTTAGGAAAGATGTTGACTTGCTGGAAGGTGTCCAGAGAAGGGCAACAAAGTTGGTGAGGGGCTTGGAACACAGCCCTGTGAGGAGAGGCTGAAGGAGCTGAGGTTGCTTAGCCAGGAGAAGAGGAGACTCGGGGGTGACCTTATTGCTGTCTACAACTCCCTGAAGGGGGGTTATAGACAGGTAAAGGTTGGTCTCTTCTCCCAGGCAGCCAGTACCAGAACAAGAGGACACAATCTCAAGCTGCACCAGGGGAGGTTTAGGCTGAAGGTTAGGAGAAAGTTTTACACAGAGAGAGTGATTGCCCATTGGAATGTGCTGCCCAGGGAGGTGGTGGAGTCACCATCACTGGAGGTGTTCAAGAGGGGACTTGATGGGGTGCTTGGTGCCATGGGTTAGTTGATTAGGTGGTGTTGGATGATGGGTTGGACACGATGATCTCAAAGGTCTCTTCCAACCTGGTCTGGCCTATTCTATTCTATCACCACTGGAGACAAGGTTCCCCTGCTTACTTACAATGAGGAGGAGCATTAGAACAACTGATTTTCACAAGATCACTCCCCAGTTAAACCTCCCCAGAGCAGGCCCGCCAGGCTTCACTGGGGGCTGCAGGGCTCTTGCCTGTGCACATCACAAACTTCTAATTTTACAGCAGTCTTTTTTTCTTTGGATTGCTGTTTTATCTCCCAGCTTTTGGGGGAAAAGCAACACAATGCATTCCTTTCAAGTCCAAACCAATGCAGCTGCCAGGAAACAGTGTCAAAACAAGAAAGATTCAGGAATGGAAGCTTGTATCTTGCTTCCGACCCTGATTTCCCAGATTTCCTTCCCTCAGTACTCTCTTAGGCACAGGACATCAGGAGAAAACAATTTGGAGGGGAGAGGAAAAAAAACCACAAGATCTTTGCAAAAACAAAACAACAAACCAAACCCTTTTTACAAGAAATCAGAGATTGCTAAGACTGCAAATGCAGGTTTTAGAAGCTCTAACTAAGACTGCAGCTGCAGTGTCCCTGTTTTGAATCTACTGGGGGGGTTCTACAGTCCAGGACAACAACAGGAAAGGAGGATAAAGGAAAGAAAGGATGGAAATGGAACACCACTTTCCACCTCACTGAAAAAGAAATCCCTGCTAAGAATGTGTGTCATGGAAAGAAAAAGGTCATCTCTCACCTCACAGAATGCCTTAGGTCAAAAGGGATCATCCACTGCAACCTCCCCACCATGGGCAGGGACACCTCACAACTAGACTCAGCTGCCCAGGCCTCATCCAACCTGACCCTGAACACTCCCAGGGAGGAGGCATCCATGACCTCCCTGGATCACCTGTTTCAGAGTCTCACCACCCTCCTACTGAAGGACACCATGATCTTGAAGGTCTCTTCCAACCTGGTCTATTCTATTCTAACTTCTTCCTAAGATCCAGTCTAACCCTGCCCTCCCTCAGCTTCCAACCATTCCCCCTTGTCCTGTCTCCAGACACCCTCATGAAAAGTCCATCTGCAGCCTTCCTGTAGGATCCCCTCAGGTTTTGAAAGGCAGCTCTAAGGTCTTCACAAAGTCTTCTCAAGTACAAGCTAGAACACAGGAGGTTCCACCTCAACATGAGCAGACACTTCTTTACGGTGAGGGTGAGAGAGCCCTGGAGCAGGCTGCCCAGTGGTGTCCTGTGGTAGGACAAGGGGCAATGGATACAAACTGGAACCCAGGGAGATCCACTTCAATATGAGGAAAAAGCTGCTTTACTTTTAGGCTGCCCAGAGAGCTTGTGGAGTCTCCTTCTCTGGAGTCTTTCCAGACCCATCTGGATGTGTTCCTGTGCGACCTGCTCTAGGTGATCCTGCTTTGGCAGAGGGGTTGGACTTGATCTCTGGAGGTCCCTTCCAACCCTAACCATTCTGTGATTCTGTGGGCAGAGGATGAGAGAAGTCTAACAGCTCTCTCTTGCTTTAGAACTCCATTTATTGTGCACCTCACTGAATGACTGACCACTCAAATCCTCTAGCTCTGCTCTGAACAAAACCCACCGTCCGGGCTCCAGCCAGCTGAGCAAAAAGCAGATCTCAGCACAAGTTAGGATTAGACTGGCAACCTACTTTGCAGAGTCAATCATTACAAGATTGAACCACATCTGTCTGTTTTTAATGCATGGCTGCATTAACCCCAAGCAAAACCACAGTGGCTGAAACAGAAGTCTTTGGAAAAGAAAACACTGAAGCCATTAAAACTCTGAGCAAAAATTGCTAATTGCATTTAGAAGGGAATAGGGATGGGAATAGGGATGGGAATAGGGATGGGAATAGGGATGGGAATAGGGATGGGAATAGGGATGGGAATAGGGATGGGAATAGGGATGGGAATAGGGATGGGAATAGGGATGGGAATAGGGATGGGAATAGGGATGGGAATAGGGATGGGAATAGGGATGGGAATAGAATAAACCAGGTTGGAAGAGACCTTCAAGATCATCAAGTCCAACCTATCACCCAACACCACCTAATCAACTAAACCATGGCACCAAGCACCCCATCCAGTCTCTTCCTGAACACCTCCAGGGATGGTGACTCCACCACCTCCCTGGGCAGCACATTCCCATGGCCAATCTCTCTTTCTATGAAGATCTTCTTCCTAACACCCAGCCTAAACCTCCCCTGGCACAGCTTGAGACTGTGTCCTCTTGTTCTGGTGCTGGTTGCCTGAGAGAAGAGACCAATCCCCACCTAGCTCCAACCTCCCTTCAGGCAGCTGTAGAGAGCAAGAAGGTCTCCCCTGAGCTTCCTCTTCTCCAGGCTAAGCAACCCCAGCTCCAAGCCATAGATAAGTAAAGCACAGCAATAGATAAGTGAAGAATCTGCTAAGCAGGGGGAGGGGGGGAATAAAAATCAGCAGGACTCACCAATTTCTGCTGTGACACACAACATGCTACTGGACAATTTCCTCTAGGCAGTAATTAAAAGTTCCAGGACAGAGAGGCAAACTGATTAAAAGACAGCTGCAAAATCTGTGACGCAACCCAAAAAGCCCAAACCTAGCTGGCAAAGGGAAAAGTGAAAGATCCTCTGTGAAAGAGAATCCCACTCCTTCCAGTCTCTCATTGTCTGGGCTGACTTCTGGCAGAGGAAAATGGGGATCCATGGAAGCTTCATCTAAAAGGTCAGAGCGCTTCCTTCCTTCATCTTTCACCATGAACGGTTTTAGAAGGCATTAAACCTTCAGGACAGCCCTAGCTAAACAAATTTTTGCTTATCCTGTCATTGAATTCAGTTCAACCATTTCCAGTAAGAAAAAAGCAACAAAAAAACAACAACAGAACAACCAACCAACACTCCCCAAATCAGCTCCAAAATATGGTATCTATCCCAGGCACTAGAGGCGAGCTTGAGCCCATGCCAAGCCAGCAAACTAAGCTAAAGAGAGACAAGGAACTGTTGTACAGCTGACAGGTTGAAAAGACAGAAGTTACAACAGGGGGACTGCATTTTCTAGAGATGAAATCTGCTTCAGTCATAGAATCACAGAATGGGTTGGAAAAGACCTTAAAGATCCCCCAGTTCCAACCCCCCTGCCAAGGGCAGGGACACCTCCCAGCAACCCAGCTTGCTCAAGGCCTCAGCCAGCCTGGCTTTGAACACCTCCAGGAAGCAGGCATCCACAACCTCCCTGGGCAACCTGTGCCAGTGTCTCCCCACCCTCACTGGCAAGAATTTCTTCCTAATCTCCAGTCTAAATCTGCCCTCCTCAAGCTTCAATCCATTTCCTCTCATCCTATGGCAAACAGCCTTTGTAAAAAGTCCCTCCCCAGCTTTCCTGGAGCCCAGCACCTTCACCCTGACACCCTCATTTATGGACACTGATAAGATGCCCTCTCATCATTCTCTTCTCCAGAAGATTGAACAGCCCCCAGGTCTCGCAGTCTTTCTTCATAGGATGGATGTTGAAGTGCTCCAATCATCCTTGTGCCCTCCACTGGACTCTCTTCAATAGATCCCTGTCTCTCCTGAGCTGGGCAGCCCAGAACTGGACACAGTATTGCAGTTGTGCTCTTGCCAGAAAGCTTTACCATTCAAAGTACAGCACTGGAGCTGCTTCTACCTTTGCAATCCCAAGGTAGGAGCATTCACACAGCTCATTACAGCAGTGTAATTAGGGGGGGACGTGTGCCTCCAAGAGGCAGAGGAGCACCTGAGTGGGGCCTGGGGGGTGAATCATTTGATCTTGTTAACATTTGCTCACAAGCTCAGTACTGCTGCAGCCCCACAAGACACTTCCTGCTTTTGTCTCTGGAGAGGTTTTGGTGTTGGCTTTTATACCTATATATATCAAACTAGGCAAATTTTATCAGAGCAACTGCAGCTGCTTTGCAGCTAACATCTGATCAGCCAACACACAGGATTAAGTATTCTAATTTTCACTTAAGCAGAGCATGCAGGCAGCTTATCTACAGCAACTTTAATATGCTTGTTCTTATCTGCTAGATCTGAGAGTCATCCATGCTTGCAAGAAACCACAACTCCCTCAATGTTTTATCAAAGCATGCTCCAAATGCCAACATACAGACTGACCTCTCTTATGCCCCCAGCACAAGAAGGCCATGGAGCCCCTAGAGCAGGTCCAGAGGAGGCCACAACGATGAACAGAGGGCTGGACAACCTCCCCCATGGGGTCAGGCTGAGAGAATTGGGGTTGTTCAGCCTGGAGAAGAGAAGGCTCCAGGGAGACCTTAGAGCAGCCTTCCAGAATCTGAAAGGGCCTACAAGAAAGGTGGGGATGGACCTTTGACAAGGGCTTGTTGTGATGGGATGAGAGGGAATGGATTGAAGTTTGAGAAGGACAGATTTAGTCTGGAGATTAGGAAGAGGGTGGGGAGACACTGGAACAGTTGCCCAGGGAGGTTGTGGATGCTGCCTCCCTGGAAGTGTTCAAGGCCAGGCTGGATGAGGCCTTGAGCCACCTGGGCTGGTGGAAGGTGTCCCAGATGGGTGGAACTAGATAAGCTTTAAGGTCCTTTTCAACCCAAACCATTCTATGAGTTTATGCTGGACTCTACTCACTGAACACATTCCCTGCCCATCAGGGGTTGTCCACAGCCAGCCATCCTTACAGGACTTAAAAAGATGGTGGGCTATCAGCACAACCAATGCTGAGTTTAAGCCCCAGAGATGATTCCAGTTAGCACAGATGCAAGCAGCTTGCAAACATAACAATTAAGCACTGATCAGCAGCAAAACATCAGGATTCAGTGCAGGAGATCAGCAAAGGAAAGGTTTTGTTTAAGTTGGTGAACGACCCACAGCAAGGCAAATTTCTCCCAAGCTATTTTCTGCCTGGGGTTCTGAAATGGAATAGATGTAATCAGAGCCACTGCAGCATGGAAACCACCAGGATGCCAACAGAAGTGCTTTAATCTAAAGCAAACATCTCCACATGATGGAGAAGAGAGAGCAGGGGGAGAGCACAGGCAGCTTGCAATCTCACAAGACAAAATTCATTCGCTACTGGGCAATTCTTTGTGCACATCATCACACAGCTGAATTGGCTTGGCTGCCACTGAGAAACAGATCCTGGGGCCACAGGGACAGCCAAAGTATTTGTCACTGACAAAGGGCTGCCCCACAGATCTGTTATTCCTGTGCCAGATTCATGCAGCCTGACATCTATATCCAGTGTGCACACAGCTGGAGAGGTATCAGAGACAAAGGGAGGATGAAGCCTTCATGGATTCTCAGAGCATGCAACCACCTTCAGGAATGCTACCAGACTTAGCACCACTGAGAAAGCATTTCTTCAAAGCCCACAGGAAACAGGCTTTCCATTTTGGGCTCCCAGATATTTGAGGAGGCTTCTCATTGCCATACAGCTGATCACTGTATTTCAATTTCACCAGCAGAGCAAACCCATCCAAACACAACTTGGGGATGAAGACGAAGAGATTTCACAGGGGGCTCTGAATAAACAAGGTCCCTCAACAGAACAAACCTTGTTCAGAGTGTCCAGGGTCCCTTCCCTGCCTGTCCTCATAACCTATTACATTTTTCCCCTCAATTTTTCTAATAACAGCCAACCAACAAACAAAATCCCAAGCCTCCCCCTCATTATTTCTATGCTCTTTGTTATTTTTCCCCCCCTCTTTACCTAGCTATTGAAATGCTCTTAGATCAAACCTGCAGTTGGCCCCAAAAAAGTGTCATTTTCATAAAAAGGAAAGGAAAGGCAAAAAAAAAAACCCCACCAACCAAAGCCAAGCAACTTAGTGCCTACAGGTTTTCTAAATAACCTTTATTTGGGGAGAACTATATTCCCACTTCCTAATAAAACAGAGGAATCAGCTCATTTTGGAGGAAGCTTCAGCCAGTTTCTGAAGCCATTTGCTGATCCAACAGCATAGAGTGGTTTGGATTGGAAGGGACCTTAAAGATCATCCAGTTCCATCCCCCCTACCATGGGCAGAGACATCTCCCACTAGCCCAGGTTGCTTGAGGCCTCATCCAGCCTAGCCTTGAACACCTCCAGGGAGAGGGCATCCACAGCTTTCCTGGGCAACCTGTGCCAGTGTCTCCCCACCCTCAATATTCTGAGCAGCATCTTATAGATCAGAAACAGCCATTTTCTCCATATATGAAGAGCAACAGATGGAGCAAGCTTTTCAGCACAGCCCAAGTGCTGTGATGCTCCTGTCACTGCAGCAAGCAGGCTCAGGGAAGCTGCCTCCCAGGAGCTGCAGAGCCACTGTGACAAAAACAAAGGGAGAGAGGAAAGGGGCAGGGTTCTCTCCCATCTGGCTGAACTCCAGCAACAGCATTTAGAATTTGCAGGCTGCCCAAAATCCAAACCTGTTGCAAAGCTATTTCCTCTCCCCCCTTCCAGCTAAGCTTAATTATCTGCTTCTGCTTTGCACGTGACCCAGGAGCTCTGCTGAGAGAAATCCTCCTCCGGGAAGGCTGCTGCTGTCAAAACAAGCCCTGAGCAGCACCCAGCGCCTCTTCCCCTCTGCCTGGCACCCAGCAGGCAGCATTACAGTAGCTCACACCAGGCAAGCGTGTTTCACACCACCAGGAAAGAAACTTTTGTTTTCTGGCTTAAACCAGAGACTGTGGGGCTGGATGCCTGGGGTCAGAGCCCAGCCAGCTAGCCCATCTGTGGAGGGGGAGTCAGTGAAACCTCAGAACAGGTGCAGGCACCCAAGCCCCTGAGTGACCATCTCCCGGATGAGGGCAAAAGCTGATCATAAGTCTACTAAAAGGAAAAGGGAGAGGAGGTCAAGGTTTGCTATGCAATACAGAGAGCTGAAGCTGCACTGGTTAACATCCAAAGTAAACAACACTCCAGCATTTAAAGTTATCCCCACCATGCCTACATCTTTCCACACTGGGAGAACAAAAAAAGCCTTCTTGCCTTGGGTATTTTTCCTGCCCCCCTCCCTCTCCCCCCTCAGCATTACAGGGTTTTATTCTCCCAACAGTTTCTATAATGTGAGTGGGCTGAACATTTTATGTAACTTCACAGACCTGACAGAGCTGAGTGTAAATCTCAGGGCTCTTAGTACTGCTTGAAGAGCTGCAGTGCTTGGCAACATCACACCAAGCAAATGGTGAGTAAGTGCTAGCAAATTGTACACCAAGGCACCCACCACTGCAGCAACCCAAGCAGGTACAGAGCAAAGTTCTTTCAGCTCTTGTCCCCATTTTCAAACTATCAGAGATTCACAGATTGCATCAGGCTGGAAGGGACCCTCAAAGGGCAACTTGTCCAACCCCCCCCTGCAAGCAGCAGGGCCATCTCCAACTAGAGCAGGCTGCACAGGGCCACATCAAGGCTGATCCTGAATGTCTCAAGGGATGAGGCCTCAACCACATCCCTGGGCAGCCTGTTCCAGTGATTCACCACTCTAATTGTGCAGAACTTCCTCCTTGATGTCCAACCTAAATCTCCCCTGCTCCAGTTTCAAACCACTGCCCCCCATCCTGTCACTGCAAGTTCTTCCAGTCCCTTGTCAGCCTTTCTGTAGGTCCTCTTCAGATATCACAATGTAGCTCTAAGGTCTCCCTGGAGCCTTCTCTTCTCCAGGCTGAACAGCCCCAACTCTCTCAGCCTGTCCTCACAGGAGAGATTCTCCAGCCCACTGATCACCTCTGTGGCCCTCCTCTGGACCTACTCCAGCAGGTCCATGTCTCCCTTGTGTTAGGAGATATATTCTTTTATAGGTTCTGTTGTAAGTCAAGGGTAGAGAAGAAGGCTGCCACAAAGGTATTCATTTCACCAGTGCCCTACAGACTTGGATGCATCCTTACAACAAAGAAAATCCCACAACAATTGCAAACAGCTCTCTCTGCAGTATCCCCATACCACCTTCACCAGCCAAAATGATTGAGCTTGTTGGTTTGCTAAGATCAGATCTGCACCCACATGAACCACTTCTGCTACTCAAACCACAGGGACTGTGCAAGGCAAACCACAACCTATCATTTTGTGCCTCTCAACAGACAGCAAGAACAAATTGCCAACTGGAGAGCTGCAGTTCATCATGAGGAGATCTCTAAGCTAAGAGCTTTCATCCTTGACACAGAACCATTTCTTCTAAAGCAGCATTCCCCACTTTCTTCACATTGAGGAAGTTCACATCCCATAAATTCATCCCCTTCTGTTACAGCTCCTCCTGAATATTCCCCCCCCCCCCCCCCCCCAAAGTTGTTCTGGTGCTGCTTAGCTAAGTCAGGTTGTTGATGGTGATACAGTGGGCTGCAGCAGCAGGAAAAAAATCATACATCATCTCTGGGTTTAAAAGAGTGACTTGAGAACAGCAGCCTGCTTTTGGCTGACATCCCTTCCTACCTAGGGACATCACAGCAACATGATTTTGCAGAAGGCAGAAAGAAATATCTTATCAACACAGAGCAGAACTATTTTCTTCCTTGCAAGCAGGAACCCTGAAAGGGAGCTTAGCTAAAGAACTGCAAGTATTATCATCATGGCTCAAACATGGGATTGATGTCACTCAAACCAGAATGAAAGTTTGGAAGGCACTGCAATGGCTGAAAAGTTTTCTGGTCCTGAGCAGTACCACACAGCCTGCTCAAGGAACTCTCTGGCACCAAATATATATTGAGCCCTCCACAGAAAAATTAACAGTTGTAGCCCTGCCTTGCCAGGGTTTCTTGCCTTAAGCCAGCAGGTCTCAGGCCCTGATGGCTGCCATTGGCCTGCAGAATGCACTGGCAGACAGGAAACCTCTCTCCTATCTGGCAGTTGCCACCACCTCTCCCATTTCTCTCCCTCTCACTCATTTCCTATTGGCTTTCTCATCATCTTACATTGCAGCTTTTTCCTATTTCCTTTTTCTCCTCACTCATTAGAGCTCCCCTCTTTCAATCCTCTTCTTTTTCCAACACTTTTCTGGCAGCTTTGATCTCAGCCTCTGCTCATTGGAATATTCCTTTACATCTGGGTGCAACAGAAGCCTGCAATGGTGCCTGTGTGCCACAGGAGTGCTGAGAGGAGACGCCTTGTCTGATGAGCTGCCAATAAGCTACACTAACAGCCACTATCGTTACAGGGTAAAAAGACTTGCAAGCAGCCATCAGATACTTTAGGTGAGCCTGCAGGTTGAAGCTTGTATGTTTATGGGAGTGGCAGACTCAGAACCCTGTACCCGTCTCGGATCAGTCTAGTGCTTTATTACACAGCTGGGTCTTTTCCTCCAGACAGGGAAACGTTTGCTCAGGTCACTTCAGGTCCCACCTAAGCTTTACAACCCCCTTCCAGCACTGCAGAACCATAGAATGGGCTGGGTGGGAAAGGACCTTGAAGACCCATCTAGTTCCACCCCCCTGCCATGGGCAAGGGACACCTTCCACTAGCCCAGGTTGCTCAAAGCCTCATCCAACCTGGCCCTGAACAGCTCCCAGGGAGGGGGCATCCACAACATCCCTGGGCATGTCTCCCCACCCTTACTGGAAAGAATGTCTTTCTAAATCTCCCCTCCTCAAGCTTCAATCCCTTCCCTCTTGTCCTATCTCTGCAAGCCCTTGTAAAAAGTCCTTTCCCAGCTTTCTGGCAATCTCCCCTCAAATACTGGAAGGCTGCTCTAAGGTCTCCCTGGAGCATTCCCTTCTTCAGGCTGAACAGCCCCAACTCCTTCAGCCTGTCCCCACAGGGGAGGTGTTGTCAGGATGGAGACTCCCTTTTTATAAGGGGTCACATGGAAAAGACAAAGGGTGATGGGGACAAGTTACTGCTGGGGAGATTCCCACTGGACTCCAGGGGAGAATGTTTCCCCATGAAAACTACCAGATGTTGGAATCATCTCCCAAAGGAAGCAGTGGATTCCCTTACACTGGACAATTCTAAGACTCAGCCTGACAGGGTGCTGGGCCAGCTCTTTTCAACTCCACTATCACCTGGACAGATGATCCTTGGGGTCCCTTCCAAGCTAGCATTCTGTGAGCCTGTGAAACTACTTCAAGTGCAGGAACTTCTGTGCTATGCCTCAGGATCTTTTCCACTGCAGGTACTCATCCCCAGGAAAGGACACCATTCACTTGCCTTTCCAGCTCCAGAGCAATTTACTGAGGTACCTCACCAACTGACATTACAGAGCCCAGAAGTTTCAGTGTTGTCAAAACAAAGCTTAAAAATAGCCACAAAGATAATATTTAAGCATTTGCCAACAAATGTAAACAGCCAACGTCTCTTATTTACCAGACTGGGCTAAACGGTGGAGCTGTGCAAGAAAGGTTCCTCCTGCCCATTGATCTTGCAAGCCAGGCAGACACAATACTGAAACTGCTCAAGGAAAGGCTGCTGAGTGACAACAAAGAGTAAAGTGGCGTTTAGTAAACGATTGGCGAGTGTCTCAGGCTGAGCATTGTTTGTTGGGACTATTTATACTCGGGCTTACACGTTAAACAGAAGGACACTGTTTTTTCCTGCCATTTTTTGATACATTTATTTTTAAACGTTTTCTTTTGGAAAAGCCAAATGAGTAAAGCCTGCCTCTTCCTGCCTTTTTTATTTTCCCTTCTCCTGAGTGTGCTGTTCCTATTTTGGATGTATCCTGCCTCGTATTTTATCCCTTGCACACTCTTCATCAACCACTGCAGGTTTACAACCCTTGTCGGTTTACTGCCTGGCTATGGCTTCCCCTCTCTCTATTTTGAGACCTCTTTTTCTTAGATTAAGACATTATATAATCTACATCCAAGCTCCTGATCCTCAGTTTAGCCAAGCTGAGACATGAACTAACACTTCTATTCTTTAAACCTAATAATTATCCAGAACAAGACCACAGAACACAGCAGCACCTACCCCAAGCATGCACTGAGCTCTATTTTCTCTTGCTGCTATTGACATCTCTTACACAAGAAAGATCTCTTTATCTCAAAGCAGATAAATTATCAGGACTAGAGTGAACAAAGGGAGAGTGCTTAGGCAGAGGAGCATTTGCAGAGCCTTAAGAATGATACAAGAAGCATTTTTATTAGCATGCTTGATCACCCAGTCTAGAAACAAAAGGATAATACAAATGGGATTCATTAAGAAGTCTCCTACTGCTAATTTTCAGAGGGAAGGAAGAGGCATTCAATGAGAAAGCTGCAGGATAAAGCCTTGAAAGCAAGAGCCTAAGCTTATCTTTCAAGCAGCACAGCCAACATACTTCCCCAGTGTCGTGGTTTAACCAAGGACATCTGGTGACCCAGAAGGACCACCAAGAGGTTTGAGTGAAGAATTCAGTCTCCAGACTGAGGCAAACACTGCTCCTCTTTGAGTCACTCTGCATAACTACAGGCCACAGCACTGGGCTGGCTAGAGTAGGGGGCTCACAGTGGTAACCATGAGAGGCAGAGGAAGCCACCCAGAACACTGTGCAGAAAAAAGGAAGTTAAAGTAGAAAACCCTGATGATTATACTCCAAAGCTTCTTGGGAAAGCAAGGGAACAGAAGCAGGTGCTGAAGTTATTCACTGACTAGGAATCACAGAAAATGCTTAAGGCACAAATTCACCAGGAGACCCCCCTTGAAATAATCAAAAGATCTTGGGATACAGTCATAAAATATGGAAAATAACTGGTACAGGTGTCTGCATCGCTTTCCCCAGGCAAATGAACACATGAATGCTCTACACTACCTTCAGATGGACTGCCAAATAATCTTCAGTGCCTAAATCACTCCTTTTACACCATGATACACAGCAGTGCTGAGAGCAAACTGAAGATTGCTTTGATTTCCAGCAGGAAGAGTGTAGCCAACGCTGCCACCCTCGAGGACCGAGAAATTCTGCACCTATATGGGTCATGCTCCTCAATACACAACTCAGTTGCATAAAAACTGGTCTGAGAAGATCACAAATGAACACTCTCAAAGCTCACCAGTGACCTCAGCAGCTTCTGCTCCGAGGCTAAGATGCATCTTTCTTCACAGGCTTCTCTAAGCAGGACAGCAGCAGGCATTGGTGCCATGGTTTAGTAGTCATGAGGTCTTGGATGACAGGTTGGACTTGATGATCTTTGAGGCCTTTTCCAACCTTACTGATTCTATGATTAAGCAGAGGAACTTTTCATAAGGGTGTCTAGCAACAGGACAAGGGAGCTGAGGGAGATCAGGGTCAGACTGGAGCTTAGGAAGATCTTCAGTATGAGCGTGGTGAGACTCTGGGGTAGGCTGTGGATGTTTTCTCTCCTGGGGTGTTGGAGGCCAGGTTGGATGGGGCTGTGAGCGAGCTGGTCTGCTGCCCATGGGGGGTTGGAACTGGATGATCTTTAAGGTCCCTTCCAACCTAAACCATTCTATGACTCTATGATTAACAAAACAGCACAGAGATCTTAAAGCAAAGGTGCACAGGAGGAAAGAGAAGAGAGACAGCACAGAGGAGAACCCATCCATGAGAGTCATTAGTTGTGCCACTACCAGCACACAAACACTACTGCAACAGCTCAGTCTAAGTTCTCTGTTGAGAACATCAGCCTGGGAAAGAAAATCAGAGCAATCCTCTCCATCCTGCAGCACATTCATGTAGGCCCCTATGGGTATCACCCTGACAGGAATGGTATCCACAGATCTCAGATTATCACCACCCCTCATCCCCTCCAGGCTTTCCACAACTAGTTCTGGGGAGCCCTCTTCTTTTTTTGCTGCTAAACATATCACACCTTAATTCCTGCAGACCTGGACAAGACCTTTAGAACTCTCAATCTGAAGTAGCTTACATCCCAGTAGGGTTCCTAATCTACCCATGGCAAGCACTACTAAATACTGTAATAGGAGTTGATGTGCACTGGGAGAATTATACAATTGAGCTAACAGATGAAATATCATTCCTGCCTCCACCCAAATAATCATGACGCCCACAGCTCTATTCAAAACTAGAAAATCAAGCTCACCTCAACTTCTGTCTCCACTAAAAACCCTAATAAACTATGCAGACTGAACTGGGAGCATTTGCTTCCCAGCCAATGGTAAACATCACAGGCAGCACTGCAACAGCCTCAATAAAAGCAAAATAAACCAAAGCAGCTCTGCACAGACTACATCGAGGGCTGCTTTGCAAACACAGCGAAGGCACAACCACGTGAAGGGCAAGATGGTTTGCCTCCATGGCTGTTACAGCCCACAGAAACAGAGCCTGTGCTGCATCTCACTTTGCAGAAATACAGCACAATGCTTTGGGTTGGAAAAGACCTAGTTCCAGTCTCTTGCCACAGGCAGGGACACTCTCCACAAGTCCAGGTTGCTCAAGGCCTCATCCAGCCTGGCCTTGAACACCTCCAGGGAGGGGGCATCCATTCCTTTGTGTTTCTCTGGAGTTATTTGCAGTTGGTGTCACTGCACTGGGAAGACTGATTAGTAGTGGACCTAGGAAGAGACTATGTTTTTTGACTGGGAAGACTGATTAGTAGTGGACCTAGGAAGAGACTATGTTTTTTGACTGGGAAGACTGATTAGTAGTGGACCTAGGAAGAGACTATGTTTTTTGACTGGGAAGATTGATTAGTAGTGGACCTAGGAAGAGACTATGTTTTTTGACTGGGAAGACTGTTTAGCAGTGGACCTAGGAAGAGATTATGTTTCTTGACTAGAAATATTCCATCTTACAAACTCTGCTGGTTAACTGAATGCCCGATAGCAACATCCAGCTTCTCAAGAACATTAAGGAGTGGCTTTCTATGGAATTTTTACCCTTGCTCTGCTGGAGAAAGCAAGCCCTTTTTCCTCACTGTGCAATTAAAGAAGCCCCACTTACTACATGGGCTTACAAACAGCCAAAGACAGGGAAAGTGCATCTGAGGAGATAAGAAACAATTAGGGTCTACTTTAGTAGCAAGTCAGGAGCAAATCAGTAATTAAAACTTCTCAAGGGTAATTACTTGCAAATTCTACCTCTTCTATTTTCCAATCATAGCAACAGAAACTACAACACAGTTATAAATAAAACTCATTTGCAAGCTGAGTGCATAGGAAGAGTTATCAGTTCCTCACTGAGGTCCTGTGAAAGCTGCAGGAGCCTCCATTCTTTTATTGGGCTTTAATAAACAGAGAGAAACATACAGCAAGTCCTGCAGCCGTGCAATTGCTCAACCCTGCAGCCTGTTTGGAACGGCTACAGGAAGATAAATACAGAGAACTCCCAACAAAAATCAAGCGAAACAACAACAACAAAAAAAAATCAGTAATCAGGCACAAATATTTCTTTAGTGTCATAACAGGATACAGCAGAGTCCTGATCATCCTCTAACGGCCAGGCAGAGTTTGCAAATGGCTGAAATGCATCCCAGCCCCGCTCTGTCCTTGCAAAGAATCAAGCCCTTATCTCGCTCAGCCATGTGTCGCCTCGCCACAAACGGCAGAACAGAGCAACGCCCAGAGCCAGCCCCGCGGTGTCTGGGCCAGAGGAGCTCTGAAGGGAGCACTGCAGGCACTCTCGTGTGCAGTCCCACAGAAGAAACAGGAAAACACCTCCTCTAACACACCCTGCTCAGCCTGAGGTCCCAAAGCTGGCCTTAGATGGTTGCTGTAGTCCAGTCTCCTCCTTCCAGAAGACATCTGCCAGCCCAAACCAGCATCCAGCAGCAGGACTCCAGCCTAGCACTAGAACTAGACAGAAAGTTGAGGAAGAACAACAGAAATGCTCAGGCTACAAGGTAAGGCTTAGCTCACCTAAATGAACCTGCCTGAAAGGAGGCTGGAGTGAGGTGGGGGTCAGTCTCTTCTCCCTAGTATCACGTGGTAAGAGAAGAGGAAATGGCCTGAAATTGTGCCAGGGGAGGGCTAGGTTGGAGATTAGGAAAGATTTCTTTACAGAGTGGTCAGGGATTGGAACAGGCTGCCCAGGGAGGTGGTGGAGTCCCCATCCCTGGAGGTGTTGAACAAACCTATGGCCATGGCGCTTTGGGACACAGTTTAATGGCCATGGTGGTGTTGGGTTGAAGGCTGGACTCAATGACCCTAATTAGAGGCCTTTTCCAACCAAAGCAATTCTATGACTCTATAGATCCAGAACTGGTATTTTGTTATTCACCTGACCCAGTTTTGGACACCTGCTTCAGCATAAGAAATGGTCCCCTTGATGTGTCTGCTTTCTTCCATAAAGGCAGTCTAGCTGAACAGCTCAGAGAGAGATGCCTACCTGAAAGGTTTATTAAACAGGCAGGATAAATGGCAACTTAGGAGGCCTCTAAACAAACACAGCATGGCTAAAGGGAGGATTAGATTAAAAGGGTGTAAATGTTTACAAACAAAGTTGCAGAGCAGCAAGGCTGAAAATGAATTGTTTGATATGGTCTACGGGGCCAGAAGATTAGGAAAAGAAGGCTCTGACAAAGTAAAAGAACATCCTGAAAGAAAGAAGTAGAGGTCACTGCTTAAAGTTCTGACTCTCTCATACAGCCAGAAGTTGTGTAGGGCATCATGGCTATGTTGGACCACTTTTGACTGAAGCATTTCTAACTCTTAAGCTCTATGATACAAGAGAAATCTTCTGCTAGCACCCTGCAAATGCTGAGTTGCTGACCAGGAATAACATGAGTTAGAGGCTTCTTCAGTACCTCAATACACCCTCAGAAGCCTTCATGGCCCTTACATCTTTTTAATACTCATTATTCCCCACTTCCCTCCCTCCTAAGACACTGGAGGAAAAAGAAACAAGAAAACAATGTTGCTTCATGAGACAGCTGGGTAACAGAATCCAACTCAGGGATGGAGTAGAGCTATTATCAAAATTAACTGGGTTAAGGTTTGATTCACAAAGCAAATTACCCCAGCCACACAAGAGATGACCTGGCATGACTGTATCTCAGCACAGCCTCAGACACTGAACTTTCTTGGGAAAACAAGAAGGAAAAATAAAGAGCAACTCAGAGGAGGGAGCTTAATGAAAACATCATTTGTCATCTTTGTCACTAGAAACAGTCACTCATTAATTCATTCCCCACTTACATACATAGAGACCTATCTTTTTAATGCCATAGACTACATCATCAAGGGAGTGAAAGACAAACCACGTGAAGGATAGGCCAAGAGTAACATCAAACAACTATCAATGCACATGCTATGGCTGCCATCTGAAACTGAAGGGGTGTACAAGGATATACCTGCTGTCTGGAACAGGGATCTAAAGAGCTGTAGATAAAATGTCCACCTGTAAAGCTAACAGGAAGGAAAACACAGCCCCACGCTACCCTGTCATGTCCATTTGGCACAGATGCAAGCTGAGCTTTTCTGTTTTAAGGCAGTTTTCAGCTTGATCTCAGCATGGAAGGTCACTGATAAATGCAGACAGAAGTGCACATGTCATATGATTTACACCACAGAGATTGAATGACACTAGAAGCATCAAGTTTATTTATATTGCACCTGCTTTACATTCCAAGGGCTAGGGGCTGGGGATTTAAAGAGGCAATACAGAGGTTTCCTGGGCCTAGTGAGAAAGCAGCTTTTCACCAATGTACTTCTAGGACAGCAGTGACCAACAGCTCACCCTCCTCCAGGTCCTGCACAGTGCTGTAGACAAAAAGGCAGAGGCCTAGCTCCAGACACTAGAAAGCAGACATCCACATGATGAGAACAGGTACCACCACCTCACCCAGTGCTCTGCTCAAAGTTCCTTCAGTCAAGGAACAAATGGGCCACAGCAACTGAATCCCCTTTGCACCCTCTCAGCTGGAGTTCCTTCAGGCCAGAGCTGAAGAGCTGTGGCAAGGCCAGGCCCTGCTTCCCCACATTCCCCCAACCATCACACAACCCTGCCAGCAGAAAGCTCTGACTGCCAGCTGTGGAGACAGCAGCTCTTCAGCTGACATTAAAAGTCTTTCAAGCCAAAACCCTAATGGAACATCAAACAGAAACATCATCTTGACATGACTGAAAGCAAAAGGAAATGAGACCTTTCTGTCTCCCCTGCATTTCAATTTGGCTGCTGAAACTCAATAATGGACAGAATTTTGTTCTGCTAACAAGCAAATTAAATTCCCTGTCCTCACACATTTCCCAGGCATCACACAGCTGCTTCATGGGATGAAAATCCTGTCCTTCCTTTTGAGAGCTTGCAACCTGCCAGGAGACACAGGCTCCTAAGTACCTGACAAAATGATCACAAAGCCACTGACATGCCACCCTCTTTTTTACTGTCACTGCCTTGTCACCTATTCTGCTAGCACAAACACCGCACACAATTCATTTCAAAGAGGCAGCACTCTATGAAAAGCACAGCCAAGAACACAGATGATACAGGACCCTTTTGCACTGCTCAGGCACTGGAAGGCCTAAGTGTAGCGAATAGCACACTCCTGAGAACAGCTGGGAGTCTCAAAGGTGATCCCCATCCCTCTGTCCCACACTTTGGTTACATACATTCAAACCTTATGCACACATCCATTCAAACCAAATACACACAACAATGGGAAACAGAATAAAACACATAATACAATAGAAGGTTTTTAGCATAAAGAATCAAAAAGGCATCTCTCCCTCATGTCCAAAGGCATGCAGTTCATACTTTTGTCTCAAAAGAACATTTCCTACTTGGGCTTTTTTTCCCTCACTATGGAAAAGACGTTTTCCCCTCTTTCTGAAACAACCCAGGACAAATGAGAGAAACCCCAACTGTTAATGACATGAACGTGGCAGCACCCGCAGAGAAGCCCAGGGGCCTGAGCAGGTATCTAAGGTGAGGAACAGATTAACGCTAAGGCCATGTAGACACCAGTAGACATTCCTGCTCATCAACTCTCCCTCCTGCCCTCACCTGAAGTGACCTCTCTTCAGAAGGCTTCAACGCTTGACCTAACGACAAGCAAGCACATCCTCCACGCTGGTTTTGAGCTCAGGCTCCAGCTGCATCCTAAACTCTTGTCACTTTTCCTGCTTGAACTTCTCGCAGAAACAGTTCCTTTCGGTGATCCTCCCAGTACCAACCTGTCCTGGAAGCTGAATTACAACCCCTGGCTCTTACAAAGTCAGCCTAGCAGGCTTGAAAGCAGTTGGACTTGAAATACTTCAGTCTCAAAGTTAACGCAGCTGCCTCGACGCTCAGCCACTCCAGGTACATCCCCACTCCCAGAAACTCAGATTTAATCCTGGTTTTCTGATTCCATCCGTCCCACTGTCACAGGAAGTCAGAACGCAAAGCAAAGGAGCTCTGGGTAGAGCCCCAAGACTTCAAGAAAATTAAAACCGAGAAGAAATCTCATTTTATACTGACCTGTCCGTGATTGTAGACTGTGTGCCACTCATTGGAGCCTTTGGCAAGAAGTCGTATTATCCAATTTACATTTTACTATTACTGCAGGAATACTAACGAGGCTTTGCCCCCCACTGAGGTTCAGGATCCAGCCTTGCTCCAGAAGAGGCATGCACAGAAGACAAATTCAGTTCAAGGGCAGAAGGATAAAACAAAAAAAAAAAAAAAAAGAAAGAAAAAAAAAAAAAAAAAGAAGAGAAAGAAAAAAACCCGAAACAAAACAACTCCAAAACTCTTCTTGCAGTCACTCAGAATATCCAGACCACGGAAGTGGGGTGTGGAGGATGTTCAAGAAAAACTCCAGCAACACAAAAAACAACAAGCTGCTCCCCTCGCTGCTCCCTTAGTCCCGAGGAAGAGGAGGAAAAGTAACCGAGAAAGAAAATCTTCCCAGGCAAGCGCTTCTCACCGCTCCGGAGTTGCGGCGCGCAGGGGAACTCCCGGTGCCCGCGCCGGCGGCAGGACAGCAGAGAAAGCTCGGGGCCGGCTGCTCGGGGGCTGGCCGGGCCCGCACGCCCACCTCCCCGGCTCGCTCTCCGCAGGAGGGGGTGCCCGCCCGGCGCGGGGTCCCCCCTCCCCGCCGCTGTTTACAGCCTCTGGCCCGCGGGGGTCGGGCGGCGCGTCCCGCCAGCTGCCGGTGTCCTAAGGGCCGCGGCGCAGGGGCCCATGTCCCGTTGCCGGCCCGCCCCGACCCCCCGCCCGCCGGCTCGCCCACAGGGGGGTCGGGAAGGGCGGCCGCCCCGCCGGCCGCTGCTGCTTTAGGCCCGCAGGTCCATGCCCCGCCGCTCCGCCTGTCCCGCTTCGGCCCGAGCTAGAGCTGGGCGCGGCGGCCCAGCCTGCTGGCGAGGCCCGGGGCGGGCTCGGTCCGCTCAGCCGCGGAGCCGGAGGGTCCCGGCCCGGTTCGAGGCAAAGTTCCGCGGCGAGCGCTGGCGCCACGGCCCGTCCCTGCCGCCGCTCCGCTCCTCCCGGCCCGGTTCCGGCCCAGCTAACGCCGCTGCGAGGCGGGAGCGGTGCGTCCCGGCGGAGCCTGCGCCGAGCGGAGCCGGGCCGGGTCGGGCCGCCTCCGCCTTCGCCCCTCCCAGCGCCAACACCGTCCCCTCCCCCAGCTTTCGGGGGGGAACTCTACCTCGGCCGCTTCACACCCGCCCCTCCTGCCGAGTCCTTCCGCCGCCGCTCCGCCCGCCAGACTCGTCCGCCCGCAGCGGACCTCCCCCACTCCCTCCCGCGGGCGGCGCGCCGCTCCTCCCCTTCCCCCGGCTTCTCGGGGCGGCTGTTTGGGTGCCGGGGTCTTTCCCCTCCGGCGCAGGACGGGGCCGGGATAGGTCTTTCTTTTCGCCTCGAAGCCGGGCCCGACCCCTAGCCCGGGGCATTTCTCCTCACCCAGACCCTTCTCTTGGGCCGGTTTCCCTCAGCTTCCCAGGAATCCCCTGGGCTCGGCTCTGGCGGGCACACACCAGCCTCACCGGCGCCCCTGAGCCCCCGCTAGGGCTCCCCGGGGGCCGCCCGGCTTGCTCCGGCTGCGGGAGGGGAAGGCGGGTGCCATGCCGGGCGCCATGCCGGGCTGCCCTGCTCCGCTTGGCCCCTGGCGGGACGGCCTCAACCTTCTGCAGGCCAGCGGCGTGTTTCCTTTCTCTCCCACCGCAACTTATTAACAGCCGCTCCTCCTTTGGCTTGCCCTAACGCTGCCGAAGAAGTTTTCCACTCCATTTCCCATCCTTCCCGGAGCTCCCAGCCGTCCTGCTCCCCGCCCAGCCCGCTCCTCTGTTTGTGTCTTGTCACAAGCTCTCAAGGGCAGGGAGTGTCCCTGCCTCCATCTGCAGGGTATGCGCCGTGAAAAGTACGACGCTGAAGAAACTTGAAACAGGAGGAAAAAAACCAATAAAAACCCAACAAACAATAAATGAAAACAGTGAAAGTGCCGGGAGCCAGGCAGCTCTGGGACCTGATGCAGTGGCGGGGTGCAGGGCTTGCTCGCAGAGCTCCCATAGCTCCGTATCGAATCTTGCCTTGCATGTCCACAAGCGCGTTTCATTAGGAGAGTTTGACAGGTGAAGGTCAACAAAAATCCAAGATCCCTGCACATACCTCAGCATTCCAGAAGTCTGCCCCCGCTCCTCTTAACACAAAGAACTCCCTCTAACATGAAAAGGAGAGGCACACTGTATAACACTCTGCCTACTAACCACAGAATATTGGACATTCAGATTTCAAGACATGGATTTCCCTCTCCTTGGCCACAGCTCTCAACAGAAGCCCATCTGTACAGCTGGTAAACTGCTGTAACTCTGCTGTAACTCTGCCGTTTATGCCACACACAGCACAGCTCCAGAGGGAAATACCCCTCAGCTCCGCACGCATTTGAACAGCAGGGCCAGGTTCTGACAATGCATGAACAGCGTGAAGCCAAGTTCCACGTACATTACCTAATCCCAAAATCTCACTGCCGACACAAGGGATAAATAGGACTCCAGCCAGGCTCTAAAACACCCTGGAATAACATCTATATGCTAGAAGTCCAGGAACCTCACATCACTCGGAATTAAAGCTCCTGGCTTCCCAGCACAGAGGAACCTGTGGAACATCAGGCTTTCCTACCAAATGCCAACAGACCCAAATAATCTTATTAGCTAATCCCAATCACACAGGGCACCATCTTTCTTCCCTGTAATTAAACTTACCTTGTTCCACTTCTTCAAAGCCAGGACGCTGGACTTGGAAAGAGTCTAGAAAATAGGCTTCAGGATGCTGAGGACCAGACACATCATTAAGCCAGCAGGACCATATCTTGCTTGAAGCTATATTCAGGACCCTGCTGCTGCTCTACAGCACACAGCTTTTTCCTCCTTGGAGTTAAGTGAGTATGAGTCAGGAAGCCAGGAGACTGTTCAATGGTCTGAAGAACTTCTTGTTTTGAAGGGCAAATGGAAGAATTTGTTGCCTTGCAGAAAGGGGGGAGGCAAGGGATGAAATAATTTTCTACATGATACTTGACATATACGCAGGACATTTAATGCTTCCTCTTTTGGTTTCCTTTTGAGGAATAGAAAGGCTTGGGGGAAGGGAAAAAAGGAATGGGGGAGTGCAAAACGTGCAGTCACGACTGCCTCTCCTCCTGCAGCTGTTTGCAGGGGTAATGGAGTGACAGAATAGCTCTGTATTTATTATGTATCTCTTTACTGCCTCTTCTCTGCTGTAAAACCCTCCCAGCTTTTGACTTAGGAAACAGCAAGTTCTGTGCCTCAAGAGAGAAAGGCTCCTGGGAGAAGTTCTTTCTCATGGCAGGCCCAGCAGTTGTTTATTAGGCCTTTTTTCTTTATTACTTTAATTATGTTTTATTGTGCATGTTAACATAATGGCAATAACAATTAGCTGGAGGAAATCCTTGGGGGGGGGGGCAGGAAAAAAAAAGGAACAAGAAGGAAACTTCTCCTCTGCTGCAGTAAGGAGATGTAAAATTCAGTGCAGTAAGTGATTAACATTTGCCAAAGATTTACTCAGCGTTGCCAAAAGAAGCATCACACCAAACTCCATCAGTGACAAGAGAAAGGAAGTGTAGAACTCTTATGCCACACAGTTCAGTACATTAGCTCGTGCTTATAATGAGCTGCAGTCACATTTCAGTATCTAATGCAGCAATTAAAAATTAAGAAAAGCACTAATAAACCAATGCAGAAGTAGACTCTGAAGCCATAACTGCTCTTTTCTGCAGTTGCTGAGGGGTTTTTGGTGGGAGCTGATTACACATTTACGTTAAGACAGATGCCTGTTTATGATCTGTCTGCTGCCTGGGCAGTGTTACAATGCGAAACCCAGAGTGGAGGGCTGGAGGAATCAATAAGCAATTACACTGTGCAGTACCAATTAAAAGAGATTGGGGTTTTTTTGGGTAGCTCTAAAGTCAGCACTTAGCCTGAGTTTACAGATAGTACCATCACACAGACATAGATGCTAGAAGTGGAAACTGCACATTAACCTCATCAGCCTGTGTCTCCAGGGCAAAGCACCAATGACCCTAAACAGTCTTTTGGGGTTTTTTTTTTACTGTTCAAAACAAAGCTAAGCAGCTCAAGTAAGCAAGACCCTGAAGCAAAGAGGGTTGAGCCCTACAAAGTATAACTTTTGTCATTCTTAGGTTGGAAGGGACCTCAGAGACCATTCTACTCCAACCCCCCTGCCATGGGCAGCTATGCTCTCAACTGGTTGCCCAAGCCCCCATCCTTATATCTACGTGAAGTATAACTTCTTACTTTGCCTTTAAGCAAAGGATGACACAAGGGCAGATCTTCGGACGTGCCCTTTACAGGACTCCTCCAAAGCAAGCTTGTAGATAGAGGTTTCACTGAGGTCCTCCCTGCAGAGCCTCAGTTTTCCAGCCTCCCACCCGAGGCTCACTGAGGAGCTGTTGCCATCTGCTGGCAAAGCCTTGCCTGGCACTTCTTGGAAAAGCTTCCCCACTGGCAGCTCAACAGCGAGGTCCTGCTCACACCCTCGGTCCCCCTTTGAAAGGGCCATGGCAAAGCAGTGGAGCTTTGGGGTGCTCTGCTTGCTGCACTCCGACCGCGCCAGGCTGGTGGTCTGGTCAGGGTTTGCATTGCTGTGGCCTCTGCAGGTCTGGAGGGGAAAGGCACAGGGGAAATGACTCCCAGGCTAACAGAGAAGACAGTTCATTTCTTATAATTAAATAATCTTTATTTTATAAAACAGAATACAAAGCATCTACACCATTGACTGGTGGAATGTTAGTTGCTATTACACAGTAATTCAAACACAAGTTATTATTTCACACTAGTTCTGCAGTTTCCTTTTACAATTTGCTCTATGGACTAGCTCACGTGCTCCCTAGCTTGAAAGTTTTACTTCTTCAGGGTCTTCCAGTCTGTGCTGGAGCCCACTAGACAGACTAGGAGGCCTTGCTCTGAGACACTGTTCCTAGCTCTACCTCATAAAGCCATTCCTAATAGCTTCTTATTTTCTGGTGCCCTTGTTTGACTCCTAAAGCCTCAGCATAAATCACAGTGCCCTCCCAGTTCCAAGGGGATCAGTCAGCCCTTAAGTGCATTATCTTTCAAAACATCTTCACACAAGTGTTTCATGGATTCCTGCAGTCACTAACTGCTATCTTTATTCACTTGGGCAGGTAAGGGCTCTATAGCCCCCACAGAAGGGCTGTAACCGTGCATTAAGCTGCACACCAAACCTCAGCAGAGGTCAGAGTCCAAACCATCTGGACTGCTCAAGAAACTCTTTAGTAAGTAGGCAAGTCAAGAGCTGCACTGAGAAATGAGCAGGCTGCTTTCACCCACATTTCTTCATGATTTGCTGCTGAAAGCCCTTATTTCCTGGTCAAGCTGGCTGCTGAAACTATTCTGGCTCCAGATTTCCTGCAGTGCTTACTAGGCATCCTTGCTTCAACCTGGGGAGTCCAGCTGGACAAGAAGCAGCACAGCTGATCTTTATGCACGTGTCTAGCTTGCCCTTTTTAACTCCTCCCCATAAGCACCACTGCAAAACACCTTGGACTCCTGGTTTTGTGAGGCAAGTCAGATGCTGGGAAGTGCCATGTTCAGGTGACAAAGTACTGAAGATGGGTCTGAGTGAGATGTGCTTCACTCAAAGCCAACAGCATCTTGCCTTCACACAGCACAACCTGACACAGACCACCAAGCATTCATCAAAGGTGGTTTAGTGTTAACTAAAAACCCACGAGGTAGGTAATACTGTACCCACTTTAGTAAGTGGGTAAGCTGAGGCAAAAAGGCTCCTTGACATGCCTGACAGCAGCAGCAGAGCTGGGAAGGACTCAGCAAGTCCCAACTAGCCCTTCCTGCCTCCCTTCAAGACTCAAAAGTTTTTAATCACTGTGCTGTGCCAAATGAGTCAAGTTCCCTTTCCAGGACCAGCTCACCCATCAGTTGGCTTTGCTAATCCGAAGTGCTTTGAGCTCTCCAGATCTTTGGCTGCAAGAGGCAAGGCTCACAGTAGAACTGGCAGCTGAGCTGCACTGGAGACCTGATGCTGAGGCTCTAAATAAATAAATAAATAAATAAACACATCAAGACATCAATCAGACATCAACAACACAGGAAAAGGGCTTAAGAACATACAGCAAAGCGAACACAGGAAGCTGCCAGCTGGGGGATAGCTCTTCCCTGCCAATAGGAGACCTGATGCTGAGGCCCTAAATAAATCAATCAATCAGACATCAACAACACAGGAAAAGGGCTTAAGAACATACAGCAAAATGAACACCAGAAGCTGCCAGCTGGGGGATAGCTTGTCCCTGCCAATGGGACCAGGTAAATCAGGTTCTCCCAGTCAGGTTCACTTTGTCACTTAAAAGAGGTCAGATTCTGTGCCTCTCACTTCTTTAGTTATTGGGTTGTAAAAAAAAAAGCTGCTCTTACCTTATAAATGCTCACTTTATAAAAGTGACCTAAATCCAATCAGGAAGACAGAACTGAATTCAAAGCCCTGGGGTCAAGGCATCAATTCAGACAAAGGAGAGCCAAGTGTAGGTGTCTGTCTTGAACAGGTCAGAGAAGAGATTTGAAGCTGGTTAGCTCTTCCACTTTAGCTGCCTTGTTTTGAAGACATGTTGGCCACTCTTCAACCAGAAATCCCAATTTGGATGCAAGGAAACACTCTTGTCAATCTATGGCCCTGGGAGCAACATCAATGCTTAGTTTCAATTGTTTTTCAATCATCTTTCCACAGAGCTCCCAGACACTTACCTACAGTACCTCACTACCCCCAAACACTGTGGCAGACTCTGGGTTCAGATACACTGATCTGGGGTGACACTTTCAAGGGCAAAAGAAATGCACAGCCTCCACTGCTAATGAATGGGTCTACTCCCAGGTTGATGGTTGGACTCAATGACCTTGGAGCTCTTTTCCAACCAAAACAACTCTGTGATTCTATAAATCACATTCTTGCCTCTCTCATCCTTCAAAATGAGCAAGCACAGATTGTCTGCAGATTGCTACAGTAAAAGATCTGCATTTCCTGGGTTTATTTTTTGAAGTTAGTTACAGCTTGAGGAAGGTATTTGTTTGACAGTCTCAAGGCATGCCGTTTGGTCTTGGGCTGGCTCCCTGCACTGCCTGAATTTTGGGCCAATAAGCATAACAGAGGGAATTTTGGCAGTCTGCTGAAAAAAATCAGGGCTTGGCCCATTAGCCAGAAAAATAGAAAAGACCTACTGGCAAGTCCTGATGGAGCTTCTCATCATAGAGAGTGCTGGTCCCTCAAGGAGCTAAAAGTAGTATTTGGAGGGGGTGCATAGAGTTTGAGGCTTGACAGGGCTCTGGGCAACTTGATCTTGCTGAGGATGCCCCTGCTTACTGCAGAGGGGGGACCTCCAGAGGTCCCTTCCAACCCAAACCATTCTATGAACAGTCAAGGATGAGTAGGAGGGGGGAAAGTCAGCAAAGACTTTCACAGTCAAGGATGAGTAAGAGGGGGGAAAGTCAGCAAAGACTTTCACATCAAGGGCAGTGTCTCTGTCTATATTCACAGAACACCTAGTCCTGCAAGGTGCCAGTGCTGATTACAGCTTCTGGACACTACTGAAAAACAAGTTATCAGTTATTTAGTAAGTTATTAAAAGGAATTAGGGTAGGAAACAACAATCTCCCTAACATACTCTTCTACTACTCCACCAAAGTATCTTCTCCCAAAGGAAACACAGGGATAATGAGCAAAGTGCAGGTAACAACCATCATTTTGCATTTATATAGCACCCCTCAAGTAAAGATCTGAAAGTGCATAACACAGATGGATCAGCTCCATCACCCCAAATTCACAGATGGGGAAATTAGGCACAGAGTTAATTATGTGACTTGCCCAAGGCCACATAATGAGTTGGTGGAAGAGCCAGGAATCTCAGCTCTGATGAAACACTGGGACATGCTTCTTCCTAACAGTATGAAGAGCCACTTTAGCTGTCTAGACTGTACAGGACACTGAAGAGGAAGATCTGGTATGGTTTTCTCCTCTCTCTTCACCTCTCTTCCAAGAGTCCAGCAGTGCTGAAGGAGTTAGCTGCTAACATTACTACTTACACCTGCACTGCTGGACTAGTTGTGTTTGGTCTGTAAAATTAGCCCTTCTTTCACTGGCATCATTTATTGTGTGCTACGTTCATACTGAGCCAGCCTCTGCCAGGCCAAACACTGCAGGTCCAAAGAATCCGTGGCACAACTCCATGGATTTCAGTGGAGTTATGCCAGGGATAAATTTGGCTCCAGAACTGCTAACGTGTGTTGGCTTCTCTCCTGACAGTGGCATTTCAGGCATGATCCCCTTCTTGCCAGACTGTGAACTCAAGGAAGTCTTTACTCAGCATCCACTCAGTGTTTTTTCAGATGGCCATTAGTTTTCAAGTGTAACTCCTCACTCCTCTGACTCCTCCAGGCATGGTACTTCTTCATGCTCTTCCTCCTAGCGAAGCGACAGATGCTGACCATGAACACCCAGGAGACAGCGTACATGATGACACCACCCAGCTTAATGTACCACCTGGGTTTGGGAGAAGCAAGCTCACAGTACATCAGCCAGGCCCCCACGCCAATCCTCACCCCAGTGAAGAGGACCACAAAGAAGAAATCCACCAGGTCTCCTGTGAAGCTGTGGTAACATCCCATCTCCTTCAGGAACCAGCGGGCCTGCAGCAGTGGGTTAGTGATCTCGCTGCCAAAGATGACAGCATTCACCTCTGCAGCTGACTCCCCGAGTGCCAGTGATGCTGTGATGCCCAAGATGCTCACCAGATGGTGGGCCAGCATGAGGGCACCCTCTGTCTGGAAGTATACACACCAACAAAGGTCAAAGAGGAAGTAGCCCAAGCTAAGGCACAGCCCGAGTACCTGCAGAGTTGTGTTTGGTGATCCTGAAACAGAAAGACACCAGACAGAGAGCTTTAAAGCACAGAGGCAAGAAGCAGGTAGGATCTCAGACAAGGAAGGGGTATTCACCTTCAGCACTGGCAGGCTGCTGTTAGCTTGTCCTGGTAACAGCTCAGCTGGAGAAGTCAGACAAGTCACAATAGCAGAGTTGTTTGTCTAACAGCTGCACACACGTAATGGCCACATGTGATCACATACTCTGCCAGACTGCAGCTGGGGAGGGCCACTCCACTAACAAAATACAGTACCAGTCTCTCCACTTCTCTAGTATTTTAAGTCACAAAGCAGCTCAGATACCATTGCAGTCATCACTCCTCAAGCAGGCTGGCTGCTGAGGTGGAAGGAGAACCCTGCTCTGTGCCATCACCCACTGGGGGACTTGGGACCACAACTTTGATTACCTACCTGGGTGACTCAAAGGCCAGGGACCATCAATGAAGCCAATGTAAGCAGAGAGACAGGTGGCAAGGATGCCATGGGTCAGCGTGACCAGCCTGCAGCTCCATTCGTAACTGCGGTGCTTGAAGCGATGGCAGAACCAGGCATAGAGAGCGAGCCAGGCCAGCAGGCTGCAGCCTACCCGCAGAGGCAGGGGGAACAGCATCCTGTCACAGGAATGGAGAGACAAAATGGATCAGGAGATCCAGCATCTGACAGTTGGCACAACCCAGTGCTGTAGCTCACCTGTCACCATCCCAGCACTCAGTGGCAGTGCTGTTTCCCGATGGTGTTACTTGCTCCTGATCACTTTCTCTCTGCAGAGGAACTGCAGTTTCTCTGGGGAAAGGACTACATCAAAGAAGCCTGGCACTGGGAATGAGGGCACATTACCATGTGGCCACCAGCACCCTGATCCCACCAGTTCACCTCAGCTGTAGGAAGATGCACTGAAAGCAATGACCTTGTAAGGCAGTAGGTTCCTAGCCTGGTTGAACAGAAAACACCACAACTTGGTAAAGAACCTCAGAAGACTTCCCCAACCAGTCTACCATGCAGGATCTGCTGGATATGTTAGTGCTCATCTGCACTGCCTGAGGGGCAAGCTGAGGAGTGCCACATCCAGCAATAAGGCTTTGATCCAGAGCTACACCTGTCCCTGTATTTTAGTTCCCTGCCCACAGATCTGCATTTGCCTGGTCTGCTTGTGTTGCCCCACCTGACCTCCTCATCCTGTCATGCTGTTTGTTAGCTTAGTTCCTTCTCTCCTGAAACACAAATAAAAAACCCCAAGAGAACTCAAAAAACATAGTCTCTCACTAAATCCACTACTAATTAGTTTTCCAGTGCAGTGACACCAACTGCAAAGAACTCAAGAGAAACACAAAGGAATGGATGCCCCCTCCCTGGAGGTGTTCAAGGCCAGGCTGGATGAGGCCTTGAGCAACCTGGGCTGGTAGAGAGTGTCCCTGCCCATGGCAGAGAGCTTGGAACTGGATGATCTTTAAGGTCCTTTCCAACCCAAACCTCAGTGTCATTACTCTTGAGCTTCAGGGAAGCACATCAAAAGAAGTTGAGTCACACTCTGGGATACTCAGAGTTTCCAGTTGTGTAATAGCAAAAGTGCCACTGGTCCTGCTGGTATCTTCTGACCAGCATGCTGGCTTCACACCCAGGGCTGGGGAACACCATGAGGACTACATACACATGGCAAGGACTCAAGAGTTGTGATGCTCAACCTTCCTGTTTGGCCTGTTGCAAGTATCACCAGGAATGACTGAGGAGGCTGGGTAAACAAAACCATTATGGGATAATGGCCCTTGAGAACATGGGTGAATAACACAAGGAAGTGATTAACTGCTTGGATTAGATGCTTCCATTGACATCCCTTGTACTCGAGGTCTGTATGCATCTAGAGTCAGGGCAGGAGGAATTCTGATGTGGCAGAAGGGATTGAGCAGCTGAAGAAGGCTGCCAGAAGCAAGAGGAACGACCTTTTGAACATTTTGAGGTGTTTTCCACACCTCAAAGTTATTTCTCCATCCCCTGGAAAGAAAGAAGGGGGCTCTCTTCCAGTTGTACCTCAGAGCTGAGCATCTGTCCTTAGCATATACAATATACATTGCACCTGTCCCTGCACGCTGGAAAGGGCAACAGCCTTTAAAATCAGCAGTAGTATATTTTGCACCACCAGTAGCAACGAGGTCATGTACAGAAACATGGGGTTGCAGCCAGGATATTGATTTCATTCACCCACCCTCAGAAGATTACTTAATTCCAGCCTTCCTGGATGCTAGCAACGTAATCTCTGCACCTAGTCTCCTGCTCCAGACTAATTAGGAACTGTCTCTCGTTCTAGGAAAGGAGAACAATCAAAGCAAAGTCATCTTTGCATGTAAGGATGCAAAATAGAACACAGTAACTACATGACCCTAAAAACCTGGTCCAGAACAGCCCTGCTCTCTCTCTCTAACAGCTTAAAACCGAGATGGGCACCCCCAGCACAGCACCATTACCTGCTTTTGAGGTTATTTTTAGTTGGTTTGGTGGGTGTTTTTCTTTGTACAAATGAGAAAATGGAGGAGCCCAGAGAGCCTAAACAACCCGCCCCAAAACACAGGCACCCCTTGCCAAACCGACCCGGACCCTCCCGCCGCCAGCTCCCCCCTTGCTCTGCGGGATGCCGACCCATGGGCCCGGCGGCCAGCACCGCTCTGCTCCAGCCGCTACCGCAGCTTTGCGGGGCCCGCAAAGCTGCTCGGGGGAAGAGGGCCGCTGCTCGGGCACGGCTGCGGAGCGCCCGGCGGCTGCCAAGCCTGGCCCTTAACCCCCGCCCCGCTGCCCGCAGCCCTCCCGGCCCCGCGCACCCACCTGCAGGGACGCCGCTGCTAGCGCCGGCCCCGGCGCTCGGGAAGAGGAAACGGCGGCGGCCGCGCCGGGCGGCGGCCGAGGGGCACCTGCTGGCGGGGAGGAGGGACGGCAAGGGCTGCGGGAAGGGAGCGGAGAAAGGAGGGGGCGGGCGGCAAGGGAGCGGAGAAAGGAGGGGGGAGCGGAGAAAGGAGGGGGAAGCGGCAAGGGCTGCGGGAAGGGAGCGGAGAAAGGAGGGGGAAGCGGCAAGGGCTGCGGGAAGGGAGCGGGGAGCGGCAAGGCTGCGGGAAGGGAGGGGGGAGGAGGAAAGAGCAAAGGGGCCGCAGGGCTCCCGGCCAGCCCTTAGCACAGGGGGCCCCGCCACCCTTTTGAGCGTCGCTCCCAAAGCCAGCCAGGAGATGGTGATCCTCGGTGCTGGCCCTGTGCTTACAGGGCTCTCTGCCTGGTCAGTGCCCAGCAGTCTGTTGCTCATAGAAGGGGCAGGTCATACCCGCACGGGCACGCACATACCGCATCGCTATAGCCTGTGGGCAATGGAAATGAGTCCCACGCACCTCCGACCCGCCCCGATAACCTCACGCGTCCCAGAGATAAGCAGGCATGAGCACACAGCTGCGGGCGGATGTGGGCTTGCTTTACTCACAGCCAGGCAGCACCTGATGTGAGCAGGCTCCTCTACAGAAACTGCAGGACGGCGTCTGAACGGCACTGGCTCGAAGGTAACGCAGCCCGCGGGGTTCATCGGCCAGGCACAGCACACAGCATGCAGCTTCAGCAGGTTGGGAAAGCTCACAGCCCTGCCCTCAGCCTACCGCTCATCCACTGCTTATGCAGCAGTTACAGAGCCCAGCAATTTCACAGCATCACAGAACGCCAGGCTGGAAGGGACCCCAAGGATCATCTGGTCCAACCTTTCTAGGTAACAGTACAGCTGAAACGAGCTGGCCCACCACCCTGACAAGCCGAGGCTTCACACTGTCCAGTGGAGGGGAATCCACTGCTTCCCTTGGGAGATGGTTCCAATGTCTGTTCACATGGAGAAACATTTTCTCCCCTGGAGTCCAATAGGAATCTCCCCATTGGTAACTTGTCCCCATCACCCTTTGTCTTTTCCATGGGACTCCTTGTAAAAAAGGCAGTCTCCATCCTCCTGGTAGCCACCCTAAGGTCTTCCTTAAGCCTTCTCTTCTCAAGGCTGCACAAACCCAGCTCTCCCAGCCTTTCCTCACATGGCAGGGCTGCCAGGCCTCTGATCATTCTCATGACCCTTCTCTGAACACATTCCAGCCTGTCTGCATCCTTTTTTTTGTACAGCAGGGGCCAATTTCTTCTCACTACAAGCACTCAGTGCTATAAACCACATCTTTTCTTTCTCCCACCCTCATCTACACCCAGAGTAGCAAAACACAGGGCTTGAGCAGGAGGCCTAAAGTTCACCAAAACTTCTCCAACCAGCACACATACTCCTTTTGTAAGTTGCAATCAAAGCAATCTCTCACACCCAGAAATAGGGATTTTCCTTTTTCCTTCATCCTGACAGTTTTTACCCTTTTGAAATACAGCTGCTGGGAGTGGCTTGTCCTGCCTCTTACAGCACTTGTGACAACCCTGTTTTCAACTGGCTCTCTCTCCATCTCACGTTCCTAGTTGGGGCCAGGCACAGGTTCCTATTGCTACAAGATGCTCATCCTTCAGTTGTTGCAGCACAACATCCTCACTAGCAGTAACAGTGCATCTGCTCTTCTGACCAATCTCATCTTGCTAACTAGGGACAGAACAAGAGGGAATGGCCTCAAGCTGCACCAGGGGAGGTTCAGGCTGGGCATCTGGAAAAATGGTTTTCAGTGAAAGGGTTGTGAGGCACTGAAACAAGATGCCCAGAGAGGTGGTGGAGTCATCTTGCCTGGAGGAGTTTAAAAGCCGTGTAGATGTGGTGCTTGGGGATATGGCTTAGTGATGGACTTGATAGGGTAGGGTTAATGGTTGGATGTGATGACCTTGTAGGTCTTTTCCAACCAAAATGATTCTGTGCACTTTTGCTGGACCAGGCCCCAGGCCCTTTCCCCTAGCTTCAATAGTAACCAAGATGAAGCTGTCCTAGGATTTAGCTTCAGGCAGAACCCTGAGAAAGAATTATGGTGGTGTGGTGTGGGGGGCTGTCCTTGGTCATACAATCTCCAAAATGTGCATGTAGTGAGATGCAAGGTAGCAGGTTAAATCATCTCCCAGTGGATTGTACTGGAAGTGAGGTGCAGCTTATACACTAATTTTCTTGTTTGCTTTGTGCAGAGTCAGCTGTTTAATTGGGCAGGCTGAGTTGCACTGGCTCGCTCCGCCTGCAGATGAACAGCATTCAGCAAAACAGCTCAGGACAGGAGCCTCTGCTAACAGTTCTTTGCACACTGCTACCCAGCTGATTTATTTTTTCATAGTAATGGCCAAAAATAAACTGGAAATGGACAAGAAGTGAAAATAGACAAAAGTATTCTGTTCCCAGCTGGAAACAGCACTCAGCAGTGGCTTAGTACGTTTCATAACACCCAAGGTGTTGTCATGCTTTCAACTGCTTCTCCAAACACAGTGTAGCCAAGCCACCCTGCAACCCAAGCTGCCCAGATTGGTCATTTCTAGGAGGAAATGCATCAACAGGCAGGCACTGGTGCTGCAGAAGAATAAAGAGCAACCTGAGAGGTAGGCTATGACCAGAATTTAACAGTTACCCTGTGACCCTGTGTCCATCAGGAGCAAACACTTCAGCTCAGTGGCCCATTCTTAAGCTCCCTGCAGTATGGACTGTGACTTGTTGGCAAGGCAGGTTATGGGTACATGAGTCACAAATCTGAGCTGCAGTTTACCTTCATCTGTCCTTCAAACCTCGGGCCTGAGCTGCAGAGCACATGGCTCAGTCTGTACTTGTTTCCCTACCAGCTCACTCCTTCCTGAACTGCATGAAGGGCATCAGCCAGAGCTTTGGCAGTGCCTTACTAGCCTTAGCATGCGTAGGCTGCCTTCAAACTTGTTTTCCTCAACATTAGTTGTGTGCTTAAGACTCAGCACAAAAGAACATAACAGCAATGTCTTTGTTTTTCTTTAAAAAACCCATAAAATCTTTATTAGAAGTCTCACCACTCATAGGAGGTTTCAGAAGAGCACAGTAACTCTTTCAAGAGAGCACACCTCACAAGGCCAGGCCCTCAGAGCCACGCTGGCAGCCTTGCAGGAGAGCAAGCCTCCTGCTTTTCTCAATGTATTAGCCTGGTAACTTGCCTGGATTCGCAGCTGCAAGGCATTCAGAGGGCATGTCAAAAGTCATGTTATTCCGTGCCATTTTTTAATCTCTCCAGACACCTTATTCTAACCCCCAGCTCAGGCAGATATCTGCCCTGAACAGTGCCAAAGTTGGTGAGATAAGAGGCATGGAGGAGCTATGGCAAGGCTGCTTCCCCACAGAAGACACGTTCCCACTGCTCCCCTTCTTTACCTCTGCAGCAGGGATGAAACCTCACTCGAGTAAGAGTCACATAGGCTGTTTAAGGGGCTGTCCAGAAGAAGCTCCTCTAAACAGTCTTTGAAAGCAGGAAGGAAAAGAAACCAGCCTTCCTAAGCCTGAGGGCAACACAAGGCCATTTGCCTCTCAGATGCAAGCAAGGCTTTAAGTGGAGGGTAGAGCTGAACTGCAGCCTTGAAGAGAGGGAAAATTCACATTAAAACCCAAGAAGAAATGTCAGGACACAATTCTGAGAGGTAAAGAAAACAAGAGAACTGGTCCATGCTCCAAGACCTGCTAGTATGGAGCAGATGTAACACCAAGATCTGCCTCAGCTTCACTGTCACCTCTGAAAACAGTCATTTATTAGACTTGTTAGCCATGGGTTCAACATTAGTCTGTAAATGAGCTAACCCCAAGACAGAAAGGGCATCCAGAGAGGGATGTCTTCTGTCTCTCACCCACAAAATGCCTGATTTTCTTTCTTTCTTTGTTTTTAAAGCAACCCAAGGCCAGGTGAACACCTGCTGATAGAGTTTATTGGCACAAGCCTAATTCCTGACTCGTTGGCAAGGGCCTGAGACAATCCCAGTGAAGTCACACTGCTCTGAGATCAGTATCTGCTTGAATGCAAGTATTGGAAACGAGTTAAATAAATAGATCATTAAAAACAAGGAGGTAAAACATTGCCTCACCTCAAGTACCATCACTTCACACACTCAAAGGATAACTTTGCTGCACCCCTGCAAGCACTTGAATCTTGTTCAGGGGCTTTCATTCAAGTATTTAGTCAAGCATGCTGTCCAGCCCCAGGATTAAGGGAGAGTGAGGCTCAGTGAATCTTTGCTAGGTCACACCCCTCCCCACTCCCACTGGCAGGAAGATGGAATTGTTCAGATTTGATTTTCTGGGTCTACACTGCAAAAATGATTCAACCTCCTCCAAAACCATTACAGAACACACAAGACTGTGCAGTTATTGGTTGCATACTGAGGAGGTCTGGCATTGCCACCCTCCTTGAGGCTGTACCATTGCTGGAGAAGTCAGGGTGATCAGAGTTCAGGAGACATGCCAGGTTCCTCACATTTCCACTCAACCCTCTCCTTCTCCCAGATTTCCACTCAAACCCCTCCTTTTCCCACGTTCCTAGCACTTATTCATCACCTCCAGGGGTAGCAGACCACCGCCAGTGCCGGAAAGCCAGCGCCACATCGCTTTTAGGGGTCGATTTGACAGGAGTAGACTTCAGTAGCCAGGACACTATAGCCCAAGGGATTGTCATCCAAACCCCATCATTGAGCCGTCCAGTGCCCGTTACTTTTCACAGGTGCACCCACACTCCTCAGGCCCGTCCAGGAATGATACTTTTTCACCATTTTCCTCCGGACAAAGCGGCAGATTTCAATCATGAAGGCCAGAGATACAATGTACATGGCCAGGCCTCCAGCCTTGAGGAGCCAGCTGGGATCAGGGGATGTCACCATCGCATACATGAGCAAAGCTCCTCCTCCGATCCGCAGCACCAGGAAGAGGAACACAAAGAAGAAATCCACCACCTCTCCCAGGAGAGTGTGGTAGCAGCCTGTCTCACGCAGAAACCAGCGGGTCTGGAGCAGTGGGTTGGTGATCTCACTAACAAATACAACAGCCGTGACTTCCGTAGCAGACTTCCCGAGGGCCAGCACCAGGATCATGCCGCAGATGCTCAGTGTGTGGTGGAACAGCATTAGGTACCCCTCTGTCTGGAAATAGAGGCACCAGCCCAGGTCAAAGAGGAAGTAACCCAAGGTCAGGCACAGCACATGGATCTGAAGAGATGTGTTGGGTGAGCCTGAAATGAAAGATGTGCACATCAGCCTGGGGTCTTAAGACAGTCTTCTGCAACATGCAGCAATGCAGGTTGTGAGCATAACTCTTTCCTCCTTAGTTTCCAGCCCATGGGCTAAGTGTCCAGCTGGAAGGTTAGATCCCTTGTTCTGCTATCCCTTCACCTTTCAGCCTGCCCAGCAAAGCCACCCAGGCCATCCCATCCTGCCACACTTCTGTTTGTCTTTTTCTCTCCACCCTTTTAGAAAGTAGGGATGGAAAACCTGAGCCAGATAGAAAACAGCAAAAAAAAAAAGCCCACCCACCAACCAACCCACCCAAAAAACTCCCCAGCCAAATGCCAGGAGTTACTACACCCTTAAAGACGTGAACAGCACTTAGTCTGTTCTCAACACATTGCTGCTACACCCAGTGCTGCAATAAACTCAAGCTGCCAGCCTGAAAATGTTCAGTGTGCACAGGGCTAAAACAAAAACTAAATTATTAACAGTGAGAAGTGGAAAGGGTTGGAGAGGAAGCAGGGGAGTTATACAAAACTCTGCCCCAAACCACACATATAAGAGAGCAAACAGCAAAAGCAGTCAGCCCCCCGCCTATTCCACCTGTATGAAAGCCAGACATGACCCCACCGTATGACAAGGAGATGTGTCAGGGTAAGCTACAAGCATACCTGCATGGGTCAGAGGCCAGGGGCCATCCAGGAGAGTAACATAACCAGAGAGGCAGGTGACAATCACCCCATGCAGCAGGGTGACCAAGCGACAGCTCCACTCGCGGGAACGGTGCTTGTTCCAGTGGCAGAAGGAGATGTACAGAACCAGCCAGGCAAGGAGGCTGCAGGTCACCTCGAGAGGGACAGAAACCATCCTGCTGAACAGAGAGCAAGGACGTTAGGAGCCCAGCAGACCCCTAAACTGTTTGTGCAGACCCTCATCTTGCTGTGCAGCCCAGTACATAAGTGGAAGCCCTGGGGAAAGGGGGAGCAAGCAAACCCAAAGCATACACAAGCAAAGCAAACCAAACGACCACCCCCAAGCATGCCTTGTGGCCTTCCCAAGAGCCTGCTGCTCTCCTGAGATCTATTCAGCACCATTTCCCTACACCCCTCTCCTCCTTAACAAGCCCCAAATATGTCTGGGCATAAACAAGATCCCAGCACCTCCCGAGCTAAAGTGTCCCTGGCCTCCCCGGCCGCCGCTCCCCTCGGTGGGGGCAGTGGACAAGGACCAGATCTCATTCCCCAACACGCATGGGACGGGGGGCGGAACAGGAGCTTGCCCCGGGGTTCCCCAGCACCCCCACCCCCGCCCGCTCCTTGCCCCAGGGATCCACAGCAGCAACCCACCCGCTCCTTATTCCGGGGTTCCCCAGCATCCCCCCGATGGCTCCTTACCCCGGGCTCTCCACGCCGGGACCAGCTCTGCGCACCCGGGACCTGCCGCCCGGCTGCAGGCTCCAGCACTGCCCGGGACGGGAGGCGGCACCGGCGTCCGAGAGGCTTTTATCTCCCCTCCCCTTCCCTCTTCTCCCCGCCCCCGGCACGGCAGCTTCTGCCGTGGAGGATTCCTCTGGTTACGTCGCCAGTTCCATGCTGCCCTTGCCCCGAGACTGCGCTGGGCATCTCTTGCCCCCTGCTCCCCATCCCCGTTTGCTCTGCCTCGGAGCGCAAAAGGCTGCGTGCCCCGGGGCAGGGAGAGCTGCCGGGGCCAGGGGGGAGCAGGGGGTCAGGAAAATGAGGACAGGCGTTTGAGGGGTGACAGCCAGGCTGGAAGCTCCATCCAGCTTCAGCGCTCCCCCTGCCAGACTCACATAGGGTCCCCAAGATTTAAATCGGGCTGAATGTTTGTCTCGTTGGTGAAGTAGAATGCAATGGAGAATAAAACTGGATCAAGCAAGGGGGTGGTGGTGCTGGTGTGATATTTTTTCTCCCCTTCTGTTGTTCGTTTTTTAACAAGCATGCTTTCAAATTTCATACTGGTCTTGGAAAGAGAGGCTGAGTAGGTGGGCTTAGGGTGGGTGGGCTTAGAGTGGGTGGGCTGAAAACACCTTTGTGTTGCCCTGTGCTGGTTGCAAGGAGGGGAGGCTGAGAGGGGAGTCAGTTTGGGATCACAGATTAACAGATTGCATCGGCTGGGAAGGGGCTCTCAAAAGCCATTTTGCCCAAACTTCCTGCAGTGAGCTGGGAGCTTGGGTCCGGAGCTGGGGAGTGGTGCAGGATGCCCAGGGAGATGTGACACAGAACATGCAGAACAGGGTGAGTGAGAAAGGAGCTGAGCTGGGGCTGAAGCAGAGACAGGAATGAGTAACCACCACAGGGCTCTGCTTCCTCCCAACCCTGGCAGGGAGCTCAGTGTCAGTGCCATGTAATTTCTGTTTATTCAGTTTGCTTTAAAAGCTGTCTGAAGGAGATTGTTTGTCACAAGCAATGAAAACCTTCCCCACAGCCAAAGAGCTCTGCTCTGCGAGTGAAACCAATCGTTCAGAGAGGCCTCAGCTATGGATACTCAGGTCTGGTGTGTGTGTGCTGCACGCCCTGGAATGGCTCTCAGTGTTAGAAAAGCTCTGGACACTAAAATATGCCTCTGGCTGGATTGTGGATTAGAAGTTGCTCTTTTGAGCTGACTCTTCCTGATATATTTTTTTCCCTCTTTTGCCAGCATTTTGGCCCCCACTCTGGAGGCTGCACAGCCGAGGACCCCCAGCCCAGAGAGAGGGCATGAAGAAGAGCCCCAGCAAGCAGAAGAGTTAGATTCACACTTCCCCCTCTCCATTTCTTCCCAGCATAAAATGGTTTTAAAAATCACAACAGACTTTGTTGGGGGGAAGGGGGGGGGAAAGAAAAACCAACCAAAAAGTTTCATTTCATTTTAATGTCTTCACTGAAAAACAGAGATGATGAAAAGTGTGCTCAAGAGGTAAATGGGGGTGGGAGGGAATCCAGGAAACAGAAACAACAATTTCTCCTCTCTTTTGTTGGTTTGTTTTTGTTTTGTCAGAACATTTTGCACAAACTTGGTTTAGGACTTTAAGGAAAAGAAATCTTGGTTTTTTTCCCCTTGCTTTCCTTCTTCTTTTTTTTTTGTTTCCCTCCCCCAAGAAATGTTACCTGATCTTTTCCAGTCCTCTCTCATTGTTTTCAGCATCTGCCTCTACACCAAAAACCTCACTCAAAGCAACAAATGCAGTGCTATATACAGTGTGCATGTGGGGCTCAATACTTTGTGTGCAGGTAGCTGATAAAGGAGTCACCGTCCCTGGGGGAGTTCAAGAGGGGATGGGACGTGGCACTGGGTGCCATGGTTTAGTCATGAGGTCTGTGGGTGACAGGTTGGCCTTGCTGATCTTTGAGGTCTCTTCCAACCTTCTGTGATCAATTCTGTAGGTCCACAGACTCCCCCTGGCAATCAATTCATCACACGAGACCGGGTGAGTAGGATAAGAACCGACGGATCAAGTATCATTGGGGTGGGGTTTTTGTTTCCTCCCAGAAATGACAGAGGATAATATTTACTTTAAAAAACAAACCCAAAACAAAACAAAACCAAAGCTCACATTTACCTAAAAAAAAAAGGTCATCAGAAAAAAAACCCAAAAAGAACTACAGCTCCAAAATGTCTATTTACAACCTGCGAACTGGATGCTGATTCACTCTGGTTCCACTGAATTCATCACTTGTACCCAGAGCCAAGGGTTTGTGTTGCTCAACTCTGCTTTAACAAAATGCAACCATCTGCCTTCTTTTCAAAGGGACAACGATTTCCCCTGGTGATGTGCTGGGAAAGCTGAAGTTTCCTAGGCTTTGGCATCGGGTGGAAATGAAGAAACACTTTGCACACAGGACCCTCAAGGTTCACACCTGAGCAATACGACTTTGTCCTCCCAGGGACAGAAGAGCAGGCAAGCTACGTGACTTACAGCTCACGAAAGGCCAGAACATAAGCACACCTCTGCTCCAGAGCAGTTGCTTTCATTTGGTATTAGAGAGATCCCAAAAGGATGAATAAAAGAAAGAAGGGAAGGCCAAGACAAATCCTCCTCCCATCAAATCAACATAAACTGCTTTTGTGGTCAACAGTGTCAAAAGTTCCCCCCCCCACCCCATGGCTTTCAAACAGTGACATCCTCCAGCAGGGCAGAGAGGCCAACTGGGAGCAATAACAAGACCTGGACACAAAGTTTGCAAAAGACAACAACTTTTTTAAAAGGGAAAAAAAAAAATAATAATAAGAATGCTCTAAAATACTTAATTAAAAAATATAAGGAAAAAAGAAGGAAAGAAAGGGGAAAAAATAGGTTAAGAGAGCAGAATGGCTCAAAGCAAAGCAGGTTGGGTGGTGGAGAAAGCACAGTGCCATTGACCTTGGAAGTCTGTCGCAAACCAAGGCTCACATCTGGACACAGGTCTCTGGTGAAATGAATTGGGTAACCTTGGCTCAGTTTGGGGGTCCGTGGGATGTGTGCGTGACAGTAACAGCAGTGATAGACCCTCCCTGGGGCAAGCTCTGAAACGGGGTGGGGAGGAAAGAGGGTGCTGAGAGAGAAATCCTTCCAGATTAGAGGTGGGCAGGCAAGCCAGTGGGGATGCAGAGACTGGCAAGCAGAGGGCAGTGTGTCATGCGAATAGTGCTAAGCAAGGGCTGGTTCTTGGAGTGAGTGCCTGGCAGAGCATGGCCGTGTCACTGGTGGCATTGAGAATCCTCGGGGGAAGGGCAGCTGCAGTTTTGAGTCCCTGGAGAGTTCCGTTGCTATGGGTTCCCTTAAAATAAGACCTTCATTTTGGCAGCATTTTGAAGGCACTGGAACACCAGGTGTTGCCCCAAGCATTGCTCCTAGAGAAGTTGGTCCATAGCTAGAAGTCAGAGCTCCTTTGACACGTGATGGAAGAGTCAGCTCAGTGGAGGTAGGTAGGTTGATTCCATCGGTACCAGGATCTGTTTGTAACACAGGAAAGAAGAGCTACAATTGCTGTGTTGTTAACAGTTTCCCCCTGAAATAAAAACCCTTATTATTCCATTTCCAACCTTACTTCAGCTTGGCAGCCAGCAAGTCATCCTTCACTCCTACAGGAAGCTCATAGAAGACCTCATGACCTCCTAAGCAACATCTTCCATTGTGCTGCTCTTGTCACACAGATTACCTGGCTGGTGGACTTCCTCCATGCCAGAGGAGGTCTGATTCATGGGACAGGGTGATCCATGACTCAGGAAGCCCAGCAGCTGTGAGTAATGCCCTCTGCTCTCTGATGCCTTCCTTCTAACACAGCATCCTTGATGCAATGTAGAAACTACAAGAGCAGTGAGGCTGGAGCAGCACAAACTGGGGCAGGGACATGGTCAGTGGAATAACCAGAAGAGCTCTGAGCCCATGTGAAGCCCACAGAACCCAGCTCTAAGCCCACAAAACCCTTAATCCTTTACAACACCTAAAGGCAGGGTAGGGGAAAAATCTGTGGTGTTGTTTCATCTGCCACTGTGGAAGCATTACCCTGCAGAAGAGCTCTCTGGGTGGCACTGTAGGAGAGCAAACTGGCTGTGGAGGGAGTTATCCAAGCTCTGCTGCTGCTTCCTCCACACAAGGAGTTAGTTTAGGAGAATCCTAATGGCAAACATTTCTACCATTGTGTGTGTGTGTTTGTTTGTTCCCCCCCTTTTTTTTCTTCTTCTTTGAACCAGTAGAGTTTTTCTGACAAAACTTGATTTACTATTTGTCTTCAAGCAGCAAAATAGCCATAGCCTAAGAAGCTTCAGGTTGGAGTCACATATTCATAGAATGATTTGGGTTGGAAGGGATCTTAAAGATCATCCAGTTCCAACTCCCTGCCATGGGCAGGGACACCTCCCACCAGCCCAGGTTGCTCGAGGCTTCATCAGCCTGGTTTTGGACACCTCCAGGGAGGGAACATCCACAATTTCCCTGGGCAACCTGTTGCAGTGTCTCCCCACCCTCACTGTCAAGAATTTCTTCCTGATCTCTAGTCTAGATCTCCCCTCCTCTAGCTTCAATCCAACCCCTCTCATCCTATCATTCCAAGCCCTTCATGTAAGAACCACGTAGCTCCATATTACTGGAGCCTCTAAGGGCCTAAGTGTTCTTCTCTAAGGTCTCATTGCTTTTCTCCCAAGTCCTCCAATCCCCTCACCAAGGAGCAAGCTGTGGGGCCCCATCTGCCTTACCCTGAAGAGTTGAAACCGGACGAGTTCATTGCCGCTTTGGAGTTACTCTGGGCTGTGCCGGGGCTGCTGGCATGGAGAGCGCTGCCAGGGGACGAGGGCCTGCTGGAGTTTCCTGGGGAACACGATGATGTTACTGTGTAGCAGAGAAAGCAGAATAAGACTGGGGAATCTCTTGTTCCTGACAAGGACAGCCCAAGCCCAAAGACATCCACCTTATTTTGCTGCCATCTGACTGCCTGTCTGCCCTGCAGCAGCAAGGCACAGTCTGTGCCCCAGCCACGGAGAGCCAGGACTGCTTGCTCTCTCTCTCCCCAGCACTTGGTTTCTGTGTGGATTGCACTTCTTAAAGCAGATCCTGCTGAAGAAGCACGATAACCTACCCTCAAACACTCCTCCTGCTTAGCTTCTAGGTGTGCCTGGCTCCCAAACCTAAACACTCCAGTCAGGATTATCCTGGGAATGTTCCCATGCTCAGGGAGCTTGCTGTGTCTTTGCTGCTGCCAAGAGGAAGACTCAGCTGCTCTCAGCCCTTGTACACTAATTATGTGGGGATACTTTCCCAGGCCAAATCCAAGGGTCTTATGAGGACTGATCTGCAAATGTCACCTAGACACCAAGTAGACAGAGAGCAAGAGAAGAGGAAGAAGAGAAGGAATGGTGAGGAAGGTTTCTTGAGGCTTACCAGTCCCAGGCATGGTGCTGTGCACCGGATTGACTGAGAGGGGCCCCAAGGACCCTGAGGTAGAGACCTAGAGAGAAACAGAAACAAAGAGTAAGCACCTGGTACTGTGAGGGTATAGATCACAAAAGGCCAATCCTTGCACACTCCTTTTAGAGCATGATGGCTCCCAGGCAGATGATTTAATCTACATCTGGGCTCCCAGAGATATTTCTATTCATACTCTATTGCAGAAGCACCATGCCCATATCCACAGCCATACAGGGAAACCAGGGTGAATATTACAAGCACCTGACACTCTCTAGGTCTAAATTTATGGATCAACCCTGAAATGATCAAACTCAAGCCAGAATTGTGGAAGTCTTGAGATTCAGCTGCTGGCCTTTGGATAGAATCACAGAATTGTCAGGGTTGGAAGGGACTTCAAGGCTCAGCCAGTTCCAGCCCCCCTGCCACAGGCAGGGACACCTCACACTACAGCAGGTTGCTCACAGCCATATCCAGCATGGCCTTAAAACCTCCAGGGATGAGGCTTCCACCACCTCCCTGGGCAACCTGTGCCAGGCTCTCACCAGCCTTATGGGGAAGAACTTCTTCCTAACATCCAATCTGAATCTACCTATTTCTGTTTGGTTTTTTTGCCATTCTCCCTAGTCCTGTCATTATCTGACACCCTAAAAAGTCCCTTCCCAGATTTCTTGTAGCCCCCATTAACATACTCTCAGTTTAAAACTTCCCAGCTCACTCTGATCTTGGGCACAACTAATCCCTTTTCCTACAGGGAGTTCTTGGTGGGTGAGAATCCTCAGGTGACAATTAGTAATTTGGTGGCTGCAATCAAAGCAAGCCTGGAGCATTTGTTGTTCAACCACGACACTTTAACTGAAGGCAAGGTGCTGTTCAGAGTGACTGATGAGCAAAGGCACAGTGCTGTACAACGTGCTCACAGGGAAATTATTCACCAGAGCTGCTGCTTGAAAGATTCATGGCTTGCAAGCAGCATTTGGTGCTTGTGACTGTAGACTGAAGGCGCTGTGCAACGAGTGAGCAAAGCTCTTGTGATGTTTGCCTGCCTTCTGATGGATAATTCCAAACCCCAGGAGACTTCCAGATAAACTGTTGCTTGTGAGTACACACTCTCCCTCCCACTCACATGTACTCCAGCACTGAAGGGAGGTTCCCTGCCACTTTTATCAGTGGAGGCAACTAAGTCACTACCGACTTGCCCAGGGAGGTGGTAGAAGCCTCATCCCTGGAGGTTTTTGAGGCCAGGCTGGATGTGGGTCTGAGCAACCTGATCTAGCATGAGGCCCATGGCAGGGGGGTTGGAACTAGATGATCCTTGAGGTCCCTTCCAACCCTGACAATTCTGATTCTATGACTAGTAAAGAACATGCTTTCACCAGCTTCTCACAACAGGTGAGAAGTTTTCCCCATCCTTTCTGGCAATGAATATATGCTTGCCCACTTGTGGATGGACACCATGAGAAGCACAGTTTCATAGATTCATAGAATGGTTTGTGTTGGAAGGGACCTTGAGGATCATTTAGGTTGGACATGATGATCTCGAAGGTCTCTTCCAACCAGGTCTATTCCATTCCATTCCATTCCATTCCATTCCATTCCATTCCATTCCATTCCATTCCATCCTATCCTATCCTATCCTATCTTTCCAACTCCCTGCCATGGGCAGGGACACCTCCCACCAGCCCAGCTTGCTCAAGGCCACATCCAACCTGGCCTTGAACACCTCCAGGGAGAAGGCATCCACAACCTCCCTGGGCAACCTGTTCCAGTGTCTCACCACCCTCACTGTTAAGAATTTCTTCCTAATCTCCAGTCTAAATTTCCCCTTGCCAAGCTGCAGTCTGTCCCTTGTGCTCTGAGAACCTTCAGCTGGTTCTCAGAGCCTCCTCCTGTGTTGGTTGATTGAACCATACTGGAGCAGCCCAGGGGTGGGACAGCCTGATGCCCATGATCTGCACCCTCCAGCTGTTTGGGATGGTGGGGTCTGGGTGTGCATGCAAAGCTGCCTTCATCCCAATCTATTGTGATCTTGCTGTCACTGATTTAGAATGGATTTTGTAGTCCTAAAATGAATAGTTGCCTATGTGCTCTGATATCAGATGTGCTGTGGTTACACACACTGGCTAGCATACAGCTGGCACTACCAAAAGTGTATCCTGCATTTCTGTCCACAAGCTGACATGGAAATGGTTACCATTAGGTTCTTAGAGTCACCAAGGACATTGACACCAGTGGGTGTAATCCTCATTCCTCCTCCATCACACTTTGGAAAGCTTTTATTTGCTGATCTCAGGGTGAAAAGTTTTGAGCTGACCTCTGTATTTGAATATTTTTTTCCTGCAACTGATCTGTGCCTTCTAGGAAACCTTTCTGTTCTTTCTGTTTCTTTCATTGACAGAGCAAAAATAAATGTTCTGGAGGTGCAGGCACGAGATTCCATCCAAGGTGGGATGAGAGGCAGCTGGGCAAACACTCCACCACACACTCCTGCAGGTGTAGTCACCCACTGGACACGAGTGAGCTTGCCAGCAACTCAAGAGCTTGAGTGGACAAGGACATGTCTTGTCCTGTTTCCATTTCCACCCTTTCCCCTCCTTGTCTGGGATGGCATGCAGAACTCCTTCACCCAAAGCCTCTCACCAGTCTGGAATTGTAGATAGGTGATTTGATGGGGGATGGCATTGGGCAGCTGATCCGCTTCTCCTTCTGGCGCCGGTTGCAGAACCAGACCCGAACCACCTCCTTCTCCATGGAAAGCTGCTCTGCTATCAAGGATATCTCCTCTGAACTGGGCTTGGGGTTCTGCTGAGAAAAGACAGGAGGTTAAAGAAAGCCCCAAGGAGCTGTAATTGACAGTGGCAATGTAATGCTTCTGCTGCTGGAAAGGTGGAGGACAAGGGTGGGGGTGGCTGTAAACTGGGGAGGGGAGGAAATTTGCTTCTAAGAGAAAGGGTAAATACTTGGGTGAGAGATTGTGCTCTGTGAACCAGAAAGCTCCTCTGATTCAACACCAAGGCTCAGGGATTCAGTGGGCAGTGAGTCACAGCACCTGTCCCTGTTATTGCACAAAGCACCACGCTCTTTGATCTTAACCCTACATCATTGCTCAGGGGAAAGTGAGTGGCTGATGCTCTTCTTATCACTACACAGAACATCCAAGCTCTGAGTGCTGCTTGTGCACCTGCCTGCACCATCCCAGAGCAGCCATTCCTTCCCTTTCTTTCCCTCTGCCTTATTTGTAAGGGGAAATAATGGCACCTATCCTTTCTTCTGAGTCACAACAATCCCCAGGGGGTTGGAACACCTGTTCCAGTGTTCCACTACCCTCAGGATGCAGAACTTGTTCCTAACATCCAGTCTAAATCTGCTCTTCTCTAGTTTGAAGCCATTGCCTCTTGTCCCATCACTGCAGGCCTTTGTAAACAGTCTCTGGACTCACTCCAACAGCTCTGGGTCCTTCTTACGCTGGGGACACCAGAACTGGATGCAGTATTCAAGGTGGGGGCTCAGCAGAGCAGAGTAAAGGGGAAATCAGTGGCTGATGGTGAGGAGATGTGGCAACAAAACTGTAACTCTCTAAACCCAAATTTGCCAAGGGGGCTCGCTTTCCGCTTAACCTCTTCCAGCATTTTCTAACCTGCTCTCAAAACAAGCAAAGAAGAAGACTTCTCCTATTTTTTTTTTTGAGGATTCAATGTTCCTCTGACCTAGGAAACATCAAACTCAGAGGGAGTTCACTACAGATGGAAAGACTGTTTTTTCCCCTCACATCTTGAAATCTCTTCTCCAGCGTGGAGCGAATGTTGGTCTCAATGCTGGTCCTCTTCTTTCGTTTCCGTCCAAACATCTCGTTGACTGAGGGGTAGGAATTAGGAGTGCTCATGGAGGAATCCAAAGGAGCAGATTCTGGGGAGAGGGGGAGAGGAAAAATGAGAGATTTAAGAAGATAATGAGTGGGTTGGGTTTCTTTATTCCTAGAACTTTTCTGGGAACTGAGAGGCCGAGGGAGCTAGGAGTGTTCAGCCTGGAGAAGAGGAGGCTCAGGGGAGACCTCATTGCTCTCTACAGCTACCTGAAAGGTGGTTGTAGTCAGGAAGGGGTTGGTCTTTTCTCCCAGGCAACCAGCACCAGAACAAGAGGACACAGTCTCAAGCTGTGCCAGGGGAAGTTTAGACTCGAGGTGAGGAGAAAGGTCTTCCCAGAGAGAGTCATCCATCATTGGGATGTGCTGCCCAGGGAGGTGGTGGAGTCCCCATCCCTGGAAGTGTTCAAGAGGGGATTGGACGTGGCACTTGGTGCCATGGTCCAGTGATGAGGTCTGTGGTGACAGGTTGGACTTGATGATCTTTGAGGTCTCTTCCAACCTTGGTGATTCTGTGACACTGTGATAGAATTGTTAGAGTTGGAAGGGACCTCAAGGATATTCCAGTCCCAACCCCCCTGCCATGGGCAGGGACACCTCACACTACAGCAGATTGCTCACAGCCACATCCAGCCTGGCCTTCAAAACCTCCAGGGATGAGGCTTCCACCACCTCCCTGGGCAACCTGTGCCAGGCTCTCACCACCCTCATGGGGAAGAACTTCTTCCTAACATCCAATCTGAATCTACCCACTTCTAGTTTTGCTCCATTCCCCCTAGTCCTATCACTCCCTGACATCCTAAAAAGTCCCTCCCCAGCTAGTCATGATTAAAATTGCTCCAACAGTCCCAAATCCATCACTGATCTTTTCCAAATCAGGAGAGAATTACAGAGTGCTACAGCATTACTCAATGCCTCATTTCTCCTTTCCCCCAGCCTGATTTCCACCCTGGGGACCACGTATTTTCCAACTATTTAATTTCACACAGTTAAAGATGCTGACTTGCATCACTGGGATCAGGCCTTGTGTAGCTGAGACATCTTCTCACATGATAAGTTGGCCAAACATGCCACTCCTGAAGGGCTGGGTGAAGCACAGGAGACTACTTTCTTCCTATAGTGGTTCTCAGACAGCAGAAGACAGCCCAGTTCTGCTGCTGCTGGGGATTCCCCTTGCAGTGCTATCTTCCTTTCCTAATTACTGCTGCTGGGCTGATCTCTGAGCACTTGGAGTCCCTTCCTATTCTTTCTAGTTTACACAAGGAGGGACTGGATGGATCAGCCCAGTGGTTTGCCCCAGGCCATGCAACAGAGCAGGAGGCAATGCAGGAAAGAGCTGCCCCAGACACCGAATTGCAACACGAATCCCACGCTGCCAGAGAGAAAGGACAGATGTGGTTTGATATCTGGGCCTCTGCTGTGTGAGGAATGCAGCCTGGTTGCCAGCCCAGCCTCACATCTGAGAGGTCTTAGCTACAGCTCTGACCTTCCTGGCTTGCACTGGAGGTTCCTGGAAGGGTGCCCTTGTCCTGGCCAAGACGTTCCTGCACGCTGTCACATACCTGCATCACTCAGCCACTTCTCCAGCAGTGGTTTGAGCTTGCACATGTTCTTAAAGCTCAGGTTGAGAGCCTCAAAGCGGGAGATGGTGGTCTGGCTGAAATCGTTGCCGTAGAGCTTCCCCATGGCCAGTCCGACATCACCCTGCAGGGAAGTTCCAGGTCACAACACAAGCTCAGAAGAAGCCCTCACAGCTTCCAGCTGCCAGCCCACCTCTCTCTCAGGTTGCTTCCAGCTTAAGTTCAACCCTGTTTCCACCACCTGCCTTCCAGAGAAAGTGGCTTCTTTTCCCACAGGAACCTGGCCCGCAGCCCTGAGTCTTTGTGTACTGGAGAAGGTGCAGATGAGGTCACAGTAATGACTTATTAGGAAGGGTTTATCTCTTCATATCTTTGGAAAGGTTTCCTCTAAAGAGCACCAAACTGTATGTAATGCAGCCCTTCCTCCATCCACACCTCTGCCACAAACTCCCCCAGCCCTGCTGAGACCTCATCTTGAGTACTGCCTTCAGTTGTGGGCTCCCCAGTTCAGGAGGGACATGGATCTGCTGGGGAGGGTCCAGCAGAGGGCTGTGAGGATGAGTAGGGGACTGAGCACTGCCTGGTGAGGAGAGGCTGAGGGACCTGGGGCTCTTTAGTCTGGAAAAGAGAGGACTTAGAGGGGATTTAATAAATGCTTATAAATACCCCCACTAAGGCTGGGGGTCAGGAGGCAGGGGACAGGGACAGGCTCTGCTCACTTGCACTCTGGGATAGGACAGGGAGCAATGGATGTAAGCTGCAGCACAGGAGATTTCCACCTGAACACAAGGGGGAACCTCTTTACAGTAAGGGTCACAGAGCACTGGAGCAGGCTGCCCAGAGAGGTTGTGCAGGCTCTCAAGGCCTGTCTGGATGTGTTCCTCTGTGACCTGAGCTGGACTGCATGGTCCTGCTCTGGCAGGGGGCTTGGACTGGATGATCTCTTTGGGTCCCTTCCAGCCCCTGACATCCTGTGAGCCTGTGATCATGCCCAGAAGTGACACCACCATTCCCACTGAGGAGGCTGCTCACCTGTGTGAACCCCAATTTGATTCTCCTTTGTTTGAAAGTCTTAGCAAACTTTTCCAGCTCCTCCAGATCGCTGGGCTCCTCAGATGCTCCTGCTGGAGTGAGGTGCTTTGCCACTTGCAAATGTTGGGGTACATCCAGGTGGGGTTCAACTGATGAGCCAGGGAGTCCAGAACGGCCCACAGCCTGTTAGGAAAGAGCAAAAAGGATGCAGAGAGCCACAACAAGAGAAAATGACACCATTTTCCCTGCCACCTTCCCTTAGTGAAGCAGCACATCCTGCAGGTGGGTGTTTGTCAGGGCAGGACTCTGTGTTGGACCATATGCTGAGGCAAGTTACCTGTGATGCAAGGCTGGGTCCTGGCTGGGAGAGGAGAAGGCTGCCTTGTTGCTGAGGGAAGGAGAGAATGTTGGGCTGCAAAGCTGAGGAGAGAAAAAAAACAAGAGAGAGACATCTGATCAGCTCCTTCATCAGTGGCTGGGCAGCTGAATGTCACTGCACAGGAAGGGCTCAGGAAGCTCTGACTGGAAAATGTTAGGTCAAGGCAGAAGAATTTCAGCCATTAGAACAGACATGGATTATGAGAAAAGTTCTTGTCATGACTTTTTTTAAGCCTGAAAAATGACAAAAAGCAAAATATTTCACCCACTGATCCCTGCCTGTAGCTCATTAACCTGAGGCTGAACTAAGGCACAGATATAGAATTGTTAGTGTTGGAAGGGACCTCAAGGCTCAGCCAGTTCCAACCCCCTGCCATGGGCAGGGACACCTCACATTACAGCAGGTTGCTCACAGCCACATCCAGCCTGGCTGCAAACACCTCCAGGCAGGAGGCTTCCACCACCTCCCTGGGCAACCTGTGCCAGGCTCTCACCACCCTCATGGGGAAGAACTTCTTCCTCACATCCAATCTGAATCTACCCATTTCTAGTTTTGCTCCATTCCCCCAGTCCTATCACTCCCTGAGATCCTAAAAAGTCCCTCCCCAGCCTTCTTACAGCCCACTGCAGATACTGGAAGGTCACATTTAGGTCTCCTTGGAGCCTTCTCTTCTCCAGACCGAACAGCCCCAACTCTCTCAGTCTGCCCTCATAGGAGAGCAGCTCCAGCCCTCTGCTCATCCTTGTGGCCCTTCTCTGGACACCTTCCAGCACATTCCACAGGCCCCAAACTTTGATTTCAGCTGCTGAACAGCAGAGACTTTGCAACATCCTTAGTGGTGACCCCTCCCAGTGCTTCATCTTTGGAGCTATTAAAACAATGTGCATCTTATTTCCAGTAGCAGCTCTTCTGACTCCAACTTTTAGCCACTCCGTCTCTTTAAAACAGGACAAAAAGGAAACAATCCTGGTCATAGTATCATAGTATCAGTCAGGGTTGGAAGGGACCACAAGGATCAGCTAGTTCCAACCCCCCTGCCATGGGCAGGGACACCCCACACTAGATCAGCCTGCCCAGAGCCTCAGCCAGCCTGGGCTTAAACACCTCCAGGGACAGGGCCCCAACCACCTCCCTGGACAACCCATTCCAGGGCTTCACCACTCTCATGGGGAAGAACTTCCTCCTCACCTCCAGCCTGAGTCTCCCCATCTCCAGCTTCATTCCATTCCCCCTAGTCCTATCACTACCTGAGATCCTGAGCAGTCCCTCCCCAGCCTTCTTGGAGCCCCCTTCAGATCCTGAAAGGCCACAATGAGGTCACCTGGGAGCCTTCTCTTCTCCAGACTGAACAGCCCCAACTCCTTCAGTCTGTCCTCATAGCAGAGGTCCCACAGTTAATCTCCTGAGCCTGCACCCTCTGCTTTCTACATTTCACTTGGGAGTGTCATTTTGCAGCTGGCTGCCCCTTCCTTTGCCATCTCCACTGTATTTCAAATAAATGGAATTTCTGGTGGAACGTATAAACCAAGACAAAGTGATGAAAGGAACAAAAGAGAGAGAAGGGAAGGCAATCCATAAAAACTAACAAACCCTGGGTATTTATGGAGGCTGTGTAATTGTTTAGCTGACAAATGTTCAAGCACCAGCCTATATCTCTTACAAGGAATGTCCTAAAGGATTAAGCAGCAACTGAAGCAGCGCAGCTCCCGAGGAGTTTAGTCAGGTTCTCCCAGCCTGCTGTGGGTGAAGCCTCTGGAATGTAGGGAGGATTTATAACCTTCTTTGAAGCAGTCAATATATTCTATTGATTGGAACTGACATTTATAGGGAAAACCATAGAAATTTATGGACTTCTGCTGGGGGGAAAAAAAGCCCAGAAAAGGTAAAAAAAACCCACCCAAAACCTCATCTCCAGAATCAATCACTCCCCCTTTCTTTCTCTTTCCTGTCTCTCCCTCTTTTCAAATTGATCTCTGAGTGTGCAGGATCACATTTATTTATTTAGATGGATGTTTCAATAAGCCTTCCCTAATGCTGGAACAACTTTGAATTTCAAATGCAGGCAGGTAATGAGGTGCACATTTTGAAGAGAGAAGGTAATTAATCACTGGAATGACTTGCCTAGGGACATGGTGGATGCTCTGTCATTTGGAGTCTTTAAAACCATGATTGAACACCTTTGTGAAAGCTGAGCTCCAGCTCAAAGGGAAATTATGGACTGGAGCAGGGAATCACCAGTTTGACAGCTGATGGCGCTGAGGCTGTGTCTTGGTAAGATGAAGACTTCAACAGCAATATGAGGAGAGGCTGAGGGAGCTGGGGGTGTTTAGCCTGGAGAAGAGGAGGCTTAGGGAGACCTTATTGCTGTCCACAACTACCTGAAGGGAGGGTGTAGCCAGGTGGGGATTGGTCTCTTCTCCCAGACAACCAGCACCAGAACAAGAGGACACAGTCTCAAGCTGTGCCAGGGGAAGTTTAGGCTGGAGGTGAGGAGAAAGTTCTTCCCAGAAAGAGTAGTTTGCCATTGGAGTGTGCTGCCCAGGGAGGTGGTGGAGTCCCTGTCCCTGGAGGTGTTCAAGAGGGGATTGGACGTGACACTTGGTGCCATGGTTTAGTTAGTCAGGAGGTGTTGGGTGACAGGTTGGACTTGATGATCTCTGAGGTCTTTTCCAACCTTATTGATTCTATGATTTTGGCTGATAGTATTCCCAGCATCTACCTGGCTGTGTGTTTCCACTTCTAAGGCACAAAGCTCTCACCTCCTCATTCAGGTGTGCCAGCATTAGCTGATCACAAGGCAGCACAGTGAGGCACATCAGGGATTAGTTGATCAGACCTGAGAACATATCTAGTTTAAAAGCAGCTTTAAAACACTGAAAGCAACCCAAACCCTGTGTCCTCTGGGAAAGGTTGAGTCCACAGCCAAGTCCTTTTGGCCACCATATCCATGAACTGATGTCCCCAGCAGGAAACACTGAGAGTGCTCCCATGACAGCCCAAGTGACAGCTCCAGGAATATTTTGTATATCCCTTTGGTATCAGAGAGTCATAAAATGGTAGGGACTGGAAGGGACCTCTGAAGATCATCAAGTCCAACCCCCATCCCAAAGCAGGATCCCCTAGGGCAGATCACACAGGAAAGCATCCAGCTGAGTCCTGAAAGTCTCCAGAGAAGACTCCACAACCTCTGTGGGTAGCCTGCTCCAACACCCTCCCAGTGAAGAAGTTTCTCCTCATGTTGAGGTGGAACTTCCTGGGCTCTAGTTTGTATTCAGTGCAGAATGCTCCACCTGAGTCTGTACCAAACAACTGACTCCACAAAACCAATCTGTGCCTTCACTTTCACTCCTCAGTGGCTGTGCATGCACATGGCAAAGGATCATTGAAGCTTGGCAATCATCTATTCAAATGGAAGTGTTTTTGCACAAAAAGCCAGCTACTGGCCAGAACATCCAGCCTTGATCAGGCCTGGAACCAGAAATGGTCACAGCCAAATAAGTGGCCATCTGTTGGAGGAGTTCTAGCTGCCAAAGGAAGTAAATTAATAGAAGAAACTCTAACTCTATGAAAGGAAGCAAGTTCTGCTTGGCAGCAGGATGTGCTTCTCATTATGCATCAATAAAAGCAGGCAGCAAGCAATAGATTAGCCTGGCCCTGCTATTTCAAACTCAATTCTAGATAGACATCAGAGAGACATCAAACAGTTCCTTTATACTTCACTCAGCATCATTTGGCTGAGTTCAGAGTTTAGAAACCATCAGTGAGAAACAGATTTTTTCCCCTTGCCTACACCATGGGTTTTTTCTAGGAGTGTACACATCAGTGAATTCAGGCTGCAGAGGTTTTTCAGGTCTTAATGTTGAATTTCTGGTTGATACAGAGGGACCTCGGTGCTGGAATAAATCCAGACTGTGAGCAACAGGACCCTGTGCACCTGTCAGGCTATGGATCAAAGGCTGTGCTTGTCATTGGCTTCATCCTCCTTGTTGAAGTGACATTGAAAAACCTCAGCAGTGAAAGCAGAAAGCCAGAGACTTTCTCAAGCACTGAGCAAAACCTTCCTGCCTTTCATGGAGCTTTCAGAAGTAGTTGGACCTCCTGTCCTCTCCTGCCCCATGGCTTGAAGCAAGATTTGGGAACACCTCAGGCAACTCCAAACCACTCAGCTCTTCCCCCCCCCCACCCGGGTTGCTCCTGGCTGGGTTAGAACTGTTTGTTGTAGAGCCAGAATTGCTCTTCCACCAGAGCAGCTCATCTCCTTCCCTGGATTTGCTCTCCCTCTAAGGTATTCTGAGGGATCAACTCCAGCTCTCCTCAGTTTTCTGGAAGAAATGAAGAGTGCTAAACCAGAGAGGCTGGGAGCTCAGGCAGGCTGCCGCTGCTCGCCAGGAAGCAGGCTCCTTGCCGGTTTACTGAAAGCCAGTCAGGTGCTGTCCTGCTCTTCGGAGGTGGGATCCATCCCCAGGCTGCCAAGCCTGGCCCCAAGGTGGCACTCTTGGTGCACACAAGCCACAGGTGCCAGGAGCATCTCCCAAACCGGATCCTTCCCGGAATGTATGGGATAATCCCAGGCGTGGGAACGAGCAGAGCAGGGAATGCATCTGCTAAGGTTGCAGCAGAACAGACACCATCGTGCTGGGATCACATGAAAGGATACAGCTATGAGAAGGGACATTTTCCTAGATACATGTCTACTTCCAATAATTCTAGGCTGAGAGAGCTGGGGCTGTTCAGCCTGGAGAAGAGAAGGCTCCAGGGAGACCTTAGAGCAGCCTTCCAGTACCTGAAGGGGCTGCAGGAGAGCTGGGGAGGGGCTTTTGACAAGGGGTTGGAGTGAGAGGATGAGGGGGAATGGATTGAAGATCAAGGAGGGCAGATATAGACTGGAGATTAGGAAGAAATTCTTTCCAGTGAGGGTAGGGAGACACTAGAACAGGTTGCCCAGGGAGGTTGTGGATGTCCCTTCCATGGAGGTGTTCGAGGCCAGGTTGGATCAAGCCTTGAGCAAGCTGGGCTGATGGGAGTTGTCCCTGCCCATGGCAGGGGGTTGGAACTGGACGATCTTTAAGATCCCTTCCAACCCAAACCATTCTATGAATCTATGACTTCCCCTTTCAGCTCTTCTTTGCTCTTACCTTGTTGCCCAGCCTGAGACTGAGACAGAAGAAACTGGGGAACTGACTGCATGTGACCAGGAAGCAATACAAGCTGCTGCAGGGTGTGAAGAGAGCTCATATCCTGCAGGAGAAAGCAAAGGGAACAACACAACTCAGAGACGTCTACGCCAGCTCTGCAGGAGAGCTTCCCTCATCTCTGAGGCTGTCCTTGACCTCATTCACACTTTTCATTTAGCTGCTAACACACCAGATTTGTCTCATTCATGCACTGGAGAGTTAGAGATCCAGGGGTACTCCAGGGTTCGAAGTTTTCAGCTGTGTGGAGAGCTCTGTGCACAGCCAGCCACACGGAGAGCTGTCTCCTCTTACAGGAAAAACTTTGCTTCTTGGAAACAACATTTCTGATGGACTGGCAATCAACCTCTGTTTGTGAAAACTATTGCATCTCAGTGTCTTGGCATTGTCTCAGCCTCCCATGATTTTCAGTTCAAGGGATGCCCTGAGCATGGTGTGGTTTGCCTGCTCAGGAAAGCCTCAAAGGAAATCTCTTCCAAGCACCTGTCCAGTCTGCCTTTGAACCCCTGGAACACTTTCTGCAGGAAGGAGAGAAGCTGACTTCTGCCAGCACAGATTCATTTGTCCAATTTAGTGCTCACCATCCCCTCAAGTCTCCTTTTGACACTGTCAAAAGGCAGATGGAATTGGACAAGTGTCTCAAATCCAGCCCAGAGCTTCACTACCCAGTGCCATTTCAGATCCCAGGATCCCTGAAGCAGCCAAGTCACTTACCCCTGCAATTTGGCTTCCAGGCATCATTGATGACCCCTGCACAAGGTGACCTGACCTAGGGGGGATTGCAGATTGCAAGGAGTCACTGAGGTCTTCGGTTTTGATCTGAAAAAGAGCAGAGCAAGTGTAGCATTAGGGAGCAGAGACAAGGGGCTGCAGGATGTGTGCAAGGGGCAGCTAGGGGTCAGAGAGGCTGGAAGGGATCAGGAAGGGGCTGCTCCTTTCAGAGAAAAGTTAAAGGTCAGGACTCACTGCTTCCATCCCTGGCTTTGCAGAGTGGCATGGTCCTTCCTAACCTCTGCTCTCCAGTCCATTACATGGACATAGCTTTTCTGCTCTGCCAAGCCAAGAGGAAGCCTGCAGCTTGCTCAGTTAAAATGTGTTAATTAAAACACTTTAGGGAATAATCCAAGTTCCAGTGGGTTTAGCAAGGTTTAATGCAGGTGAATGTTTTCCTCAGACAAAACATGGAGGCATCTGGGGGCTGTAAGGAAGATATGAAACAATTCTCCTTTATAGATCATGACTTAGAACCCGATGGCAGGGGTGGCTGTGGCTAACCTCTCATTTCATTCTGCAGGCAGCAGAGAGCGATGCTAGAAGGGGATGGGAAAGGAAAGATCACGAAGTAAAGGAGCTCAAAAAGCAGTATAATCTTCCAGACTTGGAAATACAGCACCCCAGGCACCAAAAGCTTTCTGGGAGAAGCTGAACAAATACAACTGCTGTGGCCAGGAGAAATCTGCTTCCTTCAGCTGTAGAAAAAGAACTGGAAAGCTTCATGGGTGTCAGCCCTTTGTCCAGTGGGCATTTTGACCTGCTTTAATGTTCAAGGAAGATTCATGTCTACCAAAGAAAACCCCAATAAATCAGGATTTCTGGGGCTACCATTTTTAAGAGGAAAAAAAATGTACCCAGGGACCAGAACAGAATCCTGATTTCTGGCTAGAGTCTACATGTCAATTTCTAACCTTGCTACTGTGTTAAAACAAACCAAACAAACCCCAAAGCCCCAACAACAAGGACCCCCTCTAAACCAAACCAAACCAAACCCAAGCAGAACTCAAACAAACCAACCCCACACACAAACAAACAAGCAACCCAAGGGCCTCCAAACAAAGAAAGAAAGAAAACAAACATCCAAAGGAGAGCTGTTGCATCGCTTCATGCTAGCTGAAATCCTTTGGTAAGGCTGCCTGGGACAGCAGAGAGGGGAACCTGGTTGGAGAGATTTTGGAAGTTGTTAGGTTAAATTCCAGAAAGCTGCCTGAGGGGTGGCCATGGGCAGATGCCACAAAGAGGAGGCAAAATTCATACAGAGCTCTTAGAGTAGAGCAAACAACTCCCAAACTTAGGCTCAAGCATGAGAATGCCTCAAACAAACCTCACATCACAAGTTCCATTCCTCCCCCAAGCCTTCCCAAATCAAGAAGGTAACCTCTTTTTAGAAGAGATTTTTCCCCCCATCTCTTTTCCAGAGATGGAAAAGCCATCTAGAAGCCAGAAGGACACCAGAAAGAACACATCATGAAAACCTTTTCCACAGGCTCAGCATCGCAGCGTGACTCTTCCTACTAGGGCTGAACCTCAACACCTTGTGATGGGTTAAGGCCGACCCCCCTCCAAACCAAGAGCCAAACCACCACACACCTCCATCAAATAACTCCTGAGCCCAACAGCCCCAGAAGACCAGCATTGTCTCCTTTGCAGGGTATTTTTCCCCCCTCTTGCAGTGCTGATGGGGACCTTAGGTCGTACAACCTCCTACCAGCAGAGGGGGACAGGAAATTCGGCTTTTACAAACAGTGGGACAAGAGAACATTATTTTGCTTGAGGGAGGTTTTATCTCCACTTGGCTAAACCAAACCAATCCTCCAGAGCAGGAGCAAAGGAGATAACATGTTCCAGAGCAGAAGCAAATGAGAAAAGGCGATCAGAAGAGGCTTGCAGCTGCAGTGCAAGGGGCTGGCCCTTGTAGCATTAACCTCTGGAAGGTGCTATGTAGAGGGAAGGGGATTACAACATCCACTCTCATTACAACCTAAAGCTCTGGACACTGCCGAAACTAGTTGTGCAATAACATTAGCTCCTTGCAACAAGGCTTTTACATTGCTAGGTAATTCCAGTTCTTTCCTACCTTTCAGGTTGGCATCATCATCCTCTTAGGCTGCTGCAGGAAAGCAAAAAGAAGAAAAGCCCAACCCAACCAAAAAACAAACAAACCACCAAATCTGCTGGAAAGATCTTCTTGATCACTATCAAGGTGGATAGTGTCTAAATGACTAAATGGTAGACAAAAGGCTGAGGAGGAGACACCGTTAGCCCTGGAGAATCATCCACGCGTTGCAAGCGAATGGTTTGATGCTTTGTTTTCCTTTCTGAGAGGGCATTAAAAAGAAGTCATCCAAGCCAAAAAAAACAAAAAACAACAAAAGAAAACAAAACAAACCCCCCACAAAAATCAAACTAAGGAGTTACCCCTGCTTGCAATTCATGGGTGTCTGCCCCACACAGTGCAGCCATCCAAGCACTGAGCAGCCTCCAAAAGAAAAAAGTTATCGGCGTGGTGGAGAAGCAGCCACTTGATCCCAATGGAAGTGGAGTGCTGGAGAAGCACGAGCCATTTCCAAACTGGAAGAAAACCTTCACAGCTGCCAAGTGGAATGATTTGGAAGCCTTCCAGGGTGAAAGGGGTGTGTAGCTGCATCCCGGCATCACACAAGACGAGAGCGGGAGGTGGGTTTGGCAAAGGACCGGTTCCCGAGTCAAAAACAACAACATCTCCCCACTGCTCCTTCCCCTGGCCCTGGAAGCCTCTGCCTCCCTCCTGCGCAGTGGGCGGGCACCTAGGGTGCTCTTGACAAATCCTTCTCCCCTACACCTATTTGTGATCATTTCTGGGCTTAAGCTCAAATTTGCCTCTCCCTCCTCTCCCTCTCCCTCTCCCCAGCAGGCCTGCAGCTGGCTAATTATTCATTAGCAAGAGCCCAGGGTTTATCCAAAACTTTGGGGATGGTTTATGCAAATCTTGCACCTTCATACAGATTTTATTATGCCCCCTCCCCTCCGTGGCTAAACTGGCAGTGTTACCAACTGTGCATTAAATGAAACCAACCCAAATCCCCCCCCCCAAAAAAAAAACCCAACCACACACATTGTGGGTGAGGCCTCTCAAAATCATGAGGCTCCCTTAAAACAATGTAAATCTCAGAGTAATGGAGAGGAGGAGTTGGCTTCTCCTTTCCCAGTGCACCAAGCTCTTATTTGCAGCTGTTTTCTTGCAGATAGGAGAAAAGTTCTCTTAAAGGAACCAAAAGAGGTTGAGATCATCACAGAAGCACCTCGTGTAGGTACTTGGTAAGAACCCTGCGAAACGACTGCAAGAGAGCAGCCCTGATGTAGTCAAAAACAGGACCAGATCCCACTGGGGTTCCTCAGGACCATGGCTGCACACGACCGTCAGAGGGGGAATGGGAAACAAAAAGTCATGGAGAACAAGTCCCAGTTTCATAGATTCATAGAATGGTTTGGGCTGGAAGGGAGCTTAAAGATCATCCAGTTTCAAACCCCCTGCCACGGGCAGGGACACCTTCCACCAGCCCAGGCTGCTCATCCAACCTGGTCTTGAACACTTCCAGGGGGAAAGCATCCTCGAGCTCCCTGGGCAGCCTGTCCCAGTGTCTCACCACCTTCTTCCCAGTCAGTTGGATTCGGGGTAATCACACTTTAAGGAAAAATGACCTTGTGAATCAGCAGAGACATGTAATGCACTGCAGATCGATCTCTCTGTGGGTTGGAGGGGAGTCTGCGGGCAGGGCTGGGAGCAGCTCTGAGCTCCTCCAGCGCAGGTAACGGCAGGTGGCGGCACCAGCACGCGGAGCTCCTCTGGGGCTCCTTGGGATAGGAAAGGAATCACACTTGCGGATCTCAAGTGGATGTTTTCACAGCCTTAAAATAGGGTCAGCTGCCCCCAGGCAATCGACGCGAAAAACACAGGAAGGCTGCCTGGAGGGAGCGGGAGTCCCTTCCTTAAGCCGGCTGGCACATCTGCTGTGCCTGGCCCGGGATGGGTCCTTGCTCCTTGCCTATCTCTGGCCCAAAAAAAAAACCCAACCAACCCACCCCCAAAACACAACAAAAACAAAAAGCCAAACAAACTCAGAAACATATTGAGGGCGATGGAAAATGATCAAAGCTGCCTTCAGCTCCCTTGCGTAACCGATTTGTGGAAGGTGTTTCATAAACATTTCATAAGAAGGAGAATTATGAAGAAAACATCTCCCAACCTGCCTGCAATTACTGCACAAACTCTTCCTTACCAGTAGGAAGAAGGGGAGAGAGGGAAAAAAAAAAGAAGAAGAAGAAGAAGAAAAAAACCCCACGAAGTACATCTGTTTTGTAACTGATCTGTGAACTTCTGGCAAGCACTCGGCGGAGGAAAACATCCTGCAGACACGGCGCAGGGCTGTACGCAGTCAGCCTTGCACGAGGGAGTTAGAAGGATTCACCTCAGCAGCACTGATTTAGAATAGAATAGAATCAGCCAGGTTGGAAGAGACCTTCGAGGTCATGGAGTCCAACCTCTCACCCAACACCATCTGATCAACTCAACCATGGCACCAAGGGCCTCATCCAGGCTCTTCCTAAACACCTCCAGGGATGGTGACTCCACCACCTCCCTGGGCAGCACATCCCAATGGACAGTCTCTCTTTCTATGAAGAACTTCTTCCTAACATCCAGCCTAAACCTCCCCTGGCACAGCTTGAGACTGTGTCCTCTTGTTCTGGTGCTGGTTGCCTGGGAGAAGAGACCAACCCCCACCTGGCTACAACCTCCCTTCAGGTAGTTGTAGAGAGCAAGAAGGTCTCCCCTGAGCCTGCTCTTCTTCAGGCTAAGCAGCCCCAGCTCCCTCAGCCTCTCCTCACAGGGCTGTGCTCCAGACCCCTCCCCAGCTTTGTTGCCCTTCTCTGGACACCTTCCAGCATCTCAACATCTTTCCTAAACTGAAGGGCCCAGAATTGGACACAGGACTCAAGGTGTAGCCTAACCAGCGCTGAGCATGGGGCAGAATGAATTCCCTGCTCCTGCTGGCCACACTGTTCCTGATTTCACTGCAGGGAAAGCCATTCCCTCCTGCCACACCAGCCAACAGGCATTGGATTCAGGGACTGAGGGGCAGACTCCATTGGCTGCAGCCCTCCTTATATGAACCCAGCTCAGGGTCACTGCTCTCTGCTAATCTGCCCTATCCTCTTCACCTGTTAGACACCAAAGCAGGCAGCCTGAACACAGCCACAAGCCAATTCATTTTGATGGGCACTCCTGACATCATGTAAGCCCTGCTGCATCATCATCCTCCTCCCCAAGGTGGAACCCACCAACTGATTCAGCACCTAAAGCCTCGAATGCTTTCCCCCAAAAGCAGATAAGAGATCTTCATAGCCTGCCAGAGTGAGGCCACTGAAGCCCTGTCAGCCTTCTCCAGTGCCATGGATGAGGCAGGAGTTGTGGTCGTTGTTGTGAGATAGAAGACAACCAAAGTTGTTGTGCAGTTTCTATTTAGACGGCAACCTCTTTGAAGCAGATGTTTATCTGCCTTCATATCTGCCTTATCTCACAGTCAGCAACTCCCAACTGTTTAGGAGTTCAACCTGCTCACATCCCTCCCTCCCACCACTGCAGAGCAGTGAGCAAGAGGGTCAGGTGCACACAGACTCGGGAGCGTCTCAACCAACTGCCCCTCGCTGGGAGCAAACAGCGCAGATCTACCGGGGCTGGAGCGCTCCCAAAGTGCTCTTTAATGCACCAGGACTGTCTGCAGCTGGCCCAAAGTGATTTGCCTGAAGAGAGGAAGTTTCACAATAGAATCATCTATCAAACCCAGATCCAGAGTTGAACTGGAGCAGGGGAGATTTAGGTTGGACATCAGGAGGAGGTTCTGCACAACGAGAGTGGTGAAACACTGGAACAGGCTGCCCAGGGATGTGGTTGAGACCCAGTCCCTGGAGACATTCAAGCCTTGATATGGCCCTGGGCAGCCTGATCTAGTTGGAGGCATCTCTGCTGCCTGCAGGGGGGGTGGACAAGATGCCTTTTGAGGGTCCCTTGCAACCTGATGTGATGTGTGAATCCAAGGCAATTGCAGTTAACCAACCCTTCCCACCTCCCAATGGCGTAAGCACACTTCTTGGTGAATTACCTGCACACGTGGGCACCATAAAATACACCCAAATAAAACATTATAGCAATAATAATAATGGGCTTGCAATTAACTATTTCCACATGTACTATCCTGCACACATGGCAGAGCTTAACAGACATCCAGGAGGAAAGCAGAACACCCTTCTGTCAATGCAGCGGTGCTCACCCTGGGACCTCTGCTGTCCTTCCACCCTGAAGGGTGGGAAGGGACTTTGTGCAAGGGTTTGTTGTGATAGGATGAGAGGGAATGGATTGAAGCTTGAGGAAGGGAGAGTAAAACTGGAGATTAGGAAGACATTCTTTACAATGGGGGAGGTGGGACACTGGAACAGGTTGCCCAGGGAGGTCCTGGATGCCCTCTCCCTGGAGGTGTTCAAGGGCAGGCTGGATGAGCCTTGAGCAGGGAAGGTGTCCCTGCCTGTGGCAGGGGGGCTGGAACTGGATGATCTTTGAGGTCCCTTCCAACCCATTCTAAGATTCTATGATTTTTCAGAAGCTGTCAGCATGACAAGAGGGGAATCAATCCCATGCTGAATGCATTACAAACTGCATCCTAAAACTCAGCAATTCCCTAACCTCAACACAGCTGCATGAGTCCCTTGGGTTTATGAACTGAGGCCTGATCTGATATGCTACATCCTCAGAGCTTCAGCTCAGGGTGTTAATAGTTGTGCCTTAGCTGTAGTAAAAATGAGGGTGAGAAATCAAACTTGGAGAGTGACAGAGCTACCTACTGCACAAAAGATAACAAGCACAACCACGCTCAGCTTCCCATTCCTGGGCTTTCAGCTGCAGCATCTCCCTAGCTTTTAGGCAGAGCACAGGACAAAGAAAGAAGCCACCTCTCCCCTCTGTGCTGAGTTATAAACCTCAAGATGATCACGTGCAGCACAGCAGGCTTCAAAAGCAGGCACTGGGCAAGGGAGTGGAGAACCACAACCAGAGGTGGGAAGAGCACCTGCTGAGAACAGCCGTGACTGTATCGGTTCCTGCTCAGGTAGGTGCATCCTGATGAAAGGCTGCTCTGCACACTGGAGACTGCAGCCTCTGCAGGGGCCTCAGGAGCACAGAAGCTACCTGGTGCTGTTGGAAGGGGAGCTGTGTTCAGGGAGCACAGAACTGGCCAAAAAAAAATGACTGAAAAGCAACCACTTACAGCATCTGTGGTTCTTGCTGTTGGTACTCAGGCACATGGTGCCTTCTCTGCCAAAGCCTGTGGAGGTGCCAAATGTGTTCAAAAACAGGGGAGGGAAAGGTGTCATTTATGTGGTCAGAACCTCCAAGCAAAGCATGGAAAACAATTTTACCACCATTAAGGCTGTGATTTCTCTCATGTCTCCGTTCCAGAACTCTCCCTACCCCTTCCTCCCTACCCAGAGGTCCTGCCCTTCTGCCCCAACCTTCTCATGAGTTGCAGCATGGCTTCCTGCATCTCTCTCAATTTCACTTGCCCAACCTCCAAAGCTCTCCAAAACTCCACCTCTGCCTACACCTTTGTGCTTATCTTCTCTACTCCCACCCTGGCCTGCATTCCCTGCCCCTTTCCTTATCAATCCGATTTCACACACACCAGGCTTCATGGCTTCTCCCATGCCATCTTGCATGCTCACACAGGTTCCCTGGAGTCTAATCACGTTCCTGTTGGAGTCAGCAGCACAGCTGCCTTATTGGGCTTTTCTGGGGCCTGAACTAGATAGCCCCTTAACTGTTCTCCCAGTTCCCAGCATGCCAAATCTCTCCTTTCCACGGCTCTCTCGTCTGTGAGGAGCAAACTCCGACTGCTGTGGTTTCTCCATGTCCTCTGGCTACCAACCAGTCTCAAACCATCTAAACTCCTGGCACTGCCCCCTAGCTGTACAGTGCTGATGTCCCTGGATCAGTCAGCCATAGGGAGGGCAGAGCAGTGTCCACCCAGCCAGTTGTGGCACAGGTAGCCTTGGTAGCAAGGCAGTTTCCACCACAGCTTGCATTTGAAAGGAATTAACTGGGAATCAGACAGCTCCCGTGACTGGGCTTGGCTCCAGCCCAGCTCCCTAGGTTGCTCTGATTGGTTCACAGTAGTTTTGGCACCAGTTGCTGCGCCCCAGGGAGCTGGGACACAAGAAGAGCAGCTAGAGGGATTGCATTAAATACACACAAGTATTCTAATTAAAAAAGAAAGGGAGAGTGAGAAAGATCAGCTTCACCAGGGAGCATCACAGAGCTTTTCATTTTGGGGTGGAGGGAATGAGGTCTGGTGATTGAGGGGAACAAGGAGCCCAGAGCCAGTTCTCTGCTCCCAGGCAACTTCTACACTTTGGGGAAGCAGGGCAAGAAGGCTCTTTGCTAGGATAAAGCCAGTGTCTGACTCCTGAGGGGCTGGCTCAACCCACTGGTTTCACACGGAGCGCCAGCAGATCAGCACCTCTGCAGGGAGAGAAAGTGCACTCTGATGTCAGGCTGCCAAAATTAGAGGCCTGGCTTCAAACCCCATTGCCTTCACCTCCTTATGCTGTGACTTGACCTTCTGCAAAACGGGTGCAGGGCCCCACCCTCGCTGGGTGGTGCAGGCTTTTGATTGAATTCTTGGAGCTCACCAGATGAAAGGCCTTGGAGAACCTGGAGTCCTCTCCTTATTAACAAATGAGCCACTCTCCAGTGGGCAGGAGAGTTGTAGCCAGGCACAGCAGTCCGTGCTACTCATCACTTACAAAGGTGCTGGGCAGCCTAACCAGTGGCTTGGCAGTGACACCATGCCCTGAGCTCAGTTTCTGTTGTGGAAACAATGTTTGTGTCCCTTTCTAGAAGTCAATGAAACTCAGGCTTGCCCCTTGCAAGCCTAGAAAGCCTTTCCCAAAGGAGAAGTCCAGTTGGAGCAAGGAATTTGCATGCAGAGAAGATCTATCTGTCTTTCCTTGACCTCTAAGCTAGCTTTGGAACAGTTGTGCAAGACACACTGCCAGTGCACCAAGGCAGCAGGCATTGGAAATAGCCTTTAGATAGAGGTTGCTCTCCAGAAACCTGGAGCAGGAAAGCAGGAGCTTGAGAATGGGTTGCAGATGGATCTTAAGGAACAGATACAACCCAGCCAGCTCTGAAGGGATGCTGGGTGTTTGTCAACTGTTACTGACTAACATTAAATGAATTCAGAGGTTTCATTCTGCCTCTTGAGAAAAGATTTTGAGGCCAAATCCTTCCTCCTACTTCTTTCCCTTGTAAGCTTCTCCAAAGGCTCCCTGGCTTGTTTGGGAGTTCATTCCCAGCAATCTCATCTGAGGGCCTTTGCAAGGTGCCAAGACAGAACTAGCCTGAAGAAGGGGTTCCTCCACATTATCTGTCCTAAGCAAAACAGTGCCATATATAGAAACAGAGGACTTTCCCTCGAGCCAGGGCTTTCTCTGATGCTTTCCCAAAGGGCTGCATTTCAATGAAGAACCAGAGCACACATACAAATTTATGCAATCAGTTTATCCCTAGGACAGAGCAAGGAAACTTCAAAAGGGAAAGGCCAAGGTAGTCTTCAGCTCAGATCCAGTGTCAGGCAAGGCAGATATGGACAGCCAGCCTGATTTCCAGTTGGTGAAGGCTCAAGAGATGAAAAGCAGATGCAAGACTTAGGCTGATACCCTGGGGCAATGCAGAGAAGAAGAGAGAGTGAAATCTGAATTGATCCCCAGAGGGGAGAAGGAAGCAGGATGTAAACCTCCCCTTGAGAGGAGGGTAAAACAGGGCTGGGATGGAAATCTGGAGGGCAGACTGAAACCTGAGCTACCCACAGGGAAAAGCCAAGCAGGAACAGAAATGGCATATAGGGAGCACATGAGATTAGGGGGAGGTGGGAACACAAAGTGGAATGAAAAACTATGAGAGAGATCCCTGGGGGAAGGGAAGCCCTGATTGAGCAAAATTAAATCTGCAGGGAGTTTTGCATCCCAGATATTAATAACAAACTACCTAGCAAGTTAGGCCCTTCTTGCCACCTTCAAAAGGATGGAGGGGAGGAAGAACTTGTCTGTGGTTGAGCACAAGGCTATGAATCAGAGAATCAGAGTCCGTATCCCGGCTCTGGCACAAAACAGGTCCCTGGATTACAATGCACCTCCATGTCCACAGGCAACTGTCCTAAAAAGCATCCACTGATTCCAGCTGCAATCGTGGTGCTCAGCATCTTTGGGGAGAGCCAGGTAGTCAGCCTGCCTCTGCCTCCTCTGTAGGACAGGGTGCAACACCTCCCTAGCTTCCAGAAGCATCAGGATGCTAAATTCATTAGCAAAGTACCTTCAGACATGTGGGTGGAAAGCAGCAAACAAGGTCAGAGTGTTACTAATGGCACTGAAAAGAGCCACTGGTGGTGATCTTAGATCTCAGCTGTGCTTTGCCCACCTGAATTTCTCATATCATAGATTCATAAAGTTCATAGAATGGGTTGGGTTGGAAGGGACCTTAAAAATCATCCAGTTCCAACCCTCCTGCCATGGGCAGCTCCCACCAGACCAGATTTTGGAGTGGAGGAATTTTTCACTGGTCCTTGTCCCTCAGTAGTTCTATGATATACTACCAGAAACACTCAACTGGCCAACAAAAAAGCCCCAGACTGCTCAGGTCCTGCTGACTGCAACAGTCCAGAATGGCAATGTGCAAATCAAAGTGCTGAGCTGAGGTGCATATGAGATGTGAGGCCACTTCAACTGCATATCTCACTTCTTTAGTCTGTTCTGGATGCTTCTCTTTGTGTGCTGAAGGAATACATCTCCAGATTCCCTCCTTTATTTTTTTCCCCCCAGGTAAATCCATCCCCAGATCCTCTTTCTAGGAAGCCTGTTGAAAAGAGATCAATCCCCTGGCTGGTTTAAGCCAGAGACAGCAATGGGAGTAAAGAACCAACAAGGAAAATTCAGGCTGTGCTGAACCTGGGGCTGCTCAAACAGGCAGAGTGCCTGCTTGGCTGTCTTCAGTGTTGTGCAGTCCCACTGCAGGATCTCCTTTCCATTGATACAAATACCAAAGCTGTTATTAGCATTAAGCAAATCACAGCCTGTCTGCCAGGGTTAGCCTTTTGCTGCAATAAAACTGCGCAACACGTTTGGATAGGGAGCACCTGCGAGCCCTGCTAAGCCTTTCCAGCACTGGTAACACAGAAGCTCTGCTTCAGTGATCAGAGGGACTGGAGGAGCTGCTGTGTGAGGAAAGGCTGAGAGCTGGGTTTGCACAACCTTGAGAAGAGAAGGCTCTGTGGAGACCTTATTGGACCAGTAGATAAAGGCTGGCTACCAGGAGGATGGAGAAGACAAGGGGTGATGGGGTCAAGTTACTGCCTGGGAGGTTCCCATTGGACTCCAGAAGACAATTTTCCCCCATGAGAACAGTTAGAGATTGGAATCATCTCCCAAGGCAAGCAGTGGATTCCCCTACAGTGGACAGTTTGAAGCCTCAGCTTGCCAGGGTGCTGGGCTAGCTCATTTCTACTCCACTCTCACCTAGAAAGGTTGGACCAGATGATCCATGGGGACCCTTTCAACCTAGAAAGGTTGGACCAGATGATCCATGGGGACCCTTTCAACCTAGAAAGGTTGGACCAGATGATCCATGGGGACCCTTCCAACCTAGAAAGGTTGGACCAGATGATCCATGGGGACCCTTTCAACCTAGAAAGGTTGGACCAGATGATCCGTGGGGACCCTTTCAACCTAGAAAGGTTGGACCAGATGATCCATGGGGACCCTTTCAACCTAGAAAGGTTGGACCAGATGATCTGTGGGGACCCTTTCAGCCTGGCACTCTGGGATTTCAAAAGAACACATTGACTGCCAGCATTGGAGTGCAGCTCAGTGCCTGAGAGCATGGAGACAGTCCTCTGGAAGGAGGGGAGATCTGAGCCTTCATTCCTCCCCCCTTGCTGCAAGGCCCAGTGGATGGTCCTGCACAGCACTTTGCTGATGGAAACTGAATTGGTGATTCAGCCTCTGTGCACATTCCTCCTCCAGCTGTGGGTTGATGCACAGCCCTGTGCTGGGCTATAACACTCACAACCAAGCACACAAGCCCTGTCATTTCCCATATCCATGAGCCTTGCTCCAGCTGTGTATTCCAGAAGCCAATATTATCTCAGGGATCAACTCCAGACAAAGGGTGGTGAATTATCTGGCTCTCTAGAACAGCTCTCTCCAGAGCCATCTACAAAACCAAACAAGGCAGTCATTTCTTTAAAGGCTGAGCACTGTGCAATGAGGAAATCAAACAGGACCTGGGGAGAGCTCAGCAGCAGCACCTGCTGAGGCTCAGCACCACCTTACACCAAGGAAAAGCTCAATTCCAACACTTTCAGTCAGACTTTTTCCTGGTCCTGCTCAATGCCCATGACTTAGATTGGATGTTAGGAAAGATTTCTTTACATAAAGGGTGATCAGGCATTGGAACAGGCTGCCCAGGGAGACGGTGGAGTCACCACCCCTGAAGGTGTTCGAAAAGGTGTGGATGTGGCACCTGGGGACATGGTTGGATGGCCAGGGTGGTGTTACATTGATGGCTGGCCTCGATGATCTCAGAGGTCTTTTCCAACCCAAACAGTTCTCTGATTCTCTGACTCCAAAGCCCTCATTTGCTGAGCTGCTCATTTCTATCCCTGACACAAACCCAAAGCAGCAAGCAGCAGATGTCCCTATCCAGGCTGCCAGCAGTGAAGGTGAAAGTTTATTACTGTCTCTTTGCATTTCCCTTGATATAAACAGGAAACAACCAGCATTAGACTCACTAAATAAAAAGCCAAACCAGATGGGCAAGGCAGCAGATTCTTCTTTTTCCATACACACCCTTTTCCCTCTCATTCACATACAAATTACTGTTGCATCCAGGTGGGAGGAGAGTTTGAAGAGGGGAGGGGGGAAGAAGTGTTTGCCAAGTAGGTTGAGGGATCAGAAGGCAGCTTTCTCATAAAGCTCAGGGCTGACCCACAAACTGCAAGAAAACCTCAAACTCCACAAGAGCTTCCCCTCCCCCCCACATTTTCAGGGTGAGAGCAGCCACAGCAGGGAATTGGTAGGCAACCAAGGGGTCTAACCAGGTCACTCCACCCTTCTCTTCCCGCCTGGAGCATAACATGGGAGGGAAACAGACCTGAAATGTAGGCCATCTACAAAGACTGGGGGAGAGGCTTAAATGATGTGAGATTTATGATCTTCAAAGTGATTAGCACCCAGCACTCCAAATAAAGTCAAAGAGAGCTCAGCAGCTCTTGCATTTGGTTTGGAGTTGGGTTTCAAACCAAACTTCTCTGGCTTCAGTTTGAAAACTTGAATTGCAAGGTTAAAAAATAAAAGAGAGAGAGAGAGAGGAGGAGAAGGAGAAGGATAAAAAAAAAAAAAAGCCACCCAAAATCAACCTCAAACCCCAAAACCAAAGTTAAACCCCCCACCAACCTCCATCCATAATGAAAAGAGCTCAGCACCTGATTTGACATGAAAACACTTTGATATTCCCCTATCTCCCTTCTTCCTTTGGCTGGTCGGTTGAAATCTCTTTGCTGAGCTGAGGGTGAGTTCACCAATAGCTGAGGTCAGCCTGAGAGGTGAGCGTGCAAGCTGTGTGCAAGCTCTGTGCAAGCTGTGGGCAAGCTGTGGGCAAGCTCTGTGCAAGCTGTGGGCAAGCTCTGTGCAAGCTGTGGGCAAGCTCTGTGCAAGCTGTGGGCGTTTGGGCTCATGCTCATTTGGGATAAAGAGGATGGCTGAAGCCGACAGAGGGCCTGGGGAGGACCAAGAGAGGGAGACAAAGAGCCATTTGCACACACCTGTGTCCACGCTCATGGACATGCCAAGTGGCACCGCTGCAGAGCTCCTGCTGCAGACACTGTCTCTGTTTTGGGGAGTCATGGATGGGTTGGCTTGGAAGGGACCTTAAAGATCATCCAGTTCAAATCCCCCTGCCATGGGCAGGGACACCTCCCACCAGCCCACATTACTCAAAGCCTCATCCAGCCTGGTCTTGAACAGCACCAGGGAAGGGGCATCCATGACCTCCCTGGGCAACCTGTTCCAGTGTCTCCCCACCCTCACTCTCAAGAATTTCTGTCTAATCTCCAGTCTCAATCTCCCCTCCTCAAGCTGAATTGAGTCAAATCAGATTTTCACTAAAACACTGTAAAATGACTCTAGAAACCACTCTAAGATTACTTTGCTCACAGGCTTTTGCTTATTAAGCTTTTCAGGACATGGTTTCATGACCGTGGTGGTCTTATGTTGACAGCTGGACTTGATCTTAGAGGTCAGGAAATGGTTTCATGTCCATGGTGGTCTAATGTTGACAGTTGGATTTGATGATCTTAGAGGTCTTTTCCAACCAGAACAATTCTATGCTTCTGTGACAAGTGTCCAGTCTGGTTTATCATAGTATCATAGTATCAGTCAGGGTTGGAAGGGACCACAAGGATCATCCAGTTCCAACCCCCCTGCCATGGGCAGGGACACCCCACACTAGATCAGGCTGGCCAGAGCCAGCCAGAGCCTTGCTACTCAGTTACTCAGCTGGTAGAAATGAGAGGGATTTTGCTGTAGCCTTTTGGTGGAAGGGGAAAACCAGAAGTGGGAAGCAACTGGTAGGAAAGGTTGGCACAAACCCACAATCTCTGTTTGGGAAGAGGATGTTTTTAATCAAGCAGACTCTGGCTCAGATTTAACTGACTGCAAAGCTGTCTGCCCCCACAACTCAACCAGCAGCTGCCCATTCAGGGATGTGCAGGGCACTGGGACCTTGAAGGTCAGGTCAGACGCTCAGTGGGTGTAAATGAGAGCACAGTTTCACCACAGCCAATGATGTTTCCTTGATTAACCTCAGCCCTGCTTCTAGTTCTCACACCTCTGTGGTGTTGCCATCAGAAAAGTTTGCAGCATGTAAGACTCTTGTCCTTTCACAGCTTATTTCTATCTTGAGGGAGTTTTCTTTTATCACTCCTTATAAAGCAGATTGGATCCTTCTCTTGGCTTGCAGAAAGCCTGTGCTTTGGGCTCTGCAATGCACAGAGCTGGAGACACAAGGCTTTTTGTTTTCACCTGGGTATTCCAAAACCCTGGAAGATGGCTGAGCGTGTTAAGACACCTTTGATAGGAAGTTACGACCCACCCAAACCCCACACAGCAGCCAAACCAAACAAGCAACCAGCAGCTTGCTGACATCTGTCAGACAAGAGCCACCAAGGTCAGCTTGAAGGACAGGAAAGTCATTGCAGCTGTCCACCTGCTCCTAGCAGGAAGCCTGATGGCAGCCCTTGAACTGAGGGGGTGCATGGCTGGGAGCAGGTGGGTTGCTGTACTGTTAGGAGCGCTGGCATCAGCTCCAAATGCTGGTGACTGCCCCTGGAGTTACAGCCACTTCTGCTTTCCCCACTCTAGCTCCCTAGGCAGCCCCCAGAGTCCTGCACACAGCAGTGGGTTAGCTTTCTAAAGCTGCTCTTTTTCAGAGTCCAGCTCCACTGATGGTCAACAGGAATCCTTAGCTCTGGACTCAGAGAGTGTGTCTGCACAGATCCAAGATCCATAATGCTTCTGGAGCGCTGTCCCCTTCCTCCCCTTGCAATTCTGGTGTGGGGTTCAGGGGCTTCTCAGAGACAGATGGGAGCTGCTTTTAGCTGTACGAAGCAGGAGGATGAGAGCAGACCCAGCAAAACCAACAGTCCCTCACCCATCCATTCACAATTAGGGTTTGCTTTTATCTGCTGTCCCTTTCTCTGCTGTCTTGCAGAGAGGAATCTGCTGTTGCAGGCAGGTCTGGTCTTGACCTACGCACTCCAAGACCTCAAACCACCTCTCATCTTCAGCCCTTACTGATATGTCTGTGAGTCAGCCTGGTGCTCTTGGGCTTGCATACCACACTGCTTTCAGCACCAGAGTCACAAGCAGGAGAACTGCATGAGGCTTTGGGGCAGGGTTTGCACATTTGCCGGTGTAACTGAGGTCCCTCTTGTTTCTAAATGACAATGATTGGGAGGGGGGGGAGAGAAATTAAAAAGCCAGAAAAAGCCTCAAGCAAATGATTTAAAGAAACTCTATAATTAGCTGAACTTCTCTGAAACAGGGAGGCCTGGAAACCAGAACTTTAATCTGTCATTCTATCCCACAAGGGGAATTGGGAAGAACTTCTGTGGTCTGTTTAATGGTAGCTTCTGACCTGAGAGTTTTTTTTTATCTCTTAGAATTAGCTGCCTGAGACTCAGCAAGGTGAGCAATTAAAAAGCAATCATTCAAGGAAGCAGGAGAATACCTGGTAACCCAGGGAGCTTCTTACCTGCCTGTTAAAGTCCAGCCCATTCTGTTCATTTCCTACAATGAAACAAAGAGAAGAACATCTCAGTGTTAATGACAGTCAGCATGGATGGAAACTTTCCATCACCTAGCACACACACACACACACACACTGCTGGCCCAGCTCAGCTTACTGTAAGAACAAGGAGAGGAGGAGAAAGGTGGAGTCCATGTGAACACAGCAGCTTTTGCAATATTTGGTGGCATTAGCCTTTGCTGAGGCACAGCAGAAGTGCTGCTGCCTGGGGAATACCTGGCCAGGCAGCAAGGGTGGGGGAAAGCTCAGTGAGTGCAAGGGAGATTCCAGCAGATGCAAGCTGGAGGAGGTTACAAATCTCCAGGGAAACCCAGGACCAAGGCACTGTGCATAAGCAGCAAGAACTGACTGTGGGAGAGGCCAGCACCGCTGTGGCCAAGGCTGCTAACCAGGGATCTTAAGGATCCCATGTGGCACTGAGTAATTAAGGGATATCTAAGGGAACAGAGGGTGCCGTGGGGTTGTGCTCAAGAGGCGTCTCCTTGATTCCAAAAGAGATTGGCAGGCACAGGGGGAAAAAATCAGACAGGTTTCAGCCTGAAGGTACTGCACAGGCCCTCACTCATTCCCCTTTGATGATAAACATTCCCCCCCCCCTACTATCACACCTGCCAAATTCATCAAGAACATCACAGAGGAGAGGTTGTGTGCTCCACAGATATGAATGCTTTAAGGGATTCCACGAAGCCTCTTTGGTTGCAAAGGCAACCCCAAGAAACCCCTTCCCTTTGCAACCCATTCCCTAAGTTATTCCCTTCCAGTCCAAGTGAGTTTGTGATAAACAGCCTTAAATTGTTCACATCCCACCGGCTCAAGCCCCCAGGGGCCTCCTCCTCCTGTTTTCTTTCCAGGATAACGTTCCCCACAAAGCACAGACCATGCCCTGAGATCTGATCAAGCTTCAACACATCAGTTTTCCAGTACTTCATGTTTCTCTTGCAAACAACAAAAAAAGAAGGCTGGAAAGCAGTAAAGAGAGGCTGTGCAGGCGAGGAGTGCAGGTCCAACTCTCCCACCGACTCCTTGCCGTCGAGTGAGCGAGCCCCCAGCCTGACCCAGCACACAGCTTTCCAGCTTGCACCACGCACATGATAGATACTCCCAGGTGAATCAGCATGGGCCTTTGAGCTCCTCAGTGGGGAGTGTGCTTGGTACAATTATTCATAGGTGGCAAAAATACTTGAGAGAGTCAATGATAACAATTTCATGGCACTCTGTTCTCTGCTGTCTAGAAACAGCTCTGGAGATGTAATCTGCGGCATGTTAACAGCACTGACTGTGGAAACCAAGCTGCTTGTGTTGCTCTTCTTGAGCTCACTATCAAACTAGGTGCTCACTATCAAACAACAGCAGAGCATCTTCCATTGCAGAACAAGCTGCTGGCCCCCTCCCTCTGGAGCCTCCTCTATCTTCTCACCAGATGCAAATTGCCTTCACAGATTGCAGTGAGTTGGAAGGGATCCTCAAAGATTATCTTGTCCAACCCCCTGCAGGCAGCAGGGACACCTTCAGCTAGATCAGGATGCCCAGGGCCACATCAAGGCTGATCTTGAATGTCTCCAAGGATGGAGCCTCAATCACATCCATGGGCAACCTGTTCCAACCTATCACTACTCTCACTGTGCAGAGCTTCTTCCTGATGTCCAACCTTAATCTGCCCTGCTCCAGTTTCAAACCATTGCTCCTCATCCTATCACTCCAAGCCCTTCTGAGCAGTCCCTCCCCAGCCTTCCTGTAGGTTCCCTTCATATATTGAAATGCAGCTCTAAGCTGTCCCTGAAGCCTTCTCCTCTGCAGGCTGAACAGTCCCAGTTCTTTCAGCCTGTCTTTGTAGGAAAGGTGTTCCAGACCTTTGATCACCTTTGTGGCCTCCTCTGGGCCTGCTCCAGCAGGTCCACATCCCTCTTGTGCAGGGGGACACATTACTCCAGGTGAGCTCTCAACCTAGATCCAGCTCTGCACCTTCTCCCCAAGCCTGTCTGCATCTCTGTGGTGCCAGAGCCTGCTCTCACTTCCCCCCTTCCTCCTGACCTGTTTCTCCAAGCTCTTTCTTTTCCCAGACTCAGGTCTTTATCTTCCTGCAGGTAATTCCTCCTCTGCTACAACCTCCAACTTGCCAGGTGCTTCCATGCTCCTCTGCCTCTCGCTGCAGCTCTCTGCTCCCTGACCACCTCTCTCCAGCTGCTCCTGCCTGAGGAATTTGTTCATTCATTGCGTTCCAGCTCTGCACCCCACGAGCCAACAACTGCACATCTAACGATGGGAATGCTGATAGTGTTAATAGATGATTGCAATCAGTATCCACACACCTGAGCAGCACTGGGTGAGGATCTTCAAGGCCTGCAGAGCCTACCTTTGAAACCCACAGGGGGTTGATGCAATCTAAAGGTACAGTAGCTGAAGGGAAGAAAAGCCAGGAGGAGAGGAGGAGGAAATAAAGTTCCCAGTTGCTGAAAGAGACTGGGAAGGAAAAGGTAATTTCTGGTTTCTTGGATGCAAGAGCTCTGCTCCCGTTCAGATGCAGCCTGTTGACGAGGCAAGATTCAAAGGCCTTGAGGGAAATCCCTAGGTCCCAGTGATGATGGCTCTGAGTCACCATCTTACACCCCAAAAACTTGGAACCGGAGACGCACAGCTGGAAGAGCTGCAATCCACATCACTGCCACCAGGCTCAAGTTCTGCAGCGTATTCTCTCCTCCTCCTCCGAGCTTCCCATCCCTTACTTCTTCCTCCCTTCACAAGCACGTGCAGCTGGCAAACTCCTGCCTTTCTTCTTCCTTTCCTCCCCTGCAAGGCCAAACAGCTCCCTCCAAGTCACGCACTCTGTTCCCAGGCTCATCCCACTGCAGATCAGCAGGGGTGTTTGGGAGCACCTCAGCCAGGTGTTGTGTGACAGTGGAGCACACTGCACATATGCATGGAGATTGACATTAACTCAGTCGTATCTTGGGCGTCTAAGTCTGACAGAACTGCCCCAGGCTGTCTTGGTAGACAGTGAGAAGAAATAGGCACCTCCAGAGGCCATTCATCTGACCTATCTTAGATGCCTATCTTAAGTGGAGATGAATGGCCCTCTGGAGATGAGTATTTCTCTTTATTGACTACAAAGGGACCCAGGGGCAACTAGTTCAGGCTTAGATGTCCAACAGTGAGATACTTAAAAGTGGGTGAGGTGATTTCTGCTCCCAGTGGTTATGTAAATGGGAGCGGGATACACAAATCTCTCCAAGGGCTGCAGCAGGACCAGCGAGTGTTTGGTGCACTGGTTGATTTGCAGACAAATCCTGTCCTTCTCTCTTTCAGCAAAACCTTGCATTTGAGTACAATCAAACCAATTCCAGCTGCAAAGCCAAGATTTGGGTGGGAGAGGGATAAACAACTCTCCTCTCTCAGTTGAATGAGTAGCTTGGGTTTTGGAAGTGGACTCATTTGCTCCCCGTTTCTGCCAACATCAGGATTCAGACCAAAGCGCTCAGTTCTCTCCTTAAAGGAACGGTCTAGTTCAAACAACAAGGAGCTGCACTTAAGATTTAATCTTTTCTAGCTGCAGGAGATAAAAAGAAGGAAAAATAAAAGGTGGCAGCAGATTCTCTGCTGCTGTGAACTGCCAGAACTCCGCTCATTTTAATGGAGCTTCACACCAGCCAACAACTTGCCTCTTGCTACACCAGCCAGACACAATGGTATCCAAAGGCTCCAGCATCTACTACAGGCAGCCCTCCCCTCCTTGAATTGCATCAAATTGGGAAAGCCCTGGGATTTAAATGGGGAAAGGTTGTTCTGAGCCCCTTGCTCTACGGTTCTGGGGAGCTTCCCCATCAAACAAGCCTTCCTTGCTCTCTTTATGGGTGTTCTGGACAGAGGGAAAGCAGCAGCGATAAGCTCAGCTGGTTCCCTGCAGCGCTGCAGACAAGGACTGTGCTGCTCTCCTTGGTTCACCTGGCAGCTGTTTTGCATAGCACTGGCATCAAATCTGGTGCGAGTTTGCCTGGGGAGGTTTCTCTGGGGATGGGAGCTGCCGAGCAGTTCCGGACGGCTTCCCCCCACCCGCTGCTGTTCCCCCTGCCTGGAACGCAGCTTTTGCTGTGAAAACCAGAGAGAAAGAAAGGCTTGATCAGAACCAACAGAATTCCCACTGGGAGTCACCTAGCCAGTCCAGCACTTGAGGATAAAAGGGAGAGAAGTGAAATCAAGCCTGCAGTGTGCCTGCACCTGCACAAGGCAGACACATGCAGGTGCCACCTAGGGGGGGCGGGTGACAGCCACCTGTGGCTTCCCAGCCAGTGACAACAACCAGAAGGTTAACCTTCTCCCCCTTCCCACCTAGCTACACACTTAATTCACCTCACAGTTTGATCTGGGACAGGGAATGAGAAAGTGATTTCAATCTTTAACAGGTGTTGGGGAATTCCCACAGGGAATCAGTTTTCTGCCGCATGCATTTGGGAGGGAAATTCAGAACAGCTGAACAGCGATGGAGGAACAGTGCCAGGCAGGGGATTCGGCTGCCTGGGCTTAGATGTCTAACTTTTAGGTGTCTAATTCTGAGCCAATTGCTCTAGGCTCCCTTTACAGCCACGGAGAGGAAGCTGTATGCTTCCAGAGGACAATTCATCTCGCCCCTGAGATAGACAGCGGGGAGATGAATCACCTCCTGGAGATACCTATTGTCATCATTGACTGTACAAGGACCCCGGGGTGAAGAGGTCAGGCTTCAGCCTCAAAGTATTGACTATCTAAAGTGAAGATTGATCTCACCTCTCCTGAAGATTTCAGCACTCCAGCTGATAGAGCACAATGGCACTGGGGACCAACAGAGGAGGCCAGGTGCAGAGCGCCTTTCAGTGTGGATTTTCCAGAAGCTGAGCTATTAATTTGTTCACATTAACCGAGACAAGAATCAAATCTCTCACCTCAAACGAGGTGTGAAGTCAAGGAGAGATTACTCAAGAGCAGGTGAAGAAAAGAGTGGCAACAATTACTACAACCATAAACAATCCCTGCCCCACTTGCTGTGAAGGAAGCAAAACGCTCACCTGCCCTCAGAAGGATGTGGTTCCATTAAAGCAGAGAAAAAAAGATTGTCAGCATCAAATGCACCCTTCAGGGTTTCAACTCATTCTGGAGACTCAAGCAAACACCAAGTCATAGCCCTCACACTGCTGGGGCCAGCAGCCAGAGGAGTGACTTTTCCAGAACCAGTGGGAAAAAAGCCCTGGGTGGTAGGAGCTCAGCTGAAGCAGCTTCTCGCCCTTTCATGGCTAAACCTGATTCCTTCCAGCTGTGCCCAGTGGCACTGAGGAGCAGGAACTGAAGCTGAGCAGGCACCACTCAGCTCCCTGGGTCCTTCCATGCCCTGCTGTGATGCTTGTTGCTCCCAAGACTTACTTGTTGCTCCCAAGACTTACTTTAAGAAGGAACAGGGGAAAGTGTGAACAGGATGAGGAATTTGGGAGGCTAGGGCAAGTCAGGGCTGCAGTTCTCATGCTAACTGTTTGCTCTAAAGACCTAAACAGACCACACCGAGGCATCAGAGCATCTCCATGGGAAAGTTATGGCTTGTTAGCAGGGAAAGTGAATCTGTGCTGACTCAGATGGCTACAGACTTGAGGGGAAGCTTTCACTGAAGACCTGAGTGTTTCATCTGGGTGGAAATCCCTGGGTTATGAAGATGCTTTTCCTTAGGCAGCAATGCCTGAACGAAATCCCACCCTCTGGTCCTGCAGCTGGGTGCAACATAGCCTTCACGTGGGGCTGGGAGCAGGGGGGATAAAGCAGGACAGGGAGTGTGGGAGACTCAGGCACCTTCCAGAAGGAAACCCGAGGGCAAGAGTTGTTCCCACGGAAAAACATTTCACCTGCAGGTGCTGGGAGAGGGCAAGCCTCTTCTCTTAGACCAGAGGCAAGAGGCAGATCAGACCAGCTCTTCCTTTGCCCCTCTAATTCAAGTCAAACCAGCCTTTTGTTCCCCTTCCCCCACCCCCCCACCCCCCTCCCCATCCTTTTTTATCCTCTTCCATAATGGGATGTTTAGGGGGGGGGGAATAAAAAAAAAATAGAAGAAAAAAAATAAAGACAAAAAAAATAACTAACCTAACCTCAAACCCTAATCACCTTCATTTGAATTTCAAATATCCCCCTCCTGGCCTCCCCCACGCCCCAACTGACTCAGAGCTGGGAATATGGAAATTTCTCCTGCTTGCCTTAAATGTGGCTGTGCTATGAAAATCATCAGCCTTATGCAAATCCTGAGCAGGCCCAATCGCCATAGCAACCAGCTGTTGCCAGCCCTGCTGCTGCTGCTGCTTTCATTTCTTTGGGACTTGTCCTGGGGCTGTGCATGGCTGCAGGGGGGAAGAGACAAGAGGAATCCTGGAGGCTTTGAGGCAAGTTTCACCAGGGACAGCTAAGCCTTGGAGAGCAAAGGCGCAGCCGAGGGCCAGGCTCAGCGTGGGGCCAGGGGAGGCTGCGTTTCCTCAAAAGGCTTTGGGTTTCCAGCTTGATGTGAAAAGGTGACAACAGGAGGCAGAAGAAGGAATGTTCAGAGTGGGCAGCCCCTAGCTGGCCTGCTGAGCTCAGCAAGGAGGGCCCCCCTGCGTGAGCTGAGCACCCACCCACCCCTTGCACCAGGCACAGCGCTGCTCAGCCTGACAGCCCTTGCTTGTGCACAGAGGTCAGAGCCTCCATACCCTGCCCTAGCATGAGCCAGATCCTACCCACCCTGACACCTGCAATTGAAATGGCTTTCTGAGAGCCCAGCAGGGATCAGGGCTGCATTCTGCCCAGACCTGGAGAGAGCAGCATCAGCATCCAAGAGCTTACACCCTGGCAAAAGAGGGGGAGAGGAGTTCACAGAATCATAGCATCGTAGGGTCAGAGAATGTTAGGAGCTGGAAGGGACCTCTGGAGATGGAGTCCAGCCCCCCTGCCAAAGCAGGATCACCTAGGGCAGGTCACACAGGAATGCATCCAGATTGGGTCTTGAAAGTATCCAGACAAGATCAGGATCCTCACTCACAGCTGAGGGGCACAGAGAGACTTAACTAAGCTTGCTCAGGGAGCCTGTGGCAGAGAGGCAGACTGAGACAGGGGCTCAGTTTTCCCACCTACCCCGGCATGGATTTAATGCAAAGTGCACTGATACAGGAGCCAGGGCACTGGGAGGGTTTTTTTCTTTGCTCAGGTGGAAGTTTTGGTGTCCAGTTTCAGAGCTGCCTTTGTTTTCTCTCCTGCTCTGCCTTAGGAGTCTTGTGGCAGCAGTGGAGGAAAGTGTCCTGTGCTGACATCCTTTCACAGGTGCAAGCTGGCTGAATTTCAGGATGGAAGGGGAGGAGAATGACATTCACAAGAGCATCCCCTCAAAAGGGACACTCTGCAAGACCACAGGAGCAGATGCATCACAGCTCCTTACCACTTGCATTTTCTTGGGGTTTAAAGGAAAGGGTCTTTCTTACCCTGAGAGAGAGGATACCTGCTGCATTGCCTCCTAATGCACTCAGATAGGTTACCCAAGCTGTGAGGGTTAGACATCACAGCTACCATGGCCAGCAGAATCAAAAGCAGGACAAGAACTCAGCTTTCTGGCTGTGTGTGCCCTCCCCATGAAGCCAGCAGTCTGCAGCCCTTCCAGAGAGAATCACAGAATTGTTTGGGCTGGAAAAGTCCTCTAAGGTGATTGTGCCCAGCACCACCATGGCCACTAAACCGTGTCCCAAAGTACCACATCCACAGGTTTCTTCAACACCTCCAGTGATGCTGACTCCACCACCTACCTGGGCAGCCTGTGCCAATCCCTGATCACTCTTTCATAACAAAATTTGTCCTCATCTCCAACCTGAACAACCCCTGGCACAATTTCAAGCCATTGCTGCTCATCCTACCACCTGATACCAGGGAGAAGAGACCAGCCCCCAGCTCACTGCAACCTGCCTCATGGAATTGCAAAGAGCAATGAGGTCTCCCCTCAGCCTCCTCTTCTCCACGTTAAACACCCCCAGGTCCCTCAGCTGCTCCTCCCCTGCCCTGTTCTCCAGACCCTTCCCCAGCTTTGTTGCCCCTCTCTGGCCACACTCCAGCATTTCAATGTCCTGCTTGTAGTGAGGGACCCAAACCTGACTCAAGCACAGCTGGGTGAAGCTGCAGGGTCATCCCAGGGAGCAAGAGCAGCTGCTGCAGGGGGCAGGGGCAATGCCGTGGGGCTGTCCTTTATTGCACCCACACATCCACACCCCAGCTCCTCTCCCGGGGTGCTGGGCTGCCCATTGCACACCCCGCCCTGGGCTCCTGGCAGGCTGGCCAGTTCCCCGGGTTGCAGGGCGGGGAGGGAAGATGTTCGGAGCGCCTGCAGCTATTCAGTTACCGATGGTTGCGTTTGAAGAGCTTCCCTATCGCCCTTTTGTTAAAGCTTTGGCTTCCCCCCCATAGCCTCAACAGATGAAATCAAAGGGAAGTAGCTTTGCTTGGTGTAACCTGTTTTGATCAAACAGATAAACGGGGAACAAGTGTCTGACACAAACAAACAGACAGACAGAGGCAAGTCCCACCTCAGCATTTTGTTGCATCAGATAGAGAGGGCTTAGATAAACCACAAGAAGGGGGAGATCTCTGCCCCTCGGCTGGAAGACCAGGGGCGACACTCTGCAGTGCCAAGCCCCCACAGTTCCCATAAAAAAAATCAGCCCAGAACTTGCTGGCATGGCTTTCATCAGTTTAAAAAGATGAAAAGAGCTTGCAGCCAGGGCATAAAGCTCACGCTTGTCATTACCCCCCATGGAGTCAGCGGCGCTGCCTGCGAGCCCAGCCACAGCCACCCCATGCCAGGCGTTAAAGCAAGGGTGAAGAGGACCCCCGAAGTGCAGAGGCGACGCAGTGCTTGGACTAGGGCTGACCCACACAGCTCCTGGGCGATGGGGGAAGGCAGTTCAGCACCCACCCACCCCCCAGCCCTCATGGGAGAAACTTGTGCTTATTCCCTCCCCTCTTTTCCCCTTCACACACATTCTGGGGGAGGGGAAATGCAGGGCTAAAGTAAAGGAGAGCTTAAGATTCGCAGGACTGAGCAAGGGGAGGCGAAAATTTACCACAACCATTCGGTATGGAGGGGTGGAATAAATAAAGAAAAAAATATTAGTGGGGAAGGAGGGGGGTTGGACAAAGCTGTGAAGCACTTTCTCTGAAATCAGTGTGGATGACAGAGAAACAGAGGAGAAGAAGGGGACAAAAAGGTCAACTTTCCTCAACTGCAGTGAGAGCTGAACAAATTTTGAGCATTTTCTCAAGAAAAAAAAAAAAAAAAGAAGAAGAAGAAGAAAGAAGGGGGGGGGGGGGAGAAGAAGAAAGAAAGAAGGGGGAAAAGAAGAAGAAAGAAGGGGGGAAAAGAAGACGATAAAGAAGAGGGGAAAAAAGAGGAAGAAAGAAGAGGGGGAAAAAAGAAGCAGAAAGAAGGGGAAAAAAAAAAGAAGCAGAATGAAGGGGGGAAAAAAGAAGCAGAAAGAAGAGGGAAAAAAGAATAAGAAAGAAGAGGGAATAAAGAAGCAGAAAGAAGAGGGAAAGAAGCAGAAAGAAGGGGGAAGAAGCAGAAAGAAGGGGGGAAAGTAGCAGAAAGAAGGGGGGAAAGAAGCAGAAAGAAGGGGGGAAAGAAGCAGAAAGAAGGGGGGAAAGAAGCAGAAAGAAGGGGGGAAAAAGAAGAAGAAAGAAAGGGGGGAAAAAGAAGAAGAAAGAAGGGGAAAAAGAAGAAGAAAGAAGTGGGACAGAAGAAGAAAGAAGGGGGGAAAGAAGAAGAAAGAAGGGGGGAAAGAAGAAGAAAGAAGGGGGGAAAGAAGAAGAAAGAAGGGGGGAAAAGAAGAAGAAAGAAGGGGGAAAAAAAAGAAGAAGAAAGAAGGGAGAAGAAAGAAGAGGAAAAAAAGAAGAAGAAAGAAGAGGGAAAAAAAGAAAGAAGAAAAGAAAAAAAGAAGAGAGAAAAATTAAAAGAAAAAGCCAAGAAAAAGCCCCACCCACAATTATTTTAAACACTTTCAAAGTACAACCACGAGCCAAACTACCTTTTTCCTCCCCCTTTCTTTCTTTTCCCTTTTCCTCCCCCTTCTGAGCCTAAAACTGGCAGAGATATGAAAGGGTGAGGTGATGGCTCCTGCTACCGACACTTCCCATCAGATCTGCAGGCCTCAGGTTTAGATCCAGGGCTTGCTTTACAAAAGCATTTTGGCACCCAGCTCCCTCCAGCATTTTGTTTTCTTTCCTTTTAATTCTTCCTTTTTTTTGAGACCACTCTGCCTCTCTTTGGGTGATGAAAGGCTTTTGGAAGTCGGCACCTAGAAGGATTTCCATTCTTTGCAAGCTGTAGTACTGTTAGGTTGGTCGGTAGCTGCCCTCTCCTCTTTTGGGGGTGACAAGAATCCCCTGGGAGCCTCAGTGGGTTGGTTCCCATTCATTAGGAAATGGGTCTTCAATTAAGGAGTCATTGGGAAGCAGATTTTTTTCCCACATGAAGCTAGAAACCAAAACACTATTAGGTGCTGCAGTAAATAGTCCTCATAACAAGGTGCAGAAGGGAAAATAAAAACTTCCAGGGAAGTTCAGTACAAAGAGCTTTGCTGTTTGTAAACAGAAGGGTTGGAAAGAGGAGGGGGGGAGAAAAAAAAACACCCAACCCAAGGAACTGGCAGGGAAAGCATTGAGGCAGAGCCTCTGTGGGCTTGGGGCTGATGTGCCAGGTTCTATCACATAGGCTTTCTACAAGGGCTTGTAGTGATAGAACAAGAGGGAATGGATTTCTGTTTGAGGAGGGCAGATTGAGACTGGTGACTGAGAAGAAATCTTTCCAGTGAAGATGGTGAGACACTGGAACAGGATGCCCAGGGAGGTTGGGGATGCCTGGAGGTGTTCAAGTGGTAGGATGAGGCCTTGAGCAACATGGGCTAGAGGGAGGTGTCCCTGCCTATGGCAGGAGGTTGGAACTGGATGATCTCTAAGGTCCCTTCCAACCTAAACCATTCTACAATACACAGCTGAGCAATAATGTGTGTCCTGCCCTGGCCACCCTCTTCTCTGGGAGCCCTGCAAGGGGCTGATCAGGTTGTGGTTGCTTGCTGGAGTCCCACAGGAAGCTCCTAACTCCCTGCAGTGTCTCTCATCACAGCTGGGAGTCTGAGGAGGTGATCTCTGAAGGTCCTGAACAGCTCAGCCAGTCACGAGGACTGCATTAGAAAGAAGAATAATTGAAACAGGTTCCTTCTATCAGTCCTCAGGGAAGTGTCACTCTTGCAAATGAAGGAGATTTACTCGTTCTGATTTCCCTGCTTGATTTGAAGGCTCCCAGAGCAGGGCTAGTGCTGCTGCAAACATTTTGTTGTTGTTTTAAAACAAATTGACCTCACTTCTCTGCTTTCTTTTCTCCATTAGCACCAGAAAGAGGTGCTACAGCTCACACTGATGGCTGGCTGGGAGGCTCAAGCTGAAAACCAGATTTTATTCCATCAGCTGTGTGCCAGCTCCTTGGCTGTTTCACAGAATCACCAAGGTTGGAAGTGACCTCAAAGATCATCAAGTCCAACCTGTCACCACAGACTAAACAATGGCACTCAGTGCCACGTCCAATCCCCTCTTGAACACCTCCAGGGATGGGGACTCCACCACCTCCCTGGGCAGCACATTCCAATGGCTAACAACTCTTTCAATGAAGAATTTTCTCTTCACCTCGAGCCTAAACTTCCCCTGGCACAGCTTGAGACTGTGTCCTCTTGTTCTGGTGTTGCTTGCCTGAGAGAGGAGACCAACCCCCAGCTGGCTACAACCTCCCTTCAGGTAGTTGTAGAGAGCAATGAGGTCTCCCCTGAGCCTCCTCTTCTCCAGGCTAAGCAACCCCAGCTCCCTCAGCCTCTCCTCCCAGGGCTGTGCTCCAGACCCCTCCCCAGCCTCATTGCCCTTCTCTGGACACCTTCAAGCGCCCTCAATGTTTGCCACTATTGACTACAACAGCAGCAGCCAGAGCCTCCCGCTACAGTTAGCACCAAACCCAAACAGCCAGCTCACCATCCTGCAGCCTTCCCTCACCTCGGGTCGGTGATGCCAGCCTTCAGCTCCGTGTGCCAAGGCACACCAAGCGTTGTGGGAGGCTCTGGTAGCGAACTGCAGACCCTGGAACAGCTACCAGGCTTGGTTGGATTTGAAAGGGCTTGGCAAGCTCAGGACACTTTTGCTCTTAGGAAACCTTTCTCCATCTTTTTTTCCCCCTGCTTGTTTCTGGGTTTAGTTTATTTTATTCTGGGTTGCTGTTTGTTTGGTTTTTTTTCCTCTGGGTTTGTTTTATTTTTTCTGATTTTACTTTTTTTGTTGTTTTATTTCATTTTTCTGGGTTTTTTTCCCTGGTTTTATTCAATTTTTGGTTTATTTATTTTTTCTTCTGGGTTTATTTATTTTTTTTTTTTAACTTTTTTTTTTTTCTCCAGGGTTTATTTTTTTTTCCCTGGGTTTATTTATTTTTTCCTGGGTTTATTTATTTTTTCCTGGGTTTATTTATTTTTTTTTCTGGGCTTATTTATTTTTTTTCTGGGTTTATTATTTTTTTCCTGGGTTTATTTTTTTTTTTCTGGGCTTATTTATTTTTTTTCTGGGCTTATTTATATTTTCCCCTGGGTTTATTTAATTTTTTTCTGTCTTTTTTTTTTTTCTTCTGGGTTTATTTAATTTTTTTCCTGGATTTATTATTATTTTTTTCTGGGTTTATTCGTTTTATTTTCCTGGAGTTATTTACCTTTTTCCTGGGGTTATTTAATTCTTTTTCCTGGAGTTATTTACTTTTATTCCTGGGGTTATTTAATTTTTTTTCCTGGGATTATTTACATTTTTTTTCCTGGGTCTACTTAATTTTTATTTTTGGATGTATTTAATTTTTTTCCCTGGGTTTATTTAATTTTTTTCTGGGTCTATTTAATTTTTTTCCCTGGGTTTATTTAGTTTTTTTTCCCCCTGGGTTTATTCTTTGCATTATGTCAACTGCCTCCTCTTCCTTCCTGTCCTGCTCCTGAGCCACAGGCAGCTCAGGCCAAAGGGACAGAAAAGGGTCAAAGGCACAAACCTAGAGGAAAGCACAGAGGATTTCTAGCCCCTCAGCATTTAAAACTGGGTAGTTCTAGCCCCAGTAAAACCTGCCTAGAGTTCTCTGGCTTTACCAAGATCTCTTTCCCCCCCACACTGTGCTCCCTCAGAAAAGAAATGATAAAATCATTCCATGTACAGTTTTATTCTGCTTCCCCCCCCCCGCCCCGCCCTGCCCCAGCTCCTCCAAGCTTTGAGCTCTTCACTACCCGGAGAACAATGATTCTTCTACACTGTCTCTAGCACTCTGGGGTGTCAAAGGTGTTGATTTCCAAGCCTCCAGATGAATCTCATGGTTGCTAGCAGTCTTGGTTTGTTATCCCTACTGGGGACTGAAGATCTCTCTCATTGTTGGTTGTTTGCCTAAGAGGGAACCTGCCCATGAGCCACGGTGAAAGCACAAACCCCAGGCCTCGCGTTGGAAGCCCACTGCAGGCTGTGGCCATCAGAAGCGATGGCAGAAGACACAAACCTGATCTTTTGCTGCTGAATCTGATGGGTAGCCAGGCAAAAAAAACCAACAATCGGTGCTAACACCACCCCTATCACCTTCAAAGGATCAAAGAGAGGTTCTGCAGTCTTCCACATGCCAGGAAAACTGAGGCAGCCAGCTGCGGAGTGGCAGAGAGTCTAAGCAGCCCTCAGGTGGGAGTAGTGGAGATGAGAAAACCAATCAAGCTTCAGAATGAGGAGTGATAAATTATTGCTGGAGCTACCTAGCTGGATTTGACTATTCCCAAAGTCCCTCCCATTTTTCTACTAAGCCAAAAAAAGGCTTAGTCCCCAGGGAGGCTTCTCTGAGGAAATGTTCCCGACAGGAACCCTGCGTGAAAGGCAGAGCTGTTTGTGCTGAACTGAGCTGAGTGAGACCATTCCAGAGGCATTATGCTGCTGGCAAGATGGGAGAGCATTTCCATGCTGAAGCCATGGAGGACATTAGTGAGACTCAGACTGCTTCACTGCTGGTACATAAGGATCTTGCACGCTGAGCAAGCCAGGAACACAACCTTAGCCCAGAGAGCATTCCTGATCAACTCCCAGGCTGCTTGGAGGAGCACAATGTAGCAGCAACAGGAGTCAAGCACAGCATGGACAGAAACTTCCAGCACCCACATCCCCTTTTCTTTTCTTTTGCCTCCTTCCTCAGGTTCCTTTGCCTGCCCCCCACATCCTGGACCCTCCTTACCTGGCTCCACCTGGTCGGGTTCGTGCCGGGTGTCTGTGGAATCTGCCGCATCACCGCTCATCTTCATCTCTGCAAGAGGAGGCACAACTGATTTTAATGACAGGTCACAGTCCCAGGCAACAGGCATATGTGGCTTCCACTAAACAGCACAAATGAATGTGTAATTATAATAAACCATCAGACTTTCAAATTTCTGATTCCTCAACATACAGTCACTAGAATATTCATCAGCTCCGAGGATGCACTTTCCCTCCTGTTGCTCTTTGCATCCCCCTCATTTCTTTCCCTCTCCCCAGTTTGCTGCTGTCTTCTCACCTCCTGCATCACTCCTCTCCAGCCCAGAGGATGAAAGAGTTGTTTTACCAGGAACCCTCCCGGCCTCAGTGGCCTCTCCTCTGAGCTTTATGCAGCCTTCCTGACCAAGCTGCTGTGGCTCACAGTTTGACGCTGTCCTCCACCACACCTGTGGAGGAGGAAGAGGATCCCTCCAAGCTTCCACGTCCTTTCCTTGTCCCTGGAGCTGGCTCAGCCATGCTGGTGTTTGGTGCTGTATGAAGCTGCCCTCAGCAAGCCACCCACAGAGCAAGATGCTTCCAGAGAGTGAAGCAAAAGCTCTCTTCTCATGCTCCCTTGCAAACTCAACTTGTTTCTCTCAACAGCCCCGAGCCCAGGAGCAAGCAGAGGCTCCTGTGTATCCCTCCCCCCTCCCCCTCTCTCCTTAGCAATGCCAACAAACTTGCCATTTACCCTTGAAGTGATGGCTGCCACCACACCCGGGGCCACGTTCTCCTTCGGGGACAGCTGAAAGAAAAGGTGGCAACAGTTAACTTTCCTCTGGGTTGTTCATCTCCTCCTGCAAAGAGCCAAAGCAGGAGCCAGTGAAAGGAGGAAGAATATCTATTCAAATTCAGACGGACACCCCCCTCGCCCTCTTCTACCTTTTGCAGGGGAATTTTAACTCTTTCCAGGCTAGTTGGGGAAATAAAGGAATAAATAAATCAATAACTAGATGTGTGTAATAATTATTTGGGTTTTTTTTTTTACAAAGAACCAACTGATTTGCATGAGCTTCCTGCAGCCAATCCTGGCCACAGGAGTCATCCCATTTGCATGGGTTAATAACAACAGAATGGAAGCTGGGCTACTGTTTCCTGTGGTTTTAACTGGGATAGAAAAGGCAGGTCGAAGGCATCATGCAAACCTTTTCCTCTTGCTCCTATAGGAGCCCTGTCTTGTGTCCAAGCAGCCAAAAGAGTGAGAGGAAGCCTACAGGTTTGGGGTTTACACCTATTTCCCTCTCACTCACACCAAAGCAGGCAGCCCTTCTATGGTGTGCAGGTTTTCTTTGCCCCTCTCTAAACTTGCAGGGGGGAAATGGCAAATTATTTGCTGTTTGGACAACAGTGGATAGCTTTGTTTAGGCTAGAGTTTGAAGCTGGGTGTTAGGAAGAAGTTCTACACAGAGAGAGTGATTGCCCATTGGAATGTGCTGCCCAGGGAGGTGGTGGAGTCCCCATCATGGGAGGTGTTTAGGAGGAGACTTGGTAGGGTGCTTGGTGCCATGGGTTAGTTGATTAGGTGGTGTTGGATGATAGGTTGGACGTGATGATCTTGCAGGTCTCTTCCAACCTGGTTTATTCTATTAAGCTGTTTGTTCAGCAATAAGAAAAGGAAGAAAGAATAAATAGATAAAACCAGGGGGAAGGAAAGGAAGGGGGAAAAGGAAGGAAGGGGAAAAAGGAAGGAAGGGGGAAAAGGAAGGAAGGGGGGAAAAGGAAGGAAGGGGGGAAAAGGAAGGAAGGGGGGAAAAGGAAGGAAGGGGGGAAAAGGAAGGAAGGGGGGAAAAGGAAGGGGGGAATAGGAAGGGGGGGAAAGGAGGGGGGGAAAAGGAAGGGGGGAAAAGGAAGGGGGGAAAAGGAAGGGGGGAAAAGGAAGGGGGAAAAGGAAGGGGGGAAAAGGAAGGGGGGAAAAGGAAGGGGGGAAAAGGAAGGGGGGAAAAGGAAGGGGGGAAAAGGAAGGGGGGAAAGGAAGGGGGGAAAAGGAAGGGGGGAAAAGGAAGGGGGGAAAAGGAAGGGGGGAAAAGGAAGGGGGAAAAAGGAAGGGGGAAAAAGGAAGGGGGAAAAAGGAAGGGGGAAAAAGGAAGGGGGAAAAAGGAAGGGGGAAAAAGGAAGGGGGAAAAAGGAAGGGGGAAAAAGGAAGGGGAAAAAAGGAAGGGAAAAAAGACCCCAAACCTGCCAAGATTTCATGTTTTTTAGCTGGAGATGGGTTGCAGAAGCCTTCACAGACTTCAGAAAGTTCCTTTCTTTAAGTTTTATTAAGGAATGAGAGGGGAAAAAAAAAGAGAGAATAGGGGAGGCGGGGGGGGGGTAAGTTGGGGGATTTATTTTCCCCTTCAAGTCAATCCACTGCAATTAAAACATGAACATTCAGTGGGGCTTCTAAGCATTTCTACTGCAGGAAGAGTAATTATCATCAGCTATAAACATCTCCTTGTCTTGTAATACTGCCAAGGGACCCTAACTTAAGCAATCTACAAAGCACAAAGTTTTGCTTGCTGCCAAAAAGGATCTTTAAAACAAAAATTAAGACTAATAAAAAAAAAAAGGGGGGACTAAGTTCTCATGGAATAGAGGAAAGGAGGGGAGGGGAAAAAAAATCACAAGCTGTGCCCAGAAGTTTGGTGCTTGCCCTAATGATGAAGTCTGCAGGTGAGCAAAACAAAGTCATGCAGGTTTCGTGGTGAGCACACAAATAACAAATGAATCACAGGATCACCGAGGTTGGAAGAGACCTCAAAGATCATCAAGCCCAAAATGCATGGTGGAGGAAGAAAATTAGCTGAGCCCTGAGACCAAGGAGCTCCTTAGGGCTGCAGAAGATGGAAAGGTGCAAAAGCCTCTCTCACTCTCCCAGCAGGGAGCTCTCAGCCCCTCTGCCGTTTAACCTGGGGTGGGTGGGGAGGAAAGGAGGGGTTGCTGCTGTAACTTGATGACCTCTCACATGCTCTCCATCCCTCCTTCTGCAGTCAGGAGAGAATGAGGCACCCTGTGACTCTCTCTTCCACACAGCAGGACAATGTTATTGTCACAAAGATTCAAATTCCCCTCATAAACGTACACAAGTGACTACAGCTCAAGTATCTGGTGGAGGGGGAAAGGAAAACAGAATAAAAGCCAAGGAAAGCCCTTGGATCAAAATCTACTGCTCTGAGGGGTCTGGGGCTGGTCACAGTTTGTAGACCTGTGCATACCTGGTGTAGTACCAGTCATCTTCCAGGGAAACTTTGAATCACAGAATCATTTGGCCTGGAAAAGCCATTGAGTCATCAACCCAACCCCACCATGGCCATCAAACCATGTCCCCAAGTGCCATGGCCACACATTTCTTGACCACCTCCAGGGATGGGGACTCCACCACCTCCCTGGGCAGCCTGTGCCAATCCCTGACCACTCTTTCCGTACAGAAATTTTTCCTCATCTCCAACCTAGCCCTCCCCTGGCACAATTTTAGGCCATTTCCTCTCCTCCTATCACCTGATACTAAGGAGAAGAGACTGACCCCCACCTCCCTCCAAGCTCCTTTCAGGAAGCTGTAGAGAGCAATGAGCTCTCCCCTCAGCTGCTGCTTCTCCAGACCAAACAAGCTCAGTTCCCTCAGCTGCTCCTTACCAGTCCTGTTCTCCAGACCCTTCAGCAAAGAAGGGTCTCTCACCCTTCACTCCTTGAGAACAAGGGACAGACATGCAGAGGAATGACTTCTTAATGTGCTGTAAGTGTGGCCAAGATAAAGGCAACACCTTTACACAGACACCCCAGAGCCTTCCGCCATAAACCAGGCTGGAGTGATGCATCTGGCTTTGACACCCCACCCCACCTGGCAAAACAGCTCAAGAAAAGGCAGGCTGGGAGGCTTCTGAGTCCAGCTAAATGCAGGCTCCTGCCACGCAGCTCTGCAAGGCTGAGCTCTGTGTGGAGGATGAGCAGGTTGTAAAACAATCTCTGGGGAAAATAATGCACTTAGGACTACTCAGCTCCTAACCACAGCCCTATTAGGAGCCGCCACTGGGGCCTGGGCCATATTAAAAAGGTGCTGCTAGACCTCAGCTAGCAAACATACCTGGAGCAGGGGCAGTCTGGTTTGTTCACCCAGCCCAGTGCAGACATTTCTCCACTTCTGCTGGATGTATCTGCAGCTCTGGTTTTGCTGAGACAAACGGTGTCAGCAAATAAAACTTTCCCAAGCCCTTGTTCCTTGTAGTTGTTCAGACATGGGCACGAGGGTAAACCACCCTGAGGACTTTCAAAGGTGGTGGTGGTGATGGTGGTGGGAACTCAGCTTGGCTGAGCCCATTAGCTGGAGCCTATTGAATTTACTGTGCTTTAGGTGCCAGAGCCCCTCTGGAGGCTGCAGGGAGGTGAAATATCCAAATGCCTGGGGAGGAGGCAGTGGTACCTGGCAGGGAACACGGTGCTGCAGGGAAACCCTCTCAGCAGAGAGGAAGGAGCCCGAGCAGCCACCTTCACCCTGCACACTGCATCTTCCCTGCACCTTCCCTGCACAGCCAGGCAAGAAACAGAGCACACCTCTGCAAGCAGCTCTGCAGGGCTCAACGTACTGAATGAGGCTGTGGAAACCTCCTCCCGCCAGCGCTGGGCTCTGGCATGTGACAGTGGCAGGGGCCAGGCTGGTCTCCCTCCCTGCAAAACAGCTGTGCAAAGCTCAGGCCCCTCTGAGAGGCGCAGGGAAGGACGATCTGAGCCTGCACCTGGCCAACTGCAGGCTGGGCCTGATGCCACTGGCTTTGACACAGGGCACAGTATCGATCTGGGGAATCTTCTCATGAAGAAAGAGTCGCCCACAAGCAAAGCAGCTGGGTGGATAGGAGCCTGCGGGGGCTGCGTCCCCAAGAGACACCACACAGAAGCACACCCAGTGCAGGTGCTCAGACTAGTCAGGCTCAGGCTGAGCCAAGACCAGGAGCCTCCTGCTCCCCACAGCCTCTCCCTGCGGCTGGCCGCAATGCTGGGGGCTCCCCAGCTGCCCTCCCTGTGGCTGGCACGGGAGCCAGCCTGCTCTGGGGTGCCAACCAGCCGTGAAGGGGCTGCTGGCATCCCAGAGCCTGCCAAGGCAGGCATGGAGCAGAGGCTTTGGCCATCTCTGCTGGCCCAGTGGCATTGCCTCAGCATCTGTCTTTCACTGCAGGCCTGCCTGTGAGCTTGTAGAGGGGCTAGAAGCACCAGGCATGGACCCCAAGGTCCCCTCCACACAGCAGGACCACCAAACCCCTGAGGTTCACTGCAGTGTGCCAGCAGACATGCAAAGAGAATGAGCCTGGGACACCTTGATGGAGGTATCCACTCCCTCCCTGGGACAACACAGTGTTCTGTGCTGCACAAAGCACTGGACACAGGTTATGAGCAGGGCACAGAGTTCCCATGTCCCCAGCACCCTGTTGCCTGCTAGTGCCACAGAAGGGGTTGTCAGGATCTGGCCTTCATTGCTGCCACTGCTCTACTCCTCCCTCGGTGTCACCCCCAGCTGTAGCATGCCCAGAGACACAGTCCCTCCCCTGGAGCATGGGGGCTTGAGCTGGGGGCAGAAGCTAGAATCCCCCCTTCAGCTCAGCACAGCTCCAAAGGATTTGGCAGGGATTGCTCTTGTTCCCCAAATAACTGCAGAGGGGAGCTCTGCTCGGGGAGGATGTGAGACTACCTAGGCTGTATGCCTGGACCAGGCTCCCTGGAAGGAGTCTCTCTCTCTCTGATTCTCCCTGTTCATTCATTCTTCACTCAACCCAGCCTCCTACAGCTCCATCCTCACTCATTTCTCTGTCCATTTCCCACTTTGTTGTCCACTTTTCTCCTTCCAACCCACATCCCATCCTGCGCTCGTGCACACACAGGCTCCTCCACCCTTGCTGCATCCCTCTCTGAATTTATCCTCTCTCACTCCTCCCAGCACTGTCCCAACGGCTGGACCCACATGTCTGGCACTAAATGCCCATTTTCCAGGCACCCAAGAGACCTCTGTGCCCTGCTCCACAACCCACGTTAGGGCTGGCGGTGTGTGCAGTGCACCCCCAGTATGGGCACAGCTGGGCAGTGACCAGCATAGGCTCAGGGCAGCATCCATCCCCACTTGGGAATGTGGGCACTTAACCAGGCTGTGATAGCTGACTCCAGAGAGAGAAAAGCAGAGGGAAAGGAGGGAGGGAAGGTTTCAGGAGTCAGAGCAATCCCGGGAATCGGAGCAATCCCAGGTTCTGCCCGAGCCCGCGGTCCCAGCTACCTGGTGAGCTCCAACCCGATCCTTCCTCAAATGCCCTTTACCTGCGTGCACAGACTCCAGGTTCACCATCCTGCTGCTGGAGGGAAATCCACGGTGTGCCCAGCCTCCTGCCGCCAGCCCCAGGTTGCCAGGGGCTGCCAGTTTGCCCTCGCTCCTCTGCCACCCGCTGCCTCTCGAACCGGGCGTGGGTCCGCTGCCGAAGGGACCTAGAGCTCCATTGCCTGTTGCCATGCAGGGCCAGGTGAGCATGCGGCGCCGTGCCACGCCTCGCCCCACCTCCGGCTCCCTCGGGTGCCCTGACACCCAGCAGCCTGGCGCCCGGCCCATGCAAAAGCCTCCATTTGCATATTAGTAACTCGGGAATGGATGAGTCCCTGCAGCACTACCAGGGCGTGGGGTGGGGTGGGAAGGAGGCAGGAAGGAAGGTGGTTTGCCCGCCCTCGGCTGCGCAGATACACCCCACAGCACCTGCCCGCTGGCCTGCCAGAGGGGGGGATTGCAGGGGCTTTGGTGTCACCCCCCCCTTACCCCCCAGATCCCAGGTGATCCCTCGTGGGTAGGCTCTTGGCTCTGCCCGTTGCTGTGCACAGGTAGGAGAGGCCAAGGCATCGAGCCAGGCTGGGCAGCAGCCACTAGCACCCAGAAGGGAAGGTGTCCAAGCTGCAGGAACAGCCCTTCCAGCAGCCCTTTCATTTCCACTCTGGCCACTCTGATAAATCCTGTGCCTGCCCAGAGCCAGCTGTGAGAGCAGCCTGTGTGGCTGCCCCTAGGTGAGGGCAGACCCTGGATGATGCCATGTGAAACAGTCAGCAGGAAAAGGAAAGCTAAGAGCACAAATGTGACCTGGCTTGGCTAAAGACAGAGGGTAGGGGTAGGGTCAGCACATGGAGACTCCCCTTGCCTGACTTTTGCTCTCTGCAGCACATCAGTCCCCCAAGAAGAGGAGAGAAGTAGTGGACAGCTCTTCCTCTTTTCCCAGGTTTGTTTAACTGACTTGCAGGGAAGCCAGGGAGCAAAACCCCCAGTGTTGGCTGTTTTGTTTTGGTAGGAAGCTTCCAGAGCCCAGATCCACATGCTAGGCTCTGTGCTTTGATGGGGACCAACAGCCACCCTGATGGACCCAGGGACTGTGGTTGTTCCCTGTCGCTGCCTTGCATCACCTTGATGACCCCTGGCGCGGCTTAAGGCAGCAGAACATCTGAGCTGCAGCGCTGCTCAACCCCCTCCTGAAAGCGTTAACAGGCTCGATTGTTAGCTGCCAGGTACAAGCTATCACACATTCATCTCTCCCTGGCTCATTCACGTTCCAGGGCTCTCGGCTTTCCCACATGCTGCTCTCCCTCCCTGGAAAGACAGGTTTCTCGGAAGAGATGGGTGGGCGGGCGAGCAGGCTCCCCAGCCTCACCTCCAGCCCAGTTCGGGCTTGTGTGGTCAGAGAGGACATCCTCGGGAGAGGACAAGGCGCTGGGAGGAAAGGGGGGATGTGCTGAACCAAAGTGCGACAAGGACAGCGTGGAGAGATGGCAGGGGGAAGGCAGGGTGGAGGGGAAGTTCCCGGGGCAGACGAACGTTCTGCAGGCTAGGGGGCGAGGGGGGGATTCTGAGCAGTGTGCTTGGTGCTGCTCCAGGAAGCAGAGAGGTGACCGAGGGTGGTTCGCACAGGCAGTGCGTTTGGAGCTGCTGGAGGGGCTGGACCGCTGCCACACTGATCCCAAGCCTGTGGTGGAACCCCGGCCACTCAGGCCCTAGCTTTCAGGGTGTACCTGGGCAGCTGCTGGGTGTTTCCTGCACTACCCCCAGGTCTGGGGTTTCCCCACCTTGAAGGCTGATGCGATCAGGTGTCTTCACTGAGTCAAACACGGTGGCTTCCAGCCAGCTTGAAGAGCCTTTGGGATGTGAGAGAAAGGTCCTGGAAAAGCTGAGGATCAGGAGACCTCTCCTCCCTCCAACATCAGAGCACCTTTTGTACCACAGTTAGCATTTTCACTTGGTGCCGATCTTTACTCCCTGCTTCCTGGTATTTTGCCCTTGCTCCAGAACCGAGTAGCCTGTCCCAGAGCCCAGTGGAGGCAGGTCGTGCCCGGTGGCACCTCGAACCGGGCAGCATCCCGGGCATCCTGTGGTCGGGGATGCTGGCCCAGCCACGGGCAGGACCGCAGTGCCCCCTCCTGGCCCTGCCATACACAGCCAGGCATCCACCGCAGTCCCAGCTGCAGCTGGTGGGACTTGTGGGGTTGGTTTTTTTTCCTGGTCATTATTTTGTGGTCAGTGGAATAACAGGGGAAAAAAATATACAATATTTAGGTTCTTTTCTCCCCTAGAGAGCTGTGGGAGCAAAGCCCTTCACCTGGCTGCCCTTGGCATCAGTGTTGTGGCATTGTAGAGAAAAGATTACACTGCCTGAAACAGCTCTGCTGCCCAGAGAGAAAAAGGAGGGGGAGCAGCACAGCATCATCACTCCTTTCTGCTGGGGGAACAAGACCACCCCCTCCAGGCTTGCTTCAGCTCTGCCCTGAGATGATCACTCCAAGCTTCCAGCAGATGTGCAGCTCTTCTTTTAGCATGGACATCACTGAGTGATTCATCTGCTCCCATCCTCACCGTACCCATGAGCTCCTCCCCTCCTGCTGCCAACGTTCATTCCCTTCTCAGAGGAGGAGAAGCTCTGCAGCTAGCACTTGATTTATGGAGTATGGCCTTTGGACGGGCCTGGAAGCATGAGCTGCGGAAAGGTGTTGCAAAATCCCCCACTGCTAGCAGCAAGGATTTATACCTCTGCTCCTGGCCAGCTGCACCTTCTCTCTGTGCCAGGAAGGTCTCCTGTCTCCACCTGCCACAGCTGCTTCTGCAGGGTGTTGCTGAGGCGCATGGAGAAGGATTTTTCTTTGGAAAGGCGAACGCATTGCAGTGCAGTTCTCCTCTAGCGAGGCTGGGGAGCCAGCGAGATGCTGCAGGGACCCAGATGTGAGGCTGCGAGCTGGGCCGGGGGCCGCAGCGCATCCCTGCCCGCTCCGGCCCCCTGCCCGGGCACCCTCCCGGCTGCGCGGGGCAGAGCCGCGCTCCGCCAGCACCCACTGGTGGAGGCCTGCAAACCTGCACCGCAAGCTGTGCCTGCAGGGCTGCCCGGGCAGGACGGGACCCCCGGGAGCCTCGGCGTGGGCAGTGGGAAAGCCGAGGCACCACCTCCCTCCCACACGGTGGGCAGCGGGAGGGTTGCAGCACAGCCAAGGGACAAGATCACAGAATGCCAGGTTGGAAGGGACCCCAGGGATCATCTGCCCCAACCTTTGTAGGTGAGAGTGGAGTTGAAATGAGCTGGCCCAGCACCCAGGCAGGCTGAGGTTTCAAAGTTTCCAATGCAGGGGAATCCACTGCTTCCCTTGGGAGATGATTCCAACCTCATTTGGAAAAATCATCTTCTGGAGTCCACTGGGACTCAGCAGGAACTTGTCCCCATTGCCTCTTGTCTTTTCCATGGGATACCTTGTCAAAGGGGAGTCTCCATCCTCCTGACAGCCACCCATTATGTACTGGTCCTCCACGGCAATAAAGCCTCCCCTAAGCCTTCTCTTCTCAAGGCTGAACAAGATGACCCTCAAGGGTCCGTCCCAACCCAACCCATTCTGATTTTGCTGTCTGCAGGGGGTTGGACTAGAAGGCCTTTAGAGGTCCCTTCCAACCTAGACTATTCCATGACACACCCCAGATGCTCACCTCCCCTCAAAACCCAGCTCCACTGGAGCACCCTAGCACCCTCAAATGCAGGAATGACCACCAAGGTGAGCTCAGGGTATGCTGCTCACAGTAGAGTCCAGGGCCTCACTTACCCACTTCTCCTGGAAGAGCTCCTGGAGCTCTCACAGCACAGCACGAGCCCTGCTGCACACACAAGCTCAGAGCATCCTTCATCCCGCCCTCCCACCCCTGTCCAGCTGGTACCAGGTTTCTCTGTCACCCCAGAGCAAACACAATGGTTTGGTGCTGCTGTGCACCATGCTGCTTTCCCAAGGTGGCCCTAGCTTGGGGCTACCAAAAGAACCAGGGAAGGGCTAAGGTGCCTGCATGATCCAGAGCCTCAGTGCTACAAGATGAACACAATCAAGCTTGCTAAGGTATGACCCAGTGCTCCCAGAGCAAGCTGATGTCATGTTCCAGCAACCTTGTAGAAGAGGCAACAACAGAAATGGGCTGCACAGGGCTCCTAGCTGCAAGCACGCAGCTGTCCTGCAGTCCTCTCCCTCTCTGCTCATGCTCCACCTTGCCTCACAGCTGGATTTAACTCTGCCTACAAGGGCAAAGCCCCAGTGTCCTGCTGCAGCAGCAGCCAAAGTGGCAGGGAGCAGAGCCCTGCAAGTGGTGACCATGGAAGTGAAAAGGAAGCAGTTTCAGCTTTGCTATAAGTCACAGCAAGAGGGCAAGCTGCAGGAGCTGCAGAGTCCTTGTCCCATCTCTGCATTCACCACACTAGGGGGAATCAGCACTCCACATTTCTCCCTCCAGCAGCCACTCAGCCAAGAGCCCTGAGCTGGCCCAAAATTCTGCCACCCTCATCTCCCCCCTGCTGTAGCTGCAGAGGAATAGACAAAGAATCCTTTATTGAGGCTGCTGGACCCAGACAAGCCTCCAGCCACATCTGCACAATAGCCCTTCATGGGACCCCCACCACTGCCCAGAGAGAAGAGCAGGCACCCAGGACCTGCCTCTACTGCTCATCTTTTACTTCAGCAGAGCTCAGGCTTGAAGCTTCCACAGTTGACTGTGATGAGCCAAAAGTGCCTCCCTGCTGAGAGCTGGGTGCATGCTGTGCTTGAGAGGCAGGACCACGAGCACAAGCCCTCTGAGGAGAGGGTGAGGGAGCTGGGGTTGCTTAGCCTGCAGAAGAGGAGGCTCAGGAGAGACCTTCTTGCTCTCTACAACTACCTGAAGGGAGGTTGTAGCCTGGCGAGGGTTGGTCTCTTCTCCCAGGCAAGCAGCACCAGAACAAGGGGACACAGTCTCAAGCTGTGCCAGGGGAGGTTTAGGCTGGAGGGGAGGAAGAAATTCTTCACAGAAAGAGAGATTGGCCTTTGGGAGTTGGTGGAGTCACCATCACTGGAGGTGTTTAGGAAGAGGCACTTGGTGCCATGGCTTAGTTGTCAGGAGGTGTTGGGTGAGAGGTTGGACTTGATGATCTCTGAGGTCTCTTCCAACCTGGTTAATTCTACTCTGAGGTCTCTTCCAACCTGGTTAATTCTGTTCTATTCCATCAATAAACACTGAGGTGGGGCTGCTGTTCCCACCCCCTCCACAGGTCTTCAGTGTCCCAGGTGCAGGCTGGGGGCTGACCCACAGAGGAGCAGAGCACCCCTTAACCAAGAACCCAAACAAGTGGATCATGCACAGAGAAGCCTGAAGGCCAGGGCTGCTTTACAAAAAAGAACACCACCAGAAATCAGTTTATTTTACCTTACAAATGATAAATAATTATTATTTCTTAGAAAAAACAAATCAAGCACTTCAAGTGTGTTTTACTTCATGTTGCAATATTAAAATACCTTTCCTTTCTTCCCCCCTCCCTCCCCTCCTCTAAGTGAGCAATACAAAAATAATTGTGACCAAATTCTGTCAGAAAAATTTCCTGTATTTTAGGCAAAAAAAAGGCACATTGTAAAGGCTTCCCCCCCCCACAAGGAGGTACAGGAGTTCACAGTGACCCCCAACCACCTCTCTCCCCTCCCTGCTTGTCCTTCCACTCAAGTGGAAGAGGACACAAGAACCTCCTGCAGTGTTTTGTCTTTTCCCCCCCCCCCCCTCTGACGCCCTCTAGATACACATCAGGGCCAAGGTCAGCTTCAGGGTTGTCCCTGCTTTACAGACAGGTGAAACCAAGGCACAGCATAGCAGTAGAACTATCTAAGAGCTTCTTGTGGATGGGTGGCGGAGCAGGACGTAAAACTGGACAGAGATGTAGAGTGTTTTCTTCAACACAACAGTGAGAACCCACCTGGGATCCTCCTCTCCCCCTTGCAGCCACCTTGTTATCATGGTAGCCACAAGTCTCTAGCTGTTGGCTTGCCTATTTTTGTTCCTTAGTGGGAGAGTCACAGGACCAACACAAAAAGTTGGGCCTTCACTGCTCTAAACAGGGATTAATTAGAGCCCTAATTACCAGCCCTTTAGGGGCAGAAGTTATTGCTGGGATAGAGCATCCCTCCCCACCCCATGTTTATCTTCTAGCCACAGGAAGGATGTAACAGCCAGTTAGAAAAAGATAGAGGCAGGCTCTTGCTTTGGGTAGGCTTTGTACCTTCCTTGTTCAGGGTATGTGGTCCCACCAGCCAGCTGTTTTCCCACTGGGAAATGCTGCTGTGTCACCAGGAGGTGAAGGCAGTGATGTGGCTTCTTCAGTGGCAGAGACGTCTGACAACCCAGATCATCAAGACCACTTCTCTCCCTGCCCCAACCATTCACCAGGATGCTCGAGGCTGCTAACTGACCAGAGCTGCCCTCCCCTCACAGCTAACAACTCCAGAGCCAGGCAGAACACAGCCCTCCTGGTGCTGCACCCCAGAAACCTGCACCTCCTGCTTCCCCCAGGAAGCTGCAGCTCCTGGCAGCTGGCAGGAGAGCATCCACACACCGTGAACTGAGCCCACTTGTCACAGCATGAGGCAGTTGTCAGGTGGGGAGGGAGTCACAGAGGGGGCCAGGAGGGAAGGCACACACACAGAGCTCTCCTGGCACAAGGCATCGCCGGGAACCTTATTCCTTCTTTGGAGCAGCAGCCAGCTCCAGCAGGCCCTTAGCATCACCAACAGTGGCAGGAGGCAGATGAGCTGCCCCTTGGAGAGGTCTGGCCTGGCTCTGCTAGGTCTCCTCATCCCAGAGACAGAGCTGCTTCTGCGGCACGTAGTAATCGAAGGTGTAGCCCTTCTGGCAGCTGCGGATGCCGCACTTGTAAGAGGAAACCTTGCCCCCAGCATCCCGACTGCGGCAGTACTTCAGCATGCAGGGATACCACTCGATGCTCAGGGAGTAGCTGCAGATGCAGGGCTTCCAGAGGTCTGAGCACAGCCTGCAGCGCTGCAGGTCAGGGAGGTCAGAAGTCTGCGGCAGGACCTCGAACATGGAGCCATCCACTCCTGCAGGGGAAAGCAAGAGAGACGTAGCTTAGGGCACTGCTGGGAGGCAAAGCCGAAGGAGAGAGCCACCCAAGTGATCACTGTGCAGAGTCCCCAGGGCAGCTGAGGAGAGTGAGGTTAGGCAGTGTCTCATGACAGGATGAGAGGCAATAGACTGAAGCTCGAGGAGGGCAGATTTAGACTGGAGATTAAGGAAAAATTCTTTACAGTGAGACACTGGAACAGGCTGCCCAGGGAGGCTGTGGATGTCCCCTCCCTGAAGGCATTCAAGGCCAGGCTGGATGAGGTGCAAGAAGCTATGCACAGCCTTATCCATTGCAAGAGCAGTGAAAGAGAAGCCAAAATTATCTGTGCCATCACCAGGAACCTGGCAGGAGCCATCCCAGCAGTGCCAACCTGCTGACAGGAGCAGTTCCAAGGAAACTGAGAGAAGCTTACCTTTCTCCAGCCAAAATTTGACATCTTCCTCTCGGGTATAAATTGCTTCTTTGGCCTCTGCACAGACATTGTGGATGTGGGAGCTCAGCTGGGCTCCCTTGCTGAAGTTGACAGCTACATCCATGCTGAGGTGCTCCAGGCCCCGCACCTCCTCCGCCTGCCTCACTGTCCTGGGGTTTTTCTGCAGGGGATGGAATGAGGAAAACTTCAGTCCTGGTTCCAACAAATCTTCCCTTGTATCATGTCCTGATGTCATGCCAACACAAGATGTGCAAATGGATGATCCTCTGCAAACTCCCCTGCATCCTGTATGGATGGAAGGCTGGAAGGCACTTCCTGATGCTAAAGCTGATGCCCTGGTTTGCCTGGGATCATTACTTGGTGCTTTGCCCTGATGAGTGGTTCCAACTCAATAGTTCCCTCACTGGGAACTGTGGGGCAGGGAGCTGCATAGTGACTACTCCAGCCATCTATGTACCCTTTGGTACAACTAGGAGGAACTAAACCACATCCCCTTCTAGAATATCTGAAGGGGACCAACAGGAAGGCTGGAGAGGGACTGTTTAGAAAGGCTTCAAGTGATGAGCAGTGGTTTGAAACTGCAGCAGGGGAGATTTAGGTTGGACATCAGGAGGAAGTTCTGCACAATGAGGAGTGGTGAGACACAGGGACAGGCTGCCCAGGGGTGTGGTTGAGACCCCATCCCTGCAGACATTCAAGATCAGACTCAATGTGTCCCTGGGCTGCCTGCCCTGGCTGTGGGGGGCCCTGGGGCTGCCTGCAGCAGGGTTGGACAAGACAGCCTCGGAGGGTCCCTTCCAACCCAATGCCATCTGTGGTCACTATTGATGAACTCCATTTACTACCAAGCCTCTCGAGCAGGAGGGGTGGTCAAAGGAGTGTCTAACAGCTGAACAACTGGGCAGCTGCCTGGGAGGAGTGTCCAGACAGCTGTGCAAAACCCTGGCTGGCCTGGAGGACAGAGCTGGCCCTGAAGCCAGCTGCAGGGAGCCTCTCACCTGCCGCAGCTTGGCCATGGACTCGCTGGGGATGATCTCGTTGCGGTGAAGCCTCGTGACGAAGCACAGAGCCTGAAACTGGCTCTGGCCCCTCTCCAGCTCCCCTAGGATTAAGGCACGGAAAATCTTCACCTCCTAACAAAGAGATAAATAAACAGGAGTTTGAGTCACAGATGTTTGGCATCAGAAGGGTGAACCCAGAAGCTGGGGGTCAAAGAGAAAGGCTCCAGTCAAAAGAACAGAGCCAAAGGTCTCATACTTCTGCTGGCTGAGCACAGGGGTGGAGTCCCAGGTGGAATCCCACCCAAAAGCTTGCAGCATACCAACTGGTGCCTGTAAAGGAGGAAGGGTTTTGCAATCCCATTGGGGCAAGGAGAAGTTACTGCCAGGTCACATCCCATATCCATGGCTTCCTCAAACAGCAGCTGGAGGTTTCTGTCCTTTACCAAGCCTCCAAGAAGGCTCCATTTGGTTTGTCACACAGACATCACACAGGCTTTACTTAGGGTGGGCAGCCCCAAGTTGCCTCTGCTTTCCCTCACTTCTGAGCAACTGGTATTCTAGAGCAGAAATTACTCATTTGTGAACCCAGTGGCCTGCAGGACAGAAAGGCAAATCAGATTAATGAAGCCAGAAGGAGCTATCATGATTAGCTGCAGCTGACCTTCTTTTCTGCCCAGGTCAATATTTTTGGCATTATTATTATTGAGAGAGCTTCTGACATGGATTGCAGGTCACCTCCAAAGCCACCTTGGAACTGAGTTCAGTGTTACTTCCCCAGAATATCCTGTTCAAAAGCTCAAGCTCCCCACATCCTGTGCTGGCACAAATCATCACTGCTTTCTATGCAGGTATCAATTCAGCTGGCTTCTGGTACACCGGGTGACAGCCTGCCATCCCACCTCGGTGTCAGAGCATGCTGCTACAAGGGCTAAGCAGCTGGATTGGAAAGGTGCCTCCTCCTCCTCAGCTGAAGGGCAATTACTGCCATTTGGCACCACCTCAGCCATCCTTCTTCATGGAGCCATCTCCACAGAGAACTGGACACAGATCGGTGGCTAGGGACCAGCAGGCAGAAGCTACGCCAAGCTGCTAAGGTCCCCCCTCTCCTCCTGGCCTCCTGAGCTATTCCTCCTGTATGGCTCAAACTCAGCTGCTTCCAAACATCTTTCTGTGCCAAGAAGGAAGCCCCTCTCTCCCTCCCCTCAAGCTAAGCAGTGTCCATGCTGGGGTTTCCTGCAGACTAGCTCCTGCAGCCCACCATCTATTCCCTGCCTTCTCTTCCATGCTCAGAGAAGGGTGTGTGCAATTCAGTGCACATCTGGGCAGCTGAAAGAGCAGCTGCAGCCTGGCATGCCTTTCCCTCCCAGGACAGGAGAAAGGATTTTGCTTGGTGCATTTGCTGCCTGAAAATTCACACAAGCAAGACATGCAGGAGGTTTGGAAAGAAAGAGAGAGCAAAAATGCTTGTGAGATGACTATGGAATCATTGGGTTTTTACAGCTTTAATGGGGAGAATTCCCACTGAGACCCTGGCCCCACTGGAACAGCCTTGTTCCCACCCACATTTAGCCTAGCTGAGTTCTCCTGCTGTGAGCTCCTACCCTGTGCAATGCCCAAGGATGAGCAGACTAAACCCAGCAGCTGACCCTGGCATATTCTTTGGCTGTGGATTTCATTTCAGTTCACTTTGTACAATCAGCATTCAGGCTGGAAAAAGCAAACAGGGATAGCCAGGCTTTGCTTACCCCTCACTTCAAGGCTCTCCCTGCTCTACCTATGCAACCTCAGATGGAGCAAGAACTGAAGCCTGTCACATCAGAAATGTGTGAGGCTTCTCACATGGAAAGAGCCACAGAAGTTTTTCCTGCTCAGAGAGAGCCTTTCCCTCCCCAACCACCTCACCTTTCCCTCCCCAACCACCTCACCTTTCCCACCAGCAGGAGCAGGGGGGAAATCAGTGCCAAGGTGGGTACCCCGCCAAGGCAGCAAACAGCACCTTCAGTTTTGGGTTTCTGCAAAGTTTCCCAGCAGGGAACAAGCCCCAGCAGAGCACTGCCCCGGCAGAACGTTGCCTCTGCAGTGTGGGGACTCTCCGGATGAACTCATCCTGGGGGCGTTGAGCAGCCTTGGCCCTGCCCCACGCTCCTGCGCTGGGTACAGTTACAGCCCTTGGTTAGGTTTGGTGTAACAGAGAACAACCAGCTCAGCAGCTGTGCTCTAAACCACGGCACTGCAGGTAACCACTGCCTTGGCTTTCATAGCAAGGGCAGAGCAGCTCCTCTTTCCTTAAGGCAGAGAGAAAAAAATCAGAGCACTGAGCTCCCAGCCGCCCTGATTGCCTGCACCTAAGAAAGGGACTTCCAGCGAAGACTTGCCTGCAAGGAGGAGCAGGGAAATCAGTGACCTTCTTCCCTCCTCACACTGTCCTCAGCCAGCTCCTTCAGGGACCATCATCTGGAGCACAAGAACAATTCAGCCTCCATTTCTAGGGTTTATCCAGTAGAGACTTACAAGCCTGTGTGGTCTAGATCAGAGCCCAGCATCTCAACTCCACATTGAGTGGAGCAAAACAGTTCCCAGGGAAAGAAATTGCAAATAAATTATTTCAATGCCTCCCTCCCCACAACCCATGCAGCTTTCCTGCCAAATTTCACTCCCCCCCAGACATCAGTGCTGCTGTGGGACCCACTTTTGTCTTTGCTGTCACATGGCTGCTCAGAATTGGGGGTACACACAAAGGGGACATGTTGCCTGGGGCACTGGGTAGCACCAGCGCTCCTGGGTCTAATTCTTTACCCTGTCAGCAGCCTTTGCTGTGGTCAGGGCAATGTCTGCACTGCCCCAGGGGAACAGCTACAGCTGGCCAGAAGTTGTTGTGCTTGTACAACAGAGAATGTGCTATTGCACCCACACTGGGGGGGCCAGCCAGCTGAGTTCCCCTGATGGGATGGGGTTTATGCTCTCCTTAACCCCTTTCCTACTGGAAACTGCTAGAATGAAGACACTGTGATGTCTCAGTCTCACATTCAGCTTATCCACAAAGGCAAATTAAAGATGTGCTGGGAGAGGGAAGAACAAAACAAAGCACATTTTCAGGAGCAATAAGGTTTGGACACACAAAATTTTCACCATGAGAACAGTTACAGATTGGAATTGTCTCCCTAGGGAAGCAGTGGAGTCCCCTACGTTGGACAGTCTGAAGCCTCAGCTTGGCAGGGTGCTGAGCCAGCTCATTTCAACTCCACTCTCACCTAGAAAGGTTGGAGCAGATGATCCTTGGGGTCCCTTCCAGCCTGGCATCCTGTGAGTCTGTGACTCTGATTGTTACAAGCACTGAGAAATCCTCACAATGCTCTGAGACACTTGGGAAATCACCCTCTAGTTCAGCCTCCCGACACTCAGCACCCACAACCTCAGCCATGCCTACAAGCAACTGTCAGAAACCACTTTTGAAACTGGATCCTACTTCAGAAGATTTCCCCACAGCCATGGAGTAAGCAAAAGGGCATCCCTGGCTGTGAGGCAGGAGTTCAGCCCTGGGCACAGCTCAGCAGCCACTGTGTTGCCCTCGTGTGTGGCACAGCTGCCATCTAGCAACACTTTAGTGATGACTCTAAGGAGAGCATGGACCTCCCTACAGCTCAGGGGAACAAACATCACCATGTTTTAATGAGCCCACCTCATCCCTCCTGCCCTCCCAGAAGGTGCTGGATGTCCCTCCCTTTGTAGTTTTGGCATCTCTGGACAGATGCTTTCCTGTATCACCTGCATGTATCATTTGGCAACTAACAGGATGGACTCCTGGCATAAGGAAAGTCTCAAAACACTACCCCAGAGCATCACAGAATGGTTTGGGTTGGAAGGGACCCCCAAAGGTCATCTAGTCCAAAATCCCCCTGCAGCCAGCACTAGATCAGGTTGCTCAGAGCCTTGTCAAGCCTGACCTTGGATATCTCCAAGGATGGGGCCTCAGCTACCTCCCTGGGCAACCTGTTGCAGCGTTCCAGCAGCCTCAAGGGACAGAACTTCTTCCTAACATTCAATCTAAATCTGATCTTCTCTCATTTCTCATCCTGTCCCTGCAGGCCTTTGCAAACAGTCCCTCTGTAGCCTCCTTGTAGCCCACTTCAGGTACTGGAAGGCTGCTCTAAGGTCTCCCCAGAACCTTCTCTTCTCCGGGCCGAACACCCCCAGCTCCCTCAGCCTGTCCTCGTAGCAGAGCTGCTCCAGCCTCCTGATCATCTTCATGGCCTCCTCTGGACCTGCTCCATCAGGTCCATGTCCCTCCTGTGTTGATGGCTCCAGAGCTGCACACACCAGGAATCTGCAAGTTCTGGCAGTGCAAGTGTTAAAACCCTGTGACCCCTGCTTCCTCCCTTGTGCTTCCAGCACAACTTTTCCAGCAATCAAAAGGAGAAAGAAACTTTTCTGTATCTTTGTGCTGACCTTGGAATAAAACCACCCACTTAGTTCTCAGGCCACCCTTTAACAACTGGCAAGATCATGCTACTCACATCAGGCCCAACATTTAGGGCTGCTCTTTGCCCCTCACTGTTGGGTGGGTTGGGTTTCTTTTTTTGCCATACATTTTATGCCTGACAATAGCACACAGGGAAAGAAGAAAGGTTTTAATCACATTCTTCTTCACTACTGCCCTGTCCCAGTCTGGACTCCCACTGACCCATGTGTGCTGCACTAGAGAGGAAGAAAAAACAAAGCTTTCTGTGTGTGCTCTGAGGACATGGCTCCTCCAGCTTCAGCTCTGGAAGGCAGGCAGGAGCAGAGGAGAAATTAAAATCTCACCTCTCTGGAAGAGCCAAGAGAAGTCAGAAGTCTCACCTAGCTTCCACCAGTGTCAGAGCAGAGCAATGAACCTCAATTTCCTGATAATTGCTTTCTTCTCCAGCCCCTGCTCTAGCAGCAGCTCCTTGTCAGCAATGGGGGGAAAAAAAAAGGAAGAAATCTGCTTTTGGACTAACCCCCTGCAGTTTAAGCCAGAGAAGTGGAAAAATCATTTGTGCAAAACTCCAGCCTCCTGGCCACAGCATGACCACACAGCCTAGCTTGTGAAAGCCAAATCAACACCCCCAGCTGCTCCTGCCAAGGCTCAGAGCCTCAAAACCTCCTCTCTGGTGAGAAGAAGTTGTGTAATGTTTGAGAGGTGAGCACAGGAGCAGAGCAGCCCAGGGAGAAGCCTGCATGCAGCCAGAACAGGTCAGAAGGGGAAGCCTGGCCAGGCAGCCCTGGGCTCACATCATTCATTACTCACTGCACTGCAAATTCGTCTCCTCAGTCTTTTTTTTTTTTGGCTTCCTTCAACTATTTTCCAGCTCAAAGCTGTAAAACAGAGAGAGCTACTATCCAACTGTCCAAAACTGAAGATCAGGAACGGACTTCTGCAGCTCTCATGTTTGCAAAGCCTTCCAGGGACCATCTCCTGTGTCCCTCCAGCAGGAGCCGAGGGAATGCATGGAGCTAAGGATTCAACACACTGAAGTCAAGATACCTTCAGAGAACCTCTCCCCAGAAGCAACTCAAGAATAAGAGGGATGAGGGTAAGAGAAGAGCTAACACACACTGTGAGATCTGAGGGAAGCTTCCCTCAAGAAGAGATGAAGCAGATGAAAAATGCTGAAGAGCTTCGGACACCAGAAGTCCCCGAGTCAGATTCCAGGCTCCCAAAGGGCCTACCTAGGGCACCTGTAACAAGTCTGGATTTCCCTTGCCCATACACTGTGGCATGCCAGTTTGCAGCCTGCAGGCTTGAGAGCCCTTCCTCAACTTCCCTGGTGTGCTGTGTGCTTTTTCCTATGGGACTGCATCCCTGCAGTGTGCTGGAGCACACTGCCCAGGCCATCACCTCCAAAACCACCATGCCTTCTGCTAGCACCTCAGAAAGAGCTGGGCTTGACCCTGCACCCTCCAGATGGAAGAGAGCTATCCAAGAAGCCTGCAAGGAGCCTGGGACCACAGCACATAGCCCAGAGAGAAACAGGCACCATAACAATCCCCAACTAAAGGCTCCAAGGTTCACAACAGGTTGAGACACAACTTCGCTATCTCATGAGTTTGATCTTCCTCCCACTGCAAACCAAAGTCCACCTGAGCAAACAGTCTGAATGGAGGGTTGGAACAAAATAAGAGTGTTGTGCCACCTGGACAGCTGTGCCATCCAGAGAGCTGCAGACAGCTCTTCCTTGTGCAACAGAAACTGTTGCATCCAGCCAGGCTTGGTGCGCTCTGAAGAATGCCATGCTGGCCCCAAAGCTACCATCTCCTGCTGGGAAGTGAGGGATCTTGGGCTTCAGCTCTGCAAGCATCATCTCCCTGGAGAGATGAGCTGAAGACTACTTAAGATACTCACTGTAGTCCCCACACATTGTGAAGAGATGTCCCAGAGCTCCAGCAGAGCATGAGCATCCCCAGCCAGGAGCCAGGACGAGGTGAGATCTCCTCACCTCGCAATCTCCTGCCCCGGCCTTGCCCTGTGCCCAGCTGCTGCGGGAAATGTGCCATGCAAAGCGATGCTGCTCACAACTCAGCAAAGAGAAACAGAGCTGCCGGGTGGCTTTGCCACGCACCCCACAGGGATCTTTACCAGCGGTTGTCATCACAGAGGCAGCCCAGGTTACAGGTGTAGCAGCCCTGGGGACAGCAGCCTGCCCGGAGCTATGTGTCTGCGAGTACTGCGCGGTGGAGACTGCGCACAGAGATCCCAACCGTGCCTGGAGGTGGATGGACATTTCCCTGCACACGCCAAAGGACCCTCCTCCATTCCTCAGCGAGGCTTCTGGCTCCTGGACCCTCAGTCAGGGTTTTCCCAGGCTCCAAGTCGGTTCCTGGTCCGGGAGGACCTCACGCACGGATGCCACCAGCACTCATCCCGCAGCAAACAGACGGCGGGGTCCTGTCCCGCTCCCCTCGCCGAGCCCACCGCTGCCCCGGACCCCCCATCCTGCGGCTTCGCTCCCCTCCAGCTCAGCCGGGAGCCACCTCGGGAGCCCCAACCCGCAAATCACGCCGCGACTCACCGCACCGCTGCCCTCCCCGCGGCCGGGACAGCCTTCGGGCGCACACGTCCTGCTCGGCGAAAGCCGCGGGCAGCCGCCCGCATCCCCAGCAACCTCCCGCACCCTCCCGGGGTGCCCGGGACGCCTCTCCCGCCGGGGCGGGCGCAGTGCGCGGCGCCGGACCCCCCGGGGGCTCCCCGGTCCCTACCTGTCTGAAGTCGGCGGTGAGGGTGACGAGCGCGCCGTCGGCCGTGCGCAGCTCCAGGCTGATGCAGTCGAGGCGGCTGTCGGCCTGCAGGCTCTCCTCCGTCACCTGCCCGCCGGGCAGCCGCACCCGCACCCGCAGCTCGGCCCTGGCCGCGGGGCCGGGCGCGCCGGGCAGCGGGGCCAGCGCCAGCCACAGCAGGGCGGGCAGCGCCGACAGCCGGCGCCGCGGGCCGGGCATCCCCCCGCGCCCGCCGCGGGCTCAGGGCAGGGCCGGCATGGGGCGGGGGGCGCGGAGCGGGCGGCGAGCGGAGCGGCGAGGGAAGGCTGCCCGCCCCGGCACCAGCCCCGGCACCAGCCCCGGCCCCGCTGGGGTGGCTCGGCGCGCCGCCCGCTCGCCCTTTTCATTCAAGCCCTCGGCGGGCTCTTCCCTCGCCCCCCGCCCGTCACTTCCTTCCCCCAGCCCAGGGACCGGCCCCACGGAGGCAGCGCACCGCCCCGCCGTTAAAGGGCCAGCGCCGGCCCGCGGCCGCCGTGGGGTCGGGGCGACGAGCGCTGCCCGAAGGAGCGCTCCCGGGGTGGGTGCCGGGGGATGCAGAGGGGCTTCGGCTCCTGCTATCTCCGGGCTCCGCTGTGCTCGCTTTGGGTGGCTTCGGGTTTTTCCCTTGGGATGCACAACTCTCCACACATTCCTGTTGGGAAGGAGAAGGGAGGGCAGCGCTGGCCACAAACTCCAGCTCTGCTGCTTGCGCAAACACACACAGTCCTCTGAACACGAGGTGGTTGTGAAGCAAACTGCAGTTGGGACCAGGTGTCCTTTACAGGTCGCTTCCAGCCCAAACCCGTTCTATGTTTCCATGATTTATGTGATTGCTCAGGCTCTCGCTGTTCCAGGTCTGTTGTGGGCATGCTGGATGTGTTTCTGCCCCCGACGAGGATGCGATGTGGGACACTTCAGATTTTCTTTCGCAGGCATGTAGACCTGGGACACTTCAGACTCTGCAGTTCACAGTCAAAAGGCTCCCAATCTGCCCTTCACCCACCCACTCCTGCAATCACTTCCAGATGGGCAGATGCTCGTGAAGGGTCCCTTTGATTTCAAAAGGTCTCTGCAAACACAAAGGTCACTGTGGCAGCAGGATCAGGGACTTAGAAAGAGCCTTGCAAGGAGAAGCAGCGAAATAAATAGAAGCAACCATTTAAATGCACACTTCCAGGCAAAGAGATCGCTCTCGTCCAAGTAGGGCTTTTTGTGGGACCTCACACAAGTTTTAACCCTAAATCCTCACATCCTCTCTCAGACAAATTGAATCTCTTTGCAACACTTTTCAGGATAATAGCAGTGCTAAAAAAAATGCAAGCAGAGGAGCAGAAAAAGTTAAGAGGTGCAAAAGAAAACGGCTCAGCTCAGATACAAAAAAAAGAGAGGGAGAGCCCACGAGGGAGAAACATAGATGAAAAACAGTTCCTCATGGCAAAAGCTGCCAGGGAGAGGTTCTGCTCCACTCACAAGATAGAAGATATGATGCAAAAAAAAGGCAGGAGGATCCCAGCACGGGCTGGAAGGAAGAGTGCCTCGAGGCACAAATGAGCAAATGTGGCACCTGAGGACATGATCTAGTGCAGATGGAGGTGTTGAGTAGAAGGTTGGATTTGGTGCTCTTAGAGCTCTTTTCCAACCTTAATGATTCTGATTCATTGATCCTATGAGGACAGGGGGCACAAATAACCCTTGGAAGACTTCCAGTCCAAAGGGCCATACTTGCTTCTCAGCCCAAATCCACTTCCCTGTTGCTCTAGAGTGACTCCAGATCCATCAGCTTGCAGCTGAGTCCCTGGCACCAGGGCACAGCACAGTCCTGTGTAATTGCTGGAGGATCAGGGGAGGGATGGCTGCACTCACTGCAGCTCTACAATGTTTGTGGAAACACATTCTCCCAGCTGCAGGTTTTAGCAGTGCCCAATGGGTACCTGGATCCTGGAGCGAGAGAGGTGGTTCAAGACCATCCTTCACTGTGTTGCTGAGCTAGCAAAGTTGGCTTGGAGTGAGTGGTATCATTTTTCTCCTGGTACCTCCCAGAGCAAAGGAAATCAGAAGGCAGTCTGTCTCAGAGAGTTCCTTCCGAGGCTCAGCACCTTGCCAGGAAAGCTGTAGCCCTGCAGACTGCAATCCGAGCAGGGCACAACTGAGCCTTGAATCTGACCTGGGAATGGTAGATTTGAGCACACTCCAAAAATGAATGGATGCACAGACAAGAAATGCTGGAGGCTGTGGAAGGGATTCAAAACACTGGGCAGGCAACAGAATTAAAGAGCAAGCAGCTCTTCAATAGCAGATGACAGAAAAGTAACTGGGGAGCACGGGGGAAAACTTTGCTGAGGTTTGAAAGAGGCTGAAAGGGACAGAGAGTGCTGGTCAGCATTCCAGCAAGAGGCACTTCAACAAATGAGTGCTGGGTAGAGAATCAGTGGCCATTAAGGGTAGCCAGAAGAGTAAGAACAGCTCAAAGAGTTTTGGACAGGTCCAACTGGCCAAACCAATTCTTTGCTGGTGTCAATCAGCTTTCCTCCCCTTGCTGTTTTGCTAATATGGGGCAGCTTTTCACACCCATGATCTCTTCTCTGAGCTGTAGGCTAGGTGAAACGTGTTACAGTTCAGTGTTCCCACTGCAGGATCAGCTGCTGAGCTGCATTTAGTTTTACTTAGTGTTAATGGCCCGAGTCAAGAGCTTTTGGTATGTGTGCACACTGCAGTCTTTTTACTGGGAGGAAATTTCCATTAAAATACCTCAGGCCTGTTTGAGAATAAGGTTAAGGGGGAAAAACCCATGCTGTTAAAAGCAAAAAAACCACTCTGATGGACTTTGTTGTGCAGTTCCAGCAGGGCAGTGCGTGGGAGCAGGGAATTAGAATGTGACACAAGGTTTGCCTCGGTGCCTTAGCTGCAATCCTTTGTCATCCTTGGGGGAAACCACTAATATTTGGCCAAGCTATGAACCTCCATTCCCTCTTCCTCACCTCAAAACTTCATTTACAGAAGCTCAGTGTCCCATTGGCACCTTGGAAAACCAGGAAGGGATCAATGCCCACAGAGACCTGGATTCAGAGACAGCTTTTGCTGTAAAAGCTTAGAAGTTTAGCAGGCAAGGGAAGAAGTAGAAGGTGTGAGAAGTCCTTAGCATCCCACACAAGGCTCTGTGGGTAAACTGTTGGAAGAGCCTTTACCAGGCAAACAACAAAGTTTGCAGGCACTCTGTCTTCACCACTTTCCACCCACTCAGTGCTGCATGTATGCTGTCAAGCTTGATGATGCATAAGTACCTGCACCATTCTCTCCCTTCATCCATTCCAGGAAAACATCTGCCCTGTCTCTCCTCCTTCCATAAGAATCTTTCCCCTCTTAGTGCAAAACCAGCCTGCTGCAGCTATCTCTTATGCGGTCTAGGATGCTTCCTGCCCAGCTCCCTGACCACAGCAGCATTTAAGGCCAAAGAGAACGAAGGTCCTTGCTTTCCCCTCACTGTTTCACCCCAACGTGAGTAATCAGTCAATACTCTAGAGGCCATTAGCATCTGAAGTTTACCCTCCCATGGAGGAGAGAGCAATAATTACTGCTTCTTTCTCATCGTCTTACAGTAAGGCTCTGTGGCCAGGTTTCTTATTATGAGCACAAACCCGAGGTATTTAAAACACCACAACGGCAGCACCGCCAATACATCAAAGAGTGAGGCTGTTTGTTGTGAATGAGATGCTTATTCGAAGAAATGATCTTGTTAAACTCAGTGGGGAGCTGGGCAGTGGGAAAGGGCAGCTTGCTGAGAACTGTTCTGCTGCCAGCAGCTCCCCTGCAGGCCTCACTTCTGGAAGGACAAGAGGCATGACTCCCGTGCTCTGTGGCAAGAGAGAAAGCAAGCCCTGCCTGTGTCTGGTACCTGGAGGGCTGCAGGGGGCTTTCCTGCAGGTGCAGCACCACACCTCTTCCAAATCTCAGCTGATCCTAGTCCCACACAGCTCTGCTGTTGCAGAAACAAGTTTATCACTGCCACTGTGGTTCCCCCCAGACTGCTGAATCAACAGCCACAGTGGTTCCCAAGAAGCTCTAGTTCCTCACAATGTCTCTGCTTCTTCCACAAAGCCTCTTGTCTGCCACTTCAGTTGTCTTTGCCTCTATCACCATGCACTCTATTGAACAAAAATTCAGTGCAGAAGCCATGAAGCAGCTAAGAAGCCCAGGAGACATTCTGTCACTGCAGCCCCAGGCCTTGTGCCCTGATCACGCTGCTAATCCACCCAGCAAATCCTGAGAGCTATCCCTTCTCCCAGCCTTGCCTGTGGTCTTCCAAGGCTTTCCACCCCCTGCCTTGGCCTCATCAGGTTTATTTCCTTTGCTGGACTGAGAGCCAGGCAGAGTTCTCCTTGCAGCACTTTGCCTAACTGGTTGCACAGACAGGGCAGTAATGTGAAGGTAAGGGGAAGGAAACCCAGGCTTTTGGTTGTGCTCTGAAAACCTCACTCAGGATTTGTTGAGAGCAGCCTGAGCAATCTAAGCCTTCAAAATGACAATCAACCAAGAAGAAGGTTGTGCTGCATGTTCAGAGCCTGAGTTTCTCTTCTTATTTACACTGGTGTTAATCTCAACTGAAGTTGGTGTAACTGAGGTCAGGGATCAGACACAAGCATTCTGCCTTCTCTCCTTGATCTCCCATCCTTCGTTTTAATGCCAAACCCTTGCTTTCAAAGCTACATGAACGAATCAGCAGTGCTTATTGAAGGACTCAACCAAGGCAACTATGTTTTTGAGATCTGAACACATAAACCCCCCAGCTTTTTAGCCCTGTTCATAGCTCCTCAGAACTGAAAGAGCTCTGGGAGAGTTAATTGGATTGTTTGTTTGTTTGCTTGCTTGCTTGTTTTGGGGTCTTTGTTATCATTCTCTTGGTCCCCCAACTTGTTGAATAAGTCAAGAATATTGCTACAGAGGACCCATGGCTTGATCTGAAATTCTGGGAAAGCTCTGAAAACTCAGCCTCCTTCAGTAGAGAACTCAGAGAAAGGAATTAGGCTTCAAGTCATTTTTCATTAATTAAAACCTATTGCATCCCTTTGGAGTGTTCCCTGCTGCCCCTCCTGAATGCTCTCCTTTTCTCAGCAATTACATAAACCAAGCTTCTGAATGGTCTTTAAAACCATCTTTACCCTCTCAAAACAAGGCCTAACATCTTCTATTTCTGACCTGTTTACCACATTCTTCTCTGTCCTGAGCAATTAAAAGGTTGAGGAGGGGAGCAGCTTGGGTGTAATTAAATGAGCAGGCCCCAGTGGCAGAGCACTGGGAGGTTAACTGAGTGCTCAACCTCTCCAGCCAATGCAGGCTCTTCCAGAGATGCCGATGTCCTGATTAGATGAATGTTAATTGAGATACCATGCAGAGGTTGGATGCAGCTGCAGGGAGGATGAGAGAGGCAGAGGAGGAGGGGAGGTGAGGAGTTAGCATTTTTCAGGGAGGGTTCTGCCCCTTTTCTCCTGGCTAAATTCATGGGGAGGGACTCAAGAGCATGACCCTGCTCCTGCTGCGGTCCTCGTGCTCTGCTTCACAGCTGGAGTGGAATAAGGAAATACCACAAAAAGAATATTCTTGGAGCCACACTGTGCAATACAGATGAGGATCCCTCCCACGAGGTCTGAGGGCCTAGGAGAGAAATCCTGAGCCATGGGAGCCAGTGGGGACCATCCACTAACAGCAGTCAAGAGCTAAGTTGCCCTGCTTCAGAAAGGCCACGGGAGCTGGAAAAGTCTGGTCTGGCTGAAGGACAGACCTCGGAGTTTGTGCTGATGGGGTAGGTTTGGGAGCTAGGAGGAAATGCTTGGAAAATCTTCCCTGTGGCCAATACTGTTCTACAGCTCCTTAGAAAAGTAATAGCTGCCTTTGTGAAGCAAGCTCATGACTAAGCATTGGCTGTGAATGCCTTCTGCAGAAGACGCCTCTTGGTGTGGGCCAAAATCCATCACAATGGAATGAGAGTGTAGAATTTGGTTGGTTTTGCAAGTCAGCCTTTCTCTTACCCTGAAGACCTGGGCAGGCTTCCCTTTTTGTTGAGCTTCTGTCCTCTGCCGAGGGCAGAACAGGAGCTGTACCTGGAGAGTCAAACTTGCATCTCTTTTGTGTTCAGCTGCTCTAACTGGCCGGCCAGGCTTGGTGCCTCTTACTTTCTCCTGCTCCAGCTTTTTTCTGTCCCACTGAAACAACTCTGCTACTTCCCTGAACATCTGGATTCAACTACCAAACAACAGGCTTTCTGTAGCACATTCCTCACCTCCCTCCCTGCTTCATGCCTCATGGGGTTTGTCCTCCTCACAGAGGGAATAAACACAGAGAGAGGGAGGTCAGAGAGAGACAAAGACAAAGCAGGACAAAGGCATCAGTTGGTAAAAAAACCTTCCCCTTTTCCTCTCCTGAACCCAGCTCTTGGCCTGTTTGAAGTGGGCTCCTAAACACAGGAATCTCACTCAAACCCACTGCAAGAGTCTGCTGAAACTGTGCCCTGAAAGCTGCCCTGCAGAAATCACAGTGAGCAGCAGGGAAACCTTCCTGCCATTCTGCAACCTTCCTGCAACTGCAAGCAGGCAGTGCTGACAGGCAGGTATCCCACACAGCCAAGCCCCAGGTACCCTAACACTGCATGGCTCACAAGCCTGTGATATCTCTGTTCACACAGCAAGCTGCAGTGTCAGGTTTTGGGAAAGAAGAGATTCAGGAGGCTGGGTTTGTCTGTGTGATACCTCTGAGGGAGGGCAGCCAACCCTGCCAAACTGGGGGCTGATGGCTGAAGACCTCAATAGAAACTAAACTCCATCAGCTCAGGCCTTCCTTGCCTTTGGAGATAAAACTGGCTAAGGTCTGAGAGCAGTGGTCCACTGTCCTGCCCTCCAGCAGAACTCCAAATCATATTCCCAGTAAACAACCAAACATCCTGCTGTGACCATCTGAAAGAAGAGCCCTCAGGGACATCTACTCACCCATCTCAATCAGAGGTTGGCTTTTGCCCTGAAGCATGCGGATTTAGATCCCTTCTAGCTGATTTCTTATGCTGATGTGATCAGACCTGGGCAGAAAATACAAAGCCAGGTCCCTCTGTGGCTGGTAACTGGCAGAGCAGCTTCTCAGGGCACTGCTGCTTTCCTCCTGCTGTGGTCTTGGCTGGAGTATCAAGGGACAGGCTCTTACACTGCCATTTCATGTCCTGCAAGACTTCAGCTCAAAACAAGGGAGTCAGGAGGCATGGCCTTGCCCTCATGCCTGCTCTCCCTGCAGAATTACAGTCGTGGGAACACCAGCAAGTTGGAAATGCCTAGGAGGGAGATGCTACTGTGCCTGGAATTACCAGGTTCAAGCTCTCCTTAAGCTGTTTGAGCATTTTCCTGGAAGGAAAGTGGAGAAGGAAATGCTGCTGCTCCCTCAGCACTCAGTTGCTTCACAGATTGTATGGAGTTGGAAGGGATCCTCAAAGGTCATCTTGTCCAACCCCCCTACAGTCAGCTGGGACACCTCCAAGTAGATCAGGCTGCCCAGGGCCACATCAAGGCTGATCTTCAATGTGTCTAATGATGTCTTCCTGTTGAGGGCACTTGCTTGGACAGGGAAAGCTTGTCTGGAACCTATGTCACCCAACAGGACACTGACCCTGGAGTCTTGCTCTCCTCTGACCCCCATGCCATGCTGACAGCCTGTGTGTGTGATACTTGGGAAAAGAAAGGAAGAAAAGTGGTGTCTCACTAACTGGACTCCCACTGAGGGTTCTGAGGAATCCACTTAGTGTGATGATCCCCACTGCATTCCTGGAGAAGAGGATGCTCAGGGCAGACCTTATTGCCATCCACAGCTACCTGAAGGGAGCTTGTAGCCAGGTGGGGGTTGGTCTCTTCTCCCAGGCAACCAGCACCAGAACAAGAGGACACAGTCTCAAGCTGTGCCAGGAGAGGTTCAGGCTGGATGTTAGGAAGAAATTCTTCCCAGAAAGAGAGATTGGCCACTGGAATGTGCTGCCCAGGGAGGTGGTGGAGTCCCCATCACTGGAGGTGTTTAAGAAGAGCCTGGATGAGGCACTTGGTGCCATGGTTGATCAGATGGTGTTGGGTGGTAGGTTGGACTTGATGCTCTCAAAGGTCTTCTCCAACCTGCTTAGTTCTGTTTTCTGCATTCATTGCTGGTGCTGACTTGGAAGAGGTTAATTTAAATCAGCACAGTTTATGCTGGAATGATCCCAGAGGAAATTATGGGGGCTGGGGGGAGGGGAACAGGTAGTAAGTTCTTGCTTCATATATCTAATTGGGAAGCTGACCAAAGTCTAGCTAAAGCAACAGCAGTGTTGAGTTGGGCAACATCCTTTTAAAACAAAAGGGCTGTGAATCTCCCATGCAAGACAAGCCTGGTAAAAGGAGATAAATCTAAGTGAAGCCCTCAAATTCTAAAGGGATATAAATCTAATTAAAGTGATATAAATCTAACTGAAGAAATACCCTGTAAATCCAGCCAAAATGATATCCATCTAAAGAAAGCAATGCAAATGCACTAGAAACACCATAAATAAAGCCAAAGCAATGTATCAGATGTAATGGAAGCCATCTGAAGCCTAAATCAAGTGATATAAATATCCCAGATTGATATAAAACTAATTAAAGTGATTTATAAAATGGACATTTCAAAAAGAGTCATGGCCAACAGGAGAGGAGAATAGCTGAAAAGAGGGACTAGGGCAGGTTTATGAGCAATAAAGCTGCCATCAGGGATCCCAGCTGGGATCCTCCCACCTGCCATGTGAGGAGAGGCTGAGGGCTGGGTTTGTTCAGCCTGGAGAAGAGAAGGCTTAGGGGAGACTTTATTGCCGTGGATCAGAACTTAAAGGGTGGCTGCCAGGAGGATGGAGACTCCCTTTTGACGGGGAGTCCCATGGAGAAGACAAGGGGGGATGGGGACAAGTTACTGCTGGGGAGGTCCCCATTGGACTCCAGAAGAAAATGTTTCCCCATGAGAATAATTAGAGATTGGAATCAGCAGTGCACTCCCCTGGACTGGGCAGTTTTAAGCCTCAGCTTAGCAGGGTGCTGGGCTAGTTCATTGCAGCTTCACTCTCACCTAGAAAGGTTGGAGCAGATGATCCTTGGGGTCCCTTCCAACCTGGCATCCTGTGATTACCTACAGCAGTAAAGAATAAAGCAAAGCCAGTTAGGTGCTGTGCATCAGGGCAATCTCCAGCTGCAGAAGGGGTCAGGAAAGCTGCTCTGCTCCGAGTACAAACCTGAGACACAGCTGCTTCTGACCCATGCTCCATGAATAGCAAGAAAACATTTACCCCATTGCATGGGGTAAATGTAGTGAAGCAAATGACTGCAGTGCTCAGGGGAGCCCCAGTGTCTTCCAGCCCAAGGTTCTGTGAGCTTTAGGGGGCAGGCAGCTAAGCAGGAGCTGGTGGGAATGAGCATAATCCCCTGCACGGCTGAACGCATTCATCCGACCGGATCAGACCTGACACAGCAATGTGGCCTGGGAGAGTCACCCCCCAGCTGAGGGTGGCTCTGTCACCAGCTCAGGGAGGTTGGAATCTGAGCCCAAAGCAAAAGGTTAGGCACATTTTAGCCATGCTTTGTTGTGTGCTGAGTGCACAGAGCCAGCAGTGATGGGGCCAGCAGAAAGGACCTTGAGCCCCCTGAGCTAGTGGAAGGTGTCCCTGCCCATAGCAGAATGAGCTTCAAGGTTCCTTCCAACCCCAACCAATCTATGAATCTATGAAGCAGTTAATGTAGCAGGAGAAGGGATGAGCTGTTGGGTGGTTAATGGCTTCCCCTCACCCCTGACCTCCAAGGGGCCAAGAGCAGAGTCAGCCAGCAGAGTCCTGTCTGAAATTTCTTCCCCAGGGATGCTCATTTCCATTTCAAGCTTCCCTGTGTACAGAGAGGTACAACAAAGTAAGATGATGTGGAGACTTCTTCCACTTCAGTTATGAGCAATGAACCTCTCCCTTGCCCCTTTGCCTCCTGTGTTTAAAGGCAGAGCTGTCCCAGTTGTGTTTGCAGCGAGAGGGTGGTGCATGGTTTTTCTCTTCAACTGGAAGAAAACCTCATTGGTTGTTTCCCTTTTCATCCTCTTTCAAAGACAATAAATGCCTAAGGAGCTTCTGGGTTGCACTTGAGTGATTTAATAATTGACCTAATAAGACTACAACCCAATGCATAAAGCTGTTGCTTGTCTTTGGAAGACAAAAAAACAATCAGCTTCAGAAAGCAGCCAGCTCTGCTCCAAGCTCTCTCTTCCTTTGCCTAAAAGGAAGCTTTTTTTTCCTCTTCTCTTTTTACCCTGAATCATAAAATGCCCTTAGTTCAGCTTTACAATTGAGCTTTTCCCCCTTCCAATCCTATTCCTCAACACAGTGCCATATGTTTCATACTTATGACTTCCAAATTTCCTCGTGCTTGAAAGCCATTTGGCACTGGAGCAGCAGCAAGCAGCCTGCATTGCAGTTTATTTTCTTCTCCAGAGCAAAGGAAAAAGTCCCTGTGCTGTGGAAACTTACTGACACACAGCAAACAGGACCACAAGGTGTCAGGGGTTGGGAGGGACCCAAAGAGATAGAACCAGAGAATCAGTCAGGGTTGGAAGGGACCACAAGGATCAGCTAGTTCCAACCCCCCTGCCATGGGCAGGGACACCCCACACTAGATCAGCCTGGCCACAGCCTCATCCAGCCTGGGCTTAAACACCTCCAGGCACAGCACCCCAACCACCTCCCTGGACAACCCATTCCAGGGCTTCACCACACTCATGGGGAAGAACTTCCTCCTCACCTCCAGCCTGAATCTCCCCACCTCCAGCTTCATTCCATTCCCCCTAGTCCTATCACTACCTGAGATCCTGAGCAGTCCCTCCCCAGCCTTCCTGTAGCCCCCTTCAGATACTGGAAGGCCACAATTAGGTCTCCTAGGAGCCTTCTATTCCCCAGACCGAGCAGCCCCAACTCCTTCAGTCTATCCTCATAGGAGAGGTGCTCCAGCCCTCTGCTCATCCTCCTGGCCCTTCTCTGGACACATTCCAGCACCTCCAGATCCCTCTTGGAATAGGGGCTCCAGAACTGGAGGCAGGACTCCAGGTGGGGTCTCCCCAGAGCTGAGCAGAGGGGGAGAATCACCTCCCTTGCCCTGCTGGCCACACTTCTCCTGCTGCAGCCCAGGATCTGATTGGCTTTCTGGGCTGCAAGTGCACACTGAGAGCTCCTGGTGAGCTTCTCCCCCACCAACACCCCCAAGTCCCTCTCCTCAGGGCTGCTTTCCAGCCAGTCCCTGCCCAGCCTGGATTTGTGCCTGGGATTGCCTCCATCCAGCTGCAGGACCCTGCCCTTGGTCTTGTGGAACCTCATGAGGTTGGTTGTGCCCAGCTCTGCAGCCTGTCAAGATCATTGAGCCCAACCCTCCAACCCTCTCCCCAAGCCCCCAACCTCAACAGTTTAGGTTAGAAAGCAGCCTGGAGGAAAATGCAAATGTTTTCATTGTTTTGTTGTGGGTTTTTCTTTCTCCTTGCAGCTTTAGCTGGAAAGGTTTCCTGTGCTTTCCTGGAACAGGACTGTGAAGTTTGGCAAGTCCTGTTGGTCTGCTGAGCCCCTGAATCAAATCATAATCACCCCTCAAGTTAACCAAAGTACCTCTTGACTTCATCTAGGGACAGATGCAGTGCATTCTATGTCACCTCATCTCCTGTGCTCTTAGAATCCCGAGCAGAGAGTTTAGTGAGTGATATTAGATTACATGTCATTATCCTAATTGTGTTTGCTTCCCCCTGTGTGGGGTCTAACCCTGGGGAGCAGCTTGCAACTGGGTTAAACATCTGGGGATTGTAGAATCATAGAATCAATTAGGTTGGAGAAGACCTCAGAGAGCATCAAGTCCAACCTATCACCCAACTCCCCATGACTAACTAACCCATGGCTCCAAGTGCCACATCCAATCCCTTTTTGAACACTTCCAGGGATGGGGGCTCCACCACCTCCCTGGGCAGCACATTCCAGTGGCCAATCTCTCTTGCTGGGAAGAATTTCTTCCTCCCTTGGCACAGCTTGAGACTGTGTCCTCTTGTTCTGGTGCTGGTTGCCTGGGAGAAGAGACCAACCCCCACCTGCCTGCAACCTCCCTTCAGGTAGTTGTAGAGATCAAGAAGGTCTCCCCTGAGCCTCCTCTCCTCCAGGCTAAGCAACCCCAGCTCCCTCAGCCTCTCCTCATAGAGCTGTGCTCCAGACCTCTCATGAGCAGGGGGAGAGTGACTGAACAAGCCACCCCTTAGCAGAGCTGGTTGTATCACATCTCTATTTTAAGGGCCCTTCAGCACAACCTCACAGAGCTCATGACCTAGAATGGAGGAAGTGGGGCAGACATTCAGCATCACCAGAATTCAAGCCTGATTTAGCCCAAGCTGGAAAGAATGAGATGTGACACTTGGAATTAGTGAATGCGGTGGAAAATTGGTCTGGTGACTGACAATTAGAAGTTCAGAGCATCACAGAATGGTTTGGGCTGGAAGGGACCTTACAAACTACCTAGTTCCAACCCCCTGCCATGGGCAGGGACACCTTCCACCAGCACAGCTTGCTCAAGGCCTCATCCAGCCTGGCCTTGAACACCTCCAGGGAGGGCACATCCACAACCTCCCTGGGCAACCTGTGCCAGTGTCTCACCATCCTCACTGCAAACAATTTCTTCCCAATCTCCAGTCTACATCTCCCCTCCCCACGCTTCAATCCATTCCCTCTCATCCTACCACTACAAGCCTTTGTCAGAAGGCCCCCTCAGGGTTTCTTGTTGAAATCCACCAACTCCAGAAGTGAAGTCAGTCACAGTCACCCCACCCTGGGGGCTTCAGTGGAGGAGATGAAAGAGAGAGCTGGTTCAGGCCCAGGTAATAGTGATAGCTTCACCCACTGAACACAGCTCTTGACTAAGGCTTGTTGTAAATCTTTGAGGGCTGCTGCCAACAAGCCATCAAACTAGAGATGATGGAACGAAATCCTCCCTGTTAGGTCCTGCAGTCCCTTCCTGCAGCTCCCCAAACAAGCTGCTTCATCTCCAGGTGCTGGAGGCCATTATCCCAATGCCTGACTCCTGGAAGCAGTCCACCCTTCCTCATCTCTATCTTCCTAGCTCAAGGTCCTCCTGCCTGATGTCCTTGCCAGCAGATGAGATGGAGGCAGGCCAAGGGACAATCTGTTCCTCATTGAGGTCATCCTGCAGCTTCCAGCTTGCTGCTGATGTGGCGTTTGGGGGATGGAGTGGGGAAAAAAACCAGAAGACTAAAATGAAAAAGTCTCTTCCTGGCCTCACTTCCAGCACTGCTGGGGGACTGAGGAAGCAAGAGGAGCAGAGAGCCAGCAAAGCAAACCCAATGCTTCCAGGTAACCCCTTCCACACCCCCATCCTCCTGCCAGACCAGTGGCTGAACCACAACAACTCACCAGCTGGGCACAGCCCCAGGACTTCAGAGGAACATTTTCTCTCTCCCCGTTCAGTCTTTCCAAGGCCTTTTTCTGTGCTTGCCTCTCCCCCACTTCTTTCAGAGCAGGGGCTTCCCCCAGCCCTGCCCCCAAAGGCCCCTCTGTGCTGGGGAGCTCTCCTTCCCTGCAGCCCAGCCGAGCTGCTGTGTCATTTTAATGACCCAGCTCAGAGTGCAGCTGCCAAGCTCAGGCAGTTTCGCAGACTCTGGTGAAAAATCACAGCTGTCTGAGAGTTTCCTGTTGCTCTGCCTCCCCTTGTTTGTGTCCCGACTAAGGAGGTGGGGAAAGTAAGGCTGCAAAAGCTGAGAAGCTTTCAGTGCTGGGAGGTTTGGGGTTTTTTTCCCTTCCTTCCAGGGCATCAAAGGCAAGATGCCTCTGCCTCCCTTTTCTGTAACATGTGGGAGAAAGAAGCAGCATCTCTGGAGAAGCTACCTGCTCCCAAACCCCAGAGCTCCCAGCCCTCCCTCGTGGAAGAACTGGGCTCTGAGTTTCAACCCCCCCAAAGCCCAAAGAGGTTTGGCTCAAGCTGCCATCGTGGAGCTGGGAGGGAGGCTGTCAGTCCTGCTGTGCTGCAAACCCAGAGCCCATCCTATTAGATGGTGTTTCATGGAAGCAGGGAAGTGTGCAAGAGAACAGAAAGAGGGCACAGGAGCTGGAGTAAGACAAGAGCTACCGCTGGGCAGACTGCAAAGCCCCCTTTGTGTGCCCAAGGCACCGTGGCACGAAGCTCAGAGCCTGGCTAAGGACAAAACAAGATGGTCCTGCCCTCAGCTGCCTGCCAACCACTGCCAGGCTGGATGAGCCCACAAGTCACTGAGAGTGCCAGGCCTGAGAGGATGCATCATGCTGTTTGTGGGGCTCTGCTGTGAGGAAGTCTGGAGGTCAGAATTAATTGAGCAGCTCCTAGCACTGCTGGAGAAATCACATTGTATTCCCTTCACAGCTCCTGGGGCAGCATTGTGAGAGAACAAGAATCCCTGGCTGGGCCAGAGCCACAAAAGGGTCAGGGCAGTCTTGTCTGTATTAGTGAGACAAGAGATACCTTTTGCTGGAGATAAGAGGCACTAACCACAGCAGGGGGGAAGCAGAGCCTGGCACTTTGTGCTCTGCCTGTTTAGAGCAGAGGCAGGAAAGCAGGAGCTCATGAGGCACATGCTGCATCCTGGTGGCGTGCACAGAGGGGCTCCTGGCCCTGCCAGCAGGCTCAGCAAAGGCTTTTACAACAGGGGGGCTGAATTAATGGGGAAAGCTGCAGCCCTGGGGATGCTGAGGGAGTTTGCAGCACCACTGGCAGCAAAGCCTGGGCTGTGGAAAAGAAATGTTCTCCTTCCTTGTCACTGACACTTCTGCTAGCTGTCCCAGGGAGCAACTGGGGGGGCTGTCACAGCAACTGATACTGAGGGCTTCCTTGGCTGCTCCCAGCTGTACCAAGAGATGAGGAATGAGCCCAGGTCCCCAGCTCCAGGACAGCATCCCACTGGGTTGTGATTCATGGTTACAGGAGCGAGGAGGCCGGGACGTGCATGTAGCTTCTTGCGTGCTAATCACAGCTGAGGATGGAGAGGGGGGAGGTAGGAAGTGTAGGGGGGTGAGTTCCCATTCCCTGCTATGAAGAGATCCAGACAGCCCACTGAGTCAGGGTGAGGTCAGCAGGGTGAGGCCAGACAGGCTTTGATTCCCCCAGCAACTGCCTTTCAGTTGGTGCCTTCTAGCCACGGCCCCTGGCAGAGGAATCACGCGTACCAGGGGAGCCAGCTTACCCCTTTGCCTCTCTTTCTCACCCTAACCTTAGCTGAAGCCCTTCCCCACAATCACGTGGCAGACATGGCTCCATTTCAAGGGACAAAGTGCAGGAGTTTCTCATTAACAGAGAATGAAAACTGCCTGCTGTGATCCAGCTGCAGTAACTCTGTTGGAGGAGGGAGAAAAAGTGCTGTGGGGGAAGAAGGAGGTAGAAAAGGAAATCAAACAGGCACAGTTGCCTCACAAAGCCTGAGCCACGAGCTCTGTGCCTTGTGGTGTTGCCCCTGTGCTGCCTTCCCACTGCAGCTTGTTGAATGCCCACTGACCCCAGCATATCACACTGCAGAGGATCTTGCCCTGCTCCCTGAGCTTCTTGGGGTATCTCAGCTGCAATGACCTTGACTTCAGCGTAACACCCAGCAAAAGGTCCTCTGGACAGGCAGCAGCTATCTGAGGCTCCCCTGTCTCACCCAGACATCTGCAGCCCATCCCAGGATGTTGGGAGCAAGGAGCAGGAGCCTTCCCAGGCTATTTAGGAGCAGGGAACTGAACGAAAAGGAGGAGCTGGAGCAAGGGAAGTGGTTGCTGCAGTGTTTATATCTCCCTCTGTTCTGCCCCCAAAAAGAAGCAAGTGAGGTTTGATTGCCCCCAGGCAGCTCCCAAAGAATTTCACTGGGTTTCAAAGGAAAAGGCCTTCCCCCTCCCTCCCCACCCCCCATCCTTTTTTTTTTTCCCACCTACAGAGCTGGCTGCAAAACCAGCCAGGGGAAGAACAAAATACCACCAATAAACACCCCCCCAACCCATATTGTTAGTGAGAGCCCAGTACTGCCAAACAGGCAGAGCCACGTGGGCCAGGGCTGGGAGCAGGAGCGAGACAGGGAGGGAAGAAACCAACCCTTTATCTGCTGCCTGGGCTGCGGGTGATGCATAGTTAGCATAACTGGGAAGGTCAAGTTTCATAACAGCCTGCAGAGAGGGATCTTCCTCCTTGGAGGAGCTAGGGGAGGGAGAAGGAGGAGTGTCCGAGGAGCAAGCAGCCAGATGGGCTCTGGCACGTGGCTGCCTTTGCCATACCGCAGGGGAAAAGAGGAATTTTGGCACAGGGCTGTGTGCATCACAGAGCCTAGGGAGAGATGGGAGAGCAAGCCAGGCGACCTCCTCTGACGGCAGCAGATTCCCAAGCTGGGGAGATGAAGGAGCAGACAGGGCAGAGGTGGAGGTGGGGAGCCAGGTGGCTGTGGGAGAGGTAGGGTGACAGCAGAGGGCAGAAGGGAAGAGGCTGAGTTTGGCTGAAGCAGGAGCAGTGTTTTCCTTCCACTGCACTGGCTCAGCACCAGAGAAACCCAGTCCCAGGAACTGTGTTTGTAATTGTTTATGAAGTGAAACAATCTGCTTTCCTTCTACCCCAACACACACATTCACTTGCTGGCACCTCGTGCAAGCAAGCTAATCTAAACTGAGCAAGGACCTGCCAGCATCTGCTGCAGCTTCCCTGATCCTCCCCTTCCCAAGGGAGCTTACAGGCGGTAGAATCATCTTTGCCTTGTCCTCCCGGGAAACGCCTCTGCTCTTCCCCAGAAAGGGGTGGTGGTGTGCCTGGAGTGGCACAGTGTTCCCTTCCCACCTCCTGGTAGAACCTCTTGTTGAGGGTGAAGGGCAGGTTGCAAGAGACAAAGCCCCGATCCTATTGCCATGGAGATGTTAATTCAAGCTGAGTTCAAAGGAAATTGTTCCAGCTAAAGCTAACAAGCCTGGCAGGAAAGCCCTGCTGTCAGTTGAAAGAGGCCAGCTTCTCATAAAAAGGGAAAGGAGGTGGGGTCAGAAAGAGGGGGCCCCCTTCAAACCCCAGCTCCAAACAGACACAGCCCTCTTCCTTGCCTTTGAGCAAAGCCTCTCCCCCAGCACCAAAGCCACCAGCTGTGAAGCAAGCCAGCAGGTGATGGACCCTTACAGAGCAGCAGCAGCAAGGCAGGGGGTGGAGGAGGCAGGAGAGCAGCCTGTGCCACCCAGGGCAGACGTGGTGGGCAGGCACTCAGGCTGCCACAGCTCTGCTGGGTCCTCCCCACTCAGGCTGCTCTGCACTGGTACTTGCTGATGGCCACACACAAGGTCCCACACAAGGCTGGCTGCCTCCTGCCGTGCACCAGCAAGCACTGGGGGCAGGGGGGAGAGAGGGAACCCTGAACACCAGTGTCATAGCTCCTGCCTGGCTGCTATGCAAACACTAAACACAGCATGTGCTCTTACATAGAGATTAGAAAGATATTAGGTAGCTATTAGGAAAAAATTCTTTAGAGTGGGGGGTGGAGAGACAGTGGCACAGGCTGCCCAGGGAGGCTCTTGGATGTCCCCTCCCTGGAGGTGTTCAAGGCCTGGCTGGGTGAGGCCTTGAGCAACCTGGGCTGGTGGGAGGTGTCCCTGCCCGTGGCAGGGGCTTGGAACTGGATGATCTTTAAGGTCCAACCCATTCTGTGAATCTATGGGATAGCTGCCACCATGCTCAGGAGGCTGCAAGGGACTGGTTGAGGACAGGATATGAAGCCCAGGGCAGTGAAGGTCTCAGATTGTCACTGCTGTCACTCAGGTTTCCAGGTAAGCAGTGCAGCTCCAGGGTTTAGTGGAAGTATTTCAGTTGGTGTAATGATTAATTCTGGCAGGTGAGATTTGTTGGCTGGCACAATACCTGGTGTTCCTGCCTGGTGCTAGGGGAGTGCTTTGTCTCTGAGAGCTGAGGGTGGCTATTCCCAGCCTCTCTGAGAACGACCCTGTCATTATTTAGCATTGTTGGGAGGGCCAAAGGGTCCACTCAGAGTGAGGGCACACAGAACACCCCTAAACTGACCCTGAGCAAGGGAATTGTGGGGGTGTGAGAAAGGCAGGGGCCATAGGCTGGAGTGGACAGCAGAGAGCACAGAGCTGCAAGGTCAACAAACAGCTCTGAAAGGGATGATGAAGCAACCAGCTGCCAACCTCCTCTCCTGCCCTGCAGGGGCACTTTGAACAGCTCCTACCCTGCGTCGGAGCAGGAGTGGGCCTGCTCAGTGCAAGAGCTGGAGAGGAATTATGGGCAGCCCAGCTTAGTCTTGGAGAAATTAACTGTGGTTAAAATCAACAACAACAACATAAAACACAATAATGAAAGGAGGAACAAAACCCCCAAGCTCAGAACAGCCTTTGCCAACTGAGCTACAATATCTCCCCATCTACTCCTCCGGTGCCCCAAGGAGAAGTAGCTACAGGAGCTGAACTGCTCCCTGCCAGCCAGGGCAGATAGAGAAAGAGAGGAAGGTTTGTGTACACCAGATAGCCCTGGAGAAAGTCCTGGCTGGCAAAGAAAGTTGCTAAGGGAGTCCTCTGCAGCCCCTGGCCACTGCTGAACACAGAGCTGCCTTGCAAGACTTGCAGGAAACTGCCAGCAGTGTAGCTCCTCTCTCATTCCTCCACCTCCCTTTCCCTCTTTCCCTTCTCTATTACCTTCCTTGCTGCTTCTCTGCAGCCCCCTGCTCCTCCTGCAAGCTTGCCCTGCTGCTGGGCTCAGAACTGCTGCCAGGGAAGTGGCAGGGAGCAGTAAGAACGCGCTGACAGCCGGTTAGCGCTGCGGCTTTCACGTCCCGCTGCTTTAGCAAGACTTGGGCTCTCTCCCACCTCTTCCTTTTCTTTCATCTTCCCCTGCTTCTAGGCTGTAGCTGGAGGCTGCAGCTGCTGCAAAATCAGGTGAAATTTGCTAATGGATAGCAGAG